>NC_086189.1:16392311-17702311 GCF_023053635.1 Elgaria multicarinata webbii
GCGCGTCTCACCGTGAAGCAGAAATCACGCAGACCTCGGGCCGCTGTGTGTGACTTGGAACGGTGGGCTCCCACCTGGCGTTCTGACCAAAGAGCAGCAGATCCAGTATTAGACGTGGTGGTCCGTGGTTCGGAAAGCGCTGTCCTCGTGCGCCCCGCCGTCTCTGTGATGTTTCCAATGGATCCTACTGAACCCTTCGCTGCTCAGTGTCGTCGAAGGGCGTTTGAAGAGATTCTATGGCTGAGAGACTTGAATATTCCCCGTCCCTAGTCTCGGGCCTTCCCTAATCTGGTGCCTTCCAATTGTGTAGGACTACGGCCCCATCGTCCCCAGCCAAGAATAGCCATTGGCAAGGGATAACAGGGGTTGTGGGATACTAGTTACAGAAGGCTGGTTTATAATTCTGCTGGGGCGTAGGGAACCCGTGGTCTTCCAGATGTAGTTGGGCCACTGCAATTCCCATCATCCCTGAGTGTTGACCATGCTAGCTGGCTTTGATGGGCCCTCCCTGTAGTGATGCCTTTCCTTCAGCGAGTGTAGGAACAGTGTAAAACAGGGGGTTCCCCATCTTTTGGGGGCCGTGGGCACATTTGGGAATCTGAGAAACGGCTGTGGGCACTGCCACAAAATGGCTGCTGGGGAGAATGGGGCTAGCCACCTAATGGTTGCTGGCTAGTCTAAAGATTGTGGGGGAGAGATAGCAAAAGCAGCGGCTGAGAGGGAGGGAGGGGGGGGCAGTAGGAAGGCAAAGGGGTAGAGGGCAAAGAGAAACAGAAGGTAAATCCTAGGAGCGGGGAGAAACAGTGGGATTAAGGAGTGAGTGGGAGAGAAGTGAGTGGGATGGGGAAGGAAGAAGGCAGGTGGGGACGGGAAGGAGAGAAAGGGCAAGGGTTAGGAGGAGGAAAGGAGAGAAAGAGCGAGGGAAGAGGTTGAGGGAGAGAAAGAGCGAGGCTAGGAGTGAAGGAGAGATAGAGCCAGGCTAGAGGCTGAGACAGGAGAGAAAGAGGCTAGGAGGGAAGCCAAAGACAGCGTCTAGGAGCGAAGGAGAGAAAGAGCCGGGCTAGGGATGGGGCAGGGAGAGCAATAGTGAGGAAAGGTTAGATATTGGGAGTTTGGGGGGGGGGGAGAGCAAAGGGGGAAAGGTCTGTGTGGATGGAAGCAGATTGGACGGGGCCCGGAAGCCGCTCTTTCCCGCGCTTCCGAACCGCTGATCACGGGCAGGTCCAGCCACAGGAAGGGAGAACCCAGTGCTCTAACGTTTTCAAAAGTGTTTTTTTTTTAAAAAATTAAAAACTGATGTTTAAAGGGGTGGGCAGAGAGTGGAGAGCCTGTGTGCCCCCTGGGAGATCCCCCTTGGGGGGCGCCGGGGACCCCTGGGGTCAAAAACGTTTGTGTGCCCCTCCCCCCCTTTCGACTCTCAGTGCCCCCCTCCCTTCGCGACTGTTAACCCCTGCCTCCCCGCTTTGCATTTAGGACCGTTATGGCCAAGGCGTGGAGAAGTAGGATTCTGGAGCTCAGTATGGGGTGGGACCCCTGTACCTTTGATGGCCGGGTGGAAGGGAGATGGTGAGCAGACGCAGACCCTCGTACCCACTCGCCCTGCTTCTGGTGTGAGCGGGACTAACCCCTTGCCTCGTTTCTTTCCGGCGCTCCGACTCTAGGGAACCACATCCCGCCCCTGTATTTGGACGGCCACGTCTTCGCCAGCCAGCCCCGCCTCGTGCCCCAGACGATGCCGCAGCAGCAGAGCTATCAGCAGGCAAGGCGCTCCTTCTGTGCGCGCCCGCGCCCATGCAACAAGTCCCACTTCGATGCGCGCGAGCGTCCGAGACGAACACGAGGAGGGAGAAAAGGCTCAGGATGCCATAGGCAAACTTATTTTAGAAAAGCCCGATGCGTTTCATAGAACCCAAGAATAGTAGAGTTGGGAGGAGCCCATAAGGCCATCCAGTCCAACCCCCTGCTCAATGCAGGAATCCACCTTAAAGCATCCCTGACAGATGGTCGTCCAGCTGCCTCTTGAAGGCCTCTAGTGTGGGAGAGCCCACCACCTCCCTAGGTCACTGGTTCCACTGTCGTACTGCTTTAACAGTCAGGAGGTTTTTCCTGATGTCCAGCCGGAATCTGGCTTCCTTTAACTTGAGCCCATTATTCCATGTCCTGCACTCTGGGAGGGTCAAGTTTCGACCTCTTTTTATTAGGCCTTCTTCAAAGCACAAGGGGGAATCGGTGCAGAGGCAGGAGTGCCACAAGGAGAGGGAATTGATGAATCAACCTGTTGCGCTGTGTTTTTAAAAATTAAATAATGCTATAATCCCACAGGGGAGGGTCCCCACTGCATCTCTGCATGAGTCACTGCACTGGCTTTGTCTCCTCCTTGGGAGGGGAATTCTTCTGTGTGTCTGCATCAGATGCAGTTGGGTTATTCAGTCGCTCCCAGTGCAGAAGCATTATCCTGTTGTTGGAAGAGGCTTCCTGCTGCATCGCTGCATGAGTCCCTGCTCTGGACTTACTTCTTTCTTAAGCAGGAAGGTATCCCTAGGATCAGTGACTCATGCAGAGACACAGTGGGTGGCAATCTTTACTCCTACACATTCTGACCTTCATGCTCAACCAGGTTTACTTTTCGAACCGGCCTCCAATCTGAATTCCGAAAGCAAGCCCTCAACAACTCTCAGAAGGCATGCGAAACTCTGCAGCAAAGTTTGCAGGACGGGGCCTTTAGAATGTCCTCATTGGTGGCATTCAGCTTTTACTCTGAGTTCTGCAGCATCAAGGAAGGCCTCTGCTTTCCCCGGCGTTTTTGCTGCCTTGATCTGACCTGGGTCTTCCTCCCCCCTCTCCATCCCCCCCCTTTTACAGGCAGCCGCTGCTCAGCAAATTCCACTCTCCCTCCACACATCGCTGCAAGCCCAGGCTCAGCTCGGGCTGAGGGGCGGCCTTCCGGTTTCACAGTCCCAGGAGATCTACAGCTCCATCCAGCCCTTCAGGTAACGGGATCCACCCCAGCCACCGACAACGTCAGCCGGAACATCTGGAGGGCACCAGGTTGGGGAAGGCTGGTTTAAATAACGCAGCACATTTCTAATTTCCTATGTCGAGGGATTCCTCTCCCCCCACCAGTCCCCTGTATGTAGGAACATTCACACAGCCCCACCCTCACCCCCCACGCCTTTGCACAGGCTGAAATGGTCCAGACACAGATTTGCCACTTGGGGGAGAATTGGTCCACTGTCAAGTCCATTCTAGCTTCTCAGACAATTTGGTTTTACTTGGGAGATGAGAGGAAGAAATGGGGCCATTCCCCAGCCCTGCCAAAAAACTGTCATTTTTTCCTCTTCCCTCCCCAGTCCTTTTTCCTTTCATGTCGTGTCTTTTCCAATTGTAAGCCTGCAAGCAGGGTCTATTTATTCATCCGTCTTTTCTTTTTTAAGGTCTCAGGTCTACATGCATCCCAGCCTGTCTCAACCCAACACCGTGGTCCTGACAGGAGGCACCACTCTGAAGCCCCCCTATTCCGCCTTCCCGGGTATACAGCCTTTGGAGATGGTGAAAACGCAATCCGGATCCCCTTACCAGCCGGTGAACGGGAGCCAGGCCTTAGTTTACGAAGGCCAGATCAACCAGGCGCCCGGGATCGGAGCTTCACAGATGATGGACTCCCAGCTCACCCAGGTCAGGATCCTCCTGTTGTCATGAGACCAACGCTCCGGCCCCGTGCGTTTGTATTGATAAGGAGGTGGCAGCTTCCTGCCTGGAAGGATCTACGTAGTAGACGTCCATGCAATGGGATCAAAAGGAGCAAACAGCTGCCTTTGCACGTATTTAAAATGGTAGCACAGTCACATTGGGATTCTTCTGTCTCCAGCAGAAGATCCCTTGATGCTTGGGTGTGTGTGTGTGGGGGGGGAGTTCTAAAAAGAATAAATTATATGTCCCTTCAAGTGGAAAGAGACACAGACTTAGAGATGAGGTGTGCTAAGTCAATTTCCCCTGACAGCGGGCCTTGGAGGTGACTTGGAGCTTGGTACCTGTGAACAAACTCTTGATTAACGTCACCATGCCGCCTGTCCAGGATGAAAAAAACCCACTTTGGTTTATAAGGCAACTCTGTTTTATTGAGCGTAATACAGCCGTATGGAGAGAGTCCTACCGACAAAGAACTTCTCAACTGGCAGTGTGAAGAGCAGGTGTATTTATACACGGTAGCATCTTAACCAATTAGCAGTTGGCAAAATTCTAAAGCAAAACAAAGACAGTTCAAAGAAAACGTCTTCATTAAAACTTATCAACAGATGGCGCATAACTCTTCTGGCAATGCCAGATTGAAGTAAACTCCATAGGATCGCCCCATTTATCCCATCAAAGGCAGCGGTCAGATCGCTGCATATTTTTTCTCTCAGATGGTTTAGTGGACTTCCCATTTTGGAAGCCTGCTTGTTCGTCACCAATAATATTGTGACCTGCTCAGGCTTCAACTTTATATGAAAGATCGCATGTGCCCAATTTGGAAGAAACATCCCCAAGACTGATTGGACGATAGTTGCCTGGGAGAGATGTATCCCCTCGGGGTGCAAAGTCATATTCCAGCAGCGCCGTTGGTCTTCAGGGACGACCGCTTCAGGGTGAGCAGAGACGGATGATTTGCAGTTGATAAGAAGAGCGTCTGACTCCCAACTTCTTGTCAGTTTCACACCAGCGTTTCTTAACCATGTTTTACTTCCTTCCTCAAGTGTGTATCCAAGACGCATAATGGATCCGGTCCTAGTGGGAAGCCAATTGATTTGGCTCCAGGAACGCCATCGTAACAGGATTGGAAATTTGTTTGAAAAGCTTCATGATATTAAGCGCTTTAAGATCATTTGGCAGAAAGGTGGCGTGTGGTGTATTTTTATAGCAAAAGGGGGTCTTTTAGACTTGGGCATCCTTGCCAACAAAGGAACGCAGCAAGAAGAAACCAAGAGGCAGAATTTGGAGAGGTTTATCCCTACTTAATCCTCTCATCATGACAAAAGCACGATTCTAATGAAAAGCCTTCAATCCAGCCAGTGTCGAAAGGATTTCCTGGCTGTGAGTTCCAGATACAGTTTGGCGAGAATTCAGGGCCAGCCAAGGGCCTAGCTCTATCATTCATCAGAACGTAACATTTCTGAATTGGACAGGCCTCCTCACAAAAGGATGTTGGAATAAAATAAGGAAGCTTAACAGAGGTATTTTGGGATATCCCAATAAACCTGGATCCACCATTACGTCTCTTAACGTTCGCAAAAGATACAATAAAAAGAGAACTTGCAGAATTGGCTAAGCTACGAGATAACAGCGGCTTGTTAATTATATGCCAAGTATTGGAAGCAAGCAAAAATACCATAGTTAGATGGATTATCAAAATATGGGAGTATGGTGGAACTGACAAATCATACAGCGTTCAGAGAGAAACATCAGAATTGTTTATGAATAAATGGAACCCTTACCTACAATTCGATGCTCAGAATTCTTTATTTCCAATTGTCAAATGTAAATATTGTAATGCGTACATAAGCTACATAAGCATGTGCGTGTGTATACATATATAGAGAGAGTATTATATTTTATTGTGTTACATTGTATGGTTTTAATTGTTCTGAACTGCCCAGAGGGCTTCAGCTATTGGGCAGAACAGGAATGTAATTAATTAAACAAATAATATATACATGCACACAAACGCATTACTTGTAAATAAATCATGAGTGTAGAAGCCAGGCCTCACCTGGCTCGTTGATAGAGACTTTTGCAATGGGTAGGATTGCTGTAAAATGGTTACTGCAAGCCTGTTCCGCTCTGTGTTACCAGCATTCAATCCAACTAGCTATTGTGTCTGCTCCAGTAACTCTCTGCTCGTTCACACACAGCTAACGATGCCGATGCCCGGGTCCCAGCTTCCAATGCCCCGTTACGGTTCTGGCCAGCAGCCCCTGATACTGCCACAGTCCATCCAGCTGCCCCAGGGCCAGAACCTGTCTGTTGGAGCTCCGCGCAGGATTCTTTCGCCCGGCTCCCAGCCGTCTGTCCTTGCTACAAGCAGGGAGGTAAGACCAGCAGTGTGTTTGTGTGTGTGTGTGTACACATCAGTTCACCATTTTTAACGTAACAGCGGTTTGATGAACATTCCTTTACAATGCATGCTTTCTTAACCTGGAGGCTAGACTACCGTCATGTGTGTTATGTGGGCCTGCCCCTTGAACACTTTCTAGAAAGTGCCAGGCTACGGCATCCCACCTGTTATTTATTTATTTATTGCATTTCTATGCCGCCCAATAGCCGAAGCTCTCTGGGCGGTTCACAAGAAATAAAACCGTGAAAACCATTTGCATTATAAAAAACAAAGTATAAAATACAATATAAAAAACACAACCAGGGTAAAACCGAGCAGCAATGCCCAGGTCATGCCTTCCCATTAACAAACTACGGTGCTTCGTTTCGTTTCCCCCCCGTCTAGTCCTCTCACGTGGAAATGAAAGGGTTCCACTTCGCTGACGCTAAACAGAACGTGCCCACGGGAGGAGCTATTCCGTCGCCTCATGCATATAGGTGAAACATAGTTTTGATTGCTCAGATTTCTTTGGTGTTGAGGGGGAGGGCGAGGCAGGGGGGATTCCAGGTTTTAAGAAATGTGTTTCTGTTTATTTTTATTATTATTTGTAATAGAAGTGCTGATAAAAACCTGTAGATGGCAGGCACCACCATAAAATAGGCATTCCCCTCTTTAAAGAAGAGGGATTCCCCTCCTTAAAAGAAGAGACATTCCCCTCCTTAAAAGACGAGGGATTCGCCTCCTTAAAAGAAGAGGCATTCCCCTCCTTAAAAGAAGAGGCATTCCCCTCTTTAAAGAAGAGACATTCCCCTCCTTAAAAGAAGAGGGATTCCCCTCCTTAAAAGAAGAGGGATTCCCCTCTTTAAAGAAGAGGCATTTGCCTCCTTAAAAGAAGAGGCATTTCCCTTTGGGCAGTACAGCTGTAGGTCGAACACACAGTTTGCATGCTAGGAGTCCCAGATTCAATCCTTGGCATCTCCTGGCAGAGCTGGGAGGGCTCTCCTTTAAGCTCCAGAAAGGCACAAGTCAGTGTATTGCGATTGTGTCCTTCTAAACAACCAGGGTCACCTTCTCCCATCCCGGTGCTCTCCAGATGTGTTGGTCGCTGTAGTCCAACATCTGGAGAGCACCCAGTTTTGGGGAGGCGGCTCCGGAACCTCGTCGATTGCAGTGCTGTTTAAGCTGTTTTGTTCTTGCGCTTTGTTGAGCTGTTGAATGATGAATGGCATAGATGGCGGCCTGCAACGCTATGCATAACTGTCCCCGGGAGCAGGTGCCACTGAACTCGGTGAGACCTTCCTTCTCTGAGGAGGAGATATGCATAGCAGTGCCGTGTAAAGAGACTGACCTGGAGGCACTGGGTGTGAACCGTTCTGGTCGCCGGCGTTTGATTTATTTATTTTTTTGTGGTGGAATTTGACATTTCAGCAGAGAAAGGATCGTTGGTGAGCAATGTGGTGGACATGTCGGGGCTGCAGAAGTGTGGGGAGGTAGGTAAAACCAGGGACTCTGGGGGGAAACAATAGCGTCCCTGACTCTTTGCAAATTCCAAATATCCGTGAGTAAAAATGGCAGAGTCCACAGGCCCCTCTTCTGTTAATTGTGACTGCCCTCCCCCGCCCCCCTCCGGAGCCTGCCTGCTGAGCTCATTCCTGATTTTGAGGTGGTGGTTCCCCTGTGTCGGCTTGCGCCGTCTTAACCTTTTTTGTCTTCCCTCCATCCCCAGGCCTAGTTCTGCCAGTCCCAGCGGGAAATCCTCTGGACCAGCCGTCAATATGAGCTCCGTGCAGGGGCATTACGTCCAGCAGGTAAACGTCGTGGGGCAGGAACCGGGAGATGCTTCTCGAGACTGTGGGCTCTTTACCACAGCTTGGCCACCCAAAGTCTGAGCCCCCCCCCTCCCCGGGTTTTGTTACCTTCTTCAAAATGGATGCCGCTGCGGGTGTGTCTGTTTGCAGTTCTGTAGACTCAGAGCTGAGAACAGAGGTTCCTGTCAGGTCACAGGCGAGAGGGGAAGACAGGTGGGCCAAATTGAGGCACACGGCAGGGGGATGTGTGGGCATGAGGTTGGTCCTCGGCGGTCACCTGACTTCCTGGGGCAGGAGGATTCTGGGAAATGACCACTGCTCCATCCTCCTGGTGATGCAGAGAGCCGAGGCTTCCTGATGTGACCAATGCAGCACCTGTTACAGGCGATAACGCCGGGCCCTTGAAGGTTTGTATGATCTAAACGAGACGAGGGAAGCTCCGTTTTGAATTGGCTGGCAAATTTCACAGGGTCTTGAGGGCAACTCTTCAGTGGAGGGGCCAGTCTCGGCTTGGAACAGGGACAGAGTAGTTGGGGCGGGGGGACCCCCGACCAGTCTGGTCATCTGTGGTTCCAATCCAGCTCTTCGGGGTACCCCAAATGGCCACCTCCCTCCCCCCCCCCCCCCAGCTAGCAATGGTTTGGTGAGTTCTCAGCTCTTGTGAGCTTTTTCGCCATTCCGAAAGGTCAGAATGTCGCCCCTAAGGCTTAGTTACCGGCAATACGAACTTGAACTTACAATACACTAGTCTGGTATTTTTTGAGCGCTCCTGGTTTTGCCTTTGGCTCTGCCCAAACCTGAAACGCAGCTCCCGAGAGCTCCTTTGAAATTGAATCCGCCCGTCCGGCTGAACGAAATCCCCCCGCCTGGCTTTCAAAGAGAGGCTTGGGAAAGTGTGGCATAGCACTGTCCCCTAATTATGAATTTTGCACTTTGAGCATTACCATGGCCCAAGTCTTTATTTTTCTGCATCCTTTTATTCCGGGGGGAAGGCTTCAGCTGCACGCTTTCAGGGTTGCCGCTCCCTAGACACCTTTGCGGTGGTAGGTCCTGGGCGCACGATCTCCTGAACGCTTCTTCCTGGAGCCTGCTAAACTCCTGTCTTTTCTCTCTCTCTCTCTCTCTCCTTCTCTCTCTCGTTGACCGGCAAGGCGAAACAGCGGGCGGACGAAAACAAAACCAACCTTGGAGCTGTGAAACTGCAGGAGCCCCCCTCGGCGAGTCAAACGAAGCCCGTGCGCACCGGAGCAATCAAGCCCCAGGTGGTCAAAGTAGAGGAGAGCAAGGCCTGAGCGGTCGTGGCCCCCCTCCCTGGATGCCTGCCTGCCTGAAAGAGAGAGAGAGAGAGAGAGAGGGGTTCTGCAGACCATCCGACATTCCCCGCCCCACCACCACCTCCACCAGCCCAAGCCGCGCTGTCTTGACTCCTTCTCCTGACACAGCTGCCCTTGAGCAGTGGGCCTTTTGACCTCGGCCTGCTTTCTTGAAAACGAACAAACAAAAAAGGCAACACACACACACCCCACACACACACACCGCTGCCTCCTGGACTTGTTGAGCGTCTCTGGCTGCTTTCTTTTCCTAGTCTCCGTGTGCAAATAGCAGCAAAGCTTCTCCTCCTGTCTCAGCAAGAGCGCCCAATGCAGGGAGGGCGTGCCATGAAAGCTTTCCTTCTTTCTCTCTCTCTCTCTCTCTTTCGGCTGCTGATGTTTTTAACAACAACAGGATGCTGTGTCTTTTGTGTTATAGCTGGACGTTTCTGTGTTCTCTCTTCCTTCCCCTTCTATTACTACCACTTCTCTTCCTTCTCCTCCTCCTCCTCCCCGGTCATCCTGGAAGAGAAATCCCAAGGCCAAAATCATGTACTTGGACGGACCCCTCCTCTTCGTTGGGTGGAGTGGGGCGGAGTTCCTGCATCCTACACTGAGTCTGCTGCGCTCTGAAATGGATCTGTCGTAGGCCTTCAGCTCCTTAAACCAAATACTGGATCGGGCATCTCCGGGCATCCCCCAAACCCCCTTTTCCTCTAGAGGCAGAGCTTGCTTTAGGAGTAAAATGTGTACGCAAAGCAATTTGTAGTAGGTGCAACGCAACGAATCTCCGTGTCCGTCCGGCTCAGCTACAGCTCTGGGATGCCTCCCCTTCGCCCCACACGGCAGGAAAAGAAAACCCAGCCTCGCTCTCGTTTCAAGAAACTGCGCCGAGTTCCTCCCACGAGAGCCATGCCAACCCAGCCATCGACGTGGAGTTTGGGGTTGTTTTTATTTTTTGCGGTCTTCTGGGAACGGTCGGGATTGGGACTGGAGGGAACGTTTCAGGGTAGACATAAAGCAGAGTCCGTTAAGGCATCTCCTTTCCTGGCATGGATCAACAGAGGGGGCTCGATCCGGCCTACCTTTTGTTCTTACAATGCTTGCTTACTCTTTCCCTCCACTCCATTTTCCATGGTTCCCCCCCCCCCCCCGCATGGTCTCTCTCCCTTATCCCCCGCTATGGATTTCTTATAACATCCTGACTGATCTTCATTTTAATTTTGTGGGGTTTTTTTTTCTCCTTGTTTTAAGTTCTTTTGGGGGACGACGACATTGGGAGGAATGCTCTAGACCTTTTCTCCTTTTCCTGCTTTCCTTCCCTGCTTGTACAAATCACTCCTGAAGCAAAACCTTCACAGCACGCCAGAGCAGCTAGAAGACTTTATTCCTTAGAAAAGAAATTACCGTGTGCCGGGGAGTTTTATTTTATCCTCTTTCTCCCCCCCCCCCCCCACTTCTTTTCTCTCTCTCTCTCTCTCTCTCTCTCTCTCTCTCTCTCTCTCTCTGTCTCTTTCCCCTTCGTAGGAAACAATGATTTGTAGTTCAGTTATTTCTAGTAGCCACAAACAGAGCCTCTCAGTAACGTTTTCATCCTTGCTGAGCTGCCGGGCTGAGAGAAGGCAGAATTTTAGTGGGTTCAGTTTCCGAGTACGTTTTTTCACGTTTGGAAAGATGCTCAGGTGAATTCGGCTGCGTTTTCTTAGAAAACACAGGAGTGAGCTCTACCACACTCAACGTAAGGAAGGAAAACACTTTTTTTCTTGCAAGACGGTAGCTTAAAAACTGTCTCAGCTGCTTTTTTTTCCGGTGTCAAGCCAGCCGTTTTGCTGGTGGCTTCCAAAGACGATATGTTTTGAACAAAGAATGTATTTAAGAGTGCGGGGATGGTGTGGAGATCTCTTAAGATTTGGCTCTGGAGAAGAGTACGTCCTCACCGATTTCTTAAAAAGCTGTCCGGATGGCTAAGCTTTTTTTTTTTCTGTTTTGGACTGACGCCGTAGCGATGTTCCCTCTTCACCAGTGCGTGTGTCGCCTCGTAGAAAATCTTGAAGGGATTGGAGATAGATGGTGCTTTAAAATAAACAAATAATCAATTGCCGTCTGTGGTGGGGAGGGGGTTACTTCTCGGGCGGCGAACTTTTTCGACAGTTGCTTTCCTCTCTTCTAGCGTCTTACAGTGGTTTGAGGTTGAGTAACGTTGGCGTTTGAAATTTGCCTCCCCATTTCCACGCAAGGTCTGTCCCCGTACTTTTCAAAGACTGTGGCATTAGTTATCCGGTGTACTCCTCCTTTTCCCTGCTTTATGCCTCCACTCTGAGATATTGTGAGCGATTGAATTCCTTGTGAACATAATTCTTTAGAAACTTTTTTTTTTTGGGAGGGGGGGTTGTTTTCGCCTGACCGGCTCTGTGCATACCTTAACCAGTTGGAATCCTGCTTTTCCTATCCTGTTGCTTTGCACCCCGAGCACTCTTGGTGGGTTTTTTAAAGACATGAACCTCGTTTCTTTCTTTCGTATATGACTTTCAAATGGTCCCCTTTTAATGGGGGCGGGGGGAGGGGAGAGAGCTGGGTTTATTGCTAGATGCAAAATATCACAGAAACTCCTTCTGGTGTAAATTTAATCCGAAAAACAGTACTTACTATTGGGAGGGGGGGCAAGCCACCCTTTTAACCCATTGCCCTCTTGACCACCCCTATCTGCCCCCCTACACACAAAATAAAACACTAGGATTTATTTATACGTATTTGATGTTGTAGGTCTAGGTGAAAAACTAAATGTTCCACTGCTCTATTTATATATTATGTCTCAATTTATGCTGTGCAGGAAAGGCCAAGAAGTAATCCGTAATGTTCATTGCCTCCTTTTCTTCATTGGTTTGTTTTTAATTTGCATGGCTGCCCGGCTGAAGTTTGCAAGACTCTTTTTCCCCCCCCTTTTTTTTTTTACGCTGAAGGCGTTTTGTAGAGCCCATGCTTTCAAAGGTGCAAGGCCCCTCTTCTTTGCCACGTTTTGGGGTGTGGGGTTTTTTTTTTGGTTTTAGCAGAAGATAGAATACCCGCTTTCGTAGTATCTGTTGGGAATCTTAAAATGCTGAACGCCGTGTCTCCATGGGTCGTGGAGATAATTCTAAACAACGTTGGGCTCAGATGGGAGATCAAGGCTGTAAAAGTGGAGGTAGGGGCTACTCTTTCCCCTCGCTTCTGTGCGCAGCTCCTGTGACTCTGAATTGATTCTGACGAAAGGATGGCGAGGAAATAACCCGGGTTATTCTCCTGCGAGAAGCGTAATGTCCGAGACGCATCGTACCGCTTCTCCCGTGAGCGGTACAACGGGCTTTTCTCTCTCCCACAAACTGGGAAATTCCGTGGTGGGTTTGCTCAGAAGCAGAATTCCCAGCTGTGGGCTCCTGCTACTGAGGCTGACGGAGAAGGTGAAGGAATCCATATTCTAAGCCCAACAAGCGCTCTTAGGTGGTGAGTGTCGTGCTGGGGTTTGAACCAGCTAGCTTAGCTGCTGGCTTTTAGGCTACAGTCGCATGTAAATAGTGTTCCATTCTGCATCATGACAGCCACAACCTCCGTTGGGTTCAGGCTTTATTTCCCTGTCCCTGTAAAAAAAAGAAACCCTCTTCTGCTTTTTTTTAGCTGCTTAATGTCAAGGTTTAGTGGCTGAGTGTGTAGAGGAGGAAAGGCTGCTGCATCTGCTTTTTTAAAAATTAAAGCTGAAATGAACTCTGGCACCGATGAAGCAGCCCTAAGCGTTGCGCCTTTGGTGACTTGCTCCCTGTCCCAACGATGAGAGCGGATGTGCAGTTTGTCCAGTCCGCGCGCGCTGAATTTCCTCTGACGTGGGTGTGCCTGCCGAGGCCCGGCGTGGAATCGGATTTCCTCGCCATCCTGACCTCCCCGAGAGCGCTCTCCAAACCGCGCTCTAGTTCCTTCCGGTTTTGCCAGATCTTAAAGAACAGCTTCGCCGTTAACGCTCACCGCCTTCTCGTTTCGCAGGCGACTGTGCCCACTCCCGGCAAAGGACCCCTTTGTACAGTCTCGTCCCGTTTTAAGTTCTGTTTTTTGCCTCTGATGTTATGCAAAGTTAACGCATCCCTTTGTTTTATCGCTGGCCTGGTTTCCAAGTATGAAAATGTAACCTTTGACAATGAAGGTGGGGAAAAGCCCGCAGTAGTGATAACAAGCAGTCTTCTCAATGGAGTGATGATCCATCAAATCAGACGAGCGTTTAATTTGAAGCAATGGAAGCCTACCTACAAAACGGCAGTGAAGCAGAGACACAAAATGCTTCCCAAGTTGACTTTTGGGGGCCTCTACGTGTCAGTACTAGACCAGTGCTCATTTGTCTAATAGCTTTTGCAAGACGTAACCATCTAATAAGTTAATTCGGGGTTGCAATTGCAATGTAGCACTCACTTTGGCATGGCGTTATTTGCAGCAAGCTTTCTTCCTCCTGGTCCTGTATAAATTGCATTTGTTGTTCTTTTTTTTTTCCCAAGGAGGATATTGTACTTCTTTTAACCTTGCAACATGTACAGTAAAAAACCACAACACAGCTTTTCTTTTCTTCTGGGGGGCCTTTCCTCCGGTTTGTCTTTTCATGTAGACCAGATATTTGAAAGGGCAAAACGATGACTCAATATGTCAACAAACAACATGTTTTAAATCTTTCTGGGAAACTTTTAACATGGACTTGGGACGTCTGATCACAGAATCGCCCGGCTGGATGCAACGATGCGTTCTTTCTTGCCCTTCCTTGTTTTCCATTCCTATGGTTTCTCCTTTCAAATATGTGATTGTATTAGCTCTTTCCGTATGAAAGAATTCTCCTTATTTAAATAATAAAAATAAAATAAAAAGCAGGCTGCACTTGTCAGAATTGGCATGTTCACACCGACGGATGCCCCCCCGGGATGCCCACAAGCAGGATATCAAGAAATCTGCCCCATTGTTTTCCTGAATCATAGAATAGTAGAGTTGGAAGGGGCCTATAAGGCCATCGAGTCCAACCCCCTGCTCAATGCAGGAATCCATCCTAAAGCATCCCTGATAGATGGCTTTCCAGCTGCCTCTTGAAGGCCTCTAGTGTGGGAGAGCCTACAACCTCCCTAGGTAACTGATTCCATTGTCGTACTGCTCTAACAGTCAGGAAGTTTTTCCTGATGTCCAACTGGAATCTGGCTTCCTTTAACTTGAGCCTGTTATTCCGTGTCCTGCACTCTGGGAGGATCGAGAAGAGATCCTGGCCCTCCTCTGTGTGACAACCTTTTAATTATTTGAAGAGTGCTATCATGTCTCCTCTCAATCTTCTCTTCTCCAGGCTAAACATGCCCAGTTCTTTCAGTCTCTCTTCATAGGGCTTTGTTTCCAGACCCCTGATCATTCTTGTTCCCTTCCTCCCCTCCAGCTTGTCTGCGTCCTTCTTGAAGTGTGGTGCCCAGAACTGGACACAATACTTCTCTGGAGGATGAGGCGTTCCTGGAATCTGGCTCCCTGTAACTTGTGCCCATTATTCCGTGTCCTGCACTCTGGGAGGATCGAGAAGAGATCCTGGCCCTCCTCTGTGTGGCAACCTTTCAAGTATTTGAAGAGTGCTATCATGTCTCCCCTCAATCTTCTCCAGACTAAACATGGCTAGTTCTTTCAGTCTGTCCTAATAGGGCTTTGTTTCCAGACCCCTGCTCATCCTCATAAACTTTGGTATTCAGGGGCAAACTACCCAACAAATCCAGAATTCCCCAGACGTTCACACAGGCGAAGATTTTAGGAGCTGGTGTTTTTTACTTGTCCCCCACCACTGGAATGTGGTCCTCAAGAACTCATCCAAAATGGAATTCAGACTGACAGGGGCTTTGCGCCCCTGATATAAAGCATATTTTCTTTGCTCCTTAGCCAAAAGGCTCCTAGAGCAACTTAAAAATACCTAGTAAAACCTTGGTCCTTGGCCTTACAAAACATATGATGCAGAAGGAGAAATGGAAGAGGGAGGATGTGGACAGAAAAGTGAAATCGGGCAGCAGTTTTTAAAGTTAACAGTTCTTGCAACAATCGGCTGAGTTGGAAATAGTTCAGCCAGGTGGATGGAATGGCTGACAACGAAGTGATCATTTGGGAGATCCAAAGGCAGCTGGTGTCTCAGCAGAGGTGATGGGATAGCCCCAGTCCTCCTGCTTTGCTCTGCTACTGCTAGGTGATAATTGGGGAGGGGGGCAAAGGCAGCTGGTGTTTCACTAGTTGCTACTTTTGAGGATGCTGTCCAAGTGCTAGTGAGCAAAAAAAACCAACTGCCGGTCCAGTCATCTTTTGTACATGGAACGGGAAAGTGTGCCATCTTGTCCTTTGCCTCAAGCAGCAAAATGTCTTGGGCCAGTACTGGTTGTGAGTAGTTGCACCTCTTATGGCAGCCATTTTGTGGTAGTGCCAACCAAGATAAAACCACGCAGCAAAATTGATATAAGGTTAAAATACAGAGTTAAAACAGTAAAATTTAAATTTAAGTTAAAATACTGAGTGAATAAAAAGGTCTTCAGCTGGCGACGAAAGCAGTACAGTGTAGGCGCCAGGCGGACCTCTCTGGGGAGCTCGTTCCACAACCGGGGTGCCACAGCGGAGAAGACCCTCCTCCTAGTAGCCACCTGCCTCACTTCCTTTGGCAGGGGCTCATGGAGAAGGGCCCCTGTAGATGATCTTAAGGTCCGGGCAGGTACATATGGGAGGAGGCGTTCCTTCAAATAACCTGGCCCCAAACCGTGTAGGGCTTTAAATGTCAATACCAGCACTTTGAATCGGGCCCGGACCTGGACTAGCAGCCAATGAAGTTGTAAAAGGACTGGCGTGATGTGATCTCGCTGACCAGTCCCTGTTAGTAAACGTGCTGCCCTATTTTGTACCAGCTGAAGCTTCCGGACCGTTTTCAAAGGCAGCCCCACGTATAACGCATTGCCGTAATCCAAGCGAGAGGTTATCAGAGCATGGATCACTGTAGCTAGGCTATCTCCGTCCAGATAAGGGCGCAGTTGGTATATCAACCTAAGCTGATAAAAGGTGCTCTTTTATCTATTAAAGAAAGGCAAGGAATCCTACAACTCCCAGCATTCCTGGACCAGCCAAATCTGCCTGGGGAATGCTGGGAATTACAGGACTTTTCTGTCTAAACCTGCAGAGGGCGTGAGTACAGGCGACATGTTGGTGCTTTGTTACTATGGTGACCGCGGAGGCCTAGGTTCGCTCTCGGCCCGCCCATCTCGCGGGCGGTGACGTCACATCCTGTTTCATGCAATTCTTCGCCGCAGCGCTCTGGACAACCGGTGAGCTGAACTGTGGGTGGTTTTGTTGTCACGTGATCATGTCCTCCCTCCCCTCCTTGTAATTGGTACGGCCCATCTCGGCCATGTTTGTAGAGGCAAGAGGACGATCCCATTTAGGGAAAGGAGGGGTGGGGGACAGAAAGAAGAGCTGTGTGGGGGGGGGGCTGGAATTAAAATGTCCCTGAGGGTGGGAGATATTCAAGGATGGCGCGCTTGGAGAAGGAGGAAAGTATTTATATAATAGGCCTTTTTCTTCAGGCGCGCCATTTGAACCCAGAGCTGGCCAGGGAAAGTAAGGGCAGGGGGTGGGTAAAATAGGGGAGCCTTAAAAAAGAAAGGGGTTGTGCGGAAGGAGAATTGAATTTGGGATGGGAGTGTAGGAGCGCTGTCCTTTGCCTTCACACCCTGCTTGTGCGCTGTCCTCTGTTGGAGACAGGATGCTGGGGTAGAATTAGTATTGGTATAGTGCAGGGATGGGCACTATACTAATACTAATTGCAGCTCCCATCATCCCTCACCATTGATAGAGGTGTACAAAAGTATACATGTTGTGGAGAATGTGGAGAGGGGACATTTTTCTCCCTCTCTCTCTCTCTCAAAATACTAGAACCCAAAGGGGTCATCCCATGAAGCTGGTGGGAGATTCAAGACAGATAAAAGGAAGGACTTCTTCACGCAGTTAAACTATGGAACTCACTACCACAAGATGTGATGATGGCCACCAATTTGGATGACTTTAAAAGGAGCGTGGTACAATCGGTGGCTACAAGTCGTGATGGCTATATGCTACCTCCAGTATCAGAGTCAGGATACCTATGTACACCTGTTGCTGGGGAACATGGGTGGGAGGGTGCTGTTGCACGGTGCCCTGCTTGCGGATTCCCATCCGACAGCTGGTGGGCCCCTGTGTGAACAGAATGCTGGATTAGATGGACCCTTGGTCTGATCCAGCCGGGCTCGTCTTCTGTCCTTATTGCCCATGTTGGCTAGGGCCGGTGATACACAGGTGTGTGTGTGTGCAGGCGCTCATCATCACATTCCCCGTAGCCATGCTGAAGACTGCCCAAAATTGAGTGAGCTGTGGGTAGGAAATGGAAGAATGGACAATTATTTAAATTATGTGTAATTTGGCTTGTTTATAATTAGGTCTAGGGAAATGGGTATTAGGTTTCAGTGAGGGCAAGCCGCTTGAGGTACCAAGGAAGCAAAAGACGGGGTGGGCGACTTGGGGTTGTTTTGGCCTACAGCAACCATCAGCCCTTGGCCAGCATAGCCTACGGTGGGGCTACTGAGAGTCGCAGGCCAAAACATCTGGAGGAGCTACAAGTTGTCCACCCCTGGACTAAAGGGATCCTTGGTCTGCTTAGGAAGGCCAGACATGCAGACAAAGACAGGAGCGCCAATAACAATAATAATTTGTATCCGGCCTTTCCCCCAATACTGGGAATAAGGCGCGATACCAATAAATATAATAGATAAACCACAGTGTATGGTTCTCTGCTAGGTAGCAACACCCTTCTCCGTTCCCTTTTGGACTGGACGAAATTGCTAGTCACAATGCTGGATTTCCTGAAATACCCGGTTCTCCTTTCTGTGGACATCAACGTGAATCTGGTAGTTTTGACGGTGCTAGGATTAATAAGCCGGCTGTGGGCCCTCTCCTACCCCCGAGCTGTAGTGTAAGTACATTGTTCGAATATATATCTCTTTTTACTTGCACGGTGGTTACTTTTTCTTCCTACCAACTTCTGTTTGCCCTTCCTTTCTGAAGCGTGCCTTGTGTGTGTGATGCCACACAGGCCAGGGAGCTGGCCTTGGTGGCCTTTCCATCCTGATGTAGTATATGTCACTTTGATTCCTTTTTTAAAAAATAAACCGAGGAGTTGTCCTTGCTTTGGCGTTTATGGCGGCTTTTGTATCGTCGTCTGAAAATTATTGTTAGAGGATTGCTTGTATAATTTCATTGGCCACCGACTTTTGAACTGAAGGGTAGGCTAAAAATATTTTATTGGCTCGGTTGTAATCCACCAGGAGAAGAGTCTTGAGTGTGGTGGCCCCTTCCCTGTGGAACTCCCTGCCCCTGGAAGTCAGGCAGGCAGCAACACTAGGCTGCTTCCGGCGCCTCCTGAAAACAACTCTGTTTCGAGAAGCCTTCCTCAACTGTCCAGCTGCTGTTTTTCTGGTTCCTTTGTTTTTAAATTGAACATTTTCAATTTGCTTTTTAAAACTTCATAGAATCATAGAATAGCAGAGTTGGAAGGGGCCTACAAGGCCCTCAAATCCAACCCCCTGCTCAATGCAGGAATCTTCTTCCTTTTACTGTTTATATACCTATGTTCACCGCTCTGGAATCCGTGTTAGGATAATTGAGCGGTATATAAATATTGTAAATAATAAATAAATAAGATATTATCCTTTGATGAAACCCCAAATTGGATGCTCAAGGTGAGCTTGTCTTGCTCTTCCAAGACTTGGATGTTCCTCCTCCTTGTAATTCAGTCTGACTCGTAGAAACGGGATGTGACTTCATTGCTTCTTTTGGGGGTAAAATCCAACATAAGCCCTATTTAAAGTAGACCCATTGAAAGGAATAAGACTTAAGTTAGTCATGAGTAATGTAAGTCTCCTTCATTTCAGTGGGTCTACACTGTTAAGTTGGATTTTATTTATTTATTGCATTTATATACCACTCCATAGCCGAAGCTCTCCGGGTGGTTTACAAAAGTTAAAAACAGTAAACATTAAAAATATACAAAATTTAAAACCATCAAAAACGTAAAAACAACAGTATAAAAACAATAGTATCCATTTAAAAACAACAGTATAATAGTATCCATTTAAAAACAACAGTATCCATTTAAAAACAACAGTATCAATAGTATCCATTTAAAAACAATAGTATCCATTTAAAAACAACAGTATCAATAGTATCCATTTAAAAACAACAGTTCTGAGGTCTGTTAAAAAACAAACTTAGCATTGTTAAATGCTGTTAAATGCCTGGGAGAAGAGGAAAGTCTTGACCTGGTGCCTGGCACCCTTTGATTCTGACCCATTGCTGACTTCAGATTTGGGGGCAAGAAACCCTCAATGGCCCCATTTAGAGCGTTGGACTGGGACTCTGAGAGATCCGGATTCTAGTCCCCCCTCGGCCATGAAGCTCCCTGGGTGACTTCGGGCCAGTCACTGACTCTCAGCATCACCTACCTCGCAAGGTTGTTGTGTGGATAAAATGGAGCGGAGGAGGGTTATGTATGCCACCTTGAGTTCCTTGCAGGAAAAAAAGCAGGGTATAAGTATGATAAATGATTAAATTCTCACCACCATTGTCACCAGCTTTTCTTGCTGCTCCTCCTCCTCCTCACTACGCTTTGCTTGCTTAACTGTCAGAGAACCAGTTGCCTGGTTCGCACGACATGCCACAAGGGTGGGTCGGTTCACAGACCCCCGTGTCATGCGATTCTGTTCAGTGAGCGAGAAGGCTGTAATATCTGCTCCTCCTCCTTCTCACCATCCGCGTTGCCTGGACCAGCGCAAGAGGCAAGAGTAGGCGACCCTTGACGCCAAGGATAGATCTATACCAAGCCAGATCCTTTGAAAACGGTACGTGGAATGTGTCCTGGGCCCGAACAGTTGTCAAAACTGTTATAAACCATTATAAAGCACTCGTGTAGACTCTGCCCAAGTCTGCCTTACCGTCATTTGCTGAAATGGCCATGAACAGGCCCAGGCCCCAGCCAGTCACACCGACGGTCCAGTTCCTCGAGTGCTTCATGAGCCATTTGCTGGATTTTTTTGGGTTACTGTTGCTTCTGTGGCGTTTTAGGTTTGATGAGGTTTACTACGGGCAGTTCCTCTCTCTGTATATGAAGCGGATCTTTTTTGTGGATGACAGCGGCCCGCCGTTCGGTCACATGCTTCTGGCATTTGGAGGTAAGGATGAATCTCGCTCAACTTGACTCATTTCAATTCGTCGTGGAAAAAAAACACCGGTTGCAGATGCCCGGTGCAGGTCACGATGTCCTCGGTTTAAAGCTTGACAAATCCCTTCGTTGTCCTGAAAACAGACAATCTTAAAAGCCTCCATCCGATAAATGGAAGGGGGATTTGAGGGAAGAGATTCTCCCCCACCCAAATAATGAGTGACTCTCTAGCAAATACGTTTAGGATTGCAGCTTAAGTCACCGTCTCTGATTTCCTTTCTCTCTCTCCCTCCATGCATTTTTAGGTTATTTAGGTGGATTTGATGGCAATTTCTTGTGGAACAGGATTGGCGCGGGTAAGAGGTGTTTCTGATTCATCCTATAGATTCTATAGCATAGAGCAGCAGTTTCTGCAGCTGAAACTCTCCCCACGGCCTGAGTTTGATCCCAGCAGAAGCTGGTTTCAGGCAGCCGGCTTGGGTCGACTCAGCCTTCCATCCTCCCGAGGTCGGTAAAATGAGTATCCAGTTAGCTGGGGGAAAGGCAATCACGGCCGGGGAAGGCAACGGCAAACCACCCCGCTATAAGGCCTGCCAAGAAAACGTCAGCGAAAGCTGGCGTCCCTCCAAGAGTCAGTAATGACTCAGTGCTTGCACGAGAGGTTCCTTTCCTTTCCTTCCATTTCACAAAGGGAAACTCTCTCCCCCTCTGATTGTATTAACTGCAAGGTTTTGCTTTCAGTAGATACTCAAGTGACGATTAGGCAGTGCCCAGTGATTTCTGACTCTTGCTTGTATTGTGCTCCTGTTTCAGAGTATACCTCCAATGTGCCCGTTTGGGTTCTGCGGCTGTTGCCAGCGATGGCCGGTGCCTTGTGCATCCCTCTGGCTTACCAAATATTGGTGGAGTTACATTTCTCGCATTTTGTTGCTCTAGGAGCTGCCTTGCTGCTTCTGTTCGGTAAGGAATTGACCCCTTTGGCCATCCAGATAGATTATGGGTGGGTCAGTTGTGGCCTTCTCGGGGTTTTTTTCCGGCCTGCAATTCCCATCATCCTCACCGTCGGTTGTGATGGGAGTTGTAGGCCAAAAAACAAGTTGCCCATCCCTGACAGATTGAACAACCCATATTTTAATCTATATCAATTTCCGTGTTTTAATCTATATCAATTTCTGCTGTGTGGTTTTATCCTGGCTGTGCTTTTTATATTGTATTTTGTATTTGTGTTTTTAGACTGTGGGTTGTTTTGTTCTGCTTTTCATCATTTTGATTTTTGTGAACCGCCCAGAGAGCTTCGGCTATTGGGCGGTATAAAAATGTAATAAATAAAATAAAATAAATTAAATAAATTGTAAACTGCCCAGAGAGCTTCGGCTATGGGGTGGTATATAAATGTAATTAATAATAATAATATTCTGAGAGGCAGTGTGGTGTAGTGGCTAGGGTGTTGGACTGGGAGTCGGGGATGCTTCCTGGAATAAGACTGTTTTCAGGAGGCGCCGGAAACAACACAGCATTGGAGGCTGCTTGACCTCCAGGGGCAGGGAGTTCCAAAGAGAGGGGGCCACCACATTGAAGGCTCTTCTTCTGGTGGACTCCAATCCAGGCCATAGGTCCGTGTGGAACCACCAGGACCGTGCCCTCTGATGACCTCAGTGACCGAGCAGGTTGGTAAGGGAGAACGCACATTTTCAAAATGGTTCTCTTTCTCCTCCTTCCCTGACAGAGAACTCCCTGATCACACAGTCTAGATTGATGCTACTGGAATCAATCTTAATCTTTTTCATCCTTTTGGCTGTTTTATCGTACCTGAAATTCTACAACTCACAGAAACAGAGGTAAAATGTTCCTTCGGCAAAAGTCTTTTGGCAACGGGATGTATGATGTGTGCATCTCGGGGTGCGGGGAGATTGAAGGGGCGTGCGTTGGTCTCAACTCAGTATAGACAACTACATTATATCCTTGGCTGTTTTTCCTTATAGAATCATAGAATAGCAGAGTTGGAAGGGGCCTACAAGGCCATCGAGTCCAACCCCCTGCTCAATGCAGGAATCCACCCTAAAGCATCCCCGACAGATGCTTGTCCAGCTGCCTCTTGAAGGCCTCTAGTGTGGGAGAGCCCACCACCTCCCTAGGTCACTGGTTCCATTGTCGTACTGCTCTAACAGTCAGGAAGTTTTTCCTGATGTCCAGCTGGAATCTGGCTTCCTGTGACTTGAGCCCATTATTCCGTGTCCTGCACTCTGGGAGGATTGAGAAGAGATCCTGGCCCTCCTCTGAGAAGGTCTAGTGCAACAACTAAGCACTGGCTAAGAAACTGAATTGATATTCAAATTCTAGTTTGCCCCTTTCTTAGGACTTTTTTTATAGAGAGACAGCTTGGTGTAGTGGTTAGAGTGTTGGACTTGGGAGACCCGGGTTCAAGTCCCCACTCGACCATGAAGTTCACTGGGTGACTTTGGGCCAGTCACAGATTCTCAGCCCAGCCTACCTCATAGGGTTGTTGTGAGGATAAAATGGAGGAGGAGGAGGATTATGTAAGCCGCCTTGGGTTCATCGCAAGAGGATAAAAGGCAGGATATGATGATGATGATGATGTTGTTTCTACCTCTGATAATTCCTTTAAAAAATCGTATATCCTGGCCTTTAATAGCCTGTTGGGACCTGCAAGAAAAAGTTGCTGTATTTTCAGTGCTCCTGTTTAGGATAATCTGTTCCGTTTCTTTCCCTTCCTGGTTTCCCTTTCTCCCCGCACACATTGCAAACAGTCAATTAGCATTCTGAGCATGCTCAGCCCTTAGTTGAACTGTTTGTGGTTAGGGTGACCCTATGGAAAGGAGGACAGGGCTCCTGTAACTTTAACAGTTGTATTGGAAAGGGAATTTCAGCACGTGTCGTTTGTATGCATGCAGCACCTGGTGAAATCCCCTCTTCATCACAGCAGTGAAAGCTGAAGGAGCCCTACCCTCTTGACCAGATACAAAGGAGGGCAGGGCTCCTGCAGCTTTCACTGCTGTGATGAAGAGAGGATTTCACCGGGTGCTGCATGCATACAAACGACACCTGCTGAAATTCCCTTTCCAATACAACTGTTAAAAATACAGGAGCCCGGTCCTCCTTTCCATAGGGTCACCCTATTTGGGGTCCTCCACCCGCCATAGAATTATTGATTGACTAACTTTTACAATGCAAGCAGTGCACAAACTAGATTAGCAGGGACCCAGAAAAGTGGCACTATCTTGAGTACCGAAAGCTGCACAGCAATCATACACTTTCATCTTTCATTGAAGGCTTCTTCAGAGAAAAACGTTATGTGCAGTCGGTTTAAATGCTTTGCCTGTAGTCTGTTTATAGATTATTTCACTTTCTCGTTGTCTTGTTCAAGCTCTTTTTCTGCAAGATGGTGGTTTTGGCTCTTGCTAGCCGGATTTTGCTGTTCCTGTGCAGTTGGGTAAGCATTTTTCCTCTCTCTCTCTTCATTGTACTCAGATTTGCTTTGGAATTTGACACCTTGATCTTATTTACCTAGCTCATGAAAATCCCTGATTTCCCTACCGTTCATTTATTTTAGACTTTTAAGTTTAAAACTGAGACAGTGGGGATCTACAGACCTATAAAAGCAATGAAAACAGAATAAAATAACTAGGAAACAGGGCTCTTCACACGACGCATTAGCCCACCCTCAGTTGTTGAGTGAGGGTTTTTGTTGAATCGTGGGTTGTTTGTTGAACCGTGGGTTAGCGTGTTGTCAGAACCCAGGATGGCTTAACTGCTCTGAACAACCTAATAACAAACCATGGGTTCTCAAGGTGGCTCTTTCGAGCAAAATAAGCTACTGTGCAAGGTTAACCCGCCACCGTGCAGAAAATGCCCTGAGTTCAGGCAAGATGCTAAACCATGGTTTAATGTTACATGTGAACGCGGCCAATTCTTATTTTCTACACAGCCCACTTCCAGACGGTTTCTGCTCTTTACTTGTTTAATGCTTCATCCCCAGGGTGAAATATATGGGCCTCTTCACTTACGTCCTGCTTTTAGCCATTGCAGGAGTCCACTCATGGCAACTGATTGGCGATCAGACCTTGGCCAATGTAAGTCGCAGAATAGTTCGTAATTTTGGCGTGTATTTGTGTTTGGAACGAGTAGTTAGAAAACCCCCCACAGATGTCCACTTCTCCCAAATTACTGTCCAACCAACGTGGTGGAGCAGGAAAGCAGAGGCTGAATCCTGAAAGGATGGTGGACTCCACAAGAGAGCTGCACAAATGCACACAGGAACCATGAACTTCCATTCAAGTTTTTAGAGCGGGGTGGGCAACTTGTGATCCCCCCGGCCTACAACTCCCATCAGTGCTACCCAGCAAAGCCAGTGGTGAGGCCCAGCCCGTGTTTTAGAGTCACGGGGAGGCCAAAGTATCCCTGGCTTTGGCTGCGAAAAGTCACCTTTTTGCCTCTTCCCTGTTAGGTTCCTCTGCTGTGCCACTTACTAGCCAGAGGGCTAGCGCTTGTGGTCATCCCGGTAGCCACCTACCTGTCTTTCTTCTACATCCACTTGGCTTTGCTGTATCGCTCTGGGCCACACGACCAGATTATGAGCAGTGCTTTCCAAGCCAGCTTGGAGGTGAGTGAAGGAAGACTCGCGAGGCTGTTTTGGAAAGAGGGAACTGCTTGTCAGAATAGCCTAGGCTTGAACCGTGTGAAAATCATGTCCTGTTGACATTGCGTCTTCCACTGGAAGCGATTGCTTTGCCCTGACTCCCTAAGAGTCCCTGTTATCCTGTGTCCAGAACAACAGGGTTCCCATCCTTCAAATTTTTTTGCTTGTTTTATTTATTTATTTGTATCCTGCCTTTCTCCCCCCAATACTGGGACTCAAGGCGGCTTTACAAAATTAAAACATTTACAATTAAAACATATAAAATATACAAAAGTTAAGACATGATAGCACTCTTCAAATACTTGTAAGGTTGTCACACAGAGGAGGGCCAGGATCTCTTCTCGATCCTCCCAGAGTGCAGGACACGGAATAACGGGCTCAAGTTAAAGGAAGCCAGATTCCGGCTGGACATCAGGAAAAACTTCCTGACCGTTAGAGCAGTATGACAATGGCAGCTGGACAACCATCTGTCAGGGATGTTTTAAGGTGGATTCCTGCATTGAACAGGGGTTGGACTCGATGGCCTTAACTCTACTATTCTATGATTCTATGGCCAACTTTCTCCCTGGCTCTCTGCCTATCAAGCACCCAAAAGGTTGTCACACAGAGGAGGGCCAGGATCTTTTCTCGATCCTCCCAGAGTGCAGGACACGAAATAACGGGCTCAAGTTACAGGAAGCCAGGTTCCAGCTGGACATCAGGAAAAACTTCCTGACAGAGCAGTACAACAATGGAACCAGTGACCTATGGAGGTCGTGGTCTCTCCCACACTCGAGGCCTTCAAGAGGCAGCTGGACAACCATCTGTCAGGGATGCTTCAGGGTGGATTCCTGCATTGAGCAGGGGGTTGGACTCGATGGCCTTAGAGGCCCCTTCCAACTCTACTATTCTATGATTCTATAATTAAACCTGTGTCAATGTTAAAACATTTAAAATACAAAGAACAATTTAGGGGAAACCAATGCATAAACAGAGGTCCAGACTATTCGCCAAAGGCCTGCCAGAACAAAAACGTTTTTGCCTGCGATCCTATGCACGTTGAGACGGAATTGTAGGGCTTTTTTTTCTGTCTCGACATACATAGGATTGCGTCCTAAGAAAATGTTGAAGTTGGCCTTGACTTCTGTTCTGCCTTCTTTAGCCTTTCTGTTTTGCTGCTCTCTCTAGGGCGGGCTTGCTCGGATCACTCAAGGCCAGCCCCTGGAAGTGGCGTACGGCTCCCAGATCACTTTGCGAAACGTCTTGGGCAAACCCATGCCTTGCTGGCTGCATTCCCACAAAAACACTTACCCCATCAGGTAACAAGAGTCACCGCGTTCTTTCGTGCAAGGGAGGCAAAGTGACCCCCCCTGCTTGCTGTCCCATAACTTTGGCATCTCCATACCGTGTTTAATGTCTGGGGTAAAACCTTCCCGAGATTTTATTTCATAAAATCTGACGAGTACAGAAAATGTGTGCGTGGGGAATTTAAAAGGAGCCAGAAGGCGACGATGTGCAGCGCAATTGTATACATGTTTACTCAGAGGTAAACCCCTCTGGACTGCTAAAATGCGGTTACTACAATATTGGAAAGGTAAAAGCACACCGCCTATAATGCAATAGATTTGAAGCCCTAACAACACTGGCAACATTTGAAAGAGTGGCATGTAGGCGCCATTCACGAAGAGAGATATTTGGATATTTGGGCCATCTTTATTGAAGTTTATGTGTAATTTTACTCCTTTTTTTTTTTTTTACACGATGTTGTAAGATCTGAAACTGAGGCCTCGAAAGTATGTAGTTACACTTGTGGGTTTGTTTTGTTTCGTTGAAACTTATAATAATAAAAAACTTGATTAAAAAAAGAAGCCCCACTGAGTTCATTGAAGTTTACTGACTTGTACATGTCTGTAGGCTTGTAAGTAAGAGGAAGAACTCAGAGCCTCCTTGGGGGGCTGGGTGTGACACGTTTGTGTTTCCTTGGGACGCTTGGCTCTAGAATCGCATTTGCCCCATGCTTGGACGAAGATGAGAAATCTCATGTGTTTTTTGGGAGCTGTTTTGCTCCCCTTCTGCAATTCCCATAACATCCCTCAATATTGTTTACGCTGGCCAGGGCTGGTGGGATTTCCCCCTCCCTTGGGATGAGATCTGAGCCCTGGCAGTATTTATTTTTAAAAGGAATGTTTTGTTTGATTCTTTCTGTAAACCGCTTTGAGGGGCTGCTTCTCCCTGAAAAGTGATATGCAACGGTTGGAAATAAGTGTCAGAAGACACCTTAAACCATGGCTTTAACCATGGTGGTTAAGCCAGACTGTGTTCAGAAGACACCTTAAACCATGGCATTAACCACGGTGAATAAGGCTTTCTGGCTTAACTACCATAGTTAAAGCCATGGTTTAAGGTGTCTTCTGAAAGGGGCCAGAGAGAGAGCGATAGAGAGACCTCTTATTCTGCGAGGGTTTTCCCCCCTCCAGGATATTGAGTGAGATACACTCATCATATCCCAGTCCTGAACACAGTGTCTTGGGTCTGCATCTTTTTCTCAAGTCCTCTCCTCTTCCTTATTTGCAGGTATGAAAATGGCCGTGGCAGTTCCCATCAGCAGCAGGTGACGTGCTACCCTTTCAAGGACGTGAATAATTGGTGGATTGTGAAGGATCCCGGCACGTGAGTGTAGAAACGTGTATATAAGTCCTGTTATAGAGCTCTCCATAAATCTTTTCCCATCATCGTCAACTTCATTACGGTCACTGACCAGACTTTACACATGCACGAGAGTCGGGCAAAATTACATACAGATTTAAAAAGTGTGCAGCGGAATCAATTCTGGAGAGACCTTATTCTCATTGCATTCAAAAAGAATTTTGCCAAAGCCTCGATCGTGTCTCTGTCCTCCGTGGCCCTGAAGCTCTGAAGAAGTGCATTAATTTCTAAACTGGTGTCTAGCAATAATTTCTCTCTAATCTTTGTATAAAAACAGCAGCAGAGTAAAACGTGGACAAATCTTTTTCATAAACTAGACCACTGAAGGAGACCTAAGGTCAAAGCACATTTGGTTATTTCACGATAGGATTGTACAACTTGATTTTTTTACTCTCTTCCACTGCTTGATGACTATACATTGGTAGCCTGTATAGACAAAGCAATGCTACCAGGTGGGTTTTTTAATATATATTATCCATCTTCACCACTTGGTTTATTGCTTCTTGGTCCACCTTTGAAACAGGCAGCAGCTGGTGGTGAGCAACCCTCCGCGACCTGTGAGGCACGGCAGCGTCGTGCAGTTGGTCCACGGGATCACGACCCGCTACCTCAACACGTAAGTCCTTCGCTCCTCTTCCTTCTGTACTGATTCTAGAGCCTGGTTCAGACTGTAGCTCAACTGTTGATAAGGACATGAGAACTGCCAGCGTGGGTTGGACCAACCTCGATAATGTCATATGTCCCTTCGCCTCTCTGCGAAGTGCTTCAGACACATTGGCTGAGGATGGGTTGCTGTTGTACCGTATCGTCTGAATGCAGCACATTTTTTGCAGGGTGGCTTGTTAGCCGTGCAGAGTGGCTTCTTGTTCTCGAACAAGCCATCTTGAGAACCCATGGTTTGTTGTTGGATTGTTCAGGGTGGTTAACGAGCCACACTTCATGGTTAACGACCCACCTGCAGAAAATGCGCTGCGTTCAGGCAGGACGATAACCCCCGGTTCAACAACAACCCACCCTCAACATTTGAATGGGTCTGTTCACACAACACGCTAACCCTCACTCAACGGTTGAGCGTGGGTTGTTGTTGAACGGTGGGTTGTCGTCTTTGTCTGAACGCAGCACATTTTCTGCAGCATGGGTTGTTGACCACGCAGTAGCTTGTTCAACAAACAACCCCGCAGTTCAACAACACACCAGGCTCATCCACTAAGTGTGGGTTAGTGTGTTGTGTGAACCCAGCCATTATCTCAGGGTTGGGCAACTTGTGACCCTCCAGATGTTCTGGCTCTCAACTTCCATCAGCCCTAATTAGTACAGCCAATGGTGAGGGGATCATGGGAGTTGTAGGCCAAAACAGTGCAGTTGGCACACAAGAAGAGGTGCTTTATTGTGCCTTAGCAAATTGCCATTATACACAAACACGGGATAAAACACTACACAATTTAAAATTCCACCAACAAACCATTAAGTTGAATAGTTTTCCATACAGCTTTTTGACTTTGTGGCACGTATTTGTAGAGCGCTGACAAGGAATTTGGCAGTTCTAAAGGATACGTACTTCTCAGCATCAGACAATAGGAAACGAGCCTTAACAAGGGATGGCTTTCCCTTGAAGGATCTTAACAACGGATGAATGTATTTGGTTCTGAGATCATTATACACAGAGCATTCTAGCAGTACATGAGTAGTATCTTCAATCAATACTGAATTGCAACTGCATACTCTATCCTTCTTAGGAACCCCCTTTTGCTGACCCACCCAGTCTGCCAATGGAAGAGCATTTAATCTTGCCCGAGTGAAGGCAACCATCATTTTAATATTTGATAGATCTACCCGTTGGCACAAGACAGGCCTAATGCGATCATAGTGCCCAGTTAATAATCTAGCAGCTGCCTTCTTTGCTAACTGCAGTTTCTGAACATCCGCCCAAAGCCGCCCGTGTATAGCGCAAATCAAATGCTAAATAACTGTATTGCTGGGAGATTTGAAGGGAACTTCTGGCAGTGCATTTCATTCCTCTGTCTCCCCAGGCACGACGTTGCTGCCCCTCTGAGTCCTCACTCCCAAGAGGTTTCCTGTTACATCGATTATAACATATCCATGCCGGCTCAGAACCTCTGGAGAGTGGTAAGTTGAAAGCCGCCGCTGGAAAGGAAAGAGGGCAGCCAGATCTGAGACAACCACGCCTAGGTCTGGCGGAGTTAAGGCACATCCGTACAGTTTTTACTATTGTGATCTGTGCTCCCCTTTCGGTGTTTTTGCGTGCAAACGAAAGAGCCGGGGGTTCTCCCTGGGAGAGCAGGCCCCCAATGAAAATCTTTCAATATCTGCAGTGAAAGGAGTGACCACATAATTACCAGTGGGGCCGTGGTTTTTTGGGGGGCTTCGCACAGCCAAAACGTTCGCCAGAGCGTTCTGCCGTAACAACGGTCAAAAGTCAGACGCTAACTTCGCGTTGCAGGAAATTGTGAACCGGGACTCCGATACGGATGTTTGGAAAACAATCCTGTCTGAAGTAAGGCTTGTCCATGTGAACACCTCAGCAGTGCTAAAGGTAGGGGTTTTTTTTGGCATTCAGCCCCCTGACGTGAAACAAATCTTTGCAGAAGAGACGGTGGGCTAAGTCCTTTGCACAGGGTTGCTTTGGTCTCATGGAACAACCTTCCTCTACCTGGGGCACTCCAGATGTGTTGGACTGCAACTCCCAGAATGCCCCAGCCAGCTGGCTGGGGCATTCTGGGAGATGCAGTCCAACACATCTGGAGCGCCCCTGGTTGAGGAAGGCTGTCATAGAAGCTGTCATTCCACCCCCGGCCCAGATGTATGTCTTGCATGGCCCTATTTGTTCTCTTGCTGCACAGAGTTTGGGGATGTATTTATTTATTTTGTTTTATTTATTACATTTTTATATTGCCCAATAGCCAAGGCTCTCTGAGCAGTTGACACTCAAAACCATAAAGTACTGCAAATTAAAACATAATATAAAATACAATGTAAAACCAAAATAAATCCAAGAGGCCTGTGTGAAAAGATGGGTTTTCAGGAGATGTTACATTTTCTGTCTCCTGAGCTGCACGAGGGAGGGTTTTCCAGAAGGTGGGTGCCACTACGGAGAAGGCTCTGTACTGTACCAACAACCTCAGTCACTGTATTGCTTTATTAATTTCATTTCTATACCACCCAATAGCCGAAGCTCTCTGGGCGGTTGTATAAACTATGGGAACTTAAATCACAATATAAAACCACAATATAAAAGTATGACCCGAATAGTACAACTCTATACTGTTTTCCCCCTTTCTTTTTCTTTTCTTCTCCAGCTCAGCGGAGCATCTTTGCCCGAGTGGGGTTATCGGCAGCTGGAGATTATCGGGGAAAAGATTTCCAAAGGCTACCACCAGAGCATGCTGTGGAACGTGGAAGAGCACCGATACGGGAAAAGTCAGTTTAAAAGAGAACGCTGTAGGCTTTGAGCAAGGCTTTTCCTTTTTCACAGGAAACTAGATTCACTAGTTGTGGGGCTGGCAGGCTGTCTTCATCCTCAGGTGCAAAAAACTGCTTCCGTTCAGTGCTTTTCCATGCCTCCTCTTAGAAAGCATTCCATCTCGTCTTCACTGGCTCTTTTAGCTTTAGTATTTCCTAACCTTAAGAATGTAAGAAGAGCCCTGATGCTGGATCAGACCGAGAGTCCATCCAGTCCAGCACCCTGTTCACACAGTGGCCAACCAGCTGTTGACAGGAGCCCCTCCAAGCAGGACATACGTGCAACAGCACCCTCCCGCCCATGTTCCCGTTGACAGCCTTCTCCTCCGTGGATTTGCCCAACCCCTGTTTAAATTGGTGGCCATCAGTACATTCTGTGGTAGGGAATTCCGTGGTTGAACCATGCGCTGTTGTTGGACGGCAGCTCTTAAGAACATCTTTTAAGCACTTCTCGGAGGGCCTCCACTCACAACGGTGGGTCTGCCGGGGTGCCCAGAGCCACACGCACGCATCGTCGTTCACACCGCCAGAAATGCATGTTAGGGTATTTTTTATTAATTGAAACAGAGTGACACAGTGGATTTACCCTTTAAACCTACGTGCTGGAACAAACTTCCTACGCTAGGTTTAAGGATGAGTAGCTTTACTTTTCATATTAGCAGCATATGAACAACTTGTATTCCTTTCATACAGATTTTTCATACAAGTCTAAGTTACGTTCTTTTCCTCTGCAAAGAGCCCTTTTTCCTTCTTTCCTTTGTAAAAAGTCTTTCTTGAATACCTTCAGGCTGAACTTACTTGAGGTCTTCGCTCTCGAACGACGAGATAACAGCTTCCCGAACAAACTCCCACAGCAGCATGTCCATTCCACCTCCGCCCACAACTCTGTTTGAGCCTCTCCCCTATTTAAATGGTTAACAGGCTGACACTGAATGATTCAGCGTTTCTTGTGCCTTAATTTTAAACACCTGCTTTTAGATCGTTATAATCTTTTGCCTATTTCATTCTTCTTCAGTGAATTTATTCTTTGTAAAATTACACATTTTAATACATACAATACAAATACTAACAATGCAGAGATATCCGCCCTCAGGCATGCGCGTTAACTCCAGTGCTAGCAAGGGAAGGACCAGGCCTCACCTAGCTAACGCTCATGCTACCAAAGGAAACCGTTCCCTTATTTACGACCCCAGGGGCTGTACTGGACACAGGCTGTGAGTTGTGCCCATCTGATTTAATCCTATGAAACGTGGGAACTGTTCAGAGCCGTTCAGTCGTAAAACCATTCTGGGGAGAAAATGCACGGAAGCGATCCAGTTCTGACAGCGTTATAGCAATCTGGACTGTCACTTGCATCCAGAGGTTTTTCGTGTTTCTAGAGGACACGAAAAACAGTGATTCAGAGGAGCTTGCGGTCTCGCTTTCCTTCCATCCCAGTTTCTCTAATTGTATCTCAGACCAGCTTTCTTCGAACTCTTCCAGGCCACGAGCAGAAAGAGAGGGAGGTGGAGTTGCACTCGCCCACGCAGATCAGCATCAGCCAGAACCTCAGCTTCATGGCCAAGTTCACAGAACTACAGGTAAAAGAAACAGCTGGAGGAAGCCACAGGAGCTGAAGGTGTTCCACATACATCAAAGTGTCGGAGATGGAAAGGCTAGCCTCTTCTGATGGAACGTATCCAAGATGGAAAGGCTAGCCTCTTCTTTTAGAAAGTAGTGCAGATGGAAAGGCTAGCCTCTTCTGGTGGAACGTATCCAAGATGGAAAGGCTAGCCTTTTCTTTTGGAAAGGAGTGCAGATGGAAAGGCTAGCCTCTTCTGCAGGATCCTTGGTTTTATGAACTTAGCGAGGGATTGTGGGGGATGGGGAGCTCAGATAGCTTTTTTAAAGTTCTATTGTTGCGGTTTCATTTGCAAGGTAGAAAATATACTGTGAGATGAATAGCCGGGGCTTTATTGTGCATTTTGCACACGCAGGGATGAGCCAAAGGTCAATAGCAGAGCACACGCTTTGCATGCAGAAAGTCCTGGGTCTGTATTCGGCTGCTTAACCCTGTGTCAGTCTAGCTCAGTACTGTCGACACCGGCTGTGTGTGGAGGAATCTAGACCACTGCGCTACAGGATCAGGCCTGGGAGCTGATAAGTAGTTCATTGCAATCTAAACTTTCTCAACCGTTCTGTCCTAGTGGAAGATACTAACTCTGAAAAATGAGGATACGGAGCATAAATACAGCTCTTCTCCCTTGGACTGGATCACCATGGACACCAACATCGCCTACTGGTTCCACTCCACCTCCGGGGTAATCTATTGGCATTATTTATAGGCCACCCTGTAGCAAAGGTCCTCTGGACTGCTCAGAACAGGGCAGCAGAACCTCAAGGCGCGCGCGGGGGGGGGGGGAGCGGATATGGCCCTCTGGGGTTCGCCAGGCAGCACCCCTCTTCCGCCGACCCATCAACCATTTTATGGTTTCCCATTGGTGGTTCCTTAAAACATTGAAATAAAATGCATCCTGCAGATGTACAAACAATTTAAGACTATATGCCGCCCCCGTAACAACTATGTTGTAGTTTTAAGCTTTTACATTTTGTATTAATCATTGTGAACTGCCCCGAGAGTTTCAGCTATTGGGCGGTATAGACATGTAATAAATAAGACCAGTTTACAGCTTATCTGAGATAAATAAGGCCAGTTTACAGCTTATCTGAGATAAATAAGGCCAGTTTACATCTTATCTGAGATAAATAAGGCCAGTTTACATCTTATCTGAGATAAATAAGATCAGTTTACATCTTATCCCAAACAATTTAGCCGCACTTCAGGTTCTTTTCTGTAGCTTTTTAAAAAAATGCCTGAGTCTTGCTTTTTAAAAATGCTCTAGAGTCTTCCTAGACTCCACAGTGCTTCAAGATCCGTATTTGAGTCAAGTTCTGTGCTACTTCCAGTATCAGTGGCAATACGCCTATGTACCCCAGCTGCTGGGGAACATGGGCAGGAGAGTACTATTGCACCCGGGTCCTGCTTGTGGTTGACCATTGTGCAAACAGAGTGCTGGACTAGCTGGACCCTCGGTCTGATCCAGCGTCAGGGCTCTTCTGATGTTCTTCTGGGCTGCTTTCTCACTGTGATTGTACAGGCCCAAATTCACCTCCTGGGGAACATCGTCACCTGGACCTCAGCCAACGTGGCAACGGTGGTGTACGTGGCTTTGCTCCTGTGGTACCTGCTGCGACGGCGACGGGGGATCCGTGACATCCCTGAAGGTCTGCCTTTTGGGGGATCGTTTTCCAGAGGGGTCGCTGGGATATCCCTGTTGCAGTGAAAACAACCAAGGAGTAGTCTTTGTGTTACCTGGTCACTTTTTCTTCCCACCCCACCCATCCTGGTGAGATTTTTCAGGCCCTCCGACAGGTTAACATGTACAACCTGTAGACCACAGGTGTGGTGCCGTGCAGATGTTGCCCCAGGTGGCAGGGATGATGTTGTAGCCCAAGAACGTCTGGCGGGACAGTGGTTCTTCACGCCTGCTGTAGAATTTCAGTGGCAGGCTCTGTTTCTTAGCATACAGGGCTCTGGTGGTTTCCATCTGTGGCTAGTAATTAAAAGTCACGTCTACAGATAGACACCCTCAACACAGTGCTGTTATCTCAACCATCACTGGGTGCAACAGACCTTGAATTAAAGAATTCTGAGCCCAGGAATTTGTTCTGAGTACCAGTAATGAATGCAACTCACCGTTAGGGACGTCCGGAATTTGAAAAATCCGTCCCGCATGGGCGTCTGTTCACAGACAAATCCAATTTCCCCCCTCGATTATGCAGTGAAATACGCAAATAATTCCCTAAGAAAGTTTGCAACAATTTACATACACTATGCTAGTACGTAACCTTTAGGGTCTTGTCCCCCATTCCATTTGACGGTTCCTCAGGTATATCTTCCAGCATGCCTCAGCAGAAACTTCCTTATTTCTCTCCAAATGAATTTGTGTAAATTTCAGGAAAGGGTGGGTGGGGGAATCTGGACCTGTGCAGACTCCACGCAGCCTGTCCGCAGCAGATTCTGCGGGTCGGGTTTTTAGAACTCATTTTAGTCTATCTTGACGCTCCCCAGTATCCCTACTCACAGTCCTTCCGTGCACAACTCTACTCCTGGTCACTTGAAGCTCTCTCCATTTCAGCGGTATAATTTAGTTGTGTGTGCAGGCGGGAGTCATTTCGATCTGCAGAAAATCCCTAGAGATCCACCTTCTGCCTGTCCCTGCTGCAAACGTCTGTGACACCACACCCCAGTGGGCGGGGCACCCCCAGATGCTTTCGGACATGTCTACCCCTGGGAAAACCACGCGGCTTCTTTCCCTTATCTTCTGCAGAGGCGTGGCGGCAGTGGCTGCTGTCTGGAGGCCTCTGCGTGGGCGGCTGGGCCGTGAACTACCTCCCTTTCTTCCTGATGGAGAAGACGGTCTTCCTCTACCACTACCTGCCTGCCGTCACTTTCCAGATTCTTCTGATCCCCATCGTCCTGCAGCACACAAGTGACTACCTTTGCGGGTAGGACCGTGGGGTGGGCGGGCTGGGGTTTGCTTTCTGCTCTTGAGCGTAATGATCTGGGGGGGCAGGGGGAGAAAGGGACCTTGTAAGCAGAAACCGGAGCTGGTGGTCAATTGATCTTCTTCGTCACAACCTGCTCTGGTTCCGAGAACTAGAAAGCATCCGGTCGCGATCCGCACCGTCCCTGCCCTGCTCCCATTAAAACCCACAGAGCAAAGTATATTTGCACCTTGTCCCTTTCCTGGCAAGTCATTCGGGCCAGCTGTGGGAAGCGAGGCGCCTTCAGAACACAATTTGGTCAAATCTCCATTCCAGGGTAGTCGAACCTGATCCAGAACCAAGCCCAGCTCAGTGGAATGAAACAGTTCCTTCTTCCGTGTCCGTACGCGGTTTGCGGCTAGGGATGGCCGTCGTGGGGAAATCCCTTTTTAAGCCCAATGGATTTCCCCGGAGCAAGAAAATAAGCCACCCTGCATGGTGAACAAGCCACCCTGCAGAAAACGTCCTGGGTTCAGACAACACGCGAACCCAAAGTTCAACAAACAACCCACACTCAACCAAACCAACCACACTGTTGTGTGAATCCAGTCACTGCTGATGGTCCAAACGGGCTGGAACCTGCTTTACAGCGTCTCAGTAAACTATAATGCCCAAAGTGGGAGGGACCAAGGTGCCATCGCTCATTGGCTGAGGCCACTGTCCTTTATACCTTTGAGTTGTCTAGTCAGATTGCTTTGCTTGGGAGTTTTCACCTCGCGCTCTCTCCTTTCCAGATCCAAGCTCTCCAAGAGCATGCACAGCGCCTTTGTGGTGGCCTGGATCTCTTCCGTCTACTTTACCTACAACACCTTCCTCCCGCTCACCTATGGCGAGCCTCCCCTCTCCAAAGCCGAGCTCCAGGACCGGCGGTGGAAGGACAGCTGGGACATCCTGATCAGGAAGCGCTCGCCCTGAGGGCGGTGGCAAGCCGTGCGGGTGGCCGAGAGCACTGGCCAAGCGAGGACTGCTCACGCCAGCAAGCAGAGGCGAGGCTGGAGCAGCGAGAGAGGAAAGGCAGGGATGGATCCAGTAGACCTTCACCCCCTTGTGCTGCCCCTGGAGTCTCATTCAGACACCACCCTTCCTCGCTAAAAAAAAAACCCCAAAACGTTCTGTTGGAATGCAAAACCGTCGTGCTCTTCGCGTTCTGCTGTAGCTTTCCCTCCTTGTACATTTCCGCGGCAACACTTTCCAGGTTGAGGTGAGTATCAAGACGTCCCCGGGCACTGCAGGAGCCTAGCACAGTTGAGCTCCCCACAAACATGTTGGAAAGAGAGGCGAAAGCAGGCCCGGTGTGCCTTATCAGCATTGAACTGAGGATGGTCTAAAATCCGCCTTCCAACACTGCAGATGGAAGGCGAGAGATTGCAGACTGGCTGTCAGGGACCACGTCCTCCACCTTCGCAGGCTCTCCTGTTAAAGGAAGCCCCGTATCATTTTTAGAGGCGTCCGAGAAGTCCCTGAAACACAGCTGGAAAACCAGTTGCATGAATTAAAGAAGGACGAAGCAATACGGCAGCCACAGATTGGTGGCGTTTTTTTGACCATCGATCACCCAGCTGATCTGCGTTGCCTGTTTTAATTCTGCAACCTCTCCGACCCGTTTTGTCAATGCTATGGAAGGCCTCCGAAAACGTCCGTCTGCTCTCGTTTGCAAGAAGGCGTTGCAGACAGGTGTATGGGGCTATGTATGCTGGGGGTTAGAGCACCTTGTTAAAGGTGCGAGCGTGTGTGTGTGGGATGTGTGTGTGCGATGAACAGGAGCGGCAAATCTCCAAAGGAGCCTGTGTTTAAAAGAGGGAATGTTTCCTTCTTGCGGAGGGCATTATTTTTTAAAAAAATATGGTAGGCCAACAGTCACTCAAGCAACTAGGCAATTTGTCAAGAGGGCTTTCATAAAGCCGAAGCGTTTCTTTTTGATGGATTTTGTCTAGTTTCTATGCTCAGCGGCCTCTGTAGAAATTGCAGTGACCACGTTCCTTTTTTCACCACGTTGCGCGAGTCGTTTTTAAAATATATACAATACAAAAAGAAAACCTAAGCCACGTGTCGTTTTGCGTCTCTTTTATTAACGGGCAAAGGCCAACAAACTGAACAAGACTTGCCTTGTAAGCCGGGGGTGGACAAAGTACTTCCGTTTTCTTTTGGGTCTCTTCCTTCCCTGGGCTTAAAATGACTCGATTAAAACCCCAGGCTCGACTTGACTGCGAATCAAAAGCGGGAGGAAAAAGCACGACCGTTTCGCAAAGCGCGTTTCCAAAAGCTCCAGCCCGGTCTCTGGTTTTCAAAAGACTTCCTGGCAGCGTGTGAACGGACGCCAGCTCCCTGATAGGTGTGCGCGGTTATTCGATTGCACGTACAGAGAGCAAGAGGAAGACCTCAGCTGGGCCTGCTAAAGGCAATGAAACTAGCTAGCCGTAATGAACTTGTTTGATTGCTTTCAGTGAGAGTTTCCCCCCACCCCCCGGCGCAATGCTCTACATGTTTAATCAAAAGTAAGCCCCGTTTTACTCCGAGGTACGTTACGCATGCATTGGATTACAGCCCATGTTTCACAGAGCTACACTGGGGTGGGGTGTCATATCCGCATAGCAGATACGCCCACACTGATGAGACTAGGAGAGAGACACGGGTGAAATACGCACACACACACACACACACAGCACAATTCACCTTGCGATCCAAAATTAGATCTTAGCGGTGAGCGAAAGGGTTCTGCCACTTCCTGTCTCCGGCTTCGCTAACTCCCTCCTTGTCGAGAAAAGAGAACTTACTTGCAAGCAGAGGTTCTCTTCCTCTCTCTGCATTAGCTGGTCGGCTAAAAACAGTTTGGTTATTACTGACATAAAAACGTAAAACGCATTCGCACCCTCCTAGGTCTCACTTGCACGGAAGACGACAAGGAACCGTCATTAGGAGCAACGCTTCTCTCTCTCGTCTGGCGGAGTGCATCAACGGCAGCACATGGCTCCCTTTCGGGGGGCTTAGCTGACCGATAGCTACAGAAGGAGGCTAAAATACTCCACTTCTCCCTTTGTCCTACCGCGAGGCAAGGAAGCACGCTAGCGTGATCATCTGAGCAAGGAGGCAGCTTGCTTTTTTATTATTTTTAGCTTGTTTAGCCAGCTGCCCCCTTTTCTACTCTCCTCCAGTCTATGGGGGCAGAGGGGATGTTGAGATGGAAAACTTTGAGGAAGTTCGTAGGCTTCCCACCTCTACAGCCCTCTGAAAAAAAATTAAAATATAATGTTCCTAAGTCTTCCCTTAAGAGATTTTGGCAGTTACAACATTGGCTGGTGGAGATCAATGTTACCGTCTTTCTTCTTTTAAGGGTTGTGAAAAGCAGCCCTAAGTCACTTGCTATCCATAGGGGACACTAATGAACACACACCCACACCCACATACACCCAGCCCACTCAATGCTACCTAATTTAAACAGAGAGAAAAAGTAAGAATAATTTAAACGCAAAGCCTCTTCGCTTCTCGTGGTGCGCTGCAGTTCCAAAGACCGTTTTCTTTCCTAGAAAATTAAAACTGCAGGAGACAAAGACTTTGCAAGGAAGGGCAAAGAGCTTTTTTCTTTTTTTCGCTCTAGGAACAGAAAACGGGGTTTGTGTTAAGTGAAGTACCTTCTTGAAAAGAAAAACTTTCAAACAGAAAGAAGGCTGTTAAAAATCACTGAAAAGGTAACAGTCCAAGCCCTCCGTGAAAAGACCTGTCACCTCTCGGCTGAGCCCATCCGTGGCATTCTAGCGAGGTGCAAAAGGCACCTCGGGATCCGTTCAAATCCATCCGGCGGGGAGGCAACCTGGGCTGGGGGGCGGCCTCAGTGGGGGCGGCTGCTGGACTCCAGGTGGGACCGTTTGCCGGGGGCCAGGAGCGGACCGCTGTCGGCGTGTTCCGGAAAAGGCCGCTTGGACGACCGGCCGTGCCCGTTCATCGCGCCGCGTTGCCACTTGCAAAGGTCCCCGTTGAGGATGTCTTGAATATGCTGCACGATCAGGTTGATGGCGACTGCCGGGGAGAAACAGAGGGAGCCAGGAGGCATCAGTTAAGGGCACCAACTCAGTGGCAAACCACCGGCTTTCTCAGCCTAAGAGGATCTGGGAAACGCTATGTTTGGTGGCTTTCTCTCTGAATGCCTGTATTGGTCCTAACTGCAATGAACCCAATCCCCACCCGGGCATAAAACCTGAAAACCTTTTCCTAAAGCAGGACATTTATGTTATTTATTGCAAGACATTGATTTAAGACATAGCTGCAAACCCGACATACCTCCCCCCACAACCCCAATTGCTCAGTTTGCATTAAAAATCATTTTGCACACGTGGGAGAAGCTGGCCGTGTCGGCCAAGCGGAATAACGGCTCCACTTCCTTCCGCCCCCTCATCAGGCTCAACCAGGTGCTGCCGCTCATCGCCCACCCGGAAGCCAAAATCTCGTAGGATCGATGCTATTTATTTACAGTTGCGTTTCTCAGCTTCGTTTCAATCCATCACGGACCCAACGCAAAGACAGGTTAAAACGTGATCCAAAGAATGTATAAGCCTTTGCAGGCAAGGTCTTACTGTTTTATTTTACTATGTACAGCACCATGTACACTGATGGTGCTATATAAATAATAATAACAACAACAACAGCTACTCAGAACCATAACATCAAACTAAGGCAGCAGAATAGACTATTCTAAAGGGAAAAGCCCACTTTTCTTGCATAAGTGTATTGCAGCGGGCATCGTCTTAGAAGCCCTGTTACCTCTGACACAGGCGGGAATTTCCTCCGCCAAGACAACGCTGTCCAGTTGCAATTTTTATAAGCACCTGAATCGATGTTAGAAAGTCCAACGCACTTTTATTGTCCTTCAGCCAAACCAGCCTTTCCCAACCTGATGCCCTCCAGATATTTTGGACTGCAACTCCCATCAACCCCACCCAGCATGGGCAGGCATGATGGGAGTTGCAGTCCAAAACATCTGGAGGCCACCAGGTTGGGGAAGAGTTGGGCTAAACACTGCAGTGCCACTGAAGGTCAACCCACCCTGGGTATTGACTGAGTCACCAACCAGAGAAAGGTCTTTGATCCAAGACCTAACTTGGTGAAGGTGACCAGATGGGCCTTCCTTATAAGAGTGTTCTAGAGACGGGTGCTATAATGGAACGGGGGACTTGGAACCTGTAGAAGAGCCTCTCTGGCCGACTGCAGGAAACAGAGAGGCAGAAATGTGAGAATGCCTCTCCCGAGTTACACAGCATCTCTGTGCTACAAGAAAAACCTTGCTTTACTAAGACCCACCTTACAAGCTAAAAGGCACGGAGTCTTAGCCTTGGTTCACCTGGGGCCCTTTAGCAAAGAACTGTCCCCATTCAGATTTTCCTAGTGAGAATAGATTTGGGGGTGAGATGGTTTGGGGGAGAAAGATTTTAGATGGGTGCGTCCGGCAACTAACCCCACGGAGCTAAACTTACCCATATTGTCTACTCCCCGAGGGATGATCACATCCGCGTATTTCTTGGTCTGCAGAGGAGAAATACAACCGTGATTCTCAAAGAAGAAATCACTAACAGACGTCTGATACCAGCGATGATAAGAGAAAGAAAACGGGGCTAATTCTACACATGCAAAGTGAATAAGCCTAAACTTATAGCAGCGTTACTCCGCGCTATACTTCGTTGTAAGAGGCAGCGTTTGTGTAGCGGATATTCCACCTCCCCAAGAAAGTAGATCAGGGGGCTGAGAGCGTGTAGTTTTTCTTGGTCCGCACAGGACATTCATGGCGGAAGGTGGCATTGGGACTTCAATCCTGGGTTTCAGAGGCAGCATGACTCAGTTCCAGTTGCTGGTGAGCCCAGTGGGAGAGGGTTATTTCCTTCACGTCCTGCTTGTGAGCTGGACCTGTCCCGTTCGCACATAACGACAACCCAGAATATGGCTTGAGTACAGGTCGTTGTCGTTACGTGCGAACCCTGCGCTATGGTTTAACAATGGGTTGTTGACCACGAGCAACCCTGGAAGAGAACCCATGGTTGGTTCTTGGCTTGTGAACCCTTGAGTTGTTTGTGGTTAACAGCTCATAGATAAACCATAAGGCAGGGTTTGCATGTAATGACAACCCACAATTCAACAACAACCCCTGCTCTCGGGCTGTCATTTCTTGCGAACCAGGTCACAGGATGCGAAGCAGCGTTGAGGATGATGTAGACCAGGTTTTGGGTGAAGTAGGCCTGAGGCAGAGAAGTTGCAGCCTAAGTTTTTGGCCTAAATTTCCTATCGGCCCTAACCAGAGGTGAGGGATGACCACCCCTGAAATAGACACGCAGGCTCCAACAGTGTGACCCTTTCACGTCTGTGCAAAAAGAAGCCACGTGGAGTTCACTAGAGTTTAACCCTATGGGAGCAGGTGAAGCACACGAAAGCACACGAAAGAAAGCCGAAAGAGGCACGTTTACTTCGGGCCATTTGTCCTGGGCTGCAGAAACTGTGTTTCTTTGGTATGTGAGGTTCTGGAAAGCGGGGCAGCTGTTTTGCAGAAAGAACTAGCAGTAGTCTAGCTCGTGGGCCCGGCAGCGGCACGTCCCTCACTTTGGTTGCAAGAGGGTCTAGGGTTCAATTCCCGGACCAGGCCTTGCACTAGGGGAAGGGGCCGTGCTGCTCAAACGTCATTTAATAAACACACACTCAGATGGGCCACAGTTTAGTTGCAGAGGAATCACCAGTTAGAAGGGTCGGGTGCTGGAAAAGGCCTCTGCAAGTTTATTATTTATTTATTGCATTTATATCTTGCCTTTCTCCCTCCAAGGAACCCAAGGTTCATAATCCTCCTCTCTATTTTATCATCACAACAACCCTGTGAGGTGGGTTGGGCTGAGGGTCTGTGACTGGCCCAAAGTCACCCCCTGAACTTCCATGGCCGAGTGGGGACTAGAACCCGGATCTCCCGGCTCCCAGCCACTACACCACACTGGGTTAGATGGACCAAGAACCAGACTTAGTAGGAAACTTCTTCCTATGTCCCTATGAAGAAAAGCAGTAATAGGGGTTGGTTTGGAGGCGGCACCCGGATGCTTTTCTAACCTCTTTTAATCGGTTAAACGGGGCGTGGGGGACATTAGCGGGGAGCAGGGTTTTTGTACCGGCAAACAGAACTCTTCAAAGGCGGGCTTGACGAACGTTGTGTATTGGGTCAGAATCTGCTCGAGGTCCCGTCCTCGCTTCATATCTCGAAGAACTGCAGCAAAAGGAACCCAAAGACCAGTTTAGCACTTCATTGCCAGCAAGGCTGCCAAGACCAGACACAGGGAAAGGACAGACTGGGCAGAGGAAACCACCAAGCCTCCGACTTGGCAAAGCCCATCAGGGATCCTAGTTGGAAAGCCTAGCTGCCGGAGAAAGTCTTGTTCTTCAGAGGAGAAACAATCCACCACGTACTCCAGAGCGTGGGAAGATTTGCTGGGGGGCCCAGGCTGAACCATAAAAAAATCCCCACCCTTCCTAAAATATTTAGAATGCTGCTTCCTTTACAGCCGGCTTCTCCCAAAGATGTCGTAGCATCCAACCATGATCTGAAAGGGGGCACTTTGTCCTATAAACTGGCCTCTTGTAAGAGTTACACTGTGATCCCTTACACATTTTTGCATGAACTTTTCATCATAATGCCCCCTAACCCTTGTGGAGAGATGCAAAAGCTGTGGGAATGATTCAATCTAGGGACACAGAAAGCCGCACATTCCAACAAAGAGGTGCACCTTCGACGAAAAATGGTAACTGTGCAAGCGTGAAGGAAGCTCACTTTCGCTCTCCCGTGTTTGAGAACAGACTTATTACACTCGGAGCTCTAACCAGAGCCTACAGTATCCTTTCCCAACCTGGCGAAACCTCCAGATGTGTTGGGACTAAAATATATTCCCATGCTGGTTGGGGATTATGGGGGTTGTAGTCCAAGACATCTGAAGGACACCAGGATGGGGAACGTTGGCCCAGAATATAGCAGAACTACTAAATCCTTTCTTGTACCCTTCAGTAGAGCTGTTCCCACACAGAAGGAAACCAGCGTTACCTCTCCGGGAGAGCCTGACATCCGAATCGGTGTCGACAAAGAGGCGAAGATGAAACATGTCCCGAATGTCTTGATTGTAGAATACCAAAATCCCCTCAAAGAGGACCACGTCGGCAGGGTAGACCATGGTCGTCTCAGGCAGCCTGCAGCAGATGTGAAGTGGAATTTCAGGAAGTGGCCGAGGAAGGTACTGACGCGGGGTAGGATCCAGTTTTACATTGGATCAAGTGCACTGATGGAAGTGGACTTCCCTGCGCGCCCCCTTCCCACGGCAGCCCCCTGAAAATGGAGACCTTGCGGAACGGGGTGAGCTGTGATCCCCCAAAACTGGGCAGAGGGACCTTGTTTTGCCAATGGGGCAATGGTTCTTTTTCGGGAATTCAGAATGTAAAGGGTGGAGGAAAGGTTTGACTGAAGAGAAACAGATAAACAAAACCATCAAGGTAAAATCAAGCAAAATGCAATAATCGCAGCAAATCTACAAAGCAAAAGAAAGTATACGATCGGCAGTGAACGTGACCCCGTAACGGCCTGGCACTGCAGCACCTGCTTGGCTCAGCCGAGGAAGCACATACTATCCAACTGATCCCTCCCATTCTGGACGAAGTCTAATCTCTCAAGAGTGTTTCAGGCTGGAAGCACACGGGCCCTAACCCGTAACTCTCATCTCCGCTCTCCTGGCTTACAACAAAGTAGCTTATCTAGCACCCTTGAGCTGTAACAGCATCGACAGAATTAGCCCTGGGAACTAGCATAGCTACTCAGCTCCATGAAAAGGGCCCAGCGGCACTCTAGACATGGGCAGGGGGATTCTACACACCGACTCCTCGATAAACAATGGTCTGCTGCGTTTCAGCTACAGTCCTCCCTCTCGCGGAAAACAGATCCTGGACCCAACCCATAAATGTTCAAGGGCACATAGAGGACACCCGCAATTATATTGTCGACGTTCATACACCAGGAGCTCAAGCCGGTTTACACACGCTCACTCTTTCATATATAATTTACACAAGCAGCAGATGAGGGGGCGTCAAACTGTCCCTCGATTGTACCAGGACTGAAGGATTAGGGGATTGCATGACTCTTCCATATTGAAAGCTTCCCTAGACACGCACAGAAAAGGAGAAGTCAGAATACCACTGGCCTCCCTTTCTTCTTAACATGCTAGCTTTCTACATGCAGGGATTCCATGAGGAATGTGAACCTATTCTCATGCAGCCCTCCACAAATCCAGTTGCCAGGGATGCCTAACCCTGACCCCTCTGGTGGCCCATTGGCCTTGGTCAGGACGGCCACCAGCACATAGGTCCTCAAAAGGAGAGATGGGGAGCACCCCACTGGCTGTGCTGTGACACCAGCTCTGTTTGGCTCCCCATTCCTTGAGCTGTTTCCAGTTCCGTTATGAGGAACTAGTGCCAGAGTTAGGTTCCCCCCTTCTCTCTCTCTCAGTCCCTTTTGCAACCCTGCAAGTTAGGTTAAGCAAACCTAGTTTCCCCCAACTGTTGGCTGTGGAGGATGGGAGTTGCAGTCCAATAGGCCTGCGGGGGCGCCAGGTTGGGAGAGACTGCACTACCCCATAGGTGAGCAGAAGGTACATCGCCAGATGTTTGGCATTTCAACTAGAAGAATTCCTGACCATTGGCCAGGCTGGCAGGGACTTCTGTGAGTTGGAAGTCCCAAAACTCCAGAGATGGAAGAATTTCTTCATATAGCACACACTTAATGAATTCACTACCACGAGATGTAGTGATGGCCATCGATTTGGACATAGAAATCACACGTTAAAGGGGGAGTTAGACGAATTCCCGGAGGAGGCTGTCAATGACTCCTAGTCCTCCAGTTTCAAAGGCGGTATTGCCTATGTACACCAGTTGCTGGGGAATATGGGCAGGAGGGTGCATCCTGCCGTTGGGTTGTGTGAACAGAAGGCTGGACTAGGTAGACCCTTGATCTGATCCATGGTTGTACCCTAACCTTCCGTTGGGGCAGGGATGCAAGACAATCATACAAGAAAGCAACGCGGTGACCTCACTCCACACGAAAAGTATAACCTTTGCACCGACCTGGAGTGGGTCACGAAATCGTAGGTCGGAACCTCAACCGTTTGGCCGTCCACAATGTTCTTCAAGGTCGTTTGCATCAACTCGTTGTCGAAAGCATCTGCGCGGTGTAAAAAAGGGCATAACTGAGCCTCACGCCAACGGCAACAGCAGCGGTTTAATCTTAAAATAGATTACGATGCCAGTGTTCCAATTGTGGCATGGGACACACTTCTCCAGGCCCTGATTTCCCTTGGTGGAGGATCCACGTGGCTGAGGCACGTTACGTGGTATTGGTGGACCACCATGAGGGACCAACCATCGTGGAAGCAGCCACAATGTTCACTAACTAAAGGGCTTTTATTTCCCATTTTGCAGGTGGGAACCTTAAGGCACAACAACCTATGTTGGTTGTTGGAGCACATAGACCAGGCGCAGAAACGGGATGCTACCAGTTCTTCTGCCAACTTAGCTTCCGTTGGCAGGGAGTTCCACAGGTTGGGAGCAGCCACCAAGAAAGCCCGATTGGAGGTTTGAGGAACCCCTGGGCTCCCCAGAAGGTGATTCAACAACCCCAAACTACAATACTCCGGGAACACGAACCGGCCTCTCTCTTGTGCACCTCTTCCCATACCCAGCTCAACTGGGACACCCTGAACCCTACCTGGGTGATCGAAGTTGTATTGCCCTTTCAAGGCTTTCGCTTTCTGTTCTGCCGTGAGCACCTTGTAGAACCGGTCCTGGCTGAGGATGACCACTTTCCGCTGGCGGTGATCCACCTCATTTTGGCCAAGAAGCTCCATGATTTTCTCACATACCGTTGACTTGGGGGTGGGATAAAGAATAAATAAAGCAAAGACATGTGAGCCAGGCCAGGTCAGGGCACCCATCTGCCTGCCTCTCTGGGACCTCCCTTGGGCAGATCTAAAAATGCAGGTGTCCCGAAAGAGGATTGATTCCAGAGGTTGCACATGAGCAAGGTTTTACCCTTCAAATCGCCCCCAAAATGACGTTACATAAAATAAGGGCCCCAGGGTGTATACCAGGAGAAGACATACCCTATTTCTTCGATTCTAAGACACTTTTTTCCCCATATAAACATCTCTAAAAATGGGGTGCATCTTAGAATCGCGGGTGTGTCTTAGGGTTTTTTCCCCCCTGTTGGTGGTACTGAAATTAGTGTGCGTCTTTCAATCGATGTCTTACAATCAATGGCGTCTTACAATCGAAGAAATACGTATATCAACAAAACTATACATGGTTTTACTAATACAAAACTATACATGTGGATAGGGAGACATTTTCCACCTTCTCCCATAATACTAGAACCCAAAGGGCCCATCCCATGAAGCTGATTGGTGGGAGATTTAGGATCCTAGAATCCTAGAATAGTAGAGTTGGAAGAGGCCTACAAGGCCGTAGAGTCCAACCCCCTGCTCAATGCAGGAATCCATCCTAAAGCATCCCTGACAGATGGTTGTCCAGCTGCCTCTTGAAGGACTCTAGTGTGGGAGAACCCACCACCTCCCTAGGTCACTGGTTCCATTGTCGTACTGCTCTAACCGTCAGGACGTTTTTCCTGATGTCCAGCCGGAATCTGGCTTCCTTTAACTTGAACCCATTATTCTGAGTCCTGCACTCTGGGAGGATCGAGAAGAAATCCTGGCCCTCCTCTGTGGGACAACCTTTCAAGTATTTGAAGAGTGCCATCATGTCTCCCCTCAATCTCCTCTTCTCCAGGCTAAACATGCCCAGTTCTTTCAGTCTCTCTTCATAGGGCTTTGTTTCCAGACCCCTGATCATCCTGGTTGCCCTCCTCTGAACACGCTCCTCTGAGAGATCAAAGGAAGGACTTCTTCACACAGCACATTGTCAAACTCTGGAATTCACTACCACAAGATGTGGTGATAGCCACCAGTTTGGATGGCTTTAAAAGGAGGTTAGATAAATGCTTGGAGGAGAAGGCTATCAATAGCTACTAGTCCTGATGGCTCTGTGGTACCTCCAGTATCTGGGGTAGGATACCTATGTACACCTGTTGCTGGGGAACATGGGTGGGAGGGTGCTGTTGCACCATGTCCTGCTTGTGGGTTCTTGGTTGAAAGCTATTTGGCCACTGTGTGAACAGAGTGCTGGACTAGATGGACCCTTGGTCTGACCCAGCAGGCCTCTTCTCATGTTCTGAAGCCATCTAGGGTAGAACAATTATAGATTTGAATAATTCTCAGAGAGGTAGCTGTGCTAATCTGTTGCAGCAAACACATAAGGGGATCTTGCAATGTTTTGGAAAGTTTATCACGGGCCAGAGTCCATTTTACCAGATGCAAGAAATATTATCCTAAGTTAGCACGCACAATTGTGTGTTCACTGGGAGGTGTAAGCAGCAAGGTGAAGCAAGCAATAAGGCCTACAGCGATTGTGTTAACGCAGCCTTCCTCAACCTGGGCCGCTCCAGATGTGTTGGACTACAACTCCCAGAATGCCCCAGCCAACTGGCTGGGGCATTCTGGGAGTTGCAGTCCAACACATCTGGAGCGGCCCAGGTTGAGGAAGGCTGTGTTAAAGCTTAAACAGATTTATAATAAACACATCAACAATTCCTAACAGGACTGATGATAGTAGCGGGATTAAAAAAAATATATATTTCTATTCAGGCCACAGGTGGCAGGGCTGAAGTGCTCGGAAAATTGTAACCCAGCTGTTTCGCACTGTTTACTGAGCGTAAAGTGTGCACATTTCGTATTAGATACACGCCCACCTTATTACATAAGAGACGCGAGCATGGTGTAATAAAAGCTTAGCTCCGTGATCCAAGAAGAGAGGACGCCGGAGAACAGTTAGGTCCCATAACTACATGCAACCCTGCAGCTAGAAAGTTAGCAACTGGCTCTAACTCTGCCTGTAAATGGGAATTTGAACCCCATGCTGCTGTGTCACACTTTATTTAAGGCGCAACTCAACACAGAGCGCCCACTGCGTGACTTTGGGCCAGTTGCTGGTTCTCGGCTTAACCTACCTCACAGGGTTGTTGTGAGGATAAAATGGAGAAAAGGAGGTTCGTGTACACCACCTTGAAGGAAAGGCGGGATATACACGGAACCAATAAACAAACTCATTTAACTAGGAAGAAAACCACACTGAACATACCAGGACTTAAATGTAAATGCGTTTAGAATTGTGGGGCATTAGTACTGGTTCCTCTCTATTCGGCCCAGGTTAGGCCTCATCTAGAGTATTGCGTCCAGTTCTGGGCTCCACAATTCAAGAAGGACGCAGACAAGCTGGAGCGTGTTCAGAGGAGGGCAACCAGGATGATCAGGGGTCTGGAAACAAAGCCCTATGAGGAGAGGCTGAAAGAACTGGGCATGTTTAGCCTGGAGAAGAGAAGATGGAGGGGAGACATGAGAGCACTCTTCAAATACTTAAAAGGTTGTCACACAGAGAAGGGCCAGGATCTCTTCTCGATCCTCCCAGAGTGCAGGACACGGAATAACGGGCTCAAGTTAAAGGAAGCCAGATTCCGGTTGGACATCAGGAAAAACTTCCTGACTGTTAGAGCAGTACAACAATGGAACCAGTGACCTAGGGAGGTTGTGGGCTCTCCCACACTAGAGGCCTTCAAGAGGCAGCTGGACAACCATCTGTCAGGGATACTTTAGGGTGGATTCCTGCATTGAGCAGGGGGTTGGACTCGATGGCTTTGTAGGCCCCTTCCAACTCTGCTGTTCTATGATTCTATGACTTATCCTACCTGTCAGGTTTTCCTTGTATCCCCAGACGGACGAGTGCCTTGCTTATATATATATTGAAAATCTAGAGAGGGGAAATCTACACAAACACCAGATCCCTTGTGACTCCAGCCTTGCATCCTGTGTGTGTGTGTGTGTGTGTGTGTGTAGAAACCTATTTAACATTTCCAGGAACACGCCTGAAGGACCCTTAAGCCTTCTGCAGTCTCGCCTAAAATGGCTTTTGGAACCGCCACAGGCATTTAAAGAGCTCTGGAATGCATTGCATTGCAACCTGTTTACTCTTATTTAATTTTGACTGTTGCATGCAGCACAACTCCTTCCTTTCTTGCATTTTATTTCATTGGTTTGCATGCAGCCAAGCTCCCCTTCCTTGCATTACGTTTTTCCGTTTGGCGGCTTATTATTATTATTATTATTATTATTATTATTATTATTATTATTTTGCGTGCAGCCAATCCCTCCTCTGCTGCATGCTATTTCTCGGGTTGGGCTTCTTTTTTGCGGGCTGCCAATCTCCCCCTCCCTGCATTCAGTTTCATCCTTTGCCTTTATTTTACTTGGTTTTTGTTTTTGCTTTCTTTTGCATGCCCCAAATCTCCCCTGTTGCGTTCTGTTTCTTTATTTTATTTAATTAATATATATATATATATATTTGCATGCACCACATCCCTCCCCTGTTGCATCCCGTTTCTCATTTCTCGCCTGCACCAACCCTCCCCCTTCCTGCATCCCGTGCGCCTTTTATTTCATTTCAGTCTGGCAGCGGTGCTCAGGCGCTCTCCCGGGCGGGGGTCGGCAGCCGCCCCTCCGGCCACGTAGGAAGGCGCAGGAAGCCGCCCCGGCGCGCACTCACCTTGCCGCTGGCCGTGCCTCCGCTGACCCCGATCAGGAAGGGCCGCGGGCGAGGGCGCTCCGCTTCCCCGCCCGAGAGGCCGCCGCTGCCCCCGGTACCGTGACTGCCCGCGGTCGCCATGGCCCGGGCATTGCAGGCAAGGCAGGGCCGGCCGCCTCCCCGCAGCGAGAAAACTACACCTCCCAGCAACCCCCGCGCAGGAGGAACGCAGGCCCGGGCGGCAGGCGAGCCGCGAGGGGTGACGGGAAGCCGAGTCCTGGCGGGAGATTGCGCAAAAGGCTTTGCGAAGTGGGAAATCGCAGCCCGGAGAGGCGAGGGGAGGAGCCAAACAGGAAGGCGGGGCTTAGGGGGAAAGGGGAGTGGCCAAGCAGGGTGAGGGGAGGGGGGATGGTGATTAGTTTAACATTAACAATCTCAGATATGCAGATGACACCACTTTGATGGCTGAAAGCGAGGAGGAACTGAGGAGCCTTATGACGAAGGTGAAAGAAGAAAGTGCAAAAGCTGGGTTGCAGTTAAACCTCAAAAAAACCAAGATTATGGCAACCAGCTTGATTGATAACTGGCAAATAGAGGGAGAAAACATGGAGGCAGTGACAGACTTTGTATTTCTGGGCGCAAAGATTACTGCAGACGCTGACTGCAGCCAGGAAATCAGAAGACGTTTACTTCTTGGGAGGAGAGCAATGACAAATCTTGATAAAAGAGTTAAGAGCAGAGACACCACACTGACAACAAAGGTCCGCATAGTGAAAGCAATGGTATTCCCCGTAGTAACCTATGGCTGCGAGAGCTGGACCATACGGAAGGCTGACCGAAGGAAGATAGATGCTTTTGAACTGTGGTGTTAGAGGAAAATTCTGAGAGTGCCTTGGACTGCAAGAAGATCAAACCAGTCCATACTCCAGGCAATAAAGCCAGACTGCTCACTTGAGGGAATGGTATTAAAGGCAAAACTGAAGTACTTTGGCCACAGAATGAGAAGACAGGATACCCTGGAGAAGAGGCTGATGCTAGGGAAAGTGGAAGGCAAAAGGAAGAGGGGCCGACCAAGGGCAAGATGGATGGGTGATATTCTGGAGGTGACAGACTTGACCTTGGGGGAGCTGGGGGTGGCGACGGCCGACAGAAAGCTCTGGCGTGGGCTGGTCCACGAAGTCACGAAGAGTCGGAAGCGAATAAACAACAACAAAAGAAATTTTAGTTTCTTAGCCTTAATAATAAACTAATATTTCTCTCTCTCTCTGTGTATATATAAATTGGCCAGAGAACTGCACACACACACACACACACACACACACACACACACACACACACACTTGTTGTATGTCTTATTTTATGCTGTATGTGAATTGTATTTTATTATATTTTAGGCTGTGATTTTGTGATTTTAATTGTTGTGAACCGCCCAGAGAACTTCAGTTATTGGGTGGTTTAGAAATGTAATTAATTCATTAACTACTATATATTTATTAATAGCTGGCTGGGAAATGCTGGGAGTAGTAGGACTTTTTTTCTCTCCCTGTCTAAAAATACATAGGATTAGGGGGCCCTAAATAGTTTTTGAATTTTTCACGTTAAAAGGTTTTGCATCCAGTTTTCATTGCTTTGCATGTGCAGTTTGTAATTTTTGTGAGCCGCCCAGGGAAGTTCCAGCTATTGGGTGGAACAGAAATAAAATACATGAATTGGAAATTGAATATAACAACTTGGGCCCCTCCAGATATTTTGGGCTACTGCTCCCAGGATTTTTCACCATAGGCTAAGGTTCATGGGAGTTGAAGTCCAAACCATCTGGAGGTCAGCAGGTCATCATATAGGGGATGAGGCACTGGAAGAATTAAAAATGAAAAGAAACCAAACTGAATAGCATTGCCTAGTGCTGGTAAAAGATGTCCTGGGCCTTGGAGACATCCTGAACCTCCGATGACAAAGATGGACCGATTTTGTCCAGCACAGGGAGAAGAAAAGTGTCCCTAGAAGATGAATCTCTCACCGGCAGGACGTCCACCTTACCTGGACTGAGCATTGGCTTTTTGGCCCTCATTCAGTCCATTTCCACCATCTCCGCCTCACCTGAGTTTTACGGTGGGGGGGGGGAGAAGAAGAGTTGGGGGTCACTTGCCTCTTGATGCTACCTCCTCCCAAGGGTCACAATAAACCTCGCTCCACGGTTGCGTGTCAATGTTGAAAACACACGGGCAAAAGGAGTATCTTACGGGAACTTCTAGAACTATTTTTAGGCCGCTTTTAAGTGTGGTACCCTCCCAATGGTGCGGACAAGATTTTTTTAAAGACTGCGTGAAAGGGTACAAGTAAATATCAACAAGAATATAGTCCATAAAAAAGAGAACTTGCCAATAAAACCATCTGCCCAGACGTTACGGGAACGCCTGTGAAAACAGGTAGGCTTCAGAGCTTTGCTGAAGACCTGCAAAGAAGGGGCTTGTGGAGACCCCTGATGGAAGCGGATTCTGGAGATGTGGGGCCACCACTGATAAGGCCCTCTCTCCAGCCTAAGTGAGAAGGGCTTTTGGGTGTGGGCAAGCTGGTATGGGTCAAAGCAACCCTTCTCCTGTACCAGCCTAAGCCATTTAAATCTTTTAGCAGTTGAAACCAGGCCTTTGAAACAGCCCTTGCTACAAATGCCAGGGAGATTTCAAGCAGTATTTCCCCAGCACGAACTTCTGAAATTGGCTGCTGAAATGGCAGCAGAACAAACGCACGGGCACGAGGAGTTTCATTCCGAACTTGGCTGTGGTGCCAGGCCACCTTTCCTAAATGCCACCAAAATGTCTCTCGGTAGCCGTTGATTTAACAACAAACAGCAGCGAGGTTTTTCAAGCCACTTTGATTGGGCTCCCAAGAGCACCAGACCATTCAGCTTTCTGTTGCTGTGAGGCTATCGGCCGGCCGTGAGGGCGTTATTGGAGCAGAAGCAATGAATAACTGTTAGCTACACACACTCGCTGGGGAACCGATATCGCAATTCAAACACATCTATCAGTAGTGTAGAATTGGATGGTAAACAGAAGGAAGGGGCGCATTGTTGGAGGCCAGGGCCCCTGTGGGCAGAGCGGCAAGGTGCGACCCAAGGGTTGACATGCCTGGGCACCTGCCGAGGGCCCACAACCAGTGGAGGCCCACTGAAAAGATCTCCATGGCTTTCCTGCTTCTTCACCACTGCAACCTACTTGTCCACCTGCCTCTCGTTCTGGCCCAGACGACAGAGGTGATGGTGAGGAGGAGCAGGAGACGCCGCGGCCTCGTTGCTCCCCGGATCTCGGCCTTCCAAGCAAGTCAGTGGGAGCCATGAGGAGGAGGAGGAAGGAAGGATAAAGAATAGGGATAAATGCCAAGTTCTACACCTAGGAAAAAGAAATGAAATGCACAGTTACAAGATGGGGGATACTTGGCTCAGCCATACTACAATAGAGAAGGATCTTGGAATTGTTGTAGATCACAAGCTGAATATGAGCCAACAGTGCGATATGGCTGCAAGAAAGGCAAATGCTATTTTGGGCTACATTAAAAGAAGTATAGCTTCCAAATCACATGAGGTCCTGGTTCCTCTCTATTCGGCCCTGGTTAGGCCTCATCTAGAGTATTGCGTCCAGTTCTGGGCTCCACAATTCAAGAAGGACGCAGACAAGCTGGAGCGTGTTCAGAGAAGGGCAACCAGGATGATCAGAGGTCTGGAAACAAAGCCCTATGAAGAGAGACTGAAAGAACTGGGCATGTTTAACCTGGAGAAGAGAAGGCTGAGGGGAGACATGAGAGCACTCTTCAAATACTTGAAAGGTTGTCCCACAGAGGAGGGCCATTATCTCTTCTCGATCCTCCCAGAGTGCAGGACACGGAATAACAGGCTCAAGTGGCAGGAAGCCAGATTCCGGCTGGACATCAGGAAAAACTTCCTGACTGTTAGAGCAGTACAACAATGGAACCAGTTACCTAGGGAGGTTGTGGGCTCTCCCACACTAGAGGCCTTCAAGAGGCAGCTGGACAGCCATCTGTCAGGGATGCTTTAAGGTAGATTCTTGCATTGAGCAGGGGGTTGGACTCGATGGCCTTCCAGGCCCCTTCCAGCTCTACTATTCTAGGATTCTATGAAGAGCAGCTGGTGGCAAAGACTCAATCAAGGGGCATTGAGATTATCTTATTCAAGCCCCCCCCCCCCCAAGTCCTGGAAGAAGCCCTGGAACCTAGAGCAGGAATGGAGTCCTCGCAGCATCTTGAAGGTAGACATTGGCCATAGGGGCAGAGCCTGATGAGCAAAAGGGGTGGAGCTAAGAGCAAAAGCCTTCACGGAGTTAATCAAAACATGCCCCTTTCTCCCTGACATTTCACTTTTTCCCCAGAAGACACACACATCGTCTCCAAGACAGAAGCTAAAATCTCAAAGTGTCAAGTCTGGGGCATGCCAGCTGGGGCAGATGGGAGTTGTGATTTCACACATCTGGAAGGGGGCCGGTTGGGAAGGCCGGCCGAGGGAATTAAAGCATGCATCAGAGCAGATGAAAACATAAAACCAGCCCAAGTCAGCGCCTGTATGAGCAACCAGCGGTGTCCTTGTACCATCCTCAGGCAATTAACCGGCTCAGCCAGTATTAACAGATCAAAGGGCTCAGCCGGTCCCTTTGTAGGGCGGTGGGGGGGGGGGGGGAGAGGTTGTTGCCTCCCCTCCTGCCTGGCTCTAAAGTGCATCCCCATATATGGAACTGGCTGTGGGCAGGCACGGATGGTCTATGTGCTCTTTCCCAGGGGAAGCACAGCAAGGTCCCATGAGAATGTAGCTGGCCTTCGCCCCAGCCCAAATCCCGCCCCACCCCCCACCCCCAGCAGGGCAAGGGAGACACTGGTACAGCCAGGCCTGGCCTGGCCCTCCATGGCTGCTTCAACTGGCTGGCGGCACGCAACTTTCTGCAAACAAGCTGGTCAATTATTAATAAAGGCCAGGAAACCGAATCCCAGGCGGCTGGGCCGAGTCACTCCCCGGGGACCTGCACAGGAGTCGAGTCACACACACACCCCACCAGTTTGGGCAAGCAGCAGTGTTGAGATGGACAGCCGGACGGAGGAGGGCTCGCCCATCTAGCTTTGGAGCCAAAGTCCCTGAAGGGGAGAAGCAGACGCGGAGGAGTCAGGTAACAGGAGCGCAACTTTTTGCCCGGAATGCAGAGTCAGGAACAGTTTGCATGGGATGGGTGGGTTATTATTGGACACTTCTCCATAGACAGGTAAACATATGCGCTTGCACCCGTGTTTGCCACAGAATATCCATCACGGTTCCGTGGCTTACTGGTGGCGCATGTCCACGTTATAGTTACGAGCCTTGAGAAGTAAATGGAACCTCCATGTGCCGCAGCAGTGCATCTTGCAGTACTGGAGGCATGATGGGAGAGAAAACGTGCCTTTTGTGCTTCTGGTTGGCCGTCGTGGGCAGACCAAACAGATGTTTTATTCAATGAAAGAGAAAGGCTCCAAGTTCCTCTTCGGAAAAATTGGGTATAATGCAACAATTTATTTTATCTATTTAAGTATTGCATTTCTAATCCGCCCCAAATAACTAATGTTCTGTGGGCGGATTACGACAGTTTGAAAAACTGAAATGCCACAGAACAGTTAAAAATACGAACTACAATACAAATATTTAAAAGAATAAAATGCAATGTAATGCAAAACAATAAAGAGAACAGGAAATGATAAAAGAGCCGGAATAACCCAGAACTATGCAACTTGGCATCTGAAGAGCAAATTACACTTGTTGCAGGGTATTAACTTTCCATGGAAAAAGGACTTGCGCGTGGCCAGAAATGTATTGGAACCTTTTTCTTTCGTTGAGTCCTTTTTGTCTACCTTTGCTTTCGTCTTCTTTGCTGTTGCTGCTGCTGTGTTGTTGTTGACCTTCTCGCAAATCATTTTGCATTTCCTAGCTTTCTTTCCCAGGCCACCACGCCTCTCCTAAGGTTTCATTACTGGCCATAAGAGCTTTAGAGCCGTCCTGCACGAGGCCTTTGACTGTGTGCTCGGGATTGCTCACCCGCAGTAGTTTGCGGGTCCTTTCCAAAACCTCCTCCTCCTCCTCCTCCTCCGGGGCCTCTCACGGGTGAGTTTTTTTCTTCTTATCTGGAAAATGCGGTATTTTTTTCTGACTGGCCTTTATAACGCCATAGAAATGGAATTGCGCAATTCTGCTATACCACAGTGCCACCTAGTGGTTGTGTGATGGAACCTATAGAAAGGCCAGGGGACGGGGACGAAACCTGGAAAAAAGCATGTAACGAGAACTTAACCCTGTGAAGAATTCATGAGCAGACCCCTCGGTAAAGGTGTGGGAAAATCCTCAAGTTAAAACATGCAGACTTTTTGGAATTTTGCCCTCCCCTTTTGACTTTGCCTTACACACACACACACACACACACACACACACACACCGGGGCAATGCAAACCCTTAAAACTGAATCCTGTTCCCACGTTGAAAGAGTTTCGACATCCTTGCCTTCATCAGATCTTTTGGCCTCAAATTCTTGCCTGCATGTTTGGACGTGTCTTCTGCTCACGCTTCAGTGTTCATCGCCAAAACCAACACTGCTCCCCTGAACACATAACGCAGCTTGCGCTTTCCTGCCAATACAACCGTAATGTTTCAAAATACGTTTGACATTCCAGCGAACTCTTATCTCGTCCGGCCCGTGCGTTACCGATAAAGCATCAATGTCCACGAGATAAAGCTGGATTTTGCGGCCTGAGATTGAATTCCTGCATCTCAATTCCCTTTTGCAGCAAAACAAAGGGTCTTGTCTTGTGGCACCATAAAGACTCACACATTTATTCTGCCGTTAAGCTCTTCGCGGCGTTGTAATTTGAATGTCGTTTTCTTGCATGTCAATCTTCTGTCGGTGGTTATGGGGGCCCTTTGAGCCCTGGGTAAATAATACCGATTGAAGACGTTGGGCGGATGATCACAACTGCTACTGTTCTACAAAGTGTGCACTCGCGCAACTGGGAATGCACGTTGGCAAATATTTACTTTCTAAAGCCTCGTCCAAGATGGGGCTCCCCAGTACATAGATCAGGAGTGGAGAAACCTCACACCTGGGGGCAAAAGCTGGCTCACGTGGGGTTCTGCAAGAGGCCACGCGTCCCCTTTTCCCTTGACCACTGATCCTTTGGTGGTTCCACAGCTTTTGTGCAGTTTCATCCCAAGCTAAGAAGTTGAAATGCCTCCCCTAAGGCTTGGTTACAGACAGGAAGAATTTGGGACTAAAGCAGGCTGGTCTTTTTGGCCCTGCCCGTTTGGCCCCACCCACCACAGGAAAGCGGCCCCCGAGAGCTTCCCCAAAATTGAATTCAGGCCTTGGGGTGAAAGAGGGTCAAGCAGGCCCAACATCAACACGCGGCTACAAACCTCTCCACGCAATCGCCGGAACGTTAGATTTGCTTCTTGTTAATGTCTAGATATTCCTCCCGGTGATCATTTCATAACGGTAAAAAATGGCTTGTGGGCAAAGGAAGCCGAGGTTGCTTCCAATACGCAATCCCTTTGGCTCTTGTTTCCTTACAGAAAAGCAGCTCTTGGTCTACCAAGCTAGGAGTCAGGACTTGAGCATCACCCCCGGAGAGGCCAACATGGACAGAGAAGCAGAGCCGACGGGAGCATCTCCTCCAGACCACAGGAGAGGAGAGGAGAGAGAGGTGGAGCTCCGCTCTTCGACAGAGCGCACCACGCCTCCCGGAGTCACGGATTCAGAGGCTCAAACCGAATCCACCCCAGAACCGAGGTTGTACGTGCCACCCGTACCTGTTACTGGGATCGCCAATCCTGGCTTTACAGAAGACCCTCCGCCGTATTCTCCCCCAGACCCAAAGACCGTCCACCTGCTGTATCCGTCGTTCCCGACCAACATGCCTGGGCAAGGAGCCATTTTTTTCCAGCCGGCCCCTCTGCAACAGGCCCTGAATCGGACGGCGGATGCGCTTCCCGAATCGTACCCTTTCACCATTGTACGTCGTCTCATTTTGAGCGCACTTCCGAGTGACTTCCAACCCTAAGTACCTCCACATATGCCTTCTCTTGGATGCTTGAGTGATGGCTTCCGGTACAGAAAGCCAATGGGGTGGGATATGTGTATGTGTGTGTGTGTGTGTGTGTGTGGTGCCTCGTGGGGTCACCCCTTGAAAAGCTTGAGGCTTAGGGGTGGCCACAGCGTAATAAAGAGGGCAGTAGCTAAATCCTGTCGTTTTTTCCTGTATAATATTGCCAGGATTCGATCATTTCTGTCTGTCTCTTCTGCCAAGACGCTTGTTCATGCACTGGTTATTTCTCGGTTGGACTACTGCAACCTTCTTCTCACTGGCCTTCCTTCTTCTCACATCAGTCCGTTGGTCTCGGTTCACCACTCTGCCGCTAAGATCATCTTCTTGGCTCGCCGCTCTGATCATGTTACTCCACTTCTGAAATCTCTTCATTGGCTTCCAATTCACTTCAGAATCCAATATAAACTTCTTCTGTTGACCTTCAAAGCTTTTCACGGTCTAGCTCCTTCCTATCTCTCCTCTCTCCTCTCACACTATTGCCCCACTTGTGCTCTTCGCTCCTCTGATGCCATGTTTCTCACCTGCCCAAGGGTCTCTACTTCCCTTGCTCGGCTTTGTCCATTTTCTTCTGCTGCCCCTTACGCCTGGAACGCTCTTCCAGAACATCTGAGATCCACAAGTTCAATCGCAGCTTTTAAAGTTCAGCTAAAAACTTTTCTTTTTCCTAAAGCTTTTAATACCTGATGTTGTTTGGACTCTATACTGTTAGTTTACCCTATCCTGTGCCTGTTTACCCTACCCAGTGCCTGTTTGCATTCTCTTCCCCTCCTTATTGCTTTACTATGATTTTATTAGAATGTAAGCCTATGCGGCAGGGTCTTGCTATTTACTGTTTTACTCTGTACAGCACCATGTACATTGATGGTGCTATATAAATAATAATAATAATAATAATAATAATAATAATAGCACAAAAGGTACATGCGCTAATTTGTATGCATAGATGCCAATGGAGAAACCGTTACTATAATTTAAATGGGCTCTCACCAGGGTCCTTGCTCAATCTGCTACCCAGGTGCTGCAGATGGGCAACTTCAAGGCGCTTTAGCAATCCCTTCTGATGCTTCTGTACCTTGAGGCCTGAGCAGCCCTTGAAACAGAGGACTGTCCTCTGCAAAGTAGGTTACCTGGCCACCCCAAGCAGTTCTGAAGCCTCCAAGCAGAAGTAGTTGGTCAAGGGCTGTGTTACCTGCTGATCTGGGGTGTTAGATTTTGGACAACCCTCACCCCACCCCCAAATGTAGGGGCCCGGACATCAACCCCAAAGGCCAGCCGGAATTGCCCCATGATAACTGGGATGAGGAATGGCCCCCTGGAAAAAGGGGGAAAGCAATCCTTCCCCCACCCCCGCCCCAAGTGCCCATTTTACAATCACAGGAGTTTGATAGCGAAGAGGTGTTCAGGTCTCGTTATCTGTCTGTCTTCAAATTGCCGAGGTCCACAGCCCAGGCTAACGGCAGAAAATGTGGCTTTTCTCTTGCAGTACAACAGCTCCCTCTTCAGCGAGATCCCCATAGAGGTTGAGCAGGAGCGCCCGCCCAAAGATTACATGGTGGAATCCGTGCTGGTGATGATCTTCTGCTGCTTGTTGACTGGAGTGATGGCATTTGTTTACTCCGATGAGGTAGGCCCTGCGGGAGCGGAAGCACTGCAGCTCAGCCCTTCTTCTTTGCATGCAAAAGATCCCAAGTCCTATTCCCAGAATTTCCAGGTAGTGCAGAGCAAGTCCTTGTACTGAAACCTGGGAGATCCGCTGCATGGGTGGATAACCTGTAACTCCAAACCTTTGTCAAGTAAGCCAATGGGAGCAAAAAATGGACCCAAATGGACCTTCATTTGGCTACTAGAAAATCAAGGGCACAAGAGCAGCATGGCGAAAAGTGAGCCTAGCAGGGAAAACAATCAAGGTGTTTGAAGGTACAATCGTCTACATGTTTAGACGGGGGAAAAGCCCTAAACATGCATAGGGTTGCACCCTTAGTGAATTACAAGTTGAACATGAGCCGGAAGCGTGACGTGGCTGTTAAAAAAGCGAATGCAATCTTGGGCTGCATTAATACAAGTAGTGCATCTGGGTCATGGGATGTAAAAGTTCCACTCTGTTCTGTGTTAGTGAGGCTGCACTGGAAGAACTATGTGCACTTTGCGTGTGCGGGGGGGAGGGGGAGATTTTAAGAAGGACACTGACCAGGATGATCAGGGGTCTGGAAACTAAGCCCTATGAGGAGAGGCTGAAAGAACTGGGCATATTTAGCCTAGAGAAGATAAGATTGAGGGGAAACATGAGAGCCCTCTTCAAATTCTTAAAAGGTTGTCCCGCAGAGGAGGGCCAGGATCCCTTCTCGATCCTCCCAGAGTGCAGGACACAGAATAACGGGCTCAAGTGACAGGAAGCCAGATTCCGACTGGACATGAGGAAAAACTTCCTGACTGTTAGAGCAGTACGACAATGGAACCAGTGACCTAGGGAGGTTGTGGGCTCTCCCACACTAGAGGCATTCAAGAGGCAACTGGACAGCCATCTGTCAGGGATGCTTTAGGGTGGAGTCCTGCATTGAGTAGGGGGTTGGACTCGATGGCCTTATAGGCCCCTTCCAACTCTACTATTCTATGATTCTATGAAATTGGAGTGTGTCCAGAGAAGAGCGACCAGGCAGGTTATTGGTCCAGAAACACAGTTCCACAAGGAATAGATGAAAGAGCTTGCGAAGAGGATGAAGGGGAGACATGGCAGCAGTCTTTAAAAAGCTTGCTCCTTGCTGCTCCACACCAGTCATTCATAAAGCTAAGTTAATGTACCACCCTGCGTTTTTCCTACCCTTCACCCCTCCTGTCTCCCAAAACTGTCATTGGCTGTTCTATCTTAATGCCTTCCTCCTCCCTACCAGACCCAGGTTTACCAAGACTGGGCAACTGCTCAGCTTCCTGGCTGGGGCATGCTGGGAGTTGCAAACCTTTTCTTTTTATCTAAACATGCGTAGCGTTGCTCCCATAAAAAGATTAAAAGGTTTCCATCGATGCAAGGAGCTGGGGCATTAAACAACCCCGTCATCCCGCAAACTCAGACAGCGCCAGCGGAGCACTGCTGAATCTTTCCGTTACGCAAGCGGTTGTGCAAATGGCTGTTGCACCCCTGTCCTGTTTGTGGGTCTCCTGTGAGTCTCCCGTGGGTCTCCTGTGAGCAGTCACAGAATCCTGGGACAGATGGACCCTTGGGCTGATCCAGCATCAGGGCTCTTCACAAGAGGAAAGCGCAACGCGTTTGCGCAGGTGGAATGCGCAACCATGCTTGCGCAAATACATTTTTTTTGTGGGATCCTGCTTTTGGCGCATCGCTCAGAGCCTCGTCATTGGCGCTGACAGAATGACGGTTGGAACTTGCCCACGTAGAGTTAGATTTGCTCTCGCCTGTTGACCAACTACCGTGGGCGCTGCACTGAACCCCTACAAGCGGGCTGCCCTCTTTCCCCTCCGTTGATGCTTTCTCTCCCACCGTAGGCGCGAACTGCCGTCAGCCAAGGAGACCTTGTCCGTGCCAAGGCAGCCTCCCGGAAAGCTCGTCTGCTAGTCGCGGTCAGCCTGTTCTTTGGCTTCTTCGTTTCCAGCAGCTGGGTGATCTACGTCGTGATGACGCTCTACGAGTGATCGGGAATGGCAGGTCCTGCATCACTTCTCCTGAACCCACACATACATGGGGGCACAGAAAAGAGAGGAGGCGGTGCGTCTATGCAGAAGCCTGGCGATTCAAGGCCACCCAGATCCTGCCCCGTCTTCCCCTTCTCGGTTCGCCCACAGGCCGGCCAACTATCCCGGAACTGGCCTTTTATGCTTCCCCAATCGGCCGTTCGGCCAAATTAACTGAATCAGCGGAAGAAGGTGCCTGTCGAGGAGGAGGAAAGATGCTGGGAAATTGGACGCAGAAGTCATCACCTGCCAGGCTTGACCGCAGGGGGATGGAAGCATCTAAGTCCTCCAACAGTGCCTGGCCCAAATCTAGATCTGGAATGTGCGTTCCCAGGGCCGGCCCAAGATATTCTGCTGCCTGTGGCAAAAGACAAAATGGGGTCGCCCTCCTTTCCACACACAGAAGCCAACAGGACTCATAGCTGAATCTTTCTTTAACCCTGGCAATGGGCTGGCCTTCCTCTACCATATCCTAGGACAGCAGGCAGTTCTATCCTGCAAGACAAGGGTGTCCCAGGAGGAAATCTGGGGTGTGTGTGTGTGCCACTGCTGCCCTCCAGCACCTGCCGCCTGAGGCAGTTGCTTCCCTCTGCTTAATGGTTCACAAACAGCCGGCCAGTGTGGTGTAGTGGTTAGAGCGTTGGACTGGGATTCAAGAGATCCAGGTTCTAGTCCCCACTTCGCCATGGAAGCTCACTGGGTGACTTCGGGCCAGCCACTGACTCTCAACCTAACCTACCTCGCAGGGCTGTTGTGAAGATAAAATTGTGAGGAGAGTCTTGGTATCCTTGCAAAAGGAAAAAAAAAAGGCAGGATATAAACATAATAAATAATATAATAATAAGTAAAAAAAATCTTCACTTGTAAAGCTGATGACACTAACCAGCATTGTGTTCATGTTCATCTTTTAAAACAACAACAAATCAATGTGGGGAAATTTAAATTAGCTCCCATTTTTCACAAACGGCATGAACGATTGTGACCAGACCCTGTGATGTAAATACTCTCTTTTATATGGCAAGTGTAATTCACTCGTGTAGATTATGGACTAAAAAGTCATGATCCCACAGTCCAAATGCAATAAAAAACAGGGTGAACAAATGGGTCCTGGGGGGGGGGGTCAGGGGACACTTGAAGATGCTTTTCAATGGCTGCCCATTGTGAAGGTGTTAAGTTTTCTTTTCCTCTTCCCTCCTGATTCCTTTTCCTTGTGTGTCGTGTCTTTTTCAATTGTAAGCCCCTAGGCAGGGGCGGTCTTGTTTTACTGATGATATGTAAGCCGCTCCAAGACTCCTTTTGGTAAATAAATGAAAAAGATGGGGGAACACATCATGGACTTCACCACTTAAGCCTGGAGATTTTGGATCAGGCACAACGGTCCAGCCAGGGGTGCTTCCTCCTGGACCTCTCTGTGCTCATGCAGGCTTCAGCGCCCTCTTCAGGAATAGACGGTAAGGTGGCCTTAGCCCAGCTCCTCTGTCATTTTATTTTCTCACAAAATCTTAGAGATCTACTTAGAGATCTACTTAGCACCAATACGTCGACAGGCTGAGCATGTGTTCCAAAACGCATCCAGAAAGAAAATGTTTTCTCCTCTTCATGATGCATTTGCTGCGAGAGAAAATATTTAAAACCGCGTGAGAGTTGAAATCTGGAAAACTTCCAACTTTTATTATAAAAAGAATCCTTGCTACTAGTCCTCATGGCATGGATACGTCTACTGGCTGAGCATGCGCTCCAGAATGCATCTAGGAAAGAAAAATCTATTCTCCTCTTCATGAATTTGCCACGAGAGAAAATAGTTAGAAGTTGAGGCAGGTATATTGTTCTCTTGCACAGAGACACTCATTTAGCTGGGAGGCAAGCTAGCCAAAAGTGGCCAGTTTCAATATTTACACACCAAGTGAAAAATAAGTACAGAGCAAGAGAAAAACAAAAGCAAAAAAGCAGCTCTGTGAGTATCAGACAGAAAAGGACAGTTATATAAAACAATTACTGCTATTTGTCATTGTTTAAACTGGCAAATTCTACAGCGGCTGTTGGACAATGAATACTTCCACCGCAAGGGGAAAACACAATTGCCTAACATCTGTATATCAAACTGCTGGCTGTTAAAGGCAGAGCTACAGGAGCCAACGGAAAAGTTGGCAGTTCTATTTTCCTTCCTGAAATGGCATCTTCCGCAAAACTAACGGCTGGTTACAGGCTGAAATCCACGTTTTAAGCATGGGCAGGAAACCAATATAGAATTATTTCTAGTACTTATAGTAATCAATTCATTATATGGAAGTCAATATGTTTTTGGCCATAGACAAACGCGCACAGTGTGTGTGTTTAGCTCATAGCAACAACAAAAAGCATTGTTCCTGCCAAGGTCCCCAGAAGATCCCAGATCCCCAGAATGCTGCTAAATCCATAGAACTAATTTGGATGCACTTCAAAGTTAGGTCAGCAGGGGGCAGGTTTTCCCTAAAAAAAGGGAAATGCTTTCGGACCTGGGCAGAAGTGTCTGGGCAGTTTTGTGTTCCTAACAGGGAACTTTTCCCCCTTTGTGAATTCTCTCCTCACGACCACAGCTCAATCCCCTGCAACTCTAGGTAGGGCTGGAAAACCCGCAGCCTAAAACACTGGGGCACGGTTCGTAAAATCATTGCCCTTTTAACAGCCGTAAGTGCGAGAACAAAAATAGACTGTTAATCCTCAGCCCGGTTAAAACGATAGTGGTTTTCCCAGGCTTGGATCGGGACTGGAAATTATAAGGAAAATGGGAGAATTGGGTGTGTATGTGTCTCAATATACTCGCAACTGCTCTCGTCCCGCACCTGGTGGTCGCAGGTGCCGGGTCCTGTTCCGGTAGCTACTTTATGCTCTTTCTTTTCACTGTTGGTGGCTGGTCCAGCACTTGCCGGGTCGGGGGACAGGTCTCCTCTCCGGGGCACGTAAACCACGGCCAGAGGTGCGTCCCAAGTGCGTTGGGAAGTGCCATTTTCCCAGGGCACAAGAGGGATGAAGGGAAGAGGGAGGCAGGGTCAAGAATTCCCCGTTCCTTCCTCTGCGGCAGCGGAGGAAGTGGAGGGGAGAAGAGGAGTTCTCAGACTAGGACTAAAATTCGAGCCAGAAAAGAACTCGCGGATGTAAAAGGCGCACTTTTATCGCCAAAGGCGAGCCGCTCCGAGCCCAGAAATCCACCTAACGTGCAAGGGAAAGCAAAAGACTCCCGAGAAAGTCAGAAGCTTGGATCAGAGACCGCTGCTCTTTGGTGGGGCCGGCGGTTGGCCTGCCACCCCACCCTCTGGCCTCGGAGTTTTGATTTGAGAGCCACACTCCCTCTTCTTGGACTCGTATCCGAAACGGGCCAGGCAATTAAGAGAAACCAGAGAAAGGCTGTCGAGATCAGGGGTGCAGAACCTTTTTCAGCCCGAGGGCCGGATTCCATTTCCGAGGGCCGCATCCCAGTGATGGGCGGAGCCTAAGACAAAAGCTGTGGTCCCCCAAACACAAAAACTTCCAGCCTATTGCAGCTTTAAAGCTCTTGCTGCCTGCAAACTCTAAGCCTGAAGAAGGCCATTTCAACCTTCTGGAATAAGGCACAGAAGCCGGAAAACCAACACACAATCGGTGGTTCAGGGAAGGAGGGAAACACAGGAGAGCCGAAATGGGAGCACAGGCAGCCTGGATTGGGACCCTGGGTCCGAGGTCCTGCACTGTAGATAAACAGGAGACCACACCAGTAGGAAGAATGGGATTCGATTGTCACTTTAATCTTGGCGACCAATGCATGTACCGGAAACACGAGGATGGTTAGAGGTGAGGTTCTTTAACCGCATTTATTTTCACTGTGGGTTTCTTTCCCTTGAATATAAAAAAGTAACAGGTTTTGACCCCCCCCCTCCCTTGCCGGTTTTGCAAGTGGGGACAGCCATAAATATACAGTGTCAGGATGGAGGAGGATGGTTGGCAGGTCAAGGTGTTTCAGGAAAGCTTTAAAAAGGTCTTAAACTCGACCCGGGTTTTCAGCGGTCGATATCCAAAAACTTAACTTCACACACCCTTGGTCACCTCTGGGTGACCAACTCCAATCCCCACCCCTGCAAGAAATAGTTGCTACGAGTTCAAAACAAACCGGCGCTCGACAGTTCGTCAGATGCAGAAGCTGTGGATTTTCACGGCAAACACAATTTCTTACAGGCCCGCGATTCTCCAGCACAGCATCCCCCATCCTGGTGCCCTCCAGCAATGATGGACTACAACTCCCATCACTCCCAGCCAGCATGGCCAGTGGGGAAACAAATGCTCTAGTGCATTTTTGTTGTTTTAGTGCCCTGGTCGGCAACTTTTTTTCTTTCTTTTTTTAAAAAAGGCTGCTTTTTAACGGAGTGAAGGATAAACTGGAATATCTAGGGGCAATCACATCACACCAGTCCTAAAAATCTCTTCACTGGCTGCCAGTTAGTTTCCGGGCAAAGTATAAAGTGTTGGTTATCACCTTTAAAGCCCTACATGGTTTGGGTCCAGGCTACCTGCGGGATCGCCTTCTCCTGTACAATCCGCCCCGCACACTCAGGTCCTCTGGGAAGAATCCACTTCAGCTAGCAAAAACTAGATTAACAACTGTTACCCAGAGGACCGTCTCTTCTGCTGCTCCCAGACTGTGGAACGGCCTGCCGGAGGAGACTCGTCAGCTTAACAGTCTGCTAGCATTCAAGAAAGCTATAAAGACTGATCTCTTCCGGCAGGCCTATCCAGTGGAATTTTAGGATATTTTAGTATGTTTCTAGGATGCTTTTAGGATGTTTTTAAACAGTGTATGCCATGTTTTTAAACAGTATTTTATGTATTTTATGCTTGATTCCCTGCTTTTTAACCGAGTAAGAAATATATTATTATCATCATCATCATCAGACCGGCAACACTGGCTGCACCCACTGATTCATGAGCCTGACCCAGGCAAAGGGCACTTTCACCCCCGTTGTCCCCCATAATGAAGCACAAAGTGGCTCTGGCAGAATTCTACCCTTATGTAGCACAGCTGGCTCAGTCTCCTGGTTCGCTCACAGGACGGTGCAGGCGAGTGTAAGAGAATCCTCCCAGAGCCTCAACTGCAGTTCACCATTGGTGTGGACGTGGAGGTTTCAAACCAAGGCTAGAGCTGGAATGCCTCTCAATACAGATGAAATGCAAGGCTCAGCGACAGCCCACTCTTGCGCTACGGCGGGACTGCAAAGCCTCTCTGATCCCGAGGGCTGAATTCTACTTCGGAGCAGAGCTTGGGAGGGGCAGGAGAAAGGGGAGGGGAACACCTCACCTCCCCAAACAAATACCAGCCTGTTTTAGCAAAATGTCCTTCCTGCCTAAGGAGTGGTGTTCCAGCCGTTTAGAATGGGGAAGAAACTGCACAGAAGCGGGAAAACCACCCAGCCGTTGGGGGAAAGGGTTTGTGGCCACATGGGGGAATTCTAGAGGGCCAGATCCTGAGGGCCTGAGGTTAGGGAGCCCCGAGACCTGACAACCTGCAGTGCAGATGATAATTGGGGGAGCACCACCTCGTCGCAATACCTGGACCACACCACAAGTCACATGGGATACATCAGCCAGGACTACAGACTGCTGGGAAGGGATAGGTCAAGCCAACAGGTGGGTGATCGAGCAGTGAAGGGCACAATCCTATGTATCTTTAGATAGTAAGAAGTCCTACAACTCTCAGCATTCCCTAGCCAGCCTGGGAATGCTGAGAGCGGCAGGACTTTTTGCTGTCTAAAGATGCGTAGCATCGCGCACGAAAGCAACCTTGCTGCTCTTCGAATGTGTTGGAACTACAACTTCCACGATGCTGTGTAGGAGTCCTACAACTCTCAGCATTCCCTAGCCAGCCTGGGAATGCTGAGCGCGGCAGGACTTTTTGCGGTCTAAAGATGCGTAGCATCGTGCACGAAAGCAACCTTGCTGCTCTTCGAATGTGTTGGGACTACAACTTCCACGATGCGGTGTAGGAGCAGCGGACCTACTACAGGAAAGACAGCTGAGAAGCAAGCAGTTGGGAGTGCAACGAGCTACGAGACAGCGTGCACAGACACCGGTGAGAATTTAAGGGGTTGTAGGGAGGAACAAGATGGTGATTCAACTGAAAGCGAATGAGGGAGATAAAATGTATTATTTATTTGAAGTCCAAGGAAACTTTGCTGATATACCGAGGTGTTTAATTCCCCTGAGGCCCCAGTTGCCACAGTACTGGGCAGGAGAGAACTAAGGTGTCGGTGTATTATATAGGGAGGATCTTTCCTTGAGGCAGGCATGAATTTCACTAAAAGGGAACAGGCTCTGGTGCATGACAGCCAAAGAGCCGTTCACCGCAAAGATATGTTGGCGAACTCTGGACATGTGGTGTCTCCAGGAGGACTTTGATTCCCCAATCTGACGTCATCTCCTGGCTGGAAAAAGAGGCGAGAGTTTCTGGGACTTTGGGCTGTCCGTTGACAGCTCTGGGAGTCCGCATGTAATCTGAGAGTGCAGGAAAATGAGGTCTTATCTTTGGGAGCCCGCACTCAAGTGGAGAGGAGATCGAGTGAAGGCGGCGGAACTAAAAGGAACTATGACTTGTCAAGAAATGCAAGGTGTTGGCGAGAGCGACACATGGAGGATAGGCGGCGGGGGAAAGGATCAGGCAAGAAAGCGAGTACAAAGCAGGCCCTTGCAGAGTTTTCCTCACCGAGCTACGATTATCCCAATCCCATTTGTAATCGATGCAAGCAGTCTGAGCATGTCACTCAGCAATGTTGAATGCTGTTGTCACGGGTTCAGGGGAGGAACTCTGGAGCAGAAACGTCTGCTACTCAGCCTGAACGTAAGACTCCTACATCCCACCTCCAATCCCCCAGGCCACCACTTTGAGTGTACGCCAGCATTACAGCATGCTGATGCTAAACTGACCATACTAAAAAGGCATTTATTTATTTTGAAGGAAGACTTTCCAGTACAAGATGCAGCAGCAAATCTATCCAACAGCGATGTCCCCAAAAGGGGTTTCGATAGCACTTCCCGGAGTGTGTAGGAGACGAAGATGGAACCCATGTAGCGATTCCCGTCTTCCATCCCTGCTACAAATCCCCAGCATTTCCCCTTCAGAAGGAATCCACTTGGGACAGGTGGGCGTTTTCTGATGCAAGGTGAAGCAGCCGGCCTCGTGTGGCCGATTTGGAGTGCCGTAACGTGGGAGACGGTCTTTTACACAGAAGAACGTTCCAGTCCATTGTGGGGCCCCATGCTAATTAGAGGGGGCGTTTCGATCCTGTGCCTCATGCCCTAACTTGACTTCAGCTGCTGACACCATTCAAGCCTCCTTCATCCTGACACCTTGGATGCCGTTTTCACACAGTAGAGGTTTGTTTTTCCTATACACATTGCTTTGCACTTTTAAAGTTTCCTCTTAAAAATCCATTGGCAATTCAGACATGCATCAAAACAAAAAGAGACCAATGGCGCCTAGAGAGTCCTATGTACAGACGGCCTCGTTTTCTACATATTTACTGTGTTACAGCTAGTACCATCACTAAATTATACGCCCCCCCCTTGGCCCCCGCAGCGGGGACAAGGGGATGGATGCCACAGGATCTCGGCGATCCCAGTTTCCCGAGTCAAAGAGGAAGAGAGATTCCCAGTTGAGTTGAAGATCTACGTGGATTTGGGGACGAGCACATTGCCAGGAAGGGAGCTGCCTCTCTTTTCCATCTTGGTGATGGGGGCATTCGGTTATATATCCCTGTAAACACAAACTCTTCAGGGGAGAATGTAACATCACCCCCATTTCCCTCGTGTTCTTGGGTGGAAAAATAATGAGATGGTCCTCTTTGGGGATGTAACGGGGAAACATCCCTGACGACCAACGCTTTTCCATCCTGCGTGGTTGGGTGGGCTACACACAAGCTGGATGTGGTTCAGCGCAAGGTACGGCCACTTCACTTTTCTCTCCTCCTCTTGTAGCGCACGGAAACAGAAGCAAGGGTCTCTCTCGCTCTCTCCCAGAGCACAAGTAAAACTTCAGATTTGGCAAAGTGGGAACACGCTGGCACTGATCCACCATTCTCCAGTGCTCTCTCTTATTCAGGACCAAAACGCTGATCTATGGCACAGAGCAGCAGGAGAGCAGAAGGCCTTGGCAGCTCTCTCCCGCAGCCTGATGGGAAGGCAGCAACGCCCAACGGTCACAGCCTCATCGCTGAGACAACCCAACACCTGGGGTTGGCCCAGGAGGGGAGAGGAGAATTGGCCAGACACAGGTCCAAGTCTTGTGTGGCTGCCGTCCGTGCAAGCACCCAGCAACCCTTTACGCCCACAACCTCCGGGTACCCTCCCCGCCTCTAGGTTTTCTCCTCCCTGTCTGTCTTTCGCCTCGTTATGTTTCGAGGTTTGATTTTGAGCGAGAGTTCCCACAAGGCCTCCTCAGCCAGATGGTCACTGAAATCGTTGAAGAACGAGATGATGTCATCATTCCGTTTGATGTCGTAATGCCTGCAACGAGAAAGAGAGAGACAGACACACGCACACAGAGTGCAAATTAGAACAGGGTGTGCCATGTTACTGTGAACCAAGCAGCGGAGACTGTAGGAACACCAGCATTCTAGTGGGATAATTTGATTCACTGGCTGTGCAATGCAAGGCTCTGTGGAAGAAGAAGAAGAAGGAGGAGGAGGAGGAGGAGGAGGAGGAGGAGGAGGAGGAGGGGGCCTTGCTGGGGGAAAAGAGGTCACACCTCTGATCGTTTAGGACACAATAAAAATGGCTTGGCTTCCCTCCCCCCTCTCTAACAGTACAATCCTGTGCCTACTCAAGACGTAACGGGGCTTACTCCCAGGAGCACAGCCTAAGTTTGGGGATGAGGCAGACGATGCCAGAGAAGGCCGCCTCGCCCCTCTAGCTCTTGAGCAGGCAGGGCCAGTATGCTGCCCATGTATGGTTCTGTGTCGTTTAATTTATTAAAGACGCACAATCCTCATGGATGCTTAGACAGAAAGAAGTCCTACAACTCCCAGCATTTCCCAGCCAGCCTGCCTTTCAAGATACGTACCTGCCTAAGACGGCTTACATATACAGTAACTAAATACGGCTATACGACAAGGTTCCAAGTGATTAAAATGACAATGAAACCAAGAGACCTCCCCGCTGCAAACGCTGGTACGATTAACTGGACTTCCTGTTTGCTATAGTCCCACGTGGCATGCCTCTAGTCCTCAGTGGGAGGCGTGTTTGCTGTTTGGCACAAGTAGCTGGCTCCACTTACACCTGTTGGAAGCACCTCATGCTGTCCAGGATGTTGAACTGTTGCCAACGCTTGGAGAAGTTGACTTTGCCGTCAATGTAGTCTGGATTCCCCAGGTGGACAAAGGTCAGGTCTTGTAATATCAGGCCCCTGGAGAGGAGAAGACACGAAAAGAAAGAGAAGGATCTCAAATTATGGCTTGAAATGGGAACCAGCTAGGAAGGCTGTTGAGTAAAGGCTGAATACGAGCCAGCAGCGTGAAGTGACTGTAAAAAAGGCTAATGCAGTTTTTGGCTGCACAAACAGAAAAATAGCTCCCAAGTCAGGAGAAGTAATAATTCTGCTTCTCTCCACATTAGTGGGAGTACCATGTCCATATTTAGACACATTGGAACGGGTTCAGAAGAGTGAAACGAAGATGGTCAGGAATATGCAAGTCCTACAATTCAGGCCTGCAACAAAATGCGGCAGCGTAGACATCCGACAGTCCGTCAGCATCCCATGCCACTGAGTACCCTCAGTCCTCATGAGCCTGTTTTGGGTTTCGTTTCTCTATTCGGAGTATTATTTTTTTTATGGAGGGGGGCAATCCCAGATTTGATTTTTCCACTGACATCTATTGATTGGTCTCTGTTCCATTCCTGGGAATCTTTTAAAATAACTTCTTAGTGTGAACCAGGAATTCACCTATCCAGACAAGAAGACGCTTCTCTTTACCCTTTTTGTATATCTATGTGTCTCTTCCGAGACTTGATTCTAACAGGCTGAAGTTATAGGACTTTGGTTGAACATTTGAAGCAACATCGTAATGGTAAAAGCAACTGAAGAAAAAACTTTCTTCAATGACCTTCTCTCCCTCTTCAAGCAGAGGGTGGAATATACATTTGTCAGAGAGCTATAGTTCTGAACTGCCAACGTCGAGCAGGGGGAGATCAGTGAAACCCCAGTGAGTTGAGGGGGGAGCTACTCACAAGTAAGGTATGCAAGGCGGCTCCACCTCTGAAAGGGCAGCTCGATAAGCACGGAAGGAGGAAGAGCTATCAATCAGGGTGCAGTACTCCGCCAGGCCCTGCCAGGACACAAAACGGGACAGAGCACTAATGATTAGGAAAAGGGAACTGCTCACCGAATCTAGCAGGTTTGGAGGAACCCCCAAGTCTAAAAGAGTAAAGTGTGGCCTTGTCTGTATTCCGCTTTTTTGCCACCTCCCGCCCCCAAGAGTTTCATTTTCAACGGAATAGTTTTTACGGTTGTGGACAGAGCAGCAGACCCAAACATGTGGAATGACTTCCCACCCAACCAACCCAAGATTGTGAACTTCCCCTACCAGGCCTCCGAGAGATGGGGTAAAAAGCAATTTGGGAAGACGTTGGGGCTTTAAAACCAGGCGAGCAATTAGTCTGGCCTTCTTTGAGAGGTAAAGCAGGGTCGGCGCGATGGGGCAGGTGCCGAGGCCAACCCCTCTGCAGGGTAATAAGATAAATAAATTAACAATAACAAAAACACCCACCTCCGAGGTTTGTTTCTGCCACTCCAGCCGACGGATCGGTGCCGAATCCAGCGCGGAGAGAATGGCCAAGTAGGAGTTGAAGTTGTTGAGCTTCCGTAAGTGCTGCGGAGACGGGAAGAAGGCGGCGATTTGGGGGGGGGGGGGGCACTGAGAAGGCATTCAGCGGTTCGAGGCGTGGCAGAGACCCGAGCGGTGGGCGGACATGGAAGATGTGCTCTTGAACCCAGAGCGAGGCCAAGTTCCTGGGCATGGCCAATCCAGGGGGCTGACACAACTGGCCCACCGTAGGGGCTGCTGTTACAAACAGGGTCGGCGTCATGGGTTGGCCTGGCTGGGCAGCTGCTGAGGGCCCACACCCCGGCAGGGCCCCCGCTGACAACAGCTTCCTGGACTAGCTCCTCCTCTTCACCATGGCAACCTGCTTGTCTGCCGGCCTCTCCCTCTCGCTGAGACAACAGAGGTGGTGAGAACTAGGAGCAGCAGATGCTGCAGCCTCCTTGCTCCCTGGCTCTCTGCCTGCCGTGCAAGCAAGTGGGAGCCATGATGAGAACGAGGAGGGGGACGAGGAGAAAGAGCAGCAGGGCGGTGAGGAGGTAGATTCCCTGAGGGAGCCTTGCTCTCAAAAACCTGGAGCTAGCTCTGGTTACCAACTTCTGTTCCTTGCTGTACCTGGAAAGGGAGGGCTTCGAGGCCTGGCCACATGTAGTCCCAGGTGGCTCTCTCTGCTAGGCCTCAGCCTTAGGCCCAGGGACATCCCTGAAGTTCAGGGCCTCAGGGGCCCTGGCACCATCCTGCCTTCTGACGCCATCCCTCGCTGCAACAACGCAGGTTTCCAGCACTTACCTTCATGATCTTTATAAACTTAAGAAGCAACCTCTCCCGGTCTTGCGCTTTCTCCTGTTGCATAATGATCGAGCGGACCCTGTGAGTTTGGGAGCAGGAGAGACGGCAAAGGAACGCAGCGGCGTTCAGGATTAAGCGTTCAAGCGGGGTTCCAAGCCAGCAATATCTGTGGAGCGGGGATTACCAGCGGCCGGTGGTGCTGAGAAGCCGGCAATGTTGCCACCCACCCAGTTTTGGTTCCTCCCCACCCCGACAAAACAACAACAACACCCAAACGTTTTCGTCTCTCCAAATTTGAAAGAATTGCAAATGAAACCTGTGAACCTTAGTAGGAACTAAGCTGCTTTTAGTAAAATTAGCAGCTCTCCTTCTGTTAGAGCAGTGGTTCCCAAACTTTTTCAGGTCACCGCCCCCTTCGTTCCACAAGCTCATGCCCAGCGCCCCCCCCCACCCTACACTATAAAAATCATTATTCAGAATAGCGGTTTTCAACGACCCACTAAGGAAGAGAATAACAATAACATTCAAACCAGTAACAATTAATTGAATATTTATTCAAAATCCGAAGCACCCACAGCAAGCTTGCCAAGGGAGGGAGGGAAAAGAGAGCAAACGCCTCTGTTTTGCAGCCAGCATGGCAGGGCACACCAAGCAGGGTATGTCTCTTCATTAGTGTTTTGGTGCTTTTGAAACATTTCAATTCACCATTAAAAGGACTCTTCTTAAACGGTATTAATACATGTGCGGATTCTTCCTTCCCCTATGTGGCTTAGGATCAAACTACCTTCTCCCATAAAAATGTTCCTGGGTTTCAAGACCTTCTGGAGAGGCGCTTCACGGAAAAGACCACCTCAAGCGCCCCCCTGCCGCCCCTTTGCCTCTTAATGCCCCCCTATGCAATCCCACCGCCCACTTTGGGAACCACTGTGTTAGAGGATGAGAGGGATACTCCAACCTCAGCTGACCTCCCTTGAGGTCCAGCTGATTGCGTAGAGTTTTTTTTAAAAAAAGGTGTATTCCAAGGAAAGGACTCGTGATTATGCATTTATCACCCAGGGATCAAAGATAGTTACAGCTGTTTATCTGAGTGCTTCTGGTGTAAATTCCTGTTGCTTTTCTGTCTACTGAACCTCTCCGAAGTCATGCACAATTTGCAGCAATCCCACCGCAAGTTTGTGCCTTTATCAGGGCCCAAAGTAGCGGTGACGGCAGGTGCCACCAGAAAAGCCTCTAGGGCCCCTTGCTCTAGGGTACCTAAGCGCTGAATCTCTTTCAGCGCAAACCATTTCAGGGAAACGCTCGGAGGCCGCGACCCAAGGGGTAAAGGGACCGGGGCTGAAACGCTGACAATAATTGCACATTTTAGCTTAAAGCACTTCGTGGCGGGGCGTTTGGAGAGGCCTTTCGACTGCACAATAGCGGGTAAACCATCCCAAGCATTTGGGGGAAACAGGGGTGGGGGTGGGGGAGGTTCTGCACCCCTTGTATTAGATGTCGTGGGGGGTGCAGCTTGGAGCACAATGGACATTTCTTCTGGTGTGCAAACCTGTACAACACACAAGCAGGAGAGGCTGGTGGCTCCGATGTCGGTGGGGTGAAGATTCCACTCCGGGTTTCAGTCGGAAAGCAACCAGAACTCTAAAGGAGCGATCCGGGATCGCTCCTTTAGAGTTCTGGCTGGTTTCCGACTGAAACCCGGAACGGAATCGCCGCCCCACTGGCATGGGAACCACCAGCCTCCAGCAAACACCGCTCTGAAGCCTGCGTCTGGCCGCAAGCTGAGAATCCCTGCTACGCTCTCGCCGTAGCCCTGCCCGTGAATCATCCAAATGCACACACACACACACACACCCCGTGCCAACCAACAGCCTTCCCTCCCAGCAACAAAATACATTGCTCCGGAGCTGCGCAAACAGCGCATCCCGAACCCCCCGCGGGAGCAGAAGTAAGAGCCGCGCTTCCCTCTTACCAGTAGGACATGTTATTAAAGTGCTCGGTGAACTGCGTCAAATTGGGGCTTTTTTCTTCGTTCTGCTCTTTGGCCCAAAGTAAGACTTCAGGGATCTGAGGAGGGAAGGGAGCGAGAGAAAGACGCACAGGTGTTGACTGCATCGCTGGCCGCTCCCGCGCAGTCGTGCAACAGTGCAGGAAAAGCCCCGTTAAACGTTAGAATTCTCCCAGGTTAAAATGTGGACAAAACATCAACCTAAAACATCTCTACGGTGGCGGGTCAACTCCGGCATGCCCTTCCACAAAAGATTCGATTAGAACCATCTTTGCTTTCTTTTCGGCACCAACTTAAAACCTCCCTCTTTGCCCGGGTACCTTCCCAGTATCTCCTTTGAGAGAGGTTCGGAAAACAGCGACAAAGGAGAGGGGCTTCTCAGTGGTGGCCCCTCAACTGTGGAAGGCTCTCCCCATTCATGTCCTCCTGACGGGAATCTTTTCGATGCCAGGTTAAGACTTTCCTCTCCTCCCAGGCATTTGACGCCTACTTTAAAGTTGTTTTTAAATTCCGCATGTTAAAGTTGGCATATTCTGTTTTCATCGTCTGGTATTTTGGATTGTAATGTTTGTGAACTAACCCGAGAGCTTTGGCCATTTGCCGGTAAATAAATGAAATGATTATTTTAGTGTATAATTAAATTAAATGTAACATAACACACATAATTAAATTAAATGTAACTAACAGGGACTGGCCGACGAGACCACATCACGCCAGTCCTTTTCCAGCTTCATTGGCTGCCAGTCCAGGCCCGGGCCCAATTCAAAGTGCTGGTACTAACATTTAAAGCCCTAAACGGCTTGGGGCCAGGTTATTTGAAGGAACGCCTCCTCCCATATGTGCCTGCCCGGACCCCAAGGTCATCCTTCTCCATGAGCCCCTGCCAAAGGAAGTGAGGCAGGTGGCTACCAGGAGGAGGACCTTCTCTGCTGTGGCACCCCGGCTGTGGAATGAGCTCCCCAAAGAGGTTCGCTTGGCACCTACATTATATGCTTTTAGACGCCAGGTGAAGACCTTTTTATTCTCCCAGCATTTTAACAGTCTATAAATAAATTTTAACTCGGTGTTTTAAATTTGTAATTTTGCATTGCTGCTGTTTTTATCTGGTTGAGCTTTTATATTGTATTTTATATTACGGTTTTATATTGTTGTTTTAGACTTTGAATGTTTTTAATTTTTGTGAACTGCCCGGAGAGCTCCGGCTATTGGGCGGTATAGAAATGTAATAAATAAATAAATAAATAAATAAATAAGTCACTTTTAAATGGATTTGATTGTTGTTTGGTTTGCTGTCTGAAGAGTCATTCCTGCTTAATTTGCTTTTTAGTGTGCAATTGTACGGTTTTCATGTTGGGTTTGTTGCCTGTTTTCGATGTGGTGAACACTACCCAGAGATCAAAGGCATAATATACGATTTTAAAAACGAAATGAAATTCAACACCTCAATCTTATAGAACAGCTCTGCGTCCAGGAGGGTCAGCTGCTCAGCTATCTCATGGCTGTGGAAGTCATGGAGGGTGCCGGGCCTGGAAACGAGAAGAGAGGGGGGAGAAAGGGTGATGCGTCTTTACCCAGAGCAGCCTGTATTCCCCAACTCGCCCCAACCTGAGTGCAGAAAAAGCAGCAAATCAGATTCTGAGCCTGAAATTCACCGTCTTGAATATCTGGGTTTTCTTCCTTTTTAAACCTCAAGTTTCTAGCCCCTTTGGTTGCAGAGACAGGTTTGAGCAGACGTGCGCTTCCCTACGGGAGCAGCGGACAGGCTACTTTGTCTTCTAACTTCAACCCTGAGATCCTTCAACCGGTGTAAAAGAAATCCGCTTAGAGGTTACAGCCGCTCCAGATGTGTTGGACTACAACTCCCAGAATGCCCCAGCCGGCTGGGGCATTCTGGGAGATGCAGTCCAACACATCTGGAGCGCCCCAGGTTGAGGAAGGCTGGCTTAGAAGTAAACAACTCCGAGCCCAAGAATTTGATTTGGGTACCAGAACTGTGTGCAACTCCCATTCCTTCCTTCCACACAAAAATCCACTCCTAGCGGCCCCAAACTGTCTTTTATTTCGGCAACGTAATTTATAACCAGTCAACCTTCTGCACACCGCTGGTCTCGGGAAGCACGGATGCCACGGACTTCACCGTTTTTTCAGGGCCAGCTCAAGGCATTATAATTCGTGCAGGCGTTTTGATAGAATCTATTGCTTCTGCCCTCAGTACTGTTTAATTGCCGGATGCCTCTCAGTTTGTTTGTTTGGGTGGAGTTGTTTTCATTGTTTATCTACGGTATTGTACTTGTCGTTCTGAATTTTTAAAATGTCTTGTATAGTAACATACAAGTAACATGCCTATATGTTTCCGAGCCCAATTCAAGGTGCTGGTTTTAACCTATAAAGCCCTACGTGGCTTGGGACCGCAATACCTGATGGAACGCCTCTCCCAATATGAACCTACCTGCTCACTGCGCTCAACATGTGAGGGAGGAAGCAGCAGCCAGGCACCTCTCCATCATGCCTGGGTCCAGCTCCAGCTGAGAGCCCCCTCCCTCCTGCTACCAACTGTCTCTGCAGAGGCCACCAGTTGGGGAGGAAGCAGCAGCCAGGCACCTCTCCATCGTGCCTGGGTCCAGCTCCAGCTGAGAGCCCCTCTCTCCTGCTACCAACTATCTCTGCAGAGGCCACCAGTTGGGGAGGAAGCAGCAGCCAGGCACCTCTCCATCGTGCCTGGTTCCAGCTCCAGCTGAGAGCCCCTCTCTCCTGCTACCAACTGTCTCTGCAGAGGCCACCAGTGAGGGAGGAAGCAGCAGCCAGGCACCTCTCCACCGTGCCTGGGTCCAGCTCCAGCTGAGAGCCCCCTCCCTCCTGCTGCCAACTGTCTCTGCAGAGGCCACCAGTGAGGGAGGAAGCAGCAGCCAGGCACCTCTCCACCGTGCCTGGGTCCAGCTCCAGCTGAGAGCCCCCTCCCTCCTGCTACCAACTGTCACTGCTGAACTTTCCAACTAAGATTGTAGCACCTGAATTTGCTTTCCTTTTCCCCCTCCTCCTCCCTCCCAATCCCCTTTCCTTTTGTGTCATGTCTTTTAGATTGTAAGCCTGTGGGCAGGGACTGTCAAGAAATACTTTTGTAAGCCGCCGTGAGAGCCTTTTTTGGCTGAATGGCGGCATAAAAATCCTTAAATAAATAAATAAAAAATAAATAAACATCTAAGGTCCTCCTCCGAGTGCCTACTCCGAGGGAAGCTCGGAGGATGGCAACAAGGGAGAGGGCCTTTTCAGTGGTGGCCCCCTGACTATGGAATGATCTCCCCGATGAGGCTCGCCTGGCACCAACATTGTTATCTTTCAGGCGCCAGGTCAAGACTTTTCTCCCAGGCATTTAACAGCATTGAACAACGCTGAGTTTGTTTTCTAACGGACCCCCAGAACTGTTGTTTTTAAATGGATGCTGCTGTTTTTATACTGTCGTTTTTATGTCTCTGATGGGTTTTTTAAATTTTGTATACTTTTAGTGTTTACTGTTTTTGGCTTTTGTGAACCGCCCAGAGAGCATCGGCTGTGGGGCGGTATATAAATGTAACAAATAAATAAAATAAAATAAACAATGCAATCATGCAATAAGGCAAACAGTAAGAAGCACTTCAGTAAGCCTCAGTGCGGTTCAATTCACTCCAATGCACTGCAAGCTGCCTCTTGAATACTTAAACATTCGTCCCCCTCCCCCAACTACCTGGAAGGTTGGAACCTTCCAGCAATTTTCTTTGGTGCAGGTCTGGGATTTTCCTTCGCTCGGGGCAGAGACAAAAGAGCCGCGCCCTCGCTCACCTGGCTGCTACCCAACGGGCTGCAAGAGGTTTGATCGAGTTCGTGTATCGGAGCATTTTTTTCTGATCGACTTTGTCGAGGATGTTTTTGCGCAAGACTCTGGCGAGGCTGAGCTCCCCATTGCAGACTAAATGGAACACCAGGTCCATGAGCAGCTTGAGGATCTCCTCCGTCAGCTCTACCAAACTGAGAAAGAAAGATGAAAGAAAATCCAGGTGAATCTTTTAAAAGCCATATATTTAAAAAGCACGACATTACAGTCAGCAGCTAGGCTACTTTCTCTGTGTGTGTGTGTGTGTATTCTATACAAGTGCAGCATTTGGTATCTGGCACAGAATTCTGCATCCTGAGAACCTGAGCGTCTGTTTATTTCAGAACGGAAATAAAAGCCCGTTGCTAGTCCTCATGATCAGAGAAGAAAATTCAACAGCCTGCTGGCTGAGCCTACTGAATACTCAAGTGCCGTTTCCAACGCTGCTTTTCTTGATATCTGTTTCAAAACGGGTATCAGGAAGCAGGTAAATTTTGGACATCTAAGAACTCGTGCTAATTGTCAAACACGTTCTTATTTCACAGGGAGTTAAATACAGGCAAATGTGCTTTGAAAACCCCCTACTCACCACAGCTCGTCCACCACTCGGACCAGGACGAAGAAAGTGTTTTTGCTGACCCGCTTCTTAAAGTTGTCTGGACAGTGGCAGAATTTCTCATATGTTGAGGAATGTTAAAGGACTTACACGATGCAGCGAGATTGAAAAGACCAAACCAATGTGACGCAGAGGGAGACACCTCGCCCCAACCCAGATGGACGTGGAAACGTTTAGGGAAACCCCATGGCAATCAAAGTCCCAGACTACAGATTGGGGATAAAATCTCATCCTCGTCTGAACACCCGCTGTCTCCTGATCCACTGCACTTTGAAGCTGCGGAAAGAAGGCTGAAGCAGCTGCATGTTCCTCCTAACGTCCAGAATAGTGCTGCAGCTGGGTGGTTTCCCCTGGCCTGGCTTGTTAAATGTTTCTAGGTCAGGCCAGATTCTGGCCATGCTCACAGGGTTCTCCAAGGATCCACCTTCTAATGCTCTCTTCCCAGGATCTGCCACACTTTTCCTTCTGCAATTGGGCCCTGTTCCACAGGCACTCATCCCTCTGGCAAGCATCCTGTGCCCCTGGCTGCCCTCTCCCCATTCTGTGCCCCCGACTGCCCTCTCCCCATTCTGTGCCCCCGACTGCCCTCTCCCCATTCTGTGACCCGACTGCCCTCTCCCCTTTACGTGCCCTTGGCTGCCCTGTCCCCATTCCGTGCCCCTGGCTGCCCACGCCCCATTTCGTTCCCCTGGCTGCCCACGACCCATTTCGTTCCCCTGGCTGCCCACGACCCATTTCGTTCCCCTGGCTGCCCACGCCCCATTCCGTGCCCCTGGCTGCCCTCTCCCCGTTCCGTGCCCCTGGCTGCCCTCGTCCCATTCCGTGCCCCTGGCTGCCCTCTCCCCATTTCATGCCCCTGGCTGCCCACGCCCCATTTCTTGCCCCTGGCTGCCCAGTTCTAGTCCCGGTTGCTTCCGTTAAGACAGCTGATGGTTTAAAACTAGAAACTGATGGAACTCTTGATTTCATCCCAGAATATCTTCAGCTGAGCCAAGGCAATTTAGAAATAAAAGCAGTCTGGGCGTTCCTCTCTTTGTTTCTCTTTCTTTCATGAGAAGCTTGGTGGCTGCCTTCTGCATGAGAGGAGAAACACGCTGCTCATGCGTCGTCCTGTGCAGATGGGAGCCTGGATTTACAGCTTCCAGCCGAAATCAAAAGCTGCCCATCGCCAGCTGGGAGGGCAGCGGGGAGACCGCTGTGCCCCATTAATCAGCAGCAGCAGGAGCTGCGTCTGGGCAGCAGGTGGCAGCGATGAGACGGGCCTCGGGACTGCACGGCACCATGGGGCCTCAAAGAGCAAGCCAGTGCATGAGCAGGCAAACCACAAGGCATTTCCCCGGGTGGAGAGCGCGCGCGGTTAAGAAAATATATCGCCTCGGGGCAAGAAAGCAGCCAGGATATAATTTGGCAACAGGAAGGGAGGAATTGTTCCCTGTATTTCGGGAGTGAAAGGTCCACATGTATTCGCCCTGGAGCAGGGATGCAGGACCTTGGGCCCGCGGGCCGAAGCCAGTCCTCTGGGGCTGCCCTCGCTCTCTTCCCCTGCCCTCCTTTCCAACCAACCACTGGTTGTTTGCCAGTTTGCAGGCGTTTCTACTGTTTCTAAAAGTTGAATTGGCAACTTTTAGGGACTGGCAGCAAGAGTTTAAGGTAAAATATACTGGGATCCCGGGTATTTTATTTTATTTATTTACAGTATTTATATAGTGCTCTATATCTAAAATAGATTCAAGAACGGTGAAGGTAGGAATCATAGAACAGTAGAGTTGAAAGGCGTCTACGAGGCCATCAAGCCCAACCCCTCCTCAGTGCAGGAATCCACCCTAAAGCATCCCTGGCAGGTGGCTGTCCAGCTGCCTCTTGAAGGCCTCTAGTGTGGGAGAACCCATGACCCCCCTAGGTCACTGGTTCCATTGCCATACTGCTCTAACAGTCAGGAAGTTTTTCCTGATGTCCAGCTGGAATCTGGCTTCCTGTAACTTCAGCCCGTTATTTTGCATCCTGCACTCTGGGATGATTGAGAAGAGATCCTAGCCCTCCTCTGTGTGACAACCTTTTAAGTATTTGAAGAGTGCTAATCAATAAAACAATAAAAAACAAAGAAGATTAAAAACAGAAAATAAAAATGGTTCGATTTAAAACAAAGGACCAATAAAAAACAGTGGCTGGTCAGTTGAGGAAGGCTTCCTGGAAAAGGTTTGTTTTCAGGAGGTGTGGGAAGCAGCACTTTGTTGGCGCCTGGCTGACCTCCCGGGGCAGGGAGTTGCAAAGAGAAGGGGCCACCACACTCAAGGCTCTGCTCCTGGTGGACTCCAATCGGGCCAAAGGCCCACGTGGAAAAACCAGGAGCAGGCCCTCCGATGACCTCAGCAACTGGGCAGGTTGGTAAGGGAGGTGGTGCTCTCTCAGGTATCCTGATATTTTGGATCCCCCTTTGGCCCTGCTCCCTTTTAGGCCCCGCCCACCGCCTCCACAGCCCTGATCGCCTATGATGCCTCCCTGCGCCCCAGGGACTTCTAAATCCGTCTTGCATGGAGCTGAGGAATCCCTGTCTGGGAGCCAAAACGCTGCGAACGGCCAGCCGGGTGGAAGTTACAGGGCCTTGATGGCGCAATACTAACTGGCCAGGGCCCCTCGCTTCCCAGAATGTATGTATGGACCATGTTTGGGGACTGGGGGGGGGGGGCTCGCCGGGCACCAAAAAGGATATCTGTATTGCAACTTTTTGATGAGTTCTTCGGGAGTGATGAAAGTTCGGTACGTAGTCAAAAAGGCTTCACAGTACAGCACCAGATCTAGGGTGGACAGAGAGAAAGGAAAGAACGACACCCGCCAGTCAGCTGGGTCCCCCATTAGAAGCACAGGGGCGTCAGGGTTGGGCCTTGGGCTCACATGCTCCCTTCCTTCTCTTGCACGCTCTGCCCCGTTATTATTATTATAATTATTATTATTATTATAATTATAATAATAATATTATAATATTATAATAATAATATAATAATATAATAATAATATAATATATAATAATAATAATAATATAATAATAATATAATAATAATAATATAATATTATATAATAATATTATAATAATATTATAATTATTATTATTATTAATAATAATAATTATTATTATTATTATTATTATTATTATTATTTATTTATTTATTTATTTATATAGCACCATCAATGTACATGGTGCTGTACAGAGTAAAACAATAAATAGCAAGACCCTGCCGCATAGGCTTCCATTCTAATAAAATCATAATAAAGCAATAAGGAGGGGAAGAGAATGCACCAAACAGGCAGTATAAAAGTCAGAACAATTCGAGTTTTAAGAGCTTTAGGAAAAAGAAAAGTTTTTAGCTGAGCTTTAAAAGCTGATGGAGCGGTTTGTGGCAAACCAGGAAGCCAGAGAGGATATCTGAAGACTGGCTGAGCTACTCTGATCCCAGAGAGGATGCAGACGGGCGGCTAAGGGAGCAGGGAGACCCCAGAGGGTCCAGACCTTTGCCTGCAGGCCTCTCGGCTCAGAGCTTCATCACACCAGCGTTATACTGTGCAATCACTGCGAACTGCGTGCAAAGGACTCTGGAGTTTTCCCGTTTATAATCTGCTTTGACTGTGAAGCGCTCCCAGGCATCCTGCTTTAATTTAACATTTAATTTTAAAATGTTGTAAACCGCCCAGAGAGCTTCGGCTGTGGGGCGGTATATAAATGTAATTAATTAAATAAATAAATAAATAAATTGTGCTTCAAAGGCAAAAGACCCGACCTATTTGGCTACTACTTTTGGAGGGAATCGTTTGTTGTTTTCCGAGCGGCCACTGGGGGCGCAAGAGCAGGATTTGATATGTTTAAAGAAAAATTAAACAAACGCTTACATCTGCGTAAGTTTTAAAGATAAAGACATCAATATTGGCACAGTTATAGATATTAAGGAGAGCTTTCAGCATACCAAATTTGAGTCGGATTGGGTCATCCGTTGATTTTTAATGATTTTTTTTTACATTCCCCCCTTAAACCCTTTTCCTGGTATGCAAAGGATCTCAGGAGTGCTGCCGCCCGGGGTGTGATTTAGCTAGCAGCAACAATAACAATGCCGACAGCTTAGCGCTGTAGGGGATAATTTGAGGGAAACAGGCACGTGGGATGACGCTCTCAGCCTGCTTCAAGAGATGGTTTGCGAAGTGAACGAACTCCAGACAGAATTTCATGGCATTTACCAAAACGGTTGTCCTAGTTTTGTCAGGCTGTAATCCAGATCCGCTAAAACATGCGCCTCGTTTTCCTGCTCTTTTCGGACTGTGTCGCCTCTTTAGATACATTAAACCGTTGTTTTGAATGGTGCCGAGTTAACTTTGAAGCTCTTAAGAAACGGCGGCGATCAACGCCATGGGTAGGAATGATTAACAATACGCCAATCCACCCCCCCACACCCCACCCCAGAAACAAAAACAAATGTAGCAGCCACTGAGGGTGGGCAGAGGAGGGTTAACCACCACCACCCCTCCGAAAACACACACAGCTATAACCGTCGCAATGAACGTTACAGCAGCTTATCCAGATTATCTCTTGTTTGACTGAAGTGAAGCAGAACCTTCCTTTGCGTGCCCCCCCTTCGAAATCCATTAATCCCGCCCGCCTGCCTGCTCTGCAAAACACAACAGTCACAAGTTCCACACCGCGCGTCTGTGACCCGCATCCGTGGCAAACCACCTTCCCCTCTGCGACGATACCTTTTCTGTCGGTCTCCGTCGCGTGGACCAAGAGAATGTCCCCTGACCCTCCACGAACATCCGGTCCGTCGTCTCCCTGCAACAGGGGGGAGAAAAATCCCGGATTGGATTATGCGCCCTGTAGCTTCCTTTCAGGGCACCCTAATTCCCCCGCGCCTGAACAGGCTCACGCGCCACACCGACATTCCTCGCATCGCCGGGATCAGAGCGCCCGCGGAGTCGAGAGCCAGCGGGGAACGGCCCGGGCTTGCCGTGCACTGAGGATGACCTCCGGCCTAAACCTGAATTCGTTGCATCAGACTCAAGGGAGCTCTGAACGCCTAGGCGCGCGACGAGAAGGAGAATTAATGCCTTCCACAGGCGACGGGAGGTTGCGTGGAGTTCAAGCACGAGTGGGCCTGTCTGTGTCGTGACCACTGCTGGGAAAATTACGCGAATAGTAATTTGCCCCTCGTCAAGAGGATTAACGAGGGGGCATAAAGGTCTTCTTCACTGTTACCACCCAGCAGTTGGTAGACGGTAGGAGATTGTGCTGAATATTAGCTGTGGCTCTCTCTCTCTCTCCTCTATGAATCCTAACCTGTGAAGGGCTTGTTTCAGGCAGCAACGCACACACATCCGGCCTACAAAACTATTACTGAGCCAGCCAGCTTTGAGAACAAAAAAAGATGAGCCAGGCCTGAGCTCAGGCAAGCTCAACACGCTTCTCTGTGACATCACAGCAGGTAAACCAATGCAGCCAGAGAGGCTGCACCAGGCTGGGGACTACAGGATGTGCAAGAATAACGGCTGTCCAAAGGAGGAGAGCGGAAATCACACACACTGAGACACGCACGCACGCACGCCACGGTCTTTATCGCGTTACGGAAGCAGAAGATGTCAAAATGGCGCCCGGCACTTTGCAAGGAGCTGCTGGCACGTAAAGGAATTTATGTGCGCGACGCCGTACTGGAGGCATTCCTCTGGCAGGGCTCCTGGAATTCCACTTACGCGATGAGTAATGGCTTCTGCCTGCCTGCTGGCGGATCCGGGCTGGCTGGAGCAGCCCCCTCCCACAGCAAGTGCTGGCAAGTGATGGATTGCTGCTGGCTCCCAGACAGGGCCTCTTGATGGTCTGAAAGCTTCAAAGGCCCGGCGTATTCCCCGAAGCCCAGAGATAACAAGCGGGAAAGGCCCCGCTCGGGTTGCGCATGAGCCAACGCTGCGCTCAGGCAGGAGCAGAAGAGCCCGCTCCGCTCACACGCCCCTCACCCAAAGCCGTTTAGGAAGCTAAAACGCCGAGGGGCAGCGTGGACTTGGCAGCCTCTGCTCTGCGCAAAGGCCAAGGCTGACTAGGCACGGTTGACACGGCGACAGGAAGCGACCCGTAAAATGTACCGTTATGATTGATAATAGTAATAATGCATTTTATGTATTATAGCGCATAGCAGCATTCCTGACCATTGGCCAGGCTGGCAGGGCCTTCTGGGGGTTGGGAGTCCAAAACCTCTGGAGATGGAAGGACTTCGTCACACTGCACATTGTTGAACTATGGAACTCACTACCACAAGATGGAGTGACGGCCACCAAGTTTGATGTCTTTAAAAGGGGGTTGGATAAAGTCCTGGAGGAGGAGGCTATTAATGGCTACTAGCCCTGATGGCTCTATGCTACCTCCAGGATCCGGGGCAGTTCCCCAGAAAACACCAGTTGCTGGGGAACATGGGTAGGAGGGTGCTGTTGCACCCGTGTCCTGCTTGTAGGTTCCTGGTTGCCAGCTGGTTGGCCACTGTGTGAACAGAGTGCTGGACTAGATGGCCTCTTGATTTGATTCAGCAGGGCTCGTTTGTTCTTATTATTTAGAATAACAACAACAACAATTTAGAATCTCGGCTTTCATTTTAAAAGAAAGCACGTTTCTAGTTCATGCGGTTAAAGAAGAAAAGAAGCTTGAAAGCATCTGCAGAACAGACCTTCCCGATGCTCATTTAAAAATATATTTAGATCCTGCTTTCTCCAAGGCGGCTTGCAAGAAAAGAAAATTAAGCACTTAAGAATGTAAGGAGAGCCCTGAGGCTGGACGTGACCAAGGGTCCATCTAGTCCGGCACTCTGTTCACACAGTGGCCGGCCAGCTGTTGACACAAGCAGGACACGAGTGCAGCACCCCCCCCTCACCCATGTTCCCCGGCAACTGGGGAACATAGGCTTACTGCCTCTCCTATCAACACCAGCGATGGTGACTGAAGCACTGGGCGCATGTGTGAGATGACGTAGCCTCGTCCACTCCCCCCAGGCCTTCGACGGACGTTTCTGGGATTTCCTTTGGCAATGCCCACACGCTTTCAAGAGCTTAAGATCCAGAATCCCTAAGATCTAGAAACTTGATCTTTTAAAGAAGCGGAAGGCTGTTCAATCGTGTTGCTCATCACTAGAGGCGTTCAGCTCAGGGGGTCAGTTCTGATATCCGTTCTCTTCGCATTTAAACTTAATTCACGAATTTGTACAAAAATGATGGGAAATGGTGTTTAATGAGATAAAAGAAATTTTAGGAATGGAGATTGAAGAGACACCTATAGTGGCATTGTTATCAGTATATGGAGAATTAAATTGTAGTAAAGAGACAAAAGAATTGATAACGAATTTGTTAACAGCAGCAAGATTAATGATATCTAGGAACTGGAAGGTTCAAGGAGATTATCATATAGAAGATTGGTATAAAGAAACATGGGATATTGCTATTAATGACAAATTAACATGTAATATAAAAGTTAGACGAGGAATGATAAAAACGAATGATTTTGAGGGAATATGGAAAGAGCTCCTAGAATTTGTTTTATCTAAGGGGAGTAGGAAAGCACCTCCAGAAGAAACTATGAGATTCTGGAAACAGGAATAAGATCCCGAGGCGGAGGAGTGCACTTTTATGTTAAGTATGATTATGTTAATAGATTAAGCTAGAATATATGATATTAAGGTTATTCAACATTTATGTATTATGTTGTTTTTCTTTTAATTGTATTGATGTATGTTTAAGTATTGGAAAAATAAAAATGTAAAAAATAAAGCATTTAAACTTAATTCAATCCGACGTGATTCAGGCATAAATCTAACAGTACCTGAAAGCTGCAGGGGTGGGAGGGGCAGGGGCGGGGGTCAGAGGTCAGGCCTGCTTACCTCCTGCTTCAGCGTCAGCCTGGCCATGATTTCACTGTGGTCAATGAGGGACAATTCATCCACTTCCTCTTCCAGCTGGGAGGACGCCAAAGATTCCGGCGACTTCTGCTGCCTGGATGCGGGATTGAGAAGAGGCGATTTTCAGAACGGTGGCACGAAGGGAAAAGGGATGCGTGAAAGGGGGCTTTTTTTATTCATAATAATTAGTCGTCAGCATCAACAATATCATTTCTGGCCCTCAGTGTAGATGGTGTTTCGAAGAAAGGGGGAGAAACTGTAGACTGCCTGGGTGGGTGGGTGGGGGGGTGGGTGGGCTTCAGAAAGGTGGTACAGAAAAACAATTTGTAAAACGTCGGAATCCAGAAATGGAAGTGACCGGCCCCACCTTTCGCTCTCATCGTGGTTTTCCTTCCCCGGGGCACTGCTCAGCGAGGCGGAGTCCTTCACGTGACCGTCTCTGATGGCCGGGGACTCCTGGGAGAGACAAACAGGCCTTTCGTCACGGACGCGGCACGGCTTCCGCCTGGGTGCAACTTCGGCACGGCTTCCGCCTGGGTGCAACTTGGCCACGCGCCACACGGCTTCAGCGGACGCTCAAGCAACCCTCCCACCAGACGCCGCAACGCCACATGTACAGCTGCGTGAGGATGGGACAGCGGAGGGCTGCCCAAAGCCGGACATTGCATCAACGTTTGCCTTTGGGCCGCTGTGACATGAACTCCCGGTGTGCCTGTTCACAGCAAAATATTCAGCAAGGTCCAGACCAGCGTACAGCAGTAGCAGCAGCTACAACTTACCTTTTTAATTGCACCACGGGGAAGGGGTCATTTTCCCCCCTCCGTTTTGAGCTTGGGCCCTCCTTCTGAATTCCTCTCTCTCTCCCCCACCGCTGCCACTAATAATCTGCCCCACAGATGGGGAGATCCTTCTGCCCTGCTGCACAGCCCCTTGCTCAGTGGCGCAGTGGACCCTTTTGAAGGGCACGCGCTCATCGTGACACGGCCCCAAGGAGAGTCCAAACCAGCAGGCAGCGGAGGCGGCGATCCCGATCGACAAACCGGTTCTAGCAATTTTCATCCCTACGCCCCCCCCTCTCCCACCTTCCCGGATCAGGCCCTTTGAAAAGCGAATGGTTCTGAATCGCCCCTTCAAGCTACTCACCAAGTACTTTGCATTACAAGGAAGAATGATATGCTATTCCTGGGGAAATTCATCCCACCCACCCAGCTACTTCGAAGATTGCAGCTAAGCACAGAGGGAAGAGGGAATTCTTGGGGGGGGGGGTGGCGGGTGACTTCAGTGTCCTGGCTCATAAAAAAGTGCCGGGGCTGTGTCCCTGTAGGCCCTGCATTCACTACTGCTCTTGCAGCTGCTTTCCATAGGACTCCTCCTCCTCCTCCTCCTCATTATTATTATTATTTGCATTTATATCCCGCCTTTTTCCCTCCAAGGAACCCAAGGCGGCATACATAATCTTCCTCTTCTCCATCTTATCCTCACAACAACAACCCTGTGAGGTGGGATGGGTTGAGAGGCTGAGGCTGTGGCTGGCCCAAAGCCACCCAGTGGGTTTCCATGGCCGAGTGGGGGACTAGAACCCGGATCTCCCGGCTCCCAGTCCGACACTTTAGCCACTATGCCACACTGGCTCTCCCAATCTAGCGCTCAAAGGGAACAGAACAGGTCCATACGGAGGGAGGTTTTACTGGGCCAAAACTGCAGCGCTTCCAAATCAAACTAGGATGTTGAACAGAGTCAACTGTGCCTTAAAGGCCAGTGGGCATTTCAGCTGATGCAGGTCTTGATTCATGGAGAAGGACTCATTCAAGGACCTCAGGATCTGGTCTCGCTTCTGGAACATTGTGCCTGGGTGTTGCAGGCTGCTCCCCCACAAAGTAGGGTGCGTGTATCACCCTACAGCCTGAGAATCATACAAAGACAGGTGTGAGATATGAAACAGGATGTCCCACGAGCACCTTGAAGGCCTTAGATTGGGATTTCAGCACCACAGTTGCCACCAAACCAGAATCTGACCATCTACTTAGCAGACTAAATTCCATCCAAGCCGTTCCGGGGCGTGAACATCCACACAGGCATATCTGCACTTTTATGGCAGGCAAGGGCTGCAAAATATGAGATTCTATGGCACAGCTGCCACACACCTTTCTCTCTCTCTCCTGGAATGGGAGAGGAACTCTGCACGTGTTCAGAGGCACTCAAAATGAAAGTTTTTGGGGGGCTGTTGGGAATGACACAATAAGACTCACTATGATTACATAGGGATTTCTCCTGGGAAGGGTAAAACACACTGACTTGCAAACCATCCGGTAGTTATTCCGTAAACTGCTGTGTCCAACTTTCAGACTGTATTTTATTTATTTATTTATTTTATTTACAGTATTTGTATACCGCTCCACATCTAAGCAGATGCCGGAGCGGTGAACAACGAGAGATAAAATGATGCAAAGATAAAATGATTCAAAAAGATAAACCGAGAAATAAAATGATGCAAACAGGATACTATAAGTATGTAACGGTGCCAGTTAAACGGTGGCTGTTGAACCAAGGGAGGCTTCCCGGAAAAGAAGGAAGGTGCCGAAAATAGCACAGTGTTGGTGCCTGCCCGACCTCTAGGGGCAGGGAGTTCCAAAGAGAGGGGGCCACCACACTGAAGGCTCTTCTCTCGGTGGGCTCCAATCAGGCCCATGCACGGCCTCAGATGACCTCAGTGACTGGTCAGGTTGGTAAAGGAGAAGGCGCTCTCTCAGATATCAATACTAGAGAGCACAATATTGATAATTCTGCTGTTGCGACCACCCTGCCCTCTCCTCAGTTCAACACAGGAAACCAGTGAGAGCCCATCCCTACGTACGCTTAGACAGAAAAGCCAGTTCTCCCAGTCACCGTATTGGGCAAAATGGACCAAGGATCTGACTCCGTATAAAGCAGCTTCCTATATTCGCAGGATCCACACGCAGAAAATGAACTCGCCGTTAGTAGAGAGGGTGACGGTGAAATCGCTACCAAAAGGGAGCTCTTTTCTCATTTCATAATTTGGGGCCCTGGAGTACCATCCCTGTGCTTCAGCTGACCGGACGGACTCTCTCACTCTGACTCCACCGTGACCCTGAAGGGTTGTCGTTTTTTCATTTGCCTTCCTTACGCACGAATGCCCACTTTTCCTAAACGCTGCTACGCCTTTCCGACGTTCCCTTTCCAGCCGTTCCGTTTGGGGTTCGCAGCTGCCGTGGGCTTAACCCCCCGATATCCGCGCAGCCGTGCAACGCTTCGTCGAAAATTGAAATGAAATCAAAGCCAGCTAGGTTGGCAAACGCGTCCTAGGTCCCACGGACAGAGAGCGAAGCGCCGCAAAAGCGCACCCGCGGAGAAAGCGAGCTCTGGAAAAAAAACGCTCTCCGGCGCGCCCGGAGCCCTGCGCGAAACGCCAGGCGAAACCCTGAGCTGGTTTGCGCGACCCCCAAGTCCCGGGAAAGGCTTTGCGTGAAGCGCGTGATGTCCCCTCCACAGGGGCTCAGCTTGCATGCAGCCCCCCGCCACACGTGGTTGTGCCGCCCCTGCAGATTTACTTACTCCTTCAGAGTGAGGGAGTTCCCCGTTGCTTTGGCTGGAGGAATATAGATTGACGTATTCACCCTCCCCAGCCTCCTCACCGGCGTTTTCACTCTACAGGAGACAGGACGAAAGGAAATGGGTCACGGTCCTTTCGGGGTGACGGGCTGGGGGGGGAGGGGGCAAGCGTGGGACAACCAGCAAAGAGCATGCAGCGAGGGGGGGGAGTGCGCGGCAGGCTGGACTCACAGGCTGAAATCTCCGCTACCCTCACCCCATCTTGGAGAGGGCAGATAGAGGGCTGCTAAGATTCATTTAGATCCTGATTTTGTCCCCCCAAAAGCACGCATTTCCAACTCTTTTTTTAAGAAAAGCTAATAGGCCCCTCCAAACATTTTTTGGGGTGAAAGGCACGGCCGTTGCAAAGTGGATCTCTCGAAAACCAAGTGACTAGTCCACACGGACCCTGACACAGTCCGACGCCGTAGTTTCTGGTAGCGGAGTCGCTCCCGCGACTCTAATTCACAATGTCACCCAGGATGTTTGGTAACGGTAAGAATTACCCTCCCTCGGGGGAAGCTCCCCGCGCCCCCCCCCCATGTTTCAAGGTGAGCCCCTTCGCTGGAAAGAGGCAAGCCTAGAGACACAGCGGGGGTGTGCTCTGGACCATGGAGTCCCTCGTGGAGCAGAGTTTGGGAATGACGACGTTTGTGCCTCAGAATATTCTAAACCCTATTTCCCCCCGCCCCCAGTGCCAATAGTCTTTGGGACTACTGATGCGCCAAAATTTGGCATACAGCTGGTGTGTGTGTGTGTGTGTGTGTGTGTGTGTGTGTGTGTGAAACAGCCGACCTCCATGAAAAAACAACAATCAACTCCTACTTTTTTTTTGCAAAAAGGGATTGTTTAAATGCAGTGATCAGAGCAAATTCAGGGCGCAATCCTATGCAGGTTTAGACAGAAAGAAGTCCTACGATTCCCACAGCCAGCCAGAACGCAGCGGCCGGACCTTTCCCTCCAAGCATCTCCACTCAAAGGGAACTCTGGTCGCAAGGCCGGGAAAGGCAGCTGTCCAACTGGAAAGGCCAAGCCAAGTCAAACAATACTGGGATGGAGGGGACCGATGGTTTGACACAGCAGAAGGCGGTGTGCACACACAGCATATGGGGACGGGCCCTCGGTCAGAGGCAGGGCGCACGCGTTGCATTCGCAAGGTCTCCGGCTCGCTCCTTGGCATCTTCAGTTGGAAGGGTCTTGAGCGTCCGGGCCAAGAAACGTCTCGTCCGGACACTTTGGAGAATGTCGCCAAGCGGGGGACAATATTGGGATCGAACAGGGGCAGGCAACCTTTTGGGCCTGTGGGCACATTTGGAGCTCGGGGGCACAACCCTAAAACGGCACAGTCAGTCCCGAAGGACAAGGAACCTGCCCGGAGGCGTTCATGGGAAATCAAGATGGCGGCACCTAGAGGCTCCCGCTGCAGTATGGAAAGAGGGGAAATATTTTTTTGAAATGAAAATTGGGGAGGTGTAGGGTGGGCACCAAGAAAGGGGTCTTGGGGGGGGATCCGTGTCACCGACCCCGAAGCTAGGATCTAGGTCTGGGTGCAGAACTGAAGGGCTGAATCTGGCACACCTGGGGTTCCAATATGGCCTTACCGGGTTCCTCACATGGCCCCGCCCCTTTCCCTGGCCCTGCCCCCTTCTCCTCAACGTTTGGTGGTTCCCCCACTTCTGGGCACTTCCCTCCGCCCCCATTCTTGGAGGCTGAAATGCTTCCCGTAAGGCTTCACTACTGGCAGAACGCGCTGCAGGCTAAAAGTGGCTGGTATTTTCCCCGACACCCTTTCGCCTTCGGCAACTTGAAGGCGGCCCCCGAGAGCTTCTTCATAACAGAATTCAGGCCTCGGGCTGAAAGAGGTTCAATGCCCCTGGGCTAGGACGCAGTTGGGATGAATGGCCCAAAGGGGTTCTTTGAAAGGGTGGGCTTCGCTATGTGCGGGTGGGCAGGCTAGTCACTTTTGCAGACCCATTTGCAAGGCTGGTTCGAGGCAGGGAAAGCCCCCCCGCTCCCCCGACCCCGTTTCCCGTGCGCTCCCAGCCAAAACCGTGCCCCAACCGCACATTGGACGCGCGGCGACCTGAACCGGGCCTCGTCCCCAGCGGCCTAAGACGCGTCAAGAGTTCTCACCGAAGATGTCTGGAGAGAATCAGTGAAAGAGGTTTCGGAAGGAAGGCAGACAGAAGCAGTCCCATTAAAGCTGCTCTCCTGAGAAGGAGGAGGAGGAGGAGGAGAAGAGGCCCCGTCCACAGCGCGGAGCGGCTGGGCGGCCGCCGGGTCGGCGTTCGGAGACTGGTGCATGGGCGGAAAAGGCAGAGGCGGGGAGGAAGTGGCAGAGGTAGATGAGAGAAAAGGAGGGATGGAGACTTGGTTTCGAGGCACAAAGTCTTGGGAGTAAGACCTGAACACCGATTTGTACTGCAGGGGAGGAAGGGGGCGGCGGTGGAGGAAGAATGGGCCAAGCCGGCGGGGTAAAGGAGGTGGGGGGGTGGGGAGGAGAGAAAGAGACAGAGAAAACAGAAAGAGATTAGATCAGAAGCAGCTCACGGCAGCACAAGATCAGCCTGAGGGAAAGGAGTCCCGTTGTCAAGATGGTCACGGGAATCTCCCCCGCCCCCGCCATTAAACATTCCTGTTGGGCCATCAATGGGCTCGCTCACCTTCCCCAACGTGGCGCCCTCCAGAGGTGAGGACCCCTTCCCACTCTACTCGTCTATGATGGCCGAGCGGGGAACGGAACCCAGATCTCCCGAGTCTCAGTCCGACTCTTTAACTGAAAGCTGCTCTGGAAGCTGGAGCTAGCGCAGAACGCTGCCGCTCGGCTGTTGTCCGGAGCTGCCGCTTTCCAGCACGTCACTCCTCTGTTGAGGGAACTGCACTGGCTGCCTATTCGCTACCGGGCCAGGTTGAAGGTTCTGGTACTTGTGTACAAAGCCCTAAACAACTTGGGACCAGGATGCCTGAGAGAGAGAGAGCCTTCTCCCCTACCAACCTGCCCGGTCACTGAGGTCATCCGAGGGCCTGCTCCTGGTGGTCCCATATAGACCCATCCTCCGATTGGAGTCTACCAGGGGAAGAGCCTTCAGCGTGGTGGCCCCCCTCCTGTGGCATTCCCTGCCTCTGGAGGTCCGGCAGGTGCCAACTTTGTACTCCTTTCAGCACCTCCTGAAAACATCTTTATTCCAGGAAGCCTTTCCTTCATGTCCAGCCAGGAGTCTCTGTATTTGCTTCTTTTAAAATCTGTTTTAAGTGTTTTATTCAGTTTTTATTTAATCTTGTACACCGCTCCAAAATTTTCAACAGGGAGCGCTATATAAATATTGCAAATAAATAAATAAATAAACTGCGTCATGCTGGCTCCCGAAGGAAGTCTCTCTCTCTCTCCAACTGGCTTTTAAGGGTGACTTTTGCTGCAAACAGCTACCGTGGAGGAAGAAAATCAAAGTATGTGGGGCCCACCCAGCAGAAATGCACGAACGCTGATCACAAGGAAACAACCACACCTTTCCACACCATGGTTATTCCCGTCTTTTTGAAACACGCCGCACGCATTCTCGCAGCCCCGGCGCAGACGCCAACGTTTCTCACCTTCGCCGCTGTCCCGAGAGGGGGCCTGATCCCATCAAAATGGCAAATTCAAGATGTTAAATCTTCGCGAAGGAAGCAAGGGGCTAGCCCTCATGAAGTCAAAAGTGTGTGAGCGAGCCTGAAAGCTTCAAGAGCTAGGAGGGCGGCTGTGCCCTAGGATTACAAGCATTTGGAGGGAGGGGTCTTGGGGTTAAACCCCAAGTCCCTCCCCACGACTTGTAGAACCAACATAAATGATGCAAAATAGTGGCCAACGCTGGGGCAGACGAGATAAAACGAGGAACTGTGCAAAGTTCCTCTAGTTGCACCATTTATACAGGCCGACGAATGAGAGTGAATTGGGGAGCGCCCCCCCCTGGCTTTAAACGCCCCCCCTCCCCCTCGCCTGAGTTCTTAGCACGCGAGGCACAAAGCCAACAATCCGTACGAGTTTTCCTATTTGAGCCGCGCAGGAAGGCAAACCCGGCCGCGTTTTCACGGAGCAACGAAGCCAAGCTACAAAGCGAGCTAACTGCCCCTTTCGTTTTCAAACCGACACCCCTGCAGTGGGGTCAGTCCGGCCCCTTGCCCGCCTTGCTATAGGGACGGGTGAGTCAAAATGAGAAAACGGCGCTTTGACATCTCGCGCCCTCCCTCCCCACCCCCTACGCCTGGAATGCCTTCCCAAGATCCGACATGACGCTCCCTCTGCGCTTCTAATCCCTGCCCCCAAAGCCCCGCTTCCCCGAGAAGTATTTTGGCTGGACGTCTTAGGTGTACCCAGCTCCTAAGCGGCATTCACTCATACCCAGCCTTTTATTAATCTGCTCCCCCCGACTTTCCTCCCTCTCTCCTTATCGCTTCTTCCGACAATTCTAACGGCCAGCTTTTCCGGGCCGGGCCCTGTGTGCAACCCAGGACCGGGAGGCCGGAAAGTTACACCTGGAGACAGAGGAGGTGGCGGCTGCAATGACGTTACCTCCCAGCGTCCCAGCGGAGGAGTCGCTTCGCCCTCTCTCGATCCGAGCGCCGCCTGCACAAAGCCGCCTCCGCCTTCCTGCCTTTGGGGCTCGTGTGGATGTTCCATGGATCAGGGACGGAGGAAGAGGCGCGCGTTTGGCCGCAGGACGAAGGAGGGGGGCCTGGTGCGCGTGGGGGGAATTGTTTCCAGCGAGTCTGTGCCGCCCGGAGGAAGACCTTGGCTGCCCTTTGAGGCTCTTCTGCCCATTTTGTTCCAGATGAGCAGAGAGTTCGGGGATGGGGTGTTGGGGGGGGGGGGAGAGGGGGCGCCGTCAGCTTTTGGTGCTGCCTCAGTAACCCTGACAGTTCTAATCTCCGTATTGATTCGGGAACGCAGGCTGCCCTTTGGAGTCTCTCGCGCCTGCCTGGCCCCAAACGTTAAATCCCCAGTTAAGACTCCCGGCACGTGACGTCAGCCTAGCTCAGCACATCCATTCGGCTCGTCTGGGGCCCCTGATGCATTCAGCGGGGCTGGAAAACAGCGAGGCAGGGGAGTGAGCAGGGTGCGTGGAGCGGCCGCCCGGCACAAGGCTGAGGCCCTGCTAGGATGTGAGCACCATTTCCAGGAAAGGGAAGAATGAGTGAGGTTACAGGCAGGGACAAAGGATCAGGTCCAGAGAGACCAGGGCAGAAACGCAGGTGAGGGACACCGGAGAGTCTCTATAAAGGGCAAACAAGTGGCATCCTGACTACAGAGACTTGGGCCTGCGTGATGCTACGTTGGGGTAATGGACAGGACAGGCAGGTATACACGTGCACAGGATTGGGGGGGGGGTTCATCTCTGGACTTAGAAAGTGAAGCAATGCAGTGCCCCTGCATGGTCGGGTAATGGGCAGGATGCCGGCCGGGGCCCTATATTGGAGAGTTTGAACGGTGTATTATGCCAAGGAGAGATCATTTCAGAAATCATGCAAATGTGGTTCATTTGCAAGATCTGTACGGTTCACAGAAAGTAGATACTAGATTGCAATGGCGCATATAGCAAGAATCATAGAATCATAGAATAGTAGAGTTGGAAGGGGCTTAGAAGGCCATCGAGTCCAACCCCCTGCTCATTGCAAGAATCTACCTTAAAGCATCCCTGATAGATGGTGGTCCAGCTGCCTCTTGAATGCCTCTAGTGTGGGAGAGCCCACAACCCCCCTAGGTAAGTGGTTCCATTGCCGTACTGCTCTAACAGTCAGGAGGTTTTTCCTGATGTCCAGCTGGAATCTGGCTTCCTTTAACTTGAGCCCGTTATTCCATGTCCTGCACTCTGGGAGGATCGAGAAGAGATCCTGGCCCTCCTCGGTGTGACAACCTTTCAAGTATTTGAAGAGTGCCATCATGTCTCCCCTCGACAGGGATGGACAAATCTGTCCACATTGGTTTTGCCCGTTCTCATTTTTCCAATCTGGAATTCGATTTGTCCCAAAGTTTGAGAATTTTTCTCAAAAAATAAAAATCTTGCATGAAGACACGTAAGCAGTTTTTGTAGGCCTCTCTCACGATACCTGCATTTTCCCCTAACGTGCCTATTTTTAGCAAGCAGATTCTCTAATATCCTCACCAACGCGTGTCTGTGTGCATTTTTTAATTATTATTGGAAAACTCCACTGCAAAATTTGGGGAAGTGTGGATCTCAAAGGAACCCTAACTGAGTTTCGCACAGCGCAGTGGTTCGAAACTGTGAAAATAGGTTCAGTTGGTGTTAAAACGAATTCCTCCTTAGCCCTGGCTACGCTGCTTATATAATTTTGGATGATCCCATTTTAAGGGCTCCTTCCTTCCCTTAGCAGCAATGCATGTCTGGAAGTCGCAATGGAATCTTAACTATGCAGCCCTGCTGGGACCCGCGCCGAGCATGAAACGAATGCTTTAAAATGTGTGCGTGTGCTTGCCTGTGGAAAGGCAACACACTCTCTCTCTCTCTTGGTGAGCAAGCCCACCTGGCTTCCAGCCCTGCTGATCCACAGCTGAGCACGAAGAGACGAAGGCCAAGAAAACCGGTCAGAGGAACCCCCTCTACCTTGCGTCGGACGGATCATTTCTCTTGGGAGAACAGAGAGCCGCAAAAAGGGATGGCCCGTTCCCCAGCGTTGCTGCAGGCTTAGCAATCGCAGCTGGAGCTTTCAGCTTGGAAGCTGTCCGGCGCCTGCGTCCCCCCCCCACTTCTGCAGGGTTAGACGGGTTAACACAGCAGCTGACGTGGCCTGTAACACGCATACCAGTTGCTTGCCCATCAAGCGGGCACTTCCCCCCCGGGAAAGGAGGCAGTGTGGAAGAAAGGGTTTGGAAGAAAAGGAAACCGGCCGGCAAAAATCACGCTACAGCCAGCAGGAGGAAGTGAAAGGAACTCATCGGCTTGACAGGAAGTCCTCCCCCCAGCAGAGGGCACCACCAGCACTGAGATGAGGAGGGAATGATGAGAGGTAAAGAGATGTCGGAGGAATTTGTTTCGGAGGTGGAGCTTGGCGCGATTTTGCCAACGTGGCCCCGCGGATGCCGGCTTGCGGAACTCAGAGCCGGCTCAACACGACACGCGCTGAGCTGGGCGTCCTCGCATTTCCCCGCTTTTGGGGTGGGTGCGCAAGAGCGGATTTGCACAAATTCTCTGCCGGGAACATTTACAGAAAATCACGATTTGCACAAAATCACGGCCGAAAATAGCTCGATGCTGCGAAGGGGAGGAGGTGGAACTAAGCTGCGGAAAGAAGCTAAACGTGCAAAGCTTAGTCTGAAGTAAACACCAGCCGGGTATAGTAAGGAGTAGTAATTCAATGGTTTCTCTTGGGGCCTAAAATCCATTTATCCTGGCAGAACAACCCCGGAACCTTGGATTTGTTTATGCCAGGGCTGAGAAACCCCGATGCTCACCAGATCTGTTTGACTACAACTCCCATAATCCCCAGCTAACATGCTCAGTGGTCGGGGGTTATGGGAGTTGCCATCCAAAACATTTGGTGGGCAACAGGTTTATACACCGCAAGGGGTGGAAAAGAGGTGGGGTGACAGAGAAACAACCCCCTAGTCAGACCAAAAGCTACGATTTCACTTCTGTTTCGGCCCAGGAGAAGCGCTCGTGTGAACGGCAGCAGAGCCGTTCCCATCAGGAGGCAGGAGGGTGGTGTGTGTAGGCTGCTGTTCCAGGCAAGCTCAGAAACAGCATGATTCTAACTCCGCTAAGAAGTTACCTTGCAGACCCATGCAAGGTAAGTTCCATCGTACAACTTTTCTTAATTCCTGCAAATGATACAAGTCCTAGGATTGTAACTTTAGAAAACAACAACAGAGTGCAGAGTTCAGGCAACCCTGAAAATAGATCCTGGAGCGAAGTAAAGCCCCTGCGACCACTGGGCAAGCAGATAGTGCCGAGAATTATTTGGGCGTGAAGGGTTCAGAATCAGTCCCTGATGTGCACTAAAGGCCCAGCCGTTTAATTTCATTTATCTTCCCCCCTATTGATTTAAGAGTCTTTTGAGGCAGCGGAGAAGAGATTTATCAAGGAGGACGTATCCCTTTAAGGGGATTATTGATTATCATTGATTATCAGGTGCAAAAGAGGCCAGAGGGTGAAAGGGCTGCCCCTGCCTTAAAAGCTCTCCTGATTGCTTAATCTTTTAACAGGTTTATCTGTCTCCGCTCGAACGGGACTTGCTGTGATCACCAGGTGGGAAAGAAACGAAAAGATGGCGGGCAGTCACAGAGGAGGGACAAGAAGAGTACTCCCCACCTGCACCGTGCTCGGCCTTTTTTTCTCAACCCAATTTCATAGACTCATAGAATAGCAGAGCTGGAAGGGGCCTACAAGGCCATCGAGTCCAACCCCCTGCTCAATGCAGGAATCCACCCTAAAGCATCCCTGACAGATGCTTGTCCAGCTGCCTCTTGAAGGCCTCTAGTGTGGGAGAGGCCACAACCTCACCAGGCAACTGATTCCATTGTCGTACTGCTCTAACAGTCAGGAAGTTTTTCCTGCTGTCCAGCTGGAACGTTGTTTGCTGCCAACGTTGTAATCTTTCCTTGTAGGGAAGTCGCTCCAGCCCTCACGTCATTCTGGTGGCCTCACGCCTCCTGTTCCTCTGCATTTACGTCACATCCAACATGAAACGTCCTAAAGCGCTCCTAAGGTGACCTGGGGCAGGTCGCCCGAAACCCCTCTCAAACTTTGGCCCAGTGCAATTATGTTGAGCTTGTGTGTGTGTGTGTGTGTGATCTCTGCGTGGTCCCCTCCTCACCGCAGGGCCCATTTTGGACTAGAACCAAGCGCAGTTCACCGAGCTGAGCGGATTTTCACGGGAGTTATGGAAACCCAGGTGCAAGTAGCAACGGGAAGGTGCAGGATTTTAGGGGCACGGTTCCAAATCCACCATTCTCAAGTCATGCTTTCCCCCTGAATTAAAACTGGCTCTTTCCCAATGGTGGGTCTCGCTCGTGGCACGGAGCGTCCGGGTCTTGGAGGTCATTTTAAGTTCCCACAATGCCCCTGGTTGGAATGTCGCTCCTATTGCAAGCATGTTACAGTGATGCTGAAGGAATGGCACTGCCTGCCTATCTGCTGCTGGGCGAGGTTTAAGGTTTGGTTACTTGTGGAGGTTCCCTGACCCCCTAACCGGTTGGCTCGGTTGCTACCCTCATCAGGGGATCCCCCCCTGATGATACCCAAGGCCTTGGAGGTCCAGTCCATCATGGCTCAGAATAGGGCCTTCAGCATGGTACGGCCCACTCTCTGGAAGCCTCTACCGCTACAAATTAGGCAGGTGCCAACTCTTCTGAGTTTTCGGCACCGACTGAAATCATACTTTCCCCAACAAGCCTTCCCAAGAAGGTAATCTTGTCTTTTGTATTCAGCAATAATGTACCGCATTTTATCATGCTCTTGTACTGCATTTTGTACATTGCTTCAGCAGTTCTTTTCAGGTAAGCGATTCGTAAATACCGTTACACAGACAAACAATAAACCGGGCCCGGTTTCTTCTTTTCCGGCTACCCCCGGCCAACGTTTGATTCACCTGCTGGGCGCGTTCGACGAAGCGAGGCGCTCCGGGGTATACCTGGCACTGGGAGAATCACCCCAAAGAGATGCTCTCCAGGACAGTAAACCATCCTGCCCCCCTCCGCACCAGCCCCCCACGGCGAGAGCGAAAGGCAGCGAGAGGAGGAAAAGGCCCCAAAGTTAGTCACTCACCGAGTGCACAGGGAAGGAGCTGTGCTGGTGGAGGAAGGAATTAGAGACGGACATACTGAGGCCCTGAGCGGTGCCGAGGTCCTCGGGGGCGAAGGGCACTTTAGGTGGCTGGACACAGTAGGAGACAGAAGAGAAGGAGGAGGCGGCAAAAGAGGCCTGTTGGGAAAAGAGAGAGAGAGAGAAAGAGAGAGAAAGCAGAGGGGAGAAAGAGGGAGAAGAAGGGCAACGCGAGCCAGGGCCAGCCAGAGAACTTTCTGAGCAAACAGCTGATGGGAGGGGGGCACGTTCTCTGGGCCCTGCATGGCTTCTTTCCCTTCTGCAAGACTAGAGGAAGTAGACTATGGATGAGAACAGCTTGCTGTAACGGCGGGTTGTTTGTCGAACCGTGGGTTAACGTGTTGTCTGAATTCAGGGCCTTTTCCGCAGGGTGGCTTGTTAACCATGCGGTGCGCTCCGCTGCTCGTTTATTTGTTACATTTCTATACCACCCCGTAGCCCAAGCTCTCTGGGCGGTTCACAAAACCACCCATCGCCCTGAACAACCCAACAACAAACCACGGGTTCTCAAGGGGGGGGGGGTTGTCTGAGACAAGTAAGCCGACTGCATGGTTAACAAGGGCACCCTGTGGAAAAGGTCCTGGGTGCAGACAACACGCGAGCCCGTGGTTCAACAACAACCCACGCTCAACCACCGAGCGTGGGTTGGCGTGTTGTGCAAACCCAGCCTAAGGGTTGGATCGAGATTTAAGCTGGATCAACAGCCCTGACAGAAACACCCCCCCCCGAAAATGCTACACAGAGAATCCAGAGAAACTGTGGTGTGGGGGGAGGGGGGATCCCCCAAACTCAGACGGAGGCACTTTCCACAACACTGTGAAATCTGAGCTACGAACACGTAAGATACGCACAAGGCACTTCATTTCTTTTAAACCTGAATCATGGTGGCAGAGGGGCAAAACTGAGAGCTGAGCCGGCATTCGATTTGCCAGCGTGTCTGTCTGTCATGCAAACTATGGCGCTGGGCTCACGCAGGGGGTGAAAAGCCTGCTGTGACATTAAATAGAAAACGTCCCCCTTAAAGAGGTTGTTCTAAAAGAAGTGAACCCCCGAAAAGGTGGATCAACACCAGAGACAACAAATGGAGATAAATTTTTAAGAGAGACACAAAGTTTGAATGGACCCAATGCGCTGAGAACGGTCATATTACGAAGTCACAGAGCGAAACACACACACACACCCTCCCCGGGCCGGTAAATTTGATACTGCTGGTTACTTCTGGTCCTCCTTCGCAAGGAAAATTTGGCTGTCCCAGTTTTGCACATCTCTCTCGCTTAAAAACATCATTCCATCGTTTCCTTTGATGTGTTTCACCTTTGGGGTGTTCCTGCTCTCTCGATATTGTACAGTTAGGGCTCCAAGAACGACCTAAAACAGAGGTGTCGAACCTTCGGCCCACGGGCCAAATCCCACAGGGGGCCACACACCCTTCTGCAGGCCCCTCCCCTTTCCCCAGCTGCCAATCATTTTGGGGGGGGTTTCCCAGCTTTCCCCCATCCTAAAAGGCAGAAATGCCTCCCCTAAGTCTTAGTTACTAAGAGATTCAAGATTATATTTCGTATTTTTTGGAATTTGCGGGCTCTTTAGCCTTTGGCCCTGGAAAGAGATCTGATGCCCCTGACCCAAATAAATCAATTCAAATCAAATCAAAAGACGTGTGTCCAGAAACACACAACGGCAGGAAGCGAAACCGAGGATGGCGCCCCTCTCTTGTGGCCTGAGGGAGAAAAGAACCTTAAACGCAGGGAAAAAAAAAAAGGAATCTGATCTAGGCTTGGGGGCAGGATTATAAAGTGGGGCTCACCAGCTGCCTCTGTTTTGGCGGGAGGGCAGGAGGCGGGGCCAGATCCTGGCCGGAGTCTGCGCTGCTGAAGGAGTCGTTGAACCCGTAAACCTCCATCAGGTGCTTATTCTTCTGCTGATAAATGTGTTCGTTCTGCGGCGTCTGGTAGAACATGGAAGGCTGGGGCTCAGAGTAGTCTTCGACAAACTGCATGTAGGCCATCACTGGAACACAAAAGGCGCGCCAGGAGGTGCGTGTGAGAGGGGTTACTCTCTCGGGAGGCGGTTGACAGCCCTCCTCCCTGGCCGGTGGTCCTAAGTTGCGCTGACGGATCCAGGAAGGCACAGAACCAAATCCGAGCTATTTCCTCAGTTTCGGGAGACACAAGGGGGGGGGGAGACACAAGCCCCCCACCCCCAGCATGCACAAAGGTACCGTGTGGGTGGCTTCCCACCACGGACTCTGGGATTTGTAGATCCGAGCGAGCGCTGAACACTCTAAAGCAGAGATGGGCAGAAAGTCGACCTCCCAGCTGCTTTGGACTTCAACTCCCAGAATTCCTCAGCACTTTCCATGCTGGCAGGGGCTTCTGGGAGTTGAGGTCCAAAAGGTCTGGAGAGCCAAGAGCAGAGGCCTGGGGCTTGCTAAATCCGTGTGTGTGTGTGTGTGTGTTTTAAATTCTTGGGTAAACCGCGGCGAGATTTGTTCAAATGAGAAGCGATACCAAACGACTACATAAATATTGCAGTCTTGCAGGAAAAGTGGGCCCAAAACTTAAGGGACACCAGGGATTTTAAAGAACAGCGACACACCCTCGGTCGTGGAAACTAGAATCTGGGGTGGGGGACGGGACACAGAAGGACATTCCTGAGACTGCAGCCACGCCGGCCTCTCCCTGTCGCGTTCCTCTGCGCGGCAGCGTTCAATGAGACAGGAAGGCCAACAGACCAGATGGAAAATGACATCGCTGGCTTCGTGTCAATGCCGGCAGCACACGCCCTCGAGCCGCGGTCCTTAAGGGGAAAGGGAGGGCGTCATCCCCTCCGTTCGCGTCATCCCCTCCGCGAACAGGGGAGGAATTTTGGCCATTCATTTTGTGGAATGAATGGCCAAAAAAAGGGGGGCAAGGGGTGAGAGCCCGTGGGGGGGGGGGGCTGGAGGCAGAAGGGTTGGGTCCAGAACTGGGCTCAGCCATAAAACTGGCTCGAAGGCTGTGAGCAACTCACCACCTCTCCGCGCGAGCCGGCCCACGGGGCTACAGCTGCGAGCCAAGAACCAAAGAGCGGAAACCCTAACGTGTGGCAGGTGCGTCGTAAGAGCGAAAAGGAGCAGGCGCGTCCAGAAGCAATCTACCGTGCATTGTTGGGAAATGGCGAAGTACAGAAAGCCACTAGTAGATGTTCAACCATGTAACACCTGCTCTGGTCCGCTTGCACTGGCTGCCTGTATGTTTCCGAGCCCAATTCAAGGTGCTGGTTTTGACCTATAAAGCCTTACACGGCTTGGGACCACCATACCTGACGGAACGCCTCTCCCGACGTGAATATACCCGGTCACTACGTTCAACATCTAAGGTCCTCCTCCGGGTGCTTACTCCGAGAGAGGCTCGGAGTGTGGCAACGAGGGACAGGGCCTTTTCGGTGGTGGCCCCCAGACTGTGGAATGATCTCCCTGACGAGGCTCGGCTGGCGCCAACGCTGCTATCTTCCCGATGTGAATATACCCGGTCACTACGATCAACATCTAAGGTCCTCCTCCGGGTGCTATCTCCGAGAGAGGCTCGGAGTGTGGCAACGAGGGACAGGGCCTTTTCAGTGGTGGCCCCCAGACTGTGGAATGATCTCCCTGACGAAGCTCGCCTGGCGCCAACGCTGCTATCTTTCCGGCACCAGGTTAAGACTTTCCTCTTTGCCCAGGCATATGGCGGCACATCTTAATCACCCACATGTTTAGTTTTTTAATGGTTTTTAATGCTTTATGTGTGTATGTTCTGTGTTTTAAAAAATCTAAATTTGGTATACTTGTTTTTATCTCAATTTTAGAATTTCTGTAAACTGCCCAGAGAGCCCCGGCTATGGGAGCGGTATATAAGTGCAATAAATAAATAAATAAATAAATAAATAATAAATGTTTCATCCTTGTCCAAGTGTCCCTTTTTAAAAAGCTATCAAAGCAGCGTGAGGCTGTCCCCCACACCCTGCAAAGGTTTTAGCCTCACATTTGGTGCTCCTGGGAGTCCGATCAGGCCCTCTGGGGGTCTCTAGAAGGCCCTGACCCCTTTCCCTGACCCCTTTCCCCGATCCACCAATCCCTTGGTGGTTTCAAGGCTTTCGGTCGATTTCCCCTTGTTAGCGCGTTGTCTGAACAGGCCCAGAGCGGTTTGCCAATTTCACAGGCAGCGGTCCTTCTCCATCGCTTGCTCCCTCTCGTGCAAGCACTGAGTCATTACTGACTCTTGGAGGGATGCCAGCTTAAGCTGACGTTTTCTTGGCAGGCCTTATAGCGGGGTGGTTTGCCGTTGCCTTCCCCGGCAGTTATTACCTTTCCCCCAGCTAGCTGGGTACTCATTTTATTGACCTCGGGAGGATGGAAGGCTGAGTTGACCCGAGCTGGATGCCTGAAACCAGCTTCCGCTGGGATCGAACTCAGGCCGTGGGGAGAGTTTCAGCTGCAGAAACTGCTGCTTTACCGCTCTGTGCCACACGAGGCTCTCCATCACTTGCTACCTGATCTTTATTCTAATGGGATATTCTGGCGACCGGACCTGGCAGCTTCTGACGGCAAAAGAAGTGCTCTGCCCTCAAACTATTGGGGGGGGGGGGACACACCACCCCCGAGTAATAGCGGTCTTAGTAGCAGCAATCTCCCCTCACCCCCATAAACCAACATTGTGCATACTGTGTTTGTTCTTCTTCTCTGGCAGCGGCGGCGGCTTCTCGGAGTCCCCCACGGAACCCGGGGCGGCGAAGTCAGACAGGAAGTCGACGGGTGCGGGAGAATTCCCCGGCTGGAAGGGCAGCACGGCGGCAAAAGGCGTGAAGGGCATCGACGGGAGCAAGGCAGGGTTGTGCAGGTCGTCCTCCGAAATGTTGTCGTACTGTGAGGGATGCCTCTCAAACAAGACCCGGCAGCCGGAGGTGTCGAACGGAGGGGCGGCCGTCCCCCTTCTCTTCTTCTCCGGCAGGGCCGGCGGGGTCTCGGCCGTCTGCGGGGCCGCCGAGGGGCTGCCATGCTCCGGCAGCTGGAAAGTGCGTCCGTGGAAAGGGGAGCCGGATTCCCCCAGGGCCTCCGGCAACGGGCTGAGGGCTCCGGTCACCTGCTGAGGTAGCTGGTCGGCGGCGTTGGAAAGGTCCTGCTGTAGGAACTCGTAATCTGGATCGTAATGATCTGAGGGCAACCAAAGAGGAGACGGAACGTGAGGCCGAGCGGCCGGGAGAAAGGGAGGATCGTTTACGAGGTCAAAACTCCTCCGGTGTGCAGCGGGACTTCAAACATTATGGGCGCAATCCTATGCATGCTTAGATAGAAAAGAAGTCCATGGCATGCTGGGAGTTGTAGGACTTTTTTTCTGTCTAAACATGCATAGAAATTCGCCTTAAGGAAAACTCTTGAGTGAAACTGTGTGTGTGTGTTTTGACTCAAATGTTACACAAGATTGAAAGACAAAATCGATCGTCTCTAGCTAATTCAACCCGTCCTCCACTTTGGGTCATGGGGTTCTGCCCAGTTATGGTATTTCATCTCTCTTAAGAATACGCAAACTCATAGAGTTAGTCCTCTTTACAAGAGACCCACTGAAATGAACGGGGCTTACATTAGACTCACATTGGACACAACCTCTTGTATTTTTTTTGTGTTCGCTTATTTGCGCTCCACATTTTAACTTGGTACACTTAGGGGGGACCACATTTCACCAGTTTTGAAATCTCTTCACTGGCTGCCAATTAGTTTCCGGGCAAAGTACAAAGTGTTGGTTTTCACCTTTAAAGCCCTACATGGTTTGGGTCCAGGCTACCTGCGGGATCGCCTTCTCCCGTACAATCCGCCCCGCACACTCAGGTCCTCTGGGAAGAATCTACTTCAGCTAGCAAAAACTAGATTAACAACTGTTATCCAGAGGACCGTCTCTTCTGCTGCTCCCAGACTGTGGAATGGCCTGCCGGAGGAGACTCGTCAGCTTAACAGTCTACTAGCATTCAAGAAAGCTATAAAGATTGATCTCTTCCGGCAGGCCTATCCAGTGGAATTTTAAGATGTTTTTAAAAGATTTTTAGGATGTTTTTAACAATGTATATTATTTTAATTAATATACAGGTGGCTACCAGGAGGAGGGCCTTCTCTGCTGTGGCACCCCGGCTGTGGAATGAGCTCCCTAAGGAGGTTCGCTTGGCACCTACATTATATGCTTTTAGACGCCAGGTGAAGACCTTTTTATTCTCCCAGCATTTTAACAGTCGATAAATAAATTTTAACTTGGTGGTTTAAATTCGCAATTTTGCATTGCTGCTGTTTTTATCTGGTTGAGCTTTTGTATTGTACTTTATATTATGGTTTTATACTGTTGTTTTTATACATTTAATTGTTTTAAATGTGTAAACCGCCCAGAGAGCTCCGGCTATTGGGCGGCATAGAAATGCAATAAATAAATAAATAAATATGTTTTGGTTGAGTATTATGTATTTTATCGTTTATTGCTGTTCCCCGCCGCCTCGATTCAGAATTGAGAGGTGGGTAAGAATTATTATTATTATTATTATTATTATTATTATTATTATTATTATTTCAGTTTATGGCCGTAATAAAGAGCTGATGGTGTTGGCGGGACTCCGGGAAGCTTCCTGACTCGGAAGCACTTCCTGTTGCGCAAACGCCGCCCCCTTTCCCCGCCCTCCACTTCTCTTCCTCTCCCCCGGAGAGAGCCCGGAGGTCCCGCTGCCTACCTAACGTTTCACAGCTTGTGTTCCGGGAGCACTGCCCGCTGTCGCAATCCAGCGAGGACAGCTGCTCGTCCGACTTGCTGAGCTTGCCCATGCTGTTGTACGGCGAGAGGCGGGGGGACTCCCCGCCGTAGGACTGGCTGCCCCCCGACAGCCTCCGCTGAGCGTAGCAGTCCGCGTCAAAGTCCTGCAGGCGCAGAAGGGGAGGCAAGTGAAACGAAAGTCCTGCCAACCCGTTGGCACGCTGGATGGTTTGGGGGCTTCCGACAGATAAGCCCACTTAGCGGTAGGACTTTCATTTCGGTATATTAAAACACACACAAACTAAAGCGAGGAAAATGAAGCCGGTTTGAAACAAGTCACAATTTTGTCAGCCCGTGGCAAACCAACCCGCCCTCTTTCAGTTCATTCAGCCCATCTCCGGCCAAGGAGGAACGCCAAACTTAGGGAAATTTTGGATGACGATAAACAGTCATGCAACAGAAATACGCATATCGGAACAAAATAAAAGAAGGAAAGAGGGGGAACCCCCACCCCACCCACAACTCCACATCTCCGTAACTAAGCAACCGTGAAGTATGTTATTGAAAGGAAATGGCATTGATTCGTTTCGAAATGGCTCAAAGAATCCTGTCCAACATTTTGGCATTTCATTCATTCATTTATTACATTTCTATGCTGCCTAATAGTTACTGTATTTCTTCGGTTGTAAGACGCCATCGATTGTAAGACGCACACTAATTTCAGTACCACCAACAGAAAAACAAACAAACATAAGAGACGCCCGCGATTCTAAGACGCACCCCGTTTTTAGAGATGTTTATATGGGGGGGGGGGAGTGCGTCTTAGAATCTAAGAAATACGGGTAACACCGCCAGGCCTTTTCCCAGACAATCTCGCTTAAGATGGGTAATTTCTCTCTTTCACAGTCGCCAGGTCCACTGTTCAGACCGTGGGCCTGATCTAGCCTTCTGGCAGTGCACTTTTCAACAAATAGGATGCAGCCAGCCCATCGCTAAACACACACACATACACACCTCTTACACACCAAGGCTGGTGGGACAGCACCCAGATGAGGAAGGCATTTGGAATTTGTTGGAAACCTTTCATTTGTTCGACCTGCAGATTTAGGCATGGAGGGGGGGGACCTTAGCACAGCCCTCCTCAACCTGGTACCCTCCAGATCTGTTGGACTGCAAGTCCCATCATTCCCAGCCAGGTTGGGGAAGGCTGCCTTAGCCTGTATCAAATTAACAGATTCACTTCAGAATCCAATATAAACTTCTCCTGTTGACCTACAAAGCTTTTCACTGTCTAGCTCCTTCCTATCTCTCCTCTCTCATCTCACACTATTGCCCCGCTCGTGCTCTTCGCTCCTCTGATGCCATGTCTCTCACCTGCCCAAGGGTCTCTACTTCCCTTGCTCGGCTCCGTCCATTTTCTTCTGCTGCCCCTTATGCCTGGAACGCTCTTCCAGAACATTTGAGAACTACAAGTTCAACCGCAGCTTTTAAAGCTCAGCTAAAAACTCTTCTTTTTCCTAAAGCTTTTAAAACTTGATTTTGTTCTGACTTTTATACTGCCTGTTTGGTGCATTCTCTTCCCCTCCTTATTGTTTTATTATGATTTTATTAGAATGTACGCCTTTGCGGCAGGGTCTTGCCATTTATTGTTTTACTCTGTACAGCACCATGTACATTAATGGTGCTATATAAATAAATAAATAAATAAATAATAACTGGACGTCAAATTCCCATGCTTTTGATTCCCATGCTTTCAAAAACTTGATTAACTGGAAGGGTGTGTCACCAGCTGAGGCCTAGAAAATGCAGGCACCTGCCTCTGCCGCTTTACACTGCTAGCCCGGCCACGGGGACTGGCTTCCCGACAGTGGCCTCACGCGCACCTGCGTGTGGCTAGCATTACCCTTTTTCTGTTATTTAATCTAGGCAGGCTTTGTCCTCTCTTCCCTTGAAACTGCCGTTAGCGCTCTTATTTTATCCGGTCTTTGCTATGGTTAATGCCTTAACTTTCTGGTCTGCCTATCTTAGTCCTTCCTCCTCCTCCTCCTGTGTTTTTTTCTTTTTCAACTCTGCTGCCAAACTAGACTGTGATGCCATCCACGCAATTAGCACTTGCCGTGGACGGCTTTTTAGAAGTAAATTACAGGTGCATCTAGTTTGACCCCAATTTCCTTGTCTCATTCTTTCCATTCTGCTCCATATTGCTTCCCCCTTCTTCACCGCCTTCCGTTTCAACTCTCGAACGTTTACATCCTTCATCCGTTCTTTGTTCTCTTGTCCCTTTATTCTCCTAAAGATTCTCGGCTCTTCTGACACCCTTGTTCGCTATTTTAGTACAGATGGATAAATTCTATTGGTGTGTGTATTAACTGGAAGTACAGATGTTGGAGAAATCCAAAATAGAATCAAATGAATTCCAATTTTTATGAATCCGACCTGTGGATTACGCAGCAGACTGGCTTTTTCCAAGTCGGGCATAGAATCATAGAATAGTAGAGTTGGAAGGGGCCTATAAGGCCATCAAGTCCAACCCCCTACTCAATGCAGGAATCCACCTCAAAGCATCCCTGACAGATAGTTGTCCAGCTGCCTCTTGAAGGCCTCTAGTGTGGGAGAGCCCACCACCTCCCTAGGTCACTGGTTCCATTGTCGTACTGCTCTAACAGTCAGGAAGTTTTTCCTGATGTCCAGCCAGAATCTAGCTTCCTGTAACTTGAGCCCGTTATTCCGTGTCCTGCACTCTGGGAGGATCGAGAAGAGATCCTGGCCCTCCTCTGTGGGACAACCTTTCAAGTATTTGAAGACTGCTATCATGCCTCCCCTCAATCTTCTCTTCTCCAGGCTAAACATGCCCAGTTCTTTCAGTCTCTTTGTTTCCAGACCCCTGATCATCCTGCTTGCCCTCCTCTGTACATGTTCCAGCTTGTCTGCGTCCTTCTTGAATTGTGGAGCCCAGAACTGGACGCAATACTCTAGATGAGGCTTGCAGATCATTTTTCTGTGTTCACTGAATTTTGCGCAAATTCACTAATAGAAAAATATGCAAAGCATAAAAAAAAACCAGCTGAAAATGCGCATTTGGGGGAGATCTGCGCATTTTTGCAAACGTGGAAAAAAAAATCTGATTCCATCGATGAGCAGACAACGCAGATGGAACAGATCCATCGATCCCAAACTGGAAGAAAATGGTTTTGTTTTTTTCTTTAAAGGATGGATAGGGGGAGAATAGAAACCAGAGAGGGTGAACTTTTCCCCAGATTTCTTACCTAATTCTTGAAGGCAAAGATTGTGCCAAAGGTAAGGTGGCAAAAGAGAGAGAGAGAGAGAGAGAGAGAGAGAGAGAGAGAAATATGTATATCTTGCTTCTGGGTGGGGCAGGCAGTTACCTGTCGGTTGATGCCAATGGGTAAACTGGATCCGCTAGTTGTCCGGCTCATGGGTGCCACAACGGCTACTCTAGTAGGCGACGGTGCTGACTGACGTTTCTTAGGTGGCAACGCAGGGGGAGGACTGTGGCAAATGAATAAAAGAATACATAAAAAGAAAAGCAACAGAATACATTGCATGCGAGTCCAATATTCCTGCATCAGTAAGCCAGCCATAGGAAACCAGAGAAGGAATATCAGCTTCTCTAACAATCTTGGCATGTCTGGGGCTTTGCCGTCTATGCAACTCAACTGCTTTTCCTGTCACATTTCCCGCAGGAAATAAAGTCAGGATAATATTTCTTTAAAAAATAAAACTCTCAAAGACCCTTCGACATACCTGGGGTCATAATTCTACCTAAGGGGTACTTATATAGCCCGGCCGAAAATATTGCCAACTCACAGGGGCTCCATGAAGTTGTCAATGCTTCGCCCGGATTTGTTTTCCTTCACGTTAATCATTACAGGACAGTTCGGACATAGTTCTGGCTTTCTAATCGGGCGTACAAGCCAGGATCAAATCCTGGTTTCATATCGAGTTTTGTAGTTGGAGATTAAAGGCACAATCCTATCGGGACGCCCGTGCAAATGGTTCCACACCGGCTGTCCCGGAGGCCTTCATCTCAGCCCGCCAATACCGAGAAAAATCACACCGGAAATTTGTAGCAAGCCGAGCCTTTGAAAGTCAAAGAATCCCACACGTTTCTAGCAAACCACGCAATGTTCACATCCCTTCACCACAGACTATAACAGGCAAGTTAGGGTGTTTTTTGTTTTGTTTTCGTGTTTAAAAACTTAAAGTGTGGGGTTGGGAGCTATAGGGGGGGTTCTTCCTTCTTTGTAGACACACAATTCAGGGTCTTTTATGTGGTTGCTGTTAAGAGAAGATACTTAGAGAACGAGGAAACTAAGAACAGCCTTCATTTTCACTTTCTCTCTCCCCACCTACCATTTTCCACCCAGTGCGCATCCTCAAATATACCCCAGAATCCTCTGCAGTACATAGGGGGAGGGGGCGCTCCTTGGCTGATAGGTTGATGTGAAAAGGGTGCTCTTGCCACAAAGTCTGAAAACCACTGGAAGACACCAATTGATTCTTCCCACTTTAACTGAAGCGGCAGACAGGTGAGGGAGGCCACCTACCGCCCCCTGCGGCCTACCTGTTTTCCGCCACCCGGATGCAAGGGAGGGGGGGCTTGGGAGGGGCTACTTCTTCGTCCGTGGAGTCGGCCATCCCCTCGGAGGTCTGAGCCATCCCCGTTGTCTTGTTGAGAATCTCCATCTCGCGATCCGTCAAGGGAAGCTCAGACGGGCTGAGGAGGGTGGGAAGCAAAGCCAGGCGTTTTAGCCTTAAGACGGCTCGGCGTTTTACGCCATGCCAAGGCAGAACGTATAAATATTTGCATGATCCAATCCCTCCAGCTCTTTAAAAAGCGCCTATGTATTCTCCAATTGCCCATGGATGGGACACTACTGTGAAACGATTAGATAAATAGATCACTGTCTTGGGTCCAGGAGACCCATAATTCCCAGCCATGTGATGGACTGCAACTCCCATGCCACCCAGTAATGGAAATGATGGATGTTGCGGTCCAACCCATCGGGAGGGCACCAGGTTGCGGAAGGCGGAACTGCATCATAGAGGCGATGCAAGATGGGCACCATACCTTGGCCTCCATCTTGCATCATGGGGGTGATGCAAGATGGGCACCACACCTTGGCCTCCATCTTGCATCATGGGGGTGAGGCAAGACGGGCACCACACCTTGGCGTAGCCGGCCACTTCGGATGCATACTTGCCCTTACGTGTCGTGCCAACGGGGAGACACGGGCCAAACGTGTTGGCTCCAGGGATCCAGCAGTGCATCAGTCATGAAGACCACCACCCTCGGCTCCCACTTGAACACACGTCTCCATGTGGACAAGCTGCTGCTTCTTCCCGGATCTACCCACCATTTCTGTTTGTGTTGTGAACTCTGTGGATGACATGTATGACCTTGGCCGATTCTACAAGGAGCCCGCTTCGATCAGGGTATTGGCTGGCACTTACCTGTCCGAGGTAGACGGAGGTAAACTGGGCTTGACTGGGCTAGTTGGAGACGGGTGCTCTTGCTTCTCAATGGTGAGCTTGACCAGCTCCTAATCATAAACACAGCACAGGAAAACAAACTCAGCCAAGGTCCACAGCAGCGTTTGTAGCCATTAGGAAACGGTCACTTTCTTGCTGTAGATTTGGGATTTTCAAACCTGAGCCCGCCATCTCTAGCCTTGGGCAGAGAGGAGCGCATTTGAATCAAAGAATTTTAGAACTGGAGGGACCCTTGGAGGTCATCTAGTCCAACTAGGCATCTTGAAACTACAGCATCCCTGACAGGTGGTTCTCAGGTACTACCTATCTCACTATGCACTGGCCTAGATGAACACGATGGCAGTTTTGTAAAAAAAAAAAAATCTAGGTTTTAAATTTATAATTACTTCAAAAAGTAATTTATTTAGTTGTGCAGCTCCTGACGAAGGATCTCCGGATGGGAAACTCTGAGCGTTGTACAAGTTTGACTGAAAGTTGTTTTGGACATTTTAATTTTTTTATATTTCAGATAAAAATAAAGAAATTTCTTTTGACATTTCTTAGCACCAGAGCTAGTAGCCGCTTTTTCTTATAGCCTTTCTTTGGTGCTTTCCCCCTCTTTTTCCGCAACATGATACGATGCCTGTACTTTTGTTTCGTTTTGGTGTTAATGACCACAGAGACTTCCAGGGATGTCAAAAGCTGTGCTCGCCCACTTGAGCACTTGCATGGGGCCACAAGACGGAAAGCTACACCAGGGCCCCCGATCCAGTGTGAGCTGATAAACAAAGAACAGCTTTCTCTGCACAGCATGGTGGCTGCAGCCGGTTCTGTTCCAAGCAGCCTGCAGGGAGTGACTGTACCATGTGAAGCAGCCCCTGCTCTATAGCTTCCGTTCTGATTTGTCCACCATGAGGGCAAAAAAGAAAAAAAGGGGAATTCCGAAAGGAAGACTTCCAGATTAAGATTTGCTGAAACATCATTTATATATATGTCAGCACGTGAACCCACGATACGACAGAAAGGGAAGTAAGTGTTGGAAAGCAGAAGTGGTCGGGACTTTCGGAAATGGCTCCTGGATTGCGAACCAAGGGACTGAGGGGAGGAGAAAGGGTTCAGATGAACCGACTGGAGTGTGCGTGTGAGACACGTGGCCTGAAACTGCACGAGGGAAGAGTCTTTATCTGCTGCAAGGAAAGGAAAACCTTTCGTCAAATGATGCTGTGTGCTTATGCGCTAATTCCTCTTTCCTTCCCAATGTTGACTTTTCGATTGTAAATTCCATCCCTCTTATTGCTTTTCTATGAAAAGCACCGTGAGCAACGGTGGCATCATCGCCATCAAAGTCTCTGGGCAACTGAGCTTCTCAAGACAAGCGGTAGGACTATTCTTAGCTGCTGAATCGAATGGCAAACCAGAGAGAGATTCGGTTCCCAAACGGCAAAGCTGCACGGTGGCAGACGTCCGGGAGACGGGTTTCACTTCTGCGTCACGTTCTTGGCATCAAAACCACTCAAAAACCAGGGACAAAACCCCAGTCAAGAAAGATATGCCGAAGTTTCAGGAATAAGAAAAGCCCTCTCTGAAGGCAGCCCACCTCCTCATCCACCCGATAGCCACGTTCAGATGTTAACGGTAAGCCAGAATTCTGGAGAATCCTGGCTTATTGTGAAGACGCTGTGTGCTGGGGGCATGCAGCCCATTGGCTCCTCCCACCAGCAGGAACAGCAATACTAACCAGGGACTGGAAGCTTAACGTGTTGTCCAAAACCAAGCATGTCGTTCTGCCCCTTTATAAGCCAGAATTACAAATCAGGGTTTCTTCTTGCTTTATGAATCCTGGCTTGTTTGGGAACAACAAGCCAGAATCCCCGTTTCAGACGACGAGGGAAGCTTTCAATTCCAGGTTACTTTAGCCGATCTCACTGGTGGGAGGATGCAAAATGGACATGTAGTAGTAGTAGTAGTAGTTTATTACGGTCACAAGACCAGCAAAGTAGAATAGGACTGTGAATACAATGATATAAAAGCAGTTACAGTTGATTAAAAGTACATTTTTAAGAAGCAAAATTGAATAAACAGATTTTAAAAATGCACACGTCCCACTCATAAACTGGCTTACTGTGAACAGTCACAGTAAGCCAGGATTCTTTAGGAAGGCCTAGCTGCGTCGCTGTTACTATCAGACTTTAGAGCTGAGCACGTTCTCAAGCTGGGATGCTTAACTCATTCTTTTAGACAGGGGTGGGAGGGGTGTCAAATTTGTCTTCCTTGCGGGGGCTGCACCGTTCCCCAGAACGGGCAGCGGGGGTTCTGCCAAAAAGCCGCGAAAGACAGCAAAGAGAACACCATACCTTGACTCCATCCAGAACAGCCTTAATGACTCCTTTCACCGTGTTCACCACCTCTTTGTCTTCGGAGTTGATGCCCTCAAGCATCACCTGATCGGACCAACGGATCAAATTGCCCAGGCTCTGGTACACACGGCTGTAGCAGGACGAGATGGCAGAACTGCAGGAGCAATAACCCGCCGGTGAGAAGAGGGAAGAACACCGTTGGTTCCGATTCATAATTCGCTGGATCTCTGACTTAAGCAGATGTTAAAACTCTGGATGCGTTTTTAATACGCCAGCCAAGATAAACTCATCCCTCCCAAAACGTCTTCGATAGCTTGCAGTGGAAAGCAAGATTCTGTATGTGCACAGAGGTAGCTTTTCAACTCAAATCTGTTTGTAGTCCAAGACCTGGGTATCAATTAGCGCTCACAAGGAGCTGAGCAAACACCTCCAAAGGGACCGTTTAAGGCTTTAAAGATGGGTAGGCACGGAGGGGTGGGGAAGGAGCTGAGCAGCCCCATAACATATCTGATTGAAGCCAACAAAGCAAACGCCTCCATTAAAGACTCTGATTCCTTGACCTCTTTAGATCAACATTCACCCTTGAACTCAGTGAGGCCTCAGGAAGGTAGCAGCTACCGTGCAGAAGGAATTGTGGCCCCAATGTACCAAAATGCGTCTCCCACGTGCAATTATTATTTTTAGATAGAATTGAATAAATGCTATTAAATTGAATTGACAGATAGATAGATCTGACTACACAAGATACATAGTTCCATATAGATAGGGATAACTTTTAATAGTCTGTGCTGGCTGGGAGGATTCTGGGAGTTGTAGTCTAACACATCTGGAGGGCACCAGGTTCGGGAAGGCTGTTCTGTGCCTTGCCTAGCTGGAGCCTCAATCGCTTCTCCTTTAGCCACCTGGCCAACCTGCCCTTTAAAGGCAGAGTCTGGAACTCACTACCACAGGATATACCGTAGTGATGGCCACCCATTTGGATGGCTTGAAAAGGGGGTTGGATAAATTCCTGGAGGGGAAGGCTTTCTAGGGTGACCCTATGAAAAGGAGGACCGGGCTCCTGAATCTTTAACAGCTGCATAGAAAAGGGAATTTCAGCAGGTGTCGTTTGTATATATGGAGAACCTGGGGAAGTTAAAGCTGCAGGAGCTATACTAGAGTGACCAGATTTAAAAGAGGGCAGCTTTAACTGGTGTGATGAAGAGGAAATTTCACCAGGTTCCCCATATATACAAATGACACCTGCTGAAATTCCCTTTTCTATGCAACTGTTAAAGATACAGGAGCCCTCTCCTCCTTTTCATAGGGTCACCCTAAGGCTATCCATGCTTACTAGCCCTGATGGTTATGTGCTACCTCCAGTATCAGAGGCCGCAAGCCTGTGTGCACCAGTTGCTGGGGAACATGGGTGGGAGGGTGCTGATGCACTCCTGTCCTGCTTTGTGGGTTGGCCACTGTGTGAATAGAGTGCAGGTCTAGTTGGGCCCTGGGTCTGATCCAGCACGGCTCTTCTCGGGTTCTCTTCCTGCCCTCCAGTGACCCTCCTGAAAGGTTTCCTCCTGGCCTTTGAAGCAGCTGTGTGAATGAATGGGGATTTTTTTAAAAAAATAAAATAAAAAATCTGCTATTACATGGTGTGATGGGAACAAGGCCTCACCAAAACAAAGTGCAGGAAAAGCAGGTGGGTGGGTGAGTTGTGAAATCCAGCCAGGAATCCTAACCATGAGCATTTTCCCGTCATTGAATGGCTCTGCTTAAAGTCGGGGCATCAAACATCTTTCAGCCTGGGGAAGGGGGCAAATTCTGTGTTGTTGCTTTCAGAGTTCCCCGTGGCCAGGCGGTTCGAAAGGGGCAGAATCGCAGGTTGGTTTGAAGAAACCAGCTGAGCCTGAGGCCTGTGCGCTCTATCCGGAAGCGTCGCACCCAATCCCATGACGCCCTCCTTCTCAATGAACTCCCCCCCCCCCCAGTCAATACTCACCTCTGTTGAATCCGTGGGTCCGCCTGGACCAGGGGCAAGATGGCCTCCAGCACTTTGCTGGCGGATCCCGGGAGCATCTCCAGAACCTTGCTATCGATCGCCATTTTGTCGACGATGGTCTTAAAATAGCGCAGGGCGCTCACCACGTCCTTCTCTTTCTCCTCCAGCCAGGTGAGATTCTGAGGAGGAATGCGGGGAGGGGATGCGGAGAGAAAGAAGAAGAAGAAGAAGAAGGAAGAAAAGGTGGTGAAGTTCTGTTGTGGGTTGTGGCTTTTTAAAAGGACCTGCCCATGATACGTGCTTGTCAACCTTGACACCAAAATTTGTTGCCTTGTGCGTTGGGCGTTGCAGCCTGGTGACCGCCAGCCTGCCTCTGTACAGACTACAGTGCTGTTTTTACAGGGGAGGAAAGAATAGGAAAAACAGGAGCATGAGCAGACGGCACGAGAAGGAAACCATGGAAGGATAGAGCAACAGGCTGGGAGGCGGAGTGGAGGAGTGGTATGTTGAAGAGGCAGGAAGACATGACTGCATTTTATAATTTCTGAGCGGCGATTACTTCCAAAGGGCCAGCAACGGAAATGAGAGCAGTCCTCTTCTAATCCTGCAAAGCAGCCTTCCTTGGCCTAGCGTCCTCCAGATCTGTGCGTGTGTTCATTTATTTATTAGTTACATTTCTATACTGCCCATTAGCCGAAGCCCTCCGGGTGGTTTACAAGAGAAAGCTTAAACCATAAAATGCAGAGACATCGTAAAAGATAAAATAAAGCTTTTGCTAGTTATGGGCCAGTGAATCCCTCTTCTTATTGACTAGAAATTTTATATGGCCACTTTCTTGGCTTCTACGATTTCACCAGGATTTGCTGAAATACTTTCAAGCATTACTGCAGTCTTGAGGGCTAGGATCTTGTTCTCTCTCTCTCTCTCTTGTAAAATACACAATGCATATGTAAAAGCGAACGTTCCCAGGAGCTGAAATGCTGCTCCTGGCAACAGATTTTATGACAGCTTTTCACATGCAGGAAGAAAAATCTCACAGACGCATTCAAACAGCCACACCTCGGAAGCCTCTGCCCCGTGAGAGCCAGAGGTTTTAAATCAAGGCTATTCTCCTTGCATCCCCTGGAAATTACTCAGGCTGAAGAAATCAGAGCTTCCTTCCTTTCTCCCCCAAGCTGAAGTGAGACTTACACGGCAGAATTTGGGTTTTTTGCTTCCTTGCAGCAAGCGTCGTGAATCCATTCGTGTTTGAGAAACAAGCTGACCCAGAAAGGCTCCGTCAAACATAAACAAGCACACTTTATTTCTGAGCTGTAACCGGGGCGGGGCTGTTGGGGTTTTTTGCCCCATGCTCAGGAATTCCAGTGTTATTTTTGGCGACACTGGCTTCCGCTTTAGCTGGAGTCAACGGTTAACCACGCTCGGCCCCCTAAAATAAAGGCACAGGAACACAGGACAAGGAAAACGCTTACCCAAATCTGCCCTGGAAGACTCCCTTTGGCTGTGCAGCAAGTCTAGAGAAAGTCCCTGGCCTGCTAGCTTCTGCTACCCTCTCTCCTAGGCTAACCTCCTGCCTCATTCTTCTAATCGGTTGCATCTCACCTAACTAATCAATTCGCTGCAGACAACCGATCGCTAACATGGTTTGAGAGTTAACTCCCCCAGAGACCAACGTTATGCAGGTCGCTCTGTTTTTAAACACGGACATAAACTCCCCCAGCCCTGCAGTGCCCACTCTCTACGCCTACAGATTTAGCTTCCAAATCGCGCGAGGTACTGGTTCCTCTCTATTTGGCCCTGGTTAGGCCTCATCTAGAGTATTGTGTCCAGTTCTGGGCTCCACAATTCAAGAAGGATGCAGACAAGTTGGAGCGTGTTCAGAGGAGGGCAACCAGGATGATCAGGGGTCTGGAAACAAAGCCCTATGAAGAGAGACTGAAAGAACTGGGCATGTTTAGCCTGGAGAAGAGAAGATTGAGGGGAAACATGAGAGCACTCTTCAAATACTTAAAAGGTTGTCACACAGAGGAGGGCCAGGATCCCTTCTCGATCCTCCCAGAGTGCAGGACACGGAATAACAGGCTCAAGTTAAAGGAAGCCAGATTCCGGCTGGACATCAGGAAAAACTTCCTGACTGTTAGAGCAGTACGACAATGGAACCAGTGACCTAGGGAGGTTGTGGGCTCTCCCACACTAGAGGCCTTCAAGAGGCAGCCGGACAACCATCTGTCAGGGATGCTTTAGGGTGGATTCCTGCACTGAGCAGGGGGTTGGACTCGATGACCTTATAGGCCCCTTCCAACTCTACTATTCTATGATTCTATGAGGTGCACCACTCTGAAGAGAGGCAGAGTGGTGTAGCGGTTAGACCTTGGGAGTCCAACACATGGACTGTCAGTATCATGGACGGCAGTGGATTTGAACCCGGGCCTCCCCTCTCCTAGCCTGACACGTCATTCTGTGGGACCCTCCCCTGCCTCTTTCCTCTCTCCCTCCCACCCACCCGGACCTCTCGCTTTCGCTCCGTCTTCCACTGACAATATTTAGTTGGAAATTCGTAAGCGTGCAAAGGAACGGACCTGTCCTTTCCGTTTACGGGCCCCTGTAAATCAGCATGGACAGTGAGAGCAATTGCAAATAGAGACCGTAAAACACTTAAGGAAATTAAGCGTGCCGTACACATGACAAGGAACAGCGACGTTCGCTGGGTGAGCTTCCAGCAGCTGGCCAAGTGCCCGAGTCCTGCCACACCATTCGGAAACCCCAACAGTGCCATTCCAGTTCCTCAGCCCCTACCATTTCTTCCCCACACAGAGAAACCCCTTCCCCCCGCTGTCATGAGATGGATGAATCCGGCCATTCCAGTTGCTCCGATTTTTCTAATTGTCCTGAACTTCTGAGATTTCTCTTTTCTTTTTTAAGATAGAGGGGAGATTTGTACACATTTTAGCGTGCGTTTCTCCTATAACAGGCATTTGCCAAATATACAGTCTTGACCAGCTACCCAGTTTCCCCGAAAATAAGACAGTGTCTTATATTAATTTTTGCTCCCAAAGAGGCGCTAGGTCTTATTTTCAGGGGATGTCTTATTTTTTCATGAAGAAGAATACGGTACACATTTATTGTTGAACAAAAAAAAAAGGTCTTATTTTCGGGGGGATGCCTTATATTACAGCGAGAGGCAAAACTGGAAGTAGGTCTTATTTTCGGGGGATGTCTTACTTTCGGGGAAACAGGGTATTTTCCTAATATAATGCATTTGAACATTATTTTTCTATGCCCCTTTCCCTACTATATTATCTATTTACCCATTATGACGTTTATTTCCTGCCTATTTTTCCCTTGCAAGGCTTATGTGACCCTTCTCCTCTCCATTTTATCCTCACACAGGATAGGTAAGGCTGCGAGACCAGCCCAAAGTCACCTCGGGAAATTCATGGCCGAGTGGGGAACGGAACCTGGATCGTCCGAGTCCCAATCCCGCACACTAAATGCTGCACCACACTGGCGAATACCGGCATTTTTCTTATTGGAGAACTCCACTGACAAATTTGGAGAAGTGCACATGTTGAAGGACGGTTGAGTTTGAAAGTGCGACTTGAGATGCTATGCTTGGTGTGAAGCATGGGGCTAGGGAGACATTTCTCTCCCTCTCTCAAAATGCTAGAATGATTGGTGGTGGATTCAAGACAGATCAAAGGAAGGACTTCTTCGCACAGCGCAGAGTTAAACTATGGAACTCACTACCACAAGATGTGGTGATGGCCACCAATTTGGATGGCTTGAAAAGGGGGTTGGATAAATCCCTGGAGGAGAAGGCTACCCATGGCTACTAGTCCTGATGGCTATATCCTACCTCCAGTACCAGAGGCAGTAGGCCTATGGACACCAGTTGCTGGGGAACATGGGTGGGAGGGTGCTGTTGCACTCCTGTTCTACTTGTGGGTCTCCCATGGGCAGCTAGTTGGTCACTGTGTGTAAAGATTGCTGGACTAGATAGACCTTTGGTCTGATCCAGTAGGGCTTTCTGATGTTCTTAGAGGTATTTCTTGTCCATCTCTAGTTGTTATTATTATTATTATTTTATTACATTACATTTATATACCGCCCCATAGCCAAAGCTCTCTTTGACCAGTCTTTGAACAGCAACTCAGACGCAGACAGGGAGAAGCCAGATTGGGGGAATCAAATACAAGCCATAGAGACTCTGGAATCAATCCCTGATAGTGAGTCCAGACCTGACAGGTGGAACCCTCTGGAACTCAGGACCAGCAACCCAGGAAACAATACGCCACACTCCTTGTTCACCAATACGGGAAAGCACAGCCTGACTGAAGCGAATGGAGAGGTGTGGCTATACATCATTGGACTGCCCCTTTAAGGCCAGCCAGGAATGATAGAAGAGCGAAATTGGAGCCCAGATATCTTAGGAGCAAGTGTTGGGCAATCAGTGACCTCTCCATGGTCCTGAAAGTTTCATACCTGACCATTGTCTCATGGAACACGTTATTTGTTTATGTAAAATATTTTGATCCTACGCAGCCAAAAAAGGCTCTTGGAGCAGCTTACAACCAGAAAAAAAATAAAATCTAACTAGACACGCCACACGAGGAAGGAGGGATGGGGAGGGAAGAGGAAAAACTAAGCAGACTTTCAGCAGGGCTGGTGGAATGGCCCTGCTTCTCTCCCCATCTCCCGCGGAAGGGGGCGGTCCAACGGGAACAGGCCCTGATGTTCTCTTTGCCTGCTCTTGTCTCCCTCATTCCTCCTTCTATCTCACAAGACAGAGCATCCTGTGCCTTCTTTGGCATTTGCACTCTACAATTTGGATTACAGATCGGATTCCGCTTGCCCTGTTGACCCAGTGGCTCCAGGTTTCGGAGGGCCCTTGGTCAAGACACCTTCCGTGGGCCCACCAGATGTTCTTGCTCCTCCTCCTTCTCATGATGGCGCCCACAGCCAGGAAGGAAGAAGGCCAGGACATCTCCTGCTTCTCCTTCTCACCATTACCATTGTCTGGGGCCAGAGCAAGGCAGAGGGCCCTTGCTGAGGTATGGGCCCTTGACATGTGCCCAATCATGCCTACCCTTGACATCGGCCCTGCCTGCTGGTTCCTGCTCAACTGAGGTACGTAGGGGCATGTGCTGCTACCATCTGCCTCCGCTAGGCTCTGCTTCTTTGGGACACGACATCCTGCCAGCTTACCTTGTTCACCACCTTCTCAGGGGTCTTCACCACGAGGTCAGGCTGCTTCCCTTTCTTGGATGGCGTCCGCTTGATTTTCGGCGAATGGAACTTGTCCATCAACTTCATGGTGAATGAGGACAGGTGGGAGCGCTGAGAGTCTAGGAAGGAGAGAGGGGAGAAACACCATGTAGGTTGCTGATCGGATAGGAACGCTGCGTGCTGTGAATGACGGGCCTGGGTGGAGCTGTGTGGAGGCCGCAGGGTTAAGGGGGCGTGTCTGTGGCAGGCATAACACACCCCACCCCACCGCCGGAGGTGGAGATGGAATTCCATTTGCTAAAACCTGTACGCGTGATAACACAGCCCCCAGCAGCTAACAACCTATACAAAGCACAAAATATTCCATAAACGTTAAAGTCATGACTCTAAAATCACAAATATATAATAAAATAAGGTAGAATAAATAGAGCCAGTAAAGTATCTTAAGAGCACTGAGAGTCTAGGCCAGTGGTTCCCAAACTTTTTCAGGTCATCGCCCCCTTGGTTCCACACACTCATGCCCAGTGCCCCCTACCCTACACTATAAAAATAATTATTCAGAATAGCGGTTTTCAACGACCCACTAAGGAAGATAATAATAATAAAATTCAAAACAGTAACAATTAATTGAGTATTTATTCAAAATCCAATTACATCTTTTCCCTCTTCCTCAGCAAGCCTGGGGTGGGTGCTTCCCATTTAAAGAGGCCGCACTCCTCTGGATCTTGCTGGTCTGGGTGCCCGGGCTGAGTGGTGGCGGCGGCAGCCAGATGGAGGAGCTGAGCTGAGGAGCTGAGCATGAAAAAGGGGCCATGTGCATGGGAAGCACCTGCTGCAGGCTTGCCGAGGGAAGGAGGGAAAAGAGAGCGAATGCCTCTGTTTTGCAGCCAGCGTGGCGGGGCACACCAAGCAGGGTATGTTTCTTCATTAGCATTTTGGTGCTTTTGAAACATTTCAATTCACCATTAAAAGGACTCTTCTTAAACGGTATTAATACATGTGTGGATTCTTATAGGGCTTGGGACCAAATGGGACCCTATATGGCTTGGGACCAAACTACCTTCTCCCATTAAAATGTTTTAAGATCTTCTGGAAAGGTGCTTCTCGGAAAAGACCACCTCGAGCGCCCCCCTGCTGCTCCTTTGCCTCTTAACGCCCCCCTATAGAATCCCACTTTGGGAACCACTGGTCTAGGCTCTGTATCTTAAGAGCACTGTGTGAACCGCCCAGAGAGCTTTGGCTATTGGACGGTATAAAAATGCAATAAATAAATAAGACCAGGAAGAGGACAACAAGAAGCAATCAAGGGCATGGCTGAGGTTTAGAAGTTTAGAGCGTTGGACTGGGACTGGGGGGACCCAGGTTTGAGTCCCAGCTCTGGCATGAAGCTGGCTCAGTGACTTGGGGCCAGCCGGTAACCTGGTTCGCACGATCACTACAGTCCACTGTGGCTTATTTAAGCCATGATGAGCCAGGCACCTACATGTGTTGGGTTGCCTTTGCAAGTTCCAGATGGCGCTCGTCATGTTGTCCGAATCGAGGTGGCAGGGGGCTGAGCGTTAAAGAACCGTCAAATAAGCCATGGTTTGTTGTAGCGTTAATCGGGAGCTGTTTATCCTTCAAACAACCCCTGCTGCCTGGGTTTGGACATCACAACAAGCCATGGCCGCCCTTCGCTGGGGGTTGGATATTTGAAATGGCTGACTGCAAGCGTCCGGAATCCACTATGGCTTAAGTATGACTCCCAGCCTGATTTGCCTCACAGGATAGAATGGAGAGGAGGAGGAGGGTCACATACATCACCTTGGAGGAAAAGGCGGGATATAAATGCGACAAATAATCATATTATGGAATATTTATTTATTTTATTACATTTCTATCCCGCCTTTTTTCCTCCAAGGAACCCAAGGTGGCATACACAATCCTTGTCCATTTTATCGTAACAACAACAACCCTGCGAGGTAGGTTGGGCTGAGAGTCTGCGACTGGCCCAAAGTCAATACTGCAAACTCCGACTCAAACAAGTATCTTGAGAGCAGGAAAAGGACAAGAAGAAGAGATCACGGGCACAGCAGAAGGTTTGGAAGACTAGGCACAGTGTGGAGAAAGCGGTCTTCTCCCAGCCAAATTGCCAGAACTTAGCCGAAGTAATGTGGAAAAGGCTCTGAAGCAATGTTCAAATAAATTCTGTTCAACTGGTTCCTCAAAAAGGAAGGAACACCCACCGACACGCTGTGTATGGGTTCCTCCTCCCTCACCCTCATTTTGGCTATTTTAGTCTCGGCACGGTTTTACGGCTCAGAGGTCCGTGGCCCCAGCAAGTGGCACCGCTTCACGCTGGCTGGTATTTTTAACCGTTTCGCCGTGAAGCTCAATAAAACCAGCTGCTCTCCCAGCAAGCGGCTGGGCGTGTACTCTGAGCAAGCAGCCCTTAAATAGGACAGGGAGGGGGCTGGACGTCAAGGCCGGCCGGGCAGACAGCAAGCAACCGCCTGGCACCAGAGGGCATGGCGGGCGAAAGCCAACTGCGTCCTTTGGTTCACGCTTCGCTCCTTCGGGCTCTTGGAGGATGCGGCTGCTCAGGAATTGGGCACGATTCCTAACTATCTGTCTCGGATGAGGCTAAGCAAGCGCAATCCGTTCTGGCAGAGGGTTAGGCACGCCAAGAGTCTTGGATCTCATTTTTATAGCAAGTTCCTAGGCCTCATGGCTGTAAGACAGGGGAAGGCAAGCTCAGGCCTGTGGCCCTCCCGGACCCCCAACCCTTCCCTATAGGACGCCCCGAGATACCTCCTTTCCCCCTATCGAACGTTGGGTGGATTGACAATGTTTGTGCAGGTTCTTTTCCCCATCCTAAGAGGTTTAAATGCCTTTCCTGAGGGTTAGTTACTGGCTGTAAGAGCTTTTAGCTAAAATATGCCTGTATTTTTGGCCCTGCCCACTTTTGCCTTCAGCCCCGCCCCCCCACCCCGAGTTTCTCCTAAACAGAATTCGGCCCTCAGGCTAAAAGAGGTTCAACGCCCCTGTTCTAAGGGGGGACGGACAACCACCTGCCTGTCAAATAACGAAAAAACAACACAGACCCAGTTTTGAAATAGGCTTCAGAAAAAGGCAGCGAGACTGATGGGATTTGTCACTTGCCACAGGCAGCCGGGTGAATGGCTATTTACACGTGGCCCAGTTAGCTTTCGTGGTTTAAGTGCTTTTCCAATTTGTCTCTGAAGCTGGGATTTTTGTTTGATCGATTGCAAAATAAGAGCGCACGGGCTCCTGCCGCCAGGTGCCGTCATGCCAGAGAGCAGATTCCGTCCTCAGGCGGCGAACCCACAGGATAAAAAAAACCAGACCTCGCAGCGATGGGTCATCGGCACGCAGAGACAGCTGACCGGAAGAACGGTCGAATCACACTGAAGACTTCTGTTGAACACTCAGAAAACACAAGCCGGTGGAAAGGAGCCACTTGCTCTCCAGCCCCCGAGCCTTGCAACACAACATGGTTGCAACGCACAATTTGCTTCCAGATGGCGGACATGCGCAGCTCACCAGCGCCTGCAGACCACCGTGGCCTTAAGAAACCTCTTCCTGCCCGCAAAACAACAACTCCACTTTTGACTGTGAAGTTCGTGGCCAGCTTGTCTGCTTTTTGAATGCTCACTTCCTCCCCACCTCCCTCTCTCTCGCACACGCACACACAGAGGGATATGACATCACCAGAGCACAGCACGAGGTAGGTGGAGATGCAGCCAGAGTTCCCCCTTTAAGTAATCACAACAGGCCACTTGAACTAGGTACTGAGAACGAAAAGCTAAATTACCTGCCCTGGAATTCCAAGCAAAGTTAAGAGTTATAAAACCCAGACTTGGACCTGAGATTTAAGAACACCCAGTAAAGCCCTGGTCCAGTTCTACCTTTTGATCAGGGATGGGGAACATGTAGCCACCAGATGTTGTTGGACTGCAACTCCCATCATCCTGCACCACTGGCTATGCTATCTAGGACTGATGGGAATTGCAGTCCAGCATCATCCGGGCAGGGCACATGTTTCAGATGTTACATTGTTTTCAACTGGAGTGGGGCTTTCTCTGTGGTGGCCCCAGACCTGTGAAACAACACCCGTGGTAAGGTTTGCAGGCCCTGGAAGGGGAAAGGTGTATGTGTGCATGGGGGCAGGTACTTGAGGGTCGGGCAGAGGAGGCCCTGCCTGCATCAAGCTCCAAGCAGGGCCCTGCTCTACTTGACCCTACTCATGAGGAATCGAAAGGGGTTCAGCACCCCTGGTCTATCACATCAAGCGTTTTCCATTCTCAGCTCATTTCCAGTCTTGGAATAAGGAAGGGAGAGAATTTTTATGCAGAAACAGACTAATGGGAAGCCAGATTCGGGAGAAAAGAGTGCTCAGTCCAACAGGTGATGGAAGTCGTGATAAAACCTCATACAAGCACTGGTTTCGTGGTGTGGGGAAAGCAGGCAGGGATTTCCCCCCCTCCAACACTCCTACAATGCTAGAACTTGGGATCTCCTCTCACCCCCAAATTTGCCAGGAAATTTGGGGCAGACGGAAGAAAAGACCACTTCACACAAGACAGGATTTGTTCTGCTGGTTTCCTCAAGCACATGGCATTCCTTGATAAACATGGGAGGACTGGAGGGAATAAAAGGTACGGGGGCTGGGGGCGAGCTGGTAGGGACAAGACAACCAGTAAACAGGAGGGGGAGCCAGGAAATGGGGGAAGCCCCCAATACCTTGTACAGCCCACACCCCAAAGAACCAGCTTAATGGATTGCCCCAGTCCTCAAACACACATACTTGTCAGCTTTTCTCTATGACTGCGACAAGGACTAGAAACATTAATAATAAAACTGGGGAGTCCTAAGATACCAAATACAATCTTATAGGAGTACAGCCTTTTAAAGTTCCCCGAAGCCCTTTAAATACACCTGGATGTGGCGTGAGTCACTGGCCTGAACTGCCCAACGGACCCTATTTCGGACTCTTCTTCCTTGAGAAGATCCGGGCATTTTTTCGGCTTCCCTTTGGACCCCCAAGCCTCGTGGGTTGGGCATTCAAGGGAAATTGCAGCCCCAAACCCCTCTCCTACCTTTCTTGTGTGTGTGTGAGTGAGAAAGCTTTCCACCTTAGTTGTGACCTAGGGAAGCAACAAGGCTAGCAAAATGCAGCAGCCGAGGAGAACCACATCAAAATTGTTCCGTCCCCTGACAGTGCCAGATTCCACGGGGGTCTGTCCCTCTGCATTTTCTCTGCTTGGATGCTCCCGGGCTGGGGAGACTTTTATTTTATTAGCATGGAGGCAATAAGAGCCCTCAAGACTTCCAGGCCGAAGACTTCGCTTCGCCTCGTCTCAGGCAACAAATTCCAAGCACACACACAAACCTTGCTAATTCCGTCTCTTTGGCAAAGAGCAAAGCGCCATGCCGGGCTGTGTTTGAACATGCTCCAGCTGTTCAGTCATGGCCTTAGAGCGGCTTTAAAGCTTGTCCCGCCACAGGCCGGCACGTGCCCGGCTCCTGACTACACGCACATACACACAAATAAACCGGCCTGCTACTTCTAAACAAGTCCCTCGACTGGGAAACGGCGCTCAGGTGCTGAGCACCGGCCGCAGGTGCCAGCCCTTTTGATTCACCTGTCCTCCTTGGGCTGGTGCTGCTCACGGCGGCGGGGGCAGCATTGCCACACGCCGGCGGGCGCCATTGGCTCGAGCCAACTTTGACGGCTGGCCAAGGCAGCACGCTAAACCTGATGAAGGAAGGCTGGGTGTTCGAAAACCACAGGGGAGGATTAAACAGCACAAAGGGGGACGAGGAATGCTTTGGCTCCCGTTTTCTCAGCTAGATCCTAGTAGTAGGAAAGGAAAACGCTTCTTCTTTTTTGAATGTTGTTCTTTGTCTGGCAAGCGGCAGGTGCTGCCGCTCAGAAATGCCGAAAGCCACGGATGTAGCTGGTTCTCTTCCTCTCCATGTTATCCTCACTACAACCCTGTGAGGAGAATCAGTGAGTGGCCCAAAGTCACATGGCCGAGTGGGGACTAGAAATCGGATCTCCCCAGCCTCAGTCCAATGCTCTAACCCAGCCTTCCTCAACCTGGGGCGCTCCAGATGTGTTGGACTACAACTCCCAGAATGCCCCAGCCAGCTCTGCTGGCTGGGGCATTCTGGGAGATGCAGTCCAACACACCTGGAGCGCTCCAGGTTGAGGAAGGCTGCTCTAACCACTACACCACATAAGGCCGCTTCCCATGTTCTAAATTTGCAATTCTGCAAATCCTGGAGTCTCCCCAAACACGCGGACAGGCGCCTCCCTGTCATTTCTCAGCGGCTGGTTTCTGTCGGCACGCTGCACCTTGACTTCACTATTCTAGGAGAAGTAAAATCTAGAAATAGTAGGGGGGGGGGAAACAGAAACCTTTTGATCTCATTTGCGATATTGAGTTTTAAAATTACTCACTTAAACACACAGCAAGCAAGTTCACACCAAAGCGGCGAGTCAAAACCCCACACGGTTATTTTTCTCATTTTGGTGGTGACGCTTGAAGGAGACGCGGCTGTTGACAGAATACTCAGAACGTTCCTGAAACCTACCATTGACTAGAGTACTTAAGGTTGTTCCTTTTTTAAAAAGCCAGATCCCCAAAGCACGGATCCCCAAAGCCAGCCCGGGGGTGTGTGTGGGGTGTGTGTGGAGACAAAGGTCCTCTCTACCCGCCCGATAATGAAGCCGAAGCCGAGCGCATCTCAACCGTGCTGTGCCGGAGGCACTTTGGGGGCAGAGAGGGGACTTACATAACAAGTTACACAACGCTGCCCATTAAAATGGCATTTCTCTCTCTGGGCGCCTCTCCGTCATTTGAAGAATACCGAAGGCAGGGAAAGTTCAATTAAACCCTGGGATGTGGGGGTGCGAAAGAGGAGCATCAGAGGAATCGGAGCAGGGCCATGTGCTGTAGTTTAAGAGGGAGATTGGAACCGTAACTCTGGAGTTGTGGATTATGGTGAGCCAAAGAATATTGTCAACGTAACACCAGTGGACATCGTACTTTTTTTTTTACTAAGCGGGGGTGGGTGGGGGGCTGCTACAAATGTTTTGACAAAGGGGGAACCACAAAGGAAGCCTTGTCCACAAGGTCACCGGCCTGCAAATTTTTTTTTAAATGTGCTACTTGCTGGAAACTGGCAGGAAAAGGGGTAAAGCCCAGAGAGCCCTGTAAACCGCCCAGAGAGCCCTGGCTATGGGAGCGGTATATAAGTTTAATAAATAAATAAATAAATAAATAAATAAATAAATAATAAAGAGCTGTATTTTTATAGCTTCCCACCTCTAGAACCTTGCTTGGATTCTTCGCTGGGCAGAGGTAGGATGGGACGCTCCATCCCGCCCCCGCCAGCCAGCTCTTCCATCTACATGTCACAACACATACTCGCCTACATGGAATGCCTGGTCACCCATGGCGAACAGGCTGGTGCTTAAATACAAGGCTGCACAGGGGGGAGAGGGGAGAGTAAGAGGGGCCAAATACGAGCAACTGCAGTTACGCTTTTGGTTCGTTCCACTTGGAGACATTTTCCTCCCTCTCTCATCCCATGAAGCTGATGGGTGGGAGATTCAGGACAGGCAAAAGGCAGGGCTTCTTCGCCCAGCGCAGAGTCAAACTATGGAATCCGCGCCCACAAAACGTAGCGATGGCCATCGATTCGGGGGGTTTAAAAGGGGGTTGGACAAATTCCTGGAGGAGGCGGCTATCAGTGGCATCTAGTCTTGATGCCTCTGTGCTATCTCCAGTAATTAGAGACAGCGGGCCTATGTACACCAGCTGCTGGGGAATATGGACGGGAGGGTGCAGTTGCACTCACGTCCTGCTCGTGGTTTTCCCGTGGGCAGCTGGGCAGCCACTGTGTGAACAGAACGCTGGACCAGAAGGTCTGATCCAGCATAGCCCTTGTGTTCTTATTGGGAGGGGGGGACGAAGCCATAGGGTTCACAGAAAAGGTTGGCTTCGACAGATTCCTCAGAGCGTGGGTCTGAGAACAACAGCACCTCCAGACGGACACTCCTTTGCGCCATTTTTTCACCACCACCCCACTTCCTAAGTCTTGCTTGGGCCTTTCTGTCCGATCCACCTCACTCTCGTAACCAAATCCAGCCGAAACGCATATTTTTAGCCCAGTGCTGGCATCCCACCACCGCCACTTCATCTCTGATAATCACTGACAAAGAAACACTGGACAGAAAGTGCTGGCGTCCCCCCCCCCCATGACCCGCTTATGGTCAGGTCATTTCTCCGCCAGAACTGAGAATGGACGGTACACCAGGCACACCTATTAGAATAACATCCCCATGGGAGGACCCAGCCCTGTTTACCTTTGCTCATGTTAGAGGTGGCTTCGGCGAGCGTCTTTTTTTTAAAATAAAACGTCGGCGTCCAGGAAACAGGCCCGCCCTAACCTTTGTGGCTTGGGTGGAGCTGCCCTGAAGCTCTCTCCAGGGAAGGCACATATTGGGAAAGTGGCCAAGAGTCAGAGGAAGAAGGTGGGGGACGGATGGACTGCGGGATCTACACAGTACAGCCCGACGGAGGGGGACGCTTCTCTTTGAGCCACACTTCACGCTCGAAGCGGCCGGAGGTTTGGAAGCAGAGGCAGCAGGCAGCAACCCTTTCGCTCCCTTGGAAATATCTCAATGACGGGGCTTATCGTGGCACGCATTCATGAAGGGCGACAGCAGCATCCGAAAGCCGGCGGAGAACCTCCTCCGCCGGCCAGGGCAACGCTCGCTGACTCACGGGCTTCGTTATCTTCGATGCCGCCCATCGGGGTGGCCGGAGGAAGCCAAACACTTTTATTTGTCAGAGAATGTTTTCTTGCTCTCTCCTCCCACTGGAAGCGGCAGCAATTAAAGTATCTCAAGCTCGAAGGCTGTAGCGGAGAGTGGTCTTCTCTCGCACGGAAAGGAATGGGAAGATGGGAAGGTCAGCTTAGCCGTCTCCTGCCTCCTGCCGCCCCCCCCCCCCCCGGTATCAACGAGGAGAACTCGATTTGTCACCCCCAAGCGGAACGTTAAAACAAGATTCCTTCCTTTCCCTCCCTTTCAATTCTCCGTCAAAAGAGTGATAATAGTAAATTGAGCATTTAATACGGCGCTTTCCAAGCGTTCGAAGCACGGCGCAGTCTGGCCGCCATGGCTCTCCCTGGGGTCTCAGGCCTCCTTCTCAGCTCATCCTCAGGGGTCTTTCTCTGTGAGCCCCTGCCAAAGGAAGCAGGATCAGGGCCTTCTCCGCTGTGGCACCCCGGCTGCGGAATGAGCTCCCTAAGGAGGTTTGCCTGGCACCCGCACTATATTCTTTTAGGCGCCAGGTGAAGACCTTTTTATTCTCCCAGCATTTTAACAGTCTATAAATAAATTTCAACTTGGTGTTTTAAATCTGTAATTTTGCATTGCTGCTCTTTTTATCTGGTTGAGCTTTTAATATTGTGTTTTATATTATGGTTTTATACTTTGAATGGTTTTAGTTTTTGTGAACCGCCCAGAGAGCTTCGGCTATTGGACGGTATAGAAATGCAATCAATCAATCAATCAATCAATATACCTGGATTCAATGTAGTTCGGTTCCCCCACAGCAAGGGAACCTGTGGCCTTCCAGACATTGCTCAACCCCAACACCCATCAGTCCAGCTACCGTAGCCAGGGATGATGGGAGTTGTAGTCCAGCAACGTCTGGAGGACCACAAGGCTTCCCCTGTCACTGTCCTATAGGGCTGAGTGATGAGGTTGGGGGTCAGTGTGCCAGAAATGGCTCTTCTAGTCCTGAGCTGAAGAGGGTACCTTTCACCTCCCCCTTACTGTGCTGTATAGGAGAGTTCAAGGGGTGGGTGGGCGGAATTGGGGCTCAGGGGTGCATGCCTCACAGCTCACATATCCCCAACACAATTCCAGGACAGTTTCCGCAGCAAAGGAGGCATGCCTCAAGGTGTTGGAGACGGCCACTTGGCTTAACTGGCTCTAGAAGGGGATGGGGCAAAATTGTGGCTACTACCAACGGCCACGAGTCACGGCGGCTCCGTGCAACCTTCAGGGGCAGAGGCAGTGTGCCTCTAAATTACCAGCTGCTAGGAAGCAAGAGCCAGGGAGAGGCTATTCCCTCCCAGCCCTGCTTCTGGACCTCTTTCTGGGGTGGGAAACAGGACGTCGAGCGAGAAGGGACCCTTGGCCTCATCCAGCAGGGATCTTCTTTTGGGAGGGAATGGGATTAGTTTGGCTCAGAGGAAGCACTTATCTGAATAAATTCCCACTGCAGACTCTTAAGGAGTCTGTGTGCCTAAAAACTTGTAGCATCCTGGATTGGGGGGGGGCATGCGCTCACGTATGCGCAACTCATGCACACTTCCCTAACCCTGCCCCCTTTTTAAAAGATGGAGAAGCCAATCCAACCCTTTTTTAACAAACAAACAAACATAGACACCTGTCAGGCACTCTCCACCCTCCCGGGGTCACACCTTTCTTTTAATTTATCTAGGCAGAAAACACCGCCTTGCTTGGGCCAGCTCCGTTTCACCAGCTGGTGGGCACGGGACCACCGATGCCACACCGGGACAGAAGACGAAAACGGAGCCGGGCACTTAGAAATGCAGCACCTTCAGGCGCGGGATGGGCAAAGCAAGCTGCCCAGGCCAGTCCCTCCCTACAGAAAAGAACAAAAGAGAGACTGAAAGAACTGGGCATGTTTAGCCTGGAGAAGAGAAGATTGAGGGGAGACATGAGAGCACTCTTCAAATACTTCAAAGGTTGTCACGCAGAGGAGGGCCAGGATCTCTTCTCGATCCTTCCAGAGTGCAGGACACGGAATAACGGGCTCAAGTTAAAGGAAGCCAGATTCCAGCTGGACATCAGGAAAAACTTCCTGACTGTTAGAGCAGTGCAACAATGGAATCAGTTACCTAGAGAGGTGGTGGGCTCTCCCACACTAGAGGCCTTCAAGAGGCAGCTGGACAAGCATCTGTTGGGGATGCTTTAGGGTGGATTCCTGCATTGAGCAGGGGGTTGGACTCGATGGCCTTGTAGGCCCCTTCCAACTCTGCTATTCTATGATTCTATGATTCTATGAATCCTTTGACCCTTTCTCCCAAGTCATCGGCTTCAAGCTGGCCAGCTTAGCAAAAGGCGAAAATACAAACCTTGCACCGTTTACTTTTTCGGCCTGCTTCTCATCCCCCCCCCCCCTGGAAAATGGAGTCCTTTTCCCTCTTGGAAAACCCCCAACAACCTTTGCAACTCAGGCTTGGATTTCAAGGCGTGTGGCTGGAAGCCGGGAATCTAAAAAGAACCCCGTGTTGCCGGGGGCTGTTTACCTGTCGCCAAGGCAACAGGGTGATGTCATTGCCTTTCGCCGGAATAGCACACAATTTGCAGGGGCTTTGGGGAACAGCGCTGACAACCACCACCCACTCAGGGGTTCACGAGCTCAGACCCAAGGCACGCCGGAGGTTTCTTTTTAAAGGAAGTGCCAGCTTTCTCTGAATCGTCGCGCCAATAACAAACTCGGTTGCTGAGTGCCACCAGAAGCGGAAACGGGGCCACTGAAAAACAAGCCGGAGCGGTGGTGATCATGTCTGCGGGCAACCCTGAGTGTTTGAGGAAGTACAGAAAGAGACCCTGAAGCTGCAAAATGCGGAGGGCCGGTTAGAAGACAGAAATGGAAAACCAGATGGGACAGAATCATTGGTGCAGCGAGGTCATTTTAGATCCTGGACGTGATGAACTTCTGGGGGCCTCCTTTAGAAAGTCATGTGTAGGACTTCAGTTGTGAAGCATACAGCTGCCATTTCCCTTCTCCACCCCGCCCGTTCCATGCTGCACAACTGCTTCTATATTCGTGATGACGTTAAAGCAAAACCTCCCCAACACAAATACGTTTGAGCACGTGCGTTTTTGCATGGGGAACTCGTTCAAAAACAACGGGAGTGGGTTTTGCTGCCCTGACGCTTTGGAATAAGCACCATTTTGTGGTGGGAAAGGATAATATAGAGATTTTAAAGTTAATAAATAGTCATAGAACGAGCAGCTGTAACCATGTATGCGTCCGGTCGGCTGTCCCCTTAAGCGCTCGAGTGAGTTGGGTTCCTGGTGGAAATTCAAAAAAAGAACTTGTGTCTATGTGTTGATATAGGACTATTGCAACTTCCCCGAACATGTTGACCTCCAGATGTTTTGAATGGCAATTCCCAGAACTCCTAACCATTCCCCAAGCTGGCTGGGGCTCACAGGGGTTGAGGGCCAAAACATCTGGAGGGCACCAGGTTGGGGAAGGGCTGGACTATCGGATGCTCACGTAAACTAAAGAACAAACTCATTTGTTAGAATTCGGAATCATCCTAATGAAACTGATGGGTAGGAAACTCAAGGCAGACAGACGAAAGAGGGGGGGAGGAGGAGGAATCCCCTGAGGAAAAGACTGAATGAATTGGATGTGTTCATCAAGTGGAGAACAGAAGAAGAGAACAGTGGAGAAGAGAAGACTGAGCGGGTATAATAGCACTTTTCTCTCACACAAGAGGGCAAAATAGTATACTCTGGAGGAGCAGAGGGCAAGAAAAGAAACCTTGTAGGCTTAAGTTACGGGGGTGGGGGAGAGATTTTGGTTGAATATTAGGAGGAACACCTTGACAAAAAGAGAACTTCAACAATGGAACCAGTTAGCTAAGAATGGGCTCTCCGTCATGGGAGGTCTTCTGGTGGAAGCTGGCCAGCCACCTGTTCCAGATGTTCTTGTTATGGCTTTCCTGCATCAAACAGCAGGAAGGACAAGATGGCCCGTAAGACTCCCTGCGACTCCGTGGCTTCTTGACACGGGACGTAAGTGATGGGATTTGCTGCCAGTGAACGCCAGCTGCTGGGGAGGAACAACAGGAAAGGGCTATTTCCTTCATGTCTTGCTTGCAATTTTCCCAGAAGCATCTGTTGGCCACCGTGGGAAAAGGGATGCCGCACTGGATGGGGCTTTGGGTCTGTCCAGCAAGGGCTCTCTGTAGGCTCAACTAGCAAGTGGAACCGGCTTCGCACAGGCTGGAATAGCCCTTAGTCTCCAGGTGAACTTATGCATCTGTCAGGGTTGGACACATGGCGCCCACTCTGTATGCATGAAGTCATGCACCCCTAGGCACAGTCCCTAGCGTGGTGCACCTGTATACGCCCTGGGAAGGGGTCGGTCTACTCCATTCACCTGAGAAAGGGCTGCCTCACAGGTATAACACTGTCCCTAGGCCTACTTATTCCCGCCTGGCTTCAAACTGAATTAACTGAAAAGCTATGCGCTGGTTAAGGAAGTCTACTTCTAGTGGCTGAAGATGTTTCTGCAGATTCCAACCACATGGACACATTTAAATAAATTAAAGTGATTCTAAAATAAAATCACTCCAAGGTGCACAACCCTAAGGTAGCCCTGAATATGCATGCCAAGTTTCAGGGGTCTAGTTTTCACAGTCTTGGAGCTATGACGCTGACACGAATCCCGTTTTATTTTTAGAGGTCGCCACGCACGGACGCAAACTAGGCCACACTGGCTCCTGCTGCTGTTGCATAAATGGGTTCCTGACCTCAAGTGTAAGGAACCAGAGGCCTTGAACAGGAGGCTCTGGTGGATGGGCCCAGGTGCTTAACTCTTTGGGCTGCTCCAGCTTGACTGATGACGGAGCACTTGTCCAAGCTTTGCACCACTTCAGCACCGCTGCTGTGGATGGCCAAAGCTGAGTTGGCACAAGGGGAAGCACCAGGACTGCACCAGGTCCTATCCAGTTCTGAGCACGGCCTGGCTTCTCAGACCACCTGGCCCAGTTTGACCATCAGCCTTGCCTACTTCTTGATGGCCCCAACTGAACGGCCAGTCGTGACGTTTTCGGGGCTAGAGAATTCCCAGGTGCCTGGCCGCTCCGGCACTTTAAAAAAGGTGGTGCTAGAGCATAGGAACGTAATGAATTTTCCAGGTCTGGCAGCAGACATTATGCTGCGGACATAAACATCCTTGCTATCGGATATACCTGTAAAGGCACAAGCAATAGCAGGCGTGCAGGCGTGCTTGTAAGTGAATTCAAAACGAGTCTTGCATAAGCACACAAGCTTCGGCGCCAGGGGCTACAACCTCCCTCTCTTTCCTAATTGCATTTTAGAGGGGGGGAAAGAGGAACCGACGTTCAGAAAAACGAGCTAGTTCTTCATATCTCTGACCAAGCCGGCTGTACCCACAGGCAGAAGAACTGATACTCCGTTGTAGGAGTAAAAAAAATAAATCCAATGCTTTGCTGAATGATCCCATTGTGGCCAGCTAGAGGCCCGCACTTGGGTAAAGAAAATGTTAGGGTTACGAAGGAAGGATGGAACCTCATTTCTCCCCTGGGGAGAGGCTGTGAAGGTGAACTCACTGGCGGCACCGATTTGGAGAAGCAGGAGGTCTGGATTAAACCTCAGAGGGAGAAGGAAAGCTACATGCCTCTTGGCAGGAGGAAGGAGACAAGGGCTGGAGCGGCAAGTGAGAGAGGAAGAAGAAGATGGCCCAGGAGGGCTGAGCAGGCCGCCGAGGGAAAGATGGGTGGAGGAGGCAGAGGGAGGAGAGAAAAGAGGTTGATAAGGGAAGGGCAACCTTGCAAGAAGCGGGGGTTAGGGGGGGAAACTCACATAACGCCTAAGTGTGGAGGATCTGTGCGCTCTTATTTTTTGGTGGGAAGGGGAATAAAGAAGTCATGGAGGATAAGGAACATAGCAAAGCAGAGAAGTCGTGGAGGTTAAGGAATGTCCTCAAGCTACATGTTTAGCTTGCGGGGAAAGGGAGTAAGGGGAGACAAGATAAACCGGCCAGAGAGCTTCGGCTACGGGGCGGTATATAAGTTTAATTAATAGAGGGGTACAAAATGATGACTGGTATGGAGAAAGTGGACAGGGAGACATTTTTCTCCCTCTCTCGTAATACTAGAATCCAGGGATGTCGTCCCATGAAGCTGATGGGTGGGAGATTCAAGACAGATCAAAGGAAGGACTTCTTCACACAGCGCAGAGTTAAAGCTACGGGATTCGCTTGCATAAGATGCAGTGATGGCCGCCACTTTGGATGGCTTGAAAAGAGGGTTGGACAAATTCATGGAGGAGGAGGTTATCAATGGCTACTAGTCTTGATGGCTACAGGCTACCTCCAGGATCAGAGACACTGTGCCTATGCACCCCCAGTTGTTGGGGAACATGGGCGGGAGGGTGCTGTTGCACTCATATCCTGCTCGTGGGTCTCCTGTTGACAGCTGGTGGGCCACTGTGTGAACAGAAAGCTGGACTGGGTGGAGCCTTGGACTGATCCAGCACGGCTCTTTTTATGCCCTAACCAAATCAGCCCATTGGTCTATCTACATGGATCCAGTAGGGTCTACACTGATTTGCAGCGGCTCCCCAGAGTCTCGTGTGGCGAAGAATGGTAAGCAGCCGTTACTGCAGCCAAAACTCTCCCCACAGCCTGAGTTTGATCCCAGCGGAAGCTGGTTCTCAGGCAGCCGGCTCAGGTTGACTCAGCCTTCCATCCTTCCGAGGTCAGTAAAATGAGTACCCAGCTAGCTGGGGGAAAGGTAATAGCGACTGGGGAAAGCAACGGCAAACCACCCCGCTACAAAGTCTGCCAAGAAAACATCAGCGAAAGCAAGTGTCCCTCTAGGAGTCAGCAATGACTCAAGTGCTTGCACGAGAGGTTCCTTTCCCTTCCTTTTCCCCAGGGTTTCAGGCCATAAATCTCTCTGCCTGAAACCCTGAAAAGCCGTTGCCAGTTACAGCGGGCAACATTGAGTTAAGCAGGAGCAAAGCTCTGGCTGCCACGTAAAGCGGCTTCGTAGGTTCCCCATAACCATGGTGATGTAGAACATTCTTAAAAATCCATTTACATAGCATCCTTTGCTGTACAATTGCTTAATCTCTGTTTGCCCTCCCAACACCCGCGCGCCTGCGGAAGAGGCCGCTATTACAACACAGCTAAAAAACAAAGGAAGTGGTTTTATGAAACAAGTTAGATGCCCACGATTTTCCTGAAGGGCCCCCTGGAAACTGAAATGGTCTCAGTGCCAAGGTTTCTGTTGTCGGGGCTCCCACACGAGTATGTCCCCGGTGAGCATCGTTCGTATTACCTCCAGCTTTACAATGCAGCTTGCAAATTTGTGGGAGGCTTTGAAAGAAGAGGAAGGTGTGGCGCCCTATGGAGGTAGCAAGATGGGACGGGCAGAGCTGTTTCGAAGGCAGCAAAAGGCCAAGTGTATTTCTTCGATTCTAAGACGCAGTTTTCCCCCCATATAAACATCTCTAAAAACGGGGTGCGTCTTAGAATCGCAGGTCATTTATTATTTCTTCGAATCAAAGCTTTTTTTTCTGTTGGTGGTACTGAAATTAGTGTGCGTCTCACAATTGATGGCGTCTTAGAATCGAAGAAATACGGTACTAGGAAAACGCAGACAGATGACTTAAAAATGTTTTTTTAACAATACTATAAGTTGTCACAAAGAATTCCAGGTCAAATTAACAAGGAGATAGCTATATCCAGAGGAGGCTGGTGGCGAATCCACTCCGGGGGTCAGCCAGAACCAGTTAGAACTCTAAAGGCCAAGTTCCGGGCGAAGTATAAAGTGTTGGTTATCACCTTTAAAGCCCTACAGGGTTTGGGTCCAGGCTACCTGTGAGATCGCCTTCTCCCGTACAATCCGCCCTGCACACTCAGGTCCTCTGGGAAGAATCTACTTCAGCTAGCAAGAACTAGATTAACAACTGTTACCCAGAGGACCTTCTCTTCTGCTGCTTCCAGACTGTGGAACGGCCTGCCGGAGGAGACTCGTCAGCTTGACAGTCTTTAAGCATTCAAGAAAGCTATCAAGACTGATCTCTTCCGGCAGGCCTATCCAGTGGGATTTTAGGATATTTTAGTATGTTTTTAGGATGTTTTTAAACAGTGTATACCGTGTTTTTGAACAGTATTTTATGTTTGTTGTTCTCCGCCTCGATTCAATCGGAGAAGCGGGTAAGAAACATAGTAGTAGTAGTAGTAGTAGTAGTAGTAGTAGTAGTCGTTGTCCTGATGGCTATATCCTCCCTCCAGTATCGGAGGCAATAGGCCTATGGACACCAGTTGCTGGGGAACATGGGTGGGGGAGGGTGCTGTTGCACTCATGTCCTACTCGTGGGTCTCCCATGGGCAGCTAGTTGGTCACTGTGTGTAGAGATTGGTGGACTAGATAGACCTTAAAAGCTCCAGTAGGGCTTTTCTGATGTTCTTAGATGTATTTCTTCTCCATCTCTAGTTATGGGCAGTCTTTGAACAGCAACTCAGACGCAGACAGGGAGGAGGAGCCAGATTGGGGGAATCAAATATGAGCCATAGAGACTCTGGAATCAATCCCTGCTAGTGAGTCCAGACCTGACAGGTGGAACCCTCTGGAACTCAGGACCAGCAACCCAGGAAACAATACTCCATACTCCTTGTTCACCAGCCTCCACTGCCTAGAGGAATCATGGAGCCAGGCAGGGCAAGTCCATATCCAGTTGCAAATGGTGCCTTTCCCCCCCACCCCAGCCGCTATGAAAATCCCTGTGTATTTTCATGTGTATTTTTTCCAAATGTACACAGCAATTGTGCACATTTTTGAAATGTACGCAATTCTCCTCCCATTGTCTAAAGCGTTATTTGTGCACATTTTTTCAGAAGTATACTTTTTCCCCCGCACCTATTTTTCAAATGTACACAAGGTGTCAAACACATTTTTATTTCTGGTCCACAAATCACATCGTACATTTTCCAAGCTTGCAGAGAGATTGCATCTAAGTCTATTTTCGGTCTGGAAGATGCAACCTGGGTAAATCCTGATGAAAAAATAAACGGATTTCTCACACGTCCCTAGTATGCAAAGCATATGCTCTACTTTCTGGGCTACCGGCCCCCTCACCCTATGCGTCTTCCGGATGACAGGGCAAAAAATAAGTTTGAACCACACACACACACACACACACACACACACACGTCCAAGTAGACTTGCCACTGGAATTCTCCCTATAGCAAAACTCAAAAGTAAATGCAAAGAGTCAATGAAGGGAGTTTGAATAAGAGCAGAACCATTTTTTCAGAATGAGAGACTGTCTGAAAATGTGTATCAAAAGTGGTAAAAGGTATATTTAAAAATGTGCTTAGGACACGTAAATTAGCTTTTAGGGAATTATTTCTCTCATACGCTTCAGTGGCCCTTGACGAAGAGAAGTCTGTCGAAACTCATTGGGGGCACGAATATATCGAGAATTAAACATTGCAGCTGGCTGCTTTCTTTTCGTTTGAACATCACAACGAAGTCTGTGCTTTTTGTCGATACAGATTAACCTTGCTGTCAGAGAAAGGAAGAATGTGAAGATACCCCTGGGGAATGAACGCTTTGTTTGCCACGTCATTGAGGGCAAGAGCATAAACCAAGCCAAAGCCCACAGCTAATGTACTCGTTTCAGAGCATGTCAACAGCCGATATGTGCGTAGCGTTTGCGCAACAGATCACAAATGCTTAGATATATTATACATTTTCTACAATGCTATTCCTAGAGCTGCGGTGTATTCCCCCCAGAATCCCTCAGGGCCAGGTTAGGGGCCTGTTACATGCTCATATCCCAACAGCTAGCACTCACACAGTGATAGCTCCAGGGGATATGAGAGCATGACAATTAAACTGCTTTCCCCAACTTGTTGCTCTCCCAGTATCCTCCAGCCAGCCATAGCTTTTAGACCAGGCAATGAAACACGTGGGTAAGAGACCATGTAAAACATCTTTATTTGCGAACAATATTGTTCTAATACTGGAGAACCCAGAATTGGCCTTGGGCAAGCCTTGTGCCAGCTCAATCTTACCAGTTGGGTAAGATTAATCTTACCTAATCGGAACGGTTGGAGTATAATCTACAAGAGTCATCAAAAGATGGGAAAACTAAGAAGTTCTCAGTCCAATGGAAGAAGCCTCCTATAAGAGACTTAGGTATATGGATCACTCAAGGCGGATGATCTGCTGGCTTTTAATCATAATAAACTGCTTCAAGAAATGAAATCAGAAACAACAAAGCGGAAGCAATTGGAAAGCTTTTGAATGGGCAGTATGTCAATAGTCAAGATGAATGGGCTACCAGAGATACCGTTTTTCTTTTTCAATATCCCGTTACGCGTGGATAAAGCATTAATCATAAAATGGCAAAAGAGTTGATATCAGATTTTCTTTGGGACGGGAGAAAGCCAAGAATCAGCGCTAAAAACATGGTAGCAACCTACATTGGGAGGAGGGCTGTGATTTCTCATGCATAGATTGGTGCTTCGGCAGCTGGTATCTACATCAGTTGAAGGCCTGGGTACAAAAAGACAGCCTAAATGTGGCAGAACAGGATAAACCTTCAACACGCCCTAAGAACACTTTGTGGCAAAGAAGTGGAATTCTGGAGAAAAGCAGAACTAACAGAAATCCGGAACTTATTATTTATTATTATTTATTTATATAGCACCAGTCAAGAAATGCAGCCACCACAACTCCCTTTTCTGCCGTATTTACAGATAAGGACCATCGTTAACCAATCGACAAGTAAATATGGCTCCCTAGGAGAATGTGCTGATGTTGAAATATTGATCTGATCTGAAAAGCCAAAGGGGGTATAGAGAGAGGCATCTACAAATTAATCGCTAAGCTAGAATCAACAACAAACTGTTATCTGGCCGGGGAAATAACACCAGAAGTATGGAAATGTTCACAGATCATATCTCAGGCAGCATTCAGTATGGATCTCAAAGAAGGCTTTTGCAACCCCCTTTTAGACTGAGAAAAAATCATGTTGGAGAAAGCGATGCGTGTTGGCGCTGAAAATTACCATGCCTTCTGGTCCTATTTAAAAATCATAAGCTAAATGGGAGTTAAGAAACGATGGGATTCCTCTAAATTTATTTATTGCATTTTTATACCAATAGCCGAAGCTCTCTGGGCAGTTCACAAAATCCTCTGAGAGTACTATTTGGTTATGTTACGGGCTTAGTACATAAATTAAGATATTGAAATGGTTATACATTTTTATTTATTATTGCATTTACATCCCACTTTTTTTTCCTGCAAAGAACCCAAGGCTGCATACATAATCCTCCTCTCCACTTTATCATCACAACAACAACCCTGTGAGGTGGGTTGGGCTGAGAGTCTGTGACTGGCCCAAAGTCACCCAGTGGGTTTTCCATGGCCAAGTAGGGACTAGAACCCGGATCTCCCGACTCCCAGTCCAACACTCTAGCCACTACATCACACTGGCTCTCCGAGTATATGTATATATGCTCACAGCAGCCCTGTATAACTATCAACAGGAAGAAAATGGGATCACCACTGCTTAGAGAATGGCTAAACAGGATATGAGACTAAGCTGACAAATCTAACAAAAGTTAGAGATGGGAAACAACAGGAGAATAAGTTTATAGGGGGGAAATGTGTTTGTTTATACCTTATTGGAATAATAAGGTTCAAGATAACATAAGGTACTCTTCGGGATGATCTAACGGTACAATTGAAGATGTATTGCTTACTTAGAGGAATACATATAAATTATAAATGTAAATTGTTTTATATTATGTAAATTATTTATATTTTTTAGAGAAATGTTTTTGTTGGTACGTGCAATTATTAAATAAATAATAAGTTAAAAATACTATAATATCACAACTAAAATAAATATAATGCAACATAATGCAATAAGCAAGCCATGTCTGCACTGACAAACTTCCATTAGAATCTTCAAGATTTCGTTTTTTAATGCCCCGTTCCTTGCTATCTGTGAACCACACGAATGGTAGCGTTTCGCAATACTTTCTATAATGAAAAGAACGCCAAATTTGCACAACAACATTTGCGCAACCCGGACAAGTGCCCTGTACACTGGAGACCAAAGGCAAGATAATGGCCGGAATGGAAGGAGTTTTGAAACGTTTGTTCTAGCATCGATGCAATCTCCTGGTTATGGGGTGTTGGAGGTTAGGAAGTGTTATTGACAGGGAAACCCAAATTTTCACCCTTGAAAACGTGGTTAAAGATTGGAAGCCGGGACAAAAGAGGGTGTGAATTGTGCCTGATTCCAGCAGTACAACATATAAAAAAGGTCCTAGATAACAGCTATAGACATATCCTTAGGCACTTGATATTAGGAAGCAAGAGGGCGGGAGCAGAACGGGCTGACATTTCACTAAGAGGACCTGAAAAGGAACCTCACCAGGCTCATTCTGCTGAAATATCCCTCAATCCAACACAGCTTAACACTCGCACATTTCCCTTTGTTGTGAAACGTCCAGCATGATGGAAGGAGAACGGCCCCTCCGTCTCCCTCTCTCCCTGTGCGACAAGGTCCTTTTCAATCAGATCAAAATGCGTCGCCCGAGGGAGCTTGGGAGCGCCACAACCCTGCTGTCTCCCTAATTAACAGGGAGTGGACCACAGCTGTCCGTAGCCTGGAGACCTGGAAATTATCAGCACAAAGGCAGAGGCCAGGGCTGGTATGCGCAGGACCAAGCTACGAAGAGGCGCATTAACAGAGCCCCTGATGCGTGCAACAGATTTGGCTGCAGTGATGGAATCAGCACAAGCGGACCTGGGCGACAAGCGGAATCACGGAATCGCCATGTCCTTGTGCAGGAACCAAGTGACAAAAGCTTGGATCTCTGGGGCAGATGCATCCGGTGGCCGCCCCTGGGAGGCAAAGCGTTGGAATCGCTGGCCACCATGATCAGGAGAGCAAAGGAAGAAAGGATTGGTGGCTGCAAGACTATAAAGTTGGCCCCAATGGGAGGAAAGTGGGGATTAAGCTTCCCTCCAGGCTGCAAAAAGTCCTGACCTCCCCCAAATCCAGCCCGTCAGTCATGTATTGTGGCTTGCCAGGCTCTTGATGACCCCCCACACAAGGAACAACAACAACAACTTCAGTGTGTGATATACCTCCAACACAGGACAAGTAGGCTGCATTTGGCTCAGGAGATTCCAAGTTGTGCTGGCCTGGACTACGTGGAGTTCCCTCCCCGGACAACAGGAGAGGATTCTTACTCGCCAAAGGCGACTAATGATGGTGGTATTTACAAGCCTGGATAAGCATGCATGCATGCATACACGTGCCATCCAGGCCTTTCTCACAATTGTGACATGGCCAGGCCTTCGAGCGTTATCTGCTCTTGCTATCCTTGCGCTTTCATAGAACAAGTCCACTGTCAGGCTGCTTAAGAAAGAGAAATCATGCATCTTCTCAAGCAAAGTTCCTAATCAGAGGTGCGTGTGTGTGTGTGTGTGTACACACACATATACACACAATGAAATGTTTTATTAAAGCTGCACAGTGCTCATTTGTATACTAACAAGAAAACGGCATGTCTAATCTTCGTCCAAGGCGAGCCCAGGCTCCTTTCTGCTGAGGCAAGCATCCAATTAGCAAGACGATCGTTTGCCTCGGAAGCAGGCGCCGGTTGCACATTTTTAACTTTTCTAACGCCTCGCCAGGCAAAACCATGTTCAGGTGGGGCTGCTACCCCATGCCAGCTTTTGCTTTGATACGGGAAGGAACGAAGTCAGCAGAGATCGGGAGGAGCGAGGAAACCATCTATCCTAACATAGAATCATAGAATAGTAGAGTTGGAAGGGGCCTAAAAGGCCATTGAGTCCAACCCCCTGCTCAGTGCAGGAATCCACCCTAAAGCATCCCTGAGAGATGGTTGTCCAGCTGCCTCTTGAAGGCCTCTAGTGTGGGAGAGACCACAACCTCATTAGGTAACTGGTTCCACCGTCATACTACTCTAACAGTCAGGAAGTTTTTCCTGATGTCCAGCCGGAATCTGGCTTCCTGTTTCTTGAGCCTGTTATTCCGTGTCCTGCACTCTGGGAGGATCGAGAAGAGATCCTGGCCCTCCTCTGTGTGACAACCTTTCAAGTATTTGAAGAGTGCTATCATGCAATCTGCTGGTTGCACAGCGAGCTGGGAACTCCCCAGTTCAGATCTTGACTCAATGGGTGACTTGAGGAAAGTTACTCCTGCACTCTCTCTTTCTATCCCAGCTCCCCATTGGCAATGCAGGGATAAGAGAACTGGTTTAATTTACAAAGTGGGTGTAAGGCAGTGGGGTGTATAATACTAAATACCAAAACCACTAGCATATTTCAGCTGAAAGCACTTATTGCCAGTATCTAAGCAGGAGAGGCATTTCAAACTTTTCAAATGAGTAAGAAACCGCGCAGAAGTGAGAAAACCACACACAAAAATCAGTACTTAGGGGAAAGGGGGGGTTGTGTCAGAGGAAGCATGCACAGCCTTCTGGGGTACCCGAGGGGACTGGGTTTGGCCACTGGGCCTGAGGTTCTGCACCACTGATGCACTCAGTGGTCCAGTCCACAAGCAACGCTAAGCCAGTATGTAGCATTATGTGCAAGGGCCTCCGTCAGCCCAACGTTTCATTCAGTCTCACTGCCTCTCACATGGGCAGGAGGAGGGACAACCAATGACTTAATTTCATTTCCCTTAATTCCTGGCTTGTCATTACATAAGAACTAGGAATCCTGGTTTAAAGCAAACTCTGTGTTGTCGTTTTTAAAAAGCCAACTAAACAATCTAGGGTTTGTTGTTGGCTTGTTTAGCAATTGACTTAAGCCTTTCTTTTAAACCATGATTCACAACAAGCCAGGATAACTGGGGAAAGGGAAACTGTATCCTGGCTAAGTCCTCCTACTGGTTGCACGTAAGGATTATCCTAGGGAAATGGAGGGATCGTCTCTGCCTGCTCCCGGGATCCCCCGCATGTCATTTGGATGCACAGGGATGATCTCGGGATAAATGGCTGGTGTAGACATGCCCTAAGAGTTCACTAGAACCCACCTGACACTTCTCCTCTAGCTGCGTATTACAGGGGAAGTTCCGTAACCGTCGGCAAGCTGTCTCCATTAGCAACTTCCTCACTGAAAAATCCAGAAGATTACGGGCAGATCTAGTCACATCTCAACTACTGGACTAGATAGGCCTTTGCGCTGGATCCAGCATGGCTCTTCTGACGTTCTTAAGGTACTTTCTGTGGGAAGTACAGAAAGCAGCGGGCAAAATGATGAGAGGATTGGAGTTACCTTTCCTTTTTAGATAGTAAGAAACTGTGGGCGGGGAAAACACAAGATTGGTCTATAAAATTATGCACAGCATGGAAGTATTTGAGGAGACTTTTTTCCCCCCTCCTGCTCTCATTAATAGTAGAATTTAGGGTCATCCAATCAAATTGATTAGCATTTAGATTCAGGAAGGATAAAAGGAAACCGTTCCTCACACATCACATAATTAACGGAATTTGCTGCCGCAGCATGTTGCAATGGCTGCAAGAGAAGGCTTTACAGGGGGATTACACAAATCCATGGAAGACAGATCTATCAGCAGCTCCTAGGCATGATGGGAAATGAAGCTTTCTCCCTCTGCCACTGGATGCTCCATATCCATCACTCATGCCCCTGTCCTATTGCACGTTCTGTGACTTTGGTGCCAATTGAGCAGAAAACAGAAAGGTCTTAAAACTGTTTTTTATTTATTCTAACTCCCCAGCCCCTGCACCTATCCTTCTGGAATTTCGCAGGTTCCGTGCCTAGGGACACCTCAGTGACACATACAATCCTTCCCCCCCCACCCCGAAAAAAATTAACCATGGAGGAAGGAATGTATCACTTATTCCACACACACCAAATTTGAACACTTCCATTCCAAAATAAAAGTTGTGATTATCCTTCTGAAATTTTGCAGGTTTCTTATGTTATAAAGCCCTACATGGCATGAGACCACAATACCTGATGGAATGCCTCTCCCGACATGAACCTACCCGCTCACTGTGCTCAACATCTAAGGTCCTCCTCCGAGTGCCTCCTCCAAGGGAACTCAGAGGATGGCAGCAAGGGAGAGGGCCTTTTCGGTGGTGCCCCCCCGACTGTGGAATGATCTCCCCGATGAGGCTCGCCTGGCACCAACACTGTTATCTTTCAGGCGCCAGGTCAAGACTTTTCTCTTCTCCCAGGCATTTAACAGCATTTAACAACGCTAAGTTTGTTTTTTAACGGACCCCAGAACTGTTGTTTTTAAATGGATACTGTTGTTATGTTTTTGATGGTTTTTAAATTTTGTATATTTTTAATGTTTACCGTTTTTAACTTTTGTAAACTGCCCAAAGAGCTTCAGCTATGGGGTGGTATATAAATGTAATAAATAAATTAACAATTACCCACAAATTTGCAAGGGGGTAAGCCCATCTTTTCTTCTTCTTCTTCTTCTTCTTCTTCTTCTTCTTCGAATCCCCAAACTGTAAAATGCTACTCTTGCTCCAAGCCCCCTGCAGGACCTGAGTCCAATATCACCCTCCCGCCCATGTTCCCCAGCAAATGGTCTACAGAGGCATACTGTCTCTGATACCGGAGCTAGCATATAGTCATCTTGACTAGCAGCCATGGATAGCCTTCTTCTCCAGGAATCTGTCCAATCCCCTTTTCAAGGCATCCAAAGCGCTGTCCATCACTGCTCCTTGTGGTAGCGAATTCCACAGTCTGGCTACACGCTATGGGAAGAAGTCCTTCTCTTTATCCGTCCTGAATTCCCCAACCATTCAACTCCATGGGATGACCCCATTGGAGTCATACTAGATATGGGAGAGGGAGAAAAATGGCTCTCTATCCAATTCCAAATCCTAGCTCCTGACAAGTTGAAGACCACTGTTCTAGATGTTCATTCTGGTTTATCTTGGTTTTAAATGGTTTTAAGTTCCTCCCCTCCCCCATCGTAGTTGTGGGTCACATTGAACACAAACTCATAGGTGGGATATACCACTTAGAGATATTTTTAAATATGGCCAGTGAGATATAAATGTTTTAAATAAGAATAATATACAATGTTTTAAATAAATAAATAAATGAATATGATTTCCACCACTACCAGGTTGTGGGCTCTCCCACACTAGAGGCATTCAAGAGGCAGCTGCACAATCATCTGTCAGGGATGCTTTAGGGTGGATTCCTGCATTGAGCAGGGGGTTGGACTCGATGGCCTTATAGGCCCCTTCCTTTCTTTTTATTACCCCTTGCTTAAACGACAATAAATGGTGTAGATCTGACCATTGTCACACAGAGGAGGGCCAGGATCTCTTCCTGATCATCCCAGAGTGCAGGACATGGAATAATGGGCTCAAGTTACAGGAAGCCAGATTCCAGCTGGACATCAGGAAAAACTTCCTGACTGTTAGAGCAGTACGACAATGGAACCAATGACCTAGGGAGGTGGTGGGCTCTCCACCACCTCCCTAGGCCTTCCACTGGAGGCCTTCAAGAGGCAGCTGGACAGCGATCTGTCAGGGATGCTTGAAGCTGGATTCCTGCATTGAGCAGGGGGTTGGACTCGATGGCCTTATAGGCTCCTTCCAACTCTACTATTCTATAAGCCCCCCTACTTTTGGCTGCAAGCTCCACTCACATTGTACCACACCGTCTCTCACAAAGATGTTTCAAAGATGGCTGCCATGGCACCACCTTGGCTGAAATATCATCTGGACCTGCAACGTCAAGATGCCATTCTCAAGACCCCAAAACCTCGTTGCTGCTCATGAATTGTTAGAGTGCTTTTTTCAACTCCGTTTACAATGATTTTAACAAATAAAATGACCTGAACACATACGATAACCAATAACCAAAATGCCAATTTATTTTCTAACATACAGGATAATCTAAAAAGCAGAAGAGGCAGCTGTTGTATTTTGTTGCCGGTGAAGGCGGCAACCGCTTCCTATAGCTGCCGAGGGTTTCCCGAGAATTTTCCCCCTCCTTCGGACGGCTTACTCATAAGAAACAGCTGCTTTGGCATTAGCGAGAATCAGCATGTAACTTCCTGGCTTAAATATGTCAATGTGTTTTGGCACAGAAAAGAAGTGGGAAGTCAAAACCTTTCCCCTTTGAAACAATTCAATCCTAGATCTTAGGGTCTTGTAACTCTGGCTGGCTGCCTGCCACCAGCACTCTCTTCAAGAAATGGTTACACCCTCTATACAACTGGAGACAGAAAGAGCTGAAAGGGAAAACCGTTCAGGCAGGTTTCCCAGGGAAAGAAGACATCCTAAAGTCCCAGGACTGATATTGTTTCCAGTGAAAGGGAAAATATCTGATACCCCCCTGCCCACTCGAAGAGACCAAAGAGCATCCTTTGCCACCGTTCAAATTTCACATGAGAAAATACTTCCACTCTTTTTGCAAAGGCATTGGCCCTGTTTGCACGTAACGGCAACCCATAAAAACTGATGGGTTGTCATGCACGAGCAGACGTGGTGTGTCTCCGAAATGCCCACCTCTTTGCTTTTACTGCACAACCCACGATCGGCTCCTTCATAGCTTGTGGAGCATGACATCTGAACCCAGTCTACTGGATTGTTTAGGGGCTAAATAACCTAGCAGTCTGGATTTATTTTATTTGTATCCACCTTTCTATGAAGAAAAATTGCAGCGAAAGCCGCTTGCAATCTCAAAAAGATAAAAACAAAACTGGATTAAAACTTGATTTAATACAGCTTGACAGACAGTATGGTGTAGTGGTTAGAGTGTTGGACTTGGACTGGGGAGATCCAGGTTCTAGTCCCCACTTGGTCATGGAGCTCACTGGGTGATTTTGAGCCAGTCATTGGCTCTCAGCCTAACCTACCTCACAGGGATGTTGTGTGAGGGTAAAATGGAGAGGAGGGCTATGTAGGAGGTACTGGGTTCCGTGCAAGAGGGGGAAAAGCAGGATAATGTAAGAAATAAACTAAAACAAATGCATTAAAACACAATTAAAAACAACAACAGAATAAAAACAGCATCCAAGCCAAGAAACATGCTTAACGCCAAAAGCCTGCTTGAATGAAAAAGTCTTTCGCAGTAGGTGAAGGACAGCAGAGAGGGAGCAAACCTAGCTTCCCTCAGTAGTGAGTTCCGCAGCCTGGGGGCAGCCACTGAGAAGGCCCTCTTTTGTGTCCAATGTCCCACTCCACAACCTACAAAGGAGCTGATCACGGGTGGTGCAGTAATAGCAGAAGAGGTAGGCATGTCCCCACTCATCCTTGCTTGTGTTTGACAACCCATCCATTTTTGAACCAATGGGTTGCTGTTACGTGCGAACCAGGTCATTAGTTGAAGCAATTTAGAGAGGGTCCATAGCTCAATCTTTGCATGCAGAGGCTCCCGGGTTCAAGCCCTAGTTTCTCTAGATAGGGCTGGGGAAAACCCCGTCTACAACCCTGGAGAGATGCCGCTAGCCTGTGTCAACAACATCGAGCTAATGCACAACAGCCTGAGTCGGTATGAGGTGGTGCAAACTGGCAGCAGCTAAACCAGAAACGAGCCAGGAAGCACACGCTTCGCATTAAGTTAGGGGAGAAATAAGCCAGAGTTTGTTGTTGCCCTCCAATTCCAGGCTTGTTAACAGAGCGACAAGCCAGGAGTCCCAGTTTGGATGTAATGCTAAGCGTTGGCTTTGTGGTTCGTTTCGCCGCTCCGGCTGGCGAGAGGAGGAAGGCAGGACCACTGGGTGGAACGCACCCGCGCACTGCTCAGGAACAGTGAACCAGAATTCCCCACAATTTCTGGCTTATTACAAGTGAGAGCAACCAATATTTGTGCCTGGGACAACAATACAGGCCTCTGTCTAAAGATGTCTGGTATGATACATGTAATGACATTATGGGGGGGGGGGGGCAGAATCAGATTCTTATGGCCTATACAAGGCCCTTAATCGGGTCAACGCATCTAACACCAGCCAAATTGAACGAAATATCCCAGTCTAATAGATTTAGGTGCTGGAAAAATGCCACAGTCCAAGCCGAATTTATGGTCGAGTTCCAACTCGATTTGAAGACTTAACTCCTGGAGGCAATATGCCAAATAACAGGATTTGCTTCTACTAACAGGAGTTCATTGCTTAATAACCTCAACAATTCTTTTCATGCTCCTGGAAGACTTCTGATGTCGAACGTGTTAGCAGCGACAAAAGGTCTGACGAGGGAGAGGACGAAAAGGAGAGCTGATTAAAGCCACAGAAACGGACAATCTAATAATGTACCAAAGAGAAATGGACTCAGTTCACCAGATAAATGGGTACCCGCTGCCAGTTATTTGAATGTACACTGTAATTTTATTCTTTTGGATTGAAATTTGTTTCTGTAGAAGTCATATTTAATGGGGTTTTTTAAAAAAAAATGTTGTGGATGAGTATGTTTTGTGCACATATGTGCCAGACAGTTCTATAAACACCAGCATTTAGTATTTCAGCCACTACATTTATTTCGCCCCAAGGTGTTTGGAACTATAGAGAATTTGGCACCGGTCCCACTCAGAATAGGGTCTCTGCAGCAGAGAAGGCTTCACAATTATTCGTCATCATTTAAGGCGCTTGTATCCTGCCTTCCAACTAGATTTAGGTATCTTGAGACAGCTCATCTTAGGTTCTTATGGTTAGCAGGGGCGCTTCACAGAATGGATTTCCCCAGCAATATATTGTTACGGGCTATCCCTGTTTTAATGCAAAGTGGAATGCAAAAGGAAGAGGGGCCGACCAAGGGCAAGATGGAGGGATGATATTCTGGAGGTGACAGACTTGACCTTGGGGGAGCTAGGGGTGGTGACCAGAAAGCTCTGGCGTGGGCTGCTCCATGAAGTCACGAAGAGTCGGAAGCGACTGAACGAATAAACAACAAATTTTGAGATGGCTTGGTCTGGAATGGGCAATGAAGACCCATTTGCTTTACAAAGGCCTTGTTCCTGGTGGAGATGAAAACTACCAGAACTGGTTTGTTGACCTGGACCAACACCACTTCCTGCATTTTTTCCCATCTCTCCTTGGGGCCATGGCTATACGGACCACCGTGATTAGCGCCTGCGCTTCAAAAATTCACCACCGCACCAGTGTTAAAAAGCATTACCATTATTAGAGAGAACACATTCCTTACCCATGGAGGGCATGCGGGCTCCCAAAGCATTTGACCTTCCAGCTCGGGATGCAAATAAGACAACCCAGACGCCCAGACTATCCCCAGATGCCGACTGCCACAAGGACGGAGCAAGGCTGGCTTGGCCCTGAGCTCAAACCTTCCGCAGTCTGGGTGCCCAGTCGGGTCCCTGGCGCACAAAGGCCTCCTTGTGCAACGGGGCTGCTCACAATGCATCCACAGTCGTCCGCAGTTATCAGGACAAACATTATGGCATTAAATGGCATCTGCTGAATAAACTGCCCTGACAAGAGGGGCTTTTTAGAAATAACCCAGCCTGGCGACGTGGCACAAAAGCGTCCTCGACGCCACTCAGAGATGCCGCTGAGGAGTGGCCCTTGCAAACACTGCCGGGCATGAAGCAGCCATTGGCCTCTTCCGTCCACTCACAACATCCCTGCCCTGTTCCTGCCAGTAGTGTGCTGTAGTGAACAGACCAGCAATCCCCGACGCACTTCCTTAAAAAGCAAAACCGCCTGCAAGTTCAAGGGAGAAACACGCAAGAGGAAGGGCGTGCTTTGCGTGTGAAAGGTTCCGGATTCAATCTGCAGTACTTCCGGGTAGGACCGGGAAAGACCCCTACCCAAAACCCTGCCAGCAGTCCGTGTCGACAACAGGCCACGATTTCCAGGAACAGGTGGGTTGTCAGACCCCTGATTAATTAGATTGATTATCTCTGATTTATGTATTACATCTTTAACAGCCCAATAGCCAAGGCTCTCTTGCCGTTCCCATGCCTATGCACCACACAGAGCGGCTCACAACAATTTAATCCCAGAATATAATACGAAACCATTCAATTAAAAATGAAGGCAGGATGAAATTCAGAGGCAGAGACCACAGACAAAACAATCTTTAAAGCAGGCGTGTGGAAGCTCGTTCGGCCTAAGGGCCGGATTCCGTTTTGGAGAAGCTCTCGGGGGCCGCATTCCAGTGGTGGGTGGAGCTAAAAGCAAAGGGGGCTGGCTGAAGGCAAAAGGGGCGGGGCCAAATACCAAATGCAATAGCATATTGTAGCTTTAAGCTCTTACTACCAGGAACGAAGCCTTAAGAGGCGTTGCAACCTTCTAGAATGGGGTGTGGGGACTGCACAAAAGCCAGGAAACTGTGACACCCCCCACCACCACCAGGAGACAGACATCTCTGTTTTAAACAGTTAGCAGGCAACAGCCTGCCGGAACAGATAGGTCTCCACCAACCAGCATGAAGACCTCTCTGTTCATGGACAGAGGCCTTGCACAATATTGATGCAACCAGAGGGGAAAGTATCTCTGCCTGTCGTCACCATCACCTGCCCTTTCACTTCAGGGGGGGACGCAGAGAAAAGGCCTCTCCTTCGGATCTTGGGGAACGGGCAGGTCGGTATGGAAGGCAGCAGTTCCTTCCCTCTCGCAAGGACTAGTGCATCCCGAATAAATTATGCAATATAGGAAACATGCAAATTTGCTCAGTTTGCATAATTTATACAAGTGACAGAATTCAGGGGTATTTCCCCCCCCCTTACTTTTTTTTTCTTGCTGTCCTGGCCATCCAATTATGGTAGAGGCATAAACAACCAGTGAGGAAAGAGGGAACTGACGGAACAACTGCAAATTCCCCCAGCTCTGCTTCCGTCTGTCATAAAGGCATCTTCCTTTGCCTGCTTAGAGAAGAGACAGCAAACTCCTGATTGGTTAAGATCAGTCCCATGTGACCAATCCCTTACTAGCTATGTTACATTGGCCCTAGAGTGATGTCACCAATCTCAGTACAGTTTCCCTGATTGGCTGGGATCACTCAAAGAAAGCGAGACTCACGAGAGAGAGAGAGAGAGAGAGAGAGAGAGAGAGAGAGAGAATGAATTGGTGGCACAGCTGCAGGAAAAAATGACTGAAATCGCACCAAATAAAGGTAAAAGTTGGGGGGGGGCATTTGAAAGCCCAATATTTGTAGGCGAATCAATGCTGCAGCTTCCCCTCCCCACATTTTATACATTTCTGGCTTCAGTAAGTTGACGTCAGTCTTTTATATCAGTGTTTCCCTTTGAAACCTGGGGCATTTTTTTCTGGATTAAAATTGGAAGCAGGCGTCCCCCTTACACTACTCTGCTCCCAGAAGAATGGCCTGGCATCCCCCTTGCAGTTTCTGAGCAGGCCAGCTGCCACCTGCCCTCCACTTTGTATAGTTAGTCAGAGATGGGACTGTACCACTTGGGAAATGATGAGGCTTCTGGGATTCCCCCACAGCTATAGCTGGGTTGGTGTCATTGCCCATGTATTTACAAGGGGGAGGGGGGAATGTAAACCATCTGACAGGGGGGTGGGTCCTGACATCAAGGCTAGGGGACAGGGGGAAGAAGCCTGATGCCCATCAGATGTAATGGACTATAACTCCCATAAACCCCAATGGTCAGGGATTATAGGAGCTGTAGTCCAACAGATGGATCCACCGTGGTGTCTTCGTTTTTCAAATCATGCTTCTTTGTCCTCTGTAGCACAAAGCTTGTGAATTGCTGTTTTCTACAAAGCTCCCTGCCTTCGTTTTGCAAATGAATTCCCAAATCCCAAATTCTCTCCACCACCAACCCCCACTGCACCCCTGAGCCCCTTAACCACAACCAAACTTTTAAGGGCGATGCTTAATTTGCTTTTAATCTTTCAGGTTGCCTCCTTTTCCTTCTCTATTTTATATTCAACATGCAAATGCATTCAGGGAGTTCTGGCCTTCCAAATGAATTGTCATTTTGATTCATACAGGACAGAAAAATTCTAAAACAGACCCATCTCCCATCAAGACTATAAAGAGCTATGAGCCATGAGGAATCAAAACCAGACACATGGGACTTAATACCATCAGCCACAACATCAAGAGTCCATTCATCTGCTCATCTTCAAGAGTTTAATATGCCATCACCTACCATTAATGCTCTTCTGCTTTCTATAGACAACAAAGATGTTAGTGTCTGCACAAAAGAATAAATGGACGGACATACACACACTTGATCTTAGCCAAAAGGCCAAGAAGCTACACAACTCTGTTATCGGAAAAGTTAATATTCAGAAAACAGTAGAATATTTCTTTGTCCCTGACACTCTGCTGCTGACCTAAAAGATGCCATTTTCCAACAGAAGAATTTCAGAGGGAGACTCCAGCGAGAAATAGCCAAATTAGAACTAATAACTGGGTTTGATTCTATTCATTTGGGCTTGAATAGAGACAATGGCTTCCTCTTTGAGTAAATGTATTAATTTCCTCAGCCACGCTTAAATGGTCATATTATCACTAATTACTGCTCTTGCGAATGAGTCACTCTACTCATCTGACATATATTTAAGCTTTTAATTCAGGGCTGAGCATTGTCTGTGGGTTGGGGGGCCGGATCCCCCGCAACTCACCAGGGGCTTCACTACTGTTGATTTTGCTGCCAGTGAAACAAGGCACGCAGGGTACGTGTGGCGTGTTTACTAGCACAATTTGTGAACCACCCAGAGAGCTCCGGCTATTGGGCAGCATAGAAATGCAATAAATAAATAAATCACGCTTCCAGGAGGCTTCAAATGTAACCAGCACGGTTTCAGTGCAAGTAGACAGACTTCATGCAGTTCGTCAGCTTCAATTGGGCGGCTGCAACAGTTACTGGAGATGGCATAAAATAAAAGTCCATTAAGATCTCTCCAACTTCCGGACAAGGCTGCTAAAGGCATCTCAGCTTGCTGCTGCTCTCAACCATCTTAGCTAAAGCCCTTTTTCACTCACCACTGGGATCAGTTTTCCAAGAGATTCCTCAGCTGCTAAAGGGTTCCGAGCAATGGAATGCAAGTCTTTAATTGGTTCAGCACATCTGTAAAGCCAAATGTTTTAGATTCCTGCTGGGGGTTTTTTCCAGTAAAGTCTGAGCACCACTTCCTTGCACAAGGTACAAGGACCAGAGTTCTCCCACAAAACCCAAAACTGCTGAAAGTACTCCTGTGCTAAGAAGAGGGAAGGGAAACCAAAATTTTGCTGCTGGTATAAAGTATGCAAAGTGGTCACATCTGCATTATATGCCTATACAAAGGGTGCATGAGAAATTCGTTTCCATTCATTTTCGAGCAGGATTTACACAGTTCACACGTCCTGGATAGAACTCGGACTTGCAAATGAAGCTCAAAATCTGATAGCGCCGAGATGGAATTTGGGGGTCTTTGGCAAGCTTGTGTCTCACTGATTCACACATCCCCGCTGACGCAAAATTTATTCTGTCATTGAGAGGACAAGGGATTGAAGCAAGGAACTGAGGATCCATCCCTTCACCACAGAAATATTCCTTACTCCTTTGACACCACTGGGGCTCAGTTTCTGAGATTTTACCAGGCAGTGTCCCCATGCAAAGCCGTCCTGGGGGCTAGAAATCTGCTTCTTTACAAAAAGAAAAGGAAGAAAGCTGAGGTTTTCAGTGTTGCATTTTTGAGCCCAATAACCTAGATTGAAAATATTTTATGAATACTCTTACCTCCCCCTCACAACACACCCCTCTTTTTCACGTGCAATGCTCCTCTCAAACAGCAAACATCTTAGCTAATTCTGTGCCAAGAACGGCAACCCTTATGCAAGCCAAAGAAAGACATAAAGAGAATGACGTCATGCCCTGCTCCAGTTTAGACATATAAGTACATTGCTAAACCAACTTGTTTACAATGGTTTAATTGCCCCTGTGCGGGCAAGAAAGTGTAGCCCCAAGGGACAATTACAGCCTGTGCCTACGCCCAAACTTCTTTCCTGGGAGAAAGTGCCATCAAGGAGACAAAATAGACTCAGAGTTGGAAGAGACCTCAGCAATCATCCAGTCCATCCCGCAGCTGGCAAATGTCCGTCACGCCTCTGCTTAAATACGTCAAGTGAAGGAGAACCCACCACCTCCTGACGCGCTCTGTTCCATGGCTGAACAACTCTCACTGTTAGGAAGCTTCTCCTAATGTTAAACCAAAATCCGCTTCCCTGAAATTTCCAACCCTTGGTTCTGGTCTGATCCATCTTCTACATGGCAGCCTTTCAGATATCTGAATACCACTATCTTGGCTGCCCTTAATCTTCTCTTCTCCAGGATAAATATATCTAGCTCTTTATTGATCTGGTTTTGAAGTGACCAATGAAGTGATAATTACAAATTAAGACAGCCATCTGTCAGGGATGCTTTGAGGTGGATTCCTGCATTGAGCAGGGAGTTGGACTCGATGGGCTTATAGGCCCCTTCCAATTCTATTATTCTGTGGTTCCATGAACTGTTCCTCACCAAACTTGGTCTACAGACCCTTCACCAAACATAGGCCTTAACTAGACCTAAGGTTTATCCCAGGATCGTCCCGGGGTCATCCCTGTTCATGTAAATGACACGCAGGGGATCCCGGGAGCAAGCAGGGACGACCCCGGGATAAACCTTAGGTCTAGCTAAGGCCTTAGTTTCCCTTCCTCTGTTCATTTCATTTACACCAGGGTGGGGGCTAAACCGGTAGCCCATAGCTCAGATCCAGTCCCTGGAGACACCACTATTGCTGATCCTAACACATTTTAATCAAGGCGCAGTATAGTCGAGGAACAACATGGAATTAATATGGAGGAGCCATAAATAAATAAAAATCAGAGAATGCATTGAGACAGTGAGAAATACAGTGATAGTGTGGTTCTTCCAGTAGAAGCTCCTGAACTGCTGCCGGTAAGTTCTGACTTGGTCCCAAGATGGAAGTCAAAAGAGGGGCCCAGGAATAAAAAGTCCTTTCCAAAGAGGAGCTTGGATTCCTACAGCTGCTCTGTTCCCAAAGTACCTCGGCTCCACCACACAAAGTAACACACCCGCACATGCACAAAACGTTCACTGATGGAACAGAGTCTCTAGACCGTGGAGCTAGAATTCAGCAGCAGATGTAATGCTATCGCCAGCGGCTTGAACTGGGAGCTTGGATTTTCATCACGCCATGTGCGTTAATTGGCTTACCTAGAGCCAGGATATTTGTTATCAGCATCTGCTGCATTGTAAATGACTACTCTCCATCATGGGATTGTCATCACCGTCATTAGTTTCTGTATGGAATTTCCTTCAGACCTGTTTTGCTTTCTTCCTCTCACTACCATCACATGTACTGTATAAAAAACTTGACAGCCTCCATAATACTCTAGGCATCTGACGAGGTAGACTGCAGACCATGGGAGCTCATGCCAGAATAAATCTGTTAGTCTTTAAGGTGCCTTAAGAGACTTTGTTGCCTTCGCTGCCGTAGACTAACATGGCCAGAAGGACACCAAGGTATCCTCACATGACCCTAAAGAAAACAGTGTTGTGTACTCTTCTTCTTAAAACATGTGTGAATTGTACCTAAGGCACAATCTTGTGCATGTTTAAACAGAAAAAAAATCATACAACTCCCAGCATGTTCCAGCCAGTATGGACGGTTGGGAGACGCTGGGAGTTTTAGGGCTTATTTTTTGTCTAAACATGCATAGGATTGCACCCCAAAAAATATCTTCCTGAATATCTCCTTCAGAAGTACCTAATGCAGCCTTGTTAAGTAGATCCTCACCTGATCACCTCTGACAAGGAATTACAATCACTAGGCTATCAGAGGGAAGCTTTAGATAGATAGAAGTTGATGGTAGTTCTTTTCAACCATTTTCAACCATCTAATATCTAATAAATACAAGGTTATAAATTTATATACTGCTTTCTACACAGTCCTCAAATCGGCAAAAACCATTGCTACAAAAATACAACAATAAAAATAAAGGAACGAGTAGGCAGAATACGAAGACATTTGCCTGAACTCAGGAAAAACTTCCTGATTGTTAGAGCAGTACGACAATGGAAACAGTTACCCAGGGAGGTTGTGGGTTCTCCCACAGTAGAGGCATTCAAGAGGCAGCTGGTCAACCATCTGTCAGGGACGCTTTATGGTGGATTCCTGTATTGATCAGGGGGTTGGACTCGATGGCCTTGTAGGCCCCTTCCAATTCTACTATTCTAGGATTCTATATCCCAGGATAACCTCACACTTAGTGCTTATGTGTTAAGTTCAGTGTTGACTGCATCATAGGACTGGAGCAATACAGAAGCAGCTTGAACGTTGGACAAAACTCTGCTATCTAACCTACAGACCTCACTCATTTTTTAACAGGACAGGAACTCGAGGTCAGACCAGATGGGGAAAAAACGTCGATGACTTCTACCTACTCAGATCAGATTATGACCCCCTTCAATGAACATGTTTATTTTCAACGCAATCCTTGTAAACACCATTAAGCATCATTTAGTCATCTGTTTCCCGGTTTCCATTCCTGACAGTTTTATTTTAAGATTCCAGAATGTTTCCAAACATTAACCAAAATAAAAATAATTTTAAAAAAAAATCAAATTGGGGAGTTTCCAAAGAAAGTAACTTAACACGATCCATCTGCTAGAAGAATGTGTTTGTCCCACTGGGGGGGGGGGGGGGCGTGCAACAGTTGGGCTGTTTCTAAACTCATGTGTGGAATTTGGCTACTGCAGGAAAATCCTACCCCCACCCCACAAGGCCGGGAAAAATGCAAAGAATCCTACAGGAACTCAAGACAGAAGAATTTTGCTAGTGTCTAAAACAAAACAAGAGCTCTTTCTATGCAAATTGCAAGATCAAACTACATTTCAGAAAAATAGGAGAGAATAGGGACGGACACACGACCCCAACCTTTTCGGGTCTGTAGATACATCTGGAATTTTTAAAGTGTTGTGGGCACTCTCACAAAATGGCTGCCACGGAGGGTCTGATGAGTCACAAAACACTCATTTCCCAGAAGGCAAACTGGTGAAACTAAAAAAATGTAAGTTATAAGGCAGAGGTGGGGAGTCTGAGCTCCACTGAGCCAGTGCAGTCTAGCAGTTAAAACGCTGGACTGTGAGTCGGGAGATCTGGGTTCTAGTCTCCACTCAGCCATGGAAGCTCACAGGGTGACTTTGGGCTAGTCACACACTCCCACCTAACAGGGTTGTTGTTGTGAGGATAAAACGGAGGATTATGTATGCCGCCTTGGATTCCTTAAGGATGCAGAAAGGCAGGATATAAATGTAATCAATAAATAAAATGCAAAAAACAGTCTTTGGAATCCTGAAGAGTAGCACTTGCTCTTCAGGATTGAAGCATGTCAATTTGTCCCAGTTATTATTATTTTTAAATTAAGAAATAAAATAAAAATCAGGTGAGGTAGGGTTAGGATTAGAAAGGAGTCCAAGGGTACCTTATTGGAGACCTCAGGAGTTCTACTTCCCTCAAAATATGCTTTCAGGAGCATATTTTGAGGCACAAGGAGGGAAACACTCCGTGCACACTCAACATTTATACTTGGCTGTACACACATACATGTTATACCCGAGTACGTACATTTGAGTGCAAGAAATGATATGAGAACGGTCCCTCCAGTCTTGAGTACCATGAGCCTGCCTTGCAGCGAGGTCATTTGGACCTTCAGGAGAAGCGATTCCAAGTCTGTTCATAGATTTCCCCAGTTGCTGCAAGTTACCAGCACAGATGAATAATTCACTCTACAGCTGCTCCTAATGTTAGACAAATGGACATGCAGACTCCAACCCATGCATTTTTCAGAGAGGTGGAAAATAAGACTGCTAAAACATGCAACAGCTAGCTGTACTTATGTAACTTCTCTGTGTGTGAAAAGTCCAAGCTTCCGAGGAGGCCAATGAAAGTTGCATGTATTGGGTACATCTTGGGATCCAACCTGTCACACGCCAGCTGTTCAAGGCGGCATGTCAGGTGAGGTGATCTGATCTGGGAAAATGTCTCAGCTCCAGCCTCGCTCTTCCCTGGTGTTACTCTTGCGTAGAAACGGCTGGCAAACCCCTGGGAACTTCAGCCTTAATTTAAAATAGTCATCTGAGGCCTCGTGAGGCATAAACATAGTGCCAAGAAATGGCTTTGCAAATGACTGCAAAAGTTACTCGCCCACCTGTACTAGTCATATATCTGTGCTACTCATTTGTGGCAAATCAACAGCCTGAAAGGGGAAACACAGCATCACAAAATCAAGACTCTTGCTTCCAATTCTGGGCATTTGAAGGTAATTCTTAATTGCTACAGGGGAAAAGCCTGCACAATGGGCAGTATCCAAATGTGTCATTCTTTTACCGCAAACGACGTTGCAAAAGTAGGAACTAGGTCCTGAACTATGCGCAAGAGGAGAACCCAAGTAAAGTTACATTTCATAGAATAGCAGAGTTGGGAGGGGCCTACAAGGCCATCGAGTCCAACCCCTGCTCAATGCAGGAATCCACCCTAAAGCATCCCTGACAGATGGTTGTCCAGCTGCCTCTTGAAGGCCTCTAGTGTGGGAGAGCCCACAACCTCCATAAGTAACTGATTCCATTGTCGCACTGCTCTAACAGTCAGGAAGTTTTTCCTGATGTCCAGCTGGAATCTGGCTTCCTTTAACTTGATCCCGTTATTCCGTGTCCTGCACTCTGGGAGGATCAAGAAGAGATTTGCACAGCTAAGCAAGCAGTGCAAACCGCTTGTGCAACGGAAAGATTTAGCTGAGCTCTGCGAGCGCCATTTGGGCTTGTGGAACGACACCATTGGATACAGCCCACGGGATACAGCTGGGTGGGTTGAGGAACAGGGGAGAGGGAAGGATGCAACATAATAGGCTTGCTGTTGTTATTTATTTCAGTATGCAATTGTTATTTATTTCCCTGTTCTATAGAACGCAGCCAAAGAGCTGACGCATTATGCAAAAAAAAAAAAAAATAGCGGCAGAGAAGCAACAAAACTGCAGCTTCGGCAGATCAGAATTTGTACGCAATGATCAGACTACATGCCTGCTGAAATACAAGAATCCTGACAGCCCTTCCAGGGTGATCTCTCTTTAGTGTTCCATGATCACTAAAGAAAATTCCCTATTCCTTGTGCACTGAATGCACAGGTGAAGAATGTGAGGCCAGCGGGCCAAATGTCGCCCACCTAAGGATCAAATCCATCCATCAAGGGCTCCCAGGTGGTGCTGGTACTAACATTCAAAGCCCTAAACGGCTTGGGGCCAGGTTATTTGAAGGAAGGCCTCCTCCCATATGTACCTGCCCGGACCTTAAGATCATCCACAGGGGTCCTTCTCCGTGAGCCCCTGCCAAAGGAAGTGAGGCAGGTGGCTACTAGGCGGAGGGCCTTCTCAGCTGTCGTACCCCGGCTGTGGAACGAGCTCCCCATAGAGGTCCGCCTGGCACCTACCCTGTATTCTTTTCGTCGCAGGCTGAAGACCTTTTTATTTTCTCAATATTTTAACACCGAATTTAACTTAAATTCAAACTTTGCTGTTTTAATTCTGTATTTTAACCTATATCAATTTCTGCTGCATGGTTTTATCCCGGTTGTGCTTTTTATGTTGTATTTTGTATTTGTGTTTATTTATTTATTTATTACATTTTTATACCGCCCAATAGCCGAAGCTCTCTGGGGGGTTGGTTGTTGGTTGTTTTATTATGCTCTTCATGGTTTTAATTTTTCTGAACCGCCCAGAGGGCTTCAGCTATTGGGCAGTATAAAAATGTAATAAATAAATAAATTAAATTAAATAAATAACTCCGAGCCCCATTTCCTTTCCCCCAAATCATTGGCGGTTTCTAAGCTTTTGTGCAGTTTTTCCCCTGTTCTGAAAAGTCGAAAAGCCTCTCCTAAAGCTTAGTTCCTAGCAGTAAAAGTAGTTCCTACTTTTGCAACCATCTGTCAGGGATGTTTTAGGGTGGATTCCTGCATTGAGCAGGGGGTTGGACTTGATGGCCTTATAGGCCCCTTCCAACTCTACTGCTCTATGATTCTAAATGGAAATATGCTGTTTTGGCCCCACCCCCTTTTGCTCCGCCCAAAACTGGAATGAGGCTCTCGGGCTGAAAGGGGTTCTGCACACCTGCTCGAAGGACAACCGGACACAGAGCAGAACAGATGCGTCTTAAGACTCAGGCAGGTTTATATGGGAGAAAGCAGATCTCACAAAGCATTATTAAAGGCACAGCACATGATGTCCCACTGGTGAGCATGTTGGACTTGCACATGATTCAAACGCTCCGCTCAACCATAACATTTTGCTGGGTGTCCTTGCACAAGCGTCTATCTCAGGTTCGTACATGCATGCTTTGCCACTTGATGCTTGGCATGCGTCAACATGCATCACAAATCTGACGCCGGAGACAGAGAGAGTCTCCACGGGGCCTCATATCAGATGAATTGCTTTCCAATAGCGTCTGTTGGAACACTCCATCAAGCCTTCGAGCCGAGGTTATGGAGAGGAGCAAACAGAAGAAGATTGAGATAAATATAGCTGAACAATGCAACGGAGACAGAAAGCGAAGAAGAAGCTTAAAAGGAAGACGAGAAGAGAAAACCACCGAAGTAAGTGGGGTGTTTTTTTAAGGATCTAAATGATAAGCGGAAAATACTAGACAGGTGGCAGCATTTAAAACACAGCAGGGAGAGTTAAGAATCGAAGCTGGGAGACCAACAAGAAAATATTATAATAGTCTATGCTGTAAATAATGGAAGGCACAATGCGCTACTACAGCGGTGTTTGACCTTTGGCCCATGGGCCAAATTATTATTATTATTAATAATAATTTATTACATTTATATACCACCCCATAGCCGAAGCTCTCTGGGCGGTTTACAGAAGTTAAAAACAAATATGGCCCTCCGAGGTTTCCCAGATAGCCTTGCTTCATTCTCTGGCTCCATGCCCTTTCCCTCAACCACAAATCATTTGACGGTTTCCTTGCTTTTACACAGAGTTTTCCTAATTAATCAATCAATCAACTAAGATTGTAGTGCCTGAATTTGCTTTCCTTTTCCCCCTCCTCCTCCTCCCTCCCAATCCCCTTTCCTTTTGTGTCATGTCTTTTAGATTGTAAGCCTGTGGGCAGGGACTGTCAAGAAATACTTTTGTAAGCCGCCATGAGAGCCTTTTTTGGCTGAATGGCGGCATAAAAATACTTAAATAAATAAATAAAAAAAATAAATAAATTCGCGGCATTTTGGAACCGAGCCAGTAAGACAATGAACAAAAATTCCGGTGATGTCCTGAAGATGGACGAGAGCAATGAAAATGGCAGGACTTGACAAGACCTTTGACGGAAAGAGAAGAGTTAAGAGTATTCCAAGATTCCAAGCTGGAGGAGGAGAATCAACTAACAACATTATCAAAGAAAAGAAGAAAATGAGATTATAAGAGGCTGGAAGGAAGTGGAGGGTAAGAGCTGTTTGGGCAGAGTTAAGTTTGTGGAAATGGGCAGATAGCAAAGAAAGCAGAAGAGAACAATAGGGTTGTAAATCGTTGTTGTAAGATGGTATTGGAGACTAAACTATGGTACTGGATGATAAAGCAGAACCAAGAGGGAGAATGTAAAGAATAAAAGGGAAGAGGTCCCCCCTTCCAGTAAAGGAGAAAAGATAAAGAAGCAGAATAACTGATAGGAACCTGAAAGGATCATCGCGAGATATACAACTGAAACGAGATCATGACAAAGCGGATCCCTAAAGAGCCAAGGGACAAAAAGAGAAGTGGTCAACGATAATGAAAGCTAAATAAAGTTCCAGAAGAAGTGCAGAGAGGAAGAGGGGAAATCGCTTAGATTTCATTGGAAATACAAGTTAGAACAGTATTTGTTGAATTAAATGAGCGAAAAATCAGGTGGAAGAGGATCAAGAAGAGAGCTGATAGAAAGGAAAGACAAACGTTGGGGAGGGAGCAAGATAATAAGAGGAAGACCTGGTCTGCGTGATCACTAGAGCCCACCGCCGCACGAGGAAACAGAGGCATTACCAAATATCAGTTGTGACACCATGATCCTACACGTGGCATGAACAAATCATTGTGTACACCTAGTCATGGCTCCCCAGCCTTTGCACATGAAGCAACCAATACACATGTCGCAATTCATTATGACCTATGCATGGTCAATGTGCAGTTTTCCCACACGGAATAAAATTCTAGAGAGACTGACTTCATACGTTTCCCAATTTCTGAAGTCATTCTGAAAACCTTATGATAGTGACTCTGCCCACAGCAGGGCAATGAATAACGCAAGGCAAAGCGTGCCCTATCTTGACCGAGGACAAGAGAGTACTGAAATCTAATCGAGCAATCCCCAAACTGTGTTTCAAGGCCCATCACCAGAGGAGACTGCCTGCTGTATCTCTGCCTGAGTCACTGCTCAAGGATGACTTCCTTCCAATCAAGACATAGCCACAGATTGGTGATACTTGCAAAAATGTAGGGGATAAGAGAAACCTTTCCAACTGTAAGAATAAGACTGCCACTAATTTTAATTCAGAAGATAATTTGGAAAACATCTAAATTGATATAAACACAAACAGGATCAACCTTTTACCATTAATTTAATACACACACATCACACACAAATAATTCTTTTGTGATCCAAGTTCCTATCCCACATTATTAGTTCCTATCCCAAGTTCCTCTCCCACAATCTCAGTCTGATCTTAATCGGCACATGACATATGATAAAATCCTAGCTAAACTAGTAATTTCCCCTTAAGCCTTTCATTGCAAGGCAGTTTGTAATTTACTTATTTTTAAATGGGATTCTAAACACGGAGTATATTCCTCAGGTTATTTTAACGCCATTCAGACCACACATGTGCAAGGGGACTTGGGAGACTACAAAACACACTTCAGAAAACCATGAGATTTGTGAGGATAAAGCCACCACCTTCTGGAAGGAACCAAAGATCGACTTTTCTATACTAATTTTTCAGAACAATTGTGCCAAAGATTGTTTAGGGCCTCTGTATCTTTTCTACGGACTTCAATTGTTAGCAGTCTTGAATGGATCCCTGGAAAGGAAGGATAGACATTCATAGATAAATAAACCAGCGCGGGAGATAGTAGCAAACTAACTCCTAAATGAGTTGGTTCATTCTTATGCTGTTCACACATTACAGTTCTTGGAAAAAGTGTGTAGGCTCTAATTTGAACAGAACCTACTGACTCACATCAGTAGCACTGGAAAAAGTACATTAGCCGGAACACCGTCCATCTGATGTGAAGCTATTGCAGCATGCCAGGAATTGTGTGTGTGTGTGTGTGTGTGTGAGAGAGAGAGAGAGAGAGAGAGAGATTACCCTTCCCATCTCACAGTGTCAGAGCAAAACCGTCTAAGTGCATGGGGGAAGGGTTTTGGGAAGATGTGTACATATGGGGTGGATAGGCATGTGGGGTGCTTGATGCCAAGGTGCCAGGGGGCGGGGGGAGAGATATTAGAGAGAGACTGGTCCTTTACCACACCCAATGACATTCTCAGGGAGTGACAAGGTCTGAAAGGACTTGCAAAAGATGAGTTCAAAACAGCAAAGGCAATGCCCAATGCTGCCCTTGCACACTCACTGCTCACAGGAAGCTAGCGGTTGCGGAAGCAAGCAGAAAGAGAGAGAACACTGGTTTCTAGAATGGGGCAGGTCAGCATTGTTCACAGAAGTCCAGGGGACTCCAGGGTTAGTTTGAGAAGCACTAGTTCCTATTGCCGTAGTACCAGGCCCCACAGAGGCAACGGAACTAGTGGAGCTGCAGTGACAGCATTGGACACTGCCCAAGGTATCTTCCTGATTTGGGGGAAACAAGCCCGTGATAATTATTTTTTAAGAGCCCAATTCTGTGCCTGACTGAGTGGTGAATTGAAAGCTGTTCAACTCATCAGGTGAGTTTTTTGCAGGCGGCCACATCGAATGACAGGCGATCACCTCCACGCTTGCAAGCACAGTCACAGATGTTGACCGATGGGCAAAAGTAAGTTTGATGGGTCCAAGCGTTCCAATACAGGGCAGACATCTTAAAGGAATCAGTGGCACAGCCACAAATTGGCTCGCTGGAAGCACTAGCCAGCCATCCCCTTTCAGCCACGCAACTTTTGGCAACACGACGGCTTACATGGCAAGAGCAAAACATGGGTTTGGGATAAGCGGGAAAGACTCTCACCAAAAGGCAGCCGGATTGCACCAACAGATATTTTTAGAATCCCTCTTCTTTTTGATGGAGAGTCCAAATGGACTGTCTACACCCAGAAAATAAATTTAGAAATTGTTTCCAATTTCAGCCTTTTTGTTAAGTCGTAAGTCAGCTGCCTTGCATTCCAACCGACTCCAGCTGTCTCTTCTTCAAATCCCCAAAACTTTCACCCCCTCCTTACACCCTGACAGGCATCTGTGTATTCCTTCAATGAGCTCACGGTCGTAGGTAATGTTGCTTTCTAGAATAAAGCCATGCTTTTCTCAACACCTGCCAAGCCTGCCCTCACGCACCACACACCAATGTTCAATCTCTATCGGATGTAAAGATGGCTCCAATATGGAATATATTTCATATCTACAGCTTGCTGCTGCGTTCAAGCCAAGCCAGACTTTTAAAACGGTGTCCAATAAGACAGAGAGCAGAATTTGATTGATCAGGTTACTGCACATAAACTGATGGCCAGCCAGAACACGTTTTTAAGCCAGTACATTTCCAAAATTGTGTGCTCTGAGAAAATAAAAATAAAGTTTCTTGTGACTACTCAAAATAAGCACACAAAAAAGCAGTCCACACATAGAAAAGCATGAGGTGCAAGCTGGAACATTTAATTACTCTCAATGCAGACACATGGCAGAATTAACTGCCCGCAAATTAGTTTGACAGTTGAGTCTCTGCATGAATCACTGCCCCTCCAAGCAAGAGGCACAGAAATACAACTCTGTCATTCTATTGCCAGCTCCTAGCAGGCTAGTCAATTTATTTTACAATTTAGTAACGTTTGGAGAGGCGGAGGGGGCCTTGTTTCCAAATCTGGTTCTAGAGATATATAGACCTGGTTCACATGTAATGACAACTGATTGGTTTAAAAAATGCCTCTTTTGCTCTACATCCTTCAAAAGGTGTGCATCGTGGCCTCCGCACCAGGACCACTGGGTTGCTTAGAGGCTAAACAGCACAGTGGTGAACCCCCCAAAAAACCCATGCGCTAACTGCTGGGCTGTTTAGCCCACTGTACTCTTTGATCATCTTCTCCCAGTGCTGCCCTCTTGACTTCCTTCACCTTCATAAGGTCGAGCAGCTCTGATAAAATGCTGCCCTAGACAATGGTCTACAGTCACATAACCAGCTAGCCATTCTGCTCTGTGTTCAAGACAAGCTCCAAAGGTATTACCCATCAATTAATGTGCACTACAACTTGACCTGTGTTGTGATGCTACTTGCTAGACCATTACTTGGTACAGAAGACATGATTTGCACAGTGTACAGTACTTGAAAGCGAACTGATGTGCAACCCAAGACAACGGATGTGCAATCCAATTCCCAGGGGTTCCCTCCAGAACAGTATCACAGGAAGACGGATTCAGATACTACACAGAGCTCAGAAGCCAGGAAAAAATGCATTTGAAATTATCGGAACCCCAGAATGCCTTTCAACGCAAGCGAGGACAGACAGGTCTGAGCAAGGGCTGTTCAACTGGAAAGGAGAAGCACGCTACCACACTGTTACTGTACATTCCCCCAAGGAAGATATCTAGCAAGTCCTTACTCCACGAAACACAATACAACATTGATTTCTCCGTGCTAATTAAATGCTGCATAATGAAACCAAATAAATTCGCTGCTTGATTTGCAAAACACTAATTGAATCTTTAAATATAACACCCCTGGTACAGCGAAAAGCAGCTGTAAACATCAACAACTGAAAATCCGACGAGACCTTCAGGAGTTTGGAGAACCACTAGTGCATCCCAGTTACACGCTTCAAACAGGGCGGTGTCTTTCAAACCTCTTTCCTTTCAGGATGCAGGCAGGAAATCACAGAGATTCAACACTCTGGAGAACAAGGAAGAGGACGAAGAACTATTAACAGAATGGATCCCACAGCTGATTTGTAAATACGATGGCTTCGTATTTACAAATCAACCACCACATCCAAATGATGTCACTCATTAACGACTTTGTTTCTAGCGTGTTAGCAGTTATTAAATGTATAAAGTGAAATAAGTCTTTGGAGGTACAGCAAAAATACAATTTTCAGGAAGAAGTCTGAATATTAGTTTGTAAAAACCACACGCAAAAGCATTCAAGGCCGGATAACTCACTTTAAAATGCCTCGCTCGATACAACGTGCAAAAGAGCAAGGTGGAAGGCAGATCATATGAGAGAGTAGGAAGCTTCTTTCACATCCTGTTTGGACTTTCCCCTATCAAGAGCCTTGACTCCACTCAACCACTCCACTCAACCTTTAGTCGCAATGCAAAGTCAGGCAAGGCTTGCTGAAGAGTGAAGTGAATAAAATTCCAGCCCATTCTTCTTCAATGGGGGGTCAGAATAGACATTTCCCCCCACACACCATCAGTCTACATCTGACACATCCCAAACTGCCCTCTAATTCCCCCCCACACACACACACAAACAGATCCATGCTGCAAATCAAGAACAGAACATGTGGAAACTCCATCTGGGCGCTGACAAGTTCTCTCACGGGGCGTGAAGATTAGCCCCACAAAAGAAGGCTAGCCTTCTCTAGCCCACCTCTTCCTCGTCCCATACGCAGCACTTGCAAAGAGCCCTACCTGGAGATCACGACAATGCATTATAAAACTCCCCATCAAGCAAGTTATTCTGTGAGGGGGCTGTTCTAAGAGGCTGAGAAGGACCTAGAAGTTGCTCTACTGTGGAGGGACTCAGTTATAAAGGGCAGGAAGTTGTTTTGTGGGTCAGGAAGGATATTTTGTTCTTTCTATAGGGCAGGAGGCTGTTTAATTTAACAGATCTGGAAAAAGGTATCTAAAGTTTTGTAGGATAATTCTTCTAAAGGGTGGAAGGAGGTCAGATCTATGGGGTTCTGTGAAGCTTGGCAGCTGTTCTACAGACCTGGAAAAGGATCCATGTTGTTCCATGGAGCTGTTTGGGGGAGTCCGTTGAGTGGGGCTCTATGAAGCTGAGTGGCTGTTCTGTGCAGCTGGAAAAGAAGTAACTTTTTCTATGGGGTAAAATGCTGTCTGACGCACTGAGGAAGTATGTTTTACAGAGTACTATGAAGGGGTGGGCTATTATGGACAAATACGAAGTTGAGACTGCAGTTCCTTCAGGCCTGGAAGGCAAGTACATTGTGGTATGTGACAGGAAGAAGTCTATTCTATAAGGGAGTATCACAGCTGGAGAACTGTTTTATGGGGTTGAATGGTGGTAGCCATCTATTCTGCAACCTTGGGGAAGAGTCTGTTAAGGGTTTATCAAGCATAGAGATCAGTATAAGGCTATAATTCTATAGGATGCAAGGAAGTCATCTTCTGGAAATGAGAGTAACGCTTCTTCACTGGCAGTGTGTCCTGTAGGACGTATCTTTTGTACTATATTTAAATGTTGTAAACCGCCCATTAAATGTTGTAAACCGCCCAGAGAGCTTCAGCTGTGGGGCGGTATATAAATGTAATTAAATAAATAAATAAATATATTTCTACCCACACTTTCTCCGGGACACAGAGTACATGGTTCCACCACCACCACGGTAGCCTCAAAACAACCCTGAGAGATAAATTAGGCATTCAGATGTAATGTTAAACCATGGTTAAGAGCTCTGAGAATGAGCCATTTTAGATTTACAACAGCTTAGCATGCCATCCGAGCCCTACAGTATGGTTAATCTTAACTATGGTTAGTTGAAACAAGTTAGCTTCATAAGCTAGGATTTGAAGCTGGCTTGTTTCAACAAAACATAGTTGAGATTAAACACAGTTTGTCTGGGTTCAGACTATGATGAAACTAAAACAGAAGTGAACACTTTCAAACTCCTTCTCACACCAGACGAAGGATGAGAGCACACATGTCCAATACTGGGTGCCGCTCATTCTCATAACGCTAAACCATGATTTGGTGTTATGTCCAAATGGAGCCAGTGACTTTCATCACTGAACGGGGATTTGAACCCATGGCTGGGTGTCCAATCCAACATTCTAACCACTGCCCCACTGAGTTTCTGACCCACTGGCTTCTTCATGAAATAAGGAACATCCTGTGTAAATTAGGGCCATTCCCTGGACCATAGTTTTGGAGCGCTTCCCACAGAAATCTATTCTATAGGGTTCTTGGAGCAGGGGAGCTGTCTATACTATAGGTTTTATAAGAGGGCAAGAGAGAGCAGGGGAAGAGTGTGTTACTCTATAGGTGGGAGGAAGTTTACACAGATCTATGATGCTGGAGTGCTATTTGGGGTTAGAAGAAAAGCAAACTGGTCTATGGTGTTGGGGGCCATTTGCTGAATTGTTTTGGTCTGAACAAAGATGATTTCATGGGATTTTAAGAACCTGGAGAGCTGTTTACATCATGCCACTATGGAAGAGTCTGTTTTAGGGTTTTTATGAAGCTCATGGAACCTGATGTTCTATGGGGAGTGAGAAAACGTGTTCTGCATAGTGCTCAGCTGGGGGGGGGGGCAGATACAGGGGAGGGAATGTACCTGCACTGTTCGCCTGTGAAAATAAGGAACTTTAGGGGAGCACTGAGTCCACCCCCCCCCAAACCCTGGTTTTGGATGACTCCCCAGAAAATATAAGGAAGTTTATATTTATAAACTGAGTTGCAATACTACAAGACAAGAAGCCATTTACGCTCTAGCATTATAAAGAGCCTGTTCTAGGTCTTTCGTGCAGGGTGGGCACGGAGTTGCTCTTCTATGGGGCTGGATGAAGCCTTTTCCATAGAACTCTTCTAGGGTCAGAAACAGTAAGCAAATAGCTCTCTAGGGTATGAACAAGGTTGTTGTTTTTTTGTGGGCTGCAAGGATGTATAAAGCTGGAGGAGAAGTACTCCATTTCAGGGAGGTGTATCTGATTCTATTCATAGAATAAACACTGTTGTGCAAGGGAAATTATTAGTAATTGTAGTATTAGTATTAATGATGTAGTATTACTTATTACATTTCTTAGGCACCTTTCTCAGAAAAGACTCAAGACATCTTACAACAAAACATACAAAATATAAAACCGTTTAAAACAGCTAAAAACAAAAACAATAAAATAAACGGTGCTGTGACTTGGAAATTATTATTATGCATTTATTAAAAATTCTTGAGACACAACTTTCTCCTAAAAGACTCAAGGCATCTTACAACAACAATTAAAACATACAAAAATGTAAAATTGTTTAAAAGAGCTAAAACCAACAACGGACTATAAAATACCACAACCAGATGAAGCAACGAAATTAAGAAACCCCTCATAAAGCAGGGAGTAGAGGGGAAAGAGATAACAAAAGGGACACCCGGCAAACCTGGGATTATTCCCTGAATGTGTCCATCCTATAGGGCTCAGAACATTAGAAACAAAATTTTATGAAAGGGGTGTGAGGTTACTCTATACGGTTAACGTATAGTTACCCTATACAGTTAAAGGGCCTCCTTTATAGGGCTGCTTTGTGCTGGGGGTGGTGTCTGAAAGAGAAGATAAAATCGCCTTTCTATAGAACAGGACTATGTGTACTTTATGGCATTTGAAAGATGATTGATTGATAGATGGATGGATCTATATGGGGCAGAAGTATAGAAAGATAGATAGATCTATATGAGGCCGAAGTGTAAATAGATACAAAGCTAGATCTATATGGGGCAGAAGAATAAATAGATACAAAGCTAGATCTATATGGGGCAGAAATATAGATAGATAGATAGGTAGATCTATATGAGGCCAAAGTGTAAATAGATACAAAGCTAGATCTATATGGGGCAGAAGTATAGATAGATAGATAGATAGATAGATAGATAGATAGATCTATATGAGGCTGAAGTGTAAATAGATAGTTCTATATGGGGCAGAAGAATAGATAGATACAAAGCTAGATCTGTATGGGGCAGAAGGATAGATAGATAGACAGATAGATCTATACGAGGCAGAAGTGTAAACAGATAGATCTATATGGGGCAGAAGAATAAATAGATAGATACATACAAAGATAGATCTATATGGGGCAGAAGTATAGAAAGGAAGGAAGGAAGGAAGTAAAGAAAGAAAGATCTATACGGGGCAGAAGAATAACTAGATAGATACAAAGATAGAGAGACCTATATGGGACAGGGCAGCAGTGTTCCATGGGGCAGGAGGAGCCCTCCTCTAAGTTCAATGGGGCTCTCTTTAAAAGAAGAAAATTGCTTACTCTCCTATGGGGCGGGAGCCAGGCTGTTCCGGGAGGCCCTTCTTTGAATGTGGGGCTGATGAATGGGATGAAGAGCGAAGCCTGTGGGGAGGAATGGGGGGGGGCTCCCCCACCATTTTGCACCCCCTTCTCCAACCGCCCGCCAGGCTCCACACTTCTCCCTCCCCGACCCCCAAGTAAAGCCCCACTGAGGAGGAGGAGGCGGCCTCCCTCTGCCCCCTTCCCTGGCCCAGCGGCCTTTCCCCCCGCGGCGTCCACCCACCTGCTTTCTCGATCTTGCCGGACATGTCGCAGCCGCGCCGGGGCTGGGCTCCGATCCCGCCCGCCGGAGAGCTCCAAGGCCCAGCCCGGCTGACGAGGAGGGCGACAACGACGACGAGGAGGAGGAGGCCGCCACGGAGCCGGGCAGGCAACAAGGGGGCTGCGCCGCCGCCACAGACGCCGCAGCGGCCTACGACGAGCGGCTCAGCCCGGCCCCCTCGCCTCGCCTCGCTTCCCCGCCTCCCCCCGCCGGGCCCCGGAGAGAGGCAGGCAGGCAGGCAGGCAGGCGAGAGAGCAGCAGCCGGAGGAGGCGGCGGCGGACAAGGCCGCACAGCGCGCCCTGCTGCCGGGCCTGCAGAAAGCAGCGCGGCTCTGAGGGAGAAGCTGAGGCGCCTCACGGAAGGCCCACGCCGCGCCTCACGCCCACGCCCCCAGGCCACCGCAGCCCTCCTCGTTGTTATGATAATTAGTAGTAGCAATACGACTAGTAGTAGTCGTATTACTACTAGTAGTAGTATGCCATGGTAAATCTTTATTTCTTTACTCAAGACAAGCCTCTTGGATGCTGGGGCTGCCACAGGCGTTTAAGACGCCTCCTGTGCAGCTGGGCCATTTCTGACTGTGATTTATTTATTTATCTATTTATTTATTACATTTATATGCTGCCCATAGTTGAAGTTCTCTGGTTGGTTTACAAAAGTTAAAACAATGAACATTAAAAACAAATGTACAAAAATTTAAAAGCATTAAAAGCAGCAATATCCATTTAAAATAGCTATATTATTTATTACATTTATATACCGCCCCATAGCTGAAGCTCTCTGGTCTGTTTATAAAAGTTAAAAACGATGAACATTAAAAACAAATATACAAAAATTTAAAAGCATTAAAAGCAGCAATATCCATTTAAAATAGCTATATTATTTATTACATTTATATACCGCCCCATAGCTGAAGCTCTCTGGTCTGTTTATAAAAGTTAAAAACGATGAACATTAAAAACAAATATACAAAAATTTAAAAGCATTAAAAGCAGCAATATCCATTTAAAATAGCTATATTATTTATTACATTTATATACCGCCCCATAGCTGAAGCTCTCTGGTCGGTTTACAAAAGTTAAAAACGATGAACATTAAAAACAAATATACAAAAATTTAAAAGCATTAAAAGCAGCAATATCCATTTAAAATAGCTATATTATTTATTACATTTATATACCGCCCCATAGCTGAAGCTCTCTGGTCTGTTTACAAAAGTTAAAAACAATGAACCTTAAAAAATATATATATAAAAATTTAAAAGCATTAAAAGCAGCAATATCCATTTAAAACAGCTACCATTTAAAACGGCTATATTATTTATTTATTTATTACATTTATATGCTGCCCCATAGCTGAAGTTCTCTGGTCGGTTTACAAAAGTTAAAAACAATGAACCTTAAAAAATATATATATAAAAATTTAAAAGCATTAAAAACAGCAATATCCATTTAAAACAGCTACCATTTAAAACGGCTATATTATTTATTTATTTATTACATTTATATGCTGCCCCATAGCTGAAGTTCTCTGGTCGGTTTACAAAAGTTAAAAACAATGAACCTTAAAAAAATATATATAAAAATTTAAAAGCATTAAAAACAGCAATATCCATTTAAAATAGCTATATTATTTATTACATTTATATACCGCCCCATAGCTGAAGTTCTCTGGTCGGCTTACAAAAGTTAAAAACAATGAACCTTAAAAACAAATATATAAAAATTTAAAAGCATTAAAAACAGCAATATCCATTTGAAACAGCTACCATTTAAAACAACTATATTGTTTAATTTTTTATGTATTTATTTATTACATTTATATACCGCCCCATAGCTGAAGTTCTCTGGTCGGTTTACAAAAGTTAAAAACAATTAACATTAAAAACAAATATACAAAAAATTTAAAAGCATTAAAAACAGCAATATCCATTTAAAACAGCTATGTTATTTATTTATTTATTTATTACATTTATATACTGCCCCATAGCTGAGGCTCTCTGAGTGGTTTACAAAAGTTAAAAACAACATTAAAAACAAATATACAAAAAATGAGAAGCATTAAAAAGAGCAATATCCATTTAAAACAGCTGTTTGTTCGTTGGGTTTGCAATTATTGGTTTTGACTGAATTTAAAATGGTTGTTTTTTTATTTTTTATTTAACTCCATGGTCTTGTTTATTTTTCATTATTATTGATTTAATTTTGAATTATTATTTTGGATTTTCTTTTCAACTTCCTGGTTTTGTTTGTTTATTATTATCTTTTGTAAACTGCCCAGAGAGCTTCGGCAATGGGGCGGTATATAAATGTAATTAATAATAATATACTTAATTTAAAATTATTATTATTATTTCTGACTTAATGGTGTTGTTTGTTCATTTATTTTATTTAAAATCATCTTTTAGGCCCTTTTCTGGGGGCTTTTTTAGATGGTCGTGTTTATTACTTCAGATGTGAAACACCTGGGATTGCATCTCCCAGGAAGAAGAAGATCATGACAATGGGGAGTTTTGCATTTTCAACTCAGTTAAATCATGGTATCATCATGACTCAAGGAATATAATAATGGCTGCTTCTGCTGCCTGATGCTAAAGACATTGACTGGAGAATGAGCACTATTTTGTGAGAGAAAAGGATAAGATATTTTAGGGCAGCCTTCCCCAACCTTCCAGGTGGCTCGGACTGCAATTTTATTTATTATTTATTCGTTGATTGCATTTATATCCCGCCTTTTTTCCTCCAAGGAATGCAAGGCGCTGTACTTCTCCTCTCCATTTTTATCCTCACAACAACAACCCTGTGAGGTAGGGCTGGGCTGAGAGTCTGTGTGACTGGCCCAAAGTCACCAGTGAACTTCCACGGCCGAGTGGGGACTAGAACCCAAATCTCCCGACTCTCAGTCTATCACTCTAACCACTACACCACACTGGCAATTCCCATAATCCTCACACTGGCTGGGAATTTGAGGAGTTGTCATCCCAACACATCTGGAAGGCACCTGGTTGGGGAAGGCTGTTTTAGAGTAAAAAATAATAAAATGAGGACTGTAGTCATGTATATGTCCAGCTGGCCACCCCTAACTAATATGTATATTAAAGGAAATAAGGAGAAAGGATGCTGTGATGAGGCAGTGTCAATCTTGGTAGATCTTGACATGGCCATGGTTGCCCAGGTCCTCTCGCTTGCTACTCTCTGGGTTGTCACTTGGCCAGCCCTGAGCTACAGAGCCCTAGATTTTGGCTCCAAGATCCAGCCTTGACATGGCCATGGTTGCCCAGGTCCTCCCGCTTGCTACTCTCTGGGTTGTCACTTGGCCAGCCTTGAGCTACAGAGCCCTAGATTTTGGCTCCAAGATCCAGCTTTAGCTGCACCACTGCTAACCAGGCTTGGTTACCACCCACCCACTCATCCCTTTGGAAATTGTTACGAAGGGCCTCCATTGCACTGACTTCCCTCCTGCAGAGGAAACATGTTTTGGGGTGAATGGTGCTGTCAAGAGGTTAGGGGGCTCAGCCCCGAGGGAACCCTGTAGGATGGGAAATGGGCAGGCCAGCCCTACCTGCAAAGCGTGGCATAATAAAGGGGAAAGGGGGGCTCTGAACATGGGCAGAACGCCTCCCTCTAACGCCGTTAGGTAACTGTAACCATTGCCACTCCACTGGTATAGATACATCAATAACTTAAGACACCAGCCTTTCCCAACCTGGTGTCCTCCAGATGTCTTGGACTATAACTCCCATCAGCCCCAACCAGCGGCTATGGGAGTTGTCATCCAAAACACCTGGAGGGCACCAGATTGGGGAGGGCTGTTTTATAGGGTAGCATAAGGATACCTGCCCATTGCTGCAGGATAATTGCAACTATTAGCACTGCCCAACACACAAATATGTGTCTTGCAAACAAGCTAAATTTGACCTTTTGGGAACTCCGTAGTGCATCTTTCCCCTTACATTCAATAATAATTTTGGGGGTGGGATCTGCATAAGACCTGCAAGCTGCGTGTTACACATTCCTGAAAATAACGAAAAACAAGTTTATATCCCCCCTCCCTCGAAAAACAAACACATCCTGATTGTGCACCCATCAGTGATGAACAGACAGGATATCATCGTATTGTAACTGAAAAGGAAGTGAAACTCTGTAAAGTTATTGTCTTCAGTGACACACAGATACAGCAAGTGGATCAGGGTGTCCCTGACCAGAATCTGTCACCCGAAACAACGGCTTCACATGACTCCTAGGATAGAAAGACCCTACAGTTTTTTGACCAGAACAGAAGACAGAGAAAATGGGCGACCTCCAGTGGACTGAGAAAGAAATTATGCCGCATAGAGTTGGCATAGATTTCTTGCTTTAAAGCAGCGTCTTTAAAACTTTTTAGCCTTAGGGAGTTCTTTCCACATCAGCATACTTCCTAAAGATCCCTGGCGTGGCTGCTAAATTTATCACTACGTTTCTGTATTGCCCAATAGCCAAAGCTCTCTGGGCGGTTCACGAAGGTTAACACCCCAAAATGCAACACGATAAAATATAAAACCTTCCAAAACCAAGGGGGAAAACAGTAAAAGCCAACAGCCAAAAATACAACATGATAAAATATGGAACCTTTCAATGTTTAAAACCAAGGTGAAAACCAGAATAATAATAAAAAAGTTAACACCCTAAAATGCAACATGATGAAATATAAAACTTTCCAAGGTTAAAAACCAGAGTAAAAGCCAGCAGCCAGAAATACAACATGAGAAAATATAAAACTTCCCAATATTTAAAACCAAGGTGAAAACCAGCAGGAGTGTAAAGATCTAACATGACAATTAACACATTTTTAAAAAGGCAAAGGATTAAAAAGCCAGGGAAAATAAAACGTTCTACTCCTGGTACCCAAAGGGCCATGATGTAGGTTAATCCTAATCACTGCAGCTAATTTTCTAAGGTTTATACTCTGCTCAAGAAGATTCTGGCCAGGCCTGTTGAATGTGTTCTAGGGTGCCCTCGCAATTGCTGCAGGGTGGCAATGATGGGAAAGCAAAGTAATTTATTCTTGAAGCATCAGGATAAAGAAACAAAGGGCACCCTCAATGTCTTCCCCTTCCTCAGTGAGACTACCTTCTCACCAATGTCACCTGCTGCTATTGTTCCTCAACATTTCTCAACATTGACCAAGCTGAGGAGTGATGTTAACAGACAATAAAGTGTTTTACGAAAAGGTCCTTTCGTGAACCGATTCACCAAAACATGCCTCTTTGCACATGAGCAAAAATAGACACACACACACACACAGAGCACCAATCATCAGGAACAAAATGCAGTTAGAAAGAGCACTCCTGCCCTCTAGTGTATAATCAGGTTTTAATGTTCACATACAATGCTCACGGCCTTGCTATTTCTCCTCCTTCCAATACTAATACAAAATCCACAATAAGGAAAACACACCTGTATAAGGTGCTGCTTATGCAGGTGTATCTCCCCAGCTGGATCTGGGCGTTCATTTTTATGCAGTTCATACTTTGTTGTTTATTCGTTCAGTCGCTTCCAACTCTTCGTAACTTCATGGACCAGCCCACGCCAGAGCTTTCTGTCAGCCGTCACCACCCCTAGCTCCCCCAAGGTCAAGTCTGTCACCTCCAGAATATCATCCCTCCATCTTGCCCTTGGTCGGCCCCTCTTCCTTTTGCCTTCCACTTTGCCTAGCATCAGTATCTTCTCCAGGGTGTCCTGTCTGCAAATTTCCCCAAATATAGAAGAGCCTTTTCCCTGGCCAGGTTGAATTCATAGAATCACAGAATAGTAGAGTTGGAAGGGGCCTATAAGGCCCTTGAGTCTAACCCCCTGCTCATGTCCAGCTGCCTCTTGAATGTCTCTAGTGTGGGAGAGCCCACGACCTCCCTAGGTAACTGGTTCCATTGTTGTACTGCTCTAAAAGTCAGGAAGTTTTTCCTGATGTCCAGCCGGAATCTGGCTTCCTGTCACTTGAGCACATTATTCTGTGTCCTGCACTCTGGGATGACCAAGAAGAGATCCTGGCCCTCCTCTGTGTGACAACCTTTCAAGTATTTGAAGAGTGCTATCATGTCTCCCTTCAATCTTCTCTTCTCCAGACTAAACATGCCCAGTTCTTTCAATCTCTCCTCATAGGGCTTCCAATTCATGGAAGGCCGATGCAGACTGCAATCCTATTCATGTTTAGGCAGAAAAAAGCCCTACAACTCCCATGTTGGGAGTTATAGGACTTTTCTTTCTCTAACTTGCATAGGATTGCGCCCTTAAACATTTCCCGCAACACTTGAGTCTGTCCATGAAATAGCAATGCAATCTAAGCATTACCTCACATCTATATTGCAATTTCCATAGGAAAATGAGAGCTTTATTTCCCCTGTGTTTTGTTTATATCCAGAAAACCCCAATAGGTTTTAGATTTCTACACTTATGGCAGAGACGAACATCATGATATCTGAAAACCCAGCCAAATTCTTTGCCGCAGCTATTAGAACAAGGTCACAGATATTACGTGGAGTCGTTTTGAGTCTGATCTTGTTAATTTTAATAATGCAATGTATTAACATTACATTTTAATTTTGGCTCAGTCTTTATGTGCTTGAATTGTTTTTTTATGATCTATGGATTGGAAATAAAGAACTATACAATACACTGCATCATTTTGATATATGTTTTGGTGTATATCTTTAAAACTTCTTTTTTTTTAAACTAGAACTTAGGCTGAAGTCTTAACTTTATTTTATCTGGAAGCATGCTTCTCCGAAATTAATACTTTCAAGTAGATGTAGTTACAGCTTATTAATCAGAATTCCAGATTTTCCTCTCTTTTATTTATCAGTATTCTGCATTTTTAACCGGCTAAATAATGAATTCCCGATTCTCTATTTTATTCAATTATAGATTTACCATTATGCACAAATAAGCCATCTTTATCACCTGACAGGAACACGGGAAGTTTTCTGCACCAGAACTCTAGAGGGCAGCATTGTATACACCATAATAAAAAGAAATACACAATCTAATTGAAGTTAATAGCATAGGGACTGAGAAAAACCCAGCCATCTGTTTCAATGAAACCTGTTGCTATTCAAAAGACTCCACATAGCACAGATCCACCCACTTGCTACCAAATATGAGGTTACAGTTGGAGAAGTCAAACCTGGTTAGCTTTGTGGCATACTGTTCCTGGTTCCAGTCATTGGGGAAGAGCTAGCCAATGCAGTTGTAACTATTCTATGGCTCCACCTGCTTGCTCCCATCGGCTGCCCTGGGCTATATAGGGAGAAGGAATCCCATCACAAGGTAAGAAACACAGCTGGTTTTGTTACTCTAGAGTGCAGGATACTCTGAAATTTGTGATGTTGGTTTGGAATAGTATGTTTTTTTAAAAAGGGAGGGAATACTGATGTAATAAATAGGTTTTTTTGAAAATAGCAACTCTTTATCTCTTTGCTTTATATAGAAAGGAGTTCCGCCTTTCAGGTCAATAATAGATTTAGCACAAATTAAAGAAACTTGTGGCCATTTTAGATGCAAATGGAAAATACGGCTTTTGGGATCCCAAAATCCTGTTGGTCTCTGGGATGTTCTCCGGGGACCGTAGAATTCCTCTTTTAGGACACAATCCTACAGTGATTCCCCAAACCCGGAGCCTTACAGGCATCCAATGCAGAGCGGGAGGTGCAGCGGGGACAATATTCCCCTCCATGCGCCTCCTGCTCTGCATTTTGACTGGACAAGGTGTTTTTTGCCCGTATAGCTGGGGCACATTGGAGCGGAAGGTTCGAATGTTGGAGAGGCCTTGGTATCCATGTGGTTGAAGCCTGCAGTAACATATTCAGTCGCTAGGGGCAGACTTCCCTAACCAGCAAATAGCTTTGGACTCCATAGAGTTTGAAGCCAGGGGACAGAGTTACACGCTTGCCTGCTCCCCTGCTATAGGACAGAGCCCTCTCTTGGGCAGCAACAGAATTGCCCCATGGCAGGGACCGGCCCTATGGTTGCTGGTGGGCGTGGCTTCATTTAGATGGGGCAGACGCACCATGCCCAACTCCCGACAGTTGCGCAAGTTTGCTCACGGCCTTTGCCTTATCAACGCACGGGCTGTCCCACCCGTGGGAAGCTGCTGGGTCTGTTCGCTAGTAAACAAATAATGGTTGTTTACTTCACTCAATGGAAATGCCGACCCCCGTGTGCAGCTGCTGTGAAAAAGGCGAATTCCATATTAGGCATAATTAAGGTTTAAGGTTTTGGTACTAATGCACAAAGCCCTAAACAACTTGGGACCAAGATATCTGAGAGAGCGCCTTCTCCCTTACCTAGGGTGACCCTATGAAAAGGAGGACCGGGCTCCTGTATCTTTAACAGTTGTATTGAAAAGGGAATGTCAGCAGGTGTCGTTTGTATATATGGAGAACCTGGTGAAATTTCATCTTCATCACACCAGTTAAAGCTGCCCTCTTTTAAATCTGGTCACTCTAGTATAGCTCCTGCAGCTTTAACTGTTGTGATGAAGAGGGGATTTCACCAGGTTCTCCTTATATACAAATGGCACCTGGTGAAATTCCCTTTTCTATGCAACTGTTAAAGATACAGGAGCCCGGTCCTCCTTTTCATAGGGTCACCCTACCTTACCATCCTGCTCGATCACTGAGGTTGTCGGAGGGCACGCTCCTGGTGGTTCCACGTGGACCTGTGGCCCGATTGGAATCCACCAGGAGAAGAGCCTTTAGTGTGGTGGCCCCTTCTCTGTAGAACAAGCATCAGCTGGTGGGCCACTGTGTGAACAGAATGCTGGACTAGATGGACCCTTGGTCTGATCCGGTAAGGCTCTTCTTAGGTTCTTATGTATAGGCCTACTTTTCTCCTCAAGGACTGAGATCACACAGATAAGCCAAAATGCCACTGAAACCAGCTTCATGTTGATTCCTTGTAACCTGATCATATACAAGAAAGACTTTCTGTATCAGCAAGCTGCCTACGACTTCTTTCCCAGTCAAACACTCACCCAGAGAACAGCCTTCTCTTCCAAGTCACTGTGGCCAGCGGATTCAAAGGCAAAAATCTTCATTTCTGACTCCTGCCAAAAGTGGAGAGGAGTTGAAGGTGACTTGTCTTGTCTTGCTTTGCAGAAAACAAGTGAAATTAACATGACACAAAAATGAGGGAAATCAAAATCAATATCCCAAAGTCAAATCCTAAAAAATCACGCTCTGGAAAGGAAGGTGACCCAGCGAGAAATGTTACAAGACCTGACAGCTCCGATCTCCAATTTCTTTTCTCCTTGCTAGTCCCGGGCGCACAGAGTTTGTCCTGGAGCCAAGAACAGCATCCGGCTACATTGCCAAGTTCCTACGAAGTTCCGGGAGCTTGACAAGCGGACCTGGGATGGCAAAGAGAGAGAGAGAGAGAGGAAGGTGTGGAGAAGAGGAAAGGGCTGCAGAAGACTGAAATTCAAATATGCAATTGGGAGCTGCAACAAAATCTTGCAGCATAGAGTGCTCTGGTTCATGATGCCAGCCACGTCCTCTGGTAGCTTACTCCATTGCCCCTCACCCATTTTCCTTCTGCCCCCTAGCAGTCAGTCAACTCAAAGGATTTGGGTTCTGCTGGATGCAGAATTTTAATGGGTTTAGTATGGACAGCACACCGCTCTTGAATATCCTTGAACTGCACATGTTGCTGTGATCACCTGGGACCTTTAGGGATGGCTTTGGCTTTGGATTCTTCACTGAAAAGTTCTGATCTACCAGTTCTGGAGTTTGGTAATCCTTCACCCGTCTAGTCCACATGGAGGCTGCGAGAATTCCCTGGGCACATGATTCTAGTTTGAAGTCATTACGAGAGGGATCTTTATCGGAGGAATTTAAGAGCCTATCACGGCACAGGCTATGAACATGCGTCCTGTGTGGTTCCTATGTATTTATGGATGGAAAATATTTATAGCCTGCTTTTCCCTCCAAAGCAGTGTACAATGCTTAAAGAAGGGGTGAGAAATTGTGTTCAACAGTGTTAGATAGTCTTCTCTGATGACACGTATAAAAGCACTAATAAAGTAAGTTGATATGAACTTCTAAACTGGCTCTAGCCTGTGTTTATTGCCTCCGATACTAAATGCTGTGTTGCCACGCTTTTTCTATATCTAAGGCAACTCTGCTGTAAATCACACCAGACTTTCGAACACACTTGTCCCACTTTCGCTTCTAAGTCAAACTGATTTAAGGATCCCCCAAACCTTCAAAAACTATTTACCAGAGCAAATGTAGGACGGACATCTACACCACAAGCTGCAATCTCTTTCATTCCACCTTCCAGAAAGAAAAAGAAATGGGGGGGGGGAACCATTTCTTTTCTCTAGCTATGCACTGGCTCCTTAAGAAGGGAATAACTTTTATCCCCTGCCAGTTCCGTTAGATGGCCCAGTACCCCTGGCCTTTGCAAATGCATCTTCCAGCCCACGTTTTTTTTAAATGTGGAGCACGTTGCCCAGATAATGAGACGACGAACATCAAGCCGTTATATTTCTCGGCCTAGAGCACTTCTTCTCGTCTTGATGGTTTCAGTTTGTGTTCTCTCTTTTCCTTTTTGCAAGCCTGACCTCCTAGCTCTCTGTCTCTGGGGATTTATTAAAATCTTCTCTCCCCCCGCCTCGTCCCCTTTGGTTTGGTAGTTCAAAGCTAGCAGCAGGGAGACAAAACTTCCATAACGTCGGTTTGTCAACACATAGATCCTTTTCCGCAGCAGACAAAGGAGAGAAAAGCTGGAGCGGACAAGGTGTCTACGAGCGCAGAGAGGCCTGGGGTCTCTATCGATGCCGAAGGGGTGTGGTGGGCGCTTCAGCCCTTGAAAAGTCCGTCCAGTTGTCAAAAGGCTTCCCTGCGGAAGAATCCACAAGAAGATTCTTTCACTCTGTCCCAACACACAACGTACCTCTCAGGGACTCAACTTATTATCTGGACGGAGATAGCCTAGCTACAGTGATCCATGCTCTGATAACCTCTCGTTTGGGTTACTGCAATGCGTTATACGTGGGGCTGCCTTTGAAAACGGTCCGGAAGCTTCAGCTGGTACAAAACAGGGCAGCACGGTTACTAACAGGGACTGGCCGACGAGACCACATCACGCCAGTCCTTTTCCAGCTTCATTGGCTGCCAGTCCAGGTCCGGCCCGATTCAAAGTGCTGGTATTGACATTTAAAGCCCTAAACGGCTTGGGGCCAGGCTAGCTGAAGGAACGCCTCCTCCCATATGTACCTGCCCAGACCCTAAGGTCATCCTCAGGGGTCCTTCTCCGCAAGCCCCTGCCAAAGGAGGTGAGGCAGGTGGCTACCAGGAGCAGGGCCTTCTCTGCTGTGGCACCCCGGCTGTGGAATGAGCTCCCTAAGGAGGTTCGCTTGGCACCTACATTACGTGCTTTTAGACGCCAGGTGAAGACCTTTTTATTCTCCCAGCATTTTAACAGTCTATAAATAAATTTTAACGTGGTGTTTTAAACTTGTAATTTTGCATTGCTGCTGTTTTGATCTGGTTGAGCTTTTATATTGTATTACATATTATGGTTTTATACTGTTGTTTTATACTTTGAATCTTTTTAATTTTTGTGGACCGCCCAGAGAGCTCCGGCTATTGGGCGGTATAGAAATGTAATAAATAAATAAATTAAATAAATAAATATTATACGCCAGAAACTAAATTACTCTGGCACTGCAGGCTGACGTTTACGTCCGGCCTTGGGTCCTCTGAAGTGGGCTCTCCTTCCCGAAAACTTGGCCCCAAATAGCTTTGTTCGTCTTTAAGGTGCTATAAAACCAGAGCTGGCATCAAGGTAGGCACGGTCGGGCGCTTGATGAGGCCCCACATCCCAGCAGGGCCCCACGGACGACAGCCCTCTGGAGAGGCTTTTCCTCTTCACCATTGCGGTTTTAATTTGTTCTTGCTTTGACCCAGACAGCAGAGGTGGCGAGGAGCCACGGGAGGCACCACGGGAGATGCCACGGCCTCCATGTTCTCTCGCTTTCTGCCTGCCGTGAAAGTAATGATGGGGGAAAAGGGTGAGAAACGGTAAAAATGCTTCGGAGAAATAAAAATACGAACCACAGGTACGCGATCCTATGCTTGTCATGCTAAGGGCAGGATGGAGATGTGATAATAAATACCTGAAGCAATGTTCAAAAAGCAACGAAGAGCAAATAAATCCTTAACAGCACAGAAAATGTCAAGTGTCAAAGAGAGTTAAGCTGTTTTTGACCTCTTTGCCGTCCTCCAGTGGTTCGAGACCTTCCGACTTCAGCGGCTGTTATCTAAATGGATCTTCCATTTTCACCTTCAATTACAAATTCATTTCCCATTGCATTAATGGTGTTGCAGATGTGGGGGGAAAGATCCGAGTGAAAGCAACATGAATGACCCACGGTCCAAGAGAGAACGGAATGACTTCAGGGCTTCCTAGGCAAGGGTTGCAGAACCTTCTTTCAGTGCTGCCACCTTCAAAGGCTTGTTTGGTGATGACGGGAAACAGGGCCTTCTCAGTGGCTGCTCTCAGGCTGAGGAACTCCCTGCCGAGGGAGGCAAAGTTTGTTCTTCCTCTGCTGTCTCTCTGCCAGCAGCCAAAGACTTTTTTTTTTAATCCACGCAGACCTTTGGCATGTAAGCCCTGCCCTCTAGTAGAGTGACCAGATACAAAAGAGGGCAGGGCTCCTGCAGCTTGAACTATTGTGATGAAGAGGGAGTTTCACCAGGTGCTGCATGCCTACAAATGACCTGATAAAGATACAAGAGCCCTGCCCTCCTTTCCATGGGGTCACCCTATTTTAGACTGCATAAGGACAGGAAACTATCCATTCTCTGAGGGACCACCCTTCTGTATTTCTGCATGAGTCACCGTTCTGGCCAGAATTCCTCTGAGAGCAAGTCATTCTGTCTCCTCTTTACAATGAAGGAGTTGAGCCAATCCAGCAACAAAGTTTAGTTCCTGAAGGTGGCTTGTTGGAGAAAAATAAGCCACATTGCATGGTTAAGAAACCATCCTGTGAAAATGTCCTGGGTTCAGACAACATGCTAACCCAAGGGTTCAACAACAACCCATACTCAACCACTGAGTGTGGGTTAGCATGTTGTGTGAACAGCCTCAATGGAGTTTCTACTAAGCCATGAGGGCCAACACTCATTAATAAACCCATCCTCCATGCATTTCGAGGGAAATCCGTTTCTGTTTTGGAGGAGATTTTTTTTACCTCCCTGGGAGAGGCCAAAGAATAAAATTTGACATGAGTCTGTAAGCGAGGGCCAATTGTCTTGATAAAATATTCATCCTTCCCCGTCTGCCACTCATCAGCATTTTTGAAGCACTTTCGCCATGTCGCAGGAGGATTCTGGAAGAACTCTGGAGTGCAATTGCTCCACTTTCTCCCTTCATTCAAATCCCTTCACAAAACTCACCTCTTCCATGAAGGCTTTGAAAGGAGGTTGGATAAATTCTTGGAGGAGAAAGCTACCCATGCTACCTCCAGTATCAGATAAGCCTGTGTGCACCAGTTGCTGGGGAACATGGGCGGGAGGGTGCTGTTGCACCATGACCTGCTTGGGAGCCCCTGTTCGACAGCTGGTCAGCCACTGTGTGAACAGAGTGCTGGACTGGATGGACCCTCGGTCTGATCCAGGGCTCTTCTTCTGTTATCAAGGCATCAGTTTCAGGCCTAGGGTCGCTTCGTTGCAGATAAGTGAGGACGAAGTCCCTAATCGCTTGGCCGACCCTAATTCCTTCCGTCGCCTATTGCAATACAGGGATGTCCAGAAGGCCCTTGCCCACCCCTTGAAAAGGGCGAAGCAGACAGCCACGGAGATCGCCGTCCTGGGTCACATTGAGAAATCGCCGCTCCAAGCGGATGAGAGTTCCCTGTCTGATATCCCTGACAAACCCATCTGTCACGAAACAAGGGGCCAAGGGACGCGCGCAGCAAGGCGAAGGGGAAGAATTAAAGCCAAGAGAGCAATCAATACATTATTTAGCAGCAGGAATGCAAATTGCTGGGACTTAATGAGCCTCCTCGCACCCTACTCCTCGTCCGCCTTCTGTTCTTGCACCCACCCCACCCCCGTCCCTCTCGTCTTTTACCCTTTTCTCGTCACTCAACCTAACCTTTCTTTGCAGCAAAGATGGCTGACAAATCCTTTAGAAAATATCAAAACAGCCTCCGGGTGGAACCTGACAATAACGCTGCACCGCTATCTATTATTGATGGGAACGTTGTCGAGTTCCCTTTTTAAAAAGAGAGCGAGCGAGAGAGAGAAATTTGCATGTCATCTTCGTGTTAAAACAGCCCCTCGTTTCCACCTTTGCCCCCTGGGGCAACAGAAGTACCTCTCTCTCTCTCTCTCTCTCTCTCTCTGTCTGTCTCCTCTGCACCTACTCCCCCGGGGCTAAAAGACACAATGACAAAGCTTAGGTGTAGGATCAAGCAGACATACAGCCCAAGGGAATCATAGAAAGGAATGGTTTCGGCGATATTCAGAGGTGTGGGCGATTCCATGGCAGGAAAAGCAATGGAACTCTCCCTAACTCAGCTTCCTGGGTGCTACAGCAGTTGGACGCCGGCTTGGATAAGGAAGCCCATCGCAGAGAAAGTGAAAAAACGTGGCTGTTTTCTAGTCAAAATACTTGCAGAAACCCTGAAAGCAGTCAATATTATTATCCTTGTTATTGTGGTGGTGGTGGTGGGGGGGCTGAGTCTTAGTTTGCTTAAGGCTAACTGACGAGTTCATGGCAGAGGTAAGCTTCGAACGAAGGGTAGATGCAGAGACCAGTGTTGGCTCCAGGTTTCAGGGTGGGGGTCCTCTGGCGTCTCCTCCTCCTCCTCCTCCTCCCCACTACCATTGTCTGGACCAGAGGCAGGTGAGCAAACAGGTTGCAAAGATGAAGCGAAAGATCAGCTCCAGGGGGCTTTTGTGAATGGGCCCTCGCTGTGGTGTGGGCGCTCAGCCGGGGGCCCACCATGCCTACCCTTGATGGAAGGCTTCAAGGCAAAGGGTGTTGCTAGCCCTGACTGCCTGTATGTTTCCGAGCCCAATTCAAGGTGCTGGTTTTGACCTATAAAGCCTTACACGGCTTGGGACCACAATACCTCTCGGAACGCCTCTCCCGACGTGAATATACCCGGTCACTCCGTTCAACATCTAAGGTCCTCCTCCGGGTGCCTACTCTGAGAGAGGCTCAGAGTGTGGCAACGAGGGACAGGGCCTTTTCGGTGGTGGCCCCGACTATGGAAGGCTCTCCCTGACAAGGCCCGCCTGACGCCAACGCTGCTATCTTTCCGTCGCCAGGTTAAGACTTTCCTCTTTGCCCAGGCATATGGCGGCACATCCTAATCACCCACATGTTTATTTTAACGGTTTTTAATGCTTCATGTATGTATGTTCTGTGTTTTAGAATTTAAAATTTTGTATACTTGTTTTTATCTCATTTTAGAATTTCTGTAAACCGCCCAGAGAGCTCTAGCTATGGGGGTGGTATATAAGTGTAATAAATAAATAAATAAATAAATAAATAAATAAATAAATAAATAAGACGGCCTCTTGGCCCAGAGAGCTTCGGCTATTGGGCGGTATAAAAATGTAATAAATAAATAAATATTTCCTAAGGGCTTGGATCCATCTCCTAGGGGTCCAGGATCTATTTCACAGAGCCCTGAATATCCATTGGTGCCAATGGAAGATTTTTTCAAAAGCTGGGGGATCGCAAATGGGGAGGGAATCCCTTCCTAGATACTGCAACACACACACACACACACACACACCTCTTCCCCTGCCTGGTAATTAAGCCGAGAAAAACAAAACATTTTCTATTGATTTGAGATGGTCTAAGGAATGATGCAAATTAATTGAAGAATTTCTTAAATTTGAGATGATTTGGATGAGAAATGAATTGGCCGGCTTTGCCTCCTGTGAAATTTAAATAAATACTCATAATTATTTCTGAATGTGCATATATAGATATAAATTAGCACATGTAGATTATATGCAAATTTCTATCCTATGGGCCTGGGTGCTTTTAAATGCCTAGCAATGCCCCTGAATAAGGCTATAAGTGGTTTTTCGGTTGCAGTGAAGGATATATGGAATTTATTAATTCCATCCCTATCTGTGTTTTGCAGATTTTTAGGTGTCTTTCATTCCATCTTTCGCTGATTGATGGAATCAGATTTTTTTAAACCAAAATTTCATTCCACTTGCACTAATACATAAATGAATGTGCATTAGCAAAAGTGCTAATGGCGCATTAGAACGAATGTGAATTTGCACAAATCTCCCACCCACCCCCAGCAAAAACGAAAAACATTCCAACACTCCTAGTTGCAATTTTCATTAAAGATCTCCCATCTTTAATGCTTTGACACGTCAAGATTTTATTTTCTGGTTGTTTTAAATATTGTTGTAACCCACCCTGATCTTTTGTGATAAGGGCAAGGGACGACTCTCGATGAATATTAAAGAGCAACGTGGCCACTGTGATTACTAGCTGATCTTTCAGACTCAATAGCCGCAACTGGGCAGCCAGCCCAACATCAAACGTGGGCCTGGAGTGGCCAGAGTGTGATAGGAATCACGAAAAGGTGATAATGCAAGGAATTAGCACTATCTTTTGCCTGGTCATTGTAAACGACCTCTGCAAAAGATCAAGGTGAAGTGGAATTCTGGGAACGGAATCAAGGAGTGAAATACTGCAGAAGGAGTCAGAATGCTCTGAATACTGAATAGAAGGAGCCTTGTCCGTCTTGTCAAGGCGTCCTCCCAGATTAAATGGGAGAGAGCACCATTTTGCATTTCAGACAGGGGCAATGTTGCTTCCTGACAGGCTTAAGAGACCCAAACTTGGATCTAATACATTGCAAAATAAGTCAAGAGGATTCGTTGTGATTAGTTAATGGGCCGTTCACAGAACGCGCTAACCCGTAGTCTGTGTCTGAGTGTGGGTTGTTCAGAACTGTGGGTGGTTCGTTGAACCATGGGTTAGCATGTTGTCTGAACGCAGCCAGGATGGCTTGTTAACCATGCAACACGCCTTACTTTTTCTTGAACAAGCCTCCTTGAGAACCCATGGTTTGTTAACAAGGGCTGCATTCAGACAACAGGATAACTCATCCAGTCTGAAAGGAATTGCATTGGCTGCTTATATGCTTCTAGTCAGAAGTCAAGGTGTTGGCAAGGACATTTAAAGCCCTAAACAGCTGCTACTGATGATAATGATGATGATGAATTTCCCACCTTTTCCCCAGTACTGGGATTTGAGGGAGTGCCTCTCCTTATACATGCCTGCCAGAGATTTGGGATCTGTCAGAGCAGCCCTCCTCTGCATCCCACTGTGAGACATACCTCATGGTGGGACATGTGTGAGGGCCTTCTCTGTTGTAGCACCCCAGTTATGGAATGCCCACCCCTTGGAGGCCTGATGGGCGCTGATGCTGGCTTTATTTCGGCGCCAAGTTAAAACACTGCCTTTTATCGAAGCCTTTGAGGGCTAAATTCACCAAGGTTGCACATAGTTTTAATTGTTTTTATTGCTTTTAAATTTTTATACTAGTTTAAACTTGATTCATGGTTCAATATGTTTTTAGCTGTGTATATTACTCCTTGTTTTATATCGTTGGATTGATTTTATCTGCATGCTGCCCTGAGACCTTAATGATATAGGGCGGGGTACAAATGTTTTAATAAAAAATAAATAAATAAAATAAAATGTGAATGTTTGCCAAGAATAATCACATGTGATCTGAACACCTCAAGGGAAGAGATACAGCCCACCCTGCAAGCTGTACTTTTGAGCTGCAAGTGCTTCAAGGCATTGTTAGGAAAAGAAGCGTATACATTTCTTGCTACTGCAGCCAAATTACCCTCCCTGGTGGCCATGCCGGCTATCCAGATAGCAAATTTGGCTTTCTATAGCGAATATTCCTGAAGCGCCAGGAGACCTGTTGGGCCATCATCTCCTCTAACACCGGTCAAGGAGAAAAGTGTTTTGCAAAGGCCTTGGAGAATGCTTGCAAAGGGAATGCGGTGTGTGCAAACCAAAAGCACTTTTTTGAGGGAACAGGGACTTTGGAGGGAAGAGAAGCTGGTGCAATTAAGGGAAACTTAATTTCCTTCCAAACTCCCCACCTGCAACCCGATCGGGTTAAAGGGGAGACCTCTTGCAAAGCAAAAGACAAAACAGGCTCGAAGAGTTAACGTTAATAGAACCGTTAATGTGCTCGGTCTTCCCGGCTAATGAGGTTCCTGGATTCAAGAGGGCGAGGAGGGGAAAGCCAGGCCGTTGCGAGCTAATGAAGAGCCGTGACTTTAACTGACTGGAGGCACTGGAGCTAATGAAGTCGCCTGAGAATTGTGATTCCTCCTCTGGCGGACCGGCGTTGTTCTGAGTAGCGTCTTATGGCTCGCTTCTGTCGGACGAAGAACCCCGAAGTGAGAACAATGGGCCCAAAGAAGCTGGTCGCTCCGCTCTGCTGTGATTAGGAAGAGTGGAAGTACTGCTGCTACCTCGGAGGAAGGTCAATGGTTTCTAAACAAAAGAGGGAGAGCAGAACACCTTAGGGTGCCAATTGGATCTACTGAGATCTATGGGAGCTTACGGGTGCTGCTGAAAGTGTGGAGGCACAGACCTCCGCAGAACTTTTTGGACTCAGGACGTTTCATCCGTAATTCACCGGCGAGCTTTAATGACCCACGAAACCATTATACTTCAACTTTCTTTACTATTTATCACTGAGTTTAAAAGGAGGGAGTTTGCACTCACGGAAGGCGAACAGGGGCTGCTCGAATTACCGTAATATTTATGAGAGCTTAAGGTGGTGGCACAGAGCTATCATTGCACGTAGACAATTGCTTATTTTCTCTCTTTCTCCCCCCTCCCCCCCCCCCCCGGTCATCTCTGATCAAATAGGTTTTGCAGGCTTCTGAAGCACTTTGAAACATGCTGAACCTATTTACCGGAAAGTTACGGTAGTGGTCAGACCATGCAATGAAGGAAATGAGGCGTCTATCATAGCACCATCAGCCCTCTGATAAAACGTGATGACCAAAGGTGAAAGAGGGCGAACATCCCAGTATGCCAAGGACAACAATATCTCTATCTTACTAGCTTTCAAGTCTCTTAAAAACTAGCCAGTGTTCCGTAGTTCTTAGAGCAGAGGTGAGCAAACTGGGGCCCTTGGCCTAATTTTAAATCTGTTCCTCTCCCAGTGGCAGTGTGCTGGGTGGGAACGAAGACAGGAGAGAGACGTAACACTTTTAGACCTGGCCCTGCTCACTGCCAGCATGTGACCCATAACAAGTTATTTATTTGATTTGTAACCTGTTTTTCTATCAAAAATTGGAATTCAGGGCGCCCCTGAGTGACAGGAAAAGGTCCCCCAGCCCCTGGCTCAGAGTGTCAGCCCAGCACTGGGAAATCTTAGCTTCAAACCCCCCTTCAGCTATTAAGGTCACTGAGAGACTTTGATCCAGTCACCCTCTCTCTCTTTCTCAGCCTATCCTACCTCGCAGGGTTGTTGAGAGGAATATTGTTGAGAGGTGTTACATATGCCAGCTGGAACTTCTTTGGGGAAAGGCAGGAAATAAGTGTAATATACCGTGACCCTATGAAAAGGAGGACCGGGCTCTTGTATCTTTAACAGTTGCATAGAAAAGGGAATTTCAGCAGGGGTCATTTGTATATATGGAGAACCTGGTGAATTTCCCTCTTCATCACAACAGTTAAAGCTGCAGGAGCTATACTAGAGTGACCAGATTTAAAAGAGGGCAGCTTTAACTGTGGTGTGATGAAGAGGGCATTTCACCAGGTTCTCTCTATATACACATGACACCTGCTGAAATTTCCTTTTCAATACAACTGTTAAAGATACAGGAGCCCGGTCCTCCTTTTCATAGGGTCACCCTATGAACGGTTCCTCCCATTGCCTTTGGCTACCAGGGCTCTGGCTCTTCTTGCCCTTCTCCTCCTGAGCAGGAATGGATCACTCTGGGGAAATGGAGACAGAGGACGTCCTTGCCCCTCTTTAACTCTTTCTCTGACTCAACACGGCTGACTTTCTCATGCTGCTGGTGAGAAGGGTCAGCATGGTGGGGCACCTGAAAGGGCCCATGCCTCAAGTTGGGCCCAAGGACAAGGAACCTCCACTTCCACTGGCCTCTCCTGACTCTTGCTCTGGCCCAAGCAATGGTGGTGGTCAGAAGGAGGAGCAGGAGACGGCACAGCCTCCTTGCTCCCCGGCTCTCTGCCTATCAAGCAAGCAAGCAGGAACTATGCTGAGGAAGAGGATGGAGAGCCAGAGCAACTGGTAGCAATGGTGGTGAGAAGGTCGACTCACCGAGGGAGGAAGAACGTTGAGGGTGTCCTGCTCAAGAGCTCTCCAAAAGCTGCTTCCATTGACCCCGTTGAGACGACGTGCTAAGCCACGATGGTGAAGCGCTTTGAGCTAAACATGACATGGGGATTTGTCGTGGGAACCATGACTTAGCATGAACCATTCCTAACCAGGGTGGCTGCATAACCCCGGTTTAAACGCGCTGGCTAACCATTTGCGGCAAAAGGGCGAGCGGCCAAACCGTGGCCTAGCGTGTCGTCTGACGAGGCTCTGCCACTCTCTTTGCCGCTCGTGCCTCCTTGGATTTTGCCTGCCTTGGCTGAACAAGATGCTGGACTTCACCCCATTGGTATTCACGACCTTCCCATGCCGATTGTTGCTGATGTGAAGATTTATCCATTCTCATCTTCTTCTCTCCCTCCTTCCCCACATCACCCCACACCTCCCGGCTACAGCTCAACAGATTTGTCCTGAGGGCTCATGATTAATTCCTGCCCATAAACTTTCTGATGAGTCTGTGCGCTCCGCACAGGCGGCCCCCTCCAGGGTTCAGAAAAGGCTTACCAAGCAAAAATGAAATAAAGGCAACACAAAAAACAAAACTATCGCCCTCGCTTCTTCGAGTCTTTAACTGCCAAGAGCTCTTTTACATGCCACAGCAGTGTGGCGTAGTGGTTAGGGTTGGACTGGGATTCGGGAGATGCAGGTCCTTGTCCCCACGCGGCCACAAAGCGCACTGGGTGAATTTGGGCCAGTTGCTGAATCTCAGACTAACCTACCTCACAGGGTTGTTGTGAGGATAAAATTGAGAGGAGGAGGAGGAGGAGGAGGAGGAGGAGGAGGAGGGACATGTAAGCCCCCTTGAGTGCCTTACAGGAGGAAAAAATGTGGGATTTAAATGTAGTTGTAAATGATAATGATAATAATAACAACAACAACCTAATGACAAAAATGTAGAAAAGGAAGACGAAAAGAGAGAAAAATATACACAACTGGCCATGGAAGTTGAAGAATTATGGCAACAGGAAAAGGTCACAATTATTCCATTAGTCACATCATCACATCAAAATACCATTCGCACCAACATCCAGATACAGGAGTCCTGTCCTCTTTTCCATATGGTCACCCTATCCATGCTTGTCCTAAAGTCACCAACTTTCTTCTTCCTGCTCCTGGACTTTAGCAATAGCCTTCTCCTCCAGGAATTGATCCAACCCCCTTTTAAAGCCATTCAGATTGGTGGCCATCACTACATCTGGTGGCAGTGAATTCCATAATTTAACTACGCGCTGTGTGAAGAAGTCCTTCCTTCTATCTGTCCTGGATCTCCCACCCATCAGCTTCATGGGAGGACCCGTTTGGGATCTAGAATGATAGGAGGAGAATGTGGAATCCCTATCCACATTCTCCACTCCATGCATAATTTTGTCCACCTCTATGCTGCCTCCCCTTAGCCTTCTTTTCTCCAAGCTAAACAATCCTGTCTGTTGTATCCTTCCCTCCTAGGGGAGATGCTCCAACCCCTTGACCATTTTAGTTGCCCCTTTTCTACACTTTTTCCAGCGCAATAATATCATTTTTAAGGTGCCGTGACCAGAACTGCGAACCACAGATTTGTATACGGGCAGTACGGTATTGGCAGTTTTATTCTCAATTCCTTTCCTAGTGATACGTAACATTAGGCTGACCATATGAAAAGGAGGGCAGGGCTCCTGTATCTTTAATAGTTGCATAGAAAAGGGAATTTCAGCAGGAGTCATTTGTAGGCATGTACCACCGGGTGAAATCCCCTCTTCAGCACAGCAGTTAAAGCTGCAGGAGCTATACTGGAGTGACCAGATTTAAAAGAGGGCAGCTTTAACTGGTGTGATGAAGAGGGAATTTCACCAGGTCCCCCATATATACGAATGACACCTGCTGAAATTCCCTTTTCTATGCAACTGTTAAAGATACAGGAGCCCTGTCCTCCTTTCCATATGGTCACCCTACGTAACATGGAATTTGCCTTAACGGCAAATTGTCCTTTAATGGGTATAAGGCAGCAACTTTGGCTTTGTCAAATTCAGGAAACATTCATCTGTTCATAAGGCAAAGGGAAATCTTTTACATTCTCACCCCCAAATCCAGATTAGTGTGAAGTAGTAGTTCCACCGAGTGGCCACAATGAGGAACTGCAAGCAGTTCCACATGCCAATTTTCATTGAACAGAAAGATTTTCACAAATTAAGGCAATATGATAGAATATCGGTATCTTTACTTGCAATATAGCCTTAGGAACTTGACGTGCAATGGCTATAAACTTCTCTTGTGATGGTTTCCTCCTTCAGGCCATTAAGTCTTCCTCTGCTAAATTTATCAGACAAGGCATGGTCGCAACGCTTGAATTCTTAAAGAAGTTTTAAGAAATCACACTAAGGGCACAATCCCATGCATTTTTAGACAGAAAAAAGCCCTACAACTCCCAGCATGAGCTTCTGAAAGCAAAAGGACTGTCCTAAGCTTTAAAAACCCTTGCACTGAACCCAGTGGAGGCCCAAAACCCACTGCCCTTCCTCACCCCACTTCAGCTACACTGCTGTGACAGAACATCTGTTTTTTACAATTTTCCAAAACTGTGCAAATTCGCATTTGCGCAAATTCTCACTGGCAGGAAAATGAGCAAATCCCTGCCCCGAAAATGCACAAATCACCTAAAAAGTAGATTTTCATGCTATAGCTTATGGGGAAAAGTATATATATATATAAATTTTCTATAACCAAATTCACACCAAATTCTGGAAAGTGGGGGGGAAAGCCAGCCTGCAAATCTGTGGAATCCGTGTGACTCGGGAAAAGCTGGTCTGCTGTTGAATCCGGGGTCAGATTCATAGAAATGCAAACTCTTTTGATTCAGTTCTGAATTTCTCCGAGGTCTCCTGGCTGCTCATGTGCGAGGAGGCAGGGATAACAAACATGAACAAGACTTAAGCATAAAGCTCTTGTTGTTGATCACCAAACTTTTAGGGGAGGCATTTCGACCTTTCAAAATAGAGGGGCGGGGGGGACTGTCCCAAAGCTCAAAAACCACAAAATGATTTGATTTATTACATTTACATACCGCCCCATAGCCGAAGCTCTCTGGGCGGTTTACAAAAGTTAAAAACAGTGAATGTTAAAAAGTATACAAAATTTAAAGCCATCAAAAACAAAAACAGTATAAAAACAATGGTATCCATTTAAAAAACAACAGTTCTGGGGTCCGTTAAAAAACAAACTTAGCATATGTTGTTAAATGCTGTTAAATGCCTGGGAAAAGAGAAAAGTCTTGACCTGGCGCCGAAAAGATAACAATGTTGGCACCAGACAAGCCTCATCGGGGAGATCATTCCATAATTGGGGGGTCACCACTGAAAAGGCCCTCTCCCTTGTGGCCATCCTCCGAGCATCCCTCGGAGTAGGCACTCGGAAGAGGACCTTAGATGTTGAGTGCAGTGTACGGGTAGGTTCATGTCGGGAGAGGCGTTCTGTCAGGTATTGTGGTCCCAAGCCATGTAGGGTGAGAATGGGGCAGGGGAAAGAATGGTGGTGTGGGAACCCCTGGAGAGCTTGATCAAGACCCCAGGCAGGCAGGATTCATCCCTTGGACTTGAGGCTTTCCCCTCTGTTTCAGAGGAGGGCAACCAGGATGATCAGGGGTCTGGAAACAAAGCCCTATGAAGAGAGACGGAAAGAGCTGGAGCGTGTTCATAGGATGGCAACTAGGATGATCAGGGGTCTGGAAACAGCTCTATGAAGAGAGACTGAAAGAACTGGGCATGTTTAGCCTGGAGAAGAGAAGATTGAGGGGAGACATGAGAGCACTCTTCAAATACTTCAAAGGTTGTCACACAGAGGAGGGCCAGGATCTTTTCTCGATCCTCCCAGAGTGCAGAACACGGAATAACGGGCTCAAGTTAAAGGAAGCCAGATTCTGGCTGGACATCAGGAAAAACATCCTGACTGTTAGAGCAGTATGACAATGGAACCAGGGAGGTGGTGGGCTCTCCCACACTCGAGGCCTTCAAGAGGCAGCTGGACCACCATCTGTCAGGGATGCTTTAGGATGGATTCCTGCATTGAGCAGGGGGTTGGACTCGATGGCCTTGTAGGCCCCTTCCAACTCTGCTATTCTATGATTCTATGATTCTATGATTATGATAGGGAGTCATCATTGCAGAGGCGGGAGGGCTCAGCTCCGAATCGCTCTATTTAGGACGAAGGCTTTTGATTTGTCAACAGGTACTAGAATCAACCCTGCAATTCAAAAGATCCTCCCTCCCCAGATCCTCTGTCCAGGTCGCTTCCGCATGCCCGGCCTGCCGACGTCAAACCGGGGTTCGAAAGAACAGCTTGCATTAAAACCCAACGCCATTCCCTCTTCGGCTGAGATCAGAAGCACCTGCAGCCTTGATGGATTGCCTGATTAAAGGGGGGGGGGATTGATTGCCCTGTCCTCATTAGCATATTGTTAGCAACGACCCTGCGGCTTTGCCAACTTGAGGAATCGGTGACCTGGACGGATTAGAAAGCGCAGTGCGTCGGCAGAGGGGTGGGAAAATCGGTAAAGGGGAGAGGGCGGAGGTGGAGGGAGATGATTCCTTGTAAAAACCTAGATCAATAATATATACATCATTAGCCCAGTGAGGTTTCAAGAAGCAGCTGATGAGAAGAGTCCCAGGATAAGGGCTTCCAGTTTTCCTTGACTCGTTGTGAATGCTTCTCCCCTTTTTGATGACTTCCCATTCCCCGCCCAAACTATTGCAGGAGCACCGCACCAAAGAGCTTGCAGGATGCCCTGCACCAAACTTTCAGAGTTCGCAGGGAGCAATTATAGCCATAGCGGTCATATTTAGTTCTCTCGCATTTTCCACATTTTATTTATTCGTTGCCAGATGTATTCCCCCTTGCATGAGACCCAAGGTGAACTAACACGGTTCTCCTTCTCCACTCCATTTTATCCTCACGGCGGCCCTATGAGGCAAGTGAGGTGGAGAGTCAGGGACTTTTTCTAACCTTTGGAAAATTTGCGCAAATTTCGCTGTAGAAAAATATACGCAATTTTTTTAAAAAAAAAACAGCCCAAAATGCTCATTTTCCCGGTAGGCTGAAACGTGAAAAGGCGGGAGGGTGCGTTTGCCCGCATGTTCTGCTTGTGAGCCTCCCATTTGTGCATCTGGCTTGGGGCTTGTGCGGGCAGGGGTGAAGGAGGAATTTTGGCAAGTGCAGATTTTCCTTGGCAAGCTGTATCTGCCACAATTCCTTCTACCACACAACTACCAGAGGGACAAGAGATTCACGACCCTCCGTGGCATCAGGTTACCCTGATGCCAGTGGCATGGCCTGTTGTAGACTGGAAACATTCCCCTCTGTAGCTGAACCCTCTCTGTCTCTCTGTCTGTCTCTCTCTCACACACATCTCTCTCCCACATTGACTAACACATTTGCTGCTGCGTTTTTTCCTCCCGTTTTCTTTTTTAGCCCTATGAATCATTGGCTTCATATAGGATTTCCATCTGCTGAACAGTAGACCTTGCCAGACTGCGATGTTCGGCTTCCATCCAAATTCAGGATCCAAACTTAGACGAAGGGTTTAAAACTTACTTCTGCCTCTCTACCTCTTGTAAAAAAGGAACAGGCACACAGTATGAACCAAGGGGATGCTGCCTTATACCGAGTCAGACCCTCAGTCCATCCAGCCCAGTGTTGTCAACACGGACTGGCAGCAAGGAGTCTCCAAGGTTTCAGGCAGGAGTTTCTCGAACCTGGGACCTCCTGCATGCAAAACAACGGCTCTGCCCCTGAGCTATGGTCGTTCTAAACAACATAAGAAGCTGTACTCAAATTCACACAAATTAGGCCAAATGTGTGCACATTATGCAAATTCAGCTGATAATAATAATAATAATAATAATAATAATAATAATAATAATAATAATAATAATAAATTTATTTCTTACCCGCCTCTCCATTTGGATCAAGGCGGGGAACAACAAGAGGTATAAAATACATAAAACTGATTAAAAACATAGCATACACTATTAAAACATCCTAAAATGCCACTGCATAGGCCTGCCGGAATTCCAATTGGTGGAATTTCTGCAATGTCGGCCCCACTTCCACAAACTGCTTGGGAATTTGCGCAAATTGCAGAACCTCCTCCCCTCCCGCAAAGGCGCAGAATTCCTGGGGAAACCCACGAGCCGGCCTGACTTGTTACAGAGCGAGCCGGGCCCTGCAGCGGGAACCGAAACAACGTCTGGGGGCCGAGCCTAGGAATGCTCACGGAACTCCAGCCCCCAAATTAATTGCTCCGAAGCCCCTGCACCCAGGGGAGGTGGTGGTGGAGGCAACGGAAGTCCTGGGAGGGGGGGTTTCGTGTGATGCGTTGGGATCAAAGGGACGGGGTGCAGCAATGAGGTGACGGCAGATTAGGGGCCACAGGGCGCATGAGCGCTTTCGCACTCCAGGTTGCGATGAAGAAGCTTCCCCCCGAGATTCCCCCCCCTTTCTTTTCAAACGCCTCCGCCTGACCTTCAAAAGGTGGCTTGCCCCCCCCCCCCCGGCTCGCGAAATGGCTCGGCGCTCCCCTCTCTTTCAACTCGTCTTATGTGACAGAGCCTGTATTCCTGAAGGTTCATTTTATGGGGGACACGGCAGGCCCTTTGATGCGGAAGCCTTTGAGCCCCCACCCCCAGTGAGTAAATGCGCACAGCGAGCGACGTCGGGGCCTTCTGAACTTTAAATAAAATAAACCCCACTTGCCGAGGGAACGAGCGACCTTGCCAGGCAGCCAATTAGGCCCTGTCTCATTAGTAGAATGCCGTCTAGCCGCCAGGGCCGGTGCCAGACTATTTTGCGCCCTAGGCAAGGCGAGCTACTTGCACACACACCCAAATTGCGTGGAAGTCCGAACGTGTGCAATTCACCAGGACTTACTTCTGTGCAAACGCAACCCGCTATGCATCTTGGCATCCCGATCCCCTCCGCACGTTTACTCGGGGGAATAAGGCTTCCGAGTAAGGAGGCATAGGCGGATCGGGCCACACTGGTGCCTCCCGGTGCAACGCTTTCTCGGATGCAAGTCCCGTTGATCCACGCACGCAGGATTGGGAAGCAGGAGAGTTTGCCTTGCGAGGAGTTCACAAGTCCCTAGCTTTCCTGGGGGAAGGGAGAGGGAGTCCCGCTTGCCCGCCTGCCTGGACATCGTGGCCTGTTTGAGGAGAGAGGCGAGGCAATGTGGTGCCCTTTCCTCGGGAGTAAGGCAGAGGCTGGCTTGGGCCAGGGTCGAGCTTGCCACGTGCTTTTTCTTCTTCTTCTTCTGGCGGTGGCGGCCTCCCGGCTCTAGGAGGGCAGCTTCTGGGCAGCTAGAGTGGCTCTGGGAGGGCAGCTTCCAGGCGGAAGTCCAAACATGGAGCCACCCCACCCACCCCCGCGTCCCTGGCTTCGCTTTGGCTGGGTGGGCGCGGGGCGTCATCTTGCCCGCCCAGGCCCAGCTGAATCCTTGGGCCTGGCCAGCTCACAGCCAATAACGCGTGTGAGTACTGTGCGGTGCACAGCGCCCCTCTTAGCTTGGCACTCTAGGCGGCCACCTGAGTGGCCTCTATGGTAGCACCAGCCCTGCTAGCTGCCCCACCCCGTTCCCCACTGTCAGTCTCTTCAACCAGCTTGCTCATTCAGGGCCAACCGGGTTTGTCTGAAGAACGTGTGTGCCACTGTAAAAGTCTACTGTTCCCTGCTTGGGTGTGTTACCTTCCAAAGAGAGAGATTACCGCAGACGTACAGCGGCTTTTCTCTGATAGCGGCTTATTTACAAACTAGGGCAAGAAAGCGTTCGTTGTTGAAGCGCTGGGATCAATTTTTAGCATAGGGGCACACTTGCTACATTTTTCAAAACGCTATCTTGACTCCGGTGTGTTACTGCAATAAGGATCGAAAAAGACACCGATGCTGAGATTTGGGGTAATTTGCACAATTGTTTAAAAGGAATTGCACTGCGGAGCATGACATCAACAGGTAGGTGGTTAAAATCAACAAAAATTCTTTAGTTTGTTGACATCACTGCTAAAATCATGAATAATCTTGCAGCCCAATCCTAGGCAGCTGCACTCAGATGCAAGTCTCGAGAAGTTCTGCAAAGCGTGTTTAGGATCTGGGCCTTAATGAGACAGATTAAAGGGAAAAAACAGGATGCCTTTCTCTCCCCACCCTGCAAAAACATGTATTTCTTTTCTAAAGGATTCTGTTTTTTTCCCAGCCCACGTCCTTCCTGTCAGGCAGTAATGAGCAGTTGTTTGCTTGGACAGGCCTCTTTATAGAGGCTGCTTCAGAGACCAACGACTGAAGAGAAAAAGCAAACAAACGAAGCTCTGGCTGGCCGTGGAAGTTGGGAAATTAAACAGCAGAAATCTGCCTGGCTTCTTGAAGATGGGGAATTATAAACTTGTTTTTTTTAAGTCTCAGATCTGCAGTCAGCCAGCATCTGCTCTGTACCGTGCAAACGTCAACCAGAGCTATGCCTCGGTTAAAAAGAAAGAAAGAAGGAAGACACACACAGAAACACATTTGGGGAATATTGGGAGTTGTAGGACCTTTTTCTGTCTGAACTTGCCTAGAATTATTATTATTATTAGTAGTAGTAGTAGTAGTAGTAGTAGTATCCCGCCTTTTGCCCAATGCTGGGCCTCAAGGCGGCCTTACAAAGTTTAAAATATACATGGGGGGAGGGAAACAAAACCATAAACAATTAAAAAATACACAACAAAATTATAAGACATTCACATAGATGGAGGGCTGGATTATTCTCCAAAGGCCTGCTGGAACAAAAATGTTTTAGCCTGCTTCCGAAAGCCCATCAAGGAGGGAGCCAGCCTAGCTTCCCCAGGAAGAGAGTTCCAGAGCAGCCACCGAGAAGGCCCTGTCCCATGTTCCCACCAAGCGTGCCTGTGAAGAAGGTGGGACTGAAAGAAGGGCTTCTCCAGAAGATCTCAAAGCACGGGCAGGCTCAGAAGGGAGAAGACGGTCTTTCAAATAACCTGGACCCGAACCATATAGAGCTTGCATTCATGGCTGTGAGATCTGAGTGCGAGGGATTCCCACATTTAAAAAAACAACCGCACACGGACCCGGCCATATGTTTTTTAGATGCATACATTTAGGCAAGTCCCTTTGCCATTTAAGTTTCTGGTTGTTGTCGTTTTTATAAAATCAATATCTCTAAAGAACACTCCACCAAACAACGAAAAGGGAGCAGATTATAATAAGGATTATAATAAGCTCATAAGGGAGAATACGTTCTTTCAAATAACCTGGACCCAAACCATATAGAGCTTTATAGGTCATAACCAGCACTTTGAATTGTGCCCGGAAACAGACTGGAAGCCAGTGGAGCTGAATTGCACCCCAAATCCCTGAAGCAGTGCACCCAATACTTCAAATTACTTTGGCATGGATATGTCCGGGTGAACGAATAAAGCACCCTTGTTTTGAATCGGGCATGATAGAGGTGTACAAAATTTTGCAGGGTGTGTACACCGCACCTAAGAAAGGACATTGCAGAGTTGGGGAAAATGGAGGAAAGGTCAGCTAAAACGATCAAGGGGCTGGAGCAACTCCCCGAGGAGAGAAGGTTACAACAGTTGAGATTGTTTCGCTTGGAAAGAAGGCAAGTCAGGGTAGACATGGTAGAAGTGTACGAAGTTCTGTATGATGTGGAGGAAGTGGACAAGGAGACATTTTTCTCCCTATGTCATAATACCAGAACTCAAAGAGGTCATCCCATCATGGTGATCGAAGGAAGGACTTCTTCACACAGGGCATAGTCACATTATGGAATTCACTTCCATAAGACATAGTGGTGGTCGCCAATTTGGATGGCTTTAAAGGATTGGCCAAATTCATGGAGAAGGCATTCCATGGCTATACGCTGCCTTCTATATCAGAGTCAGCCTGCCTATGTACCTCAGTTGCTGGGGAACATGGGCAGGAGGGTGCCTTTGCACTCAACTCCTGCTTTTGGGTTTCCCGTGGGCAGGTGGTTGGCCACTGTGTGAACAAAACGTCGGACTAGATGGACTTTGGTCTGATCCAGCAGGGATCTTTTTATACAAGGCCTCATCTAGAGTATTGCGTCCAGTTCTGGGCTCCACAATTCAAGAAGGACGCAGACAAGCTGGAGCATGTTCAGAGGAGGGCAACCAGGATGATCAGGGGTCTAGAAACAAAGCCCTATGAGGAGAGACTGAAAGAACTGGGCATGTTGAGCCTGGAGAAGAGAAGATTGAGGGGAGACATGAGAGCACTCTTCAAGGACTTAAAAGGTTGTCACACGGAGGAGGGCCAGGATCTCTTCTCGATCCTCCCAGAGTGCAGGACACGGAATAACGGGCTCAAGTTAAAGGAAGCCAGATTCCGGCTGGACATCAGGAAAAACTTCCTGACTGTTAGAGCAGTACGACAATGGAACCAGTTACCCAGGGAGGTTTTATATCCTGGGTAAAGGAAGAGCCATGTTTAGCTTTAACCATTGCTACCTGACTGTTAGAGCAGTCTCTAATTTCCTGAATGTTAGAGCAGTACGACAATGGAACCAGTGACCTAGGGAGGTGGTGGGCTCTCCCACACTAGAGGCATTCAAGAGGCAGCGGGACAGCCATCTGTCAGGGATGCTTTAGGGTGGATTCCTGCATTGAGCAGAGGGTTGGACTCGATGGCCTTATAGGCCCCTTCCAACTCTACTATTCTATGATTCTATGACAATATATTGTTTTGAGCCATCCAGCCTGCGATACAAAGTATTTTGTGGAGGCTTGGTCTGGAATGGGCAATGAAGACCAATTTGCTTTACAACAGCCTTTCTCCTGGGGGCCAAAACTGGTTTGTTAATCTGGATCAACCCCACTGCCTGTGTTTTTGGTCTCTCCTTGGAGATGCAGCAATGGCGACAGTTAGGGGATGATGGTTTTGGAGTGAGCACTTGCACTTCAAAATTGACCGCTTCACCACTGCAGAAGGCCCAAGTATAAGCTGGTTAACTTTTGCACGGTACAGAGCAGATGCTGGCTGACTGCAGATCTGAGACTTAAAAACAAGTTTATATTTCCCCATCTTCAAGAAGCCAGGCAGATTTCTGCTGTTGCTGGGCCAGTCGCAGACTCTCAGCCTATCCTTCCTCACAGGGTTGTTTTGAGCCTAAAACAGAGAGGGAAAGGACTCTCTAAGTCACCTTAGCAAAAGGAGACAAGGCAGGAAAGAAATGTAATGATAAATAAATGAAATGAAAAGATGTTGGTGGCATTCTGAAACATTTCTAAGCTTGTATACCGAAAGCAGAGAAGTTCACACCTGTGAAAGATCAGATGGGTACCCTGGTCCCCCAACGTGGGCGGTGAGAGAAGATCAGACGTCACTAATGCCACCAGACAAGCCCCCAAAGATCAATAGATCTATAGATCCAGTGTTCGCCTCAAACTGATCCTTTCGTTCCCCCAACAACAGTCACACGCTGTGTGCAACTTGGCTTTTCAACATTCACAGCTGCTCAAAGAGAGAGAGAGAGAGAGAGAGAGAAAGGGGGGCGCAGGAAAGCTCATGAATTATTTATCTTCACTCAGATCAATCCTTCAGCCCACTGTCAGTTAGAAATCAAAGCCCGAACAAGGCAGGCACCGGAGGAAATATCTTTCAAACCCACACGCACGCACCTCTTGACGGAATGCCCGTCTAAATGCAAGAGGCACCTTGTACCCCGAGATGCTCAATCCCCACCTCTCCCATCTCCACGCGCGCACCCTTCGTTCCAAACATCATGTCTTTGCCGGAAGCAGGCTTCACAAAGCCCTTGTTGCTGCTGCTTTTGGAAAATGAAAAGGTATGACACATACACAACTATTTTCGAGTTTATTCCAAGATTCTGTCTTTTAATAATTGATGTCAAAAGTGGTGGTCTCTCTCTCTTTCTCAATATCTTTGAGAGAGAGAGAGAGAGAGAGAGAGAGAGAGAGAGAGAGAGAGAGAGAGAGAGAGAGAGAGAGAGGAATGTCACCTTGTTTGCAGACAGATGGAAATAAATAAATAGCCAGAACTCGAACCTGCCTTTGCTTTGGCAACAGAATTAACTGGGTTTGATCATGCTGAAAACCGTCCCTGTTTGTGTCTCTGTCTTTTTGATGGTGATCTTGGGAAGGAAAAGGGTTTTTTTTTTTAACACAAACACACGCAACCCTTCACACCCCACAATGAAAGATGCAAGAAGGAACTGAGGATGTTGTTAAGATTGACGAAGAAGATGACCTTGGCCGTTTCTACACCTGCCTTTTTCCCCGGGACCGTCCCGGGATAATCCCTGTGCATCCAAATGACACACAGGAGATCCCAGGAGCAGGAAGGGACGATCCCTCCATTTTCCTGGGATAACCCTGAGGTGTAGAAAGGGCCCTTGTCTCTTCCTTGCAAAATCTTCCTTCCCTCCCGACTTCTCCAAACCTCTGCCACTCAGGACATCTTCCCCGCTATAATCATTCCTTGGTTGAATCTTGAAACACCACGGAACAGAAATGGCAGCAGTTCCAAACTGGGGTTGCTAGAACTGGGAAGCTATTGTTGCCTTTCTTGACAAACACATCTTTAAGATTTCTACTTTCAGAAATCCTTTCTACAACAGATTGTCTGTCAGGGAACTGCATAGTGTTGCAGAGGATTCTGGGCCAGCCCTACTATTAGGCAGAGTGGCGTAGCTGTCCATCTTGTGGTCACTTGAGGTGTGCTGGGAAAGCTGGTCGAAAGATCACGGCAGGAAGAAAGTAGGACCCTGGATAGTTCCTGCTGGCTGGAAAGCTCCTACAATAAAGAGATGTTGTCTTACAGTGAGCTGAAGCCAACTGAAGCTCTATGAAGGCTGACAAGAATTATACTGTGGTCAACTCCACCCCTCTTTCAGAAGAGCTGACTGGACTGTTAAAGGGCCCTTTCCTGATTTTGTAACCAGAGACATCTGCAAGGCTCAGGAGATGGAGACTCTCTGGGCTCATCCTCTGAGCCAGTGGATGGGAGAGAACCAGATCAAACAGGAAATGTATTGCTTCTATTTATTATTATTATTATTTATTATTTATATAGCACCATCAATGTACATGGCTGGGATACTGGAAGTTGCACTTAGCCATCAGGACTATTCGCCATGGATAGCCTTCTCCTCCAAGAATTGATCCAACCCCCTTTTAAAGCCACCCAAACTGGTGGCCATCACCACATCGTGTGGTAGTGAATTCCATAGTTTAACTATGCACTGTGTGAAGAAGTCCTTCCTTTTACCTGGCCTGAATCTCCCACCAATCAGCTTCCTGGGATGATCCCGTGTTCTAGTATTATAGGAGGAGGAGAAAAATGTCTCCCTCTCCACCTTCCTGCCCTCTGATCTCTTGTATTTTCTCTAGACGGTATTTTTAGGCACTTCAAAGGGGGGGGGGGAAAGGAGCTCAGGATCACTTGTATCCTGGCCTTTCTGGGCTCCTCCCCGCCGCTCACTAGAACACCCCCTTTCCTCCTCCACCGAGGTCACTTTTCCAACCTCAGAGAAGCAGCTGGTGCATTTCTTTCCTTGCCAGTTGAGAGGGGGAAGGTGTCAGGGGTTTCATCTCCAACCTCGGAGGGCTTCCCTGAGCCGTCCTACAGCTTGAAGGACCCTGCCATGTCGTTGTCCTCCAAGACACTGCTAACTGAAGGCATCTTGCCTTCGAACATGGCGGTTGTATAGAGCAACCGTGCCTAGTAGCTGTTGATGGACAGACCTCTCCTCCCCCTTCCATTTGCTCAGTCCTTCGACTTGGTTTAAATCCTGCAGAAACTCCCACCGCTGGCTGCAAAGTCAGGAGCAGCTGAGGCTGCGTCCAGAGAGGGTGACTCAGCAGAGCTGCAACCGTGGCAATGTGACAGTTCCGAACTAAAACATTGATGGGGAAATTTCACTCCTCGAAATAGCTGAAGGTCAGCTCAATGACCCAGCGGTTTGTAGCTACGTGTGACCCACGTCCACCAAGGCTATTGGGGGAGGGGGGGAGAAGGAAACCTGAGAACTGTTGCGGTGTTCCAACAAATCACTACTTAGATCAAAGGCCCAGGAAGCACTCCATGACTTCAGTTGTGAAAAGCACAATTAACCTGTTCCTCCCTCCCTCCATTCCATGATTACCAACTGCATCTACTTCCCTGATACCTAGAGCCAAAAACAGCAACAAAGGGTCTTCTTCTTCTTCTACTACTACTACTACTACTACTACTACCACCTCCTCCTCCTCCTCTGCCTCCTTAAAAGGTTGTCACACAGAGGAGGGCCAGGATCTCTTCTCGATCCTCCCAGAGTACAGGACACGGAATAACGGGCTCAAGTTACAGGAAGCCAGATTCCAGCTGGACATCAGGAAAAACTTCCTGAATGTTAGAGCAGTACAACAATGGAACCAGTTACCCAGGGAGGTGGTGGGCACACCACACTAGAGGCATTCAAGAGGCAGCTGGACATCCATCTGTCAGGGATGCTTTAGGGTGGATTCCTGCATTGAGGCCTTATGGATGGCCACTGGATGGCCTTATGGGCTCCTTCCAACTCTACTATTCTATGATTCTATGATTATTATTCTTTTGTCAACCCTGATCTGTTTAAAAAGGAAGACTCTAAGCCTGTGCAGTCTTGGACTGTAAAATGTTTTTTTAAAAAAAATTGGGAGGATGCTGAAGCCACTGGCGTCAGCCCTGGTGGGACCAGACCCTGGGCCTCTTTGCCAGGCCCTACATCACCTGCCCCCCTCTGGAGTTTGGCTCCAAGCTCGTCGTAGCTGCACCACCAGCCTATGGAAGGGATTCTTCAGCCTAGCCCCTTGGCCCACCTCAGGCTGCGATCCCATGGGAGTCAGTCCCATTGAGATCAGTGGCGTGGGCTTCTGAGCCGGACTGCAATGCGCACGTTCTAAAGAAGAGGCCTTCTCTCCTGGGATCGCTTGCCAAGGCGAGGCTGGGTGGCTTGGCTTTGTGTCGCCAGCCCATTCATCACAGCCTTACAAAGCACTTGCTACCCAAAGGCCATGCCATACTACAAATGCCAATAGATGCATTAACAATGAATGCAGTCTGAACCTGGCTGCTCTTTGCTCTGCTTCTTTCGGCCGTGCATCCTCCAGCCTCCAAAGTGTCCGATCAGTCATCGCTGATCAGGGATGGATTCGATCCCCACCGTCACCTGATCCTGGCTTCCGCCATCCAGCCTTCTCCCTTGCCCGGCTCCTGCCACCCTGGCGTTTAATTTCCAGCATCAGCTTTTAATTAGAAGCGAGGTGTGCCCGGCCTTGTCAAAGTCTATCAAAGTCTGTCTGGCTTCTGTTGTGAGCGAAAACCTCGGCATAAATTATCGATCGATCTTTGTTGAAAATTAATCTATCAATGGCTCCCGCGGGAGGGGACGAGGGCAGAGTATGCAAAAAGCCACCAGGATGGTCTAGAAGAGGAGAGAAACCATTGTTCTCCCTGCTGGTCAGGAAAGGAGCTTACTCCAGAAACCTATCCATAGGGATATTATACAGATAACAATACTGTTGTTTGAGGCCTACAGAGGCAAGGTAATAAACTCAGGCCTTAGAGACCTGGCATTTTTCTGTTGGGAGGGCTATCCCTGAGAGGAGCAGTTTCATTCCTCCAGTTAAGTTTCATTTCCTCAAAGTGGGAACAATGCTTTCAGTTTTGGGGGAAGAGGGTATAAAAGAGTGAGAGAGCCAGCCAGGGACCAGAGCAGGACCAGACAAAGACCATAGTTTGTGGAAGGAGCAGAAAGAAGCAGCTTAGGGTAAAGAACTTGCATTTTTGCAACTTCGATTTTCTTTTAATGCTTTTGTCTCGCTCAGCTCTATTGACTAAATGCCGTTAATTGTAATTTGTTTGTTTTACTTTACTAGTAAACTATTACGTTCAGCCACAAGTGTCTAGAGTGTCACTCACCCCACACCTACAGCCTAAACCCCACGTTACTGGCAAGGGGGAAGTAAAAAGAAGGAAGGAGGGACTCTTGAGGAGGCAAGAGATCCTTGAAGAGTTGCTCAGGGAGTCCAGATCATAGAAGGAGCCCTGACAAACACAATACATAGAATCATAGAATCACAGAATAGTAGAGCTAGACGGGGCCTCTAAGGCCATCGAGTCCAACCCTCTGCTCAATGCAGGAATCCACCCTAAAGAATCCCTGACAGATAGTTGTCCAGCTGCCTCTTGAAGGCCTCTAGTGTGGGAGAGCCCACAACCTCCCTGGGTCACTGGTTCCATTGTCGTACTGCTCTAACAATCAGGAAGTTTTTCCTGATGCCCAGACGGAATCTGCCTTCCTGTAACTTCAGCCTGTTATTCTGTGTCCTGCAGTCTGGGAGGATCGAGAAGAGATCCTGGCCCTCCTCTGTGTGACAACCTTTTAAGTATTTGAAGAGTGCTATCATGTCTCCCCTCAATCTTCTCTTCTCCAGGCTAAACAGGCCCAGTTCTTTCAGTCTCTCTTCATAGGGCTTTGTTTCCAGACCCCTGATCATCCTGGTTGCCCTCCTCTGAACATGCTCCAGCTTGTCTGCGTCCTTCTTGAATTGTGGAGCCCAGAACTGGACGCAATACTCTAGATGAGGCCTAACCAGGGCTGAATAGAGAGGAACCAGTACCTCACGTGTACTGGTTCCTCTCTATTCGGTGTCAAATGCAAAGAAGTGATGATAGCTGCACCTTCTCCATCCTGGAAGCTGCACACTTTTTTTCTTTTCTTTTTCGCAAGTGGCCAGATCAGAACTTGCCTTAATAGGTCAGTTCCTGGTGCTCTGTGCCTACTTCTGCTGACACACAGTTATTCTGATTGAAAGCTAGCCGTTAAGTTATTGAAAAGCGAGCTAATGGACAGGGCAGAGGAGGATGGGGCAGACGAAGATGCAGCCTCATCAAAACCGAGCCGAGAAAGGGATGACTCAGCAGGACTGTTACCCACATGGATAAGAGGCTGTTCTGAGCCTGCCCACCACACCCTCTTAATAGACCAGCCTGCTATCGCATGACCAAGCAACAAACCAAGGTTGAGCTCCGCAGAGAAAAGCCGGTCCAATCTTCAGTGGCCAGGGGTGCCTAGGGGCATGGAGCGGGCATTAGCCCCACCCCAGTGTTGCCCCGTATCTGCACCACTTTTATTTTCTGCCCTGTAAGGCTGGTGGCTCCGATTTCCAGCCAAAACTCAAATGGAGCTATCCGAGGTGCTGAACCCTATTTCCCAGCATAAGAACATCAGAAGAGCCCTGCTGGATCAGACCCAGGGTCTATCTAGTCCAGCACTCTGTTCACACAGTGGCCAACCAGCCATCGGCCAGGGATGAACAAGAAGGACATGGTGCAACAGCACCCTCCCGCCCATGTTCCCCAGCAACCGGTGCACACAGCATAGTCAGTCATTCCTTGTAAACACTGTAGGAGGGAGCACAAAACTTCTACTCCCAGCTCTGGGTGGCCCGGCCTCCCTGCCTCCCTGTGTGTGTGTGTGTGTTCTCCCTTCCCCTCGCGTTCCACTCCAACCATTATAAGTGATGGGGCATTTTTTGCTCCTCCAATCAGGGTGTCAACGTTTTCCATAACTCCGAGGGATGCCGAAACTTTGCAGAGAGCGCAACTCTAAGGTCGCGCCACTGGGTTTTCATGTCTCCATTCTGATTGACAGGTTGCTGTCTCATTCCAACCACTCCTACCGTGCGTGGCTCAAAAATCTGGTCTGACCAGAGGGGCCAAGTAGCCTGCCCACTGGGTTAGAAATTAGGGGAGCTGTCCGGCAGGGAGCACAGGGTGATGAGGAGTTGCTTCTGCAGTAGCTACAAGGCTGGCCCTACCATTAGGCAAAGTGAGGCAGTTGCCTCAGGCAGCAGATGCTGGGAGGTGGCAGCAAGGTGACGGGGGAGACGTTTGTGTGCCACGTGGCCTTGCCTATGGTCCCCTAAGCTAGCCCGCTGCCTTCAGGTTTGGAGGAGTATGCTGTCCCATTGGTGGTGAACACTTTATTCAAGTGTTCGGTCTTGAAGAAAGGCTTTTTGTACATGGAATAGGAGGGGGCGCCATCTTGTTCTTCCCCTTGGGCAGCAAAATGTCTGGGGCCAGCGCTGAGTGGGTAGGCCCTAAGGTAGCAGTTTCATGGCTGGTTCTGAGACAACCCCCCTACTTCTTGGCCTGCCGTCAGGGGGCTGAAGGGCAGCAAATGAAAAGTTTGTCTTCCTCCTTATGAATAGGGCTCAGCAGTGGCCAAACTCATCCTGCCAGGATGGTTTGCATAAGAAAAGCCCTGCAGGATCAGACCGAGGGTCCATCTCATCCAGGATTCTGTTGACATAATGGCCAGCCAGCTGCCCCAATGGGAAGCCCATGAACAGGACATGGGTCCTGGGAGTGGGGTGGGAGTAGAGGAAGGGCCGTAGCACAGTGGTAGAGCCCGTGCTTTGCACGCAGAAGGTCTCAGGTTCGGTCCTCGGCATCTCCAGGTATGACTAGGAAAGAATACTGCCTAAAACCCTGGAGAGCTCCTGCCAGTCAGTGTTGACAATACAGGGCTAGATGGCCCAGTGGTCTGACTCAGTATAAGGCAGCTTCCTAAGTTCCTATGTAACTGGGATGGCTCAGATCTTGCCATTCCTTGATTTTTGAATTCCTGACAGGTACATGGAGAATCCTGCATCATCTTCCATTGCTCTTAGGTCATTTAGCTTTCTGTCTGTGAATTCGTTGTCAGAAGTTATACCAGTGTTGACCAGGAAAGGGCTTCTCCTTTAGATGCCAGGTGAAAATGGCTTTACTCATCCAGGCGTTTTTAAGTGCTTGTGAGTTTCACCGCTTTCTTTTCCATCGGCTGGTTGCTCTGTCATTGTAGCCTCGTGCGCCTTGCTGGTTTTATATTTTTAATTTTGCAAAGTGCCCTAGAATCGGACGGAGGGCGGTGCATAAATGCTTTACATGCATAAAACAAAGAGGATATTTATGAATAATTCCTGGGGATCTTTATTACAGTTTGTTGTTGTTGTTTTTACAAAAGTGTTCCAAGGAGAACTGGCATTCGGGGAGAAAATAAAGTGTGTTTGCGGAGGGCTTTCTAGTAATTCACGGTCACAGCATGACTCAGCGTCGTTAGCATTCAGCCCTGCAAGTGTTACATAACATCCAGTCCTTGCTGTTTCTCTCACCTGCTTGCTTGCATTACGTGAATCCCAGCCGAAAGCGACTTGAGTTAACTAATAGGCAGGAGGGGGAACATTTGGAGAGAACCAAATGTTTGGATTTTATCCGGATTTGCTGCCTTGTCAGCACCTCAGCTGGGATATTTAAGAACTGCCTGGCGTGAACTGAGCTTTCGAGGTTCCAAGAGCAGCCAGCTGGATATGTCTGGAAGGGCGTGAAGTAGTACCTAGAGTTTGTATGGGGGCTGAGTTGAACCAGGAGCCATGAGGCCAGCCATTAGATAGGATGGAAGAATAAGTCAGAATCACAGTGCAAACCAAGACGCATGGCCAAGGGGGAAGACAGGAGTCAGGAACCGAAGGATGTAAGGGTGGAGGCAACTCTGCTTGTCCCCAGCATCAGGGATTCAGGGATACACTGCCCCTGACAATGGAGGTTCCATTTAGCTAGCACAGATGATGCTGATGCTGATAACAACAACAGCAACAACATATTTCTTACCCGCCTCTCCATTTGGATCGAGGCGGGGAACAGCAAATAGTGAATATAAAACACATTAAAAACTGATTAAAAACATAGCATACATGATTAAAACATTTTTATATTGTATATTGTATTCATGTTTTTAAATTGTTGGTTGTTTTTATGCTCTTCATGGTTTTAATTTTTGTGAACCGCCCAGAGAGCTTCGGCTATTGGGCGGTATAAAAATGTAATAAATAAATAAATAAAACATCCTAAAATTCCACTGGATAGGCTTGCCGGAAGAGATCAGTCTTTATAGCTTTCTTAAATGCTAAAGGACTGTTAAGTTGATGAATCTCCTCCGGCAGGCCATTCCACAATCTGGGGGCAGCAGAAGAGAAGGTCCTCTGGGTAACAGTTGTTAATCTAGTTTTTGCTAGCTGAAGTAGATTCTTCCCAGAGGACCTGAGTGTGCGGATTGTACGGGAGAAGGCGATCCCGCAGGTAGCCCGGACCCAAACCATGAAGGCCTTTAAAGGTGATAACCAACACTTTGTACTAATTGGCAGCCAGTGAAGAGATTTTAAAACTGGGGTAATGTGGTCCCCCCTAGGTGTACCGGTGACCAACCTGGCTGCCATATTTTGGACTAGTTGAAGTTTCCGGACTAGGCACAAAGGTAGCCCAGTTAAGAGTCATGGGTAGACCCATCCTTGTGGATTTGCCTGGCTCCTTTCGAAAGCCATCTTATATAGTGGCCATCATGACAGACTTTACATTTTTTATAATGTATTTTTTCATCGTTTTTAATCTTTGTAAACCAGCCAGAGAGTTTGGGCTACGGGACAGTATGGAAATGTGGAAACACATACAACAACAACAGAGAGAGAGAGAGAGAGAGACTTAGATTTAATTGGCAGATTTTGAGTAAGGAGTTATGCTCTCACAGGTATGATTGGAAATGGATCAAATTTAGGCTAAATGGTTTACAAGTACGCCTTTTTTTGTTTGACAACGAGAAACTTTTTTTAATGTTATTTCATGGCAAGTTATATTTCAATGTGATGCTACAAGTATATTTCTAATCCTTATGAAAAGGGAGGGGTCGTAAGATTTCCCCCCCTATCCATTCTCTTTAGTGCAAAACCAAAATGGAATCCACCTAAAACAATTCTTGGAGCGTGCTTTGCTTGAAGGGAACTGATGGATGGTTATTTCGCCGTGCCCCGTTTCGTCGTTTTGATCGTGGCCTCTTGTCCGGTTACGGCAAACACCCGAGAAAGTTTTCCACAGGCTGAGGCCTCTGCCGCTGGGAGATCAACATCCCCTTTTAAACTTCTATTTCTGAATCGTTTTGTCTTCTCTCGCTCTCTGAAGTCCTGCTGTTACAGGGAGGGAGCCTTTGATCGCATAAAGATTTCCGATGCTTTGGGATTAAAAACCCTCTCACCTCATTGACCACGGAAGTGTAAAGGGAATGGCTCTATGAAAGGAGGAGATCAAAGGGGCTGATTGGTGACCTCCTCACGCCCCACGCCGGCAAAGCAGGATCAATTTCAATATAAGGGGACCTCCAATAAAATGTTGCAGCATAGCAACACTCTTGAAGGGACGCTATCCTGTTCACAGGCCTTTCTGGGTTGAGGTGACTTTCTGGGATCAACTTTGGCCGAAATCCTGTGGATCCACGGAGTTAGATAAGCCAATGGCTAACAGGCAGGTAGCCACCGAGGCAGGTGGCTACCAGGAGGAGGGCCTTCTCTGCTGTGGCACCCCGAGTGTGGAATAAGCTTGCTAGAGAGGTTCACCTAGCACCTACATTACACTGTTTTCAACACTAGGTGAAGACCTTTTTATTTTCCCAGTTTATCATCTTAGTCTTTTAACTTTGCTATTTTAAATCTATATAAATCTCTGCATTGCTGCTCAGTTTTATCCTGGTTGTGCTTTTGTATTGTACTCTTACATTATGATCTATTTATTTATATTGTGGTTTGTTTTATACTGGTGAAATGTAGTTGATGGTTTTAATTTGTGTGAACCGCCCAGAGAGCTTTGGCTATTGGGCGGTATAGAAATGGAAGAAATAAAGAAAATGAGAGAAGGCTGATGGCTTTTCTTTTCTTTTGCTATCATTGCTGCCTTGCAGTTGTTTTTATAGGAGGGACACAGCTCAGCAGTCAAGCACATGCTCTGCATGTAGAACAAGGGTGCAGAATTTCAGGCACGGGGGTCCAAATAATCCCACCTTCCCACCGCCACTGGTTGTGTGCTGGTTTCCCGGCCAATTGCAAGGAGGGAGGAAGGATACGATCATTCTAAAGGATCAAATTGCCTCTCCGAAGGCTAAAATCTGTTGGTCTTCCAGAACTTTTGCTTTGGCCCTGCCCACCACCAGAACGCAGGCCCCCAGAGTTCTGCAATGCAGTCTGGCTCTCAGGCTGAAAGAGGTTCTGCATGCCTGCTGTAGAAGGTTGAATACCCATCATTTCCAGGTAGGCCTGGGGAAGGACTTCTCTCTGAAACTTCAGAGAGCCAGTGCCAGTTATTGTGGACGAGTCTTCCCCAACCTCATGGGGATGATGGCAGTTGTAGAATCATCATAGAAGAGTTGGAAGGGGCCTATAAGGCCATCGAGTCCAACCCCCTGCTCAATGCAGGAATCCACCCTAAAGCATCCCTGACAGATGGTTGTCCAGCTGCCTCTTGAATGCCTCTAGTGTGGGAGAGCCCACAACCTCCCTAGGTAACTGGTTCCATTGTCATACTGCTCTATCAGTGAGGAAGCTTTTCCTGATGTCCAGCTGGAATCTGGCTTCCTGTCACTTGAGCCCATTATTCTGTGTCCTGCTCTCTGGGAAGATGGAGAAGAGATCCTGGCCCTCCTCTGTGTGACGACCTTTCAAGTATCTGAAGAGTGCTCTCATGTCTCCCCTCACTCTTCTCCAGGCTAAACATGCCCAGTTGTTTCAGTCTCTCTTCACAGAGCTGTTTCCAGACCCCTGATCATCCTAGTTGCCATCCTATGAACACGCTTCAGCTTGTCTGCATCCTTCTTCAAGTGTGGTGCCCAGAACTGGACACAATATTAGTCTAAAACACCTGGAGGGCCGCAGATTGGAGAAGACTGGTCTAGACAAAACTGAGCAAAGTTGATTGCTGGATGGAGGCAGTAAAGGGCACCATCTCAGTTCCTACAAGTGTGGAACAGAAGGGGGGGCGCTTGCAGGTCTCTTTCCCAATGCTCCCAAACGTGAAGGCAGCCATGGGTTGGATCCAGATTGACGCTGGATCAACTGCACTGACGGAAGTACAATTCCTATCTCCTCCTTCCTATTGCTCTCACTCCAGCCCCCTGAAAGAGCTTTATAAAGGAAGCCCTGCTAAAAGGGGTGGGCTGTGGACGGAAGGTAGAGGGCCCCCCAAAAAATTGGGCCGAGGGATCTTCTGTGAGCAGAACCCCTTGCTCCCACAGAAGGTCTTTTCCTCCAGTGCAAGTCAGATCTTGGATCCAACCACTAATTGATACACGTGCTATGGAAATGCCTGTGTCATTTTATGACGACCACATGACGAAAGACAAAACTCAGTGGGTCCGTCTGCTAATTTCAGCACCCAGTTAAATGAGGCGATTTCCGAGCAGGACAAAAGGCAATGGCTGCATGTACAGAGGGAGCTCGTGCCTCAAACAGAGGACCGGCTAAACGAAAAGGCGGATCAGAGGAAAAGATCAGGCTGCCGAGGGGGCGTCCTCTATTTTGACACCGAGCTCCTGAGAGCCTCACGGAAGGACAATTGCAGACTGCCAAAGCATCTCCTCCGGTCCTCACCTATCGACTTGGTGACATTTAAAAGAAAAGCAGCCCATTCTTCTCCCCAGCCGCGTTGTTTCCCTTTCAGCTCTCTCGCCATCGGCCTGGTCGGATTTCAAAGCTTTCTAAGCAAAGCTTTTCCGAATTTTGCTCCACGTTGGCCGTCAAAGAAACCCAACCTTAAATGAATGAGTGGAACACCCTGTGGGAAGGGAACCTGACAGGAGGGGCTGTGGCTTCGCGTGTTGAAGGCCCCTGGTTCAAACCCCCCCACCCCCCAATCTCCGGTTTAAAGGATCCGATAGCAGCTGATGGGAAAGACAGAGAGGTGTAGTGATGGCCATCAATTTGGAGAAGGGTCCAGTATCAGAGGGAGAGTACAGCAGCTGCTGGGGAACATGGGTGGGAGGGTGCTGTTGCACCATGTCCTGCTTTGTGGGTCCCTGGTCACCAGCTGGTTGGCCACCCAGTGAAAGAGTGCTGGGCTAGATGGACCCTTGGTCTGATCCAGCAGGGCTCTTCAGACGTTCTTATGGAGAGACACGGCCACTTCCAGAAGACAAACCTGGGCTAATGCTGTGTGGCTGGAGAAGCACAGAGTATCTGGCCTTGGCACTGTTACCTGCTCTGCTCCCGGATTGGATGGGGGGGGGGGTTGATCCTGGCTCTCAGCCCTAACGCAGCCCCTGCCCATTTTTCCAGGAAATGGTGAATTTAAAAGCTCATTCTCCTGCCAGGGCTGGTGTCAAGGCTAGGCAGGGTTGGGCACCTGTCAAGGGCCTAGGAGGGGCCACTGTCACGAACCCCCTGGTCCTGTTTCTCCTCCTCACCACTGCAACCTGCTTGTCCACCTGCCTCTTTGCATGCAATCCTGTTATGCATGTTTACTCAGAAGTAAGCGCTGCTGCGTTCAGCGGGGCTTCTTTGCAGGCACCTAGGACTGCAGCCTAAACATCAATTAAAGTCCTACATGACTAATCAATGGGAGGGAAAAGATATTTTAACTGGTTGACAGCCCTAATAATTACTAGTTACTTAAATTTTTCATTATGCCTGGCTGAATGGCTCTTATGCTCTTAGTGTTAGTGTATGAATGCTGAGCACAGACTTTAATCATTTATTATGACACAGATTTAAAAGAAATGTGTTAGGGAGTAGTAACAAATAAATCATTCTCCGTGTGTGTGTGTGTGAGAGAGAGATTTGGCTGATCACTCCTGTTCAACAGAGAAAGCAGCATGTGTGTTTTCGTCATCTGTAACAAGCTGTGAAATTTAGGCGTTAAGATTAATAGAGAATCAGTTCAGGAACATTAAGATTATAACATTTTGAGAGCAGACTGATGCGGAGAGGGAAAAGAGACAAGTTGGTAATTGCTTTGTTATGGGAACCAGTGCAACACGGTGGCTAAGAACATACGCTCCTGGTTCGAACCACGCCTTGGTTCAATGAAGGCTGGTTGCTCCAAATTTGGTGGGGCGGTGAATCCATTCTGGGTTTCAGTCAGAATTCTAAAATAGGTCCAGCACCTTGGATAAATCCTTTAGAGTTCAAGCTGGTTCTGACTAAAACTCAGAATGGATTCAGAGCCCCACCAAAATCAGATCTTCACTCTTGCTATACTATTCCTAATTTTACAAACCTCGTATTACCCGCTCCCTGCCCTCATCCCAACTCCTTTTCCTAGAGAACTACACAGATGCCTCCTCCTCCTCCTCCTCCTTCTGCTGCTTCTGCTTCTTCCGTAGAAACTGAAAAGTTGGCTTTGTTTTGGAAATGTTAAACCAACGTCCATGACTTATCGTTCCTTCATTCAGTTCTAAACATCTTCACCTGCAAAGCGGTTTCTCTCTCCCTCCACGCCAAACGACCTTCTTAACATTACAACTCCATCCCATAACGTTTCATACATCCACACCCAATATTACAACCCCGAGCACCACGCTTGGGTAAAGCGAAACAAACTCCTTTTTAAATACACAACAGCGAATGGCATAGCCTCGAGATCACACCGCAGTTTATTTAACATGAAGTATTTTCGCAGCTTCTGATAACCTGGGCTAGGTGTTATTGATTTCTTCTCGAAGATGATTCACGTAGAACTATAACAATCATAAAAAAAGAAAGAGTCTATACAGCTATTTGGGTTTTGACAGTTGGAACAATTGCTGTTTAAAGGCCGCTAGGTTGGTGAGTAGAAGTTGTGTTGCTACTTTGGAGGCAAGATCCACACTGAAGAGACAAGAGAAAAGGCAGGTGGCTTTTATAGAGCGAGATTAAAACGGCATTGGTCCCTTGGGTCACCTGACAAACTGCTCAGCCAACAGGACTTCAGGACTGCAGGACCTCCTACTGGCCGGCTGCAATGGTGGTGCCCAAAGGTTCAAAACAGCTCTTAGGTGCGCATGAGAAATTTGTTTCCATTCAAGATCAGAACACAGCCATTTATTTTTGCGCGTTTTTAAAAAGCTCCGAACACAAGAACGGACCTGCCGAAGATATTCACAAATTGTCGAGCATGTTATGTTCGCATCCACCTCGTTCCCGATTCCCGGTTCGATTTATGCAGATGTCATGGCTGCCACCAGTTACTATTCACAGCGGCTATGGAGCCCCCATGAAAACGTTGCATGTCGTCCATGGAAAGAGCTACGCAAGATTATATGCGGAGTATGGATTGCTACCTTCGGGTCTTTTCTATGGGTAGTATCTAATGTTAATTCTACACAGAGTAGACCCATTGAAACTTAAGCCATGACTAACTTAAGTTTCATTCGTTTCAATGGGTCTACTCTACATAGGACTAACATTGGCTCCTATCCTGTACATATGAAAGATAGACTTTCAAAACGGTCTCTGTTTAATGTTCCGACTCGGTTTCCGTTTTTATGACTATGTGCCGGAATTGCTAACTGGCTGCAGCTACTTTTGCTCCAGAGAGCTGATGAAAAACAGTGCAACAAATGACCTCAACCCAGAGTCTGCTGCCTGCCACATATTAAAGAGCATCAAAACAAGATTCCCCCCTTTTGATCACACATCTTTTTATTTAGTTTTAATTCCCTGGAGCTTAGCAAGAAACAACAACACCCAATCACCGCCCCTGATTCACAGAGCACGAGGGGAAAGCCACAGCAGCACGCCATCGCAAACTTCTGCAAGGAACGTTATGATTTGCATCCCAATCTGGTCAAGGATGCAGCGCGAGGGAAGCAGGAACACAGCAAACCCAGAGTGCAGCTTGCAAGGGAATGGACCGCACTCCCTATCTAAGTCAGGGTTCAGCAAGTGACTGAATGCATTTCATCAATACGAACGGATAAATAAAACCATTCCCTTTTTTCATTTCCTTTTGAATAATAATTTGTTCCGAAGGATACTGCATTAAGAGGGAGAGGGAGATTCTTTTCTAGCCAACTGTGCTATTTCAAATTAAAACAGCTTCAAGAGGAAATTACATTTACCCTGGATCAAGGGTGTGTATGTGAACTTATTGCACCTAAGCCAAAAAGAGCGTTTCTTAAACAATCAAACCACATCTTGTAGCAGAACCTGTGCGTACCGATTCAGAAGTCCTATTGAATCCAGTCAGACTTACTTCCAGGTAAGTGTGTCTGCATAGGATTGCAAGCCTAAGGCTAGGATTCACAGTGTGTCCATCAATAATTATTATTATTATTTTATTATTATTATTATTATTATTATTATTATTATTATTATTATTATTGATATCCCACCTTTTTATCTTTTTGCAAGGAACCTAAGGCAGCTTACATGGTGGTTTTCCACCACCAATTTATCGTCACAACAACCTTGCGAGGTAGGTGAGGCTGAGAGTCAGTGACTGGCCCAAAGTCACCCAGTGAGCTTCATGGCCAAGGGGGGACTAGAACTCGGATCTTCTGAACACTGGTCCAATAACCACAACACAGCACTGTCTCCTTTTTCATGTACTTGAACTTCTTCTGGAAGAGGGATGGGCAACATACAGCCCCCAGATTATGATGGACTGCAAGTCCCAACGTCCCTCACTATTGGCTATGTTAGTTAGGACTGATGGGAGTTGCAGTCTACCAACATCACTTCTGCACCTTTCTTTCTGAGGTTTAAGACACCAAGGATATTGTGAAGAGCACACAGTTAAATTATGGAATTCACTACCACAAGATGTAGTGATGGCCACCAGTTTGGATGGCTTTAAAAGGGAGTTGGATAAATTCCTGGAGGAGAAGGCTATCAGTGGCTACTAGCTGTGATGGTTGTGTGGTATCTCCAGTATTCGAGGCAGTAAGCCTGTGTGCACCAGTTGCTGGAGAACATGGGTGGGAGGGTGCTGTTGCACCGTGTCCTGGTTTGTTAGTTCCTGGTCAACAGCTGGTTGGCCACTGTGAGAACAGAGTGCTGGAATAGATGGACCCTCGTTCTGATCCAACATGACATTTCTTATCATCTTAGAGACATCACACCAAGAATATGTCAAAAAATCCTAGGAGTTCCTATAACATAGAATCATAGAATAGCAGAGTTGGAAGGTGCCTATAAGACTATTGAGTCCAACCCCCTGCTCAATGCAGGAATCCACCCTAAAGCATCCCTGACAGATGGTTGTCCAGCTGCCTCTTGAAGCCCTCTAGTGTGGGAGAGCCCACAACCTCCCTAGGTAACTGGTGCCACTGTCGTACTGCTCTAACAATCAGGAAGTTTTTCCTGATGTGAAGGGATTGTGTGTTCATAGACCCCATCACTTCAGAACCAAAATTGTTATCCCTTGGGGCTGATGTCTTAATTCCTTAGTAGCATCAATGGGGCAGGTGTGCATTAAGTTGATCTTCAGACTTTTGTGTGTGAGAGTGTGGTTTCTATGGAAAAACAAAAACAAAGAGGCCAGCAACTGTACGAGCAGAAACCGAAAGGCCTTCGGTTAGAAAATTAAAAGTTGTTTGCCGTGGTTTGATGGCTTAATCAGGCGATCAATATTGTTCACAGGGCAGGCAGGGAAGGAACTGCAAGCCACGATGAAAAATGCATGAGGGGACAAGGGAGACCCAAGAGCAGAAAATTAAAAAGCCAGCCTGTTACATTTGTCCAATATCGGCAAAGAAATTAAAGTGGTTTGGGGTGTGTGTGCTTGAGCGCATGAACGCTCATGCTCGTCAGGGAAGGAGGAGAAAAGGAATTGAAACATGGACGGCGCACCTGCCGACGGTTCCCAGCTTGCAGGAAGCAGCTCATGTTAATTAAATTGCTTTCTTAAAGACGGATTTCGCAAGCTGTAGCCTTTAGAAGGTTTACAAGACCGGGAGGTTTCTTTGTTTAATGGACCCCTATGAAAAAACCGTCTTCCGCATTTGTTCCAACTTGAATAGGCAACATCAAAAATGGATGGGGGGAAAGGTATCTGTGTAGTGGGACGCCTCCCCCCCACCTTTCACAAAATGGAAGCAGTTTCCCAATGGGTTACAAACCGGATTGGCCAAACCAGCAAGGCAGGGACTTGATTGTATGTATTCATTGCTTGATATAAATCGGGGGGGGGGGGGACTGGCAGAGTTCAAGATAGCGCACTAACACGTTGCTGAAATTCCTTGGTGTGGCAGCACCAGCAAGGAAAAATGGTCTTTTGAAAGCCGAACGCGTTGCTTGCCGCTAAAGTTTGGCAGTGTGCTGGGGGCAGCGGGAAAACATATTTTATTTATATTTATGTCCTGGCTTTTTTCCTCTTGTGGTCCCTCCTCCTCTCCATTTTATTCTTACAACAACCCTGTGAGGGAGGCTAGGCTGAGAGTCAGGGACTGGCCCAAAGTCACCAAATCAGCTTCATGGTCTCCCAAGTCATAGAATAGCAGAGTTGGAAGGGGCCTACAAGACCATCGAGTCCAACCCCCTGATCAATGCAGGAATCCACCCTAAAGCATCCCTGACAGATGGTTGTCCAGCTGCCTCTTGAAGGCCTCTAGTGTGGAAGAGCCCACAACCTCCCTAGGTCACTGGTTTCATTGTTGTACTGCTCTAACAGTCAGGAAGTTTTTCCTCTATGTCCAGCCGGAATCTGGCTTCCTGTCACTTGAGCCCATTAGTCCATGTCCTGCACTCTGGGATGATGGAGAAGAGATCCTGGCCCTCCTCTGTGTGACGTCCTTTCAAGGCCTTGAAGAGTGCTCTCATGTCTCCCCTCAATCTTCTCTTCTCCAGGCTAAACATGCCCAGTTCTTTCAGTCTCTTTTCATAGGGCTTTGTTTCCAGACCCCTGATCGTCCCAGTCCAAGACTCTAACCACTATACCCCGCTGGCTCAGAATAACCCTTTTACTGCTGCACTGCCAAATTTCGGAAGCAAAGCACCCTTTCAGCTTTTAAACACAGGATGTTTTTCCTCACCGTGTCACCAAATTTTGGCGGTGTGACGGCAGTGGGAGGATGTAAAAGAGCTGCAGGTGTGTGTGTGTGTGTGTCGCTCTGCATGCAGCCTGCAACCCACGTGTTGCCAACCCGATATAAATTAAACATGAACCCAAAGAAGTGAATTTTGCATCTCAATGGTTATGCAAATTTACACACGTCCCCCTCATTTTGCACCTTTTTTTCTGCAACCACCGCTTTGCATAATTGATTCTGCTACTTAAGACAAGGGCCATTAAAGGCCTGTTCCCAGCATCAGAACCCTCATTCAGTAGCTCCTACTTTTGATTTAACTACTGGGCATGAACTTGTTTGTTTATTTACTGCATTTATATACCGCCCGATAGCTGAAGCTTCCTGGTAAAAACAATGAACATTAAAAACAAATACAATCTCACAGATCATGGCTCCTCCATTGGACGAGTGTCCCCTGAGTCTGCTAAAGCCATGTCCTCTGGCCTAGAAGATCCCAGAGTAGCGGATGATGGGTTACTAGGTGAACCTCCCTGCTCTGAGTCCTCCTGATGATGGAGGCTGAAGACCTGTCCCTGGTGCTCCCCAGCAGAGAAATGGCCGTGAGGCAATTTGCAGAAAGACAAGACAACAGCATTATGCTTTGTTCTTCTCTGACATGGAGAGGGTTCGCTGTCGGTGAGAGACCTCCTGGTTTGCCAAGCAATTGCAGCCAGGTTACAGGCTAAGAGGCAATGGCAAAGCCCAGCGTACTTTCCTGTAATGAAATCAGAACATGGAAAGCAAAATGCTCTCCTCTCTAAATATTCTAAGAAGGTAAAAGGGAGTGGATTATTAGGATGTGTAGTTTCCTTTTTAAAAAAAAGCAAAAGAGAAACACTCTTGGCAATGACCTCGTGGAATGATTTTCGCAATAACCTTTGCTTACCGTCCTGGCCTTATACTTCCATTAGGCCTCAAGCGTTGCTCACTTCATTTTTGATCTGGTTAAACAGAATGAATTGAACTGTTTCCAAGCAGTCTCAGGATGAACTGTGAAAGACAAGTAGATTTCTTGCTGGATCAGATTACCAGCAGCACGGGGTCCAATCAAAAACTGCCTATAACATTTGAAAGGAACCCAGAGTCTTCAGTGCCTGGACGTAATGCAAGGAAAACAGCGTCACCTTTCAAACATCCGAGTTTCTCAAATTGCAATGCCAACCTTTCTACTTGCCAAGGTCATTCTGGGATCCTCCCCAACCCTTCTCACAAAATTTCGTAAAGTGGGTTTATTTAAAAAACAGCAATAAAATAGACATAATTTCAGCGTAAAAAATGTGTGGATGAGCCCTAATTCTTTAGCCCCATCGTGCAGCCTAACACGAAGCACATTTCTTGGGGGTCCTTGTTTCGTTCAGCGGGACTCATTCCCAAGCGTGCCCTGGATTGAAGGCTTTATATTACAAGTTCATCTGCCTGCGTAGGTTGGCTCAGACACCCTGTCACTTCCTCATGACACATTTTCTACACACGTAAAATGCTCGCAGATTTTGCTAACTTTTTAAAAAAATATTATTGCAGTTTTAGCAAAGGCAAAAAAACGCACATCTGTTCCCCCCCCTCCCCAAAAGTACTGTGATAGGTTGTTGCTGGCTCCAATTCCATCTGTGGGCTAGAATTATTATTATTATTATTATTATTATTATTATTATTATTATTATTAAGCAGTGGAGTCTTACCCATGCAGCTTTTGAATCCACTGTTCTCACGGTGCTTTATACCAAGTGAGTGGAAAGGCCTGCTTGGTCCCCTTCAAAGAGGTCACTTGCTTTCATTCTATGAAATAATACTGTAGTGTAAGGCTTATTACTTGAGATCTATCAGACCGATTTTGCTCGCTGTTGTTTTAAACGGAAGCTTGGGCAGTGTAGAAGGGCAGGAAATCTCAACGCTCCAAAAAACATTCAACACTCGGATTTGTAACAGCAGTTCATTTCCTCTGTGCCAAACAGGCAGGGCAGGTCCTCCACCAGCGGAATGACGGACAATCCTGCTTGGCCAATCGGTGGGATGCGTGGAGGAGGGGCTGTGCTGCATGCAAATTTCAGAGGGGGAGATTTGTGCCACGACACGGGCTCTTTAGAACAGGCCTGTCCGCGGACGCTCCCTGCTCAAGCTAAGCGCCACCACTTTATGAGCCTGAGGCGAGGGGACAAACACCACCTTTCTACAAACTATGTGGAGAAAGGGGTTAAACAGGAAGAATTTCAGGAACAAAATAATGCGCTGTGAATTATAGGTGCCGATGGTGAATTAATGTCAGAACGGGTGTTCTATGTATATCACCGCAGATGATAAACGCCAAGGAGACACGTGGGATTTTGGTGGCAGTAAAACAAACTGAATAAAAAATTATTTCAGTGTTCACAAACTTTGTTTCATAATAAAACTTCTCAGACCCTTTTCAAAACCTCTCATCCAATCCTTTCTCTCTTCTCATACACGCTTTCCTTTCTCTCACACCTTCAGTCTTGAATTTTATTGTCAGGATTGTTTAATAGACACCAACTGACTATCTGCACACTACCCTTAAAAGACAACCTTCTTTACCCTGATCCTCTAATTCTCCCTCGAACCCAAGTACTTTAAAAACACCCCCTTTATCCCCTCAGTCATTCCCTTATATATCCTCCCCGGCTAAGATATTCAATCTCCACCCACTTTACACTAGCAATAGAGACAAGGATATTTTGCCTTGCCTGCCTTCCCCTTAAAAAAGTGGGATATAGGGAGAGCCAGAGATTCCTCATTTGGTTCTTATCCTTCATGCCCACAGCTGGTTTCAAGGTAAAGGCAACAGAGCGGAGGCTCTGTGTCAGCATGAGAGAATTTCATTTGGTTCGCATTTCATACTGCTCAAAGTACACAAACCGGAACGCAGCTATCCTCCGCGTTCCCACATTCTGCGATGCAGTTCTCTGAACAAAACCTGTGTACAAAAATGTGTAGATCATTAGGAGGAAGTGCACAAAAATGCATTTATTAGTGGGGGGGAATGTAAAAAAAAACCCCACCATTACATTAAGGAAAGCTGCTTGCAAGAATGCATATAATGGGAGGGTTGTGCACACAAATTCATATATTAGGGGGAAAGCACACAAACATGCATATGGATTTTCATGCCGATATGGAAACACGATAGAATGAGCTTAAGATGAGAAAACTGAGAAGCTAAGAGGAACTGAATGAATAAATTTGGAAGACACTTTGAAGATAAAATTGTTCCACTTGGAGTTCTATTAACGGAGGTATTCAGAGCTCCGTTTGGTCCAGTTGCATGAAATGAGTTTCAGTTGTTGAGGCACAAGGATGTAGACAAGATGCTTGGGCATGTTCAACCCTTGCCGGTCTTGGCTGGTTACGTGTAACACGGCGGACACGGCTGGCTGGGTCCACAAAGTAATAAATTCCTCTCTGAGAGAGAGGGTGGTTTCAGTAATCAGTTGAAAAGTGCACCGGAATATGGTGGGTGATCAACTCCAGGCATTCTTGGCTGAAGCTGATTTTGTAGATTGAGCTCAATCCGGCTTCAGGCCCGGGTTTGGGAAACCGCCTTGATCGCCCTGTGGGATGGCCGTTCCCAAGACAGAGACAGGGATGTGCAGCCTGTTGGTTCTCTGGGACCTCTCAGAAGATTATTGGGCAGATTAAAAATGCAACCCATTAACTGAAACCGATAGATTCGTCCGTATCTAATTCTAGGTGGGCTGGTTTACAATAGTCTCTCTTTCTCTGTTTCTCTCTCTGCACTCCTGACTGGGCTGGATGTCTTGGGAGGACGTGGGGCGCGTTCCCTCAAAGGGCACTGAACGTGGGGTGGAGCTTCTGCTTCACCAGGAAGAAGCAGTAAGTGGCTTACCTTTGTGTCACATGACTTTGCCATTTCCTCTCCTCTGGCACGTCCTTCTTTCTCAAGGCTTCTACTTGCCCCTTTGAGCTTCTGTGGTTTAAAAAAGGGAGAAGGAACAGGGTGGGAGGCGCCTGCAAACCCTTTTCCTACCAAGAAGAGCTCTTGCAGAGGAGTTGTGGGTCCATCTCAACTCTCTATGGGCAGAGAAAGGGAAGCCCGGCCATAAGCACAGCCCCTCTTCCTAATCCATTTGAAACTGTTTGTGAACTACCCAGAGAGCTTCGGCTATTGGGTGGTATAGAAATGCAATAAATAAATACAATCTCATGCCTTGGTCAGCACTGCAACTCTTTTCATGAGAGTAAAAAAAAAACCCAGAGAGAAAAGCACAGTTGCAAAAGAAAAGAAAAAAATAAGTTAATTTGTCTGGATATTGAACCTCCACTTTTTGGAAATAAAACATGTTCAATGAAAAGAGAGGCACGCAGCGGGGGACAGACATAAACAGGAACCAAGTTGAGGATCAACTTTTATTCATACAAAAATAGCTGCTAGACTGAACTGTAATATGGTGACAAAACCTATACGGCACAACCTCCGAAAAGGCATTTGGGATTCGTGACAAGCGATGATGCTGGTTGATCCCAACGGAAAACCTCAGTACCGGAATCCAGCATTCCGAAAGGCGGTCATGGACAGCGGCCTCACACCCCTTTTAGCCCCCTTGCGCTTAGTTGAACTAAGTCAATGTCACGGAACAGGTTAGAATTGCCCACTATCAAATGCTTTAGCGCACCTTTTGACATGCAAAAGCTGATCTCGGTAGAGGAGAAAATGCGACTGCAGGTATTTTGAAAGGCAGCAGGAAGGTGGACCATCCCTCAGGCCCTTGGCATCCCATCAGCCTCTCCCTTGCGCTACTGCCTACACGTGTCGTGGAAGGCTTCCAGCGTCCGGAAATCCCGCCACGTGGGTGGTAGGCCGTCTTGCAAAAACTTTCCGCAGCGCTGGCACGGAGCCTGGAATAGCTTTATGTAACTTCTTAGCCAGGTCTAAAAAAGAAAAAAAAGAAAGGAAGAAGTGAGGAAACCGAATCCGGACGCTCCCAATGTCAACGCTCCTGTCGAGACCAAAGATGCAGAGGGTGGGGAACGCGCCTTGGCTGGAGCCCAGAGAAAGGGAGACTTTAGAAGGAAGGAAGTAGGCAGAAAACCACAAGGTCACCATCTAGCTGAGAGTCCACTTTGTTGGAATCCCTGTTCTCTCCCTCAGACTCTCCAACAAGCAGCAACATCAATAGAAATTCTTGCCGTGGCAAGCAGGTATTTGAGATTAAAGGGTCACCCCAGACAGCTAGAACTTCCTACTAGCTAGACTGGGATCGAATTCAGCTTGATCGTCCACTCAGGAAAGTGACCTTGTCGATACGAGACGCCGGAGCCTGCCACTCGTACGCAAGACGTCATACTTCCTAGAGCCGAAATGCAGGGATGTGAAACTGTACCACTATATTGTAACATTTCTTAAACTAGTTTCACACATCTTTTCTAACGTGTGCCTTAAGTCTGGTCAAGGGTATTTCTTTTCATGGCCAACAGGAAGACAAATATCAAAGGGCCTGTTCTTTGGTGCGCACAAAGCCCACGCAAAGCTTGTAATCTGAAATGGACGTACGTTGGAATGAGCGTCAAGGGGGAATTCAGAGCGCCTTTGATGCGCTCGCGTTGGGCTGATTTGCACACCCCCAGTGTCCGCTTATTGTCTACTGACATTGACGGTGGCTCTCCAGAGTTTGTGGTAGAGATGTTTCCTGTCACCTACTAGCTGGTCCTTTTAACTGGAAGCATCACACCACGGAGAGTAGGTGCTCTCCCATTGAGCTACAGTTCCTCCCCTTAATGGATCCAAGGTCAATGTTGTAGCATAATCTTCTGCTTCGGCTGCATTTTAATGGTTAGGCTTTCTTTTAAGAAATACGCTCCCTGCCCTCAGGGCCTTGGGATGCAGCAGGAGGTGGTGGAGGGGCGGGGTGGTGGAGAGAAAATGCTAAGCCAGGTGGTTTTGTGGCCAAGGTTTTGCCCCTGAAGTAGGTCATGGTCCATTGTCCTATGTAAGAACCAACATTATATAACTCAATTCCAAGCCCAAGGAGATATGCATCTTCTTCTTTTTTTTAAAAAAAAAGGGGCCTCCTAGACAAGCAGATTCATGCTCTGAAGGATGCTCATGAATCTTGTCATCTGAAGTCCTATTGAATTATGTCGATAAGAGAAAATTGTTCTCTGAAGAAGAGGTCGGGCGCATTTATTGAAACAAATCCTTCTGTCTTTGTTTGAGCTCTCTCTCAGTCTTGGGCTGTCAATAGCTTTCCCCAAGAACAACAAAGACCTTCTCTAGGTGCAGAAGTCAAGACGGGGCTAATGGCAACCAAACGGCATCATCCAATTGCCAGTTACTTTGGCTTCGTCTGACTTGGCTATCATGACTCCCCAACACTGAAATTTCCTGAACTGATTCTTCTTTTTAATTTTTTTTTTTTTAAAATGAAAGCAGGTCAACTTGTGTGCTTAAAACATTTGCGGGAAGTACAAGAAGGTTAAAATAGGGAAGTCCTTCATTCTTGCCTGGATAATTAAGACTTCGCTACACCCTGTCAACCAGATTGCACACCTGACGTGTGAGAGGCCTACTGCTATTGACATTTGGGAAGAACGTCCTGACTTCGCTTTGTTGAAAGTTATCACCGGAGTTTTAGCGAATCAATACCACAAACCTACAGCTTAGGCAAATGTGCCCACCCAGTCTCTACCTATTAGTTTTCAGGTGCGTGCTGCAGCGTGGAAGTGAGTCGCCACAATGTGCCGCCGCTCATCAAAAGCCTGTTTGCAGCTAAAGACCTCTTCAAAGCAAACTGGAACCCAGAGGAGAAAGTGCCTTGTTCACTTGGGATTTAGCCAAGTAGCCCACATAGAATCACAGAATAGTAGAGTTGGAAGGGGCCTATAAGGCCATCGAGTCCAACCCCCTGCTCAATATTAGGTAGGGCGTTGTGCTTCGTTGCTGTTGTTGTTATTGCATTTATATCCAAGGTGGTGTACATCCTCCTCCTCCTCTGCATTTTATCCTCACAACAACAACCCTGTGAGGTAGGTTGGGCTGAGAGTTTGTGACTGGCCCAAAGTCACCCAGTGGGTTTCCATGGCTGAGTGGGGATTAGAACCCGGATCTCCCGACTCCCAGTCCAACACCTTAGCCACTACACCACACTGGAGAGCGGAGAGCTGCCTAAAAACTTGGTGAGGGGGTAGGAAATATGTAAATCAACGTGTGTACCCTGTCCTTCCTCCAAAGGACATAGAGACGCAGTTCACACAACACGTTTCTCAACAGTGGTTTTAGAACACGGTGGAGTTTTTACAACACCGTTGAAAAACGTGTTGTATGGTGGAGGTTTTTTTGGAAAACACTCCACACTGTGCAGAGGAAAGTTCCTGCACAACCATTGTGTTGTGTGTTGTGTGGAGGGCTCCGTAGAGTTTTCCATTGTATTGCGTTGCGTTGACTTTTCCCACCGGCTACAGAGTTCCCTGGCAAGAGCGGCGAAAGGAGCAAATGCCCTTCTAGGAGAGCCTCCGAGATTGTCTTTTTGCAGCAACAGCTGATGGGATATCACCGGGAGAACTGGGGGAGGAGAGAGGGCGGAGGAACTGTCAACCAAATGTCACGATGGATTTGGACCCTGGGCATGAGGCTTTCCACCGCTGTATTAGGAGCAGGCTGTAGGAGTGAGCATTCTCCCCCCCCCCCACATCCTTATGGAGTGTAACACGCATACATATATGCTCTGCAATGGCTCTGATCATAGTTGTCTCTTATAATCTGCTCTTATCACAGAATAGTAGAGTTGGAAGGGGCCTTTAAGGCCATCGAGTCTAACCACCTGCTCAATGCAGGAATCCACCCTAAAGCATCCCTGACCGATGGCTGTCCAGCTGCCTCTTGAAGGCCTCTAGTGTGGGAGAGCCCACCACCTCCCTAGGTCACTGGTTCCATTGTCGTACTGATCATAGAATCATAGAATAGCAGAGTTGGAAGGGGCCTACAAGGCCATCGAGTCCAACCCCCTGCTCAATGCAGGAATCCACCTTAAAGCATCCCTGACAGATGGTTGTACTGCTCGAACAGTCAGGAAGTTAGAGACTGCTCTAACAGTCAGGTAGCAATGGTTAAAGCTAAACATGGCTCTTCCTTTATCCAGGATATAAAACCATGGCTTCTGGTACTGGTTTCAGTCCCTTTAGTCTCCTTCTACTTGGGGACATTTTTTTCTGCCTTTCCTACAGCAAATATTCTGGAGTACAAAGGACCGATCCCGTTAGCCAGGGTTAGCTTGCGCTCCTTGCTTCCCATCTCTCTCCATTACATGGGTCCTCAGCCCATGAATACCCTTTCAGGCATGTTTGTCAAGCTCCAAACAACCAGTGGTGTTTCTCTCCGACATGCCCCATTCCTTATTTCTTTTTCTTCCCAGGTTTTCAATATTCTCCCCCACACTGCTTCCTGGGGGAGAGGGGCGCCAGGTTGCCAAATTCCCAGTTTGGTAGAAAGTCCTACATGAACCAAACCAAAATGTCATCGCCAGCCCCCCTGCAATGTGAGAGCTTGGGAGCAAATTTACCATGAAGGACCTGACCACCACATCCGGCATCTGAGGCAACTGGTAATGTAGCAAGGCAGTCGTCGCATGATCGGTTACCTAGGGAGGAGGGGAAAAGAGAGGAAAACTCATCAGGGGTGTTCTGAAATCTACATACTTCAAATCGTCGTGGAAGTAACAAGGTGCGGCTCCTTCGGCGTATCCCCTCGTGCGACAAAATTAAGAGGCCGCAACCAAGTACAAGAGAACTTCATTTATCTAAAGCACTTTGGAAAGTGTTACACAGCTAGAGCCGGGCAATAATGAAACCATAATATTAATAAATGATAAGGAAGGAAGGGAAAGGAACCTCTCGTGTAAGCACTGAGTCATTACTGACTCTTGGAGGGAGCTTTCACGGACGTTTTCTTGGCAGGCCTTATAGCGGGGTGGTTTGCCGTTGCCTTCCCCGGCCGTGATTGCCTTTCCCCCAGCTAACTGGGTACTCATTTTACCGACCTCGGGAGGATGGAAGGCTGAGTCGACCCGAGCCGGCTGCCTGAAACCAGCTTCCGCTGGGATCGAACTCAGGCCATGGGGAGAGTTTCAGCTGCAGAAACTGCTGCTTTACCGCTCTGCGCCACACGAGGCTCACAGAATTAGGCTTCCCTGCCTCTCCCTACCGGCTAAAGATCCCTGAACCCCTAGATCAGCCTTGGGGATCACGTGCTTTTCCAGAGATGCTGCAGCTGGAGGAGAGAATCTGTGGCGAAATCACCCGCCACTTTTCACACAGGTGCCTTCTCCTTTTGCTCTTGCACCACTGGATCCAAGCTGGATTTGTATGTGTGTGTTTTAAAGAAGGTTTCCAACAATAAGCACATTTCAAGAGTACAAGACACTTCACAAACATCCTCAGCAATCCTGAAACACCAGCCAACGTGGGAGGCAAAACAGTTTAATTCACCCCCAATTTACAGATGTGGAATTGAGGCTGAGAGATGCGGGCTGGTCTAAGGTCACATAGCAAATTTGTGGCGGAGGCAAGATTCGAACTGGGGTCCCAGCTAGGACGCTGGGACTGAACCTGAGACCTCCTGCACACAAAGTACGTAGTCGGCCACTGAGCTACGGTGTTCTCCTCTTTCAGTGGGCTGCAACTTAAGGGAGGGGAGCCCCCAAACTCAGAGCGGCAAAATATTTATAGGACTGCCTAGGACCCTTGGATGACAGCTCAGTTTTTTGGGCAAAACTCTTGAATTAAGAGCACCAGAAATATTTCAACATCGTTGTTAACGAAATTAAGGGGAAAAGCAGCACACTGAGATTTATTGAGAAATCAGCTACGTCAAGGGCTTGCATTTTAGGCTGCAGCAGCGATGAAGTGGGGATTAATTCCCTCTTGGCTGTGGTTGCATGAATGAAGTCCAACCTTGCTTTGTGGAACCACTGAAGGGCTAAAGCACTACAAAACAGCTCCAGAGGGAAACCCTCGGCTTAGCCACGTTACGGCTTTTCCCCTAGTCCTCTTCTGTTACTTTCCCTAAACTTTATATTACTCCTAAAATGACACTATTCCCAACAGATTCAAAGATATGCAGAAAAGCTGAAGTTATGATGTGGACAACTATGGTGCGACCACACTTAGAATACTGTGTACAGTTCTGGTCACCACACCTAAAAAAAGGATATTATAGAGCTAGAAAAAGTGCAGAAAAGGGCAACTAAAATTATTCAGGGGCTGGGGCATCTCCCCTACGAGGGAAGGTGACATCAACTGGGATTGTTTAGCTTGGGGAAAAGGAAGCTAAGGGGAGACAGGATAAAGGTGTACAAAATTATGCATGGTGTGGAGAATGTGAACAGGGAGACATTTTTCTCCCTCTCTCAAAATACTAGAACCCAACGGGGTCATCCCATGAAACTGATGGGTGGGAGATCCAGGACAAATAAAAGGAAGGACTTCTTCACACAGCACAGAGTTAAATTATGGAAGTCACTACCATAAGATGTCGTGATGGCCACCAGTCTGGATGGCTTTAAAAAGCAGTTCACAAAAATTACAAACCTAAAATACAACATGATTAAATGTAATATAAAACCTTTAACAGTTTAAGACAGAATAAAACCAGAGTAAAAACCAGCAGAAAGTTAAGGATCTAAAAACGCAACGACACATTTTAAAATAAGACATTTGATATTTTGCTAGTTGGTTGTCATGGGAGTTGGCAGCATATCTGCTTCTAGAGTAAGATAAATATATTTCATGTACCCAGCGTTTAGTTGCCTAAGGAGCCATGAGCTACACCAAAAGAATCTCCCCTATGGCTTGTGGAGAAGGCCTCCTAAACTTAAGAAGAGTCATGTTAATAAAGCATCTCAAACTGGGGATTACTGGCATTAAACACAACCTCTCAAAAACACCTTATAAATCCCACCAGAGTTTTCTGCAAGGCGAAAATGGTGGGATGTTATTATACAGAGTGGCTCAGTTCAGACAACACGTTTCTTTACTGTGGTTTTAGAACTCCACGCTGGAGTTTTTACACCACCGTTAATGTGTTGTCTGGAGGGAAAACTCCACCCCACAGTGTTCTTTTAGAAAACACTCCACGCTGAATATCCACGCTGTGCAGAGGAGAGTTCCTGCACAACCGCTGTGTTGTGTGGAGGGCTCCGTGGAGTTTCCTGTTGAGTGGAATTTTCCCACTGGCTACAGAGTTCCCTGGCAAGAGCGGCGAAAGGAGGGAGTGCCACTCTTGGAGAGGCGCTGGGATTGGGTTTTTTGCAGTATTGGCTGATGGGATACCATCAGGATGACCGGGGGAGGAGAGAGGGCGGAGGAACTGTCGATCCAACGTCATGTTGCCTTTTACTCAACTCCACGGGAGCCCACAGTCACACAACGGTGGAGTTAGAACATGTTGTGTGGGGAGGACCTCCTAGGAACTCAACGGCTGAGTGGAGTTTTCCCACTGCGTAGAGAAACATGTTGTCTGAACTGAGCCCCTGCCTTGTCAATATCACTGGATACGTTTTTAAAGACATTTACCCGCTTTTCAGCCAAAAACGGTCTCTCAAAACAGCTCACGTCAACTGAAATTCAATACGCAACGCTGGTGGCAGGTACTGCATGAAAGGGAAAGTGCATAGCAAAGTCTAAGGGCCAAACCGGACATGTCACTAAGTGCTTCACTTGAAACCAGGCCAGGGCTTTTTCCTGAAGTTAACAGCCACACATAGAATAGGACATTTGTGAAGATTGCAGCTGGAGAAGGAAGGGTAAACCACACTCCATTCCCAGGCTGAAGAAACGTGTGCCCTCCCCTGCTCCACGGACACCCGAGTTTGGTCCTGAGACGTAGGTCCTGCCCTCTGGCTTACAAACGAAATGATGAGATGCACAGAAGGGCAGGAAGGTGGAAGCAGAAAGTAGAGAACGTTCAACTTGACCATGCCAGAATGATGTATTGCATTCCTTAATGGATGTAAGCTGCTTTGCAACGTACATTAAATAAATAAATGCACAGTGAGGTAACAGGCATTTATTTATAGGGCCAGGGCAATCCACCCTGGTTGCGTTCTGGCTGGGATGGACACCCCTCAACGGCCTTTAGACCTCCGGCTGGTGACAGAGGGCAGAATGGCCTTGCCTTTGCTAGTGCAGCAATAGGAGGAAATGCCAAATCGAAGGCAACCTGGCTCTCTACAGCGTTCGAACTATCAGGCATCTTTGTAGGGCGGCCAAGTTTGGAACTTCCAAGGTGCCCAACTTCAACGTCTTGAAAGAGACACAGCATAATTCTGCACTTTCCTGTCCCCAACTGCCGGTAATTAGTTCATTCCCATTCTCACTTGCAAGATTTCCATTCTGCCCTACTTTTCCCCTTCACAAAGCATGCTTAGATTTACTGTTACAAAAGCAAACCGTTAGCAACAGTTCTCCTTCTGTTACATTTCAACCTCCAACAAATTGATTTCTGGGGTTGTTTTGGGTTTTGTTTAACGCTTCCACAAGAAAGTTGCATTATTATTATTATTATTATTAGCAGTGAAGATGTGGGTGAAAGTTGCTGCAGGGAGAGAAGAAGGGATTTTGCCATTAACTAATTCAAACTGACTGGCTACTTGGGCAAAGTAGCACATATGCTGTACCTATTGTTATGTAGAGCTAATGAGATTCCACTGGGAGATAAAAGCCATCCCAGCACTGCTGGAACACTAATAATGTTTTCTGAACAAAAAGCAGGCAATTGGTACCAGCAGCAAAAGCGGGGAAAGAAAAAGCGTTTCGAACACAGATCAAAGCAGGTGCCAAACAGGAGGAAGAAGTGAAAGGGGGAGGAATGACACCCCATACAAATAGCAACAAATATTGTGATGTTGAACGCAGCAAAGAGATGGATAAATGATAAACTGCCTAGTGAAAGGGAGGGGGGTCTCCGCACTACCCCCCCCCACCTCCAACTTTCAGATTCTTTCAAACACACGTTCTCTCCAACAAAGGAGAAAAGAGTTAGGAGGCAATCAGCCTGCGAAGTCATTAACGAGATTATTATTTCACACGCCACAAAACAGGACAGACGTCTGTGTCCCCCAGATATTACATTCTCCCAGCCACGTTTGAAATTTATCTGTGATGAGCTGTGACTGACATCCCACAAATTCGGCCCGGTTGTCCTTAGTTCCGCATTCTCACAACCATCACACGTCTAGCAGTGTTTTGTCATCTAATCCAAAACTTCTTCCTCTTGATTCTTGTTTTATTGAAAAGGGGTGTCCCAAAGGTGCACAGATCTGGATTACTGCAGCCTCCCCGGGGAAGTGGAGAGACACAACATCTTTTGAGAGAAATGCCATATAAAGCTATACCTACTTAATTCTACTTTAAAAAATGTTCCCTGTGGGGTGTTTTTGTAGTTATATGCAAAGCTGATTAAATCTGAACAAATTTACGATTAGCAGCAGAAGTAAAAACTGAACGGCACTCTACCTGCAGCCAATAAGTTTCCAAGGAAGCCTATCAGGACTGAACATTTTGGTCAATCATCAATACAAAGAATGAATTAAAAACTAATTGCAGGAAAATAAATGTGCAGCCAGGTCAACTTGGAACTGATGAAAACAAGCAAAGCCCGTGGGACTGTACGGGCTGTATGGATGAGCCAAAGGATAAGATGGAAGGTTGACCAAACCATCTTCGAATAGTGACCAGCTAGCTTCTGCAAGAAAGCTCAGAAGCAAGGCATGATGGAGGCATAGGTAGGGATAATGAAGCTTGTGCATGTTACATGATGAAGAGAGCCAGCCTGCTGTCTGTTCTCAACATCTAGTAATCAAAGGTATGTGGCCTCTCACTATGGAGGTGCCATTATTTGCAAGCACGTCTAGCAGCCACCAGTAAACCTACCTCACAATTAAAATGCCAGTGTGGTGTAATGGCTAAAGTGTTGGACTGGGAGTCGGGAGTTCCGGGTTCTAGTCCCCACTCGGCCATGAAACCCACCAGTCACAGGCTCAGCCCAACCTACCTCACAGGGTGGTTGTTGTGAGGATAAAATGGAGAGGAAGAGGATTATGTATGTTGCCTTGGGTTCTCTGGAGGAAAAAAGGAGGGATATAAATGTAATAATAATAATAATAATAATAATAATAATAACAACTCAAAAAAGTCCAATCGGAGAGGCAGTAAGAAATAAATTATTATTATTGTTATTATTATTAAAATGACCTAAATTAATGGCCGCCACCACGCCTTTGGGCTATTAATTCCGGAAGTTGATTATGTGTTGCATTTTGTTGCTTCCTATTTATCTTGGTTGAAAATGTACATCTTAACCGTAACAGAATCTGAACTGTTTATTTTTTTAGGCTATTTGGGTGTGTTGTTATAATAGGGCAGCCTCTGCATGTGTTGGACTACAACTCCCATAACACCCCCCCAGCCAGCAGTAGGGAATATTACAAACCCCCAAATTTGAAAAAAAAATAAAGCATTAAAAATGCCCTTTTCCTCCTAGCAATGAGTGAAGTTGTACTTATTACATTGCAAATGGCCCCTTCCCTTCAGGGTCCTCAAAGTGTACCCTCACTGGTGAGTGTGTATGTGTTGCAATATACAAGTTAAATTACTGAAGCAATTATTTAAGGTTTAAATTCAAGGCGGGCTAGAAATTCTGTATGGACAAGACCTTGCCAATTTCATTCCAGACTATTTAAAAAATGCACTTTTAGCTTGCAGACCCATGCTGAGCTTCTGTGAAAGCAAGCCTGTATGTTTAATAAGTCTTTATTGGGATAAAATTTTAAACACACCCTTTCAAAGAGCAAACCAGAGACGGTAGCCAAAATAGCCTGGATGCCTGGCTACCTGCCCATTTCAAGGAAGTACCTCCTGGGCCCACTGTAGTCCAAAGAAAGCAGCATGGAAGAGCAGAGACGTCCCAGTTTCATGGTGCAGCTGGCTACACAGCTTGGTTTAGGAGCTGCTATCACAGGCTTTTTATAAATATGCAGAGATGGGATATACTTGATTAAAAAAAAGAAGATAACTACCCTTCTCACCCATCCCCACACTCAACCGCCACTTGCCGGTAATAATCATAAAGACAAAATGTGGATCATTATGAGCAAAAAAAAAAGAAGCCAATTAAACATACGGATAGAGAGGATCTGTAGAAATCCCCTGTAGCACTTGAATTTGAATGCACTCAACGAAGCTAGCAGTAGACTCAGGGCAGCAGACGTAAAGGAAGACAGGAAGTAGGCTGTTCATAGAACACACTGCTTTAAGGAATTCACTGCCACGAGATGTAGTGATGGCCACTGGCTGAGATGGTTTTTAATGGGGAACAGAAAAGGCTTTGTTTCCAGAGCAATGTTGATTCTCGTTGCCCTCCTCTGAACACGCTCCAGCTTGTCTGCCTCCTTCCGGAAGTATGGTGCCCAGAACTGGACGCAATACTCGAGATGAGACCTAACCAGTGCCGAATAGAATAGCAATCTCTACAGTTGGTATGGTTTGGGAAAGACTTGATGGGTCAAGGAGACTGCTGCCAAAGTCAGCTGCCTGACTGAGATTAAATATCCTCATCTGGACAAGGTATAAGAACATCAGAAGAGCCCTGATGCTGGATCAGACCAAGGGTCCATCTAGTCCAGCACTCTGTTCACACAGTGGCCAAGCAGCCATTGGCCAGGGATGAACAAGCAGGACATGGTGCAACAGCACCGTCCCATGTTCCCCAGCAACTTACTGGCTTGGATACTGGAGATAGCACACAACCATCAGTAGCCACTGGTAGCGTTCGCCTCTAGGAATTTATCCGGCCCCCTTTTAAAGCCATCCAAATGGGTGGCCATCACTACAATTTGCCATTGAAGCCTTTGAAAATCGGTTAACAACACCAACAATGCCGTTGCTGTGCACTGCAGGGTATCAATTCAATCAGCTGGCCCTGGAACGGGCCCATCATCACATGTCCTTGAGCAGACACTGTCAATATTCAATAGCTGACTCATACGTGCATTCAGTCCACACTCTTATTCAGAGATTAATGACAGGAATACATCTTCATATATTACAATACTTATATGCCCTTGCAGTGGGGAAAACGGTGCCTTGAAATGGCACAGTTCAGGGAGTGAGCAGGATGAAACGCCAAGCCCCCAGGACCATAAGTGTATGCGTGGGGGGGGGGGGGTCTTGAGAGGCTCATGGGGGCAGCCTCTCCGCTCTGGAATTCCTCTCAGAGAACCCCAGCTAAATCTCAAGTCTAGGTGCGTGCTTGAAGCAGGGTACAATATTCTTCATTTAAACTGGATTTTGGTGGCCGGAAATATACCAAGGTGGGCTTTAATATAATAGGACTTTTGCCACCAACGTATTGTTACTCATCCCAAGCATTTGGGATGGAGCTGGCTATGTTTTTGTGTTAGCTAAAAATGTATAGGGTTGTCCTGGGAGACTGTTGGAAATGTGTGTTCTTTTTTAAAAAATAAGTATATAGCTTTGGGAAGAATCTATAGAGCACTCCTACCCAAACAAAAGGCACCCACCCATATAGACACAGTAGTGATTAAACCAAAGTACAGAAATGTATTCATTTCTGCATTCATACTCTAACTTCCAGTCCTCTGGGGCTGGGAAAAATGTAAGAAATGGAGGTGCACTTGGGCAAACCATGTCTGCAGTCGGATCAGTGCCATCCTGCAGAATTAGTCTGTCTCCCATGCTACTTGTCTAACACTGGATCCAAACATCACACATGCAATCTCCACCGACTGAGGAGGGCCAAGGAAGCACACTTACTGGCATCACCCCTTCCGTCGCGTTCTCGGTGGACTGGCCCGGCTCCCTTGGGGCTGACGCAGGGAGCCCACCCACCCCACAAGCCATATTGAATACTAAAAACAAGGAACTAACAACTGCCGATTGAAACCTTCCCTGAATTCCACCAGATCTAGGCACCTCTGGGCATCACTAAGAGGGCATCATTGTCTCGGCTAGTTGAAACTTTTCCAGGTGAATGAACTCTAATGAATGAGGTCTTATCTGATGGGCGGACCTCTGTGGGGAGAGGAGAGGCGTCCCACAGGAAGCCTCTAAACCAGCCTTCCTCAACCTGGGGCGCTCCAGATGTGTTGGACTGCATCTCCCAGAATGCCCCAGCCAGCTGGCTGGGGCATTCTGGGAGATGAAGTCCAACACATCTGGAGCGCCCCAGGTTGAGGAAGGCTGCTCTAAACCATCACCAGACAGACACTGAACCACTAGCAGCTTTGTTGTTTATTCGTTCAGTCGTTTCCGACCCTTCGTGACTTCATGGACCAGCCCACGCCAGAGCTTTCTGTCGGCTGTCGCCACCCCCAGCTTCCCCAAGGTCAAGTCTGTCACCTCCAGAATCTCATCCCTCCATCTTGCCCTTGGTCGGCCCCTCTTCCTTTTGCCTTCCACTTTCCCTAGCATCAGCCTCTTCTCCAGGGTATCCTGTCTTCTCATTATGTGGCCAAAGTACTTCAGTTTTGCCTTTAACACCATTCCCTCAAGTGAGCAGTCTGGCTTGATTTCCTGGAGTATGGACTGGTTTGATCTTCTTGCAGTCCAAGGCACTCTCAGAATTCCCCTCCAACACCACAGTTCAAAAGCATCTATCTTCCTTCGCTCAGCTTTCCTTATGGTCCAGCTCTCGCAGCCATAGGTTACTACGGGAAATACCATGGCTTTAACTATGCGGACCTTTGTCGTCAGTGTGGTGTCTCTGCTCTTAACTATTTTATCAAGATTTGTCATTGCTCTCCTCCCAAGAAGTAAACATCTTCTGATTTCCTGGCTGCAGTCAGCGTCTGCAGTAATCTTTGCACCCAGAAATACTGGCAGCTACAGGGGTAGAAATGAATGGGCAGGGGGTGGAGGGAGATACGTTTTAGCATGCGTTCATTTTTGTAAAATTGTTTGCTGGGTTTCTAAGTCCAACACATAACTGTTTAAATATTTTGAGAATACGATGGGGTGGGGTTTTTTTAGGTTTTGTTCTTACACTGAACAACCCACCATGAATCTTTTGAATAGGGAGGGAACAAAGACCCCCGATACTGATAAAAACAAATAAACAAAGCTCTTACTTTTCCGTTCGGCTTACTGGCTGGAGATACGTGAGGAGTTAATAAAAAGGTTAAAGATCGGTGCTGTCTTTGCACCTGCAGAGTTTAAAATGTCAGAAAAACGTGGAGATGCGCCAACCTTTTCTGAGCTCTTTGTGTTTCTGCCCTTTCAGAGATTCCTCCCTATATTTTTAAGCTCTATTCTCTGAAACTCACCCTGCTGGTTCGCTGGATGATAATAAAAGCTTATTCACCCTAGAAGGGAGTTCAAGCAAATCTCCAGGGGAACTTCAGTAAATACCTGTACATTTTGGCTGTAATGGGCCCTCTGGGAACTCTTCCCCTATCAAATTAAACACACCCGGGGATCTTACTAATCAGGGGGAAGGCAGAGGTCTTGCTGACACAGCCAGAGTTTGCAAACAAAGAAGTCAAGGCAAATTTAGCTCCACCTGACAGGGCCGGACTGGGAGGGGACAGAGGTCCCTGCTCTTTAACCTGAAAGGGCCATGCTGCGGCTGTCTAAGAAATTAACATTTTGGCAGCTTCAACGAGCGAGCGTCCAGATGTTGCTTTATTGTTGCTGAGGAGAGAATGAAACCACAGTCCGGCTTTGAAAAACCTGCTGTTCAAAACAAATCGATGTCTTGATATTTCAAGGGGCAACCACCGAAAGGATTTCTTGGACTCGGTGGTAGAACTTATTTCCTGTTGCTATTTTGGAAGCAACTCTGCAAGGGCTTAAAAAGGATAGCACGGAGATACGTAGAAATAACCAATGTTAAATAATTCTTACTGTGTATTTAGTGTTGGACTGCGTAGCACTTTCTTCTTTAAAATAAACAAAAGCAGATGCCATTTATTATTCCTTGCATATACGGTTTCTGTATTATGTTAATATTTAAGTTTTATATTTGCAAATAAAAAAGGAAAAAAAACTTCTTTTAAAAAAACACCCACCCACAGCTAAGAAAATATTCATTTTGCAATATATTAGGACACTGCTATTCAAACCTTCGGCCTTCAGAGAAGTCCTGCTGCATTTAATATTCTGGAGCAGGGTATTTAGGGTATTTAGGCCGACTGTGTGGAATAATCTTCCACCTGAGATGAGACATGCGCCAACACTTTTTCCTTTTAGGCAGATATTGAAAACCCACCTGTTTAGGCAAGCCCTCCCTGTGTAGCATAGCCCTACCATCTTACATACAGACTACATATTCAATGTATTGGCCTTTATTTGTACATTTTGATGATTTGTGTGCCGCGCTTTGAAATCTTGAGATGTAAGCGGTTTATAAATGCAAAACACTGACTTTCCTGCAAGCCGTTTATAAATGCAAAGCACTTAAGCGGTTTATAAATGCAAAGCATTGACTTTCCTGTAAGCGGTTTATCCATGCTGGCAGTGGTTGGGGCGAAAGTCATCAATGGTTGGAACCGCCCCCTTCTGGCCTCCCGTCCTGCTCCCCACCCCACTTCCCTTCCTCTCTATCCTTGGGCTGCCTGAAGAGGGACAGGCTGCTCTTGCCATAGCTGTGAATGGATTGCTTGCAGAGGGCTTTTGAAACCAGGTCAAAAGCCTAGGCTTCCCAGCCCTGATTTAGAGTACACATTCCACCTGAGCAAATGGCCAGGCCTACTGGGCTTCTCATCATTGCCCCATAAAAGGATGTCATCTTGGGGCACGTAGGAGCGTTTGCATCCCATTACTGAGAACGGCTTTCAGATTTCTCTCCTTTGCACTATTACTGCATTTCATTTACATTGTTTTTGAAGGAACATGTGATATGTGCACGCAAAAGGACAAGGTCACGTGTATTGTACATACAGGTTCATGGTGCGATTTATTGTTGGGTTACCCATCGAGGTTTCGACTGTAAAATAATGCCCAAGAAAGGTGAGCCACCCAATTCTCACACTAGTTTATTGAAGAACTGACTTTTTCTTAATGAGTAAATAGTTACAATTTTTCAGTGGCGTTGACCTTAATGGGACTAAATGGACTTCAACCTAAGCCAGGGTAAACTACCTGGTGCCCTTCAGATGTTTTGGACCTTCCATACAACTTATGGAAGTTCGAGTCCAAAGCATCTGGATGGTACCTGTTGCCTATTCCTGATCAAAGCACTGTGGCTTAAATTGTTTGTGAATGAGGCTGTGTATGATCAATCTGAGATGGGTTGGCTTTTCAATTTCTCTTTGCCGATTTCAGTAAGGGTGTGTGTGTGTGTATCAATCACACACATACAGGAACTGTATCCATCAAAAGCCCAAAGCCTTTGAGAGCCAAGCCTGGACCCATTTCTAATGTAAAAACATGCAATAAAAAGGACCTGAGAAAAACAGTTTTAATGGCAAGAACAAAAGCCATTGCATGGACTGCAATTAGTCTAAAGCATTATTGATGAAGGATTATCGTTGATGATTCTGTCCTAAGTTGCTTTGCGTTGCACTCGTCTCTAACTGACACAAGGAATATATTTTCAGAAGGGAGAGAAGGAGCTGCTTTAATCCCTTAATTCTTACCCGCCTCTAGAGTAACAGACTAACTACTGTGTTATTCTGCCTTCCAGTGCTAGTCAGGGAAAGGACTGCTACCTCCCCTCCCCAAAGCCGTTCTTTGATCTGAAGGAAGTTGGTATCACAGTTCAAACTTCTTTACTTTGGGTTGAGCAAAGCATCCTGGAACAGAAAGTTCCAAGAAATGTTTGTACAGAAATGGTACTGGCCAGTTCTGACCCTGACTTTGAAATCTCTTGCTTGGATTTGTCTGGCAAACATGAGCAGTAGGGTTTAAAAAAAACCTGCAGTCCTCAGGGAACGCCTTCCACTTCGGCTATGGAACCTCTGCAGGTAGCAATGCAGGCCGTGCGGCCAGCTCGTGGGTCGGATCCAGATTCACACTGCATTGGTGGAAGTGGGCTTCGCTGTCCCCTCCTCCCCATAGCAGTGCCTCCACCCCCTGGAAATGCTACACAGAAAGCCAGGAGACCCTGATGAACGGAGTGAGCTGTAGTGGGCATGGGAGATTTCAAACGTTCAGGTGGAGGGAATGTCCACGAACGGAGTCCTTCCTCTCGTGGAGGGCAGATTCTGGATTCAACCCAGCAAGGTGAGGAGAGGCACGTGCGAATTTTTTGACCACAGGTGCCAAAGTAATTTGATTCGCCTTAGGTACTAAGCACCTCCACCTGGGGCAGCAAAATCTCTTGGGTTGGCCTTGGTGGCGGACAGAACACAGTTTGAAAGCCCCCGAACTTGAGGAGTAACTGGAAAGGAAACTGAATAACATGCATTTAACTTCTGAAGTTCCTTCAACTGTAGACTCCGATGTAGTAAAATTAGAACGAGTTTAGCTTAGGTTTAGCAATGTTTTGATAAGGAGTCCTCTGGTGGTGGTGATTCTTCTGGGGATGAAGCGATAAGGAGACACAGCACAAATGTACAAGCGCACCACTTGTGACCTGGAGGCAATTTTTAACTCTCCCCTGCTGAGTCCACCAGGCAAGTGGCTATTTACAACCCCGTATCATCATCGGAGAGCTTCGGCTATTAGGCGGGATAGAAATGCAATCAATCAATCAATCAATCAATTCGTCTAGCTCTTTTAATGCGCAAAGTGCCTTGCCGCTATTAGTTCATTCATCACGCTGTGAAATCTGGAATCAGATAGGGGAACATGCGTTCGATAGATTGACAGGGAAACGATCAAAGCATTCTTTTTCTGATGAGCCGTATCAAGTTTCAGATCGCTGAAGACGACCCCTATTATGGGAGGTGGGTGGGAGGAAACTGCCAAACACCCCCGTGGAGATGTCAGTGTGTCTGCCCCCCAAATGAGGACCTTCAGCATTTTCCTTCCTGCTCCACCAGCACTCTGGTTCCTCATCCAGTCTGGCAAACTAAGCTCTGTGGGGTTGCGATCTAGGGTGCAGTACTAGTTAGCTTGAATAATATATACACACACACATCATGACAGAGGTCAAATCAGGATCCTCAAGGTCCTGTGGAGTCCCAGCCTCAGACCCAGCTTCTCAGCCTGGGCATGTAGCTGGGCGGACCCTGGGTCCCTGGTCCAGCCCTGACTGTTGGCCCAGTGCTGACAACACCTTTGTCCTGTCCCTGGGCTAGAAAGTGGCCTCTCCCTCTTGGTACCCTGCACCTACGAAGGCCTGACACCCTGAATTCTTCCACCCTGTTTCTAAAACTATAATCTTGGCTCCCAGCTCTTATCTGAAGACCAAACTGCATTACTGAGAGGAGGAAACCAAAACAGTTAACTAGACAAATAAGTGACTTATTTATACACTCTCTCTCTCACAACCACATGTATATGGAGAGTGAGAGTTCGTAATATATATATATATATATATATATATATATATATATATATATATATATGAATAAATTAAAACATTCATTCACATTCTATAAACAACAGACACCAGTTAGAAACCAAGACACTTGCCTTCTGAAACACCTGATAGTTGGACTTGGACCATATGTCAAGCTGTAGAAAGAAAAGAAAAGTAAACAAAGTCCCGTGTTAACATACATGACAATATTAAAAAAAGTGAAGATTCATTAGAAAATAATTAATTAGAATAATTTCGCTCGGAGTTACTGCTGACAAATCAAAAGAGAAAGTGCAGATTTAAAACAGCTTACTAAACTTTTACACCAAGTAGTGGGCCAGAGGAGATGCGACATAGTCTGTTCCTTAACCGTGGTTAAAGGCCAGGAGATTGCATGCCCCTGCTCCTCTGATTGGCTAAGGATTATGCTGGCATCAATGCCAATCAGGGCTAAAGCAAACCATGGTTTGCTCTTAACCAGGATTAAATGCGAACTTTGGTTAGCATTAACCATGGTTAGTATTGGTGCCAAAAGAACCATTAATCATGATGAAGTCTGGTGAGAATTTGCACCCAAGGAGAGAATGGGAAGGGCAGTGAGAATCCTGCAACACGTTCCCAATTCTTTAAACATTGCTAAGGGACAGACTGCTGGCCCTGGCTGCTAAACTTCAGATGGATAGAAAATGAATACCATATTTCTTCGATTGTAAGACACCATCGATTGTAAGACGCACACTAATTTCAGTACCACCAACAGAAACAAAAAACCCCTAAGACACACCTGCGATTCTAAGATGCACCCCATTTTTAGAGATGTTTATATGGGAAAAAATGTGTCTTAGAATCGAAGAAATAGGATAGTTCAGGCAAGATAAAAGGCCCATTCCAGATTCTCTAAGCTTGCGGATCTCCAGATGTTTTGGCCTCCAACTCCAACCAACCCTGTTTCACTGTGAAGCTCTTTAAAAGACCAAATTGCTAGTGTAACTAGCAAAGTCAGAGGGCGTTGATATCAAATGTATTTCCCCCCTATTAATTGTTTTGATATTGATGTTTTATTATGTACTCGTAATGTAATTGTTTTGACTTGTCTTTAATATGCATAGGAACATATTGTTTTTTCATAAAGCTTTGCTGTGAACTCCTTTGAGCAGAGTATACGGAAAAGCAGTATACAAATACAGTGATCGATCGATCGCCCGAACGATTGTCAACTTTCAGTTTAACTGGCAGGCTGACCCTGCTTGGGGACGAATTCTGCCTCGGTGCTAGATAAGCCGAAAGCCTGACAGACCGGTATTTCCTTTGCGGTAAACTAAGGAAGCATCTCTCTTTGCAAGGACATCTGCAGGCTGTGTGACATTAAAGTTTCTTCCGAAGTTACTTATTTCTATACAGCTACAATACGAACTCCTACAGCTCCGTTGGGCTACTTCATCCTCCTCCTCCTCGCAGCAAGATCGCTTCAATTCATTTGGAACAGATTGTGCTGATACGTGTGAATATTTAACAGCCTCAGGACGGTGTCTTCAACAAGGACACTTCTCAAAGCCGTGATGCATTCTTGTGTCCACAACATAAGCAATTCAGTAACAAGTGACACAGAAAACATTTAGCGGAATTAAGCCAGAAACCTGGCCTGCAGGGACCAAATAAAATGACACACACCCCTTTGAATATTGTATTTAGATTATTCTGGAGGCAGGGGCAAAGAGGAAGATCTTTGTCACGCAGAAGTTAAGGTCACGGGGCAACGCTACACATCTTGATTCAGATGCCTCATACCTTTTAACAGCAACCTGGCGGAAAAAGCAACACATTTTGACATTTAAGCTCCAAGAAACCAATCTCTTGCTTTGACTTGGGGTCTAAAGGATTGCAGAGAACATGGATTAGCAAATGTGCTGCTAAGTAATTGTGTCCAATTTCATGTAGATGGTTGCTATGCTTTCTGGAAAGTTGGGGATAGTTCAAGAAGAACAGCTTGCATTGTCCTAACCCACCCAACAAACAGATTTTATTGTGTGTGTTTTTTAGCAAACAGCCATCATTCAATTTCAGTGGGGGGGGGGGGGAGGTCCTCTAACCATTTAGTTTCATACTGAGCATTAATCCAGAATAAAAATGCACACACTAAAAGATACAGAGTTATGGAGAAAAATACAACGCAAATAAACGTAGTGACCCTGTTCAGAAGACATGCTAAGACACAGCAGTTAAGCATTTGGAGCGAAACATTATGGCTTAACGTGTCATGTGAACCATAATTTAGCATGTCGTGTGAGCCATTCTTAACCGTGGTGGCTACATAACCAGGATTTAAACATGCTCACTCACTGTCAGGTATGCTTTAAGGTGGATTCCTGCACTGTTGGACTCAATGGCCTTATAGGCCCCTTCCAACTCTACTATTCCATGATTCTATGACCATTTACTGCTGAAGGGTTCATGGCCTAACCATGGCTTAGTGTGTTGTCTAAACAGGCCCAATGGGTCACTCTAATTTAAACTTGCTCTAGATATATACAGTGCAGAAAGCAAGGAATTTCACAAGTACATCCTTATCTAGAGTCACTGTTCGAATTTCCGAGCACTTTTACAAAGCCATCACAATTAAAATTGCTCTGATCAGACAGTAAAGCACGCTCATTTCTCATAGTTGTATTTCCTTCTGAACATTAACAATAATGGTAGAATACCTATTTAGCTTGAAGTCTCGTGTACATTTCACACTCTAGTAAAAGATGTGTAAGATCCGCCAGGGCAAATGTGGTTCCAAGAAAGGCACCTGAGTTTATTTGAACATGTGTTTACTAAGGATTCAGATCCGTGGACTTGGATAAGCTGCATAGGTTTTGTATCCTGCAGTAATAAAGGAATTTGCATTTTTATAAACATATGTTTGATTGCTGATGTTGCAAGGGAGATGGGATTGACAACAAGGCCTTTGAAGGTAAAGACAAGGACATTGTGAACGTTCTGGGATCTCTCAGGAAGCCAGCGTAAGGTGACAAGGACGGAAAATGATCCTGGGAAGAAAATGTTGGACAGGAGGTGAAGGGACTGAGGTGAGACAACAGAAGACCATAATGGAGAAGGTCACAGCAGTCAAAGTGAGCACCAGGGCATGAATCAAGGAGTTTTTGTCAGCCTGTGTCAAAAATGTGGAGGAAAACATTGGCTCCGTTCAGAAGACACCTCACCTATGGCTTTAACTACGGTGGTTAACCCAGAAAGCCGGGCCATGTTCAGAAGACACCTTAAACCACGGCTTTAACCATGGTGAATAAAGCAAAAAGCCTTAATCGCCTTGGCTTAAGATGTCTTCTGAATGGGGCCATTATCTGAAGCAGCACGGAAGTAACTGCAGAGGCAACAGCAACCCACAATACACTAGGTAAATCCATAAAGAGGGCCTCAGCCTCATAACCAGCTACCTCCTCCAGTCTGTACAGGTGGATGCACTTGAGTCTGTTCCACTGAGCTTGAGCAGTTGATGCAACACCATGATGTGGCAACCTCTCCCTTCCCTTCTCTTGAATGACTCTACTAGCTACCACCTATAGCATGGCTTTACCAAGGAGAAGTCTCTCAATTCTCTTTTTTTGTTGTTCCATTTTTAAAGAATTGAACCATATAGAAAAAGAATGATGCCGGAGCACACCAGTCAAAAGCACTACCGAATGGTAGGTAATTCCTCAGCACCGGGGCTGAAGAGCCCTGATGTAATTCAATTCTTGCGCTTTTTAATGCTCTCCAAGGTTTTAAAAATAAAAAAGGGAGCCATGTGCAAGGCCTGCAAACCCTCCACCATGAAACCAGACGAATGAGGCGGGTGTGCTAAACAATGCATTGTTGCAGGTCTATTATTCTTCAACTTTTCACTTTCAATCAAGACACACATTTGTAACTAAAAAGCTGCTGAAAGCACAATTTCAAGGCATCCCCTGCATGCGAATTAAATTGGGCCGCTGTCTCGCTCTCCCTGCGCCCCAGTCTCTCCACCCACCCCTGGCGCAAGTAACAAGAGGCCATTTTCTGAAGGTCGTCTGAACGATTTCAAAGGCGATAACAAATCAAAATGTTCCCTGCATCTAATATCAAACAGGGCTGGTGCCAGCACTTATTAGAGAAATCGGATTCGGCCCCCTCCCCTTTACCCAAACACACACACAACCTGCTTTGAAGTGGAAAGAATGCAGGGATCAGAAATTACTCGAGAGACAGTTCTGGCTGTCTTTGAAGCTTTCCTTTGATACCACTATTTCTTCTCCTTACTTGCGCTGGGAGGCAAAAAGCTGCCTTTCCTTACTGATAGGGGGGTAATTAACGAAGGCAGCGCATTAACATCACCCAGGTGGCTTTAACATTCCTCAAGCCTACCTGGTGCAAAAATGGATGTCCGTCCCAAACCTGCCAAGTCATGGCTCTCCCCCACTTACAGCATTTATAGAAACGTGGCACGCCGAGGGTGCCAGCCAAATCCAAACGTGGTTTCCTTTTGATTAGCAGGGCTGGGTGGGCGGACCAACGCCTTGGCTCAAATTCTGCTCCACAAGGATGAACTGCAGAGGCCTGTTTATTCAAGAATCTGCATGGCACCAGTTAATTGCCTGCCATGCCTGGACTGTGCCGCCAAAGAGAGCGAGAGAGCGAGAATGCCTGAAATTATGGGTGGCATGAAGCCACCATTACCGCTACATGGCTAATTAAAATGCATTGGTCTGTAGTAGGAGCGATGGGCCAGCGGAGACTGCAGAAGAATCGGAGCCAGAACGGCCTCTAAAGTGAAAACTGACAGGTCTCGCTGATGGGCTTTGCGAAAATTGCATCCATAAAAAGCAGCAGCAGTGTGCATTAGGCACGAGATATTCCGGCACAGATAGAGTCCTCGGGCCTATTGAATGCCTAGTGCCCAATACAAACCTAGAAGTTGAGACTCAGACGGAGGTAGTGTTAGCAGTTGGTTTGTCTGTCTGGTGAGGTGATGTTCATACTGTTCTGGAGGGGGTTGCACTCCCCCAAAAGAACTGGGTTCGTAGTTTGGGGGTGCTCTTGTTTATTATTTATTTATTTACAATATTTATATACCGCTCCTCACTGAAAAATTTGGAACGGTGTACAAGATAAAATGAAAATAAAAACAGAAAACCCCCCACTTAAAACAGATTTTAAAAGAAGCAAGTAAAGTGACTCATGGCTGGACATGAAGGAAAGGCTTCCTGGAATAATGATGTCTTCAGGAGGCGCCGGAAGGAGTACAAAGTTAGCGCCTGCCTGACCTCCAGAGGCAGGGAGTTCCACAGGAGGGGGGCCACCATGCTGAAGGCTCTTCCCCAGGTGGACTCCAATCGGAAGATGGATCTATGTGGGACCACCAGGAGCAGACCCTCGGATGACCTCAGTGACCGGGCAGGATGATAGGGGAGAAGGCGCTCTCTCAAGCATCCTGGTCCCAAGTTGTTTAGGGTTTTGTACACAAGTACAAGAACCTTCAACCTGGCGCGATAGCCCATAGGCAGCCAGAGGAGTTACGTGCTGGAAAGGGGCAGCTCCGGACAACAGCCAAGCTGCAGCATTCTGCACTAGCTCCAGCTTCCGGAGCAGCTTCAAGGGCAGCCCCACATAGAGCGTGTTGCAGTAATCCAAACTTGAGGTTACCAATGCCTGTACCACCATGGCCAAGCTATTCCTGTCCAGGAGAGGCCGTAGTTGGCGAACCAGCCGAAGCTGGCAAAAGGCACTCTTGAGCCTCCAGCGACAGAGATGGGTCTAAGAATACCCCCAAACTACAAACCTGATCTTTCAGAGGCAGTGCAACCCCATCCATAACAGGCAATGAGCCAGAACTGTCACCTGAGGCGCAGGTAGACTCAGCTTTTATCAGCTTCGGCTGATATGCCATAGTTTAACTCTGCACTGTGTGAAGAAGGCTCTCTTTGATGTCCCTGAGTCTCCCACCAATCAGATTCATGGGATATTGCCGTTGGGTTCTAGTATTATAGGAGAGGGAGAAAAATGTCTCCCTATTCACATTCTCCTCACCATGCATGATTTTGTAACACGATATTGGTATTTGTGGGTACATAGAACACTGTGTTCATTTGCTATGTCACTATAATTGCTTTATCACCACTTCGATCACTCCCTCAGTGTATGTGTCACTTTACATAGTAAAAGAAAAAGGGGAAAAAAAGGTCCTTGTTCTCAGGGCACCTACAATTTAAATTTAGTAGAGGAATAAAAGGTAAGCGATGAAGAGAGCAGAAGAGGTCTCTTCATCTAAATCAGGGTTGGGCCTCCAGATGTTTTGTGCAAAAGGAGGGAGACGCTGGCTCTGGTGCTGGTGAAAAGATCCTTTATTTTTAATTTTTCTTGTTAAAAAGGTTATTTTAAAATACTTCACAAATAGCCTCCAGATGTTTTGGCCTACAACCCCCATCAGCACTAGCCAGGAAAGTCAATGGTGAAGGATAATAGAAATTGTCAGCTACATGTGGAGGACCTCAAGTTGCCCACCTCTGATCTAAATGCTCTGGCATAACCGATCTCAGAAGGTGGTTTTATTTTTGAAAATTCCTACCCTGCTTTTTGGCCCACAGAGTGGTTTCAAATTTAAAAACACCTGCATGCAATAACCAAATGTTGTGAGGATAAAAAAGAAGACGCAGTGAAGGAACACAAGTTGACAAAACTGATGAGAGAGCCCAGTTCCACTTAGAGGTTCCAGGCAGGTGGTTCTCATTGGCATGCAAAAAAAAAAAAAAAAAAAAGAATTTTTAGATGGGCACTTTGAGACCTGGGTGCACGATTCCCAGACAAAACGCAACACTGATATTTTCCTCCACCTCCACCCAGCAGGAGAATCTTTTACCTGGAAATAGAAATATCTGTTTTTCCCAACAGAGCTCCAATTCCACCACCACCACCCCATCCCCAGCCTTCAAATCCTACGGAGAGGAACGTAGCTCAGGGGTCAGTACATAACGCAATGTTGTATGTTACAAGGAGAGTCTGTCGTTTTGAAAAATAATCCCGTCCTCATTATAACATGGCCTATGGGTGCCAAGTGCTCGTCTGGTTATAATGAACCTTGTATTTTAATGGCTTTCGTAATAAGGAGAGAGAGAGAGAGAGATCCAGAAAGGGGGAGAAGAATGCAAGAGACAGAAGTGCTTAGTACTTGTTACTGGTAAAAAGGTGAGCCTGGATGGGTGTCTCAGCAAGAGCCCATCGCGCTCTGAAAAGAGAAACAAACCAAGTTGAAGGCTGTCAGGTCCCATTAGCATCCTCTGAAGCTCCACAGAAAGCCCATATGGAGTGTGCGTGCAGTCAAGAGAAATTAGGGGTTCAAGCAGGGTGAATTTTTCATAAAGCGAATCACTCCTGGAAACCGGTTACACTTCCTTTTAATAGCTGCCATTCGAAATGCAAGGCTCACCTCACCGTCAGACTCAACCTACTTAGGAGGAAGAGACCAATTCCTCACAGAAGAGCTGATCTGGCGGAGTGTAAAGCTGGCGCAAGATTTCCCAGTGGCGCTGGGGGGGGGGGAGGGAAGGGGGGGGAGTCTGAACCCTGGGCTGCTTATGTGCTCAAAACACTGTGGTGGGAAGGAGCCGCAATCCCTCAAGTGGAGGCTTAATCATGAGGCAACAGGGGTCTTAGGTGATGAATTAGAAATTCAAGCAAGGGCATGAGGGCTTAATGAATTAGCGATGCTTGGATTCCGGGGGACGGGGAATGACAGGAGGGAAATTTGATGTTCTGCTTAATAATATCAGGTAAGTTGCTCCTGCAAGTGGTATGTCTGAAAACTTGCTCTTCCACCAGTCTTAAAATCTCTTCACTGGCTGCCAATTAGTTTCCGGGCGAAGTATAAAGGGTTGCTTATTACCTTTAAAGGCCTACATGGTTTGGGTCCGGGCTACCTGCGGGATCGCCTTCTCCCGTACAATCCGCCCCGCGCACTCAGGTCCTCTGGGAAGAATCTACTTCAGTCTGCCAAAATTAGGCTGACAAGTATTACCCAGAGGACCTTCTCTTCTGCTGCTCCCAGACTGTGGAATGGCCTGCCGGAGGAGACTCGGCAACTCAATAGTCTTTCAGGATTTAAGAAAGCTATAAAGACTGATCTCTTCCGGCAGGCCTACACAGTGGAATTTTAGGATGTTTTTATTTATTTATTTATTTATTTTATTACATTTTTATACCGCCCAATAGCCAAAGCTCTATGGGCGTTTTTAGGATGTTTGGCTAACAGTTTCTCAAGTATCATATTGCACAGATGCTGGATTATATATGTCATGGAAATAGAAGGATATTGCAGTACCCTGTTACACTATACCTCTCCTCATACGTACTGTTGTTTTTAAATGGATACCGTTGTTTTTATACTGCTGTTTTTTATGTTTTTGACGGTTTTAAATTTTATATACTTTTAAATGTTCAGTTTTTTACTTTTGTAAACCGCCCAGAGAGCTTCAGCTATTGGGTGGTATATAAATGTAATAAATAAATAAATAAATAAAATAAAATAAAATAATGTACACTATGTTTTTAATTCAGTTTTATGTATTTTATACTTATTTATTTATTGCATTTTTATACTGCCCAATAGCAGAAGCTCCCTGGTTGTTCCCCGCCTTGATCCAAACAGAGAGGTGGGTAAGAAATAAAATTATTATTATTATTGTTGTTGTTGTTGGATCGCTACATTCCACATAAAACAGCGGTTCTCAACCTGTGGGTCGGGACCCCTTTGGGGGTCGAATGACCCTTTCACAGGGGTCGCCTAAGACCATCGGAAAACACATATTTCCAATGGTCTTAGGAAACTGTGTTGACTGAACTATGTCATGTATCATCTTTTGTATTATTAAAGCTATTGTTATGTATTATTTTCATTAGCAAACCATCCCATGACAATGGATCGTGTAGAGAAGAACGAAAATAATTTTATGGTTGGGGGTCACCACAACATGAGGAACTGTATTAAAGGGCCGCGGCATTAGGAAGGTTGAGAACCACTGACATAAAAGGTCACAATGAAGGGAGACGTGGGAGTGACACTCACCTTGCCGTCTTCCGTGTAGACGTTTTCGTGATACCCCTTGACAATGGTCCGGTCGATGAAGAGGCTGCGCATGACCACGATGACTTTCAACACTTTTCCTAAGGAGACCTGCCAATGAAACAAGGATAAGCATTGGGCAAGTGTGTGTGTGTGTGTGTGTGTGTTTAGAAAAGCCCTGCAGGAGACCCCCCCTTCCTCGACCCCCCCACCCAGTCCGATTGTGTTAGCCAGGGCATGGAGGGCTCAGACGGGATTTATTCAAAGTCTATACCAACGTATTTGAGCTGGAACTGGAGCACTCTCATCCTGGGCTTTGGGTTACCGAAACTACTACAAGAACCAGGTTTGAAAGAAACGCGGAGTCATGCCATTTAATTCCAAAACACTGGGCAGCTTTTTAGAAGTAACTACTGCATTTCCCAAAACCAACGTTGATGAGGACAGAAGAGAGCCAAAGGGGAACAGCAAAAAGGCCAAAACGCTCCAATGCCAGGTGCTCAAGGAGGAAACAAAAATGGAGAATGAGGCGTTGTTCTAATTCACAGGGCGGCGTTGCATCTCTTTCAAAAGCGTTTAGAAAGCAGTTCTGGAGTATCTCGCAGAAATAACAAAACATCTCATTAGAACTGCTATCCATTTTTATGGATGCCAAAATGTCTACATGAAGACTTTATTTCAGCCTCGCTTGCTGTGGCCAGGATGGATAGCAAGACGTTGGAAGACGCCATCAAGTTCCTCAGTCCAGGGATGTTTCACATGAATATCACAAATTGCCCTTGCTGAAAAATTAACCCACCACAGATGATTGATCAAGGACGCTGTTAAACATGATTTATTTTTACAGACATGGTCTCCATTTATTTCTCATGTCAACAGAAGATCTTCTTGCATTCGACCACCTCATGTTCAATTTTGACTTATGGAAAGGACTCCTTCACGTAGATAGGGCTTATGTACAAGATGATCAGTCGCCTCAATATTATCTATCTATTCCCACCCCAATAGTCTTTCATTGTAGATTTCTTATTTTACCTACTGTGAAAGGCAGAATTCATTACAGGTGTAAAGTTATTGTATTATTTGGGGGGAAGGGAAAATAATAATAATAATAATAATAATAATAATAATAATAATAATAATAATTTATTTATTTGTTACCCGCCTCTCCCTCTGGATCGAGGCAGGGTACAACACAAATAAAAACACCCTAAAATACATACAACTAATTCAAACGCTTAAAACAAGTGCTTCATTAAAAGCAGCACACCATTAAAAAAGGGATCTTAAAATTCAACTGGGTAGGCCTGCCGGAAAAGATCAGTCTTTACGGCGTTCTTAAATTCTGGAAGACTGTTAAGCTGATGAATCTCTTCCTATTAAAACAGGAAGTGATGCAAGTAAAGGGAATGGACAGTGAAAGAGGACGAATGCTAGTGTTTTTGGTGTGAAAAGGAGAAAGGAAATAGGGGGAAATTCTCATTGTTTTCCAAACATTTTAACTCATACTGATCCAAGAGCTTTATCTAAACTAGCATCCTACTCTTGTCCTGGAGTCTCAGAGCAGGTAACGTCTTATAAAAATCAAACGGAATGTAAAACATTAAAGTGGGCTTCCTAATTACTTAACTCTGCCTGTAGCTAAAACTGGTAATCTTAGCCATAGAAAAGAATGGAAGAACAGTAGACTAAGATAAGAACGGCAGTCTTAACTTCCGGCTTTGGAAGGGGGTAAAGTTCACCCTGAGATAGCTGCACCAGGCAGTCGGCCAATAACTCTGGGCGTAAAGATAAAAACCAGTCCCTCCTTTTATGCCCAATTTACACAGACAGTTAGATTGGAGATTGAGGTGTCCATTAAGATGAAACACTTGCAAAAAGCACTTTAAACAAGCACGTACTCCACACTCATCTCCAACCAACACTCTTTTTGGGGTGTTCTGCTAGACAGAAATGGTATTACCATCTGACCTCTGCGCTCACAGGTCTAAGGAAGAAGATAACTTTACGCAACGTGCATTCAGATCTGCTGAATGCATGCTCTAATTTAGCTTGTAAACACTTGTTTTCGAAATGCTTCACAACAGGTGTGGCAATATTAAACGCTTCCAATTTCCTGCCAATGTTGTATTGACACTGGAATTCCAGCAGCTGTTATGTTCACTGGAAAAACAGAAGCGGGGCGTTTCAGCAAATGATAGCAGTTTTGGAAATTAGCAATGGTCCTCTGGGACCAGAAATGCCACTTCCAACAGGCAGATGAAAGACGGGAGAGAACCTGAACTTATGAAGCTCCTTGTGCAGAAATCTGGAAAGGGTTAGCATGCTGAGCAGCTGTAATTAGCTCTTCCAAAATCGACTCAGCTTTGCTGTGTACCAAAATAGGATTCAGTTGAGGGGTCGTCAGAGGCTTGTAACAGCCCTAAGGGGTCACCAATATTGCTCCCAATACTGAATACAGTGTCACGTCAGACAAACTTTTAACATTTGTGTCTACTGTTTTTGCAACTGGTAGCATTGCCATGGATATACTTAAAAAAAATAGTCAGGGTGAAATTTTGCATGAAAAGCGATGGCGGTTTTTGTGCCAACCTCTGAAAGCGAACAAGGCCTCAAAGTGCAAAGTTAAAAATGGAGAATGATAGGAATTGTAGTCCCAGATCAGTGGTATGACGAACATTCTCTAGTACAAGGGTGGGAAAACTTGTGTAGTTATTGGACAATAATACCCATTGGCCATGCTGGCTAGGGTGAAGGAAGCTGGGAGTCCAACTCTGCCTGCATCTCCTACCTTATTTGTTATTTTAATGATTTATGTAGTGAATCATTTAAATCGTTCAAGGATTTATTTTGTATTTTAAAGCATGCAGTAATCAACTTTGTGCGGGTTTTTATCCTGAAAAGAAGGCTATAAATCTATCAAGGGATAATAAATAATAAATTATTGCTAACGTGCAAAGTGAATCAATCCAGAAGAACTCATATGATTGATCAATCCATTTTTTAAAACATTGGGTGACAGCCGTAATTATTACATGATCAGATGAGAGGAAGAAACGCATGCCCAGCTATACTACTACTACATGATTTTCATACTATCTAGTTCCTAATAAATGCTGCCTACCAATATCCAACAGTGCTTAGGTTCCCTCATCCATAAGTCCCAAGGAACAAAATATAACATCCACACACACACACACAAAATCCATAAAATGTGTGCCTCAATTTGAAAAGATACCGAATACAGGTAGTTCCTTTCAACAGACACACTGGTGGATTCTTAAATTGCATTACAGGGATAACGTTATTTTTTACCTTCTGAGGCAAACTTCCCCCTACTAAATTTCAACTTCTTCTGTCGATACCCTGATAGACAAGGTACTTGGCTTTTTAATATTTTGCCTGCAGGATATGTGCCAACTCGACCTTGATGTAGAAAATTTTAATTCAAATCAATACGTGTACAAGGTCACTCTAAAATTCAATTAATATGAATGGGGGTGGGGGAATGCCCCACAGTTCTTTGAGCTGAACAGCTGCAGGTTAAACATGCCTGCAACCCTCTGTCTAATACTACTACACCCCTGGCTCGTTTTTAAATACTACGATGCTGATTCCGACTGTTGGGATGCAAAGCCTCTGGCTGTTTTTTAAAGGACAAAAATGTGATAAAATTTGCATTACCCTTAAATCTTTACTGACAAAAAAATGGGCACCATGAAAATCCCTGGAGAAATCTTGGGATTTAAAAAAATAAACGCCTCTCTCCAATAATTAGTCATTCCATCTGAGTTAATGAGGTAAGAATTGTAAAAAACACTCAAGTTTACTGAAGAGTAGACTGAAATAAGAACAGAGGCAGGTCTGGAAGTATATTTTAGACGCCTCGACACCAGCACCATGTTTTTAAGAACGAGAATCAAATATTTAGGCACCAGGCTTGCACAGAACTGGAAAAAGAGTCGGACCTTTAGGTGTTAGGACTGCATTTCGTAGGACCTGGTTGATCATGTGCCTTGAAGGATTTGGGGCTCTGATAAAATCCATCCCAATTTTTGTTTTCTAAAAAAAAGAGCAAGATCCAAGGATTTGAATGGGTCAGTTTTGGTTTCCTGCAAGGTGTGGTAATAGACCCATATGCAAGGATTTGAACCAGATTAAGCAATTGAAATGGCTTGACGTGATCTAAAGGGCATGAATGTAGATCAGAGGCTTCCCATGTGCACTACATTGTCACTGGTGTGCTTCCAGGAGCAGCTCCTTGCACTTCTTCAGATGCTGTTTAAACATGTAAGAAAAGCTCTGCTGGGTCAGACCAGAGGTGCATCTGGTGACCGCTTCCTGTTTGCCCCAGCAGTAAACCAGATGTTTTCAGAAAACCCACAAGTGCAACATGAAGGCCACAGCTCACCCTCGTCGTCTGTATCCCAGATGTGGAGGATCTTTCACGCCTAATAGCTACTGTTCAACCTGTCACCCTCTATAAATGTGTCTAGTTCCTTTAAAAAAAATACTTCTAAGCGAGTGTTCTCCATCCCAGCACTGTTGGCCATTTTGATTGGAAGGTGATGGGTCTTGTTATGCAACACGGTCTGGAGGGTCCCAGGTTGGGGAAGGGTGATTTAAATCAATGGCTATCACCATATTTTGTGACAGCAAATTCCAAAACATAGTTGCGCTGTGTGTGAAGAAACATTTCCTTTTTTCTCTCTCCTGAATCCACTGCCTAGCAAATTTCAATGGATGCTCCTTCAATATTAAGGGAGCGAGGACAGTTCTGTCTATGTCCTTTCCCCATGCCGTACGTCATGTCTCTTAGATGTTTCTGAAGTTCCTTTGAGTTTCTTGACAGTTTGTCCAGCGGTTTCATGGCACGGCTTGTCCAGGTGTAGAGGGGTGTGTGTGTGTGTGTGAGAGAGAGAGAGAGAGAGAGAGAGAGAGTTAGAGTTCTTACTGTATGCAGGGCAGCCATGTGGGGTTTCCAGAAAATGTACTGTTGCCCTAAATCGATGGAGATCTAATTTAGCACGTGCCTTTGATGTATATTCAGTGAACAAAATAAAAACTATGCCATGCTAATTTGACACGCTGTGTAAGTGCCTGATGAGTTTTTCCAATAGTCGAAAGCTGTTGCATTGAAAATATTTCATCAGAGGGGGGAAATTCAGCGAAGTGCATTTAGCGTAGCTTAAATGATATAATCAAAACAAATCCAAAGCTTAACTTGGAAATTATTTTTATCGGAATATGTGTAAATATTTTAAAACATGACAACTTAATAGCATAGACTTCCATTACGTTCGACTTCAAGAGGAGAACGAAGGCACTGAAAACAGCCAGAATACTAATTTCAGCAGGACGCCGGAACAGCTCTTTACACAACCGACCTAGGGACGGTCAACTTCAATAAGTAAATAACAACCTTGATTTTAGATTTGACTGGCATTGTGTCCATTCGACTTGCCCAATTTGACATGTTATTGCATCCATTTATGATTTTGCCACTAATTCGTTTGATGGTACAATGCGTTCCTAAAAGTGATCCCTCCACCCACCACCACGGGAAATACAGGGCATGTCTACACCAGCCCTATATCCTAGGATCGTTCCTGTGCATCCAAATGCCACACAGGGGATCCCGAGACCAGGCAGGGACGATCCCTCCATTTTCCTGGGATAACCCTTTAGGTGTAGAAAGGGCCACAGTTTCATTCAGAACCAGTTGGAACTCTAAAGGAGCTATCTAAGAGTTAGCGTTCTGACTGCTTTTGACTGAAATCCGGACAGGATTCACTGCCCCACTGACATCAGTCATCAGCCTCCACTGAGTCAAGCTTTGCTAAGCCATCCAGAAGTGGCCAGCTACTTGCGCCTTGCAAATGCAACCCAAACCAAACTTCCCCCTCCAATTTATGCCTCATTAATTGGGTGAAAATCATATTGTATGTGTTTGGAACAATAAAAGGCCTGCTAGTTATTTTTTTCTCTACAGCTTCCCTCAACGGCAAACCCCCTCCCCTTCCTGTGCTGCTGGTATGAATGCTACACTTTGCTTTTCATGCTCATTCTTCTGTAATGATGCCTATTTGTAAATAGCAAGATAGGATGCAATTAAGCCATTAGAGACTAAACAAACAAATATGCTAATTAGGTTCTTTACAAGGATTTTTTTTTTTTATGGAGGCTGGAATTTACCTTTCATTAATCTAACTTAATTGCAATACCGCACGTTAAAAAGTCAACATAAATTAAGGGCTTTAAATGATCTCCCGATATTAAGGATGAGCTGGTGGGTTCCTCCCCATGTGGCCCCTCTCCTGCCCCCTGGCAACAACTGCAGCCCTTAATAAGGAAGTTAAATCCGCAAGCCACAGCACTGAAAAGACTAGCGGATTATTTTGCAAAGGGTGAGTCACAGTTATGATATAATTGCAGCACCCCAATGAAAGGTAAGTATCCTTAAATGCTTTAAATCAACACATTATCAATGGGGTATGAAGCGTTTCCAATTTCTGGCATTCTGTCAAATGGATAGATGAATCTTCAGAATCCAATATACCTCCAAATTATCAGGGCTATGTGGAAGGGTAAAAATTTGAGTTTCTAATGTAGGGTGTGACAGCATGTGGACTGAACAAGGGATCTCAGGCACAACAGACTCTGAGCATGCAATTCCCCATCATGCTAGAGAGTGTCACACGGAAGCTTGCTTCCACGCAAATGCACCCCACCCCCCAGTAAGACTGGTGTGAACCAGGCATCTGACAATCACCCAAGCCATCGTCTGAAGGCTCTGATATGTGCCATGTGCTCCTGCATTCCTTTCTCCTCTCCTTTCCCACAGGGGTTCCCACTTCCATTTTACAGTTTTCTCTAGCCATAGTTTGCTGTGACGTCTGAATGGGTAAACTCCGGCTTGTGCTGCCTCCAAATCATATTTTGAAAGTCATTTCAAAATGTGGTTTGGAAGACATAGATTGCCATAGTTCAGATGTCACGGCAAACTATGGCTGGAGGAACTGAGAAAGTGGAAAAGGAAACCCATGTGCCACACAGTAGAAGGAAGTAGCATTTATTTATTTATTTATTTATGCATTTATATCCCGCCGTTTTTCCACCAAGGAACCCAAGGCGGCATACATAATCTTCCTCCTCTGCTCCATTTTATCCTCACAACAACAACCCTGTGAAGTAGGCTGGGGTGAGAGTCTGTGACTGGCCCAAAGTCACCCAGTGGGTTTCCATGGCTGAGTGAGGACTAGAACCTGGATCTCCTGACTCCCAGTACAGCATGCTCTTGAGTCTCCAAACTCTGGTTTGGACCAACATCTTAACTGTTCCAGTATATCTTAGTGGCCTCAGCTAGACCTAAGGTTTATCCCGGGATCGTCCTGGGGTCATCCCCGTTCATCTAAGTGACACACAGGAGATCCCGGGAGCAGGCAGGGACGATCCCGGGATAAACCTTAGGTCTAGCTAAGGCCAAAGTGATCTGTACAGCCCGGAAGAGTGAGCAACTACACTGGCTACTGTTTTGGAAACAAACAGTGAATGTACGTTTTCCTTTCCTCAAAAAGGCCCAAATGTTTTATATACGTTGTCTGTAATTGACATGTTACACTCTGGTTCTACGGTTGTTGTTACAACCTCAGTTCTAAGGAAAACGTGTGAAATTGCTTCCAGGATTAAAAGCTGCAGGACAAGAATGAAATGCTTGAGGTTACAATCAAATTAGAAAATGAGACAACACTCCGAATTAAATTACTGCAACTAGAATACATTTAATATTCCAAACAAAATGAAATGAATCTACTGCCACAGATGTCTGGTTCGCCTGCATTTAATTTTCAACCCACTGCTGTGCTACTAGAATGCTTAGAAAAGCTGGAACAAGATTTAAGAAGTTAAGACATAAATAATCTATTTTTTAGTAAGAATGAATAGATGCTGGAGCAGGGGGAGATTAGGTGAAGAAACCTATAAAACATTACAATTAATGCATCTTAAAAAAACGTTTGCTTCATAAGAGGAATGTGAAGAGAGAACCCTTAAAATAAGCTGTTTTCCGGGGTGGAATATTCCCTCCCCCCCCAAAAAAAATTATGCTAATTATTACAAGGCTCTGTTGAAATGATGACTTAGAGTGTTTCTTTGTTATCCATTCTGCAATATTTTCAGAAACTGGCTGCTTTTTATGGCTTTTGTGCCACATGCATTTGGCAAGAGAGACACAGTCATTTCAGGAGGGCTTCCATGAAAGGAGGTTCCCGAAAATACTGTAATTAGCCATTCACAGTGGAATCTACCACCAGAGGAAGATGGTTTTCCACCACCTCGAGAAGGTTTCATCATTATTTATTTATTTATTTATTTATTTATATAGCACCATCAATGTACATGGTGCTGTACAGAGTAAAACAATAAAATAGCAAAACCCTGCCACATAGGCTTACATTCTAATAAAATCATAATAAAACACTAGGTAATACTACACAAATTGGTGTCAATCTACTCTTTAAAGTAGCGCACCACCTAAAACCTATCTCCCACTTTGCTAATATAACAACTGTAGTGTTTGTTACTTCTGTTCTCTGTCTACCCAATAACTGGTGAGTTTCTCCCAGAGTAGATATGAGTTACAGCTGGGCTTTATGTTTTCAAAAATGAGGGTCAAGAAACTGCTTCTTTGTCCCGGAATGCTAGGTATAAACTGATACCCGCAACACCTTCCTTCATTCAGACTGCAATCTCTATTTTGAGACTGGGTCAAAACTGCAGACCTCAAGGCCACAATAGTTGACCCACATTTTAAAAAAAACTTTTCTGTGTTTCCCCCGTCCCATGGACTTTGATGGACCTCCAGGCTAAGGGATTTCTCAGTGTCTTCCTGACCAAAGAACTTTCTACATGCCCCAGCTGTTCGAACTTAGTACAGATGTCCCAGGCTTTTCAAACTGTGACAAATGTCACAGTCAAAACGGTGCACAAAGTTGATCTACTCAAACATGGTAACTCTTAAGACTTTTATATAATGACCCCACCTCCAGGATGCAATGTACCATAAATTAGTTCTAGGATGTGAAAGTACCTTTATTAAGATGTTGTCCAAAACACACTTATTAATGGCAGGCATACACTGTCCCTGCACCTGAAGGCACCCAAGATGACATACATCTTCATTTTATTCCCCACTACAGGTTTGCTCTACTCCAAGAGTAGAAATGCAAACGGACACTGGTGACCAATGTAATTGGGGCAGTGGACACAATATGGTATCCAACAGAATGACCACATGGTTTTGTAAAGTGGCAGGGTAACTCCGTCGGTATCCTTCCCAGAACGTGGACATACAAAGTCCTGTGGTCTTCAGCGCTGGCTAGACTTAAGGCATAAATCACATCAAAGTCAGCTGGATTAACGAGAAAAGATGTGAAGAATTGCAGCCAAAGTGCTAATTATAACGTGTGGCTGAACAATGACAGCCTGAATAAATCGAGCCGCGGATTATGGCTGAGAAGAATGTGGCAGCATAAGGGGCCGGTAAACTCTGAAGGACTTCACCCCAACCGCCTAGTAGATTTTTCTTTTATAGCTGCTGTAAATAAGACTGTGTCATTCTGACCTGCCCAGAATTGAACCATTTTTTTTTTAAAAAAAAAACTTAATACGGTTCCATGGACAGGTATAAGCAGTCCACCTAAGTTGCGATTTACAGTCAGGATCATGAAAGCACCACAGCATTGACCAGCCTTCCCAAAATTGGTGCCCACAAGGTGTTTTGGACCAACTCCCATCAGCTCTGGTCAGCATGGCTAATTGGTCAGGAATGCAGGGAGTTGTCCTCAGAAAGAAAAATCTGTAGTCTTCCAACCGTCTGAGGACGGCAGGCATAGACCATCAACAACTGCTTTTGTGAGATAAGGGGTTAATGCAGATCTGGATTTGTAGGGCTAAAAGAGCTTTCACATCTCTGCTTTGGAGGGATGGGGACTATTTTTTCTTAAAAACAAAGTGAACATTCATGGGGGGAAATTGCTTTTTTGCACTGGCAAGCGCATTGAGAAAAGAAGAAAAGGAACATGGGCAGCAGCATGTATGGTCTCCTTATCGTGGTCACTTTAAAGAGGAAGGTGTGTGTGTATGTGAAGATTTTAGACCATTTCCACATGCACTTAAGGCTATATTGCCAAAACAGAAGGCAAAAGGTTTCATGACAACCCACCTTGGCCTGCCCTCAACACTGGATTGCAGGTTTCCTCTGGCTGGAAGCAAGGACATGTCCTGTCCAGGGTCTGGTACAAAAGACTGGGCAGAAATAGAATTCAAAATTTGTTCAACATCTGAGCCCCCATTTTTCTCTGAATCCAGAGGAAAGACAAACCACCAATATTCTGCAGTCAGTTAAGATCCAGGGTTTTTTTTTTCCTGGGAGGCGATGGAGGGTTCATATACGGCTACATAGGACACACTTTTTCAGTCTCTGCGACCTCCAGGGTTGGGAAAAGACTCTGCCTTACATGCCTATGAGGCGTGAGATCGAGATCTGCTATTTGCAGCATACACTTTGCTGGAAAATTACTTTGCGAAGTATTCTATTTGTGTAATCCTACCGTCTGGGAAAATTAGATGTTGGGTTCAGATCACATTTATTTATTTTAAGAATTTATATGCCACCCTTCAATAAAAGAAACATTCTCAGGATGGCTTATAAATAAAATACAAAGTAAAATACATAATTAAACAACAAAATCAAAAGCGAATGGCAAAAATATATGAAGGACAGAAGTAACGTAGCCACTTTGTACTCAACGCTTATTTTGGGAGGGGAAAATATTTCGCCAGAAGTTAAATCCTTGACAGTTTCATGTGGACCAATGCTTAAATAAATAAAAATAAAAACTAAAAATAACATATCAAGGTGGATAATGGAGATAAAATGCCATTACAGAAGATTGAGGGGAGACATGATAGCACGCTTCAAATACTTAAAAGGTTGTCCCACAGAGGAGGGCCAGGATCTCTTCTCGATCCTCCCAGAATGCAGGACACGGAATAACAGGCTCAAGTTACAGGAAGTCAGATTCCGGCTGGACATCAGGAAAAACTTCCTGACTGTTAGAGCAGTACGACAATGGAATCAGTGACCTAGGGAGGTGGTGGGCTCTCCCACACTAGAGGCCTTCAAGAGGCAGCTGGACAACCATCTGTCAAGGATGCTTTAGGGTGGATTCCTGCACTGATGGGACCTTATAGGGACCTTATAGGTCCCTATAATATAAGGGACCTTATAGGTCCCTTCCAACTCTACTATTCTATGATTCTATGTTTCTACTAACAGCATAATCTGAACCCTGATGTTGGTGGCTAGTGTGGGCTAGTAAGGCATGTTGGTGTGGAGGCTGGTGGGGATGGGGGTGGGCTCTGGAGTGGTGGTGCCCCCACTGCACCTAGGTGGGTGGGCCGACCTGGGCCTGTCAGCTATGCCCTCTGTAATTCCACATGACCAATACTCATGATGTGCATGGGGTAGAGCTTCAGAGCTTCTAATGTCATTCCTCCAAAGAAAACCATCTGTTTACATAGTTTACATAAAGGTGCTCCAAGTACAATATAAGAGAGAAGAAGAAAACATTTTGTAGAAAGAAGGAAATAATCTCAGCTATTTTTTTTGTATTACACGTTTTCATAACGAAGCTGTTCCCGACGATGCAGCCGCAATGGCGTCGAAAAATAACTGAGGGATTGGGCTGGAACCCCTCAGAGCATGCGCAGTACGCAATGGGGGAGGGGTTCCCGCCAAGACTCTCAGCTATGGAAGTTTTTCCCGAATCGAAGCTCGGCACAGACGCAGAGCCCATATGTGTGATGCACAAAGACCACGATGAAGTACAGTGAGTTTTAGTATTTCAGAGGAAGATTCCTATTTTTAACTCCCCCCCCCCAAATATATTTACTTCCATATTGCATTGATTCATGAATACAAATGATAACGGGAAGAACTATGAACATAATTAAACTTGCACCCAATAAATTTCCCCTAATAGTAAATAAGGTTGAATTGAATCCTGAACTTTCTCGTTCCAACATAAAGAGACTCCACCTTTCTATAAAAAAAGATCATTTACTAATTGCTCCATTCTGGCTCATATCAGCTAATTTCATCATATACCAGTCGTCAATTGATGGAGAATTAATTCTCTGCCACTTACCCTAAGTTATTACACCAATGCTTATATTGGGAAAGTGTGGAGCCATAGAGTTTTAAAAAAGCGAAATGAAGACCATTACTTTTGCATCGTCTTTTTATTAAGGCAGTCATTTGCCATCTTTCATGTGTAGATGCAATTAAAGGATTAATTGATAATTCAGTAGGGTAGATTGGGATTAAACTGCTATCTAAAACCACCATGATAAACTGCTTGAAAGTCAGCTGAGGAGCCCACACTGCTACAGAAAAGGCTTCAATTATTTATGTGCTTAAGACTACGCAGCGTAAATCCAGCCTAATGAGGTACAATCACTGTGTATAAATCGGAAAACACAGAAAGAATGGATTGTCTAGAGGAAAACCCAGCCACACAGGACAGCAGCAAAGAAACTACTCAGAACCAACAATTACCCTTAGGAATGGGCTTGGTTACGCTAACTTACTAGTGGAGGTTGTACTGTGTATATAAGAGCCTTCCCTTGATAGACAGAAATTTATACGAACACTGCTTAAAAGTTGAAGCTGAATTTTTTAAGCTGGTGTGCCTTTTGTTTAGACAAGAAGGATTGCTGAGTTTGGAATTTCAAGTGCAGATCTGAGGATGGGCATAACGGCAGTCTCACCCCTTCTACACCTACCACTAATCTCTTGTGCATGGCCTAGCCATCTCTTGCCTCCTCAGTCCACTTGAAAGACCTGTACTGAACTCTTGAAATCTGCTTTCAGGTGTAAACAAACCGCAGGTAGTGCTGAACACCATGCCCTCTCCCAAAAATGCCTTTCTACATCAATAGATACGGTTTCCAACGTATTTCGAGAAATCACTTTATCAAAGGAGAAGTTTAATACATCTTAATAAAAACTGCTTAGGTCTGCTCAGGAGAGCTGCAGTGGAAAACATGTCTCAAGCAGTTTTATTAAGTAGCGCTAAACATTTCTCTTGATAAAGCATCTCCTCGAAAAACATTGAGAAATGAAACTATTTGTGCAGCCGTTTCTTCTTCTATTCTTCTACAGCTCTTCTCGATCCTATTTGTATTTCTGAAACGTCTTTCTCCCTTTAGATTATTTTTCATCTATCATCAAACTCACGTGCCAGTTTTTGGGAACTTGTTTTTGTCAGTTAAATAGTACTCTCTGAATTTTGTATTAGACGTTTTCTCTCCCTTCCTGCCCTGCAGAACTGAAGAGCACCACTTTCACCGAAGAGTGTACATTACTTTGTGTGTTCTGCAGAGGACTCTAGAGTATATTCTCAATTCACACAACCTTCGTCCTCCTGCCCACATTTTCGGGACAGAAAAGTAAGGGATAGCAAGCAAAAGAGTGGATTGTGTCAAATTTGGTCTACAGACCAAATGTCTCAGCTTCCAGACAGGCTCATATGGGAGCAAGTGGTCGTTTCCCTCTGGTTAGAGCTTCAGAAGTTGAAAACTACTGCTCAGAAAAAGACTTGCTCAGTTAGCACCTGGGCAAATACTCCAACTTGGGATAGAAGCACAACTTGGGAAGGTTCCCTCCACTTCATCAAAAGCCAAAGCCAACTGGAAGAATGCAGAAACATGTTGAAAGAGGAAGAACGTAAGAAGAGCCCTGCTGGAACAGACCAAGGGTGTTCCAGCACCAAGTCCAGCGCCCTGTTCACACTGTGGCCAACCAGGACACGACGCAACAGCACACTCCCGGCCATGTTCCCCAGCAATTGGTGTATATAGGCATATTGCCTATGATACTGGAGGTAGCACATAGCCATCAGGACTAGTAGCCATTGATATACCCCTTCTCCAGGAATTGATCCAGCCCCCCCTTTTAAAGCCATCCAAATTGGTAGCCATCACCACATCTTGTGGTAGTGAATTCCAGAGTTTAACTATGCATTGTGTGAAGAAGTCCTTCCTTTGATCTGGCCTGAATCTCGCACCAGTTAGTTTCATGGGGTTAACACCATTCATGATCCTGTACACCTCTATCAAGAGTTGTAGACTACTGCTCCTTTTTATGACAGATAATAATTTATAGTGGTTATGTTTTCAAACGTTTGTGGTGATGCTATACGTGATTTTTTCTTATTTTTTTAGTCACGATAAGCAACCATTACTGTTTAAGAACAGAGATTTGTCAGTGAGTTAAAAGGCTTCACCAACAATTGGTACCAAACCGATATTAGATAATCACAACCAAAATAACTTCAATGATGTCTCTAGTAGTAGTTCAACATCCCTAGAATATCTTCCCAGTCTACTTCGGAGTTTATTCCTGCAAGAATTTTCCTGCACTGCCAATGGTAACTATGTACTAGAACTCAGTTCCGGAAAGTGTTGTGCTATTGAACCTTCAACTCAATGGTGGTGCACAGTACCAGGCAGATTTTGCTCTTGCTATTAAATAAAGAGGATGTCAAATTTGGGTTCACGCTGAAAGTACTGTGAATATTAGCAGACCGAGAAGCAATTAGAAGAATATAAGGATAACTTAAAATGAATGGTTTTGTAAGAGGCTCTTGGAGAACTCATTCGTTAACATACAATATATTGTGATTTCACGATTCATCAAGTGGAACAAATTACTATGAAACTAGGATAAACAAGCTATTTTAAAAAAACAAAGCCCCTCCAACTGATTTAATCCTAGAAAAACATTTTGAAGAAAAAAAGAGATTTTAGGCAGTGGACTAATACAAGGCAAATATGATGGCGAATTTTATTATGGATAAAACAACGTGCTCCCTCCAAGGCTGTACTTGAGGGCTAAACATGGCATATGATCTGTTGCAGAGTACTAGCATGTAGGCTTTTAAAATAGCCAGTTCGCAACCCACCCCCACTTGCAGTTCCAATCAGACCGTGCACCTGCTATTTGCAGTGGGGTGAAAAGCTCCAAAAGTTTCCTACCTTGCTAATAGCAGGCATGACACACACACACACACACCGTCCCCAATCTGGATTTGGATTGCAGTGGGGGGAAATATAAAGTGATAATCTCTTTATAAAAGATTATAGTTACGTATAAGGCCTCCAAATATAGTTTCCAGTATAAATGAAAGGAATATAATATTAAAAATGAACATCACACTAAGGATAATCAAGACAATAAAACAATTTTCTCCTCCAGTTTGGTTCAGTTCCTTGTTTCCTAGGGTTTTCTATCAGAGTGAAATAGGAAGGCCCTGAAAATCATACCGCTTACGTTGGCCATCGTCCAAAGAACTGTGAAACAAGGTCCAGGGGATCAAGTGAAGGAAGGCGGGTGTGTGCGTTAAATTCATTTTCCTTGAAAAGGACCCCACACACTCCTCCCTATGCTGTATGGCAAATTGCTTTTGAAACAGAGAGGATGGAACATCAGAAGAGCCCTGCTGAATCAAACCAAGGGTCCATCTAGTCCAGCACTCTGTTCACACAGGGGCCAACCAGCCGTCGGCCAGAGACCAACAAAGCAGGACATGGTGCAACAGCACCCTCCCACCCATGTTCCCCAGCAACTGGTGCGCCAAAAGCTGTTTGTGATGTAGCACACAAGTCAGCTGTTTAAAGCAAAACAGCTAATACACATCTAACTTGCCATGGCAGGAAGCAGAATTATTCTGCTTGGAAAGATATTAGAAATTACCAAGCTTTAACCTACCAGTAGCATTGCAGAGGTCCCATTTGGTCTGGATAAGTGGATGGACATTTCAGGAAACATTCTATCAATGCGGCTGATCACATCATCCACGTACCTACGAAATGGTAGACAAACATTACATAACAACAGCAACAAACCCCAAAGCCTAAGGAGTCTATCCCTCCTTCCTTTTCTTTTATAATCATTTTTTTAATTATTTAAAAGCATAATATACAAATATGTAATTCAAAGTCAAATACGAACGGAAACGGAGGCAACACAATGCAATCAAATCTCCTACAATCAGATCTTCGCCAGAGCCTCCTCCATCAAACCACCATATCCGATAAATAAATAAGTTCACTCCAGGGTGTCATTGAGTCCTCCCTTGTTGCTCTACCTTCCCAATTTGTTTTAATATTTTTTTCCTTACTGACAAATTCGTCTCACTGCCTCTCACTTTCCCCTTCCTATTTTATTCCCACCATATACCCCTCTCTCCCCTCAGTGCTGCTCTCCTAAATAAACCTACGCTGCCTAACGCACATCATAGCCCTGATGTGGATGGAGGCCACCAAAAAGACACGGAGGCACTCTCTGAGGTACATATTTGAATTCGATATTTGGGGCTGGGTTCAGTTAGTATGCCATGATCAAGATTCCCCAAGCAATTTGGTCAAACCATGCGGAAAGTGGTCTTCAAAACATTATAGCCTGCTAGATCAGTGGTTCCGAATTAGCTAAGAACTGCGGACCCCTTGTTTTTCAAATGCCAAGCCATGGACCCCCTACTTTTGAAAAAAATGTTATCTCTATGGTAGTTACCTGTGCAAAGCAATTTTTTGGAAAAAATAAGGGTTAGCCCCTAATAAGCAAAGGATTTTAGGTATACTAAAAAACAGACCATAAAATTTGTGATATTTGTGGTATTACCACGCAAAAATGGCAATGATTTAGTTAGGAATATAAAGATGAATTTAATTTTATTAACGTCTAGTTTACAAATGAACAAATTATGACATGTCTAGCAGCTACTAAACCTAAACGTGATGGGAGAAATCGTGCCTCTTTTTGTCCCGAACAATCCCTTCCACATCCGGTTCAATATTTCCTACTTTTAATCTCAAATCTGGATCAACATCGAGCTGATTTCTAGGCTCGTTCTTCATATAACAAAAATGTCGAAAATGTTTGTTCACAAAGATATGTGGAACAAAAGGAAACTACACATTTCAAAGCTTTTTCACCTAACTTCTTATAATCAGGAAAAACTTTCACCCAGAATTGATCCAGTCTATATCAACAACTGCATCTTGCTCTTCCACAGACAGAGTTGTGAGTTGTACATCGCTATATTCAAAAGTATTCCTTATCCATGAGTTTTCAGGATTAGGTGCAGGGAAGTAATCTCTGAAGCTAGCCGCTAAATCACACAGGTGCTCAGGGATGTTATATTTTCATTCTGGTAGGAATTCGTCATCAGTGGACTCCAGAAATGAATGGTGAATATGTGAATGGGGCCACGGACCCCCTGGGTGGGTTACACGGACCCCTTGGGGTCCACGGACCACCAATTGGGAACCACTGTGCTAGATGGTGGTTGGGTTGACCTTCCAGACCACTGTATCTCAATATACAGATTATCCAAGCGCATACACAAGAGAGAATTTCTGGCGCACAACATTTTAGCATCTGCCCGGTCAGCAAATACCTAAACTACTAGTAAAAGACATAAAATAAAATGAAGAATTGAGAAGACCTGTGAGTACCTTGCCTGGAGCACAACCCTCCAGGAGCTCTGTGCCAGGAAATACACATACTTGCTGGCCCTAATTTTAGTGCTCAGTTTAAGGGCTGAGAAGTTTATCCTGCTATCATAACACTCTATTAATAATAAAATTCACAGGGAGGCAGGCATGCAGCCAGCTACCTCCTTCAGAAACCTAAGGGATCCCAAGATTAGTTCTTGGTGTTACAATCAGCACTTGAAATTTTTAATTTTGCTATTAAAACAATAATAAAAGTCAAACATAGCAAGGTGAAGAAAGGTTTCCAAACAGCCTCCTACAGTTTTGCAAGAAGTCTATAAAAATCTGATAGCTTTTATGTCATAACAGCGTTGCTTGGAAGGTGAAAGATGTTTCAGAAGCTCCACATTAGGCGAGGTGCAGAGTACCAAATACAACAGTTCAGTTTGCACCAATTCCTCTGTACAGAAAGACTAGGCCATGGACAGAAGTGATTTCAGAAGCCATGGCTTAATGTAGGAGGAAGCTTAGTAGCATGCTCTCTCTCTCTCTCTCATACACACACACACACACACACACATCCATCTTAAAAAAACGCAGAAAAACACAACACTTTTTGTAATGCCTCTCAGTTCTACATTGGGCAGATGGCTTCGTTCTCCAGTATGACCTTCTTTAAAGCTGGATTAGATCCAGCAAACCAATGTTAGTGTTATGTTTAGCAGCTCAGGCACCGTTTAAATAGCATTTCTCCCACACAGTGTGTAAGATACATGCTGTTCATTTTTCTATTCCATATACAAGGCCTGAGATATGTATTTTTTTTTTAAAAAAAATCTTTATTTAGTTTTCATGGGAAAATGAGGGAGAAAGGAACGGGTACACATTCTCCTGGACCTGTTGGGTAAAAAGAAATATGGAATTGCTTGAGTGCTAAAGGGATTTAGAAAAAGGTTAAGAAGTACAATCTAGAATCGTGTTCCCTGGAATGTGAACCAGACATCTGGCAGAGAAAGACAATTGTTTAATATATGTACCATAGTATCGTTTTTTAAAAAAATTGATTGCACCTACTTAAGGCTAAACGGATGTTAATAATTGTTTTCAACTCAAATAGATTAAGCCAAGATAAGGATAAGATAAGACCTTCATCCCTGAGTAGAGTCCATTTGAATGCAGAGGAATCCAATCCACTCATTGCATTTATATCCCACCTTTCCTCCAAGGAACACATAGAACCATAGAATAGTAGAGTTGGAAGGGGCCTTCAAGGACTCTGAACACGTTCCAGCTTGTCTGCGCCCTTCTTGAATTGTGGAACCCAGAACTGGACACAAGGGAGCATAAGTAGTTTTCCCTCCCATTTTATCCTCACAACAACTCTGTGAGGTAGGTCGGGATGAGTGATAGCAGCCCAAGTTCACCCAGTGGGGAACTGAACAATATCTCCCCAGTCCTAGTCCAACGCTATAACCACCACACCACATGGAGTTATGCTTACCTTGATGCTGGAGGAAGGTACATGATGTGGAACTTGTGATGGTAATCAACAGAATATCGTTTATGAGAAAGGAACTTATATCCATATGTGGTGGAATTGTGAATATGTACAAAAATTATGGAAAATGGTGTATAAAGAGATAAACTAAATAACTGGAATGAAGTTAGAAGAAACACCAAGTTTCTTCTAACAAGTTAAGCATTGTTATCAATGTATGGAAAACTTAAATGTAATCAAATGAGAATAGAATTAATAACGAACTTGTTAACAGCTGCAAGGTTAATGATATCCAGAAATTGGAAGGTTCAAGGGGATTATGATATAGAAGATTGGCATAAAGAAATATGGGATATTACGATAAATGATAAATTAACATGTAATATTAGAGTTAGAAGGGGAATAATAAAAAATAACAATTTTGAAGAGATATGGAAATTGTTCTTAGAATATGTATTATTAAAATGGGGAGGAAGAACACCTCCAGAGGATTCAATGCAAATTTGGAAAGTAGAATAAGATCCCGGTGGTTGGGGCGCACTTATTAATGTGAGGTAGTTTAAGAAGTATAACGTATAGTTAAGAATTGAAGATGAATATGGTTTTTTTATGTATGTATATGATTTATTAATTGTAACTATAGAAAATCAATAAAATTATTTTTTAAAAAAATACTGTTCATGTGCAGGAATTCTTCAGAATAACTTGTTGACCAGCCTTCCCCAACCTGATGTGTTGGACCTCAACTCCCACCTTCCCAATCCAGCATGGCCAATGATGGGTGCTTCATCCTACAAATCTGGAGGACACCAGGTTGGGAAAGGCTGACGGGAAACTTTGGTGACCAATCAGCTTTTGGCGGAGACCCGTTTGAGGCAGGAGGGAGGGTCCGTGTGCCAGCACCGTAGAAAGGGCCAGCCAGCACGTAACCCACATGTGGCCCGCCGTAGTCATTTGTGCCCTTCCCTTATTGGAAGCTGTTGGATGAGCTGTTGGGAGTGCGATTCTGCTGGGGAAAAGGCTGTGAGCTCCCCGTGCTCCTTGTTTTCATGCAACGGCACTGATTCTGCAGAGAAACATAGCATGCGGGTGGTCCCAGCAGAATCGCTGTGGTATATTTATTTTTAAATGAGGCATCTAAACGTGCTCATAGCCCAAACAATCCAGTATCACTTTCTGCCATCCTCAAAGCTAAGAAGTGGTGTTTTTTTTAATATGGCAATCAAGCTTCTAGCTGTGTAGCTCAAAAATATTATTTTACAATTATTGGTTACTGGTAGCCAAGTAGAAGCATTGCCCCTTCCATAAAAGAGGACGTGCAGTTGTCAGCAACAGCATCGGCTATTAAAATGGACCATAAAACAGAACTGTCACGACTCTTGTTAGGTTGGTTTTAAAATGCTAGATACAGTTTATTAATCCTGGGGTGAAGATAAATAATTTCATTCAAACTGCGCCTCTTGGACAAGCGCAAGCATGCCGGACGTGCGGCTGTGCAACAGATTTTCCCAGTGACATGAATTAACAATACTTATTAAAGCAACAGCCCCTGCCACCTCTCGTGAAATGACACTTCCATCCTCAGAGAGGGAGTGAAGGGAGCTTCAACAAATTCTCACACCGCAAAAGCCGCCCCCAAACGCCGCTAGGAGTCAAGACTGCACCCTTGGAAGCTTGAAGCATCTCTGGGCTGCTTCAGATTTCAGAGCTTCTTTGGCTCATGTGAAGCTCAAAAACCAAGCCCAGTTGCAGTCCTTTCGGTTCCCCAGTTTCAAGCTCCAGCATCTCCTGTGTCTTTCCCTAGATTTTTCTCTGCCCTATGCTCACCAGTATGAAGCCGCTATTATAGTAATTGGGGAGAACGAACGGCAGAAATTGGAGGGGAAGAGGTTGTATGTGCGAAAGCAGGAGATATCTGAAGCAAGTGTGATGGATTGAAGAAGGGGCAATGTGAAGACACACACACACACACACACCAACAACTTATCAATGGATTTTTTCTCTGTGGTGGCCCCCTAATTATGGAATGATCTCCCCAACGAGGCTCGCCTGGCGTCAACATTGTTATCTTTTCGGCACCAGGTCAAGAACTTTCTCTTCTCCCAGGCGTTTAACAACATATGCTAAGTTTGTTTTTTTAATGGACCCCAGAACTGTAGTTGTTTAAAATGGATACTGTTTTACATTGTTGTTTTTATATTTTTGATGGTTTTAAATTTGTATACTTTTTTTTTTAACGTTCACTGTTTTAACCTTTGTAAACCGCCCAGAGAGCTTCGGCTATGGGGCGGTATATAAATTTAATAAATAGAATCAATTACAGAGAACAGGGGTTGGATTTCCCAGAAGACCACCATGGAAAGGTGTGGTTGCCTGCCAACCAACACGATACCCTAGAGAGCCAGTGTGGTGTAGTGGCTAAAGTGTCAGACTGGGAGTTGGGAGGTCCGGGTTCTAGTCCCCACTTGGACATGGAAACCCACTGGGTGACTTTAGGCCAGTCGCAGACTCTCCGCCCAATCCACCTCACAGGGTTGTTGTTGTGAGGATAAAATGGAGAGGAGGAGGAAGATTACGTATGGTGTCTTGGGTTCGTTGGAGGAAAAAAGGCGGGATATAAATGCAGTAATACATACATACGATACGTCAATGACTACTAGGTTGCTTGCCAACTGAGGATCTGGGTCGCCGGTTCAACATCCCACATCTGCAGTGACAGGTTCTGAGGTAGCAGGACTGGGGCATCTGCTGCTGGACACCATAGAGACTTGCTGGTCCTGGGCTAGATGTACCAATGGCCATCTTTGGCAGAAGCCTATAGAAATCCGTGGGACTCATAAAAACCAGATAATCAACAATCTTCTTGCTGGATTTGTCACAATCAATGAGATACTTCTATTTTGCATATTTTGTGCTGTGATTTGATGAAATCGACCAAGTGTGGGGAGAGGACAGGGAGGGATATAGAATAAGTATTGATGTGTATAGTTTTATGTTTTGTTTTTGTTCTTGATTTTTGAGTTCAATGTATTTAATGAAATATTTTTTAAAAAATTATTATTATTATTATTATTATTATTATTATTATTATTTGTATCCCGCCTTTTGCCCAATGCTGGGCCTCAAGGCGGCCTTACAAAGTTTAAAATATACAGGGGGGGGAGGGAAACAAAACCATAAACAATTAAAAAATACACAACAAAATTATAAAGCATTAACATAGATGGAGGGCTGGATTATTCTCCAAAGGCCTGCTTGAACAAAAAAGTTTTAGCCTGCTTCCGAAAGCCCATCAGGGAGGGAGCCAGCCTAACTTCCCCAGGAAGAGAGTTCCAGAGCACCGGAGCAGCCAATGAGAAGGCCCTCTCCCATGTTCCCACCAAGCGTGCCTGTGAAGAAGGTGGGACTAAAAGAAGGGCCTCTCCAGAAGATCTCAAAGCACGGGCAGGCTCATAAGGGAGAATACGTTCTTTCAAATAACCTGGACCCGAACCATATAGAGCTTTATAGGTCATAACCAGCACTTTGAATTGTGCCCAGAAACAGTCTGGAAGCCAGTGGAGCTGTTTTAACAGGGGAGTTGTCTGCTCCCTGTAACCAGCCCCGGTCAGCAATCTGGCTGCAGCTCTTTGAACCAGCTGGAGTTTCAAAAATGAGAGAGAGAAATAATTCACAGGGCAAGCTTAATATTGTAGCTCTTCTCTGTCCATCATTAACTTCTCTTCCAGGACTCCCTGGCTCAAATTATTATTGTTTTTTTTTAAACTATCTAATAATAATACAACAACAATAGAGGAATGTGGCTGGGAGAATGTAAAAATAATGGCTAGTGAAGAAAACAGGAGTCTGCTTTACAGTCATTACCGGAAACTTGTCCAAACCTGTTACCATTTTCGGTCTGTTTACTGAAAACTGGCATTAATTCCTTTAGAGAAAGAACTTGAAAGGTAGAAACACCTATCCTAGGCTGTCAATTGTAAGTGGTAATGGGATTTTAGGAACACATACTTCTGTACTAAGACTCATTGTTTATTAAACTGTCTGCTTTTTGGAGTAGACCTTGTTTCATAGGTAACAATACATTTTGACAGCTGTTATTCATGTCACCTCCAACAAAATACCAAAAAAGAAAAGAAAAAAAGAGCAGCAATAAACTAGTATTTGGAAATCATAAACAATGGAGAAAGGTGAATGTTCGCCTTGAAGGAATTAAAGGAATAAATATTTGTCTACTGTTATTTTAGGCAGATTCTCCAGCAAGAAAATCTTTAATACATTTCCCCCCACTTTTACTACGCATTGCAGTGACTTGATTATGATGAGTACTTGATGAACTAAAATCTGACTTCAGAATACTAATCGACACTGGAAAGACAATGCATTTTTGATCATGCCTTTTCCCCTTCAACTCAAAACCTCCTGGAGGTATGAATTAAAAAATATATACAGAATCATAGAATCATAGAATCATAGAATAGCAGAGTTGGAAGGGGCCTACAAGGCCATCGAGTCCAACCCCCTGCTCAATGCAGGAATCCACCCTAAAGCATCCCTGACAGATGGTTGTCCAGCTGCCTCTTGAATGCCTCTAGTGTGGGAGAGCCCACAACCTCCCTAGGTAGCTGATTCCACTGTCGCACTGCTCTAACAGTCAGGAAGTTTTTCCTGATGTCCAGCCGGAATCTGGCTTCCTTTAACTTGAGCCCGTTATTCCGTGTCCTGCACTCTGGGAGAATCGAGAAGAGATCCTGGCCCTCCTCTGTGTGACAACCTTTTAAGTATTTGAAGAGTGCTATCATGTCTCCCCTCAATCTTCTCTTCTCCAGGCTAAACATGCCCAGTTCTTTCAGTCTCTCTTCATAGGGCTTTGTTTCTAGACCTCTGATCATCCTCGTTGCCCTCTTCTGAACACGCTCCAGCTTGTCTGCGTCCTTCTTGAATTGTGGAGCCCAGAACTGGACGCAATACTCTAGATGAGGCCTAACCAGGGCCGAATAGAGAGGAACCAGTACCTCACGTGATTTGGAAGCTATACTTCTATTAATGCAGCCCAAAATAGCATTTGCCTTTCTTGCAGCCATATCGCACTGTTGGCTCATATTCAGCTTGTGATCTACAACAATTCCAAGATCTTTCTCATTTGTAGTATTGCTGAGCCAAGTGTCCCCCATCTTGTAACTGTGCATTTGGTTTCTATTCCCTAAATGTAGAACTTGGCATTTATCCCTATTAAATTCCATTCTGTTGTTTTCAGCCCAGCACTCCAGCCTATCAAGATCACTTTGAAGTTTGAATTGCTAACACCTCCTTACTTTAACTACTACACCAAGATAAGGCAGCGACTGTGTTAAGAAATGAGACTTTTCACCCTGTTGGAGAAATTCAGACACCCACCCTCCCCAAATAAACTGGACATGGTATTTTTTTCCCCTCTCACACTGACCCTTCCTCAATTCTCTTTAACTTGGGTTATCAGACTGCTAGAGTTGGCTACAACTATGAATGACTTCTAAGCAATTTCTTACTATGGCTTAGGAGTAAATAAGTCTCCCCACCACCACCCTGAAAGAATTACACATCAAAACAAGGAATAAAGAACAATCCATCCAGCTATTTTCTTTCTTGGTTGGATATACGAACATAAGAAGAGCCCTGCTGGATCAGACCAAGGGTCCAACACTCTGTTCACATAGTGGCCAACCAGCTGTCGACCAGGGACCCACAAGCAGGTCACATTGCAACAGCACCCTCCCACCCATGTTTATTTATTTATTTCATTTCTATACCACCAATAGCCAAAGGTCTCACAAAAAATGTTCCCCAGCAACTGCTTCTGATACTGGAGGTAGCACATAGCCATCAGGACTAATAGCCATCGATAACTTCTCCTCCAGGAATTTCTCCAATCCCCTTTTAAAGCCATCCATATTATGTATTTAATCTTTTGGGCCTGTGCAGATGCTAGATTCCCAATATCCTAACCATGATTGGGTGGCTTACACTGTTGGTAACACAGGCTTGAGAACCCTTTCCCCCTCCACACACACACACAATGCAAACTCTTCTTCTCCCTTGTATGGCTTGCTTTTAACCATGATGTGGTGTGACAGTGGCACTGACGCTAATAACGGTTAACGCAACCATAAACCTCTTGTAACCAGGGTTTACAAACCTACTCAAAAAGCTAGTTTCAGATGCTGGTTACAAGGGTAATCCTGTTTAACGTTAAACAATGCTGATATAAACACAATACTAGAACATCATGAAGCCCACCATGGAAAAGGGGGACGGGATAGGGGAGGAGAGGAGAGGAGGGCACTCATGAGTCCAAGGCGCACTCTGGTTATCTAGCCAAGGTTAGACACTCAGGAACATTACAGCTGCACTGTGCTGAAGATATAATTGGTCAAAGTCTGAATTTTAACATTTATCATCAGTTTTAAAAAATACTTCTTACATTTGTTCAGAGCATCATCATCTGCCACGAACCTTTCAGATGGGTCAGTTTAGCAATTGAAATGAATTAAGCTGCCACATTATTTTTAGACCACATTTTAGCTAGTTAGCAACTGAGCGAGGGGGCCTCCGAGAAGTCAAAGCTAATTCATGGCACCGGAATCAGGGCAGTCTCGAAAGGTTTCACTGTCACCTTAGCCCTTCTACATCTTCTCCGTTTCACAAATTGCATCGCAAGAATTCTGTGCAACAAGGGGAGGTCACCCTTTCCCTTACAAGGATGGATTAGCCTAACTGTCAAATTTTAAGATTCAGGGGGAGGGAGAGATCAGCCTTTCACTTTACGTGAAAACTTGTACACACTCAGAATCAGTGAGAGAGATTCTTGCAGCTCTGGAGCCCAGGGTAAAATAAGATGGACTTCTTCACTCCCTTGAGTAATCTGCATATGCTAGAGGATTTGGAGTTTGTTTCTTCCATCCAGCACGGTGACAAAGTCCTTCCCACTGAATCCTCTGTGAAGCATAGAGAATTTGAGGGAAGGGAAGGCTCTCTGTGTTGGACATCCAAAGGTAGATAGTCACCTGAAGGCTTTCTGGCCATTGTTGGCAACTACATTTTTCGACCCCTCACCCTTTGCTGAGTTGTACAACGATTTGCTCACCGGTGCTGAGCAACCTCAAGGATAACTGCGGAAAAAATACAATTTCAGTATGCAAAATCAGAATTAATTACAGCAACGTTAATAAAACGCAGGAAGAGTCATTAATCGCGTTTTACAAGAGATCCGATTAGAGTGACGAATGATACGACTACTGAAAGCAATGTACAGCTAATTGGACTACTCCGTACAGCAGGGAAACATCCCAGGAATGCATCTCAGGAAGAAAACAAGAAGAACTGGGAAGGAGAGGCTGATTTTGTCAAGGCTTTCATCAATCAAATGTACTTCACAGTGTTCTCTGTCCTGGCTTAGCTTCAAGTACTTGAGAGTTGACAGCTGGGACATACCTGGTGTATTGCTATAGTGTTATTAAAAACCACCGTAAATGGCAAATAATGAACCTTGAAATACTCGCGTTCCTGCACAGAATACAAAAAGAGGATGATAAAGTTGTTGGAGTGAACAAGATTTGCTTATTGCACAGCTAAGAGGGGGGAGGCATTTATCAAACCTAGAAAAGCAGGAAATCAAATTGAGAGAAACGAGACTGCCTAGATGTGAGTTACACCTGAGAAGAGGGGAAGGAAAAGTGGGTCTCACAGGTACCATGCAACTGGTTTAGAATAGTCTTCCAAAGTATTCTAAGCTATAGTTTCCACAGTCATACAGAACTAAAAATCCCAGCAATTTTGAATCAAGTTTGCAAATGCATCCCATGATGTTATGGTCATTACTGACATTCTGTCCATCTGCTCTCTCTCCAGCTACCAACATTTTTGACTTGTACACTGAGAAACAGCACGCAGAGGTACAAAGTTAAGTTCCCCCTGCCTCTGAAACCTGATTCCAGGTTCTTGGTTCCTGGATTCATTACTCAGGCTTCCCAAGACCTTGATCCAGTCCTAGAACCACCAGGAAGAACTGTGGCGGTCAATACAAGAAGCAACACAGAAATTGGGGTGGCAGGTTGTAGGGTGAGGATGCTATGATGCAAAACAAGAGGGGGGGTGCTCCCGGGGGACAGAGGTGCTGAAGCAAGTGGAATGGAATGAGGCAAACCAACCATAAATTTCAGATCTTCTAGAAATCAGGGATGTGGAGGCTGGATTTCCCAGCAGTTCACTGTGGGAAGGTGAGGTTGCCTGCCACCCAATATGGCAAGAAATTGACAAGTAAATTACTTGCCAATTAGGGGTCTAGGTTTACAGTTCAACCCAGCCAGCATCAGCAGTCAAAGGAACTCGGATAAGCAGGAACTGAGGCATATCGCCTCTGAGACCCCAGAGAACTAAAAACCATCTGCGTAGGAAGGTGCTATGTTTGGCATGCCGCTGGTCCATTCAGCATAAAGCAGGGCCCTCATATCGTGTGGCAAGTTGAACAACCAATACGTCCCTTTGCTTAGATGCAGGATGGTGTGCTGCAACGACTCCCTGCTCAATTCGAACACTGTGAGAAGAGTAATGAAAGAAATGCCCTTCTATGCCCTGAGTAGCTTTTGAAGAGCAATGATCAAGGGAGATTTCATTATAGGGGAATAGAACGGTGCAAGGCACATTCTGTTCTATAACACCCACTAGAACATTTTGGGTTGTTTTTTTTACAATTTTTAATTGGAATGAAAGGTCGAAGAGCCAGACCAAACACACACACACACCCACTCACACACACACACACACACACCTTGACTTCTGCAACACGACCCCAAACAGCCAAAGGATGATGGCAAGTAAGTTAGCATATGTGGGCCCATTTTGATCACTGGAACACTACAAGTCTGTTTTGTGGCACTTTATCTCTCCTTTCCAACAGCCGTATGGGCGCCTCTCTTGAAATCTGCCAAAGGAAAGGTCCTGGCTGTGCGTTGTGGCTTTAGAGCAGAGGAGCAGCCTTATCAATTCAGCCCCATGGCCTGCTTGGGGTGAGCAACACAGGGCCCTGCAGCTCCCATCTCAATCCCATGTGTCAAAACCTCCTTGTTTCCTCATAAAACCCATATTCCAGGCATTAGGCGGAGGAAGCAGGATGGAGGAGAAAGGACAAGCAAGGCTTCCACTGACTCCTTGAGAGCTAATAGCTATACGCTGCTGAATCCTAGTCTAATTTAGACTTGCTCATTCATGAGACAACAACAATTCTATACACAGGTGTGTGTGTTTTTGCCTGGGTCCTGTCCCTGGTCTTCTCCCCTTCTCAAAACTAATAATCTCTCTCAGGAGGGCATGCCAACCCCTGAGCCACACGAATGCCTATAAAACTGGACAATATGTGCACTCATTTCTGTCAATTCACAAGCGTCAAGACGCAAGAACCCGTCACATTTTGCACGTGTCGAGGCAGAGCAGGCTGCAGAGTGAAACGCTATGTGGCCATGTGGGTAGGATTGGCACGGCCATGCTCACTCCTGCCAACAAGCCCCGCCCATACAGCCGCTTGGGCGGCGCTACAGCCAGGCCAGCACAGCTTCAGCGTAGATAAAAGCTATAATGACCAGCTCTCCCCTGCCCTATTCATGGATAGATGAAGTCTTTGTTGCTGTTGGCAACGCATCTTTCCTTCAAATGAAATCATCACACACACGGAAAGAGAACAAAACTGTTCATTTTGTATTTGAAGAAGATTCAATATCAACAGCCTACTAAGTAATTATTTGATAACTAAGAGGCAGTAGACATTGCCTTTTAAAATTATTATTATTATTATTGCAAAGTACGTTTAGGCCACGCTTCAGCCGTGACTCTCAGAGAAGCTTACAGCAAGGGTGTTGAATCACTTTAAGCCCGGAGACCGAATTCAATTTCAGAAAAGCTCAGCGGGGCGGGGGTGAGGGAGTGGACACAGTAGCACGTTATGGTTATGTGGGAGCAGGTGATGCTTTTGGGATCTTGACCCAAAGCCGACCTTGTAGATGAATATAAAAACCATTTTCTTTTCCCTACTGTGCTGTTTGATATGAATGCAAACTAGTAGATATTCATATCAAGCCAAGAAGAAGAAGAAGAAGAAGAAGAAGAAGAAGAAGAAGAAGAATATTCATATCAAGCGAAGAAGAAGAAGAAGAAGAAGAAGAAGAAGAAGAAGAAGAAGAAGAAGAAGAAGAAGAAGAAGAAGACGACTCATAGTTGTGCAGTAGCTGGGATTAAACAATGCAACTAGCAAAACTGAATAAGTGATTTTCTCTCAGTGGTTTGGTTGTAGGCATTATCCATGTAAACGGAATGTGTTTCTTTTCAAATAAGCACCTTAAGAATTCAACGTGGCATTCTCTTTTGATGAGCAGAGGTTTTTTTGAAGTGCTGTTGAACAGTCACATTCTTTGACCAGAGTAAGGATGACCGTTCGTTTTTAGTTTATAGTTGCAATCACAACGTTTTCTACACTGAAAAAGTTAGAGGTGCTATCAGAGCCTGAATTAAGAATTTTGCCAAGGCTACACCAACCATCTGTTAATCACTATGGCAGCAGAAACAACTCCACTTCTCTGAACAACTTAACGTGTAACAGACGCGCTAACAGACCTGTAACCCTTAAAATCGAAAGTCTCCCAAGGATCTAAAAAAAGTGTTAGCAGCTTAAAATGCCTCGAACCGCAATTAATGACTGCTTATTTATGGTTAGTTTGCCTTTTTTCTGGAACCAAAATTAGAGGGGAAGCAAAAGAAAATCCTGTTTTCAAATTTATCCTTGATTGCTGAGGCTTGAAAATACCTGCTTTCCATTCAGAAACAGTATCTGGCTATTCTCTCACTTAGATGTGCATCTACACTAGGTGTACTTGGCATTTTCTACACTTATCTAAGTTTTGGTGCCGATTTATCTGCCAGCATGATGAGAAATCAGATGAGTGAAAATGTCACTTTCTAAGCAAAGGAGGAGAATTTTGGACTAAAATAGGACCACAGAATAAAATGAATGGCAGCAAGCATCCCCTCAGGAAGATCTATTACAGTACACAGTTGTTGCTGTTTTTAGAAATTGCTCTAAAAAAAATTCACACAAATCTGACATCGCTGAGGGTTGTATGAAATCTTCCATTCTGCTAACCACCTGACAATTAAAAACACATATAGAGATGTTAGGGATCAAACCTGGGAGATTCTTCATGCCAAGCATCTGTTTTACTACTGACCCATGGCTCTTCCCTAACACGGCCATTGTTTCTAAATGGAAAAACTTTAAGTTGCAAAGCAGCCTAACTGGTTATTTAAAGAAGTATGCAGCAAAAATTTCCCAAATTCACCAAGTCAATCAAGTGTTTATCCCCTCGATCGTTCAAACTATCTCTGGCTCCAGTTCTGCACAAACCTATTCAGATCAAGTCTCACGGGAAAGAAATGAGTTCACACGAAACGCTGCAGCCTCAGGAAGTCGTTCCTATCAAGCGCACACGGAGGAGCATCAGACGAGCCTGATTTTTCAAAGTTGGATTGCTTCCATTTCATTTCTAAAACCAGTTGACCCCTGGCCCGTGAACAACGGTTATATTTTAATTCCTTCCTAACGGTTCTTTCAGGAAAAGCCTCCAGAGTCTGCAAGGCACATGCAAAACAAAAATGGACACCAAAAGTTCTGTTTGCTGAGCTTACCAGCGAAGATGGAAAGCACTGAAAAATGAAATGAAAAGGAGAAAGGAGGTTGCATAGCCTTCGGTTCAACTGGACTGCAGTGCTACAAAGGGCTGTTTTTCTACAAGGTGATATTCTATTTTGACGAGGGGGGGAAAATCAAGCACCAGGATGATCCCCCCTCCCCACAGCCCCCACACCTTTTATAGCTCACTTGATTTTAACACTAAACACTGGATGTAACACTCAGCAGAAGAGCTAAATGATTAAGAGACTCAAGCAGCCAGGGGAGTTTGACACAGACTGACAGGCTCCATCCAAGCTTGCTGCGTAAGGATTTCGGCTGCACTTTGTCTTTCTGTTACTGAAATCGTACCTAAGGGCAAAAAGACAAGGGATACACAATAATACATCACAGCTCACTTATCAGGAAGGGTCCTGACAGTGAGTAGATAACCTTCCCAATAAAGACTTAAAAGTAAGGATGAGAGAGCGCCAATAATTTCTTACATGTCGCTAATGCGCTATGAATTTTGAATGTTTCCTGGCTATGACGATCCAAGCCCTATCATACTTGAGAGTTTGCCTATTCAGGGTTCCACACTGAATGCAATTATTGTCATGTCTAGAAACAAAGAGAGTGCTCCCTCTTTGCATTTCACTTATTTATTCATTCATTTATTAATTACACTAAGGTATACTGCCCTTTCAACTCAGTCCTCTGGATGGTTTACAAAAATTAAAAACAAACAAAAACAAAATAGTAAAACTTAATGCAGTTCAAAATAAATATATAAAATAAACCCAGCTACAGTGGAAGTATGTCCACAGCAGAAAAGTAAACGCCAAGGGATCTTAAATGGTCTTAAAACCAATCCTAGCGTGATGTTTTCAAATGCCTGGGAGAATAATGATTCTTTACCTGGCCGCAACGTTGCCACATCAGGCAAGCATCCCTGGGGAGGGCATTCCACAATCAGGAATTAAAAACCCTGCCAGAGTTCACTTGGCCCAGGACACCTTCAGAAGGGCCTCTGAAAAGGTATTTTTATTTATTTATTTACAAGGCTTACAGTGGCTACTAGGAGCAGGGCCTTCTCTGCTGTGGCACCCCGGCTGTGGAACGAGCTACCCAGAGAGGTTCACCTGGTGCCTACACTGCATTCCTTCCATCGCCAGCTGAAGACCTTTTTATTTTCTCAGTATTTTAACATCTAATTTAACTTAAATTTAAATTTTGCTGTTTTAAGTCTGTATTTTAACCTATATCAATTTCTGCTGTGTGGTTTTATCCTGGTTGTGCTTTTTATATTATATTTTGTATTTGTGTTTTTAGACTGTTGGTTGTTTTATTATGCTTTTTATGGTTTTAATTTTCGTGAACGGCCCAGAGAGCTTCGGCTATTGGGCGGTATAAAAATGTAATAAATAAATAAATACAGTTAAAACAATTTAATTTTTTTAAAAAACAATCTGAAAACCTTAACAAAAATCCATCAGTTTAAACATCACCGCCAGCTGAATTAATAGAACAGATGTGCAAAGGCATTTAAAATACTAAATAATAATAATAATTAAGAAAAATCCACCATGCAGAAGAAAAAAAGGTTAAAACGGAACAGGGAAGGGGTTAGCCTATCTTCCATTAGGAAAGAATTCAAAAGGCAGCATCCTGCCAGAGAGAAGCGCCCATCTTTTGCTCCCGTCAAGCTAACTGCTTTTGGTGGTGGGACATCTGAGGATGATCTTAAACATTCTGCAGAAAAAGCATATTACACTGCTACAAGTGGTCTTCTAAAGGAGGGCAATTAAAAGGAAAACTCATATGAAATCATCGAGCAGAATTTGCTTTGCCAAGCTTTTTGATTTAACACACCCACAGGGTTTATTGTAAACACACAAAATGCCAAGAGAACACCCTGCAGTAAAATAAAATAGTAATAGAGTTATTTTTAATGTTGACGAAGGAATGTACACAGCAATGCAATTCTCCCCTTCCCAGTTTCCCTTCTTATTATAAGTATATTACAAATTCTCTTTTTGCGGGAGTTAATTATTTATCACCATATCTCTCCGTTTCAAAACTCTGTGAATTGCAAGAGGCCCTTCCTTATCATAAAAAGCCTTCGAACTGGTTTTGACTTTGGTACAAGCGAGGACGAAATTTAGACCAGGAGTCTGATTCTGCATCCAGGAAGTTGGCATCCGCTAGGGAGGAGAAATAACGTTACTGCAAAAGTGGAGACGAAATGAAGAAATGAGCAGCAGAAGAGAACCCTCTAAAAGCCACAGCAGAGCCATACGTTTATTTGGGCAGAACAAAATGTCACATAAAAGTATGCAAACGTTCGAGTTCTCCAGTATCATCAGAATAAGTGATACAAAAAGCTCTGTGGGTACGGAGGAGGGAAGACAAAAAAGGTACTAAAAGTAGTTGAGGTGTTGTGGCCATAAGGTCTGGATTCTAAATCCAGTCTCATCAGCCCTGCTGAAAGACCTCTTCCAGCAGGTCACGGTCATCAGCCATTCCAGCAGGATGCAGCAGAGGGAGATCAAGGCCATTCCACCAGCCCTGCAGAAAGCCCATTTTTGTTTTCTTCTTTCCTCTTCCCTCCCCCTGCTTTTCCTTTCATGCCATGTCTTTTTAGATTCCAGGCCTGCAGGTAGGGATTGCTGTGTTTCTATTTATTTATTTATTTATTTATTTATTTATTTATTTATTTATTTATTTATTTATTACATTTCTATACCGCTCAATAGCCGGAGCTCTCTGCATGTAAGATGCTCCAAGAGCCTTTTTTGGCTGAGGAGCAGGATAAAAATGTGTTGAATGAATAAATAAGTGTGCCGGCTATTACAGACCTAGGCCTTAGCTAGACCTAAGGTTTATCCCGGTGTCGTCCCTGCCTGCTCCTGGGATCCCCTGTGTGTCATTTAGATGCACAGGGATGACCCCGGGACAATCCTGGGATAAACCTTAGGTCTAGCTAAGGCCCAAATGAATTAGTCACTGCTACAGGTACTGCAGGTATCGGTTTACCCTCCTGGGATTCTGGATCAAAACACAAAAGCTGAGAAACATGTTGAGACACAGGCTAGGAAAGAATGGATTGAAATGGATGGTTGAAAGCTAGGGCATAAGTCCCAGATCAGATTCAGCCATAGCCCCCCATGTGAGGGTCTGGATGTGTGGGATCTGTTTGCTCACAGCCCAACTTTACTTAGGCAGAAGTGTTCATTGATAAAAGCCACCATACTGTGGCTCTTGACATGGCTGCCAAGACTTGTGCAATTGCAGCGACCCTTTTCTGAGCTGCGAGCGTCGGGCACATTTTGGGAGGTGCGTAATGAACCCCTGCAAGAATGCGCTGGTTTTCACAAACTGAGTTGAGGGCTGGTCACAGGGAGGAAAAGCCATTTTTCTGTTAAACTACCCCAACGCAAGTATTTTCTAATGCCCTAGATTTATTTGCAGCCTGCGGAAATAATGTCATATATTGCAACCAAAGTACTTGCCCCATAGATCTTTGCTCCCCCTACCAGGACAACACAGAGTGTATCTTTTACTAGCACCCATCATAAGCTACCGCTACTGTCATGAACTCCCCTTCTGGCAATCTGGAAATATCAGTCATGGCTCTTTAAAAACTGCTTTGTAAGAAAATGTGTGGCATTGCAATACGTGAATGGGAAGTGTAAAAATGAGATCTGAATACAACTGAAGATCTGTATTATTCTGGAACAGGGAAAAGAAGATTAGAAGACGCGCTGGCACCAGAAATATCCATATATTGGGCTTTTCATAAGGAGATTAATCAGTGCAGATAAAAACCAGTAAAATCAAACTCGTAGAAATCACATACAGCAGAAGAAGGTTGGTTTGGTAGGCTGATAAAGCATTTAAAAAGCTGCAAGTGGAATAACAGCTATGCAGTGTCTATGCTGAGTAAATGACCACAACCCAGCCAAAGGGGCAACTACAAAGCAGATAGCCAATCTGGCCTCCTCTTCCAAAAGTCTGCCTTTGGGATAGATTATGCAGGCATGATATGAATGGCTGAATGGTGGTTAAGCATTTTGAGCTTAGCGTAGCCTGCGAACCATTCCTAACCATGGTGGCTACATAACCATGGTTTAAACACGCTCACTAACCATTTGCTACAAAAGGGTGAGCGGCCTAACCATGGCTTAGTGTGTCACCTGAACACACCCAATGTGTTTTGAGTGCAAGAATTAAACTGGGCTCGCAATTGTTCCACACCAAAATGTACTCCTGGTTACCCCTAACCCTTTCTTCATTTCAGCAGTATAATTTAGGTGTGCCGGGTGGTGGTCGTCTTTCTGCTTCTATTGCTATACAACTGGGAGTCAGAAATCCTTATTGATCTACATCAAATCACCCAGAGATCTACCAGGAAAATCAAATCTACCTTCTGTCAACCCCTGAATTCCAGAGAGATTCCTCTTCCCTGTGAGGCTTGCAAGAGATAAACCTTAAAAGTTTCATGGAGTGGTACAGATGTCACCTGCTGATACAATCTGGTTGGGTGGTTTTTTTTAACGTTGTTTGAAATCTACACTCAATATATCGGGCTCAACACTAACCCCTCTCAAATTCCACCCAACTTACTTCTTGAAAACTTGCAGAAGAAAACACAGCTCTAAAGCCAAGCTATATTTTGTGAACCGCCCAGAGAGCTCCGGCTATTGGGCGGTATAGAAATGTAATAAATAAATAAAATAAATAAATAAATAAATAAAAATATCCACAGCCTTTCAGTTTGCGGAGCGGGCAAGGTTGGAGCTCTCCACAAAGATGCTGTCCGGCAACTCAGGGGCGCTCGCCTCCTCTGGCCCTGTGCTCTGCACAAAGCCAGATAAACAAGGACTAAATGCCGACGATTCATTCCTAGCATTACTTGAAGGAATGAAACTATGACAGCCCTGTTTGGCCACCAAATCTTCGCAGGGATCAAATTTGAATACACCAGGGGCTGACTAAGGTTAGACAAAGGCAACATCTTCTTCAGCGCATAGTTAAATGATGGAACTCACTACCACAAGATGTAGTGATGGCCACCAATTTGGATGGCTTGAAAAGGGGGTTGGATAAATTCCTAGAGGAGAAGGCTATCCATGGCTACTAGCCCTGATGGCCATGTGCTCCCTCCAGTATCCAAGGCCGCAATTTCCACCCAGAAAGCTTCAATACCGCATCGCTCCAGGGTATTTGGTGGCCCCCACTGGCAGCCCCAGGTTACTGGATGTTTTTTGCCTCCTCCCCTCTCCCCAAATGCCCCAGAATGACACTACATTGGGGCATTCATGTGGGGGAGAAGAGAATGAAGGCCTCAGGCAGTGGCAAAAAACAACAATGAGCAAGACGTTCCGGTACAAAACTGAATGCAAACAACGACCCCAAGACAGCTTCCTGAACACTTCTATCTGTGTGTAGAATAAGACCAAAATGCAGAAAAGACCTCCTTTCAACTTGCATCACTCTTCCGGAGGAGCAGACCCAATTTTTACACTTGCTAATTTAGCATCTCGAGAAAGTAATACTAAAGGAATAGTGTGATAAACCAGCATGAGTGAGGATCTTCGGTGAATCTTTTGGACCGTAAGTTATTGGAAAATGATCTCTTCCTTATTAATGCAATTCCCATCATACAAAAAGGCATCTCCATGTTTGAGAATGCACACAGTATTTTAATCTTTAATTATATTAACTCTTCTACAGAGAGGTATAAACCTAGGTCTATGGATTATTCCTTTATTGCATATCATCTCCACGGTATGTATTGAATATTGTTACTTAATGCAGCTTTTGCCGGAGGGGGAGCAAAACTTCGCATAATACTAAGGAAATTTGGAGAAGCACAAGTTACTGCTATACACTCTGTCTCTCTCTCTGGTGTAGTTTTAATAGCAGCTTTTGGTTTGCTAAATATTAAACTGCCACCTCCTTGTAGGACAGCAAGTGTTAGAACTCTCCTAACTAGAGCTCATTTTCTGGACAGAATTTGGCCAGAATCGGCCGATTCTGGCCAAATTCTGTCCAGAAAACGAGACACACAAAAATAAATTATGTAGCTTGTTCTCCAGGAAGATGTTCAATAGCCAGCTTTTCAAGAATAAAATTGTAATTAATTTTAGGACATGAAGAACATCACTTCCAACTCTGGAGCATCCCTGGGTTGTTTATCTCAGCAGAAGCAAGTGGACGCGGACGAACCAGCATTCCAGTCTGCTCCCACTGCATTTTTTAGAGCAAACCATAAGTTATTGATGGCATGACTCTTGGAAGTTCAGTTAAAGAGAGTCATATATAGGAACGGAGGGGAAAGTCTTCCAAAGACTCTAGGGAGTGAGATTCAAGATCAGTCTGTGCTGATGGTACTGAGAGAGGCTATAGCCCTGGCTCTACATATTAAAAAAAATATCTTTATGCATGCAACAGTAAATTATTTACACCCACAGTCAGGGAATATGTAAACATTAAGGGCCATTCCAAAACTGCCACTCCCATTGGGAAAGATTTGCGCCGTTCGGAACTAGCCAAATGTCATGTTTTATAACTTAGGATGGCTAATCTGTTCCTGCATCTGCTCATTGAGCTTACTAAACCATACAACCACACCACTCGTTCACAAAACACTAATAGAAGCGGCAACACAGGGTGATGCTCAAACTTAAGCAGCAAGGTGAAAAACTGTATGAGAGGAAAAAAAAACCCAGCTTCCATTCTCCCTCCCTTTCCCCCAAAAATGTATTTAGGCCCCTCAGTAAATCAAGGCATCGACTGGAGAGTTCTGTTCAATTGAAAAATCTATTTTCTCACAAAATGACCGTCCGAAGGGATGAGAAGCTCATCCCCATTTTTAAGCAATTATTTAATTTTAGCGATTGTTCCATTTTTCTTGTCAGCCTGATAGAGAATAATGAGCAAATTGGAGAGACAGACGGAGACCACTAACGAAGTTACGGGAGCCTCCAAGCCTACTTTTCAGCCTGGAGTGCTGCAAAATCCCCAATAATGGCAATCCCTCACCCTCCAAGTGTTTGCAGCTAAATGGCAGTGAGAATTCAAATACAAGTTGCTCCCTTAACTCTCCCCCATCACAACCACACTCTCTGTAAACCTATCCTATGACCAGTGGCATTATATATGGTAGTCGGAGATGGGGGGGGTGGAAAGTTTTCCAATGAAATGTTTCCAGTGCTTTATTTTGCCGATGAAAATTTCCCATTTCGTAAGTTCATTAGCACCAATAAATGGCTGTCAGTTGCAAATACAAGCTTGGGCAAGCCTGGCGGTTTCAAAGTTGCAGATGAGTGACTGTCAGCATATCACGCGCAGTTCTTTGGCTGCGTTCAGACAACATGATACTCAACAGTGGGGTAATAATCAACTCGACAGCTGTACGCCCCACACAACATGATCATAATCAACCGTGGTGTGGATTAGGATCAGCATTGAGTTGACTATTAGTCCACGCTAAGTTGACTCACTCATCCCCCGCCCTCAGTCCTCCTGCTAGTATCCCATCAGCCATTGCTACCGAAAATCTATCCAGTCAGCTGGACTAGAGCGGCAGCCACCGCTTTGATCGCTCTTGCCTTGCAACTCTGTGGTTGACGAAATTACCAACGGTGGCTGAGGAAATAACCAATGGTGGTTCAAATAGTCGACTGTGCACAGCGTTGGGTTATTTCGGCTAAATAACCAATCGTTGGTTAAAACACTCCCTCCGTACAACACGATAACCCATGGTGGGTTAAATGACCAAACGTCGACTATTTCAAACACCATGGGTTATGGTGTTGTCTGAACCCAGGCTTTGAGTTGCTAACATTTATTCGTGTGTCAACAGTTTTCAGCACCTTTGTTTTTTCCCCTTAAATTTCTACAACGTCTAGCTGTTAAACGCAGAGCTGCTCTGAAGAATTTGAAACTCGCTTCAAATCTGGGTTTCATACTCCGGTTATGAAGGATCTGCTTATTTCTGAGGCAGATGTCCCTTATGCTTTCATTATGGCACAAGCGTTTCTCAGCAACCTGGGGAAGAAGAGTTCTGTCATGGCCTTAGATTTCCAGGGCTGCTCATGCGCTTCACTGGCTGGCTCAGCACATGTCTCACCTGAACCAACAGAGGTAGGTATCCAGCTGAATCCTGTTCTGGATGGGAACTGGGAACTGCAATCATCCCCCATGAGCAAGAACCATGGTCAAAGCAAGCCACGAGGAGGCAGCAGTTCAGATGGGAGAGTGTCCGGATGTGGGGAGGATGCTCAGAGGCCTGTGATATTCTCTTCAATCTTCTAATCATGGGTAGAAGCTCAAGAACCAAGTCTGCATTGGGGCCCTAACTCTTTTCTCAACCCCAGCAAGAGATGACATGGTTCACTAACGTCTGCTACACTGCAGATGCTTCAACCGGCACTGGAAATGCAACCTTTTCTTTCTGCTAGTCTTTGTCCCAAAGACTTAGAATTCCTTTGGGTTCTCCTCTGACACAGAGCTATGTACACTGGCGACAAGGAAGATGCTGATGACACAAAAAACAGCATAGGCTTCATACCTCAGCGACTCTAGCTCTATGAAAAACTGTGCTTCAGAGAGAAGGGTGTTCAGAGCACCACACTAATGTCTTATGCTTCATTTCATATTGTGATAATTTCCCTATATATGTCACTAAATATTTTAAGACATTCATTAATTTATAAGCTTGGTTGCGTGGGCCTGTGATTTTCTATTTTCTGGCATCAGAACCAGACTACCTAAGTTGCTGAATGTTGGTGCCGTTAGTTACTGAACGTCCTCATAATTGCTTGTTACCTGTAAAGAAAGGTTTCACTCTAATATAAAATTAACGTGCGGTAAACAGGTGGGATGTAGAAAGTGTATTTTAATGCTTAGCTGAACAGAACTATAAGTTCAGTATCAGTGCAGAGAACAACAAGTTTTCTACACTGCATTAGCTTCAACGTGGGACACACACACCCCGAAGTAAAATCAGAGGCTATGATCCCAAAAGCTAATTAAGTGAGTCCGGGTGTGTGTGCATCAGGGATTTTGCCCTGATTCTGCGAACCACTTTTATTAACGATATTTCAATGTCGCCCAGTAGCCAAAGCTCTCTGGGTGGTTCACAACCATTACAACCATAAAATCTCCACCTCCCCTAGCCCTAAAGTTTCCCAGAAATCTGTCTTGAGGGAGATATGTGTGTGGATATGATAAAGGAACTGAAAAAGCAGCAGGCAGGCACATATTGTACTCGAGAAAAGCCTCACAGATAGAACTCTTAAGAAAAAACTATGCAAAGTCCCAGAATAGTATTGCATTGCAATGCTTTATTTCCCCTCTACTAAAGCGCAATTTCTCTCTCGCCCACTCACGTTCTCACACAGACACACACACAAACACAGTAACACTTGCTACTTACTGAGGTGGTAATACCAAGGTGGTAGGCTGGGCTTTTGGCCTTCGTTTGGCAGAAACTCCCATCTGGTTGGCAGACCGTTTCAAAGATTGCTGATTCAAAAGGCCAGATGCCAGCCCTGCATGGTATTGCAACTAGGAAAATGAAGGAGGAAAGAAATTAGTTTAAAAGGCAAAAAAAACACACAAGAAAACTTTTCTCTTTTTATCCCATTGTAACGTTTCACAAGCATGACCTTTACGCACAGCACAAATGTGATTTGAGCCCATGAACCAAAATATTTCCTTTAACAAAAGCACAGCTTGTGCTATGCTAAGAACTTCTCCTGTAAAGTAGGGTCTTGGAGGAAAACAGCGGATCATTAGCCACATGGTATTTTATTGTTTTTTGGCAAACATTCCTACACAGTCTGGAGGCTACAGTACTTGCACAACAAACGTGATCAGGCCTGTGACATCAGCTATCGACTTAGTAGGTGGCAATTTAGCATTTCCCTAGTACCCATCCAAATGTTCTTCATAGAGTTATTTATTAGAAGAGAGTTTGGGGTTTTAAAAGAGATCTGTCAAGGTCAATTCTTTTATCCTTAGCCAAGAAACACAAAGCTGGCATTAAATACATACGGAGAACATCACAGCTCCTCTAGATGCTAGAACCCAAATTCTATCTTAGTCTAAGCCATATACCCTCACTCCCCCAACAACCAAGCATCATGACCTAGAAATTTCAATATATCCTTCCTCCTTAAGAGGAATGCTCCTGTTTAGGGTCCTAGGCAACATTAGTACTCAAGATTTTGTGTCTCCGAGGGCGTGTGTGTGTGTGTTCTCTTTGCAGTTTTAACACAATGTTTTGTACTTCTGCAAGCTTGGGGTTCTCTGAGGACGCTGATATCTCTTTATTTCTCAATGGCTTCACTCCGGCTCCAGTTCTGTTGGCGGGGGTGCGGGGGTGGGCACTGATTTTGCTATTAGAGAGAGTGTTAGTGTCTTCAACAAACCAATCAGGGGAAAGTACTACACCTACTGCTGCCATAATCATATGGACAAGGCCAACTTCCTTTCAGTAAGCGTTTCACAAGCCAATGGGCAAAATAACTGATCCAATTGCTGTTCTTTGCAAAAGGCTTAGCGGAACAGGACATCTGAAAGGTCTTCTAATCCTAGTTTTGAGAAAACCATGCCAATTATAAGTCCACTTTCTGCAGATCATTGCAGATTCCCACCTGCATTGCTCAATCATGTAAGGAAATTATGGCTGAGTATTTGACCAGTCCAAAGAAAATCAACTGATTGGTCAAGTTTCAGAACATTTTGTGCAACCCCAAAACAAAATCAATTATGATAATTTGCAGGTTACACATTTGCAATCACAAAATTTCAATAGTTACTCCATTAAAATAATAGATATTTTTTAGTAGTACACTTACATTTTCCAGAAAAGGTTATTCGAGGGGAAGGGGGCAATGCAGCTTATAGAAATACAACTCAAAGATTTTAAAGCGGAAGCTGAGAAAAAGTCTTTTGTGTGACTTTATACCAATATGGCAGTATAGTTGGGACTAAGTAATTCCGGTGATCCAAAGTATCCCAATTAAGGAAGGGGGCAGGAAGCCATGACACCAAAGAGACACAAAGGGACCCATAATATAAGAGGAGACTGCTAGATCACACTACAAATCCATCTAGTTCAGAACTGTGCTTTGAACTTATCTTTTTTTTAATTGTTCATCTGTAGAGACAGTCATTAGCATTCTACAATTCATTCGTACATTCAATGTCCCCCAATCCTTGTTATCATAAGAACAGAAGGCAAAGCAAGGCAAGATACCAATAAATTAAACTACCGATCAACAACCAAAGAATAAATTCTGTAAACCCCTTAACGGAGGCTACACAAATATTTCAACAAAACCAGTGGGTTAAACCAAAGTCCAAGCACGTTTAGAGGTTTTAAGATAGGCCAAGTCAATGTGGTTCCTCCGGTGGAAATTTCTGCAGCTCCAAGAGCTTTTGCAGTTGAGAGATAGCAGCTTCCAGTCAGCAAGCAGGAGAAGGTAGGTGTAGTCCTTAGTCTCTGCCTCAAAGGCAGTTCTACAAATTAAGAGCCATAGGAAAATAGCTCTTCGGCCTTTGGTTTGCACCTCTGCCAAGGAACCAACTTAATAGGGGGGAGAACAGGAGCTCTACTAACATAAAATGCTACCACAGAAGAACTTGACGTGCTGAAATATATGATGATATCTTGACATGGACAAATAAGAAGTGACCCACTGGCCAGTGAATTTACAGAAATTGGCTGCTTTTGCCATTCTTGAAGGGGGGAGCTGTTTGGACTACAATCTAGGGACATATGAAAAATTAGTTTCAGTTTAGTTTTGATCAGAATTTCTGCAGTTCACACTTTCCATACTGAACACAGACTCAAACACAATCTGTGGTCAAAGTCTGTACATTTCTGAGTTTGCAATCTGATTCATGGACCAAACACCACCCCTGCATTCAGCAGCATGTGAACATGAAAAAAATGTACTTAACGTGCACAATAGAAGAATGTGTATATTTAAAAGATGCACACAACTGATACATACATTTAGAAAAATATGTATGCATTTTCATGCAAAAAGGAAGAAAAAAGAAGAAGCTTGCATTTTGATACAGACTTGAGTTGGAACGAGCGTCAAGATGGAATTCTGGGAACTTCGGTAAACGCAGGTTTTGCCAATTCACACATCCCTACAGTGCAATCCCACCTACCGAAATGGTCCATTGCTCACATGAACAAGAATAGAGTTGGCATTACTCTCTTTGAATAGGCCAGGAAACAGCTACTTTAGGCACACACGTGGACTTGGGTACCACTTGTTGGTTAGAAGACACACACCACAAATGGCTTTTGTTTGAAAATGGCATACCATATAGCATGGGGGGGGGGGGGTAATGAAAAACTACCCTAAGAGTCCCTTGCATACTGGAAATTAGTTGTGCGACTTACTGAATTCAGCTGACGGGAATCTGCTAGGTACATGTACAGGGGGATGCTATTGGAGAGTTTCCATCAACAGTTCCTCAGCTATTGAAGGGTCTCGGTCAAGGCTCCGTGCAGGTGCCACATGTGTGATGCACAAAAGAAGTAGATGGAATATGTCTTTAAATACCTTTTCATTCAGACCTCAAGTTTGCCGACAATAAGTCAAGCATAAACAACAATCGCAACAAAACCAAACATCAATCAGTAAAATTTAAAGAGGGCAGAATGAAAGCCAGAAACAAAACTCAATAAGAGGATGAAACAGTTGGCCAATAACCGCACAGTCCAAAAGCACACTGGAATAAAAGCCTCCTGACTCAGCAGCTCAAGTCAAGGACGGAGGGAAACTACCAGATATTCCAAGCAAAACACCACCGCTCAGATGACTGAGTCCCACATACCCACTCAGTGTACATCAGCCACTTTGGGCATGTTCTTGCAGAAATGTTCATTGGTATAAAATACACACACCCGTTCCAAATCTTTTATATGAGTGAATGTGCATGCATGCATGTGTATGTGTGTTATATATAAGAGGATATGTGTTTGTCTGTCCATCTGTCCACACCATAGTGAAACCATGAAACCTAGATACCTGAAACTTGGTACGCATACTAAGGGCTTAGAGGTTAATTAAAATCTGTCCATCCTGCAATAACAGCTTCATCAATTAGAGGCTGACTTCCCTAAACAGTACATTGCTTTTCAGTCCATACAGCTTGAAGCCAGTGGAGATTAGTAGGCCAAAGGACAGAGATAAAAGTCTATCCCCTTCACCCTGATGTGGGGCAGCACCCTTCAGGGGAATGGAAGGGACAGACCTCTCCACTCTGGCAGCTATAGGGCTGCATCATGGCAGGTGCTGTGCTTAAGGGTGCCAAGAGGCATGGCTTCACTTGGCCAAGGCAGACAATGCGCCCCACTTTGACACTTGTGTAGGTTTGCTGGCAGCCTGCGCCGTATCAATGCGAAGGTTCTTCCCACCCATATGAAGCCGGATCCATTCACTACTGTCTATATTTATATCTAGTCTACCTTTTCTCAGCGGTTCTTGACAAAATACCTAATCATGTACTGCCATGGTTGTGCAAAGGATACCTATCTTTCAAACCATAAAAGTGGATTGTGATGAATAGCATTCAGAAAACAAGGCAGCTTTATAGGAAACGGTGGGCAGAAAATGAGAGACACCAACAAATGAAATGATTTTCTGGGAAAATACTGTACAAATTTATGAAACCATCCAGTGAAGAGACTGAATCGTCAGTGGTTAGAGCAACCCACACTGCTTCTTAACAACTTTCTGATTTACTTGGCCAATTTACCGTGTGATTTGGATGGCAATACAAAGATGTATAGCATTCTTAATAAAATCAGAGCTTACTCTCTGTTAGAGAGGGGGGGCGGGGTATCATTTCACTCTAACACGCTCATCTTAGGCCAATGAATTTTGCTCGAATTTGTTTTTCTCCCACAGATTCCTTAAATGGGAAATCAATGAATGCAAGGGACAGTACAAGTTTGAAAGACAATGTTTCAAAATGTCAAGCGCTCCTGCTTTTCGATCTTCGCTACTAGAATTTGCAATGAGAGCAATATGCGTCACCTTTGATGGAATTAAAGGCGCCGCTAACTTGGCAGAAGACCCCCTTTTAACTCAAGGCACTTCCCCCCCCTTCCCTTTACTTCATGGCATCCTATTAAGACCAGTGCAAGCTCAGCCATTTAGACCTTGTTGACACCACTCTGGAAAAGGTAGGGTTGTTATATAGCAAGGGATGGCACCAGGGCAGCGTCACCCAATTTAGTCAGTCTGCACAATGGAAAGGACACAGACATCTGCACTAATCAGAGCTGAATTTTGAATTGTGCCATTTTTTAAAAAAAAGAAATCCCATGTTGAATCACCTCTGTAGGGTTTCTACTTCCGAGGACATATCGAACAGCGTAGCAGCAATCTGTTACTGGTATCATTAGTGTTATTGTTATTAAAAACAACAACAGAATACACTTTTTGTCCTTGAAGGACAACCCCTTCTGATTAAACTACTTTTGTTAATCGTTTATAATACAGACACTTTTTCCTTCTGCCCTCCTACTTCTGCTTCCAGGAACAGAGATCCAACTGTCAAGATCTATAAGGGGCCATTAAATATTTACCAAACCATCTTTATAATGGGAGAAAAGGTCAAAGTTAATAAAACTGACAGGCAGCTCCTGTCCAACCTGATTTATACATTATTTAAGCACCATACACTGTATTTCACAGAACAGGTCCCATTCTTTTTAGCTGGAAAGAATTTTCTTAGCCTTTGGGTCTAAAGAAGGGAGCAAAAGACTACAGCCAATTCAGAAAATAGGGTCCATAAAATGTAAGGCTTAACATAGAATAAGAGTGGCAGAGGTATTTAGGTTAGGTTATATTTCTGGTTAGAGATGCTTAAAGATTTCCATGACATTCATTCAGCATATTCCACAAAATGACTGTCATGGAAATCCGTAAGTATTGCCCATTATCCCCAGTACTAATATGTTGGGATTTAATTGGGGGGATGTCTATGGCTCAATTCAGGCATCACACTAAACCATGGTTAAGAAAAGTTAACCATGGTTTGGCACAATGGCTGCATACACAAAATGCCATACATAATTATTTATTTATTTAGAATATTTATATACCGCTCCCCATTGAAACATTTCAGAGCGGTGTACAAGATAAAATGAAAATAAAAACAGAATAAAACAGTTAAAACAAAATTTAAAAGAAGCAAAAACAGAAATCCAAGGCTGCATGTTAAAGAAAGCCTTCTTGGAATAAAGATGTTTTCAGGAGGCGCCGAAAGGAGTACAAGGTTGGCGTCTGCCGGACCTCCAGAGGCAGGGAATTCCACAGGAGGGGGGCCACCACGCTGAAGGCTCTTCCCCTGGTGGATTCCAATTAGATACCATGGATGTAATGCTAAACCGTATTTCACATTATGAGAATGCACAGCCGCGAAGAGGAGCTTTTGCTTCATTTTAGGTTAACTGCAGCTCGCTGTGTCAGCCAAACATTGGCAAACTTCCCTTGTTGCGTCACCTTCAGCGTTAGAAAACCCACGGCCCGAAAAATCTTCAGAGAGGTGGTCCCCATTATCGAACTATATTATCTAATTATTATTATTATTATTTATTTTAAATGTTACTGAGCTTTTCTAATGACGTATTGTTTCATCATTTGTTGTCAACTGCTTCAGGATTTTTAAAATGAGAAAATAAATAAAACAAATATACTTGCAGGATGCGATTGAAGTGGGGGACAGGAGGAAAGTGATCCAGGGTTTTGAGATGGGGGGGAAGGTGGCTTCTACATTCCTCTCATATATGTATTTTGGCTTCCAACTCCTGCAGCCCAAAGTACTACAACTGAAAATTGTAGGAAGGTTTATGGGCCTGTACACAGGTGTCCAGGCGAAGCCAAAACATAGCTATCTCCTGATCTTCTCCCCAGCTGACAAACTCTTGGCTTCTCGCCTGCAAACCAACCATCTGAGTTAACAGTTCTGTGCATCTTTCTCCCGCGCTCCACCACCTCTTTCCTCTCCGAGCAGAAGCAAAGTCAATTCTCCATTACACCAGGACTTCTCAAACAGAAGCCTCGTGTGGCGCAGAGCGGTAAAGCAGCAGTTTCTGCAGCTGAAACTCTCCCCACGGCCTGAGTTCGATCCCAGCGGAAGCTGGTTTCAGGCAGCCGGCTCGGGTCGACTCAGCCTTCCATCCTCCCGAGGTCGGTAAAATGAGTACCCAGTTAGCTGGGGGAAAGGCAATCACGGCCGGGGAAGGCAACGGCAAACCACCCCGCTATAAGGCCTGCCAAGAAAACGTCAGCGAAAGCTGGCGTCCCTCCAAGAGTCAGTAATGACTCAGTGCTTGCATGAGAAGTTCCTTTCCTTTTCTCAAAAGACAAGAGCCAAGACTGAAGGGCTTACACGGAGCAATTTAAGGGTTGTCTTTAACCATATTCTTCCAATAAAAACTGACCCACATAGTCTGTCTTTCTATAGTTACAATGTCAGACATCGCTATTGTCTGCCTCAAACTGCTGTCAACAGTGGATTCCATTTTGCTTGCAAAATGCTAAACAGTAAAAGGCTCTCAGATTAAAATGTGTCTTATATTTGCTGTCCCTGAATGCTGTCATTCTAAATAAGCAGCAACAAACCAGATCCCCCAAGGTTTGGAAACCTTATTAAAGCGAGTTCCTGAAAAACAGTCAGCCTTGGGGAATCTGATGCACCTGCTAACCTCTGTACCATTACTGTGGTCATTAAAATGAAGGTATTTAATATCATCTTAGATGATAAAACAGCAACAACAATGCTGTATTCTAAATAATATTATGTATTATTCTAAATTTGCCCATCCTAGAGAAGCATCAATTCCTTAGTTGGAGGAGAGTGGAGTGTTACCAAATCGCTGAGATCTATGGAGATAAAAGGATTCCCCCATGTTCTGCACAGTGCATCTCACTCTGGCAAGAAACCAAATGCCCAGCTTACCTCAACAGACACAAACAAGTGAAGAAGGGAGCGAAGAAACATCAGCCATGTGCAGCATGCTGTCAGGTGCCTGGCAGCCAAAACCACAGGGAAGGGTTTGTTTTTTTATTTTAAATTGTGCATTACAAACAAACAAACAAACAGGAAGGAAGGAAGGAAAAGAACCTCTCGTGCAAGCACTGAGTCATTTCTGACTCTTGGAGGGACGCCAGCTTTCGCTGACGTTTTCTTGGCAGGCTTTTTAGCGGGGTGGTTTGCCATTGCCTTCCCCAGCCGTTATTACCTTTCCCCCAGCTAGCTGGGTACTCATTTTACCAACCTCGGGAGGATGGAAGGCTGAGTCGACCCGAGCCGGCTGCCTGAAACCAGCTTCTGCTGGAATCGAACTCAGGCCATGGGGAGAGTTTCAGCTGCAGAAACTGCTGCTTTACCGCTCTGCGCCACACGAGGCTCATAAACAAACAGGAGCCCCACTGTTTGAGAAAAGGAAAGGAACCTCTTGATAACCAAGGCATTGATAACCAATTGAGAACTGGCTGATTTTGCTTAGATAGAAGTGGTGCAAAGATGAAGCGCCCCTTCTTCCTTATTCTTCCTTTACCCCTTGCCTCCCACGTCTTCCCCTTTTTATGTCAGATTTTAGGTTATAACCTCATTGGGGTAGAGATGTCTGTTACTGTCAAGCAGAGGTGGGGAACCTCATTCAGCCCAAAGACGGAATTCAATTTCCAAGAAGCTGAATTCCAGTGATTAGGAGAGGCCAGAGGCAGAAAAAGGTGTGGCCAGAAATCCAAAAATACCAACATATTGTAGCATAATTATTATTTTATTTATATAGCAACATCAGTGTACATGGTGCTGTACAGAGTAAAACAATAAAATAGCAAAACCCTGCCACATAGGCTTACATTCTAATAGAATCATAATAAAACAATAAGAAGGGGAAGAGAATGCACCTAACAGGCACAGGGGAGAGTAAAACTAACAGTATAAAAGTAAGATCAAAATCAAGTTTTAAAAGCTTTAGGAAAAAGAAATTAGCTGAGCTTTAAAAACTGCGATTGAACTTGTAGTTCGCAAATGTTCTGGAAGAGCGTTCCAGGCGGAAGGGGCAGCGGAAGAAAATGGACGAAGCCGAGTAAGGGAAGTGGAGACCCTTGGGCAGGTAAGAAACATGGCATCAGAGGAGCGAAAAGTACGAGCAGGGCAATACTGTGAGATGAGAGAGGAAAGACAGGAAGGAGCTAGACTGTGAAATGCTTTGTAGGTCAACAAGAGAAGTTTATATTGGATTCTGAAGTGAATTGGAAGCCAATGAAGAGATTTCAGAAGTGGAGTAACATGGTCAGAGTGGCGAGCCAAGAAGATGATCTTAGCAGCAGAGTAGTGAACAGAAACCAACGGACTGATGTGAGAAGAAGGAAGGCCAGTGAGAAGAAGGTTGCAGTAGTCCAACCGAGAAATAACCAATGCATGAACAAGAGTCTTGGCAGAAGAGACAGACAAAAATGATCGAATCCTGGCAATGTTATACAGGAAAAAACGACAGGATTTAGCTACTGCCTCAATATGAGGAATAAAGGTACCTAAGCCTTAGGAGAGGCATTTCAACCTTTCAAAATGGTAACAAAATTGCATAAAAGCCAGGAAATCACGAAATGGGCCTTCTCTGTGGTGGCACCTTCCCTCTGGAATCACCTCCCCCTCTGTGGTATGTCAGGCACTGACAACTGTGTTCTTTAAACGATTATTAAACATTGACTTGATTGCCCTTGGCTTTTCCCAACCATTAAGTTACTGAAATGTTGTTGTGCTTTTTTAAATAATTCGTTGTAAACTGCTTTGGGATTTTTAAAATGGGATGTGGTATCTATATTAATTAAAATAAAATAAATGATCAATGGGTGGGGGGAAAAGGGCATGATTCTGGGGAAACCTGAGGCCCATATTTGGACTCTTGGTGCAAAGTGTCACACTCACTGGTGGTGGTAATAATACATTAATAATGATGATAACAGTAAATAAATTATGATAATAAATCAATAAATAAGTAGCTGCTTAAGAATCATGTGCTCAAGTTACCTTAGAACAAACTATACTTTCATTCAGTAGAAATATGACATCAGAACAACTTTGGAAATTGCTTCAGATGCAGGTCACGGGACTGTAGTTTGTCTATCGTGGCAGTTTTAATAAAGTTTAAAAATAACATTTTCCATGAGGATCATGTGAGGTCAAATGGACGTTCTGCTTGCATAACTCATGCGCTGAAAAAGATTGTGTTGGTGAATGATAACACCTGGATGGAGAAGAACAGCAGCATGTGCAGTAAATTCCTATAATATTTTAGTTTAGCATAGCGCGCAGACATTTATTTGCATAGAATGTGTAATAAACAAGGCTGCAAACTTAAAGTTTTATTTGATTAATTGGTAGAGTTGCAAGTTCAGGGTACACTTTCTCATTTTTAAGCTATTTTGGTTCTAGAGAGTTTACTGTAATAGGGATGAACAGTTTTAAGGATGGTGTTTCCCCTTACTGTTTGGGGGGAAAAGACGAACAGACCATAGGAAACAGGGACTGCTGCAACCCTCCCCGCTACAGCCTGCAGCAAAAGGCACAAAGAATTGCCCGTCTGGATCTACTTTTAAATAATAGATTGAGTGTCATAGCCACAGAATTCAGGAAATCTTCTTCAGCGCGTTGAGATGACGACTTTAAATCAGCAATATGCATAAAGATGTCTAACATGATTAGAGTCAGAGCGAACACACCACGATCTGTCAACTTTCATTCTTGTTAACAGGCAAGCCATTACAAGAAAATAAACTGATTGCGTCTACTATAGGAGAAATATACCCTTTCTAATAAATCATATCAATGCACACATAGCATCATTGACCTGCAATCTCTCTTCACAGCCAGGAAAAGCGAACCATTAATGCACCATAGCCAGTCAACAACATTGTAGAACCACAGATACAGAGGAAAAGCATTGAAAAATCCTTTCTTTGCTCATTTTGCTCTATACACATCCCAGGCCCTGTATCCTCCATGGTCTATTTTTTATTTATTTATTTATTTAATTTGTTCATTCATTTATTATTTTTATTTCAGAAAACTTGTATACCACTTTTCTTTGGTTTTTCTATGAATCCCAAAGTAGTTTACAAAATAAAATTGAAATGAAATGCAATAAAACTAGTCATTAAACAATAAAACCATGAGAAATGCAGTCAAATCTCAGTACAATAACCGGGGTAGCTAACTGTAACCGCCTGTGTCTTCAGTTGATGACTTCACACAGTGGGCACCATAACCGAGACCAAAGTCAAAGCAACTTCAGTAGGTGAGCAAACTCTCCCGCTCAGAATGTAGAGACTGAGGCAGCCTATATGGGAGGAGATCTCTCAAGACAGATAGGGTGGTGTAGTGGTTAGAGTGATGGACTGGGACTCAGAAGATCCAGGTTTCTAGCCCTCACTTAGCCATGAAATTCATTGGGTGACTTTGGTCCAGTCACGGACTCTCAGCCTGCCAGGGTTGTTATGAGGATAAAATGGAGAGGAAGACCATGAAAGCTGCCTTGGGTTCTTTGCCAAACAGAAAAAAGCCAGGACATAAATGAAATAAATATAAAATAAATAACCTGGTCCTAAGCCATTGAGAGCTTTTAGAGTAATTAGCAGTTAGGGCAATTTTATTTTTCCTGGTCCAACAGATAGAGGTATTATTTAAAGTAAGGCGGAAAAAGGAAACGATTTCCTCTTAATGATCACATGTTAAGTTTAATGGTGAGCAAAAAACACACACACACACTTCATTTTTCTGTTTATTTCATTTTTAACCACGCATTCATGGTACGCTTGGGGCCAGGGTATCTGAAGGTCTCTCTGCTCCCATATGAACCTTTCTGGCTTTTAAGTTAATCTTCAGAGGCCCTTTACGGGAATTTTGTTGTTTCATGCAGTTCCTTCTGCTGTTTTTATTCATTTTGTATTGGGATTTGGATAGTTTTTAATTATACTATCTAGTCTCCTTGAAAGTTGCCTTTTAACCCTGAAAGCCTGGGTACAAATCTTTTAAATAAAATTAAATAAAGAAGCCGAAGACCAGACGGACACATAAGGTTTCATAACATTATCACTTCTTCAAGCACGCCCACTAGAGAACCGTTAGATGTGCAGTCACGAATTCAATTCTTTGTCAGATTTGTCAACAAATGCTTCTGCAGCCACAGCAATCAGACTTTTTCAGCCATTTGAATCAGCGTATGTGAGACTTGCAGATAAGTCTCCAAAGTTACTAGCCTGTCAGGGTGGTTTTTTTAACTACCGTGGCCTGGCCATGATTTGCCACGTTATCAACCATTCTTAAATGAGTCTTTTGGGAATCCTTTTCCACAATTTTCCTGCGGAGGAATTCCTGTGTGCATGTGACAGATGATTGGGCACAGTCTGGTCACATGGGGCTCCAGTCACGCCTGTACCATGCTGTGTGAACTAATAACATATCCTAGAATGGTGCACTGTCCCTCCCCTGCATTTCACATTGCAAAGAATCATAGAATCATAGAATAGCAGAGTTGGAAGGGGCCTACAAGGCCATCGAGTCCAACCCCCTGCTCAAGATCAGCAAGGATGGGCAAGCTGTCCTCCAGGAAGCTTGCCCACCCTTGCTGGCATTGGCTTGACTCCAAATTTAAGCTGGATCATCTGCGTTGGCAGCAGTGGACGTCCCTGCCCACTCCTTCCCACGGGAGTCCCTCCAGCCCCCTGAAAATAGTACTCAGAGAGGCAGGAGATCCTGGTGAATGGGTGGGAAAAGCGGAATCTTCCCCAAATTGGGTGGAAGGTCCCTTTCTCTTGTGCAAGCCAGGTCCTAGATTCAACCCTTTCTCAACAAAGGAAGCACAGCTCTGTGGTAGAATGCATAGTTTGCATGCAGAATGTTCTGGACTTTATCTCTGGCATCCAGTAAAAATGGATCAGGTAGGTGATATGACAGATCTTTGCTCAAGATCCCAGAAAGCCACTGCCAAGCAGAGCAAGCAACACTGGGTTTTATTGGGGGGGAAAGTCTGACCTGTTATTATGAAGTGTCTATGTTCTAAACCGCAATAGACAATTTGAATATGACTGGTCTAACCATAAAAAAACCTTAACTTTGGTAAAACTTCCTTGTCTTGATGCCTGGAGGCTTTTCTTACTTGTCACAGGTAAGTTATTATTTAAAAGCCTGGTGTCTGCTAATGCACCTTCAGGATTCTGGAGAAAAGTCTTCAACACCTTAGGCCCCCGCCCCAATGTACGAGTTGAGGAAACCATTTGCTTTGATAGATTGGGCAGGCGTCTATCAGCAACATTCCCATGAGAGATAGGATTAAGAGAGCTGGTTCTACGCTGCAATACTGTAGGGATGCAGAAGACGTTCAGAAGATCGTACTGCTCACACATCAATACTGTAGGGATGCAGAAGACGTTCAGAAGATCGTACTGCTCACACATCAATACTGTAGGGATGCAGAAGACGTTCAGAAGATCGTACTGCTCACACATCAATACTGTAGGGATGCAGAAGACGTTCAAAAGATCGTACTGCTCACACATCAATACTGTAGGGATGCAGAAGACGTTCAGAAGATCGTACTGCTCACACATCAATACCGTAGGGATGCAGAAGACGTTTAGAAGATCATACCGCTCACAAATAAAGCCCACAAAACTTCTAGCCAGCAAAAAAAATTTGCTAGCCTGCTCTTTACTTATAAAAAAGGCTGGCGGAAGGAGGAATAATAAAAAGAGGGGGAGGAGAGAAAAAAAGCAAGCTTGTAAAAAAAGCATGTGTGTGCTTGGCTTCGGTGTGAAGCACATTGGAGGTAAAATGCCCTCCTCCGCACACAGCATAGAAAACACAAGAGGCTGTGGGAACAAGGGATGAAGTGCTCTATCCCTCCTCTGGCTGCATGCAACCTGCTCGCCTGCATATAATTCCTCGTCGCCTGTGGCGACTACGTGATGCATTAAATACAAGGCTGTTCTGAAAAGTCCTTAACTCGATAGAAATTTCAAAAATGGTCCATATGTTCCTCAAAGAGTTAAACTCTGAATGGTTTTTTTTTTAAATGCAAACAAAACCCATCAGGTTTGATTGATAAAAGTATGTTTTTTAACTAAGCCAGGAAAAGTGAAGATTGGCAACATTTCCCCCCCTCCCCACTATAATTTGCTTCCTTTGCCTTTTTCGCTGTAGAGCACATAAATCAAAGAAGTGTTAAAGAGGCCCCATATATCACAAACTGGCATTTCAAAACTATTTACGGAGTCCATAATATTCTCAACATGAAAACAAAAATGTGGCTGTAAAAGATGAACAAATGAAAAAAGCAGTTGCAATATCAAAATGGGGTTAATTAAGTTTGGAAACAGCTCTTCACCAAACACATTAAGATGTTTAATAAGAATGATCCTAGCAGGTCCAGGATTATAAACACAAAAGATAATCTATTTCCTGGAGCAAAAACAACCACCTGACCACTTGTTGTACATTGTTGGTCTTCATTCATTTGAATATTAGCTCAAGAGGAATTTTATATATTCACAAAAAGTTCAGAAAGGGTATGAAAAACGTCACTACTGTGCAAGAGATCCAATGCTCAACTGGTCTGCTATAATAAACTTGAGCACCAAAAGTTTTAAGACAACATGTTATTTACCTTGACATGTTTAAAAGTGGCAAGTTTAACCTATCAGAAACCACTCTTTTTTTTGGAAAGAATGGCAAAGACTTAAGAGAATGCAGCTGTCCATCTGTTGAAGCAATCCAGGTTCAGATTAGAAAGTGCAAAAAACACCAAGACGTTTTATAGCCAACTCCAGAAAAGTGCAGTAGCTTGAACTAATGTAACTCAAACCATATGTTTGCAGAAACACTTCTTTTACAAGACAGATCTCCTTTTACAACAGATGGGCGGGGTGAGGAGACAGAGAGAGAGAAAGAAACAGCAACATTTCCAAGGCTTCTCTACCATCGGGACAACTATTTTAAAATTTAAAATACTGGGACAAGTATTTAAAAAGTATAAAAAGCACAAAGTTGTGAATGTAGTGGTAGCATTGGATAAATTCCTCAAGGAGAAGGCTATCAATGGCTACTAATCCTAATGGTTTTGTGTTACCTTAAATAATAATAATAATAATAATAATAATAATAATAATAATAATAATCAGACGCAGTAAGCCTATATACACCAGTTGATGGGGAACATGGGCAGGAGGGTGTATGTAAAACAGAGAGAGAAAGTCCTATGGCACCTGAAAGACCAACCCATTTATTATGGCATAAGCTATGGCATGAAGAGTTATCCTTAGTTCAAAGTGTACATAGACGCATGCACACATAGTTTGGGGGTAGGAGATAACTGTATACAGCGAAGTCGGGCAAATACCCATGTTCCCAGAAAAGCAGAACTTGCACTGGACTATCATAGGATGACAAAGGTTAAACTATTTCCAAATAATGTTGGCTTTCCCAAATAGCCCGTAACTCAACCAATGGGAATAGATCATGACGTATGTTGAAACTAAACTACAAAATTTGGGTATGATCTGTTTTATCATTGTTTTTACTATGCTTGCTGTAAACACTGGCTGAAACAATAAAGCTTTATCCACAGAGCGGTAAAGCAGCAGTTTCTGCAGCTGAAACTCTCCCCACGGCCTGAGTTCGATCCCAGCAGAAGCTGGTTTCAGGCAGCCGGCTCGGGTCGACTCAGCCTTCCATCCTCCCGAGGTCGGGAGTATCCAGTTAGCTGGGGGAAAGGTAATCACAGCCGGGGAAGGCAACGGCAAACCACCCCGCTATAAGGCCTGCCAAGAAAACATCAGCGAAAGCTGGTGTCCCTCCAAGAGTCAGTAATGACTCAGTGCTTGCATGAGAGGTTCCTTTCCTTTCCTATTGGAAGGCAAAATGGGTTGCCATCCAGTCGCCCTGGCTGTTAAGTAAGGTGCAGAAATGAAATTGAGTTTGCGACATGCATAATGGTTTCTCCAGTCCAGAATTTGCTTAAAGTGAGCATTTAACAAGAAATGCGTTCATCAAACAAAGCCTGTAGAATTAAGAGAAAAGAAAAAGAGAACACCCATGTGAATAAAGTGACCTAAGAAAGGGGAGGGGGTTTGAAAAAGGACATTTGTCTGAAGGTCTTTTTTCCCACCATTAACTGTTGTCAGTTTACTACACTCAACCAGGTTTTATGTCTAGTTTTGCTGCAATAATTAGAACATTTTTACAATAGCAGATGCCTTTCCTCCCACACATCAATTAATTTGCAAAATGCACTCAGGTTATAGAAATAATGAAGTGCTGAATGCTTTTCTATTGGCAAGCGCTGCTATTAGGAGGTGGTTGCTGTAGGCGAAGTGCTAAAACGCTTTACCTTTGCTAGATCCACAACCAAAGGAGCACTGTCACATAGAACTTGGTCACCAGCTAACCTGTAATCTAGGGTGGAAATTTTTCAAAAAAGGGAAATTTTCTGGATTTTTCCCCAGTGCTTTATTTTTCCACTGGAAAAAAAAAAATCCATTGCTTAAGTTCATTAGTAAAAATGAATGTATGCCAATCACAAACGTAGTACTGAGCAAGCTTGGGAGTTTCAAAGTTGTAATGAATGTTTTTCAGGTGATTATCCCTAGCAAGGATGTGAGGGAATACCTATGTGCCACTGAAATACATTTCAGTAGGGTTTTGTTAAACGTACAACATTGTTAAAGTGTGTTCAGAGGAGGGCAACGAGGATGATCAGGGGTCTGGAAACAAAGCCGTATGAAGAGAGACTGAAAGAACTGGGCATGTTTAGCCTGGAGAAGAGAAGGTTGAGGGGAGACATGGTAGCACTCTTCAAATCTTTGAAAGGTTGTCACACAGAGGAGGGCCAGGATCTCTTCTTGATCCTCCCAGAGTGCAGGACATGGAATAATGGGCTCAAGTTACAGGAAGCCAGATTCCATCTGGACATCAGGAAAAACTTCCTGTTAGAGCAGGACGACAATGGAACCAGTGACCTAGGGAGGTGGTGGGCTCTCCCACACTAGAGGCCTTCAAGAGGCAGCTGGACAACCACCTGTCAGATATGCTTTAAGGTGGATTCCTGCATTGAGCAGGGGGTTGGACTCGATGGCCTTATAGGCCCCTTCCAACTCTACTATTCTATGATTCTATGCTATAGGGCCTCAGTTTGTTAGACAACTGGACATGTGATCATTTTGTTGCAAGAATTCCACACATTATAAATATACGCCAGTCACCAGGCAGGCTTTCCCACATCACCACATGGTGATCATTATGGAAGGACAACCTTATTTTGATGAGCGTCTAATCTATAAACTGAATCTTGCCTAATAATTTCAATGATCTCGACCTCCAATCCAGTCTCTCTTAATAGAGTAAAAATAGGCCAATGTTTCATTGAGCTAAAAAAGAAACCCCTTCATTTCATAATACACAGAAATGGAGGATGTCCACTTGACTTTCCGTTGCATGTCTTCATATCTTTGTTGCTCTAGAATTTCAGTTAGATCAATCATAATGGCCCTGAGATACCTTCAGTAGTCTGGAACTGAAGGACATGAATCAGCTTTTTCCACACACACCAATCTTTTATCACAAACCACAAAGACCATTTTTTTAAATGCTAGGATTCAACAAAGGACAATATTAGTCAAGATATTTACAATGTGCATTTTTTTCCTAAGGTGACTTCCTGGTAGTGTCTTATTTTCTTACCAAATACAGTATTTTTAGTTCGTGCTGACTGGGATGCATTTGCTCCGTGGCATTTTCCCGCATTTAATAGTCTAAATGCTGTTTTAAACTCCCATGATCATACATTACAGTGAAAAAGTGTTGCTTTCCTTCCTACTGAAGTTTAAATGCCAAAGGTCTATTCTGCAACTCATCTCTTTCCTCTAACCCTGAATTTAGTCCAAAGTTGTGCGAACATGACCAAAGCTTTTCATTTCTCACTCTAAAAATCCTCTGGCACAGAGTGTTACATCAGAACAGCAGGCTCAATTTACCAACTACGACCGGGAGCGGGCTTTCCCACTGCAGACACGAAATGCTGTCATGGTAATTCAAAAAGCATTTATACATTTATGTATAAAACTTGCAATGGAAGAGAGTCCACGTTAGGCTGTAGGGGTTGACAGCAGGAAGAGTTCAATCTGAACATAAAATCATGGGACCAATTGAGGATTTTGGCAGACTGTATGCTATCAGGATTTGTTCAGTGAGAAGCAGTATATTAATATTGCTGATAAATCATCATCATCATCATCCCAGGAGGAACCAGCAGGATTAATACCCAAAGGAAAATCACATTATTTATTACTTTTATATCCTGGCTTTCTTCCAAGACCTCTTCCTGCACCCACCATATTTTATCTTCACAACCCTGTGATGTAAGTTAGGCTGGGTGCAGGTGACTATCCCAAAGTCACCCACTGATCTTCTTGGCTGATTAAGGACCTGAATTTGCATCTCCCAGTCCTAAGTCTATCCCAGTAGGAGAAAAACAGGCCAAAATCCCAAACTGTGGATTATCACTGCCGATCTTCTTCAGTTGGTCACTTTCAGCACGGTTTTATTCAACTGCTTTAACTTTTATTTGGTGTAGCATTCTTCTCCCTATTAACCTCCAGCATTTCAGTAAGAATACTGTTAAGTAAGTTGGAACATTGGAGTTCTCCTTTGCAACTCCAGAATACATCAATCCACTCAACAAATTTTTGCAATACTTTAAATCATATACAAAACACATTTCAGGATGCTTTTAGGATGTTTTTAACAGTGTATACTATGTTTTAATCAGTACTGTATGTATTTTATGCTTGCTGTTGTTCCTCGCTTCGATCCAATCAGAGAGGCGGGTAAGAAATATTATTATTATTATTATCTGTGAATACATAACGTTTATAGCAAAGTGGCTACGGAATATATAAAGTTTATAGCAAAGGGGCTGCAGCCATGAATTAAACTTTCAGGGCCTCCCACCCACTTGAATTAAATTCCTCAGGTCACTTTTATTAGGACCAACCAATGATCAAAATGGTGTATGTTTTCAAGCTACGCAGAATATTTCCAGAAATCCCCCAAGTTTAATTTAAAAAAAAAAAACACTTTTCTGATGGCAATACGTGTCCTAGAACTCCAAAGCGTAAAAGTGGCAAGACCCCTGCCTAGCCTGCATTGCTTATGGTTTTTCTGCATGAATCCAAAGCTCCAATTCCCTCATAGTTAACATTCTGTAAATCCCATTATCCCCATCTCTATCATTCCACTCTTTTGTAGCTGAAACCAATCCTTTCCCCCAGTGTCTTGAACAGACTCTTTTGATTAACACAGTTTGTGTCCAGTAGTTCAGAATGCACTGCTGTTAAGGTTTCATTGCCATAGACAGAAATGTACATAAATTATTTCTGCTCATGGCAGAACTTGGCTAGCCTTTACAAAATCCCTGTATGGACCAAAGACCCTGGCAGCAATCCTAAACTTAGTCAAAACTTTCCATTCAGTAGTACATTTGTGTAACTACTGTAGAAAGAGCAGTCAAGCATCATGCACGGGGTGGAGAAAAGAAACTAGTTAAAGGAGCCTTCCCCAGTCTGGTAGAGCACAATGCCTATCATCCCCAGCCAGCATGGCCAATCCCCAACCAGCATTCTAACAAAATATCCAGAAACACTTCTGGAATTTTAACAGGCTGGGAGCGTTGGGAATGATTGTTTATACACCTTAGCTGCACAAAGCAAACTGAAAACAAATTTAAATGTCTGACATTTAAACAAAACATTATTGCTTTAAATCGTTTAGATAACAATATAAGCAGAACTATTTTCAGAAGGCGCAATGTTCTAGAAGCTGACCGTGTGCTGTTAAACTTTTATATCATATTCAGTTTCAATTTGAGATTTTCACACAAGGCAACTGAACCTCCTTTTGTTCTGTACTAAATTGCAAGACACTTTCTCAGCTTCGCCAGTTATATTAATAATAAAACAGTACCAATCTCAGAAGTAGCAATGTAACATTAACGCATGCAGGCCTAACATGAATGGAAATGGAATTGTGTATATTACCAAAGCTTTTTACATGAGGAGAGGAGGGGGAAAGGTCGCAGCAGCTAAGACCAATTTAAATCTCATTTTTTGCCCTGCAGGCATGCAACCCTGCCGTCCCTAAAAAGTAGACACAATATGAAGAAAAACTAAAAAAAACACACCTAACACTAGCATTTCTGACACATGATCACAAGTGTTTGCCATTTACTGGATTCAAAAGGAAGTTGGAAGGAACAGCAGGTGTCCGAGAACACAGGGAAGGTTATGAAGAGGCACCTTCAAGCTTATAGAAATGTATAGCTATCAATCTTACCAAAAAAAACCACCCAACGCTTTGCACTAAAGTGATTGGCACAACACAATTTGCTATAACACAACACAGAAATGCTTACTTGTAACTGCTGTTCTGCAAGTGCGAATATGTGCAGTCACTTGTGGGAAACCGCCTACACGGACCACCACTCGGCAAACTCAAGAGTGTCAACTCTTCTCTTGATGCCACTGTTGAACTGTGTTTGTCCCAGTGGGAGGAGGTGGCAAAGCCAACACCAAAAAGCACAATAGTAAGACTCCAGCGGAGTCTCCTACTGAAAGGAAGAAGGATAGGATTCATGACTGCCAATGTACCCTCTTGAGGAATGACCTTTACAGATAGGCAACTTCAATTGCTTCTTTAAGGGTTTTCTGCAGCACCATGTATGGGAGATGAGAGAACTCACTGATTAAACGGGGCATGAGATGGTAAGGAGAAAACATCACCCAGAAAAGCGTGTTACTTACTTGGTATTTAGATCCAGAGTACAGCATTCAAAGAGAAAGATGGTGTGGGCCACATCACTGATTTACAAGTGTCAGAAAGTACATAGAAATAGGTGTAGATCTGATGCAGCAAGTGAAAATCAGAACTGGACACTTGGTTCCTTGCAATGTCATAGTTGAGTGACAAGCTATCTGAAGATCAGTCACCATTTATTTCCACTGATTTCCACTGAAGATCAGTCACCATTTATTTCCAACCATTAAATGAATGGTTAAAGATGATGAAGATCCTACTCTAACTCAGGTAGGATCCAAAGCGTGGATGAAATGTAGGATATGAGGGATAAAAAAAAGTCATAGTTCTTAACAGCGTAACAGACAATATCACAAATAGGCCTCTGTAATACGGGATTTACTAAGCCATAAGAGACCAAGGTCATGTTAATCTAACTCAGTAATCTTTTACCATAATCATGACACTTTTAAAAAAGAGATAGATCAACATGCTATGAAGACAAGTGATTTTATATTTATCAAGTAGACCTCCAAAATAGCTAAAAAGCTTTTTGGAAGCAGACCGAACTAGAGAATTTCCAACACTACAATAGCCAACAGATAGCAGGATCAGTCTCAATGAGGTCCAAAGACTTACCAGAAGAGGCAAGAGGGCATATTATAGTCTATTCCGGCAGGCCTATCCAGTGAAATTTTAGAATGTTTAAAAGATGTTTTAATCATGTATGGTACGTTTTTAATCAGTTTTTAATGTCTATTTTATATCATGTTTTTATACTGTTTGTTTTATACTTTGAATGGTTTTAGGTTTTGTGAACCGCCCAGGGAGCTTCGGCTGTTGGGCGGTATAAAAATGCAATAAATAAATAAGTAAATAAATAATAATACGTGCCACGAAAGAGAAACCATTGTTTCATGCATCTCTCCACCATATCTCCAACAATTAAGGGACACAGGACAGGACCTTAAATGCTGATATTAATGTACAGATGGGTTCACATGGGAGGTGACAGTCCTTATGGTTTAGAGAAGTTCTCCAACACCCCTTGCTCACACCACACTTCTCTTAGAAGTAGCAGCAGCCCCTGAAGTATCACTCTAGCTATTATATAGTGGAGTAAATAGCATATGAAGTATTGGGGTGTGAATACAAATGAAGGCCAGGGTCCATACATCACTTCAATTCCAAGTCCGATATAGTCCAATTGATTTTGTGTACAGGGCTTCAAGTCACCGTAAGAAAAGAACTGCAAGATTCAGATTTTCTTTTAACGGAGATTTTCAATTTTACCGATATATCCTTAATTTGTCTTACATCAGCTGACTGGTCGTATCCAGGAACATCCAGGCACTTTTCGGTAACCTAATTACACTCAAGCATCTTCCATCAGATGCAGTTCAGTTCAATGAAAGTGTGAGCTACTCTTGCCTTCCCACTTTATACATCTAGTAAATTTCAAGTCATTCACATAGAAGGGGGAAAGTATAGATTCATCAGTATGTCAGTCTAAGATACTGAGCAAGCAAAGATTGTTCTAGTTCCCTACTTTACTTCATTATTCATGAACTAAAGAGAAATGAACATTCATCTTTGTTGCAAGTATCTGCAATGACTCTTGCAAGATAGAAATTTCAATTACATTAATGTGGCTACCCACAATGGTTTCTTTTGGCACTTTTACTTAGAAGGGGGGGAAATCACAAATATTAACTCCCACAATGATGCCAGTAACGCTTGAAATGCATAATTACACCATGCTGTAAGTAGCTGGGCTTCTATGCACTTCCTGGCTGAGAGCCAATGGACCATGACCAGACGAAACACTCATTCCTGCAGTTCGACATGCAGACGTGCCAGGAACGTGGCAAGAAACCGTGGAACGTGTGGGACAGTGGAACAAACTGTTTCCACATTTTTAAAAGGCACAAAAAACTTGAGCATATAAAAAGAGACTCTCTGTTAATACTTTTAGGTGACAATCCTATGCATGTTTAGATAGAACAAAGGCCTACAACTCCCAGCATGCCCCAGCCACTGAATCAGACAGCTTTCAATGTTTCTATACCTCATCACAATCTAAGATCAACTGAGAGGACTCTTGATTCTACCACTGATGCACCAAATTAGAGTGCTGCACATACAAAGAGGAATTCTTGATGGTTGCCTTGAAAACGTTGCAGTCCCTTCCCCGGAAACCCAAGTCTATCTGAGCATTTTCCAGAACCATTACAGCAGCTCCTTGTTCAGGCAAAATTGTAATGCTCAAAGCTAAAGAAGGCATGTAGAAATGACCTTGGGAATGTATTTGAAATAGCTGGTTTCACTGGATTTTTTTTTAATGTGCTGTAACCCATCCTGAAATATTCTAACTATTGCTTTTAAAAGTCTTGCCTAACTAATGAACTTGGACTGAGACTTCCTTGCATATATGTTATAATATCATATACATTTATTCCAGGACTTAGGGAGATAAATAATTAAATGCAAAAGGGCATTACTCATTGCATTACTTTTGATGTTTTAAAAATTAGGAAGAAGCTGGGAAATTCAGAGTCCAGATTTTTTTTGGTAATCTTGCTTTCACACGTATATTCCATTAGGGCTTTTATTCAAAAGATGATGCAACCATTCATCTATTCCTACCCCTGAGAGCTTTTTCTAGGTGGTAGCAGCTGCACTAGACGTCTTTGAACATGATTTGTTTGCAAAACAATTTTTCCTGTGATAAAGAGCTTATTCTAGCTTGAAACAAATTGGGTTTCTTCTAATAAAACACTATTCAGCTATCGACTTTAAAAAAAAAAAACTCCATCCACTGGATGCTACCTTCTTGCTGTACCACATCTTGTTTGGTAAAACCTAACCACGTATCATTCAAACAGCTTGCTCCCTTCCATGACCACACTGCTCTCTCAGCCAATGCCACTGGCACTAAAACTTGCCCCATTGGCCTTCATGACGAGTTAAAAACTCGATGAAAAATCGCTTCCTGATGGGATAGAAACTGCACCAGATAACCTCTACAGCCAATTGTAGATTGTACAGGCTGTAGATTGGCTGGCGCAATCCTAGTATGGAAATCATGCAAGGGGATTTTACCTGACAAGCAGGGCATTTGCCAGATTTACCTGCATAGGGCAAGTCAATAGGTCGTTCCCTCAAACAATTACTGTGACGAAATGGTGCTTGATCCCAAAGGTCCAACGGTAAGCTGCTTCAAAGAGTCTTCCTATTACCCAGGCTTGGTTGCACTCACCACTACTCTGTTAACTGTACCTTCATTATATCCATTTTTACTGTAACCTTTAAGGTAAAAGGAAGATGCACCACCACATAGCAGTGGCCGGCCCTGCTTGGCTCTCGCTCGCTCTCCACACGCAGCTCACTTAGCGCTGCCCTGTAAGAGAGGCAAAGCCCTGCTCCCCTTTGGCCTCTTGTTGACTTCAAGGCTAGGGGGGGGGGACAGTGCTGCGTAATTCTGCCATGCAGATGCTCACTTGCAATAATTGCTGTTCGCCCCAAGCGAACAAGAAATTGCAAGGCTGATCTATAGGATCAGTGGCTGAACTGCAAGTGCCACTGTCAAGATGAACTCCTAACAGAGTACACAAGCCAACCCCTGAGAACCATACATTCTAATTATACAGCAACAAGAAGTATGGAAAACTTTTGGCTTGGCAATGGGAACATCGATTCACAGAGCTTTTTATGGCATCACACCCGCAAGAGCAGGGCCTCTCAGTGCTGCCTTAGTATGTTTTATTAAGTTTATTTACAAGATTTATATGCCACTCTACATCCAATAAAACTCCCAGGTGGTAAACAATAAAAAGGAAGGGGGAAGGAATCAAAATACAGAATTCAAACTTTAAAAACAGATTGCGCCAATAAAACCATGGCTGGTTACTCAGAAGGCACCAAAAACGAAGCAATGCTGGTGCCTGCCTGGTATCAGCACACCAGGAATTCCATAGAGAAGGAGCCAATGAACTAAAGGCTCTACTCCTTGGACTTCAAGCGGACCATAGGTCTATGCAGAAGAACCAGGAGGGCCTCACCTGATGACCTCAGTGACTGAGTAGGCTGGTAAGGGAAAAGGTGCTCCCTCAAATAGCCCACTCCCAAGTTATACCCCAAGAAGAAAAACTTAAACCCAGACTGGTTTCAAATATTGTTGCAAATGTTAAACACAGATTATTACCACCGTCATATACACATTTCTCATTTTTAGCATGAATATGGGTTTTCCCCCCCCAATTTGGGGTAGCTAATTACAATCCATTCCTGTGCCATGTTGTTCTGGTGAATTTACTTGATGGAATCTGCACACAGCCCCAGATACAAAACGTTTGGAACATCAATCTCCAGTAGCAGATTCAATGCAGGTGGAACAGATTGGGGAGGGACAGGACGCAATACTTACACCGCTAATAATTTGTGTTGCTTGCAGTTGTAGAACAGACTTTTCCCTACCTAGTGGCCATTTATATGCCTTCTTTGCCCTCACAACCACCAGTTTCTGTTTGCCCAAGCTGCTGTTGAATCCAATTAGCAGTAGTGGCCCACATAAGTTATTTATAAAGGTCAGTGACATCATTGTGTGATGTCACCAACAAAATTACTCAATTGTACAGCCAACAGGAGTAAAAAGGGTAGCGGGAAACAAATGAGGTTGAAAAAGAAGCAGGAAAGTGGTACAGAGAAGACCATCAAAACGACACAAAGGGGCTTGCAACAAGTGACAAAAATCAGCCGTGCTTTTCCACCCTCGCAAAAGAGAACATCGAATCATAGAATAGTAGAGTTGGAAGGAGCCTATAAGGCCATTGAGACCATGAAACCGGTGGTGATGGTGGTGGGGAATAGTTTGGGCTCTGTCCTAAAAAACAACACCAGCTATTTAAACAAGCTATTATCACAATTCTGGAAAAGGAGTCCACAGAGCGTTCACTTGTATCGTATAAGCTCTAAACCATTTAGCATTAATATTTTTGATTTAAGATGCAGGCAGGCATATTTAATTGGACGCGACACAAACAGCATTTGCTAAGGAAAGTTTCCAATTGCATCCTACAGCCAACATGCAGCTGGCTTGTTTCAGATGGAAAGTAATGTTTCAGAGCTCAAAAACCTAATTGGATTCAATTGGTGACACATTTAAATACACATACATGCAGACAGTAAGCAACTGATACAGAAGATTGGGTTAAAATATTTTATGCTGAATGATGTTCTGGGCAAAACAAAGTGCACGTGAAGAAAATGGTGCTTAAAATATATGAAAAGGTGATGAGCACCCTTCCAGTGGGGTGGAGGAAATGAAACAGATCATTCAAACGTGGAAATGCATTTCAGCCAATACAACACGTTGAGACACACTAGAGACTCCAGAAGGAGAAAGACTAAACAGCCAATTCAAACATGGGCTGACCGTGGACATGGCACATAGTAGGGCGCAAGAGAAAGACGGAGGTGAACAGAGACCTACCTAAGTACTCATATATGAGCCAGCCCCACTAATGAGAGCCAGTGTGGTGTAGTGGCTAGAGTGTTGGACTGGGAGTCAGGAGATCTGGGTTCTAGTCCCTATGCAGCCATGGAAGCTCACTGGGTAATTTTAGGCCAGTCACAGACTCTCAGCCCAACCTACCTCACAGGGCTGTTGTTGTGAGGATAAAATGGACAGGAGGATTAGTATGTACTCTGACTTGGGTTCCTTAGAGGAAAAAGGGTGGGATATAAATGCAATAAATAAATAAAGTGATCTGGCCACACATTTTATACTGGGATCTTTTAGATTTATCCTGTGTGCACACGCAAAAGCCACTTTGGGGGCAACCTATTCTAGTGGATACCACTAGAAGCTTGTACAGTGCACAGATATGATCTCCTATCCCAACCTGCGCTCCATTTGTACAATTGCATGTTGGGTTTAATAAGGATATTTAAAAACAATTTAAAAACTCCCAACGTTAGACCATTTTGGATGTGCTTTTAAAGCATAATACCTACCGCAAGTTGTGACCTCGCCCTCTCTGGGAACCAGCTCTCTCTTCTGGACATCCAGCACAAAAATGACTTTTCTGCACTCTAAAAAGAACTCGGGAGGCAGTGCAAGCATGAGACGCCAACCCAGAGTTCCCCTAAAAGTCCACTGGCACTCCCATGAAGAATTCAGGAAAGAGGTCTTTCCTCACTTTCCACCGGGCTGTGGTGATGCGAAGAAATGGTGCAAATTGCTCTCCCCGCTGCTTCTCTGCTCCAAGGTAAGAGAAAAGACCCACTCCACCCCAGATTCTCTATGAGCACTTCATAATTCTCCCAACATTTTAACAGTCTATAAATAAAATTTAACCTGGTTTTATTTAAATTTGTAATTTTGCATTGCTGCTGTTTTTATCTGGTTGAGCTTTTATATTGTATTTTATATTATGGTTTTATACTGTTGTTTTATACTTTGAATGGTTTTAATTATTGTGAACCGCCCAGAGAGCTCCGGCTATTGGGCGGTATAGAAATGCAATAAATAAATTAAATAAATAAATTAAATAAATAAATACATAATTCTTCCAGACTGGAGTACCCAATGGGCAGAATCATCCACCTGGGTGCCAAAGAGCACATCACAACCCAAGAATCATTTGAACACTACCACACAGGGCAACACCACATACATTCAAGAGTCCTTGGTTCTGGTAGAACCTGACAAGAGAGTAGGGAGAGGAATCACCAAAAATAACAGTTGGCTATTTTGGCCACAAACCCCAAGTTTGTGGAGACTTGCAAACCCCACTCATGTAATTTCAAAAGGGGGAGTGCACAAGCAACAGTACAATAGGGGAAGTGGGGGGAAAACATTCCACGCAAGGCATTCTAGTAAAGAAAAGACTTTAGAAACAAAATCCCATGTCCTTTGCCTTCTGTATAATATATTTATTTCATTTCATTTCTATAGCACCCAATAGCCAAAGTTCTCTGGGTAGTTCACAAAATATAGGCATTGAACAAACCTCCCCCCAAAAGTATTTCATATTCGCATATTTCTTAATTCTCTCAATATACACTTTTCATGTTGTATTGTTTTTTAGATTATGTATTAATAGCACAGATTGTAATTTGCATTATTGTGCTGATTATGGTTTACATTTTGAGTTCTTCTGTAATATTAATTATGGATTTAAATGTGCATGTGTTCCTTTAAGACTGCTTTTTATGATTCAGAAGCAAGTAGTACACTCAAATATATTTGTAAACGAACACCAGGCATGACTGATCCCACACACCACTGAGTTTTATACAATGACAACAAAACCTTTTTAATTTTCCTCAAGGTGTAAAATGATCAACAAGGGAACTGTTCAAGATGAATCCATGTCAACACATCAGCGTTTGCCAAAGATGTAGGGAGTTCTAGATTTGCACTTAATTTTTTGAGGAGGGGGGAAAAGGCAGCCCTAAAGCAAAAACAGGAACCCAACCAAATGCTTTTTGGCTTCCACTACAAATCCCTAAGAACCGTTAGGTCCCTTCCTGAATGAAGAGAGAAGACAGAAAAGAAATCAAATTAATTATAAACAAGATGCTTGTGAAAACATTCCTCACTTTTGGACTTCAGTTTTGATTGTACTCAGCGTGAATAGAATTAAAATAGATTCTGTGAAGTAATTAGAAGCAAGCATATTCATAGGGCTTGGCCTGGCATGACAGCTGCCATTGGAAACCTTCTTCTCAAGAATGCAAATGATTAAGGAAGATTAAATACCTACTTTGCTTAAATACTCTTGATAATGAGCTCCTTCCATGCAGAAAAAGAAGAAGAAGAGTGTTTCATGTTGGCAGCTGATGGATCTTGCTTTAAATTCTTTTAATTTGTAACAGCACCATCTGTTGTTCGGATTCCCAAGTTCAAGAATGGAGCCGAGATGCAGCCTCGAAGAATTGTTGGGAAGGAGGAGACAGAAAACTGTACAAAACTCAAGATATAGAGCATATTGCACCGTGCCCTTTTCATGATTTAAAAAAAAAAAATTCAGCAGAAAGTTAATGGTTTTAATAAAATTTACAAGTGATATGTGCTCCAGAAACGTTTTTAAAATTAAAAAGTCAACGGACCACAAGCAAGACTGGAAGCAAAAAGCAAGGACAAAGCACTTGAAGGAGAAGTTACACAGGAGCCCAAAGACATCCTGTATTATTTAGCTTCCAAGTAATTACAAACATCTGCAACCTTTTGGCAGTATTAAGGCTCTATAGCATCCACTTTCTAATGTTATTATCTATTCCATTAAATAGCCACTTGTTTTCAAAGAACAGCTTTTATAGGGGGAGATGACAGTGTCATGGTTAAAAAGCTGAAGTATTAACATCAAAAGGGAGGGAGAGGACAAAAGAAATTAACTACGGTAGTGTTTGAGGCACTGGTTGAATGGAGACCATTCAGAGAAGATGGCTGCCATCCTGAACTGGTCACAAAAACCTTTGCAAAAACACACACGCATGCCTGGTCCACGATTTTGTTTTGTGCAAGCCTCCTCTACGTTGACTAAAAAATGAGGCAGACAAACATTCATTTCTCAGCTCTTCCACGGCAGCTGACACTACCATCGTGCACACACAGGCGTACCAACTTTGAAGGCCATCTGGCAATGCGAGATTCACTTCGAAAGGCCAAGAATCCTTCCGATCCATTCATTCAAGTACCCTCTCCAATTGTGGAATGTGTACCTGCACTGGTTTTTAAAAGAAGGTCACTGCCGCTTATGAAAAAGCCAGAACAAAATGTGCACTTCATCTTGTACCATCAATTTATAAGTCAAAAGCAGGGGGATGTCGGAAACAGGTACGGCCTCTTACCAGCCAAAGCAAGCAGCCTGCTGCATAGCTTCATCCAGGCCGCAAAGACCAGCCCAGGAAAAGGGCACCATGGAATGGAAAGGTTCATTGGACAGGCAGGAATCTCTTGGAAGTATTTATGACAAAGGATAAGATGACTTAGCAGGATGTGCTCGTGGAGACCAAGGAACCCGTAACCCAATGGACATCATGTGAACCCTGACTGTATACCTTATTACTCAATTACTGGGTTCAAACTACACGATAACCAATGGTGGTTTAAATAGTCAACGGTTGGTTATTTAACCCACCATTGGTTATTGTGTTGTGTGGCGGGAGGTTTTTTTTAACCAACGGCTGGTTAAAAGGCCAAAATAACCAACACAAATAACCAATGCTGTGCAGAGTTGGCTATTTGAACCATCGTTGCTTATCGTGTTGTGTGGAGGGGCACTGCTGGTTATTTCCTTGGCCACACAGGGGAGAGAGGGCAGTGTCATGTTTCTCAAAACACTCCTGCTTTCAATGGGAGGCAAATGATGAAGCTTGAGAAGTAATCTATAAAGTTTTTATTAAGCAACAAACGTCTCTTCTATCTGAATAGAGTCTAACCTCTTGGAAATGTCCCTCTAGGCAAAACTATGCAAACTAAGTAAGACAATTGTCCGTTCAAGAAGAATAGGAAGCCACTTCTCAAACGCCTGTAATTTCAGAGTGCCTTGTGCGGAGGCAGGTTCTGGCGTAATCGAACTGACTTTCTCACACTTTCCTTCCACGCCATGCATTTGAGCTTCCGGCAGACCCTAGCATCAGCTAGCTTGTCGGGACACTCACCTCCGGAAGAAGGCTCACTTCCCACTGAGTGTGTAGGATTTGGCCTTGAGGAGATAAGCTCCGGAGAGGGCTGACTCCCAGCTGTGGAATCGCCAGTGAGAGCTTCCTCCTCCACTGGTACAGGCTGGCTGGTGTCTGGCGCTGCGCCTTCTAGTTCTGAATCTGATTCTGATTGATTGCCTGAAACATCTTCTCCCAAAACAGGGGCAGTAGAGTTAGACATAATAGGCGGGATGAGTGAGTCAATTCAGCATCGACTAATAGTCAACTCAACTACTGAGATCCTTTTAACTGGAGACTGAACCTGGGGCCTTTGGCATGCAAAACATGTGCTCTGCTAGTGAGTTATTGCGGACTTTCCTGTATAGAATGGATTGCTTCACATTCTCAGAAGATGCTGTTGGATTCAAATCCACACACCCGCTGCCTGCTAGCATCCAATGAGCAGCAGTAGTAGCATAGTTTATTTCAGTCATAGACCAGCTCACATTTTTTTAAAAAGAAGTATGAAAAATACAGCACACACACAAAACCAGCTGCCTTTTAAAAGTCTGCTGGGGGCTAGCAGTGGAGGAATGGCGAGCTGCATGTCTGTGCTGGGCATGGAGGAGGGGGGCTTCCCTCCTCTAGCAGCCCACTATGTGTCTATGCTGGGTGCAGAGGAGGGACAGAGCATGTCATCTCTCCACTTGCCTGCATAGAATTCCACGCACCCGCCTGCATGCAACATCTGATCACCTATGGCTACCAGGTTAGTGCTTAAACGCAAATCTGCTTTAACTTTATGTCTCTCTTAGCTAACCCAAGTGCAGAGAGTTCAGAGGAGAGCTGTGCTTCATTTGGCTGGAGTAAAGAGAAACCCTGGTCCCTAGAGACAGTTTGAGCCAGCACTGCTTGAAACTACACGTCCTGATAGGGGGCTGCTGGTATTTCTTGCATTTTTGGCCCCCATCCCTTTTGCTTCTGCCCCCTTTAACTTTGGCTCCATCTACCCCTCGAATGTGAGCCACACCCCCAAGAGCTTTTCCAAAACTGAATTTGGCCCTCTGGCTGAAAAAAGTTCCTCACACCTGTGCTAGCAGGTCCCTAAAATTATAAGAGCAAAGGTATTTGTCTCTTTTAAATTAATACGTAAATTTTAAATTGGCCATTGCGGAATGCAGCCACCACTTAAAAGAAGGCGTATGGCGAAGAACGGCATAGCAGCAGCGTTATATATTCTTCAAGCATCCTGAAATGCAAGTTCGCCCTTTAAACTCCGAGGATTGCCCAATCAATTCTGCTGAAGAAAATAAAAGGGGTGCGTGCAATGGACAAGCCTGAAACTTTAAATGGCTGCCAAGCCTAAACCACTTTATTTTGCTGAAGAAGTTACCAAGATTTGTCGCCATTGATTTTACTTGCAAGAAAACCACCACCTCAGAACTGCAGCATCAGCAGATACTAAAAGGTCAGCTTCTTGCAGGATGAATGCTGTATCAATACTTATTAGGACTTTTTCATACAAGGTACACGAGAGGGATGGTGAGAAGATGCTTTGTAATCTCACTTAATCCTACAGCAGCACCAAGCCAGGCTCCTTAGAACGTGGGAAAAAGCAAAAGTGGGCGGGGGGACCCTTCAAAATATCCTTCTGTCTTTAACTGGGCAAAATCCCGAATAGAAATATCCTGACATTTACAGCCAAGACGAGGTCATATTTAGCAGACTTGAAAACAGCCACTCACCAGGTCATCTAGGGTGAGCCTCCAAGCAAGTAGGGAACAATTGTAAACTGGAAGAAAGTTGGTTTTGCGAGCCAACAAAGTAGAGACAGGAAGGACCAGTAAAAGATGCTGTGGGCTTTTAGGATGTGTGGATTTGCAAGGTTGTATTGGAGCCAATGGTATTCCCCGTAGTAACCTATGGCTGCGAGAGCTGGACCATAAGGAAAGCTGAGCGAAGGAAGAGAGATGCTTTTGAACTGTGGTGTTGGAGGAAAATTCTGAGAGTGCCTTGGACTGCAAGAAGATCAAACCAGTCCATATTCCAGGAAATAAAGCCAGACTGCTCACTCGAGGAATGGTATTAAAGGCAAAACTGAAGTACTTTGGCCACATAAGGAGAAGACAGGACACCCTGGAGAAGAGGCTGATGCTAGGGAAAGTGGAAGGCAAAAGGAAGAGGGGCCGACCAAGGGCAAGATGGAGGGATATTCTGGAGGGGACAGACTTGACCTTGGGGGAGCTAGGGGTGGCGACAGCCGACAGAAAGCTCTGGCGTGGGCTGGTCCATGAAGTCGCGAAGAGTCGGAAACGACTGAACAAATAAACAACTAAATTGGTTACCAAGACTACCAAAAGGGCATGGCTACACTATAAACCTAGATCAGTTTAATATCAATTTTGCTGTTAGAATTTCCCCCGAAGAATGCTGGGAAGTGTAGTTTACTGAGATGCTGAGAATTCTTAGAAGTTCTTCCCACTCTACCACCCCCTTGAACTACAACTCCCAAGATTCCCTGGGAAAAGGAAGCGTCACTAAGGGTGAGCAGAAGGCAGAGTGGGATCTAATGGTAGATCTTTGGGTGATCTAATGGTAGATCTTTCGAGTGCTGGTCTGGAGTGTTTGTACTGTGTGTTGGGTACTCGAGACAGATTAGGGATTCTGCTGGTGTACCGTCCACCCCGCTGCCCAACAGTCTCCCTGCCTGAGCTGACGGAGGTTGTCTCGGACCTGGTGTTGAGGACCCCCAGGATGGTGGTTCTGGGGGATCTCAACTTCCATGCCGAGGCTGCTGTATCCGGAGCGGCTCAGGACTTCATGGCTGCCATGACAACCATGGGGCTGTCTCAACATGTCATCGGCCCAACACATGCAAAGGGACACACGCTTGATCTGGTTTTCTCGACTGGACAGGAGGATGGTGATCTGGAAGTGGGGGAACTAACATCTACCCCCTTGTCATGGTCGGATCACTTCCTACTGAGGTTTAGACTCTCGGCGGCCTTTCCCCTCTGCAAGGGTGGGGGGCCTATTAAAATGGTCCGCCCCCGGAGGCTAATGGACTCCGATGGATTCCAGAGGGCTCTGGGGGATTTTCCTGCTGATATGGCCGGTGCTCCTGTCGAAGCCCAGGTCGCTCTGTGGAATGCAGAGATGACTCGGGCGGTTGACACGATCGCGCCCAAGCGTCCTCTCCCTCTGAGCAGAGCCCGGTCAGCTCCTTGGTATACATCTGAGCTGAGGGCGATGAAGCAAGAGGGGAGACGGCTAGAACGCAGGTGGAGGAAAACTCGTGCTGGGTCTGATCGAACACGGGCTAGAGCTCACTATCGAGCCTACTCTGTGGCGGTGAGGGTGGCAAAGAGGCAGTTCTTTTCCACCAGCATTGCGTCTTCTCGGTGTCGTCCGGCGGAGCTTTTCCGAGTGGTTCGTGGCCTGTTACACTCTGGGCCAGGGCGTGAGATAGTTGAACCCTCGGTAGCACGCTGTGACGAGTTTGCCCGGCACTTTGAAGATAAAGTCGCTCAGATTCGTCATGAATTGGACACCACACTTAATGCAGCACCACTAGTAGAGGCGTTCAGAGCGCCGTCCGGCTCAGTTTTATTGGATGAGTTTCAGTTATTGAGGCCCGAGGATGTGGACAAGGTGCTTGGCCAAGTCCGGTCGACCACCTGTGTGCTTGACCCTTGCCCCTCGTGGCTCATTTCATCAAATAAGGAGGGGATCGCCGGCTGGGTCCAGGAGGTTGTAAATGCCTCCTTGAGAGAGGGAGTGGTGCCGGCCTCTTTAAAAGAGGCGGTAATTAGACCACTCCTGAAGAAGCCTAATCTGGACCCGGAAGAGGTTAACAACTACAGGCCGGTGGCTAATATCCCTTTCCTGGGCAAGGTGCTTGAGCGGGTGGTTGCTGGACAACTCCAGGCACTCTTGAATGAAACGGATTATCTAGATCCATTTCAATCGGGTTTCAGGCCTGGTTTTGGAACAGAAACTGCCTTGGTCGCCCTGTGGGATGACCTCTGTCGGGAGAGAGACAGGGGGAGTGCGACCCTGTTGGTTCTCCTAGACCTCTCAGCGGCCTTCGATACCATCGACCATGGTATCCTTCTGGATAGGTTGTCTGAGCTGGGAGTTGGAGGTACTGCGTTGCAGTGGTTCCGCTCCTACTTGGATGGCCGATTCCAGAAGGTGGTGCTGGGGGATTATTGCTCTGTGCCGTGGCTCCTAAGCCATGGGGTTCCGCAGGGCTCTATTTTATCCCCTATGCTGTTTAACATATACATGAAGCCGCTGGGGGAGGTTATCCGGAGATGTGGACTGAGGTGTCATCAATATGCGGATGACACCCAGCTCTACCTTTCCTTTTCATCAAACCCAGGTGAGGCAGTGACTGTTCTGAACCAGTGCCTGGGCACGGTAATGGACTGGATGAGGGCTAACAAACTGAGACTCAATCCAGACAAGACGGAGGTACTGTTAGCGGGTGGTTCATTTGTCCGGCGAGGTGATGTTTGCCCTGTCCTGGACGGGGTTGCACTCTCCCTAAAGGATCGGGTCCGTAGTTTGGGGGTGCTCTTCGATCCAGAACTGTCACTTGAGGCACAGGTGAACTCAGTGGCAAAGAGCACCTTTTATCAGCTTAGGCTGATATACCAACTGCGCCCTTATCTGGACAGTGATAGCCTAGCTACAGTTATCCACGCTCTGATAACCTCTCGTTTGGATTACTGCAATGCGTTATACGTGGGGCTGCCTTTGAAAACGGTCCGGAAGCTTCAGCTGGTACAAAACAGGGCAGCCCGTTTACTAACAGGGACTGGCTGGCGAGATCACATTACGCCAGTCCTTTTACAACTTCATTGGCTGCCAGTCCAGGTCCGGGCCCGATTCAAAGTGCTGGTATTGACATTTAAAGCCCTAAACGGTTTGGGGCCAGGTTATTTGAAGGAACGCCTCCTCCCATATGTACCTACCCGGACCTTAAGGTCATCTACAGGGGCCCTTCTCCGTGAGCCCCTGCCAAAGGAAGTGAGGCAGGTGGCTACTAGGAGGAGGGCTTTCTCCGCTGTGGCACCCCGGTTGTGGAATGAGCTCCCCAGAGAGGTCCGCCTGGCGCCTACACTGTACTCCTTTCGTCGCCAGCTGAAGACCTTTTTATTCACTCAGTATTTTAACACTTAATTTTAACTTAAATTTAAATTATACTGTTTTAACTCTGTATTTTAACCTTATATCAATTTTGTTGCGTGGTTTTATCCTGGTTGTGCTTTTTATATTGTATTTTGTATTTGTATTTTTAACTTGTTGGTTGTTTTATGATGATTTTAATTTTTGTGAACCGCCCAGAGAGCTTCGGCTATTGGGCGGTATAAAAATGTAATAAATAAATAAAAAATAAATAAATAAAATAAAACCAGCGAGGGTTTCCTGACTCCCAATTGTCTAACAAGAGCAACAACTGAAAAGTTTTCCTCCATTAAGTCAGGCTGTGGGCAAGGGGAAGCTTGTGGTAAAAGCAGGAGTAGATTTCAGTGTTAAAGTTTAGTGCAAACTTGTTTCTGGTACCAGTTATAAATTCCTGGGCCGAGCGTGTGCCCTGTTTATTAATTCTTAGCGTATCTCCATCTGTCTGAGTCTCTATTTTGCACCTGACTCCAGTTGGTAGACTTCAGAGTTCTGGTAAAAACAAACAAAACCAAAATATATCCATAAGCCAAAATATATCCATCGACCCCCTGTGATAAAAATGACCTTGAGAAACCAGAGCTTTCTTCCCCTAAACTGCCATTAAACGCCTGGGAAAGGACATAGTATTCTAGAAACATTTTGCCAATATCCAACGTTACACAAGTCCTGCATTAGCATATTCCTAGAGAATTCTTGTTTTCATGCACTCAGTGTCTTCAGATTACCCTTAACTGTCATTGTGGAAACTGTCCATTGACAGAAGGCAATTCTAGTCTTTACCCAGTCAATTTCGGTCAATATCAAGTGTGATATTGTGATCTCTCAGATGTCAAGTGGTTTGTACCAGAAAATTAAGAGGTGGCACAAACAGACTGCCATGGACAGCTGCTTCTCTCATTTCCACGAAACATCTCAAAGATGAACTCTTGTCAATGTAATGATTTTCTAGAGCTCAGTTTCCAATCTGGCCAGCTCAACTACCAAGGCCTTAGGATAGGACATGATAGTCAAATCCAATTAAATGCAAATAAATCTAGCCTTTGCGATATAAAAATGTCCTAGTCCTAGTCCCACAAACAGTGTTTGAACCATTGTTGCAGGACAAAAGCATTCTACTTCAGGGATACCTTTTGGACTGATCCCAACAGCAGGATCCAGCGAAAGTGATATGTTAAGTGATATGCTCTCATTAGACCCATGTACAACTTGCACACGTTCTAATGAGACTCACACACACACACTTGTAAGGAATCTTTAGACATTGAGCGTCTGTGGCTAAGTAAGGTGATTCTTATCTAAATGAATTGCTTGACCTAGCCTTGTGATTGCTGTCAGCCCCATTCCTGTTTCCCCCCCCCCCATTTCTGTTGGAGATGGAGGGGTGAAGACACCTTGACTGTTGGCTGCCTCAAAATGGAATCTGTACTGCTCAGTCACAGGAGAGCTACTTCGTAATAATTGTATTTTATTCAGTTAAATGTGAAAGATTGTTTTTGTGCTTCCTTTCCTTCCTCCCCCCACTCCCTCCCTCATACACCCCAAAAAACTCTTTCTTCCCCCACAAACAACCCAGCGCTTGCCACAACCAGCCAAAATTACCAAACTCCTTCTTGTGCTCGGAACTCACATGCTTGGAGCACCGGAGTCATGGTGACTCGTCTGAGCCTGCCTGTGAAGGACCAGCGGCACTCTGGAAAAGGCGGCACATTGATCTGTCTTTTTCTCTGCTGCTGCTGCTGATCCGCTGAGGCGGTCTGAATTTCTCTGGCCAGCTGGACTGCGAATCTGGCATTTTTGTCCAACCAGCCAGAAAATTTTGAATCCAGGACAATCTTGGTTTTCAGGTACATATCACAACTCTATATACAATTTAAATCTATTAGGACTAAGAGTCGGTACATTTTTACCGACTCCGACTCCAGTAACCCAAGAATTGCTTCCGACTCCACGACTCTGACTCCACAGCCCTGACTTTAACACAACGTTGCCCCATACATATATATGAGGGCAGGGGAGGGGGTGATGCCAGATTTAAAATGGCAGAGAAGAAAACTCAACTTCATTCTCTGAAATTCTAGAACTACATGGTTCCACTTAAGAGGTTTTAAAAAGACAGAAGCACAAAACACTGAGCCATAAGGGAGGCCAAAATCACAGGTTTAAATTCTCAACATGACAACAACGTTGAAAATTCCTAACAGAACGCAGGCGAAAGCATATGGATAGGGCAAGAAATGTGTTGCTGTTTAAAAGGCGCAACAAAGGAGAGAAACAGAAGCATCCTGTTATAGGTCAGGTATCGATAGAAGGAATATGAACTTCTAAAAACAACAACAATTGCTTTTTTCCAAGTTGAAAAACTGACAACTTCTATACATTTCACTAAAACAATACCCAGCTAATGTCAGGAGTTCTGTAAAAAAAGAGTGAAAAAATGTCAACTCTTTTATGGATAAATAGCAGCCATTTCAAGCTGAATTAGACTACAAGTGAAAACAAACTGACATCCTCCAAATACATTTGAAAACATAAAAGAAATGCACTTTATCCAGCATTTCTATTAGAATGGTTAGCCCCCACCCACAAAAGCAAATAAAGCAGCAATAAACCCTGACAGCTTCACAGAATTCTGTATTTTACAAAGTAGATTTATTGGTTTGTTTTTAAGCTAACACAGACAAAATAAAGAGCATCTTATTGGCAATTGCCTCCCGTACACAGCTTTAGATTGAAACCGTTTCAGAGACATGTTGGAGAAAGCCTACTTCAGAGAGCCAGACTGACTGGTGAGGTGTTTTGAATACATATATATGCCCATTAGTAAAAAAAATTGAGCTGAAGCCCAGTCTTCATACAGATATCACTAAGCACCAAGTGTCTATATATGCTCTGAACTGAGCTTTTATTTCAAGCCATGGTATCTGAGTAGCATACACTTCCATCCGTTGCTTAAATTTAAAGGGGCGGGGGAGAAGACACTGAAAACTGTTAATACACGATTTTAAAAACTCAAAAAGGTGTGTATCTTTTTATGTCAGAGGAAGTCACCACACCACCAAGACCAAATATAATGTTAACTACGAAACTGCCCAGTTTGACTGCTTTTACATCTGTTCATTATTTTATTACGGTTCCCCTGCCCCCATCGAAAGATAGAGGGGGAAATCCCAACCCACGACAGCGTGCCTGAGATCTTTTTAACTAGAGATGATGGGGCTTGAACCAAGGATCTCAGGGCTCTGCCACAGAACTACAGTCAGCCGGGGAATTCATACAAGAGAAGGGATGGGGGGTGGGCGGGAGAGAACACAATCTCATGGCCCTTAAAAGACAGGGGAGCAATGGGTCTTGAATGGTCCAAATGAAACCTGAAAACTGCCTGAAGGGCAGGCGATTTTCAAACGCTTGTGAAAAGGTTATGACCGTCACTTTCTACAGTGCCGTAATATTTAGCACCGCTGCAATTTAAATAATGCCAGTTCTCACTTCCCTTAATTAGGCAAAACTGAACACTAATGTAACCAATATGTGTTATACTGTAAATCACTAACACCTTGTCATTCCTTAGTGGGTGTTTTTCAGTGCACCTTTATTTTCCAGTGGGTGTTTGTTTCTAATAAGGAACTAGATCCTAAATGTTATCAGAAGGATTTCAATGGACTATCTCCTATCCAGCGCTTCCTCCATTGCACATTGGTTCTTACTGCTCCCATCCTCGAGATGCGAGAGCTTCCTAAAGTTCCCAGTGAAATACATTTGGAAATAATATCTGAACTCTTCTCTTTCTTTTTTTAAAATCCAAGCCAGTTGGAGGGCTTGGATGTTTCAAGAGCCTTTTTCCTCACCCACACAGGAAGCAGTGCAGTGTCGAATGTTGGTCTTTGCACATCAGGAAAGACAACATGGTGGCCGCCCAGCACCAATCACGGTGGTGCACTGACACTGCTGAGCGAGTCTGTTCAAGGCGAAGGCGGTGACTAGCAGCTGCAGCTCTACTGTGGCCCAAGTCATCCTGGCCTTGTAATGTGGGTGGCGGGGATGACACCATTACAAGGCAGGGGGAAACCCGAAATGCCAACCCAGTCAAGTCAACTTGGTAGAAAGGAAATGGATGTTTCTTGCAAGTAGAGAAAGACTCTAGGACAAGTGCACATGTACATGCCTTATCTACCGTATTTCTTCGATTGTAAGATGCCATCGATTGTAAGACGCACACTAATTTCAGTACCACCAACAGAAAAAAAACCCTAAGACACACCCGCAATTCTAAGACGCACCCCATTTTTAGAGATGTTTATATGGGGAAAAAAGTGCAACTTAGAAACGAAGAAATAGGGTAACTTAAGATGTGCAATTCTAGATTAAAGTAGTGTGGAAATGCCAACCTGACTGTATTTCTATCCTTTCCATAGAAGGAGGAATTAAATATCTCATTTCATATATGCGTTATATTATTATATATAACATGCACACTGTATATCATGTCACGCACACTAGAACCAAAGCAAAGTAAGTTTGCTATTGGAAAATAAAAGGAGACATATTCAAGGTAATATTCCAGTCTACCTCCTCAGGATTCTACTTCCTCATTCTGCTGCATGGGTAAACCAAACCACTGAAGGTGGTTCACAATGAGGTGCCAAAACCTCTAACCTATCTGTGGTGGCAGGTGGCCATGATTGGTTACAAGTAGTTGGGAGTCAACACAGTAGGTATTCCTGCAGTCACCAAGGACTGAAGTGGTTGTGAGAATAGCGTCTGGTGGAATGACAGGAAAGTGACATTGACTGAGAGCTAGTGTAATACAGTGACTGAGAGAAACGAAATCCCTGTTCAAGCTGTGCTTCTACCAGAAACGTTTTAGGCAGCCTTTAGAGATCTTGGAGTCCCACCTGCAATCGCATGCAGAAAATTCTGATCTACTGAAGGATTACATATGTGAAGTGCTTTGAGTGCTGTTATGTACTGTACGTAAAAACAAAACATGGTGAAAAAACCCCACAGGTGAGCCGTACTTTCACACTACAGATCAAGTGATTGGCACAGCACACCTCTCTCTTTAGTTTTGATATACTTAAAGCACGGGGCACATCACATCTACACAGCAACTCTGAATTGCTGCTGCCCCGGCAATTCTCCCTCACACACTGCAAAGCACCTTCCAAGAGCAGCAAAGGTCTTCATCATGAGGAATCGCAGCAAGTTGTGCGTTTCCAAAGTAATTTTGTGTTTAATTATCCTCAGGCTGAAATCCTCAGAGCACTCGGTTTAGAGAAGTTTGTATTTAATCAAAGAACAAGTTGTACTGCCAAGTCACCGCCAAAACACTGCCACGGAGGCCACCCTGTCATTACTTTGGAGGCAGAACTTTACAAGCCAGAAGAGACAAAGCAGTAGGCTCCTGCATACCAAGGAAAAACACCAGGATACTTTTTTTCACAAATCCATCCCATCCACAGGTCACAAAAATGTCTGCTGTGCTGTAACAATGGCCCCTATCACCCAGAATATATTCAAACACACACACAAAGATGGAAGGGAACAATTAATGTCAAAAGTGGCCCCAGGGAAGGCAAGGTATTTGTATGTGTATGAGATTCCATTAAATTAAGTCCTTTGTGCCTAAACTGTACAACACAGGTGGTTGCTCTGTCAGATCTCAGAATACATGTTTAACAATAGCCAAGCCCCTTTTTTCTCTTGGTATAAGCACAGACCCAGATGTTTATACAGCCCTCTACAGGTTCCCAATTAAAGGGAGGTTTTTTGGCAATTATCAACCAATGCCACAGCTCTCTTTGTTCTGCAATGCCCAGAGCCAAGAGCCTGAGTTAAGAAGTTCTGTCATTGTTGTAGGTAATCTCCTGCTGGAAATCTCCATTATAAAATGTGCCACCCTGCTGAGCAGAACCCTGCAGGAATTAGCTTCCTACAATACTTACCATGCATCTCCACCCCTTCATGTTCAGAGACTTCTCCCCCATTTCTATAATCTCATTCTTTTGTTTTTCATTGTTCAGGCACAGAATATTTTATTGAACATATTGACTGGCATCTCTATAAAGCCATGAGATTGTAACCTATAGTTTAAATGAAGCAGGTGTGAAAGGGATATGAATGGCAGCATTGAGCAACTTTCGCAAGGACATGTGCAAATAAGTGAAGGCCCGTTCTAAAACAGACTCACCTGAAGAAGCTGCTTCATCTCTCTTGAAGATATACAACTTTAATTAGATGGCTTCTTTTCAGTGCTATAAATGAGGTGGTTTCTACTCAGGGCTGTAAATGCTGCTTAGGAGTGTATCTCTAAAAAACATCCCAAATATTCACCCCATTAACTTGAATGTTCTGCCTACATTTAAAGAATAACATCAGCCAAAGAGGTTTTCCTCATCCACCATCATGTTGACCTACTGTAAAAACGGTCATAGGATCTATCAGGAAAAATTCAAAATAGTGGATAAGAATTAATGTTGTCTAATCGAAATTGTCAAATAGGGGCAATTACTTTGCATAACATGTAAATATTTACATATAAATGTGCAATTGTTACAATTGCTCTCCATCTCTGTGTTTATGTTTCTTTGAATGACCATATGCCAATGTATATAAATAAATCTACAGGGAAAACATACCTTCCTTATATATAGATTCTAGACACACCATACAAACCTGTGCTTTTCAAAACAAAGAGAAAAGGAAAAGTTCAACGTCGAAGAACCAAATTTAATCTCATTAATATTATTTGAACTAATAGCACATCAACTACTGAACTGACCTTGAGTTAAAAAATTGAATAGGAAAAAGCTCTTTACTTGGAGCCCATTAGAGTACCCAGCAGAAAAAGTAAAAATAAAAAATAGAATGAGAGGGTAGGTAAAAAAGGTCTCAAATGAAGACACAGTTCTTATGGCAGGGACCCTTAAGTTATCTGGTCACTACTCTTCCATGTGTCTTCAAGCTTCTACCAAGAAAGTGTGAAGAGCCCTAAATTTGCTCTTTTGATGCAATATTCTAGAAAGCAAAGGGAAGAACAGGCTTTTCATGCAAAGCAGTAACTGAATATTATGTTTTGCTTACTTATTAAAGACAACTCAAGTATACAGAGATCCTGGGGTTATAAACCTTACCAATTTCCAATTCTGAAGCTAGCAGCAACATCTCTTTCAAAAGCAATGACATCTCATTCCCAAGACAGCTCATAATGATCACATCTTTTTTCAAATCTTCACTATGTATGTGGCTCTACTGCTGTAAATGAAAAACGTTTCCCTTAATTGTATGAATGAAACCTCTCTAGAGAAAACTGGATAACTAAAGTAACAAGATCAGAAGTGTTATACCGAAATTTTGTAGGATAAACGCCAGAATGATTAGGGATCATTAATATTTTTCAGTTCCATTGGCCAAGACAAAGCAACATTTCAAATGTTTGAGCACGCCTAGAAATTAGCATTTATGTTTACTTGGCATTATGGCTTATTACAAGACAGCAATGTTTGTGATGATTAAGGTTAACAATTAATGACATTTCATTGGTGTTTAACTCAATATCTGTGTTTGATCAAACATAGCAGCTGAACAAGACTGAAACTCCCATTTAAGCACCTATTGATTTTTATATTTTAGCCCTGCAACAAAATTATCTAAACAAATGAAACAGATTATTTAGTAAACCAGGGGAAAGTATTGTGCTGTTTCCCTTGGCTTCAATGACAGAAAATCATTATAACTCATTCTTGGTGATTAACTCAATTTTTAGAAGAAGAAGAAGAAGAAGAAGAAGAAGAAGAAGAAGAAGAAGAAGAAGAAGAAGAAGAAGATTCTATCTACAAAGATACTTAGGGAGCAATCCTATGTCCCCTAGACAGCATCTGGAGGGACAAAGGATTTTTTGGTTTTCTGGCTCTGAGCTCAGCGCCAGGAAACTCCCCCACTGTCACCTCACAGCCAGTGCAAAGTGAACCGCGGCAGCCTGCCTCAGTACTCATAAAACCAAGCGGACAGAGGGCAAAAAGGGAGCATCCCAGAGGGGAAGACCCTGAGAAAGCTGTTTTAGACAGCTTCTATGCAACGCGCGGCCTCCCCCTTCCCACTTTGAAGGTCGCCAGGTAGATGCTCAAAGTCGAGCATCTAGCAAGAACTTCAGGGTGGACACAGCATAGATGAGAGGATCCCCTTCAGCCTCTGTCTGCCCTGTACTGGATACTCATAAGTCCCCAAGTTCGGGGGCTTGTGAGTACCCAGGTTGCAACCCATATACTGTTAATGGTATAAATAAAAACATCCAAATCTGTAGGTTCTCAAGTCTGCAACAAGGTGCTGAACCTAGGTTGAGATAGGGTTTGGTATGCTGGATAGCTCTTGACTGAAATTGGAGCCACCAGCCTCCACTTTCTAAAGGTCTGACTTGGTATAAGGCACCTTCCTACACTCCTCATTTTTTCAGCTCCCATCTCCAGTTCACCAAAGGTAAAGCACTTTTCAGCTTGCAAACAGAGCAACAAAAAAGGAAATCATTTTGGCTCAGCCCTAGCTTTAATCACAGTTTGGGAGGTAGGGATTCATTTATTGTAACACAGCAGCCATTCTAACACCAAAGGGAGGATTAATCTGTCTTAGAAGATGGCAGGCACAAAGGTCCTGGAAAAAAATCACAGGAAGAGTGCCAAAATATTTTTGTTTTCCTGTAAAGAATATCAAAACACCTTTTTTAAAATAGGTGTCCTATGAAACTGTTCTTACATAGATTTGCCAACAAACTACATTTTTAAACCTTCTGCAGCATCTATGGGAACGTCTTAACAGGCACAGCCTCAGGCATGCATTGGGGCTAGGACATACAAGGGACACGCCAAGGGCAAAGAGTGGATGAATATACAAGTAACAATCAAGACAAGCAGGCAGTAAGAACAGCATTTAATTCAACCCCAAGGAAGATGGAGCAGATGTGACTGTAAGATGGCATTCACTAACCCTTCTGGACTTTGCTGATTAACTGTATTGCTAGTAGGAAACACACATAAGGTCATAAGAACAGCCATGCTGGATCAGACCGTGGGTCCATCTAGTCCAGCACTCTGTTCACACAGTGACTAACCAGCTGTCGGCCAGAGACCAACAAAGCAGGACACGGTGCAACAGCACATACATTGCTCAAGTATACTGATCGGATCTGTCACCAAACTTTCAGAAGCCACCATCACGACCACATTTGCCCTGCTTCAGACCACTACGAGGCCACTGTGGTGCCCTGCTGTATTCTGACATGCTTAATGAATAGACATCTGGGGTGCTGAGAAGTTCACCATGCAGGATACAAGTCTCGTCTCAAATTCACCTGCTTACCTGCCAAAGACTCGCCAATGTGTCACCTACTTTAGTGAACTGTACTAGGATAAACACAGCTCATCTATCTACACCTTCAAGCAACCGACCTTACTATTTCACACTCTAAATTAATAAAATGATGTGACCATTACTCAAGGATTCAGCTGCATAAGTGTTAGCTCAGACAGATTTTTCCACCCATTCCAACACCACAGGAAATGAGCTCTAGTCACCAAAGTGTTTTCCTGCAGAGAAGCCTCATGTGGATTTAATTAATATTAAGTCCTATGTATATATAACACAAGTGCATTCTTTGATGCAACATAGGATTTTCTAATGTTTTATAAAGCAAACTAAAAACAGTCGTTTAATGACTGTTACCAATCTTTTTCTTTTTTTAACACAAGCAAAATTAGCAATAAAAAGGTATCTGCTCGCTCCAGCTAAGTCTAAATCTTTGCAATACTGGCCTGTTCGAAATCAACATTTTGGCCTGGTTCACATGTAACAACAACCCAGCCCCAGCACCCATGGGTTGTTGGGACTGAGCATGAGCAAGCATGCTGCCCCTAGCCGCCCACTTCCACTATGTATTAGTAGTAGTAGTAGTAGTAGTAATGCTGGGCCTCAAGGCGGCCTTACAAAGTTTAAAACATACATTTTGAGGGGGGGAACAAAACCATAAACGTTTAAAATACACAACATAATTATAAGACATTAACGTAGATGGAGGGCCAGATTATTCTCCAAAGGCCTGCTGGAACAAACAAGTTTTAGCCTGCTTCCGAAAGCCCATCAAGAAGTGAGCCAGCCTAGCTTCCCTGGGAAGAGAGTTCCAGAGCACCGGAGCAGCCACCGAGAAGGCCCTCTCCCATGTTCCCACCAAGCGTGCCTGTGAAGATGGCGGGACTGAAAGAAGGGCTTCTCCAGAAGATTCCAAAGCATGAGCAGGCTCATAAGGGAGAATACGTTCTTTCAAATAACCTGGACCCGAGCCATATATCAGTTTTCCTAAACAATCCAGACCTACGTACCTGGAACTTTTGGTTGTTGAGGGGCAAACAACGTACAGTTTTATCCCATGGTTTGTTGCTGTGTGATGCAAAGTAGAAGTGAGGAGTGCCAGGGAGGCAGCAACCTTGCTTGCTCTGGCATGGCTCAGCCAATTCATGGGTTAAACTAAGTCAATATGAACAAGAATTCGCTACATTGCACCTTTTTGGATGTGGTGCTAAATTATGGTTTAGCATTACATGCCCAAGCTGGCATGACCCTCAGGTTCACACACATTGATCTAACACCCCTCTCCGGTGTGTCCATAGGGATGAAATCAGTAGCATCTGCTTTGGCTTTTAAACTAACCAGAGTTCCATGTTACACCCAAACTTGGGGAAACTCTAGTTAATTTAAACTATGTTTACTTCAAACAAGGCAGGACGAAACCGTGGCTTGTAATCCTGGAACTAACATAGTTTAAACTAACCAGAGTACTCAAATTTTAACAAGGAACTCTGGTTAGTATACAAGAAGAAGCAGATGCTTCCAATCCCCTTGCAACTGCTCTTGGAAGGAGGGCAAATTCACACTAAACTGTAGTTTAGAATGATGTCCGAACCAATCCACAGTCTCTATATCAGTTATCTTCACCATAAGTTTAAATTAGAGCAACAGAAGAAGGAGGGAACACTCCGTCTGCTGAAATTAACTTTAGCTTCTTTTTTAAAAAACAACAACTCAAAATTAGGCTTAAAAATATAATTCCTGCTCCCATATGCTCTCTGACAAGCAATTAGCCCGTTTTACTTATATGATACAAAACTACTTAGTGTTTAAACACAAAGCAAACACCGTATGGTTACACCCTTTCCCCCATCACTTTTAATTTAAAACATTTGCTCTTACATACACACAACACGAACCTTCCATTTTTGTTGTTCATATGTTTAAAACACACCAGTTTTAAAATCTCTTCACTGGCTTCCAATTAGTTTCCAAGCAACATATAAAGTTTTGGTTATTACCTTTAAAGCCCTACATGGTTTGGGTCCAGGCTACCTGCGGGATCGCCTTCTCCCGTACAATCCACCCCGCACACTCAGGTCCTCTGGGAAGAATTTACTCCAGCCAACAAAAACAAGGCTGACAACTGTTACCCAGAGGACCTTCTCTTCTGCTGCTCCCAGACTGTAGAACGGCCTGCCGGAGGAGACTCGTCAACTTAACAGTCAACTAGCATTCAAGAAAGCTATAAAGACTGATCTCTTCTGGCAGGCCTATCCAGTGGACTTTTAAGATGTTTTTAGGATGTTTTTAACACTTTGGGGGAGCTGGGGGTGGCTGACCAGCTGGCGTGGGCTGGTCCATGAAGTCACGAAAAGTCGGAAGCGACTGAACGAATAAATAACAAAAATTATGTTTTAGTTCAGTTTTATGTATTTTATTGTTTATTGTTGCTCCCCGCCTCGATCAGAACGGAGAGGCGGGTAAGAAATAAATTTATTATTATTAAGTGGCATAAACCTTGCAGAATGGCATTTGAATAGCAAAGTGGCAGGCCTGAACATATGAAGCAGCCTTATTATACGCCAACAGTTCCATCCAATCAGACAGACACTGCTCCAACCACACAAGGACTGCCTTCTCGAGCAGTCTTCCACTCTCCAAATCTGAGACACACCTTTAAGCCCAACCTGCATTACACTGTTCTGTTTTCATCATATACAACGGTGGCCAAAATTGTGGACACTTTTTGAAATTTTCATGGTTTGCAACTTTGCATGCTTATGGAAAATGTCCCGTTTCACGAAATTCAAATGTTTATATATCAATTGAGAGACCTGATTCACGTAATACAACAATCCTGCTTCTTTTCCTGAGTGTCCAATCAACTCTTTTCTTTGGTGCACTTGCGTACACTTTTAATTCGAGAAATACTTCAAATATTGCACTTTAGTTACATTACAAACAGCAAAACTGACTTTCCCCAACTTGAAACATGATGTATCACAGCTACTGCCATAAGATTGGTCCCCAGAACAAGGACTGTGATTGGCCAGTAGGGTTTGCAATTCCAATCCGTTTCTTCACTCAATCACACCTGTGTTTGTTTTTAAGACTAAAGTAAGCATAACTTTTTTTGTACTGCAGATATTTGCATTCTGTTTTTTATATTGAATTCAGCATTAAATTCTCTTTCAATTGATATATAAACATTTGAATTTCGTGAAACAGAACATTTTCTATAAGCATGCAAAGTTGCAAAACATGAAAAATGCAAAAAGTGTCCACACTTTTGGCCACCCTGTATGGCCCATGTCCCGCTTCTCTGTATCTCTTATTTCTTTCTCCTACATTTCTGCTTTATCCTCCCCCAGCCTCCCACCCCACTTTCTTGAAAAAGGGTATTTTCACAGTGAGAGAATAGTGGTTTGACCCCACCAAAGCCCAATTTTTGGCCCCAACCCACCAACTGAAGACCAGTAATCTACTCCAACTTGCAGCAGCTCTTTCAGACAGAGACAATAACATTCTTTTAACTGCAGTTCCTGGGGACAGGACATTGGAGTTCCTGTATGCAAAGAATGTGCTCTGTGGCTGAGCACATCACCACAATCTACAAAGAGTTTCAGTAGTCTCCTTTGGCCTCAAGACTTTATTGGTACCCAACAAACACAATAGAACCAAACATTAGTTCAACATTTGTTCTCGATCTTTTCTTTAAAAATCGCTGGCCTAGCGAGCAACTAAACATTTCAAAATTGTATTCAAAATCAAGAACCATTTCATGCACACACATACAAAAAATGATAGGCACCATTTGCGAGGAACATTTCCCTGTGATTCATCATATAAGTACAGAACAAGGGCCAACTTGGAATAGCTACAGAGCCAAGTAGTACAAGAAAGAACTGTAGTGCAAAGCCATATGAAAACCATCACCTATATTATTTTCTACTACAAGTTGTCTCAAGATTTAACACAGAGAGCTATTTTAATACACATACAAAATAGGGATTCTTGAGGGATTTAATCTTTGTGACTTCCAATTTGAACTGACCTTCACCTCATGGACTAATGTGAAGACTGGAACTTAGTTATTTAACAGCTTTTGCATTTCCCAGATGTTCCAACACAGTTTCTCAACTCAAGAGAAGTTATCAAAATACTTTTTTAAAAAAACATTTTGAGAGAAAATACATTTTAAATGTGATTTGGTGAGGGGGTGTAATCTGTTTGGTTTTTTTTAATTACAGATGAAAGCTGAAATGGGATAGAACAAACTTATGGGTGAACACCTGGGAAAGTGAGATGGACTGGAAATAGACTCATTCGCCCATCTCTTCTACACAATAGATGTCTGTTATACTACTTAGATCTGATCCTTTTGCAGAGTGACTCACCCTCTTCTTTTTTTGGCTTACAGATGCATTTAATGCAGAGTGCAAGACTCATCAATGGTGCATTGAGATCATATCCACATTGCCTTGGAACTTAATCCCACTGAGTTGAATGGGTTTTTCTCCCATGTAAGTGAACATAGGACTGCAGCCTCAGGCAAAATAAACACACAAAAACACACATAATTAAACTATGGAATGCACTACCACTTTGGATGGCTTTAAAAGGGGGTTGGATACATTCCTGGAGAAGGCTACCAACAGCTACTAGTTCTGATGGTTATGTGCTACTCCAGTATCCGAGGCAGTAAGCCTATATAAACCAGTTGCTGCAGAACATGGGAGGGAGGGTGCTGTTGCACCCATGTCCTGCTTGTGGGTTCCTATTCGACAGCTGGTTGGCCGATGTGTGAACAAGGTAGACCCTGTCCTTGCTCTAGAAGAATTCTTAGACATTCTGCCTTGGACCAGGGAGTACAAGCCTGGCAAGCAAAGCACTTCTAATAATTTGATATAACATGCAATCCTAAGACCCACTGAACTTAATGGGACTTACTTTGAAGTAGATGCGTATACAACCAAAATAGTGGGTGCAAAAACCATGCATGGGGAAATTTCCACATCCTCATAGGACACTTTTTTTTGAATGCTGTCCCTAGACCCAAGTTTTATCCTGTCAGCAATGTGTTTACGTGTACAGTTGTTAACGCATGAGTGATCTAGGCAGAGAAGGGAAGGGAGATGTCCTACCTCAGCTCATCAAAAATACAACATGCCATCCACAAAGGGGTCAAAAATTAAAAATTAAATGCAGAGAGGCAGAAAGTACTTCCGCACATCACAGCAACCAAATGCTCTCCTTCCGAACAGCAAAGAGAGTCATAGCAAAAAAAAACCCCACTCCAATTATTCTATATAATCTTATTTAAAACAGCTATTGAGAATAGGCAAAACCAATCCGACAAAATCAGTTTCCATGCATGCAGAGCGAGTGGAAAATGCTGCATCATGTTATTGCATCATAAAAGATGCAGGCAGCAAGAACTGCTGGTGGAATTCTTCTGATGGAGACCATTACAGGCTTCTATGTTAGCACAGAGGTAATGTGGTGTAGTGCCAATGTCGGATAGTGGTTAGAGTGCAGGACTAAGGCTAGGGAGATCTGGGTTCTAGTCTCATCTCAGGAATGAAACTCACTGGGTGACTTTGGGCCGGTCACCAACTCTCAGTTTAACCTACCTCACAAGGTTGTTGTGAGGATAAAATGGATTGCCACCTTTGGTCCCTTGCAAGAGGGAATAAGGTGGAACATAAATGCAGTAATCAATAAAATAAATTCATGTATCAGTACCAACTGCTGTAAATGAAATAGTCAGAGCAGATCACAAAATCCAAGACATAGTGCTTGTTGAAGGGTGACTTATGAGTAAATGCTTATCACAAAAGTAAGAGGTGCAGACAAATGCTTTAACCACATTCTAAAGTACGCATAGATATTACTGTATTAAAATAAAACTACAGTTTCAGATGCCTTGACCCACTTTCTAAGGACTAAACCCACTGAATACAATTGCAAATAATTTGGGCCACATTTCAAGTGAGACATGAGGCAAAATCTTCAATCCCTCCAGTTATTTTAACTTTGGGGTGTGTGGGTTTTTTTACCTTATTTGACCATTTGTAGGCCTGAAGCAGTTGACTGTAGAGTGGTGTTTTGTCCTGCACAGGATCTAAACTCAACAGTCCACTATTGTGGAGAGGATGGTTCTCAGACGGCTTGCCTACAAGGTTACTTAGACGTTCCAGTTCACTAAAGAAATGAAAAGAAATAATGCAATTAGAGCACGTTATTTACGGCAGTGCCGTTGGTTAACACTTTAACAGCATAAGCTGACAAAAGATAAATGGTTATTCTATATTCTAGCACTTAAATACTTACAAAAATTATATCCCACCCTTCAGCACAAAACAATCCTAAGGCAGGTCACAATACATTATATGTTGTTCTAAAATCAATGGAAATATAAAGCAACTGGTCAATATCAAAGAAGTTCCACATATACCAACCTTCAGTTATCTTACTTGAATACACAGACCAATCCAATCAAAACACCTGTCAAAGGCCTTTTTTCTATTGGCATCTAGAAAAGATCAGCTCCCTTTTAAAAACGATTCTCAGTCCCCACATTTAAAGAAAAAGTTAAATTAATTGGAAAACGTGTTCAAGATCTGGAAACAATAGAAGCAGGAAAAAGCCTGAACTCTAAATATCAAACTCATGTTTACATGGTTCTACAGGAGTATTATACAGATACATTTGTATCTCATGCTTCTCAACGACACATAGGCGGTTCACATGGGGTAATACCATTTTTCCCTTCACAACAATTCTGTGAGCTAGATTTCACTAACAGAGAATAACTTGTCCAAGCCAACACAATGTATTTCATGACTGAGCAGCAATTGCAATCCATTCTCTCACGTCCAAGTCCAAAATTCTAACTACTCAGTACATCACACTGACCGGGGTTGCACAACACGATTACCCACATTCAGTGGTTGAGTGTGGGTTGTTGTTGAACCATGGGTTAGCGTGTTGTCAGAACCAAAGACATTTTCCTCAAGGTGTTTTTTCAAATAAAGCCACGCTGAGAACCCATGGTTTGTTGTTGAGTTGGTTCAGGGTGGTTAACAAGGCACAATACCTGGTTAAGAAACCACCTGGCAGAAAATGTCCTGGGTTCAGACAATATGCTAATCCTCTGTTCAACAAACAACCCACGGTTCAACAACACCCCACATTGAGTGTGAACAACTGCATTCACTCTTATACTCGTATTCCTGTACAGCTGGTTGATCATCTTTGAGTAAAAGTTACGTTCTCTTGTTACTGGGGGGGGGGGGGGGAGGGGGGAGAGAGAAAATGGTACAGAAGTTAAGAAGGGAGAAGAGGCGGGTATGTTCTGAGGCTAGATATAGAAGCTCTTCAACGTAACAGGAAGGAGTGCAGAAAAACCATAACTCAGTGGTAGAGCACATGCTTTTCACACAAAAGGTCACAGATTTAACCCCCAGCATCTGCAGGCAAGACTCTTGCCTGAAATTGTGGGGATCCACTGCCAGTCAGTCGGCAATTTGATGCTTTGGCCTATAATTCCCAACTTCCATCGCCATTGGCTATACTGGCTAGAGGTGGCAGGAGCTCTAGGCCAAAACAATCTGGATGGTCACAAGTTGCCCAGCCCTGGTGTAGCCAATATTAAGGTAGATGGACCATTTCTCTGACTCTGTACAAGGCAGCTTCATAAGTTCAGATATGCTCTTATTTCAATCTACTTATCCTGTTTCCCCGAAAATAAGACAGTGTCTTATATTAATTTTTGCTCCCAAAGATGTGCTAGATCTTATTTTCAGATGTCTTATTTTTCCATGAAGAAGAATACGGTACACATTTATTGTTGAACGAAAAAAAAAGGTCTTATTTTCGGGGGGATGCCTTATATTACAGCGAGAGGCAAAACTGGAAGTAGGTCTTATTTTCGGGGGATGTCTTACTTTCGGGGAAACAGGGTATGTATTCTCCACCTATAGCAAGCAGAACAGACTTTGTCCATTTTTAAAAAAGGCAAAATTGTGTTTCTGAATAAAGGCGAAAGTTAGACATTATGATATCTGTGGTTGCAACAGAAAAGAACAACTGCTTATCTACTTCCCTCCTATCTATGTCCAGTTGCAAGTATTCCTTCTTCACAACTGTAGCATCTAGCAATGCGGAACATGGCGGCAAAATGCACATCGTGATGTCAGGACACAGATACGTTATACTAGCATATGTTACAAAGTGTTACAAAGGCAGAACGTGAGATGTCCCCAATCCTTCCACTAGTCTACTTCCCTTGCTCGGCTCCGTCCATTTTCTTCTGCTGCCCCTTACGCCTGGAACGCTCTTCCAGAACATTTGGGAACTACAAGTTCAATCGCAGCTTTTAAAGCTCAACTAAAAACTTTTCTTTTTCCTAAAGCTTTTAAAACTTGATGTTGTGCAGACTTTATACTGTTACTTTTACCCTACCCTGTGCCTGCTTACCATACCTTGTACCTGTTTGCATTCTCTTCCCCTCCTTATTGTTTTACTAGGATTTTATTAGATTGTAAGCCTATGTGGCAGAGTCTTGCTATTTACTGTTTTACTCTGTACAGCACCATGTACATTGATGGCGCTATATAAATAAATAAATAATAATAATAATAGTCCTGTTGTTTGCGCCTAAATCTGGTTCCAACCCAGTTTTAAAAATCCATGTTTGGGGCGGAGGGTGGGGGTGGAAGCAGAAAAACAGAACAGCAATTATATGTCAAAAGCAGACGGAGTCATAAGGATAGTAATCTAGTAGAAATAAAATAGCTTATTTATTTTGCTATACAATGTACTATATTCTGAAAACGGAAATTGCCATCTGGGATAATAAGGAGATATAATGGGCATTAATGATTAGTGTGTGACTAGCTACCCATGATTGTATGGGTGCAATTACCCCCTTAACCATTCTACTTGTCTTACCCCACGGAAGCAGTCGATGGCTAAACTGCTCATACGTTAGGCATGGGTAGAGGGTTGAAACTCTGCACCCACCCCAATGTATTTCATAACAGTGCACACAAGAGGAAAGGCCTTGCAAATAAGACCATAGGTTCATCTAGTCTAGCATTCTGCTTTGAGCAGTGGCCAGACAGAAGCTCATAAACAGGGCTTGAAGGCAGAAAGCACCCCTGATGTTTATCTCCCATTTAAGCCATTCAAAGGTAAATGAGCCCGAGCATGGTGGCACCTGTTATTGAAAAGGTATTGAAAAGGTAGACTGTTTCAATACTACACAGTGGTAATTTTAGGTCCTGGCCTTAATGGTCTTATGAGGGGGGGCGTGTAAATGGCCATGTGTATTACTTCAGTCATGAAACTCACAACTAACGTTTGTCTCCCATTGCCTTCCCATGCTTTAAAACTGCTTCTACGGTTCTGATATGTTAGAACAACAGCAAACCTCTTTACCAACCCAATTTTTTTTATATTCTGACCACATACAGTTTTACATTTTAAATTCACTTAAAGCATAGCACAGTCATGATTACAGGGATAAAGTTGAGTTTGCTTCACCTGCTGCTCACTCTGGATGGTATTTAAGGTTTTTGTGGGGGGGGGGGGAGAGACCTATACTTTGACCCCAAGGCCCAGCTCTATTTCTCACCTTTCTTTCTCTTGCAAGGAACCCAAGGTGGCTTACATGGCCAACCTCCTCTCCAACAACCCTGTGAGGTAGGAGAGGCTGAGAGTCAGAGACTGGCCCAAAGTCACTTCAGGCAGTTTTATAGCCGAGTGGGGACTAGAACACAGTTATTATTAATTTATATTATTATTACACTTCTATCCTCTTGCAAGGGACCCAAGGTGGCTTACATGGCCAACCTCCTCTCCAACAACCCTGTGAGGTAGGAGAGGCTGAGAGTCAAGGACTGGCCCAAAGCCACTTCAGGGAGTTCTGTGGCCAAGCAGGGACTAGAACCCTTTTGTTATCTATTTACCTGTATTAACCAGTACGTTTATACCCCCCCACACACCATTTTCCTTCTTGCAAGGAAACCAAGGCCGCTGCCACAACCCCCCTCATCCTCCTCTCCATCTTCTCCTCGCAACAACCACCCCGTGAGGTAGGTGAGGCTGAGTGGGGACTTGAACCCGGGTCTCCCCACTCCCAGCCCAGCACTACACCACACTGGTCCCCTTTTAAAAGATTTTCTCCATCAGTTGAGCAGGAGGAGGAGGAGGAGGAGGAGGAAGGCCCGTTGCCAGGGGCAACCGTCCCGTTGCTGGGGCAACCTCCCCTTCGGGCTTCCTCACCCCAGGTCCCGGCTGACGGAGAGGAGGCTCTCCTGGAAGCTGGCGACGAAGCCCTTCTCGCGCCCCTCCAACGCCTCCTTGTTCCGCCGGCCGTCCTTCAGGCAGTCGAAGACGCGCGTCACGCTGGAGCGCAGCGCCTGGATGGCCGCGATAGCCTGGGCGAAGGCCTCCAGGTTGACGCCGGCGCTCAACACCCCCTCCGCCATCTTGGGCCCCTCTCCAGAAGCCGAGGAGCAGAAGGACGGCGGCGGCCGCAAAGCAGCCTGGGAGATGTAGTAGAACCCGCACCAATCAGGGAGGCTGCCGCCGCAAAGCAGCCTGGGAGGCGTCGTGAGCAGCCACTCCAGAGGGTGGAAAGGCGCTTTAGCCGCGAAGCAGGCTGGGAAATGTAGTGCGCAGAGCCGAGGATCGATTATTTTATTTTTTTTTGTAAGGGGGCGGGAATGAGTTTTATTTTACTCATATCCTAAAAGGAACAAATGTAAAGAAATATTATGGTAATTGTGGAGTCTTTTTATTCTCAGATAGATAGATATTGTTTGTTTATTTATTTATTACTTTTCTATACTAGGCTGACCATATGAAAAGGAGGACAGGGCTCCTGTATCTTTAACAGTTGCATAGAAAAGGGAATTTCAGCAGGTGTCATTTGTATATATGGAGAACTTGGTGAAATTCCCTCTTCATTACAACAGTTAAAGCTGCAGGAGCTATACTAGAGTGACCAGATTTAAAAGAGGGCAGGGCACCTGCAGCTTTAACTGGTGTGTTGAAGAAGGAATTTCACCAGGTTCTCCGTATATACAAATGACACCTGCTGAAATTCCTTTTTCAATACAACTGTTAAAGATACAGGAGCCCTGTCCTCCTTTTCATGTGGTCAGCCTAATAGTGCCCAATAACCGAAACTATCTAGCATATTTCAGAAACTTGAGTGAAATTTTATTTATTTATTTATTTAAAACATCTGTATCCCGCCCTACATCATTAAGATCTCAGGGCGGCGTACAGATAAAAGCATACAGTATAAAACTTAAACTTAACTTAAACTTTATTGCTTGTTAGCCAATCAGGCCATTCGCAAACAAATAAAATAGTAGCAGAATAACATACTAACATAATAACATAATGGCATATCCAAACTCAATCTCACCACAATCAGAAGAGTAATACAAGCTAATAATATAAAACTGATAGTAGGCTCAATTGGAGTACCTGTACTGGCCCGCAAGTAATCTCAGATTAGTAAAATTTAATCCTATATAGCAAACAGAAGCTTCCAGTGTATGTCAAGCTGAGGAAGCAATACCTTGTGCCCCTGATTCCCGGGTTCAACCACATGTCACCTAAAAATGTAACCCAGATATTATTGTTAGGCTCTGATCATTATATATCGTACAGGACTGCAAAATTTGTACAGCGGGCGCTGGAGGTACGGAAGCTTCTGTATAAAACAATAAATATATACAGAGTAGGAAATGAACCAAGTTAAAAACAATATATAATTTAAAAGCAGTAAAAAAACAGTTAAAACAATGTTGAGGGGAAGAAAGTGTTTTTTTTTTTAAAGGGGTGTTTATTATTATTTTTCCTGAGGAAACAGCAGGCAGCCTAGCTTAACAATAATAATAATAATAATAATAATAATAATAATAATAATAATAATAGCAGCTTTAGCAAATGGTTTTCCGCCACTAATTTATTATTTTTCTAATGTAGATGGAACAAAATTTGAAGAAATGTTATGGGCATTGTACACACTTTATGTCTGTATTTTTATTTTTATTTTAAATTGGGCATTTCATAAACTGAATGAAACTGAATGAAACATTGACGGGAAGAGAGTTTTGTTGTTTTTAAAGGACAGGTTGTTGTTGTTTTTCCTGAAGAAACAACAACTGGTAGTTTGGTTTCCAAATAATTTATTATTTTTCTAGCATAGACGGAACAAAATGTAAAGAAATGTTATGGGGATCGTACACAGTGTATTTTTATTTCTGTATTTTATATTTTTGCACATTTCAGAAATTGGAGAAAACATTGAAGGGAAGAAAGTGTTGTTTTTAAAAGGGTGTTTATTATTATTTTTCCTGAGGGAACACTTAAACAGCTCAGCTTTGCAAAGTAGTTACACACACTCTCTCTAAATTATTATTTTTCTAATGTAGACGGCACAAAATGTAAAGAAATGTTATGGGGTTGTACACACTTTGTTTATTATTTTACATTTCTGAAACTGAACAAAACATTGAAGTGAAAAGAGTGTTGTTTTTAAAGGAGTGGTTATTTTTCCTGAAGAAACGACAAGCAACCATTTGGCATTCCAAACTTGGGGCTGCTCTTCTCAGATTTTTATTTATTTGTTTGCTTTATTTATTGCATTTTTATACCACCCAATAGCCGAAGCTCTCTGGGTGGTTTACAAAAATTGCCAAGGACCAGGAAGATATAACTACTACTTGTAGATTGAGGGAAGGTTTGGGGGAAAGAACAGGAAGACGGCATTATTCTATAAAGTGGGGAAATGTTTCCTTCTTGATCTGAGGGTTGCATTGGTCACTTTCCCTTTCTTTGCATTTTTTAGTGCATGAATCCTCATTTAAAGGTGCAATTCTATACATGTTCAGACAGGAAAAAGTCGTACAACTGAGCATCTCCCAGCTAACCAAGGCCTAATCTACACCAAGCAGGATATTGCACCATGGAAGCGGTATATAAAAGGCAGGAGCCACACCAAGCAAGATATAGTACTATGAAAGTGGTATATGGTATGTGTCAATGGCCCCCAACAGTTGTCAATGCACTTCAATACCACTATAAAACAGTAGTGTAGCTCCCGCCTTTTGTATACCACTTTCACAGTGGAATATCCTGCTTGGTGTAGATTAGGCTCAAGCTGCCTGGTGAATGCTGGGCGTTGTAGGACTTTTTTCTGTCTTAACATGCATAGGTTTGCATCCTAAGTTAGTCCACATGGATCCGACTGTCAATGGGTTGCTTCAGACTACAGCCATCCTGCAAAGATACTGCTTATACCTCCTTGGCAACCCTGAATGCCCCAAAGCAGTAAAGAATCCACTGGGTGCAAACCATTTTTACTTCCCTTTCACATTTCCGGTTCTTTATTGACTCCTGTGCTCCTAATTTTCCTTTGAAAATGCTTTCCAAGTCCCATCTTCCCTTTTCATCCAAGGACTATAGGAAGCTATCTTGTACTCCATTCAAACTATTTGTCCATCTTGCAAAATGTTTTCTGACTGGTGGTAGCTCTCTAGGGTCTGAAATAGAGGACTTTCCTGCGACTTGGAGATTCTGGGGGGATTGAAGCCGGGACATTCTAGATGCCCACCAAACACCATTGCTGGTGTTTGGTGGGCACCAGCAATGGTGCCCACCAGCAACTGATAGCTACTTACTATCAGCAATTGATAGCAACTTACTAGCTACTGATAGTAAGAATTCTTCATTCCCAACTCATCATACATTATAGGGTCTTTCCCCAGCTCTTCTTCTACAATCTCAGTTCACAGGTCTTCACAAGAATTTAATGTTCTAGCAAAATGCACCCATTTTTATCTGGTCACGTATTCCGTAGCTATACAAAGATTCTATCCTTAGGAGGCGCTAATTTTGTCCATGTTATCTTCTCTGCACTGTGTTTATTTTTAGACTATTTTCCTTTAGAATGGCTTTATTCCCTCTTCTTTTACACTCCTCAACCAAAAACTTAAAAACATTGTGTGGGTATAAAGTGCTGACACTCATCATCTGTTTTACATAATACCCCTGGGAACTAGGCAGTCTTTATTCCATCTGTTGGCTTTTCATGTAAAGCTTCCCACATTTAAAAAACAAAGATACTCCGGTTTTGTCTGTGTTGTAAGTTTACTAAGGTCTATTGATGAGCTGATACTGGTTTAATCAGCACCTGACCTATAGTGGGGCTACAGAACCTCAGGTTTGAGGGCCAAATCCAGAGCGCCTGAGGTCCCAGTCTGACCATCCAAGGCTCCCCAGATGCCTATTTTCCCTCTCAATATCTCCAACCGCTTTCCCACATTGACAAATAATTTGGCGATATCCAATAATTTGGCTTGTACAGATTTCCCCCTCATTCTAAAAGGTTGAAATAGGCTGGTATTTTTAATATCTTGGCCCCACCTCTTCTGACTTCAGATCCGCCCACCTCCTGGAATGCGGACCACGAGAGCTTCTTCAAAATGGAATTTGGCCCTCGGTGAAGAGGTTCTGCACCTCTGATGATACAAATTAATTGGTATAGATGCTGCTAGGAGCCAAATTTAGCCCCAAAGCGACTTTATCTGGGCCCCTATGGTCCTATCAAATTTTAATTAAGATGTGGTCATCTTAAATGAAATGATGCTCTCAGTTCCAAACTTACCTGTGAATTACAAACTCACTGTGACTTACATCTGAGGGCTCATTTACACGAAGCAGGGTATTCCACTATGAAAGCGGTATATAAAAGGCAGGAGCCGCACTACTGCTTTATAGCAGTATTGAAGTGCACTGACATCTGTTGGGCCCCCAGCGATTTGGCACCCTTGGCCTAAATCTCAAAGGGGGGGGGGGCAACCTCTCTTCTCCTTGGGAAGAGAGTTCTACACCTACACTTTTCCATTTGGTAGTGACACGGAGATGAGCCTTCTCTGAAATGGCATCCGTTCTGTGGAATGATCTCCCATTTGCATTTTTTTTTAAAAAAAAACATACCTGTTCACTTTGGCTTTCCCCCAGCCATAAGGTATCTTTGTACCTACCTTATATTATTGTGTGTGTATGTGTGTGTGTGTAGTTTAGGTTTCTTCATTTTGTTATTTATTTATTTATTTATTAGAGTGGGGGCAGAAAAGGTTATTATTGAAAGCTCTCTTGAAATTCAGAAGTCTAATTGTGCAAAAGCCGGGTTGCAGTTAAACCTCAAAAAAACCAAGATTATGGCAACCAGCTTGATTGATAACTGGCAAATAGAGGGAGAAAATGTGGAGGCAGTGACAGACTTTGTATTTCTGGGCGCAAAGATTACTGCAGACGCCGACTGCAGCCAGGGAATCAGAAGACGTTGACTTCTTGGGAGGAGAGCAATGACAAAGCTTGATAAAATAGTTAAGAGCAGAGACACCACACTGACAACAAAGGTCCGCATAATTAAAGCCATGGTATTCCCCGTAGTAACCTATGGCTGCGAGAGCTGGACCATAAGGAAAGCTGAGCGAAGGAAGAGAGATGCTTTTGAACTGTGGTGTTGGAGGAAAATTCTGAGAGTGCCGTGGACTGCAAGAAGATCAAACCAGTCCATACTCCAGGAAATCAAGCCAGACTGCTCACTTGAGGGAATGGTATTAAAGGCAAAACTGAAGTACTTTGGCCACATAATGAGAAGACAGGATACCCTGGAGAAGAGGCTGATGCTAGGGAAAGTGGAAGGCAAAAGGAAGAGGGGCCGACCAAGGGCAAGATGGATGGGTGATATTCTGGAGGTGACAGACTTGACCTTGGGGAAGCTGGGGGTGGCGACAGCCGACAGAAAGCTCTGGCGTGGGCTGGTCCATGAAGTCACGAAGAGTCGGAAGCGACTGAACGAATAAACAACAACAAATTGTGTAATTACATTTTCATTGGTATTTTGCTTAGAAATATGAGAGAAGATAGGATGCGTTGTGTGCTTATATTTCTTGCTTATGTTTATGTTGCTAAACACTTGCCATTTATGCAGTAACAAATTTAAACCACGGCTGTTACCCTGTTTCAAAGTATTCAAGTAGAAGGTATCCCGCTGTGTAGAACTCCCAGTCTGAATTCGTAACAGCCGGAGAACATAAAAATGAAAGATCAGAATGCAGATGCCTTAGTTTTTAATTAAAACACACTCACTTTTATATTGCATGGGAACTGAAATGCATAGAGAATGGATTTCAGGGCTTCCAGATCTTTTTAGGTCAGCGGGTGCAATTGGAATGGTGAAAGAATGTTGTGGGCACTCTTAGAAAATGGCTGCCATTGAGGGGGCTTGCCTGTTCTCAAAATTACTCTGATGGTAGGTGTGGCCAGTCACAAAACACCTGTCTCCCTGAAATCACACTGGTGAGACTAAAAGAACAGTAAGAACATAAGAAGCACCATTCTGGATCAGACCCAGGGTCCATCTAGTCCAGCACTCTGTTCACACAGTGGCCAACCAGCCATCGGCCAAGGATGAACAAGCAGGACATGGTGCAACAGCACCCTCCCACCCATGTTCCCCAGCAACTGGTGCACACAGGGTTATTGCCTCGAATACTGGAGATAGCACACAACCCTCAGGGCTAGTAGCCATGGATAGCCTTTGCCTCCAGGAATTTATCCAGCCACCTTTTAAAGCCATCCAAATTGGCTTTGCCCAAGAACTCAAATCTAAGGCAGAGGTGGGGTTTGAGCTCCAAATTACAAACCATTCCTTTGAACTCACAGTTTTCTACTCCAACATGCATTTCACAGAAGGCAAACTGAGGAGGCTCAGAGATATATAACCTGGATGAGAAACTCAGTGCAAGGCAAAGGTGAGGTCTAAGCTGGGGCTCAAATACCAAATCACATACATGCCTCCACAATGCACAAGATAGCAGTTTACAGAAGATAAACCAGTGCTGCTCAGAGTATCATCGCAAACAGGCAAAACACGCACCACATCAAAACAGCCATTCAGGATTTTATTGTCTCTGAGGCCCAGAGGTACTCATGGAAATAAAGGTGGCTCTAGAGGCCAGTGTTTCACTTTGCAGCATACCAGCCTCCCAGTTAAATAAATAATATATTTTTAAAAAACCTTTAAAACCAGAATCAAAATCAAGAGGGGCCTGGTGGCTATGGGCATGTTGGTGGTCATGGGTGCCTGTTGGAGATTCCAGGCTTCTATTGTTCAAGCAGCACATGGGAGATGTGCATTCAGATACCCATTCAGCAATACAGCACATTAGATGACCTTGAGTAGAATGACTATGTGGAAAGGAGGGCAGGGCTCTTGCAGCTTTAACTGTTGTGATGAAGAGGGAATTTCACCCGGTGCTACATGCATACAAATGACACCTGCTGAAATTCCCTTTTCTATACAACTGTGAAAGATATAGGAGCCCTGTCCTCCTTTCCATATGGTCACCCTAATAAGATTGTCATCATTTTTCAACCTAACCTATTTCATAGGGTTCTTGTGAGGATACAACAGAGGTAACTTTGTACAGTATCCTGAACTTTTCGGTGAAATGGCTGCTAATAAACAGCCCTCTGGCACTGCTAAATGGACAATTCAATAAGACCCCAATTAAACAACATCTGTGTCCATGTGGAATGGGTGCCATAGAGTCTGTTGATCCTGTACTGTAATATGTGTAAAGACTTCAGATAGAACCTGATTTCCCTCTTATTAAGAACTCTCCCGGGGACGACCTTCTTAAGAGATGGTGATGTTCTTGTCTGAAGGATGATTCATCCCATGTCACTGAGATGGTTGCTAGGTTCCTTCTTATTTCGATGCAAACAAGTGAAAAAAATTATGTTGGCCCCATTTTAAAATTTACTGGTTTTATTTAATTACTCCTATTTGTTTTACTCTTTGTACAAAATGCTGTAGTGGTCTGTGACCGTGATAAACAACTCAGTTCTGTATGCTACTGGCAGAATGCTGATTTTGATGGGAACGAGAGGAGTAGGCATTGCAATAATTAAGTATCAATATAGTTGGTAACTTTTTTCTGGCAGGGCATCTATGCTATATGCCAGAATTCAGCAGGTAACCCACAGCTGCTTTCTCAGGCTAGGAAAAGCTACTTCTGTTCAATGTCTGCTGCTTGTGACACAAAAGCTTCTGTCATAATAATTTCTTAGTCTTTAAAGTACCACATGACTCTCTCTTGTTTTTGCTGTAATAGGCTTAACACAGCTGCCCATCTGGAAATTCTTAAAAGCACAAGAATTTCTAAGAAAGAGGCTAGTATCCTAAATACAAATGATATATGGGAAGAAAGTGGCAGGTGCCACATATTCCCTGTGGAAAAACCCAAAATGTCTATGGAGTTCCAAATTAAGATGATAGTTCTGGTCAGAACTGGTCTTATTCTACTCAGAAGTAAGTTCCATTGACTGCAGTAGGATTTACTCCCAGGTAATTTAGTACAGGACTGCAGCTTAAGGAATACTCTGAGCCCCACCCCACCCCACCCCACCCAGAAGTGTGGTGTGAGGCTACAAAGAAGAGGGCCTTTTCTGTTGTGGCACCCCGATTGTGGAATGAGCTTCCCAGAGAGGCTCACCTGGCACCTTCACTGTGCTCTTTTCTGCAACAAGTAAGATGTTTCCCCTCACCCCAGGCATTTTAGTTTTTCATTTTCTCTCTGTTTTAAATCTGGTATTGTATTTTAAATCTTTGTACTGTGGCTAGGTTCTATTTGGTTATTTTTATTTTTAGACTGTAGTTTTAAACTTTTATATTGTATTTTATTGTCTTGAGTTTTATGGCTTTTAATTGTTGTGAACTGCCTAGAGACCTCCAGCTATTAAACAGTATAGAAATGTAATAAATAAATAAATAAATAAAATAAACATTACTGCAGAACCATTCTGTGTGTTTGCTGACTCCCTCTAAAACTGTCTCTCATCTGCCAAGTCCATAGGAATAGTCCAGCTCCTACATATTTTCAGGACTCCACTTAAAATATGTAACTGCTTAACTTAACCTTTTTGTATTCAAAGCACAGGGAAATCCTGCAGCAAGCTGAACCTGTATTCTACCGCAAGGCCCATAATTTCCCTCAACACACGAGCACTGATTTGTCGTATATTATGGCAGACCGAAATGTCTGGAGCAACCTTCAGGTAAATTTAATAAATAAAAGGTGCTTTCTTGATTTTAAATACAAAACCAAACAAGGCAGTCAGGATAGCTTTTTCCCCATTTTAAAACATTTGTTATTCATTCAATTAATTTGTTATCCTCCTCTAGAATGTTAGCATTTACTCACAATTATTCATAATAACAATACCTTCTTGAATTGTTAAAGCTATCAAAAGATCATCTATTCTGGGAGGATGGCTTAAAATATTTAAGCATTTGTGATGTTGCTAAATGGAAGAGGATTTTTTAAAAAAACTTACAAGGTTATTTGGTATTTTGAGCAAACAGGAGAGTATGAAAATACCCCTTTCTTCAAGAGTTGCATGTGTAAAGTAACCTTTGCTTCAACATACATTTATTTCCTCTGCCTGCTGCCCATAATAACAGCTATTATTTATTGTTTATATAGTGCCGTCCCTGTACACAGCAGTTTAAAGAATAATATAAGCAAACAAGTTCCTGCTCCCATGAGTTTGTAATCTAAATTTCGACTGTGGAGGTGAGCAGAAAGCAAAGGCTGAGGGAAGTGGGGTGGAGGGAGAGCAAAGTTTGTGTAACAAGGAGAAATGTGAACAAAGGATGCAATCTTGTAGGGTGACCATATTTTGGAAACCAAAAAGGAGGACAACATGTCCAGCCCCCAAGGGGGCATGCCCACCAACATGTCCAGCCCCCAAGGGGGCGTGCCCACCAACATGTCCAGCCCCCAAGGGGGCGTGCCCACTCAAACATGGCCTTGGTCACATGTCTGCTTTCACAGCACACAAGACAAACCTGTTCTACATAACATCTTAATGTTAAAATCACTGGAATAAAGACCAAGTGAGACATTCAATGTATCTGAAATAAACTTCACTCATTCCTACTTTTGTAGCTTTTGCTGTACTCTGTGTGATACAGTTTCCCCTTCCCTCAAATATCTTTTCTGACTGCAAGTCCTTTACTGGATGACCATAGTCTCATCTTTCCTAACATTTAACACTCTTTCCCCATCTTGTAAACATCTACCTGGGAGTAAGCCCCATGGACCTTACTTTGGAGCAAGACTACGCTGAAATTTAGTTGCACATAGATTGCAATCCTATAAACAGTTATCTGGGAGCGAATCCCATTGAATTTAATGGGACTTACCTCTGAGTATATGTGCTGTTAGGCTGCATTTCACTTGGAGTGAGAACCCTCCATCATTTGGACTAGGGATGGCAGCATACTACAATTGCTCTCTTAACCTCACATATAGGTTGACTCTTGCTGTAGATATTCTGTATGCATAAATGCATTTATTCTTAGTAGTACATTGTGTTTTAAAAATGTGAATGCTGTTTAAGGAACCAGGATGGGTGTGTGTGTACATGTGTGAGGAAGACTACTTTGAATAGATGACACAAATATTTGCAAATATATTTATATGACATACAAGTTAAGTGACCCATATTTTGGCAGTATGGATCCGACAACCTGTTTCTTTCTAGGTCATGTTTAAGTTAATGTACAGAGCTGTGTTCTTGCAGCTGTGTTGAATCAGTATCCAAATAAAAGGCTTCAGTCTGCATTGCTGTCAGCCTAGCACCTTAACACCAGTAGAATACTGAATTCATATGAAAAATGTGTAAGTTAAAAATACAAAGAGAGAGAGAGAGAAATTTTCCAAGAAATACTTTTTTTGTTATTTATGTGCACAACAGCCTGCCTCCAAATATTTGTCCGTTTTTATCTTCAGAAATAATTGGCTACTGCTCTATTTCATATCCAGTCTGCAAAGCAATATGATCAACTGCAAGGGTTCTTTTTTTAAAAGAAAAATCCTTAAGACTCTGGGATCAAGCAGAGAATTTGGTGTAGATCCAAATGAGAGGAATATATTGTTATTTTAGAGTCTGAGTAATTGCTTGAAAACAGAGCTGTAAAGTCATTTGAAGAAGAAGAAGAAAACCCAACAGAATTCACAGATGGTTTGGAAATAAGTCCAAATTGCAGTCAGTCCACTTAACATCTTAAAAGAGAGAGAGAGAGAGAGAGAGAGAGAGAGAGAGAGAGAGAGAGAGAGAGAGAGATGCTTTTGCTTTTCTCTTTCCCTTCACTCCAAATGTTGCTGCCTGCTCCAAAACATATGTGCTTCTTTCTTTAAACTGAGCTGTGCCTCTGAGTCATGTTCTGCCTCTCCCCGCATTCATACAACATTCGCTTTGAAAATGTGCACCCGTGCATTTATTTTTAAAAGATATATTTACATTTTATAAAAGTTGGAGAGGAGGCTTTTTTGTTGTTGCGTATTTTCAAAAGCAGTTGCCATGAGTACGTTAAGAATCAGTTGTAGAAAGAAAGATTAATAAGACGTTCAGAATTGCAACATGCATGGAGGATAGATCTGTCGCCGGCTGAACCTCCATGTTCAGAAGCAGTGTACCTGTAAACACCAGATGCTGGAAACAAAAGAAAGATGGCGGTACCAGGGCTACAAGATGAAGCACATGCCTGGACAGTGAAGAAATCCCAACTATGAGAGGGGCATTTCCCTTTTTTTGGTAACATGGAAATGACTGCTGTATTGATACGACTGTTGTAACCCACTTTGTGCTAGGCCGCAACTCACTTATGGTCCCAATGGTTTAAGAACGTAAGAAGTGCCACACTGGAACAGACCGAGGGTCCATCTAGTCCAGCATTCTGATGACCAACCAGCTATCAACCAGGGACCCACAAGCGGAACCTGGATGCAACAGCACCCTCCCATCCATGTTCCCCAGCAACAGGTGTATACAGGCTTACTGCCTCTGATACTGGAGTTGATGACCAATGTGTTTTTTTTTCTTTTAGTTGTTGACCAACACTTGATCAGTTAATAAATGGTGTCCTGACAGTTAGGACACATTGGAGGTTACTCTGTCTGGTTAGAAATCCCTCTAAAAGGTCAAAGCTATTTCACAAGCTAAGGAAGTCTATCTTTGGCATTTGTGTCCAATTCAGGAAAACACACTGCCCCAAAGACCAAGTTTTTGATTACTTCACTCTTCCTCTATCAAGGACACTTTTCATGTTGTTGTTTTTAACCAGCTCCATTCAGTTTACTGGAATAACCCCAAAAGCAGAATTTGGACTGCACTATGTTCCTCCTGCAATTGCTTGAAAGATGTGTGCAAATAGTTCTTATTGCGCCCATCTTATTGGCACCTGATCACCTTGAACTTGGATTTGTAGAGCTAATTCTGTCCTTCAATAGTGAAGAATTAACCAAAGAAAAAGGCTACATCCGTCTTCCGAGGGTGCTGGCTTGGCATGAGGAATTCTTTCTACTATCTAGAGATTATTTAGCATTTTGATATTGGTGTTTTCATCTGTCGAAAGATTTAAGGATCACAGTGTAGTATATTCAAGTACCAAGCATTTTTCATTGTCGCATTAGTGACAGTAGAACGCGTAGCTAGTTGTACCAGATTTATCTTTCCTCATATTGATTGTGTGTCCAGCTGTACTGTTTGCAGAAACTCAGCTACGTTGAAAGTGAACCGGATCCAATGGGCAGTATTTAAAGACCAGGATGAGGGTGGTACTGAGGCCTTGTTTTCTGAAGCACTGATTTGTTTTAAATCCTGGGCTTTCTGAGACTCTTATTAGCACATGCTAAACATTTTGCAGGAAATAATAGAGACACTCCTAGCAATGAGTGGATGAGGCTAGAGGAAGAATCTTGTGCCATATAGGTTTATTGTAATTATCTGTCTTAACAAAGCCCGGTCTGGAAACAAAGCCCTATGAAGAGAGAGTGAAACAACTGGGCATGTTTAGCCTGGAGAAGAGAAGATTGAGGGGAGACATGATAGCACTCCTCAAATACTTGAAAGGTTGTCCCACAGAGGAGGGCCAGGATCTCTTCTCGATCCTCCCAGAGTGCAGGACACGGAATAACGGGCTCAAGTTAAAGGAAGCCAGATTCCGGCTGGACATCAGGAAAAACTTCCTGACTGTTAGAGCAGTACGACAATGGAACCAGCTACCTAGGGAGGTTGTGGGCTCTCCCACACTAGAGGCTTTCAAGAGGCAGCTGGACAATCATCTGTCAGGGATGCTTTAGGGTGGATTCCTGCACTGAGCAGGGGGTTGGACTCGATGGCCTTGTAGGCCCCTTCCAATTCTACTATTCTATGATTCTATGATTCTAAGTAGAGCAAGTCGAAGCTTTAATACTGTACCATATTCCCTATGTCTTTTGTCTGATTGCTCCCTTTGAAGAGACCAGGCCTTGATTACTAATCAATAAAGCGCTTTTGAACCCTCTGTCGTTGGAATGGTGGAGTCGTGCTTAAGGGCTGTTTGGATCTCGTCCTTGGGTGAAAAGAACATTGATCTAACAACAAGATGGCTATTTGCAATCTGTGTGAGCCCAGGTAATAGACTGGGATATATATCTCCCATATGGATCTTAATAACATGGGAACACCCCTACAACATCCAAATCAACTGTGGTCACTGAGCTAAAAGGAGCATCTGTGCTTATATCTCTTGGCACATGAACTCTGAAACACACAATATGAGCAGCCTCATGGCATGCTGCTTTCAGATGCTGCCTTTGCCTTGTGGGCAAAAAGAATGCTCCAGAGGCCTCACATGTTTCTTAATCGCTATCTCGTACACCGCTAATAAAACAGGATGCCGCTTTAAACTGAATCAAACCATCACTTTATCTAGCTCAGGATTGTCAGTGCTGAAAGGCACCAGCTCTCTTTTCTCAACCCGGCTCTCCCTGGTGACGCTAAGGATTGGACTGCCTGCATGCAAAAGAATGTTCTACCACTCAGCTGCAGCCCTTCCCCCCTAATTCCCATCCTAAAATCTGCCTACATGGGCCATGCACTCCGGTCCAAGTTACTGATCCTGAGACTCCCATGTGCTTCGCTTATTTTGATTCCAAGCCCTCCCACCAAGATACGAGACAATAAAAAAGTCTGCTGTGTAACCCACACGGCTCTATTCAACAAATGAACATCTCTTCACACCCAGTGGGAGGATGAATGCCACAAGCTATCCTCTAAGCTTAATTAGCCTAACAAAGCTAGGCAGTTGCCTTTCAACTGAAATGGAGAGTTTCTCCATAGTCTAACCTGCACGTTACCTCAGGGAGGGTCTTTTTGAGAAGCTTCTGGTGAGTGGCTATCCTAAAGGACCCCTCCCACCTCCTCTCAACTCCACCTGCTTGAGCCTGTGGTGGACTCTTGTCAACTCTGAATTTTCCTCCCCCTCTGACAGAGGCTGAGTTCTCAGGGCGGGACGAGGATGGTCTCTGAACCTTCGACATCCTGTCCGATAAGCTCCTGGGAAGATTCGTTCTTGACTCCTGAAGAGTCTTGGAGAGTCAACTCCCCCACTTCCTGTTTTGGCTGGTATACCTCCTCCTCCTCCTCCTCCTTCCTCTTCTTCTTCTTCTTCTTCTTCTTCTTCTTCTTCTTCTTCTTCTTCTTCTTCTTCTTCTTCTTCTTCTTCAGATTCTGAGTCCAATTCCTGAAACAAGCCTGTTCTTGATACTTCTTGGGTGGCAAAAGCAGAGAAGAAGAGGAGATCATATTCATATTCCTTGGACCTCTTCTCCCCATCACCCCACCTGGCCTGGAGTGATAAATACTATTTGTCTTAACATATCAAATGCTGAGTTTAATTACAGCCTCTAGCTGAATAGGATCTTCTGGGATCTCACCCAGAGAACTACCCACTCTCCGCCTCTTCCCTAGCAAAGCACGGAGTAGCAAAGTGTTCATCCCGTCTTGCATAAGTAAGGAGCATTAGCTCATCAGAAAACATTCTCACTGGTTACTCAAAAGCAAGCTGAAGTATTCTGTTGTTGTTTTTTGTGTTTTTCTAATGTCTGTTTCCTAAGTAACTCTTTAACAAGCCAAACACAATTTTAAAATAATATTGTTGATTATAATCTTAACTGGAGCACACAGAAAATAACTGATTTGGCTTTACATTCCCACTCACTTCATATTGTTACTGTTGACATTTTGCTAGTTTTTCTTTTCTTTTCGGGTTACAAATAAGGGGCTACAAAGGGGACAAAGTGAAGTGTTGTAGTATGTCTTGTCTCCTAAAAAGAGTGCTTTCAGCCAGCAATTTCACTTCCTGGTTCACTTACAAGTTCTATTTTTCTTTCTGTGGCTACTATACTTGCTCACGCCTCATTGCACTGTTTTTTTTTTTTTGGTTTTTTTTTTGAGGGGGAGGGAGTTGCCCCCTTGGCTTCTTCAAACCCACTTCTGTATCCCCCCCCCCACAGCTCTCTCCTCCTGCTTGTGTAATGAAACACAAAATGGACTAAACCAACTCCACTGTACCTGCATTGTATATACAAGAATATTTTTGAGTAAAACTGTTTCCTCTCCTTCACTTAAGAAGGGTGAGGTCTCTTTTATTGTGCTAAGATAGCTTGTGTGCATGTGGGACGGGTAAACGCTTATTCTGTTTTGCCTTTTGTTTTCTCTGTTAATTGCCTTTCTAACAGGAGGCATCATCACTAAATAATCCCATCACTTCACATGTCCTGGTCAGCTTTTCCGATCTGTTCCTAAACATAATCTTCTGATATCTTTGGAAACATAGCCATCTTTGCTTTCCAAAAATACAGAGGAAGTCATTTCCACTGTGTCCACTGCTCCATATTTTCCTCGGATGTAATCCTTCAAGAAAGTGGGTATTACCTCTTAAAATAAAAGTAAAATTAAATATATACATGGATGTAACCCACACTGATCCATTCCTACTTCATTTTTCTTGGAAGGGCGCCTCAAACAGATGATGAGATCCAAATTTAATAAACTAGCAACTGCTCCCCTTGCACGATCCAGATTTTATCTCTCAGTTGGAGACCGGGTTTCATTTTAATTTGGATGAGAGAGAATAAAACTCGTAATACTCATGCATGAAAGTTGCTACACCTTACGTTTCAGAATTCCATTTTATATTAATGCCCATTACTCTGCGCTTCTTTTCAATATATCACCGCAATGCCGTATTCATGGAAAAGCACCAACCGGACCAGAACCTGAAAATGGCAGCGGCGGAGTTGCTAAAAACATAAGAAAAGCACAGCACAGCTTCTCACAGATGGCTCTAAGGAGAGAGAGAATGATCAGATGGTGGTGATGGTGAGGAATAACACAAAGGGGAAGAAACGACAAGAGGATTAACACATTTTAATCCCTTATTTAAAAATAACTCCCCCTCTTCTTCTTCTTCTTTTACTATTTGAAAGAAAAGAGAAAATTTAATCCTATGTGTACCTTAAGTCCTATTATTACACTAGTGTGCCCTTTTAGAGCTCTTGTGAGAATTACTGAAAAGCAACCCCCCAAAATAGATAACAATACATTTATTAAAATGCATCTAAAAACAACAATAAAGTCAGTAATAATGAGGCACCGATTGAAGCAACCAGAAATTCACCCAAAGCCAGAGAAGAACAGCAGCTGCTCAAAACGAAAGCAGAGGGTATAGAAACAGCTGTCACCAACCAGTAAAAGACTTCTGAAATTATAAGGAGGGGGGGACAAACAGGCCTCTCCAGGAAGGGCATTCCAAGGCGCTGGTGCAACAACTGACTACAGAAGAACAGATGAGTATAAACTGGCATTGTTATAATTTTTATTTATTTATTTATTACATTTTTATACCGCCCAATAGCCGAAGCTCTCTGGGCGGTTCACAAAAATTAAAACCACGGGAAGCATAACAAAACAACCAACAGTCTAAAACCACAAATGCAAAATGCAATATAAAAAGCACAATCAGGATAAAACCACACAGCAGAAATTGATATAGATTAAAATATGGAATTAAAACAGCAAAGTAAGTTAAATTAGGTGTTAAAATACTGAGAAAATAAAAAGGTCTTCAGCTGGTGACGGAAGGAGTACAGTGTAGGCGCCAGGCAGACCTCTCTGGGGAGCTCATTCCACAGCCAGGGTGCCACAGCAGAGAAAGCCCTCCTCCTAGTAGCCACCTGCCTCACTTCCTTTTGCAGGGGCTCACGGAGAAGGGCCCCTCTGGATGATCTTAAGGTCCGGGCAGGAGGCGTTCCTTCAAATAACCTGGCCCTAAGCCATTTAGGGCTTTGAATGTTAGTACCAGCACTTTGAATCGGGCCCAGACCTGGACTGGCAGCCAATGAAGTTGCAGAACTTCAAGCCCAGGGACCAAATTCCGAATTCTGTGTTCCCAATCTGGCCTGCCAGGACTCCCTGGATAGTTACATTCCTTACCCAACGGTTTCATGATTTACTAGCTTTTGCGCAGTGCTATCCCCATTTTAAAGGTTGGAACACCTCTCCTAAGACTTAGTTACTAGCGCTAAGAGCTTTATGCTGCAATAGTCTGGTACTTTGGTCCCGCCCCCTTTTTCCTTTGGCTCCTCCCACTATTGGAACGTGGCCCACGAGAGCTTCGTCTCAGGAAGCTGAAAGAGCCTCAACACCTTTGTGCGAAATGATGCCACACCTGTTGACCCAAACGATTGGGACTGGGTTGTACAATGATGTACTACCCATCTTGCCCACTTCCTTGCGCGTTTACTGTGCAGAGTGGCAGGATTTGGATTTAAACTTAACATTTGGGACCCAACTTTGCTAAGTGGTTCCCCTGAGAAGTCCTGTTCCTACCGTTCTGGCACTGCTAACGTCATATTAAAAAGGGCGGGGGGGGGGGGGACAACGACAGGCCAGTGAAACAACATATGTAGACATCTATGTGCAAGGAAATGTTCAAAATGTTAGTTTATTGAGGGTAGAAAAACATGTTACAGAAAGGCTTGTCATTAGTTTCTCTATCAGCCCTTACAGTCAGAACTACAAAGACTCTTGAATTCCATTAACAATCCATTATTTACTGCAAACCACCAAAGAGAAACCTTTCTCATTAAGCTTTGACTTATTTCCTCAGGGGGCGGGGAGGTTCCCCCCCCCCCCCGCATCTGCAGGTAAAGTAAGATCTTTACTTAATGCAGTAAAATGAAAAATCTGTATTAAGCGCAGGTAAATCTCTGAACCCACCCGTTTAGAAGGCTAAAACTATCAAAGTTCTGGCAACAGAAAAGAGGAAACAAAGGAAGAGAACAACGTCACAGAGTCCTTCAAAGACGGGCGCTTAAGAAACGCTCCTTTTAATGCCATCGATTCTTCGCGATCAATATTTTCCCCAATAAGAAAGTCCCACATCACCTCGTTCCCTGCATTAGCCCCACAGTGAATTTAATTAGCCATTAGACGTGCGAGAGGGGGTGTGGGGATTGTTACTCCCCCCTCACTCTTTTTTTTTCATGTTTTGTGTAATATCCCCCGCTTGTTTTGCAAGAATCCATCCCCCAGCCAGAGTGATTCAAACTAAAAATGTTATAGATAACACTGTTCCACAATTACTCCAATGGAGATATACCAAATTAGAATTTTTGCTCCCTGAACCCTCTTTGCCATTAACACAACATTTTGCTAAGTGTCAGAAGCCTAGAGATTTATCTTGCCCCTTTAAAACACAACCTCAGGCCAGGGCCCAATTTTGGCCCTTCTAGGAATCTCAATTCAGCCTCCAAGTTTCCCTACAAGAGTGTGACCTCTTTCCCTGGCTCCACCCCTCTATCCCCAACCCCCCCTGGACGCGCCCAACATTGGGCATGTCCGAGTGTGTGTGCGAGCAGTGGCAGCTGCTCAGTGGGCATCTGGGAAAATGTAAATCTGAATAATTCAAATGCCCGATTCTCAATTTGGATCCAGATCCGAAGTGGGTCAGATTGGGTCTGAAGCGGGCCGAGGTGGATCAGGGAATCGGCCTTTGAAATGGGTTGGGGGGGTCCATGCACAGCCCTATTCAATAGCCATCGAGTGTTGAATCCAGTTAGAGATCACACTTGTAGTGGTAGTGATAATATGCTAAACTAATAGTACTAACCCTGTACTCCCTTACTAACCCAGCGATCAGGAACTTTCAGCGCAAGGGCCTAATCTGGTCGCTAGATACTCTCTTCAGGCGACATGCCCTCCATCAGACCACTCCTTCCATTTCCCAACCTTCCTCACTGGGGGCCCAGAGAGTACGCTCCACAAGGGTGAACCAAACTTTGTCTTAACAATGTTACCTTTGATAGAAGGCAAGAGAGGGCTCTGTCCATGTGCTTCTGGAAATGGGTGAGAGTGATTGAACTCTACTCAGTGCTTCCGAAATTGCATGGGTTGTGCTGAGCACTGCCAAGAAAGTGCTCTGCTCACTCTTCCCTCTGGTATGGCTGATATAAGTCCTGCTCAGTCACATCGAAAGCAAATAATCCAATGGGTAAGGATCCATTTCTGGACAAACCAACCAGGATTGACTGTGACTGATAGTTATATTTGAGATAATAATAGGGCTATTACAGCGAATATGGGGCGAGGGACAGGATGACAGTGGGACTGTTCAGGCAACATGCTAAGCCATGGTTATGCCACTAATTCTTTTGTAGCAAATGGTTAGTGAGTGTGTTTAAACTGTGGTTATGTAGCCACCATGGTTGGGAATGGTTCACACGACACACTGTGCCATAATGTTTAGCTCAAAATGCTTAAACACCATGGCTTAGCTTGTTGTCTGAACAGGATCAGAGAAAGTAAAGTGAATTGGTATGAGTGTTACTGGCACCAAGAACTTTAAGCTAAAATATGCAGGTGTTTTTGGTATTTTGGCTCTGCGCCTTGAACAGCTCCTTTAGAGTTCTGACTTGTTCTGACTGAAACCTGGAGCGGATTCACTGCCCCACTGATGTCAGAACCACCAGACACCACTGACTGAAAGAGAATCATAGAATCATAGAATCATAGAATAGCAGAGTTGGAAGGGGCCTACAAGGCCATCGAGTCCAACCCCCTGCTCAATGCAGGAATCCACCCTAAAGCATCCCTGACAGATGGTTGTCCAGCTGCCTCTTGAAGGCCTCTAGTGTGGGAGAGCCCACAACCTCCCTAGGTAGCTGAGTCCACCGTCGCACTGCTCTAACAGTCAGGAAGTTTTTCCTGATGTCCAGCCGGAATCTGGCTTCCTTTAACTTGAGCCCGTTATTCCGTGTCCTGCACTCTGGGAGGATCAAGAAGAGATCCTGGCCCTCCTCTGTGTGACAACCTTTTAAGTATTTGAAGAGTGCTATCATGTCTCCCCTCAATCTTCTCTTCTCTAGGCTAAACATGCCCAGTTCTTTCAGTCTCTCTTCATAGGGCTTTGTTTCTAGACCTCTGATCATCTAGAGGTTCAGCACTCCTGCTATAGATAGTCTAAGCTAGGTGGACAAAGACTCTTATTCAGTGTAAGGCAGCTTCTTCCTAGTCAGAAGCTTATTGTGAATTCAGAAATAGCTACCAAAGGCTTTTTCAGTAAAACAGCACATTGAAGACCTAATATAAAATTCATATGTAAAGAAATAAAATAAATGGCTATCCTAGGGGCTACTTTTATAGAGAGAGAGTGATATACATATTATTCCACCCCAGTGTGGTATCCCAGGCAGTGTTACACTTTGACTGGTAAATATGGATGGCCTTTTGGGGGTCGCTGGACTTCCATGGCACCTGACTTGACTGGCTTTTATGAGCCAAGCCACTTGGTTTCCCCTGAATTCCGAAGACTTTTTGCGTATTTTCGGGGTCTTGGATGTAATTTGCGCAAATAGGGAGTTTTGTGCATTATAGCCACAAATTGCGGAAATGACAGCCATGATTTGCACACATAGTGGTTGTAATGTATGCAAATCCAAACCCACCAAAAATCTACTAGCTGGCTTGACTTGTTGCAGCTGAGTTTGCCAGCTAGTAGAAGATGGAATGGAATCCAGGAGCTGAGCTGATGAAAGCTCGTCAAGTTCCATACCCCAATCGGATTCCTCCAACATCTGTACTGGTAAGTTCCGAGATCAAATTCCCACTCAGACATAAATCTTCCTGGGTGTTTTGGTTAACCTAAAAGTTAACCTATAGACACTCCCATCGAAGAAAGGTAGGATGCAAATACGATAGATAAATGAAAAGCACTTTGCATTGTACTAATTCCATATCAGGACACAGTCAATCCTTACAGAGCTATGATTCTTCCTGGTATTGGATGTCTGGATATTTGTTGTTTGCTTTCTTTAAAAATGTGCAGCGGTTGCAAACTATGCTGCTCTAAAATCCTACAAGGAAGTCCATTTAACACGTTAAAAGTGGCAGAAAGTGTACCCCTGAGTTTTGCAGTTGGATATATATATTTAAGGAAGCAACACGAAGAATGCAGCAATTTGCTCAGGGACAAGTGAAAGATCTGTCCTTGTTTTGATCTGCCATTTTGCATTGCAGCACACAAGGTCATCTGCTAGGAGAAGACAGAGGAGAAGTGGAGGAGAAACCCCCCCAACCAAGCAAGCGTACATTTCATGTCTACTTGATAGAAAGGAACCATAAACCTTTGCACCCTTTTCCCATCCACATGCAAAGAAGCTGGCTTAGTATAAGACCATCAGTCCACCTAATTCAGTGTTGCCCACATGGATTGGCAGCGGCTCTCCAGGTGAGCCTAACTATCAGGAAATGCCGGGACTGAACCTCAGATCTTCTGCTTGCAAGGCAAGATGGGCATGAAAGGGACCTCCAGCGTCTAGATCCAACCTACATATTTATTCTAATCAACCGTAAAGAAGCAGCAGCAGCAGAAAACAACAGAGTACTGCCATGAAATTATTCATAAACTAGAGACGGTTAAAAGCCAAATTCAGTAAGACAGTAGTTCACCTCCCAAGTGATGGAGAGTTCTTTGATCTAGTGGAGGTTCCCATCAGTAGAACAAGGAGCGAAACAATTTTCGGCAATTTCCCCTCCCCATTGCAACCCTTTGAACCACCTCTACTGCTGTTCAGGAGGGTCCCCCAACCTCCAGAGAACGGGACGGGGGGGTTCGTGTAAGGGTTGTTTTTAAATTGTTAATTTAGTGTTTTATCCACCTTGAGTTCTCTGGAGGAAAGGCGGGGCCTAAACATTGTAAATAAATGAATAAATTAAAGAGCTTCAAGGCTTCAACAAAAACAATAGCAACCCTGTGTGCAGCTGCTGTAAAAAGAAGAAGAAGCAAATTCCATGTTGGGGATGATTAGGGAAAGGAAAGGGAAATAAAATTGCCGATATCCTGATGCCTTCATACAAATCTATGGTGCGACCATACTTGGGATACTGTGTACAGTTCTGGTCACCTGACCTCAAAAAAAGAATATTGTTACAGTTGGCGAAGACGCAGAAAAAAGCAACCAAAAAGACCAAGGGGCTGGAGCAATTCTCGATGTCGAAACTGGTTGCGTTTGGGGGTTTTCAGCTTAAAAAATGGGTCAAGTAAAGGGGGGAATGTGATATAGATCAGGGGTCCTGAACAGTTTTAGACCCATGGGAACATCTGAATATTTGAGAAAGTGCTGTGGGCACCACCACAAAATGGCTCCCATAGAAGATGTGGCTACTGTGGGTGGGGGCTGGCTAGTCCAGAGGTGTGCATCTGTGGGAGGGGGAAGCAAAGCAAGGCTAGAGGCTGGGAGGGATGGGGAAAAGAAAAGTGTTGCCTACTGGCCCACCAAATCTTCCATCGCTTAGACCTTTCCCCTTTTCTCTGTCTCTCTCTCCCTCCACTCCCAGCCTCTAGCCTCACCATTTCTCTCCCCCAACCCTTTCCCGCACTATTTCTTTCCTTTCCCCCATCCCTGGCCTTCTTTCTCTCCCTTCCTAACCTCTAGCCTTGCTCTTTCTCTTCCCTCCTCTTTGCCTTGCTTTTGCTGTTGCTTAAACAGCCGATAACTGGCAGGTTCATGGACCAAGAAGGTAGGGAAGTTGGAGGAATCTGGGGGGTGACGCTCGGTGCGTTTTTGTCAGTTCCCCCCCCCCCCCCGATTTTGATCCATTTTCCGCTAACTGGCCCGACTTCGTCTACAGCAAGTTGGGCCAGTTAGCAGGTTTTCTTTTCCCATTTTTTTTAAAATTGGGCAAATTATAGCTGGATTCTGTGCAAATTTGGTAATTTGTGCAAAATTGCACAAAGTATCTCTGCAATTTGCTGAAATTAAACATTTTGGGCACAATTTGTGCAAACGATGCAAATTTGCACCCATTTCTCCCGCAAATTTGCGTCCTACCTTCTCACCACGCAGCCGCTATGGCTCCTCATCCTCTTCTTCGTCATGGATCCCACTTACTTACTTGGAAGGCAGGCAGAGAGACCGTGAGCAAGGAGGCCGTGGCGTCTCCTGCTTCTCCTTCTCACCGCTGCCACCACCACCACCACTGTTGTCTGGGCCAGAGTGAGAGGCAGGTAAACAAGCAGGTTGCAATGGTGAGGAGGAAGAACAAGTCTATGGGGCTTTTGTTGGTGGGCCCCCACTGGGCTGCGTCCCCTTGGCAGGTGGCCAACCAGGCCTACCTTTGACGCCAGCCCTGCACAGAACATTCCCCTTCTACGCCCTTGCAAATGTAGCCTTAAACAGCAGCAGCAAGGCAATACATTCTTACCGGAAGCCTGCATGAAAACGAAACAAACCAAAAGTCTACTTCATTAGTTCAGAACATAAAGGTTGCTCCTTGCCCTTATAGAAAGGGGGTGGGGGGGGGAGAGAAAAGTGAGATCTTCACAATTAACAGCAGAATCTCAAGAATCGCTCGTTTGCAGTGCTATATTTTAAACTCCGGCCTGACGTTTCGGCGATATGTCTGCTGAATATTAACGAGCCCGCAAAGATCCCAGGGCTGCTGCTTAAAAAACTATTGCTTTCTTTCCCTGTTACGTGCAGTGCCTTATTTTTGTTGGAAAGTAGCAGGTGCTGCCTTCCTGGCAATTTTAGCAGAGAGAGAGAGAGACCGAGAATTGAGCCAATGAACCGGGCAAACCTCTTGCACGCAGGTGAGTCATAGAAGAAGAGTGTTAATGTATATGTGTGCATGTGATTTTGTGTGTCTGTCATTATGTACGTGTGTGTGTGTGAGAGAGAGTGAGAGTGAGAGAGAGGGGACTTATGTGTAGTTTAACTTCTCTGGATAGTAGATAATTTCACCAATGCAGCCCTTTTCTTCATTCCTTGATAGGAATGACCCTATTCAGACAACACACCAAGCCACCATGGTTAAGTATTTTGAGCTAAACATTATGGCTTAGCATGACATGTGAACCATGACTTAGTGTGTCTTGTGAACCATTCCTAACCATGGTGGCTACATAACCACAGTTTACGCACACTCAATAACCATTTGCTGCAAAAGGGTTAGCAGCCTAACCGTGGCTTAGTGTTTTGTCTGAACAGGCCCGCTGTCACTAAGTTCAAGAATTTTTATTTATTTATTTATGTATTGCATTTTTATACTGCCCAATAGCCGAAGCTCCTTGGGCGGTATTAGTTGGGTTAACTCAGCTGTACCCAACCTGATGTGTTGGACTATAGTACCTATCATCCTGCAGCCAGCATGACCATAAGCAGGAGGGATCCCTGGCCATGCTGGCTAGAGATGATGAGGGTAGTAGTCCTGAGTTAAATAATCTGCCTTAGAATGGAATAAATTTGAATAAATCTGCATAGTACTCAAATTTCAAGAAACGTGCTTTTTGATACTGAAGAAAGCCTAATTCAGTTTACAATTTGACCACCTATTGTTGGAAGGGCTACTTTTTTTTAAAAAAAAATTAAAATTAAAATCTTTTATTCTTTCTGCTGTTATAACAGACCAGAAGAAAAATAACGTTAAAGAAAGAACTTGTGTCCTTGGTCAATATCAGTCCAGTTTTGGGGTTAAATATACCCAAACAGAGCCATAAAAACAAGACATCTGGGGGCAGTGTTAAGTGGAACACTGTTTGCAAGTGAAGAAATCACTGATAACTTTCCTTCTCCTGTAGAACAATATGGTTGCATAGAAGACAATGGGGTCAATGATACTCCAAATAACAGGGGGGAAACTATACAAAAGGTGGGAAATCACCAAATGACTGATAGTTGGGGGAAAGGGATGGGGCCTTCTGGAGATCCCTTGGGGCGCTGGATTGAGGCTTCAGGAAAGTCAGATTTGGCCACCCAGCCTGACAACCTGCACCTTTGATATAAGCCATCTTCCAATGGCTACAGTCTCATGCACACTTGCTTGGGAGTAAGCCCTATTCAATACAGTGGGATTTGCTTCCAAGTAAATATGCAGAGGTTCCAGTTGTATAACTGTGGTTTATGAATCTACTAAAAGCTTTCAGCTCTATTTCTAAATGACAACCGTTACCCAGAGGACCTTCTCTTCTGCTGCTCCCAGACTGTGGAACGGCCTGCCGGAGGAGACTCGTCAGCTTGACAGTCTTTAAGCATTCAAGAAAGCTATCAAGACTGATCTCTTCCGGCAGGCCTATCCAGTAGAATTTTAGGATACTTTTAGCATGCTTTTAGGATGTTTTTAACAGTGTACTATGTTTTTAATTAGTATTTTATGTATTTTATGTTTGCTGTTGTTCCTCACCTCAATCCAATTGGACAGCCAGGTAAGAAATACATTATTATTATTATTATTATTATTATTATTATTATTATTATTATTAATGGCTGGGCACCTAACACATATTTTGGACTGAGACCAAAGATCAGACAGGAAAACTTGAGACAATTGAGGGTGTCAGACTGGTGCATGTTTTTACTTCTGGATTTCAAAGTCATTTTATTTATTTTAAAGAGCCTCGTGTGGCGCAGAGCGGTAAAGCAGCAGTTTCTGCAGCCGAAACTCTCCCCACGGCCTGAGTTCGATCCCAGCGGAAGCTGGTTTCAGGCAGCCGGCTCGGGTTGACTCAGCCTTCCATCCTCCCGAGGTCGGTAAAATGAGTACCCAGTTAGCTGGGGGAAAGGTAATAACGGCCGGGGAAGGCAACGGCAAACCACCCCGCTATAAGGCCTGCTAAGAAAACATCAGCGAAAGCTGGCGTCCCTCCAAGAGTCAGTAATGACTCAGTGCTTGCACGAGAGGTTCCTTTCCTTTCCTTATTTATTTTATAGATCAGACTATAAACAAGGGCCTCTTCTGAGCCCCTGACTCACATACATCAGAATCAAGTCTCTTTACTCCTTTTTCCTCTGACATACAATTGTCTTATTTTTCATCGTACGCAGAGCTGGTTCATCTGTGGGATGCGGAGTGGAATTCCCTCCAGTTCCATTCGTCAGCAAGCTTGTCAGCCTGATTCTGCCAGTGGAATCTTGATTATTGACTGAGAAAAGGGAAGAAGTCATCAGCTTGACACAAGAGGGAGAGATGCAAACATAGATGCCAAAGTCCAGTTCGAACATGACTCCAGGGGGACTTCATCCAAGAAGGGGTGGGGGACCCTACGGAGACTTTCTGCACAACTGAGGACCCTGAAGAACATAACATCACAGAAGAGAAACCCAAGTTACTGAGACCAGTGACTCCTCATACTGCACCTGGGATCCCACGTCAACCCCAGATTCTCCTCTTTTACCCCCAGTTCCCGAAGAGCAGAGGTGGTATCATTCCCAGTAAGATGTCCCGAGCTGGAAGAGGAATGCTTGTCTAACTGGGTCCACTCAGGAGCAGGGAGCACTAGGTATGCATTAGGGCCCAGCAGAAGAAGAGAAAGGAGGAGGAGTTGAGTGAGAGGATATAAATTTCCAAGTCTTTCCTTGTACCATTTTAGGTCCACGGTCATGTTGAGGCCCTGCTCTACACATCACTGTAGTTTGGATTGCACAGTTCCAATATGGGTCAGATCTTAAACAGGGGTTTAGGTGGGGCAAATTTCACAGGGAAGCCAGGCAGGTATAAATCAGTATCATGGAAAACTCTGAGTGGTGTTAGGGCTGAAAGTCAGACAGGGTTGTTTGTATGTTGTTCCAACAAGGAGTGGAGCAAGACTGAGCTTTAAATAAGAGTTTAGTTGAATTTAGGCTGGTTGGCCCCATTTCCATACTGACTGAAGCTTTGTGACTTAAAGGGGCCTGGAGTGTTCTAGCAGACTCAAACTGTCATGACATGGGACTGGCTGTGTCAGGCTAATGTTCTCATGGCCAAAGTCCTCAGAGTCCAAGGACAGCAATGCAACCTCTTTTGGGCACAGGAGCTTATGTCTGGAATCTTTCTGGGGAACTGGGCTCTTGGTCCTGTGGAGGTGGATGTGATTGAATCCTCTTCCTGACCCAATAATTCCAGAGCTGCTTCTTCCAAGAGCAAAGGGTGGGGTCCTCCAAGGATGAGGGTCTGCGGTCCTGGTTTGTGAAACTCAGGGGCCTTTATTGGCAAAATTGCTCCACTCCAACACCTCTGTACAGGCTAAGCATTAAGATCCTGGCTGTGTTCAGACTAAACAATGGTTTGGCACTATGTGAATGAGCCTCAGTGTCATTTCTGCTACCTTTTTAGTGGGACCAGCCCTGAACTGCATGAGTCTTCAGAGGAAGTGGAGGATCCTATTGCTTAATCAAGTGCTGAGAGGGTTTCAGACACAACCAATCAGCCACTGAGCCCATCACCTGTGAATATAACCTGCCTGAGGAGACCACAGGTTGGCTTGGGAAGTACCAGTACTCTCTGACTGGTCTCCTTCCCTTGCTCCAGATCATAAGAACATAAGAGCCATCCTGGAATAGACCAAGGGTTCATCTTGGCCAGCATTCTGTTCACACAGTGGCCAGCCAGCCGCCCATGGGAAAGCCACAAACAGGACGTGAGTGCAACATGAGATCCACCAGGTTGTTCCCCAGCACCCCAGACGCAGTGGCCTGTCACACTGGAAGCTCAGAGCTGGAGGCACGGTACCCCTTTGCCATCCTGAGATCACCTCTTCCGGGAGGACCTAGATGAACTGCTAAAGCAGCAACACCAACTCTAAAGCTCAGTTGAATCTCCCTGCAACTCTTTGTTGGACAGCTCCCCTGTAACCCTGAACCTTCTGATCTGGACAGCTCCTGGTAAGGGAAGATTTTGTTCCATATGATAAGGACAGGAGTGGCAGGCTTGTACTCTCCTCTCTCCTTTCCTGCTGCCTCTGTATGGAGTAGATTGGAAACACATTCCATTTTCAACTTTCCGTGGTTTTGTCATTACGGCAACAAACTGTGGTTAGTTTTAACTATCGTTTGTTCAAACAAGCCACCTTCAAACTGTGTTGTACAATCCTGGCCTGTTAAGATAAACCATAGTTAAAACTAAGTTCCTGTCCAGATGTTACAACAAACTGCAGTTAGTTGAAATAGAAAAAAAATGGTTTCCGATATGTTCCTTATGGCCTGTGTATGTAACTCTAGCTCACTCAGTCTTCCTTCACCCCCTTTGGTAGAAGTGTAATACATAATGCTTTTTAAAGTTGCTACTGCACATCAAAGGTTTATAAAGAAGAAAGGGAGGAAATGCAAAGGGCACACCATCGACCCTTCTCCTACTGTGCTCATCAGTCCTTCTATGCCCCCGTTGGCTGTGTTGTTCGTTACACCTCATCAAACTGGGTGAGCTTTCAAACTTATCAACTGGGACATGTTAGTCCGTATTGGGAGACTTGACAGCTGCAAGTCCTTCTCTAAGACGGGCCCTCATTTCCCCTTCTGTCATTTCCATTGACTTGACGGGGGCGATTCTGTCTTACTTCATTGAAAGGCTTTTAAAATCCTACTCTTTGCTATTAGTATTGATTTAGCTTTGTCCCCTTAATGGGATTCCCTGCCTTCCCCATCCAACTTATAGCATGATCAGGTCATATGTTGGCTTCCTTCCGGATTCTGTGTTTTTGTTTAGACTTGTGAAGGTGAACACAGCCTTGTCTCAGTTTGGTGCGGAGTGAAAGCCATCGGGTTTTCCGTGTCTGGGTTTGGTGCATAGTAAAAACCATCAGATTTCAGATGTTAAACTACGGAGAATATAGAATAGCAAGCACATCCCCAGCTATGTTAATAACCATACTGTCTAGCTTTGGCATTTGGGCTAAATAAGTCAGTATAAAGCAAAAGAAACTGTTGTAACTGGTAGATCTTTGCAGAGAAGGAAGCGGTAAGGTTTGATGCCATCTTAAAATGTCAGGCTGAGCAGCCACAAATGAAACAAAACCCTTTTCTTTTTAAGCCTTTGCAACTAGGCAAAAATTAGCTGTATCGGTAGTTGTCACTATTATCTCCTTCCAATATTACATTTCCAACATGGGGATTAAGACTTGATGCTGATCGGATGCAGCCCCTGAAGCAACTTTTCTTGAATCAAGTTTAGGATTTCAACACATTTTTAAAATATTTTGCCCCCCCCCCAACCCCACATACAATGATATAAGAACAACATCAACAACTTAAAAAGTAACATACCGAAGCTCTCTGGGCGGTTAAACAATAACATTGTTGATGCCAGGCAGGCCTCCTTGGTGAGGGTATTTCATAACTGTCATGCCACAGCCAAAAAAGCTCCGTCTCTTGTTGATGCATGGTGGAGGTGCTTGGAGAAGGTTATTGACAGATGACCGTTACATTTGGACAGGCTGACATGGAGGTCAGTAGCCAGGTTCCAAGTGTCCTGTTCTGTGGTTACCTGAGGCTCACTGGGAAAGCCAAGGTCATCTGATGTGATCCTATCTGAGCAAGTAGATCCAGTCAAACAATCAGACCAAGCGAGGCAAGAGTGAGTCAGGTAGATAGAGTCCAATCAAGCTAAGTGCGTCAGGCATAGCAAGTTAGGTAGAGACAGAAGTTCTCTTTTGTAAAGGACAGCTGCACCAGGACTACGGATAGCTCTGAGTGAGTTTCTCTCACTGGTGCACTTACTCTCTCCTGCTGGAACCATAGGAGGATGTTGTCTCAGCAGCAGGGCTGGAGCCAACTAAAGTCTTATGTAGGCAGCCCAAATATGTAGTGTTGTTAGTTCCACCCCCTCTGGAGTTGCCGGCTGGACGGTTGCAGGGCTGTCTCCTGATCCTGCATTCTCGGCCTTCTGCAACACTAAGGAGGTGGAAGTTCTGAGGGTTTTCTTATAGGAATTGCATTCAGACCAATGCAGGCATGGAATTTTGTCCTTATCCAGTCATACTCACCATTCACTACAATGAAAGGCCAAACTCCATTCAGTGAGACTTTGCTCCACAGATTGTGCGGTCCCAAGGTGCACACTTTCCCAATGTTCTGGGAACTCCAATTCAGATTTTTGTTAGGCCCACTTTAAATACTTCCCCCCCCAAGTATAAATTCATCCCACAGACCAGCAAGTCAGGAACAGTCTTCGTGTTGATGGTGCAAGACCCCTGAGTGAACTGACCACAAGCTTGCTATTTCTACAGAATGTTGTAACTGCTATTTTGAGTTGTTATTCTACAGGATGTTGCAATTGCTGACACTACAGTTACTGACTCTGGACAGTTTGTAAGGGCCTCTTCACCCAGTCTCCAAAAGTGCTTACGGCAGGATCTTTTGGATGCCTAATACTCCGTAGCTCATGGCCTTGTTGGCACCCATCAACACTAGAAGCACTAGAACTCATCATGTACAATGTGATACATGCAATGGACACATACATTGTGATTCATAACATGTGATACACAAAATGTGATGCAGACTGTCCTTTCTCTGGAAGAGCAGTCTGGCCCTTGTCTTCATCATAGCCTTCTCTTCTACCCTGAAAAGCAGTGGAAGATGGTGGCTCTGATTTCAGTGGGGCTATGAAGCCATTCCGGGTTTTAGTCAGAACCATCCAGAATGCTGAAAGAGCTATCCAAGGTGCTGAATCTTGCTTGGGGGTTAGGTTCAGCACCTTGTATAGCTCGTTCAGCATTCTGGCTGGTTCTGTCTGAAACCCAGAATGGATTCACAGCCCCATCGAAAACAGGGCCACCAATCTCCACGGCTGAAAAGGCAGAGGGTCAGGAAACCTGTCACCAAGCTATTTAAGGCTTAGAAGATAAGAGCCAGAGCTTTGGATTGGGCATGGGAGGGAACTGGCAGCTGTAAAGTGCTTTTAAAACTAGCGAGATATGATTCAAACGAGCGATACCAGGTAAAGTCCCGACAGATGCATCCTATGCGCTAAATGGACTTCTGAACCACCCTGAAAGGCAGAACCGCATCTCAGTGCATTGCAGTGATCCAATCTGGAGGCTACCAGGGCCTAGAGAGCCATGGTCTTCACACTCACAGGCCCCAGATGGTACATCTATATAGCTTCCATAATGGTCTCCACACCTAACGATAAGTGCAGCTACTTTTCGCAGCTGTTCCAACACATTTTCAACTGCGAAAAACAATTTATACAGCTGAGAATGCAGTGAGGGGGATGGCGTTGAGGCTATACGGCCTGATACATTTGAGATCTACTGGCTCAGATTGTGGTGCTAGAGATGGAATATATGGAACATGTGTGCTTAAGAAGGACAGTAGGACACACTCCCCAGCTCAGTATTTCCCAACCTGGTGCCCTTTCGATGTGTTTGACTACAATTCCCAGCATGCCACAGCCAGTCATGAGAGGGGGAGTGGACAACCAGGGGGAGTGGGGAGGGAATGTAGGATCCTGGAAAAGAGTGGCTGGTTGGAATACTGGGCCAGTAGAATCTTAGAATAGTAGAGTTGGAAGGGGCCTACAAGGCCATCGATTCCAACCCCCTGCTCATTGCAGGAATCTACCTTACAGCATCCCTGACAGATGGCTGTCCAGCTGCCTCTTGAAGGCCTCTAGTGCAGGAGAGCCCACTACCTCCCTAGGTCATTGGTTCCATTGTCGTACTGCTCTAACAGTCAGGAAGTTTTTCCTGATGTCCAGCTGGAATCTGGCTTCCTGTAACTGGATACCCTTGTTCCGTGTCCTGCAGTCTGGGAGGATCGAGAAGAGATCCTGGCACTCCTCTGTGGGACAACCTTTTAAGTATTTGAAGCATGCTATCAGGTCTCCCCTCAGTATCCAACACTGTCATTCCGCGAACTCAAATGGCGATAGCAAAGCTCCACTAGTTCTTTCTGTCATGCAAACGGTTGCCCATTATGCTTGCACAATCAGTCGGGCGATCCGTAGTGCAAGTAGTTGTGCAAATCATTTGCACAATGGGTTGCACAAGAGCTGCGTGCAACAACCGCTTGCACACCACACTGGTGCAACTGTAACTTTATTGGATCCTTCTCTTGAGCATAGTACAGAACCTCATTTCTGCTAGCACAACTTCATTTGCACTAACAGAATGACACAGTGGGTTACACAGAGAGCTTCGGCTATTGGGCGGTATAAAAATGTAATAAATAAATAAATAAATAAACAGGAGCACGGCACACTAATTTTTCTGAGCAGTATAACATCTGTAGGAGCTGTTTGGGTGTACAGTATACTGATATTCCATTACCAGTGATCATATACACACACACACACACACCCCATCGTGAATACACTGTCTCACTTTATAGTTGCTATAACTACCACTGATTTACTGTTTAGTCGCTTAGTCATGTGTGTGTTACACCATATGCCAGTCAATGCATATCTTTTAAAGATTTTTGCAGTGGACGGGAAGAGGAAATATCAGAAAATTCTGACATTTACTAGTAAGTCCCAAGGCTAACTGAATGCCCTCACTAATTGACCAAATTTCATCCTCACCTGGATCATTCACCAGTAAAGTTTGGTGTTTAATAATGCAATGTTTAGTGATGCTTGCAACCATAGCTCACTTGCAACTCAAGCATCATGACAATGAAGTGTAAAGATTAGAGCAAGGGTGGACAAACTGTGGCCTTTTTAATAGAATCATAGAGTAGTAAGAGTTGGAAGGGGCCCATAAGGCCATTGAGTCCAACCCCCTGATCAATGCAGGAATCCTCCTTAAAGCATCCCTGACAGATGGTTGTCCAGCTGCCTCTTGAAGGCCTCTAGGGTGGGAGAGCCCACCACCTCCCTAGGCCTTTGGTTCTGTAGTCGTACTGCTCTAACAGTCAGGATGTTTTTCCAGATGTCCAGCCGGAATCTGGCTTCCTGTAACTTGAGCCCATTATTCTGTGTCCTGCACTCTGTTGTGTGACTTCAACTCCCATCTGCCCCATCCAGTGTGGCCAATAGTCAGGAATGATGAGAGTTGTAGTCTAACACCTGGAGATCCATAAGCTCCCCAATCCTGGGTTCAGTGCTGGTTGTGGAATGGAGATATGTGGGTTCAAATCCCCACACAACCATGATGCACCTTGTGTGACCTTGGGCCAGTCACTGTCTCTCAGCGTACTTTGCAGGGTTCTTGTGAGAATAAAATGCGTTGTCTTTAGCTCCTTGGAAGATGGTGCAATTTAAATGTGGGCATCATCATCATCATCATAGTCATTTTGCAGAGCCCTTTCAAACATTCAAATAACTTCACATTCAATATCTAGCTGTAGTCCTTAATATTATTATCCCCTATATTGCAGGTGGCAAAGCTAAGCCCAAAGAATGTATACTTCTGCCTTCCCCAACCTGGAGCCCTCCAGATATGTTGGACTGCAATTCCATCTAGGCCCAGCCCTCTGGGGATGATGGTAGTTGGAGTCCATCCCACCTGGAGGAGATAATCTGTTCTAGTGAATTCATGGCAGAGGTTCAAGCTGATTTTCTGATCTGTAGCTCAGTCCCATGCAGTGGCAGCTCCAAATTTGGGTGAGACGCCCTTGATTGGCCCCTTCCCCCAGTGAGTCTCCTTCTCAGTGCCATTGTCACCAGCCACTCTTGCTCTTCCTCCTCCTCCTCCTCCTCCTTGCTCCCACTTGCTTGCTCGGCAGGCAGCGAGCCAGGAGGCTGCGGCATCTCCTTCTCCTCCTTCTCACCGACACTGTTGTCTGGGCCAGAGCGAGAGGCAGGTGAAGAAGCAGGTTACGAGGGCAAAGAGGAGGAGCAATTTCAGGAGGCTCTTTTCAGCAGGCCCTTGCTGTTGTGTGGGCCCCCGACAAGTTCCCAACCAGGCCTACCCTTGACGCTGGCATGTTTGCTCAGAACAAAGCTTCATTGAGTTCAGCGGAGCTGATACACATTTAACCTGGGAGTATGTCCTATTGAACTCGGTGGGCCCATTCAGAAGATACCTTAAACCATGGTTTTAATCATGGTGGTTAAGCCAGAAAGCCAGGCCATGCTCAGAAGGCACCTTAAACCACATGTTTAACCATGGTGAATAAGTATTTTTTGTTTTATTCACCATGGTTAAAGCCGTGGTTTAACGTGTCTTCTGGACACAGCCCAGCTTTCTGGCTTAACGACTATGGTTAAAGCCATGATTTAAGGTGTCTTCTGAATGGGGCCACTGAGGCTTAATTCTGAGATGACATGTGTAGGATCACATCGCTAAACATGGATTCTACACTACATCAACTCTAACATTAAGGCTGCCTTCTTACGTGCTTTGGCAAAGGGGTAAAGATCTGAAAAAGGAAAGTGTAACTGCAAATCAAATGGGATTCTCTGGTTGAAACTGCAGAGCATGAGTAAAGCAGAAGAAAAAGAAAGCAGGGGGAGAGAAACAAAATAGTCCATTCAGAATGGTTATTACTAACACACACACACACACACTACTGAAACATCATTCAGTTGAATAAAATAAGCCATCACAACCCTGATCACGCTAACAATCTGTCATTTTAACATCTAAAAATGTCTGGTGCAGTTTAGCTGCTCCAGCAACAAGTTGCAGCAACCCAACTGTTACAAGTCTGTTAACACAACCCAGCAAATATCCTGTTTTCAGCTGATTGTACTTTGAATGCAATAAACACGTCTTGAGAATCCGCGTATCCTACCGATCCGTTCATCGGGGACGTTTGGTTTCAGCGCCCCAGTGGCAAACCCAAATGGATTTATTTTCAACAATTACCTGAAGATTTATAATACACTTCCCAAGTCAAAAAAGAAGAGATTTTTTTCTCTCTCTCTGCATAATGTATGAAATTTAGCTCAGTGGTAGAGTGTAGGTTTTGCACATCTGCTGTGTTAAAAGTTCAGGTAGCAGGAGGCCCGAATTCCATTTCAGAGGTGGTCTTGGGGGAGGGGGGCGCATTCCTTTAGTGGCCGGGGCCAATCTCTAAAGGGGTGGGCTCAAAATACCAACATATTTTAACTTCAAGCACTGCCAGTAACTAATCCTTAGGAGAAGCATTTCAGCGTTTTAGAATGCAGGGAGGGGGACAACAGAAAAGCCAGGAAAAACCCTCAATGATCAGTGGTTGGAGGAAAGGGGTGTGTGGCCATCTGGGGAAACCCCATGCAGGCTGGATTGCAACCCCAGATGGGCTGGGTTCCCCATGCCTGGATTGAATGGACACCATTCTGATCAGGTATAAGGCAGCTCTATAACATACAAACTACTAATGCACACTGTGGGACATTAGTTCTTCCCAGAAAATACGGATAGGATCAGGGTGTTGAGTCATTTCATTTATCTCTAAGACTGCAATCCTATGCATGTTTAGGGAATAATCCTATCACCCGTAGATAGAGTCTGGGGCCCATAGGATAGTTTGGATTCCTGGATCCAAGGTAAGAGATTATGCTCCGACCTCGGACCAATCTGCTCTCCTTGGCTTCTCCCCCTCCCCACCATAGCACGGAGAGAACCATGCCGGCTGCCTCTTTGAGTTTGCAAAAGCGACCTCAGAGAAGAGGGAAAGGGGATAGGATTGGGGAGGCTGGCTTCCCATTCGGGCCTCCCTAGTCTCATTCTCTCCTGTTCTGACATGCCACAGCTAGATGGGTGAAAAGCCCATCTAGCCAAAACACAGAGTGGGAGGAGCACGGAGGTGAAGATCAACTCCATTCCTCCTCCTACTCTGCATTGGATGGACATAAGCCTCTGATGCATTGGGATTGCACCGTTAGACAGAAAAAAAGTCCTACAAATCTCAGCATACTAGGAGTTGCAGGGCTTTTTTTCTGTCTGAACATGCATAGGATCGCACCTTTAAAAGAAAAAAAAGGTATACTTGCTTTTCTTCCAAAACAGGAACACAGAAAGAGCCACAAATTCTGCTCTACATATTGTGTGCAATAAAGGCTTGTCCCTCACTTTTCACCAAGCTTGCAAAGTTAATTCCATTGACCTCAGCGAGTTTAGGCCCACCCCAAAGAAGTCTTGTATCCAAACCCGTCAGCTGAATTGAATTTTCTTCAGACACTGGCAAGGCATGCTAAAAAAAAGAAGAAAAAGATTGATGCTGTTACCAGCAGATTATGCCGCATCTCAGCTGTGGCTATGGGAAAAGGCCCAAATTAAGAAAAGGCCACAGAAGCATAAAATCAGGAAAGGTCAGGTGACAATTTGAGTCTTTATCGCCCATGTGGCACTTCATAATTTTTCATAATTAATGTCAAGTGCTAATCCCAGCTGAGAAACAGCTGGTAGAAATAACCATGCTTTGTTCAGAAAGCACAAGAAAAGCAAATATTCTTTATCTGGTAAATAGCTTCACTGCAGCAATCCTATACACATGTAACTGGGATTAAGTGCCTTACTTTTGAGTAAACATAGGATTACACTGTTAGGAATTCTCCAAGTATCTTTCAGATGGTGTTATACTGTTCTAGCATGTAGAGGGTGATCTACGCCTCTTCTTTCAGACCCAAAAAGGCAGTCAAAATAAGAGGTTTTACTGAGATAGGGTGACCATATGAAAAGAAGGACAGGGCTCCTGTATCATTAACAGTTGCCTAGAAAAGGGAATTTCAACAGGTGTCATTTGTATATATGGAAAACGTGGTGAAATTTCCTCTTCATCACAACAGTTAAAGCTGCAGGGAGCTTTAAATCAGATTTGACCAGATTTAAAAGAGGCCAGGGCACCTGCAGCTTTAACTGTTGTGATGAAGAGGAAATTTCACCAGGTTCCCCATATATACAAATGACACCTGCTGAAATTCCCTTTTCAATACAACTGTTAAAGATACAGGAGCCCTGTCCTCCTTTTCATAGGGTCACCCTAACTGAGATACTCTGGGTGATGAATCACCATGTGGAGCTGTTGGGCCATGGTGCAGCTAGGTAATTTTAGACGTAAAGATCTTGAAAGACTTCAGTTTTACCCAGGGGTCCACTACCTTTTGGGGCTGATGAGCCCATTTGGAATTTTGAAAGGGGGTTGTGGCTGCTCTCACAAAATGGCAGCCAAGAGAGGGGTTTGGCCAGTTACAAAGAATTCTTTTTTCAGAAAGCAAACTGTTGAGGCTGAAAGAACAGCAATGTTAGGCTCAGGACAATTGATAACTACCTTATAATTCTTCAAGGTCCCCTTAGATAGCTCCTCTAGAGTCCTGACTGGCTCTGACTGAATCCTGGGGTGAAATCATCACCCCATTGACATCAGAGCCACCAGGCTCCACTGCACCGCAACAAGTAATGTCTCATCCTATGGTTCATCCCATCACAGCTGCACTAGCTTCAGTGTGCATCCACTTGTTCTAACCTGGCCCCAATAATATTTAAACAAATCACTGTGAGTCCTTCCAACCTCCCATCCAGTAAAGGACACCATACTATTTGCAATCAGTAAAGAACGGATGTCATTAATATAGTCGATACAAAATAATAAATTTGATCACAAGTTGGGACTCGTGGAATGGAAAGACTGAGCAGGGGGTCCGAGGAAGTGCAAATTGCACAAGTTTAAGGCGCCCTCAAATCATTTTTATTTTCCCTGCTGGAGATGCCAGCAAGCCCCTAAAAGGAACCGAGAAATTTTCCTTTAAAAGATCTCTACACATTTCACATCGCCTCTGTTTAATTTTTGCAGCGATAAATGTGTTTACTCAGACACTTATTTCTTCCACCTACTGCTAGCGCTTACCAAGCGAGGGAAGTTAAGATGAACTGATTCAGATGTAAGGCAGCACTCCCCAGAAGCGGTTTTCAAGGCGCACCAGTGGAGAATAACTCGCAGGGCTTGGAAATCCACAGAGAATACCTCCAGGGGTAGAATTCATGAAGGAAAGCAATAGAGTAATTCCTAAGGCAGTCAAGGAAATTAAGTTTATGGAGCAGGTTGAAGAAAACAAGCCCATAGCTTGGCGTGAGGATGTGACGTGTTGCTTCTTTTGTTTACGGCAGGGGTGTGCGGAAGCTCTTTCAGACAGAGGGCCAAATTCAAGGTCCGACAAGCTGCTTGGGGACTGGCCTCCAATGCACACACAAACTGCACGCAAGTCGGGAAATCATCCAATGATTGGCGGGTCAGTGGAAAAGGAGAATGGGGGAGCATTTGGGGAACTCCAGAATGCCAGATTGAGACCCCTGACAGGTGGGATTTGACCCCTAGGCCTCACATTTTTCACCCCTGGTTGTTGTTGTTTTCTTTTGGGGGTGATGCATATCTTTTCTTCTCCTTCTCCTTCTTCTTTTTAGAATGCACAAGCAGCCTCCCCTCTCCCCCCATGGGAGAGGAACTTTGCTGGAGATCTTCTTAAACTTGCAGCTGGGCCTCTTTGTTTTGGTGTTCACCACCAGCTTCTTGCTGCTTCTTTCAGTAGCCCTTCAAGCCCCTCTCCTAGAACCTAAGCGGACCCCTCCTGGATCAGGCCAAGGGTCCATCTAGTCCAGCATTCTGTTCACACAGTAGCTGACCAGCTGACCATAGGAAACCCACAAGCAGAACCAGAGTGCAACAGCACCCTCCTGCCCATGTTCCTCAGCAACTCGTGTACATAGGCACACCGTCTCTGATTCCTGGAGGCAGCATAGAGACATCAAGACTAATAGCCATTGATTACTTTCTCCTCCAGGAGTTTGCCGAACCCTCTTTTAAAACCATCCAAATTGGTGGCCAACACCATGTCTTGTGGTGGTGAATTCCACAGTTCAGTTCTGCGCTGTGTGAAGAAGTCCTTCCTTTTATCCGTCCTGAATCTCGCACCCATCAGCTTCATGGGGTGACCACTCTTGGATTCTAGCATTATGAGAATGGGGGAAAAATGTCTCCCTCTACACACTAGACATCATTTTCTAAATCTCTATCCTGTCTCCCCTCAGCCTCCTTTTCTTCAAGCTGAACAATCCCAGTTGTTGTAACGTTCCATCATTGGGGAGATGCTCCAGCACCTTGATCATTTTTGTTGCCCTTTTCTGCACTGTTTTCAACTCTACACTATTCTTTTTGGGGGGCGGTAACTAGAACTGTACACTGTATTCCATGTGAGGTCGCACCGTAGATTTGTACGAAGGCAGTACTATCTTGGGAGTTTCATTCTCTCTGGTTCCTTCGCCCCGTCCATGCTCATTCCCAATCCACCTGCTCTACACTTTGGGGCTGACCTCGGTTTGCCTTTCTCAGGCCTATGATTTTTGCCTTGGTCAGGTCTGCAGAGGGGCCATTTCACTGGAAGGCTCCTGGTCCTCTCCCTCTGTTAGTTCCTGAGCCAGCACAGAGGTACAGAACTGCTCCAATGTGTGACCAGGAATTCTCTTGGCCCCTTGAGCGCTACTATAAAAGACTGTTAACCTAATAGTTTGGGATCTCTAGGTTAACACCCCCTTTTGCCTCTTCATTAATCTCAACGATTGCATTTGGCACCAGCTCCGTTCCTACCGGGTGTGCTTAGTGCCATCTTGGCATGAATAATAAATATGCAAATATGGGGATAGACTTTAATAGTGGGCCCATCTGCTAGGATCTTTTATTATAGAGAAGTGTGAACGCAGTTGCCATGCAATAGACTCCTGTACACAGAGCGACGGCGAGTTGCAAGAGGAGGGAAGATATCTCTTTTATTTGTATTTTACATCCAGCTATCATTAGCCTCCCCCCTCTGCTTCCCAATGGCTGATTTGAAAATTAATGCTTCAGTCATCACGAAAGAATAGAATTTGTGTGAGGAATTTGTGTGAGCCCCACACTTTAAAAATGGACCTATGGTACTTCTCAGGTGAATACATTTCCTGATTCCCCCCGGCCACCCCCGTCCCCCCAAATGAGGTGCACTCCTGACCCCATATTCATGCCCTGGACTTTGGAGAGCATGCATGGGCAATGCTCAACTCTTGGTCGGATTGCCACAGCCTTCTGGGTGATCCATGTGGATTTGATCTGCAAATCCACATGGATGTTAGACAAAGCATCTGTAATTTTTGGTATCCAATTCTTTGGGGCATTTCTCAAAGAATTCCCTGCCATTCCAGACATTACATCACTAACAACCGTCAAACAGTTCCTGGTCTGTGGTAGGGTTATTTGAAGGTTATTTAACTCTCAAACAAGCTGTTCCCTCCCAAATGGGGATTAGGGGACTGGATATTAAAAATGGCTGCTGGCACATGCTGCAACCCACCGTAGCTTAAATAAGCCATGATGGACTGCAGTGATCATGCGAACTGGGTCAATGTCAGCATCCTTGCTAATCAAAAAGTCACACCTGCTCCACCACAGCACTACCCACACCTGATCTTCAGAGAGAGGTACTCCCTAGGCCCCAAGGCACGTTATAGCTCCCAGCTGAACTCTCCCTCACATTCTATATCTCTCTGTTCAAACACTCAGATCACAAATTAACACAATCCCCACCATAGAGGAGTGGAAGCTGATGGCTCCCACTTTGGCGGGGCTATGAATCCATCCCTGGTTTCAGTCAGAACCAGCCAGGAGCCATCCATGCAGTAAAAGCATTAATTTCAATTGGTTACAACATTCTAGGAGAAGTGAACGTATATTATTTTTCTTTCCCCATCCTTACTAGCTGTTCAGTTTTGTTGAAATTTATGATTAAAAAAAAGAGAGAGAGAGAGCTATCCATGGTGCTGAACCTATTTTTGAGGCTAGGGCCCAGCACTTTGGATCACTCTTTTAGAGTTCAGGCTGGTTCTGGCTGAAACCTGGAATGTATTCGCAGCCTCACCGAAATCGGAGCCGTCAGCCTCCACGGAGATGTGCCACCCTCTCCTGGGTTCTGATGATTTTCTCTTATTCAGAACACTAAAGTGCACGCCAACTATTTCCTGGCCAATTGCTCCCATCGAGGGCTATCACACCTCTACAAACATTCTTTTGCCTGACAAGGGATATGGCCAGACCAGCAGCCATAATGGTTTGAACAGGCCCCAGCACATTAACTGCATGCTGTGGAATTGGGTTTTGATCATGATTCATACACCTTCGGCGTCGGGTTAAACTAGCCAATTAATTTAGTAAATTAAATTAGCTGAGTCTCGTAGGGTGGCGTTGTCTCCTGTGTTACAGAGTACAGTCCTGTATTTGAAGGTGTTTTGAATTTAAGGGCTGTCCGGTACAAGTGGGGTTGAAAGATAAATAACCCTAAGAAAGGGTGGATTCCTGCATTGAGCAGGGGGTTGGACACGATGGCCTTCTAGGCCCCTTCCAACTCTACTATTCTATGATTCTATGAGACTCCACCGAGAGCCTGGAAATTCAGCATTAACGTTTAGCAGGACCTGGACAGCTGACTGGTCACAGGCTCTCCTTCGTAGCCTTCTCCAGTATGGTGAAATGTATTTCCTTTACATTATAGTAATTATTTCTAAACTTGCACATCTACATGTATTTTAACACATGCACATTTCTTGCACTTCATCTGGGCCAGTAGGGAGGGTTCACACCTAGAGATGTCAGAGGAATCTAGCCAGTTATCAAAGTTTCAGCAGCCTGGTCCACTGGATTCCCACTCGCTTACCCATGAACTGGCCTTTCTTGATCTGTATTTTAATTTGTGTGGTTTTTAAAATAGCCATTTACATGAATCGCAGTCATAATTTCTGTAATTTATGCATATTTTCACCACACCTTGCCAGTGTGGCGTAGCGGTTAGAGTGTTGGACTGAGAGTCGGGAGATCTGGGTTCTAGTCCCCCACTCAGCCATGGAAAACCACTGGGTGATTTTGGGTTAGTCACAGACTCTCAGCCCATCCTACCACGCAGGATTGTTGTTCTGAGGATAAAATGGAGAGGAGGGAGAGAAAGTGAGTTCATGATAGTTAGAGGTGGAGGAAGAGAAAGAGAGGAGAAAGAGCTGAAAGGACACTAGAGGGAGAAGAGAGAGAAAAATCTCACATTTTCAACCTCAAACTTCAAGAAATAGTAAATGGTCTTTTAAAAAGAACATTTTTCCACCTTTACCGATTTATTTGTAGTACATTTATTTTCAAAGTGTAAAGTTGTTCCAATTGCAAGGCAAACAGGCAAACAAATTGTTATTCAATCATTCTCAGACTACTAGCTCCTGTGGCATCATGGCAATAATAATAATAATAATAATAATAATAATAATAATAATAATAATAATAATAATAATAATAATACCAAGAATGATAAGGAAGGAAATCAGCAGGGACTTTGAAGTTACCCATCCCCACTGAGCACCTGGGCAGTATACTGAGCACTAGGTACATAGCTCACCTGGTCACTGTCTTCCCCACTCTGCTATGTGATGTATTGTATTTATGTTTGAATTTATGTTTGAAGCTTCAGCAGTATAGAAATGACATAAATGATTATTATTTCTAAATTTGTATCTCTAACTATAAATTAGCAGCTGCAAATTGCGCCCCTCTCTTGTCCTCTCTTTGGGTGATGCACTTCCTCTTTGGGGGGGCAATGCGTCCATGGCCCACCCACCCGATGGAAAGCCGGTGGAGTGTAAGCGTTAGAATAACAAAGCAGAACCAGGGGTGGCAGGTCTGAAACAGCCGGCCCATTTGCTACACCATTTCTGGATGTTCCAGGATACTGTTCAAGCCCTGACACAGGGCCCTGGAAGTGGAGAAAGGTTTACTGTGGCAATGGTGAGGAATAATCCTCCTCCTCCTCCTCCTTCTCTCTCTCTCTCTCTCTCTCTCTCTCTCTCTCTCTCTCTCTCTCTCTCTCTCTCTCTCTCTCTCTCTCTCTCTCTTTCCATGCTAGCATCATTCCCAGGGGAACCCTGGAAAAGAAGGATGGCAGCAACAGCCAGAACTCAGCTCCTGCTGCAGTGTTGGCAGATTTTTCTTTAACTTAAAAATAAAAGAGAGGGAGAAAGGAATCCTGCTGCCACCATAAGCCCCCAGTCCTGCCCCAAACAGTGCAAAGGACGTGCACTGGCCCACACTGGCCTCCTTCCAGCCTGTTTTATTGGTCACTCCCCCCTCAAATGGCGTAAAAGCCAGATAAGACCGCAGCAGTAGGCAAAGGTTTAACCCTTCACCCCCACCCACTTCTGCATCATGGTCAGGATTCAGACTCCACCCCACCCCACCCCACAACGGCGGTTTCCTCTTTCAAAGCCATCCATGCCATCGATTCAGACAAACGGCATTGTGCCATGTTTGGCCTTCAGCAGGACCAGACATCTTTTTGACAGTGGTGCAAATCGCTCCCCAGTGAACTTATCCCTGGATGAATCGGGTTATATGAGGGAGAAGGGGTTGTAGCTCAGCAGCAGAGCCCTTGCTTTGCATGCAAGAAGTCCCAGGTTCGACCCCTGGCATCTCCAGGTAGGGCTGGGAAAACTCCCACCAGAAACCCTGGAAAGCCGCTGCTGCCAGTCCGTGTCGACATTACCGGGCTAGATGGGCCGAGGGTCTGACTCAGTATAAGGCAGCGTCTGATGTCACCTGTGGTGTGTCTCCCGAGTGCACAGGCCTGCCCCATGGTGTCCTGGATTGGTATTAAGATTGCTACCAGGAAAAACTTCCTGACTGTTAGAGCAGTACGACAATGGAACCAGTGACCTAGGGAGGTTGTGGTCTCTCCCACACTAGAGGCCTTCAAGAGGCAGCTGGACAAGCATCTGTCAGGGATGCTTTAGGGTGGATTCCTGCATTGAGCAGGGGGTTGGACTCAATGGCCTTGTAGGCCCCTTCCAACTCTGCTATTCTATGATTCTAAGGGACCCTCTATCTTCTCTGAGGCTCTGGCTCCACTTTTGCCTGAAGGAGCAACTGCTGGTGTTGAACCTGGGGAGGAAGGAACCTCAATCTTATACTCAAGGCTTCATCCCATGTACCTGTTTCCCTCAAATTATCCCCTACAGTGTAAAGCTGTTGTTGTTGTTGTTGCTAGCTGAATCACACCCCGGGTGGCAGCGCTCCGAAGATCCTTTGCATACCAGGAAAAGGGTTTAAGGGGGGGAAATGTAAAAAAAATCATTAAAAATCAACAGATGACCCAATCTGATTCAAATTTGGTATGCTTAAAGCTCTCCTTAATATCTATTACTGTGCCAGTTTTGATGTCTTTATCTTTAAAACTTATGCAGATGTAAGCATTTGTTTAATTTGAAGTTTAAACCTATCAAATCCTCCTCCTGCACCCCCAGTGGCCGCTCGGAAAACAACAAATGATTTGCTCCTAATGAGGTAGCAAAATAGGTTGATTCTTTTGGCTTTATAGTACGGTTAAAGCAGGATGCCTGGGAGTACTTCACAGTCAAAGCAGATTATAAACTGGAAAACTTCGGAGTCCTTTGCACGCAATTTGCAGTGATTCCACAGTATAACCCTGGTGTGATGAAGCTATCAGAGCCAGCCTCAAGGGTAGGCATGTTTGGGCACCTGCTGAAGGCCCACCCACAGCAGCAGCCCCAGGGGAAAACCAAACCAAGAGCAAAGAAAGGTGAAGTCCTTAACAAACAACCTAAACAAAAAGTATATAGTAGAACAATAGAAGAATAGTATTTAATGTACAAGAATAAAATTAAGATTAACAGGAATATTGCATTAAAAGTGCAATAGCATATTGCACAGAAACAAATGTCTAGCAGAAACAACATAGAATAAAAAGGCCAAACGTGTTTCAACACGAAGTCTTCATGAATGGCCAACGCGGGCTGCTGTATGCTCCCTGGAGACTTAATTGGGCTGACTTTACAGTTCCCACAGTTATGTGGTAGAGGGTGTCACTCCCATTTGAAAATAATGCAGGGCCTCAGCCTTTTCAAACCCGCTGTTTCTCCTCCTCGTCAGCATTGCAACCTCCTTGTTCACCTGCCTCTGTGCCTCTTGCTCCAGTCCAGACCACGAAAGGAGGAGCAGGAGACGCCACGGCCCACTTGTTCCCTGGCTCTCTGCCTTTCAAGCACGCAAGAGGGAGCCATGATGGAAGAAGGGAGGAGCAGCAGGAGCAGCTGAAAACGGTGGGGGCCCATGGGGGAAAGGGCCCACGGGGAGGGGTCTTGCCAAATTTTGTATGTGCATTCTCTCCCCACCACCCCCCGGCCCCACAAACTCGTGCACACCCGTGCTTGCATTTGCTGGCAGCTGCACATGAGTTGTAATGGAAATGACAGGAAGGGGAAAGACTTTGGGTTAGTCGCCGAAGAACATGCTTATAATGAGTGAAGTAATTGAATAAATGCTGACAATTTGATGTGGAAAGTGCATCATCAGCGAGCTCCAGCAGGTTGACTTGTACTTTCTCCTGTCCTCTCTCTTCCTCTCTCTCTCTCTCTCTCTCTCTCTCTCTCTCTCTCCTTTTACACTGGAATAAACATTTATTCTCTTCCGAGCAGGTGATCTGCTCAGTAATAAGAGGGGAGGAGACCTGGGTATTTATATACACATGCTTTCCTTTCAGGCGTGCATGTTCCGGTTCCCAAATAATTGACCCAGTTATGAATAGATTCTGCGCATGTCGTGGGGATATAATAAATAAATAAATAAATACAAAGACCCCCCCCCCTTTTCTCCTTCTCAACCTCCTGCCTTTCTGGGCAAAACCCAGCAGAACGGCTTGTCAGTAGTTTATCCAGTTCTGACACGGATAGCCACATGCAAAGGGGTGGGGGAAGCTACAAAATCAGCTCAAGCGATAACCAGGCTTCAGAAAGCTCATTCAATACAGTGTAAAAGCCAACATAAAACCAATAAATGCATCATTATTATTATTATTATTATTATTATTATTATTATTATTATTATTAATTACATTTCTGTAGTGCCTTATAGCTGGACCTATAAGGCTGTTATAGGAGGCTACTAGACGGAGGGCCTTCTCTGCTGTGGCACCCCAGCTGTGGAACGAGCTCCCCAGAGAGGTCCGTCTGGCGCCTACACTGTACTCCTTTCGTCGCCAGCTCCTTTTTATTCTCTCAGTATTTTAACACCTAATTTAACTTAAATTTAAACTTTGCTGTTTTAATTCCGTATTTTAATCTAGATCCATTTCTGCTGTGTGGTTTTATCCTGGTTGTGCTTTTTATATTGTATTTTGCATTTGTGTTTTTAGACTGTTGGTTGTTTTATTATGCCTTTCATGGTTTTAATTTTTGTGAACCGCCCAGAGAGCTTCGGCTATTGGGCGGTATAAAAAATGTAATCAATCAATTAATCAATAATAAACCTCCCTGGGTGGTTTACAAAGGATCAAAACATTAAAAAGAATATGCAAAAATTTAAAAAATAAAAACACACACAAAGTGGACAGTATACACATAGACAACATACATCTAAAAGCAGTTTTTAAATCTTACTTGAAAACTTTTCTTTTTTTTGAAAGCTTATAATCCATAGTGTGACGATACTAGTTTTTATTATCTGTTTTATTGTCACTCATGCTGTTTGGCCTTTCCCCTCCCTGTTTGTTTGTTATTGTGATTTTAGAATGTAAGTCATATGGCAGGGTGTTTTGTATTCTGTTTCATTTTGTTCTGTACAGCACCATGAACGCTGATGGTGCTCTATAAATAAATAAAGAAAGAAATAACTTTGAGCAATTGGCCAAACTGTGAAACAAATCTGGGAGCGATTAAAAAAACTCATTACGTACTGCTAAATGCCTGGGAAAAGAGAAAGGTCTTGACCAGGCACCAAAAAGATAGCAATGTTGGTGCCAGGCAGGCCTTGTCGGGGAGATCATTCCATAATCGGGGGGCCACCACTGAATAGGACCCTTTCCTTCTTCCGGACCTCTCTCGAAGGAGGCAACCAAAAGAGCTTAGATGTTGAGAGCAGCGTACGGGTAGGTTCTTATCGGGAGAAGTGCTCCGTCAGATATTGCGGTCCTGAGCCGGGTAAGGCTTTCGAACATTACAACCAAACCATTAAAACAAAGCAGGGTCCTGATCGATTACTCATCACGGGAAGCCTGCATGAACAAATGTGTGTTCAAGAGGCATTTGACGCTTGCCATGGTTTCCGCCTCTCAAGCCACATGTGGGCTCGTGTTGCAGAGGGTTATGTGCCATTATGTGATGACGCACTGTTGGTTGTGGCGTGACTAATGAGGCCTCCTTGGAAGATCTCAGGGGGCATTACAGGGGATCGTGCTCAGCTAGGCATCCTGGCCCTGAGAGGTTTAGGGCTTTGAAGGTCAACAACGAAGCCTTGAATGTGGCTCGGTAACTATTAGGCAGCCAGTGCATTTTTTAATTTAACGCAGGTGTCATATGTATGTGTAGCTAAGCGCTCCGCTGAGCATCTGAACTGCTGCGTTCTTCACCAGCTGCAGCTTCTCAACCAGGTGGAAGAATGGAGGCCTCTCACATCAGGAGGCCCCCATTCACGCCTTGCCAAAAGAGAGAGAGGCAAAATGCATCGCCAAAAAAGGAGGGCGGGCGGAAGAAGACGCTGGTTTGCGTAACATTTTCATATGTGATTACAGCCGCAAATGTAGAAATGATTCCTATCATTCGGAGTGCAATCCTGTGCATATATGAATAGGGTGAGGCGTGGTGGGCAGGGGAGGGGAGGGGAGGGGGGACCCCCCACAAAAACGAGGTGAGGGGAACTTCCCCAAATGGAGTTCTTCCTTTTGTGGAAGGATGCAACCCATGAATAGCGAAACAATGCAGGAACCCAGAAGAGATAAAGCTGCTCTTTGAATTCCAAACTCCATATCGATGTAATACCTTTATTGGGTCAAGTCAAAGCTCACAACAAATGGGCAAGCTTCTGAGATCACCATATCTCTTCATCAGCCAGAATGTTACAAAAGTGGGGGTGGGGCAGGGGAAACAGGAGACAGAGAAAAGACTGACTTGATATTGAAGTCATAATGTCTGCCTGGTCAGAGTCCCAAGAGGAAGGTTTGCAGACATTGAAACTGAGCTATATCGGGTGATGTGCGGGTTTCAGGTTTCCCCCTGCAACTGTCCCTAGGACTGCTGGCAACAAGAAAAAGAAGTAGATGATCTGCCATTTTTTTGAAAATATAAAATCCAGTTGTACCTCACCTCTATCCTGGATGAAACATGCAGGAAAACAGAGGGAGTGATAGATTAGGAACTCTCCAAAGTTGGAAATATTTTTAGATGCGGTGCCAGGCATGAATAAAGCACTACTTTAAGGCACAATCCTATGCATGTTTAGACAGGGGGGGAAAAGTCCTACAACTCCGAACGTTCCCCAGCCAGTTGGCTGGAGGATGCTGGGAGTTGTATGACTTGTTTTCTTTTCTTTGGTCTAAACGTGCATCGGATTGCACCCTTAAACGCCCACAAATTTAAGTCATGACACCAAAAATACATGTATTTTTTAAAGAGAACTTAAAAACAGCAGTATTCCAAAACTCAAGAATCATAGAATCATAGAATAGTAGAGTTGGAAGGGGCCTATAAGGCCATCGAGTCCAACCCCCTGATCAATTCAGAAAACCACCTTAAAGCATCCCTGACAGATGGTTGTCCAGCTGCCTCTTGAAGGCTTCTAGTGTGGGAGAGACCACAACCTCCCTTGGTAACTGGTTCCATTGTTCTACTGCTCTAACAGTCAGGAAAACCACCTAAAGTAACTAGGGTTTTGAAGTCCTTTTAAAGACTTGTAATGTTGGCGTCTGGTACAACTCAACAGTGAGTAAATCCCAGTTTGTGGGCCACCACAGGAAAGGCCCTGAATCTTGGGCCTGCTAACCAATTGAACCTACTGGTTGGACTACAAGGAGGTTTTCCAAATCTGTACCAGGTGGGCTCCCACGTTAAGGCTGCCAATTAAGCCGTTAAGGCTGTTCAGACCCATGGGCCCCAATCCACTGGGATATTCTTTCACATGGGCATCATTGAAATGAATAGAAGCTGTGTAAGTGCACCAGAAAAATCCTTGTGGATTGTACCACACGTTCGTTAGTAGAGAGGCGAGGAGAAGAAAAGAGAGCAGCGTTTGGATTTTTCTACTGTAGGCACCGAAAAGCCTTGGACAGGCCCCCATTCAGAGAAATGGTTAGAAGTGTTTGCTGGACGGGAAAGTTGTGGGAATAAAATAATCCATCAGGATATAGAGATGCCCCAGAAGCAACAACAAAAACAACAAAAAAGGCCAAATGCCTCCATTTTAATGAGCAGAAGAACAAATTCCACATCTGACGGGTTGCTAATTATAGTTTCTGCCTCTAAAAGCTGCCCCCCCTCCCTTGTGCTTTTCTGTTTTCCCTGGAGCTGGTGAAGATCAGGATTTCCCCACTTTCCCACTTCCCTTCAAAATCAAATAAATCTTAAAACATTTCCTGAGCTGGCTTGGCTTAGCTATTCTGCAATGCAATATATGAAACCAGGGCCGGTGCCAGACTATTTTGCACCCTGGGCAAGGTGAGCTACTTGCACACACACACACACACACACACACCCCAAAAATTGCCAACTTCCATTTTTAAGAACAGATGTTTTGTAGAAAAAAAAAATAAGAAGCACAAAACTTGAATGTATTATTATTTTTCTTAAAACAGCTAATTTGTATAAAACTGTGACCCTTAAAGGTCAGTACTGTGCCCCTCTGAGGTCTGTGCCCTCGGCGGCTGCCTACTTGGCCTCATGGTAAAGACAGTGGAAGTAAAGGCCCAAGAAGGGCCCTGCTGGATCAGACCAAGGGTCCATCTAGTCCAGCATTCTGTTGACAGAGTGACCAGCCAGCTGCCCCACGAAAAACCCACATGCAGGACATGAGTGCAACAGCACCCTCCCATCCATGTTCCTCAGCAACTGGTGCACATGGGCTTACTGTATCGGATACTGGAAGTAGCATAGAGCCACCAGGACTAGCTGATAACCTTTCTGCGTCTCATCCACCCACTCTCCTATGTCAAGGCGAAGCACTTCAAGTCATTCCAGGTAGACTTGCCCTTGCTTAATGCACTTTAATAACATTGAACTAATCAAAGTTTTCTAGAAAAGGGACATCAAACCCATGGCAAGAGAGGGGTGTGTGTGTGTGTGTGTGTGTGTGTGTGTGTAGGGGTATTATTCATCACTTCAAAAATGTGCCCCCTTGTATCCTGTTTTGCAGAGGACGATCCTATATTTTGAAGGTGCTTCCTATTGGAGAAGTTGTCCAATCCAAGTCCTGGTTGAAGATGAAGAACCAGCAAAAGGAAGGGCTGGGTTTTGAAACTGCCCATCCACAGGACCTGGGCAACAGACTGAGCGGGGAAGCATACAGGACCCCCGTTACAGTCTCCGGTGGGATGTGCTGCATTTCTATTGACGTTAGGATAACTATTTCTACATCTGCATCTATACCTATACATTAGCATACACAAATCTTATGCAAGTTGCTGTCCTCTTTTGTGGCGATGCATTTCCTTCTTTCTGGTGATTCATTTGTGATCCACTAGCTTCGGAGTCCGATGGAGAAATCTTGCGGCTCCAGTAGGACCTTGGTTTTGCATTTCCCCTACAAAGGGTCCTTCTGTTTCCCCATGCAGCCCCCTTCATGGGTCTCAGTCACTGGGTTCACACAGCATGACAACTCCCACTCAAGCTTGAGTATGGGTTGAGTGTGGCTTGTTGTTGAATCGTGGGTTGTTGTGTTGTGTGAACCTAGTCACGCTAACAAACAGCAAACAACACACAAAGAGAACCTACGGTTTGTTGTTGGGCTGTGAACTGTGGGTGGTTGATGGTTGACAAACCATGGTTTGTAAGCATGGCTGGGTTTGCACAACAGAACAACCCACGGTTCAGCGACAACCCACACTCAGTCCATACTCAACCTTGAATATAGGTTGTTGTGTTGTGTGACCCCATCCATTTAACAATGGCTGGGTTCACACAACACAATGAGCCAGAGTATGGGTTGAACATGGGTTGTTGTTGTTGTACCATGGGCTGTTGCATATTGTGCACCCAGCCACTCTAACAAGCCGTGGTCTGTTAAACACAAGCAATCCACAAAGAGAACTCATGGTTTGTTGTTTGACTGTGAACTGTCAGTTGGTTATGGTTAATAAACCATGGTTTGTGGGTGTGTGGCCCAAGGTATGGCGGCTGCTCCCCTTTTCTCTGCCCCCCCCCATGATTTGTGCACTCTAGGAAGAATCACTCTTGAAATGCATTGGTGCAACGAGGTAATTTTAAACCACACCACCCCATGCTTCCCAATTGCTTCTATATTACCAATACAGTTTGCCAGCGCCAATGAAAAAGAAATCCTCTGAGCATGTGCAGTTTTCTGTGGTAAACTTGCTTAAATCGCAGCACCATCATGCTGGTGGATGCAAGCAGTGAGCTTGGTGGTAGAGCCTCTGCTCTGGAGGCAGAAGTCCCAGGTTTGATTCCTGGCATCTCCAGGTAGGGCTAGAAAGGCATCCTGCCTGGAACCCTGGAGGGACATTGCTGCCAGTCCGTGCCAGCAATATTGGGCTAGATGGATTCAGGGTCTGACTCAGTACAAGGCAGCTCCCTATATTCCTATTTAAATTATCCCTTTATTGGAACGACGCGGATCAGAACCTTACTTTTTCTTTAAGGGACCTTAGAGCTGCTGCCAGTCTGTGCCAGCAGTACTGGGCTAGGTGGGCCCAGCGTTTGACTGAGCACAAGGCAGCTCCCAGTTTAAGTAGGGCCATGGGAGCAATGAGGACTGGGGTCTTGAAGGGGCTTAGCTCAACGTAGAGCACCTGCTTTGCATGCAGAAAGTGCAGCTTGAACAGGGCCCAGGAAGGAGCCCGCCTGAAGCCCTGCAGAGCCTCTGCTGCCAGTCAGTGTCCACAATACCGGGCTAGATGGTCCCAGGCTCTGACTCAGCAGAATTCCCGATGTGTCCCGCGATGGCTACGGCAACGGAACGGGCTTTGCTTCAAGGGTGGTCATTTGCCTGGGTAGGTGCGTGGGTGGCAGGCTCTAGGCTCGGGGTGCGCGTGGGTCCCTGGAATCGGGTCCCGGACCTCTCCATCCTGCGGTAGCCCAGCAGCAGCGCCGGGGACAGGGCCGGGCGGGCGGAGGGACCAGGGCGCGCCTCGGCGAGGGAGAGGCTTCGCCCTGCCCTCGCCCCGCTCTCCGTCTCCACTCCCGGCTGTGCTTCTATTTTCGTTCCCCGCTCCCTCTCCCTGCCTCTCCCCCCCCCTCCACTGGCCCCTCCCTCCCTCCTCCCAGCCCAGCCCAGCCCAGCCCAGCCTGGGCTGCGTTTCCTTCTGGCTGCACCTTTAAGAGCGGACGGGGGGAAGACCGCGGCTGCTGCTGCTGGCGGTGGGGAAGCCACACAGAGGAAGTTACGCAGCCCGGATCAGGCGCGGGGATCAAAAGCTCCGCGGGGGCTCAGAGGGACGTCCGAGCGGGGCTGAGGCGCTGGAACTTGGAGCGAGAGAGAAAGACTGGGAAAGACAGCGAGAGCCATCCATCCATCCATCCATCTACCCATCCATCTGCGCTTGAGCTCCGGCCAGCGCAGAGGCTGGAGCAGGGAGGGGGGGTTGTTTGAGGGGGGGTGCACCACAGGCAACCCCCACACCAACCCGGGAGGGGAGGGGGGCCTCTGGGGTGGGGTGGGGGTGGGTCGAAGGGATGATGGGGCGCCGGATCCTCCTGTGGGGCGTTTTCCTCTTGAAGGAAAAAAGTTGAACTTGCCGCCTCGCTCGAGCCCGGCTGCCTGCTTGGCGCCCCCTCCCCCGGCCAACCTCTCCGGTGGCCTCCCCGCCCCCCCCCGCCCCTGAGATCGCCTCTCTTCCCCCTTCCCCTCCCGTTTTGGAAGTTCGAGGGAGGGGAGGGAGGGGGAGATCGAGGAAAGCAAGCAGGGGAAGGAAGGAGAAGAAGGGAGAAAGCCGGGGAGGGAAGGCAGGGAAGAAAGAGAGAAGGAAGCAGGCAAGGGGAGGAAGGGGAAAGAGGAGAGAAAGAAGAAAGTAAGCCAAAGGAGGGGAGGAACAGAGGAGGGAAGAAGCCAGCCGAGGGAGGAGGCCTCCATCAACCTCTTCCAGCCCGCTCTTCCCCGGGCTTCTTCAACAACTTTGTACGTGGGGCGGCCGGTCGGGGCGCGCCTGGCTCCGGCGGGCGCCCCCCCCCCCAATTTGGGCAGGGAAGAAGAGCGCCTCTCCCAGGCTGGCGTGTCCCGGGCAGCCAGCCCTCCTGCGCGCCGCCTCGCTCCGGGGCTCTCCCCCCTCTCCGCCACTGCGCCGGACCCGAGGACCTGCCGCCGCTGCCGGTAAGCCACGCAGATCTCCCCCGCTCCGCTCCGCTCGGGACCCCGCAACCCGCCGCACCGCCCGGGAGCTGTCCTTCAGCACCATCGGGCCGCCGCCGCCGCCGCCGGGCGGGGGAAGCCGAGCCCGGAGCGGGGAAATCCCCCCTCAGCAGCCAGAGAGGGGGGAAAGTTACCTAACCCTCTGCTCCTCCGGCTGCCGGTGCCCTCTGCTCGGCTCTCCCCCGTTTTCCTTTCCTCCTCTCGGTCTTCGTGGCTCTCGGCTTTGAACCTGGGCTGGCTGGGGCGTCGGTGTCGGCGGGGGGCTGGGGAAGTGGTGGGGCAGCCCCTCTCTCCTTCTTTGATGAAGCTGACTTCCAAGTGGAAGCCGAGGGCTCGTTCGCCTCTGGGCAGCCCAAGCTATGTGTAGGCGATTCAGGGACAGATCTCTTTAACACCCCCCCCCAACCCCTCTCATCCCCTCCAACCCCCCCACCCCCATTTCTTTCAACATTTTCTGCCTCCCTCTTTCCCCGCGCCCTTCTTTCCGGCTGCCCTTTGACTGGGCTGCCGGGAATTCACTTTAAAATTATTATTAGGAAAAGATGAATCCCAACAGGAAATGAATAAGTCCCTTTGAGGTGTCCCTTTCGCTCATAGAAGCCTACATCTTTTCTTTCTTTCTATGTGTGTGTGTGTGCGTGCGTGTGACTAAAGTGGATTCACTGAATCACTTTTCCATGCATAGGTTGCCAGACGATTCGATCATTCATTTTAGGCGTTCTGATGGCGAGGGAAAGGGGGTGTCTAGAGGACCCCCATTTCCCCAAACGGCACGCGCAAGGCTGCAACCCTGCACGGCCCCTTACGTGAGAGTAAAGCCCCGTCGAACGGTATAGGGTTGCGCTGCTGTTTGCAAAATTGCAAGGACGGAGAGACGATGTAAAACTCCCTGAACAAATAATTCCTATCGGTATTGATTGTTTGCACGTAACTTTCTGGAATTCAAGCACACGCTTGCAGTTTGCAACGCCTGCAGTTTCCTCTCCTGACTTAGGATGGAAGGGCAGAATCCCCCAAGCGTTTTGCTGTCTGGCTTTCATTGCTTAATTCGCCTCTCCACAAAACACGCTCCTCTCACACAACTCCTAACTTAAAAAGAAAAAAAAAATCCTTGTAAGGGCCCTGTCTCATGAAATCCCAATTGCGCATCCTTTTTCCACCTCTGCTTTCTTCTGCTGGAAAGTGCTGTCACCTCCCCCCCCCCGCATAGATTTGAAGACCCCCCCCCAAAAAAAATAAGTTGGTGAGAAGCAAGAGGGACCATTATGTTACATGGGGCACCCACCTCATTCCCTGTGTTTTCTTTTAAAAAACTGAATTCTTGAAATGTCTTAGTGTGAAAGATCCCATGTAAACTGCAAATGGATTTGAGGAAGGAAAATACTGAGCCATCTGGAAGTAGAAATATATTGAGGATGGCAGGGTGAGGTTGCCTTGCTTCTCTTGGGAACAGAATTTCTTCCCTTAGCTACTCAACATTTTATTGTGGTGTCTATATTTCTTCTGTATAGCACACTTCCAGCACAATCCTAAGCATGTCTACTCAGAAATAACTCCCCCCCCCGCTTGCTCCCAGGTAAATATGGACAGGACTGCAGTCTTAACATCTATTTTCAAACTTAAAAAAGGAATTAAAATAACTTGATCTGTTTGAAGAGGAAAAGGGAAAAACCGAAAAGAGTTTTTCTCCTGCAAAACAACAGCGATTCCTGTGCAATTGGTTTCCTGCTCAGATTCCCCACTTTCTTTTAAAAGTACCACTTCTGGGAAAGACTGCATTTAATTGCCAAGTGAACAAACAAGTTTACTTTTTAATTCCCCAGCAGGGTGTTGTAACCGTGGGTTGCCTCTTTATTTCAAAAGCATGTTAATCCAATAAAGGCAGAAAGAACTAAGTCCAGATACCCAGATAAAATCTAATTTTGTGAGGTTGGCTATCAGTCCCTTGTGACTGCTGTGCACTCTTAAAAGAAAATCAAGCCATTGATCCTATTTGTTCCTGGGAAGTGCAGTTTCTTAATAATATCAGATGAAGATTTATTTATTTATTTGTAGTTAGAAAGGAAACCCAACCTTAGCCAAGCTTTTAATACATTTTTTTTTAAAAAAGCCATAAACTATTCTTTGACAGCAACTGTTTCTAACCAAAACTCCAAATGTTGGACCAGCGAATCTATTGCTAGAAGGACCTGCCTGTTTGTTTTTCCATGAAAGCATTCTAGATCAACATTTATTGCATGTTTTGGGGGAATGGTGCCATTTGACAAATGCATGCAGCAGCATAGCAGTGGATATTTTATAGACGTCTTCCTCCTTAACTTTCTCTTTCTGTCAAACTGTTCCAGTGCAAAAATGTGCTCTTTTCTATATTTCTGAAATAGGCTTCCCAGCTTGACATCAGGTCCCGTCCCCCCCACCCCATCCACCCCGCTGTGCCAAACCCACGGCAAAATGTGGTTTTGGCATGACAAAGCCTTTACGTCTTCTCTGTTATTTACATCATAAGAGCTCCTGACAAATTTGATGTGTTAAGGAAGTGATTGAGTTTTTTAAAAAAACATTAAAAAAAAGCATTGAAAAGAGACAGACCTGATGACAGTGAGGTTTCCAAAGCGATTCCTATATCCACGCCCCCAATTTACTCATGACTTCAAAAATAGCAACGGGACTTTGCTTTCTTGGGGAGTTTATTTTGGGCCAAGGCAGTATGAAGAGATGTTTCTAAAGAGCTGGAAGACAGAGTAGGAAAGATGCTCTCGCTTTCAGAAGTTACCAATCTTAATCAGGTTGGCGCTCAGCCATTTATTTTGCTAAGGGGGCGAAAGACCTGCCCGTTAAATTGGTCCTTTCACTCTGGGGTGTGATTGGGAGCTGAGGATCTTTCCTAGGCGCTGGGCACTCCTTGTGAAGGAAATACTTGGCATTTTATTCCAGGAGTCTTTTAATGGGGTGAAAGTTATGGAACAAATGGGGTGGGTGGGGTTATTTTGCAATCAAGATTGTCTTAAAAACACAACCATGTGCATGTGGTGAGGGGGGCAGTTTCAGATGAAGCAAAATTCTGTTCTTAGTAATTGTGCTCTGTGATTGAAGGTTGGTTGTCATTTTCTTCTTTTAAAGAATCGCTCAATTGGAAAGGGAATGGGTAAGATTACGTGGAGGTTGGATTAAACTCCAGTGAACACCGGGAGAGGTCATTGGACTTTGTTTATTAGAAGAGCCTTAAATGGGATTAGTCTTTCAAAACTGTTTTTTTAAAAAAATCATTATTATTAAATTTCATTGTCCAAATAAATCCTCCATGCAGAATCTGGACTGTGTCTCTGGTTGTCTGGCTGCATTATTTATCTGACTTGGCTTTCTAAGACTTAGTTTAGCAGTCCAGCATTTATGCCTGTTCAGGGTCTGTTCTGTTCTTAAGGATGCATCATTGCTCTTCTAATCTGTCGCTTGGTAATAGCACAAGTTTGGCTGGTCAGAGAAAAACAAATCTTTGCCCAACTGGAACAGCCACTTTCTCGCACCTTGAAAAATACTTCAAAATATTCCACAGGGTTCTCTCTTCTGCTGATATTAAAACTATGTTATTTCTACCTCCCATCCAATTTGACTTTTTTTTTTTTAATGTTCCAGGTGGTGGATCCTCAAGGAGAAGCAAGATCTCAGGACAACACGTGGTCTGTAGCTGAAAAGCTTTGGAATATTTTGCATTAAAGTTGGCGAAAGGCAGCAATTACTCTTCCCGAGTCCCTCCCTCCTCTTCCATGAGTCCTTCCCCCACAAAAAAAACCAACTAAAAAAGAAAATGAGGAGTATTGCCAAGTCAAACTTGCGTTAAACAACTCCTTTTCAAAGAAATGATCTTTCCCAAAGATTTGATTCTGACGCTTTCAGAGTTCTATATCATGCGACGATGCTATTTTTTTACATGAAATATTTTTCTCCCCCTTAAAATAAAACAAAACGTGTTTCAGCTTCAAAGCACTTTAGAACGGCTCCCATTGTAGTCGAACAGGGAAAAGGTTAAAGAAAACTTGATCTCCCCCCAACTGTATCGCCTCTCCAGTTTTCTTCCCCACCTCCTCTTCCACGGCTCAGATTTCAACGTACAATCAGAACCGGAGAACTCTATTGATTGATTGAGGAGAGTCACCTCTAGATTTTTTCACGCCGATTTGGAAGAGCCTGTATGCACCTAGAAAATAACACCAACACCCACCCATCCAGGACAAACATGAAGTTAAGGAGGACTTTTGACTACTGATCAGCAAGCCTGAGAAGAGTTGCTCACATTCTTCAGACCCAACCATCCGCAAATGTGACATCTGTAACGGAGACTTTCCCGTTGCCCGGAGACACTTCTAGATTTGGAAACTTGCCACAGCCAACATCTGGATCACCTTAGTGTACATTATTGGTATTAGATGCGGCGTTTCCATGCTGATCCGGAAAACCACCCCTAAGTCAGCATTTGCCTTGCTCAAGACTTTAGGCATTTCCTTTGCCCAGGAACCTTGCACTGGGTCTCAGCTACCATGCTGCACCACGCCGCTTTCTTATTGCACTGCCTCCCACTGGTCATGGGACAGTATGACATCTGCAAATCCTGGGTGACCACCGACGACGGGCCGATGTGGGAGTTTTACGCCTGCCAGCCGAAGTCTGTGCCCATGAAGGACTATGCTACCGTGAGAGTGGATCCATCAGGCATCACCTGCGGAAATCCCCCGGAGAGATTTTGCACTCATGTAAATACAAGGTTTTATTTATTTATTTGTTTCCCATGGTTGGTCAACAGCAGGGGTGGGCAATTTGAGGCCCTCCAGATGTTTTTGCTCACAACACCTATCAGCCTTAGCTAGCACAACTAATAATGATGGGAGTTGCAAGCCAAAACATCTGGAGGGCTTGTGGTCTACCGCAAGCAACCCCGTGTCTCATTAGGGACAGCAAGAAGCTGTCCAGGTGAGGCAAATCTGTGAGGAGGAAGACAATCAGAATCGGTGCTGGCTCCGGGTTTTGGAGGGAGTGCTGATGTTTGAGGACATGGTGGGGAATTAAAATGGTGGCTAGGTCCAATTGACAAGGCCAGGAAAAGGGCGGTCAAGGGCAGACATCAACAGTGGGCCTTCTCGGTGCCTGGCAACTGTCCAAGGATGCCAGGTGTGAAGGCAGCCCTGCATATACACCAGATGATATGGTAAAGCTAGAAGGAAGTGAGTGCTCAAAGGAACTGGTCCCATGATGCTGAACCAATGCCAGCTCCAGGGTTTGGAGGACACTTGGGCAAGACACTGGTTGGTCACATTGTGAACAGAATGTTGGGTTAGATGGAGCCTTGGTCTGATCCAGGGTGGCTCTTCTTACGTTTCTATGACACCCTCAATGGCCCCCTCCCTCCCTGAGTCTACCTTCTCATCACCATGGTCACGAACTGCTCTTGCTTCACTTCTTTTTTCTCATCATTGCTACCACTTGTTTGGTTGAAAGGCAGAGAGTCAGGGAGCAAGGGGGCCATGCCATCTGCTGTTCCTCCTTCGCAACACCACTGTTGTCTGGCCCAGAGGGAGGTGAACAAGACTTATAGCTTCATCCCACATACCTGTTTCCCTTGAATTATCCCCTACAGCATAATCCTGTTGTTATTATTATTGTTGTTGCTAGCTAAATCACACCCCGGGTGGCAGCGCTCCTAAGATCCTTTGCATGCCAGGAAAGGGGTTAAGGGGGAGAAATGTAAAAAATCATAAATAATCAACGGATGACCCAATCTGATGCAAATTTGGTATGCTTAAAGCTCTCCTTAATATCTATTACTGTGCCAATTTTGACGTCTTTATTTTTAAAACTTACGCAGAAGTAAGCATTTGTTTAATTGGTAGTTTAAACCTATCAAATCCTCCTCCTGCGCCCCCAGTGGCCACTCGGAGAATAACAAATGATTCGCTCTTAAAGGGGTATCAAAATAGGTCGGGTCTTTTGGCTTCATCGCACAATTAAAGCTGGATATAAACTGGAAAACTTCGGAGTCCTTTGCACGCAATTCGCAGTGGTTTCACAGTATTACCCTGGTGTGATGAAGCCTAGAGCGAGAGGGAGGTGAACCAGACAGGTTGCAATGGTGATGAGAAAGATCAAGTCCAGGTGTCTCTTCTCAGTGGGCTTCTGCTGGGGTGTGCGCCCTTGACATGTGCCCAACCATGATGCCTTCCTGGTCAAAATGAGACTGATGAGGGTGGAGAAGTGAAGATGTCCATTTTTAGTTCCTTGGGGGAGGGACCATGACTCCGAGACAAGCACTCACGTTTTGCTTGAAGAAGTTTCCATGTTTGGCATTCCCAGTTAGGAAGATCATGTAGCAGATGCTGGAAAAACTCCTGCCTGTAGGCCAGGAGAGCTGCTACGAGTCAGTATAGGCAATACTGAGCTTGATAGACAATACTGAGCTAGACCGACAATCCCAAGCTAGACAAACCAATGGGAGAAGACAACTTTCCATGTGCCTTGCTTTTCTCGGGACTGTAGCTTAGTGTAGAGCTCCTGTTTTGCACACAGGACGTCCCAGTTTCGATCCCTGGCATCTCCAGGTAGAGCTAGGAAAGAATCCAGTCGGAAACTCTGGAGAGTCATTGCTGCCAGTCAGTGTCGGCAATACTGGGGTAGATGGACCCATTGCCTGTCTCAGTTTGTGGCAGCATCCTGTGTTCCTCGAGATCTGGGGTCTCCAACATGGTGCCCAACGTGGCCACAGATACCGTCCTGGGCACCCACCAGGCTCCCTGCCCGATTTAAATAACAGCGACAACACATGGTTAGATTCTTAAAAATTAAACATAGTTTCAACTGCCCCAGTTTTGCCTCCTGTGAAATGGGTATTTTGTTGCGTTTCGTGGGGACAAATATGTGATTTGGCATTTGGGCACAGACTCCTCTCTGCCGTGTACTTGGTTTCTTGAACAAGTGACTTGTCTTTGAGCTGCGTCGCTTTCCCTTCGGAGAAAACTGTGGATTAGAAAGAGTGGTTTTGTGTTTGTGAGCTCAGACCACCATCCCCTCTTTGCAAGTTGATTTTCTTTTAGCCTCATCAGTTTGCCTTCTGGGAAATGGGTATGTTACGACCAGCCATGCCCACTTTTGCAGCCACTTTGTGAGAGCACCCACGACACCTGCTCCAAATTCCAAACCTGCCAACTGGCCCGAAGAACCTGGGCACCCCCTGCCCTAGCTAGACAAGGAGTTTGACCTGATATCTTCTTGGGCTTCTTATGTTCTTCCATACCAGAATGTCTGTGTTGTATTCCTGAGTTGAATTCTGTGTGACTTCAGTCAGAGCTGTCAGGGCCGCCGTTCAGACAGAGTGGATGGTGCAATTAATGCTTGCGATTCCCTGGGCATGGGAACAGGGACTGGAATTTGAGATAGGTGGATGTATTTCCTCCAGCGTTGTTGAACAGTAGTGCTGGGCTGGGAGTTTACCATGTTAAACCCATCCATGTTGCAGTGGTTGGACACCAGATTCCAGCTGGACATCAGGAAAAACGTGCTGACTGTTAGAGCAGTAGGACAATGGAACCAGTGACCTAGGGAGGCGGTGGGCTCTCCCACACTAGAGGCCTTCAGGAGGCAGCCATCTGTTGGGGATGCTTTAAGGTGGATTCCTGCACTGAGCAGAGGGTTGGACTCGATGGTCTCATAGGCCCCTTCCAACTCTACTATTCTATAATTCTATGATCTTGTGATAGCTCATTCCGTAGTTTAACTCCGTGCTGTGTGAAGAAGTTCTTCCTTTGGTGTCTCCTGATTCTCCCACCAATCAGCCTCATGAGATAACCACGTCATGCTCTTCTATTGTGAGAGAGGGAGAAAAACGCCTCTCTCTCCACTTTCTCCATCCCATTTTATAATGGTTTTTAATGAATGATTTCTACATGCTAACAAGCCCAGGGGCGAAACGCATTATCTTTCCACCCCCTGCCAAGGTTGAAATGATATTTGTAAGACTTGAGTTACTGGCAGCAAGTGCTCTGCCCTAAAATATGGCTGGTGTTTTTGGCCCCGCCCGTTTTTCATTCGGCCCCGCCCACCAGTAGAACGTGGCTCTCAAGAGTTCACTTCCAAGTCCATGTCTTTAGCATCAGGGCAGTGGAAAACCGACTCCACGTTGTTCCCAATGGTCCTCTGTTTTAGGAGGGTCTTGAGTGCAAAATTGCGTATCCACAGAGTATTCCTTCCTGTTTATTGTTTGATTGTCCCGGCAAACAATTTTGTCTTTGGTTGTTTGTTCTACCCTAACAGCAATGTAGAAGTAGTTGGAAAACATGCAACGGTGGCTGCAGGCATGAACCCCCCCCCCCGAAGAGTAGTGTTAGATGTGTGCTGAAATATGCATGGCCATCTAAACAGGGGCCCAGTAAAACCGTTAAGTCCAGGATATAAAATTACATAGTTCATGGATTGCATCCTATGTGTCTCTAGAGTCCGCCTTGCCTCTCTTCTCTAAATGGTACAGCCTCAGCAAAATGGCGCTGAGGGCTAGAGTGCTGCCTTGCATAACTTAAGGGACAAAGATAATGACGGCCTCCTAGATCAAAGGTAAAGCTCAGAAAAACCTAAAGGTCGGTTTTAGATCTCATTATCGGCTGGAAGATGCTGAATAATGGATGGAGAGCATTAACTGGGATTCTTTTTCTTTTTCGTTAAAAAAAAAAAAGGATATCCATTGAGGGGGCGGGGGGAACCCAGGCCCAAGTCTTTGTTGTCAAACATTAAGAAACAGCGTTCACAGTGCTTGACAGTTATTGGATATAATTATGGGGTGAGGGGTGGGGAGAAAAGAGCAGGAATTCCTTTGGCTCAATTTTAGCCCCAGAACCTGCCATGGTTGAATCCTGGAAGGAGGAGAAGTAATTTCAGGGAGAGCTTCTGAGCATGCGCAGAGTATATTTCTCCCTCTTGTGTAAAAACCCATGCAATTCTGGAATTTGCGGGCAGGGCTGTATCAAGCCCTGATGAAATGTTGGCTGGGTGTGGGTGGGTGTGGGAACCAACGGACCTAGTGGGAGCAGGTGAAACTCCGTCAGTGTGTATCAAGTGGAAGAGCAGATGCTTGCGAAGGACCAACTGACGTAATCTGCAAGGATGCTGATTGGTTGCCACATGTCCCTTTGCAGCTTGCAATCTGGCATCGTTGTGGCTGAAGTGGTGGATGCAGGCTTGGGCGGAACTTTGTGATGCAAGTGGGCAAGGCGTGAAACACCAGTCATCTTGTTGCTAAGGTGGCTGCATATGCATCACCTCCAGAAGAAGAGATGAATCACCCTAAAAGGGGGCATTATTTTTGCATTATATTTGCATATGCCTCTATCTATCAGTGGAATGTGGTGGCTCCAATTTTGGTGGAGCTGAAACAACTGGGCATGCCTAGCCTGGAGAAGAGAAGATTGCAGGGAGACATGATGGCACTCTTCAAATACTTAAAAGGTGGTCACACAGAGGAGGGCCAGGATCTCTTCTCGATCCTCCCAGAGTGCAGGACACGGAATAACGGGCTCAAGTTACAGGAAGCCAGATTCCAGCTGGACATCAGGAAAAACTTCCTGACTGTTAGAGCAGTACGACAATGGAACCAGTTACCTAGGGAGGTAGTGGGCTCTCCCACCCTAGAGGCCTTCAAGAGGCAGCTGGACAGCCATCTGTCAGGGATGCTTTAGGGTGGATTCCTGCACTGAGCAGGTGTTTGGACTCGATGGCCTTATAGACCCCTTCCAACTCTACTATTCTATGATTCTATGATGGCACTCTGGGTTAATCAGAACCAGCCTCTAAAGGAGCTATCCAAAGTTCTGAACCCTAGCCCCAAAATGGGTCCAGCACTTGACTGAAATCCAGAATGGAATCTGGATGGAAATCTGTGTTTTTCTATATAGGGACATACATACATATTTAAATTTAGGACTGTACAGGAACCCCCCAACCCACTTCTGAGGCCGATTCAGACCTTCCAAATTGGTCCTGATCTGCCTTGGCCCGCTTTGGCCCCAGTCTGACCTGGAAATGGTCCTTTACGGGTACCATTGTGTGCAACATTACATCTATGATAATACAGAGCCCCTATCTTCCTTAGATATAGTGGCTCTCTTGGAAGATGGGTGGCTGCCGGGTGCAACTGGATGGGTCGAGTAAGTCCTGTCCGCTTGTGCAGCTCGGCAGGCTGCAGCAGCGGCTTGCCATCATCCTGGATCAGTTCAAAGTGGTCCAAAGCACTTTCCCCCTAATCCGACCGCTCTGGACCGCTTCAGACTGAACTGGTCCTGATCCAGATTTGGATCGATGTAGTCCGAATTGGCCCGCTTCAGTTTGGGCTCCTGATCCGGAACCAAAGCAGTGTGCAGCCCTATATAAAATTAACTGGGAGGCTGCAAAGCAAAGTGAACGCTAACATTTCAGCTACTGGTGAGGGTAGAAGCGGCAACGTTTAGTTCTAAATATATTTCGAAATTAGTCTGTTGTTAGGCTATCTTTTATAGATGTGTGTGTGTGTATAAATGCAAACTGAGATAGAATAACTATAATTTAAATAGAAATGCAATAAATCTCACCATAGCGTGGAAGACCGACTAGGTGACCTTCATATAGAGGACTGCACTCTGTAAAGTAGGCCACCCGGCCACCCTACCTGTTGCTCAGGCCACTGGGCAAAACTAGCTTGAGCATTTTGTGTCACCTGACCTATTCTAGCCTATCACAGTTCAGAGGCTTCCTAGTGGCTTGTTTCCCTGCAGTTCCCTCCTTTGGCCAGAGGTGGATGGTGGCCCATAAGGCTCAAACCTTGCTGGACGTCTCTGTGGCGGTGTCCAGTTCAAGACCTACTCCAGACTGGAGTCCTAGCACTGGCTTGTGTGGAATATGATGGCTTCAGATAACGTTGCGACCGATGACTAAAGTGCTGAATCATGGGCCGTGATGAAGCTCACAAATCGCCCCTTCACCTTCGTCCCATGTTGTGGTACCAGTAAGCATAACAAATGGGTCCTGCAACTAAATGTTGCAGTATTCTGCTTTCCCCACTTGGGGGCCTTCCAGACTACAACTCCCAGCATTCCTAACCCTTGGCCATGTTGGCTGGTGCTGACGGGGGTTGAAGTCCCACACATCCAAAGGGCACCAAGTTGGGGAAGGGTGTGGTATATCCTCACCCCATGGGGGAGTGCTCTTGCTTAGGGGTCCAGCTGGCCAGTCAGGCCATCAGCTGCTAGAGACTCCATAAGCTGGATACTATAAACTGGGGTGTTGAACGTCTTTCGGCCCAAAGGTCACGTTCCGTTGTGAACACGCTCTCGGGGGTGGACAACTGAGTGATGGGTGGGACCAGCATATTTGAGCTTAAAGCTCTTATTTCCTTAGTAGATGTATTTCAACCTTTTAGAACAGGATAGGAAACATGCAACCAGGGAAGGCTACTGGACCTTATGGGTCCAGCACCTTGCATAGCTCCTTTAGACTTCTGGCTGGTTGTGACTAAAACCCAAATGTAATCTCCGCCCCACTGAAATTGAATCCACCAGCTTTCCCTGCAGGGAAAGATGGTTTGACTCCTGATATAAATTGTTTGGGATTCAAGCAGGCCAATTCATCCTACCCCCACCCCACCTGGTTTTGTGATTTTCTTTTCCAACCGGCATTCAAAATTCTGTGACTTTCTGATAAATGCTAAAAATGCTCATTCCCCACTGGGATGATTTTTGGGGATGGGTGGGGGAGAATACCCCCTTTTAAAACCTTTTTAAAAAATTCTTCAAACATTGCAAGCGTTTTGATACTTCTTGATTCTCAGCTCTCGTTTCTCGGCTCCGTATCCGTCGGCACGGGAGCACAGAGTTGGCTATTAGAGGGAACGTTCATGCTCCCTTTCTTGCAGTTCCGCCTCCTCTGCCGTAATAACGCCAGCACAGCTCAGCGCTTGATCAGCTCACGGGCACGGCGACAAAATTCTGTCTGCTCACATTAGGATATAATTGGGCGATTCAGCCAAAGTGGGGGAAGGGATGATTCTCAGCAAGATTGAAAGGCCTGCGCTGGTTTTTATTCTCGATTAAAAGGGGGGGAGAATGAAAAAGAAAAAAAGGATGTTTGATGAACATTTGTCGTGGTTATCTCTTTATGTAAATATTGTCAGCAGAGGGATTTGTACCTTTGACGTACATGTCTAATGAATAGGGCCATTTGCTTGCTTGGAAGAAACGTCTCCCAATGTGCAGAAGAAGTGAGTTGGCTAGAAACGTAGATATTCTAAGATGTGTCATAGAGTCATAGAATCATAGAGTTGGAAGGGGCCTATAAGGCCATCAAGTCCAACCCACTGCTCATTGCAGCATCCCTGACAGATGGCTGTCCAGCTGACTCTTGAAGGCCTCTAGTGTGGGAGAGCCCACCACCTCCCTAGGTAACTGATTCCATTGTCTTCCACTGTCATCACAAGTAATCGGAAATGCAAGGTGGAGTGAGCCCCTTTGCCCTCCTTAAAAAGCCTTTTCTAGAAATCTCCCCCTACCCCACCCCAGCACAATGCAGAAATAATACTGGATTGAGGTGCGAGAGAATCATTTAGAAACACGTTTTGCTTTTAATTTAGTCTTTAAAAATTATTATATTTTTCCTTGGAGGCCCTTGTAAGATGGAAAGGCGGGATAGAGACACTTGAAATCAATTAACTCAGGGGCTGAATTTGTCAAGGGAGAGAGGTAAGGGTCACAAATAAAAGAGGGCGTGTTTGCAACGCCATCCAGAGTGGACGCTTGGCCTTCATTTCAAAATATCCAATTGTAAGCAGGCTTTGAAAGAACAGAGGGAATTCTTCCTCTTTTTTCCTGTCCACTACCCCTGCCCTTATATTTTTTTTTTGGGGGGAGGAATCTTTTAAACATATTTTCCCCCTGAAATATTAATTCTTGCTATTTATTCCATGCAGCTCAAAACTCAACAGGTGCATTTGATTTATAATTCACCAGTACTTGTTTTGTTTAAAGGGTTCAGGGGTCAAAAAATGAAGGGGGGGGAAAGGGGGGGAGAAAAAAAGAAAAGAAAAAAGAAACAGCAGCAACCATCTGTCCTTTTGCAGAAGGACAATCTTGCAAGCAATGCAGAAATAAAGGCAGCTTGATCAACTCGAACATTACTGGAGAAGGTGTTCCCCCCACCCCAAATATCATTGCATTTGAAGAAGGGTCCTTGATACAGGTTTCAAATCAACACAGCAATCCTCCTAGCTTGCTGGGATTCGATTCTCCCAGCTTTTGTCCTATTGCCGGCCTGCAATAAGTCACTGCTTATGATGTTATCTCCATCTTGCACGGGACAAAATAACTTGGTTTCTCATTGAATTGCTAGTGAAAATACGAGAGCCGGGATGCGTTTGGAGGAAGTGCCTGTATACTCAAGGGGTAGTATCCGATATTAGTCCTACATAGAGTAGACCCATTGAAATGAATGGGAGTTGTTAGTGGTAACAGAAATGTAATAAAGAAATAAATAACCTCATTCATTTCAATGGATCTACTCTATGTAGGATTGACATTGGATACTACCCAAGGGTCCCAGGTGTGTGTGTGTACAATTGGGATTTAGATTGGACCACCCAGGGTTGAGAGGTGGGGGCTGATGGCCCCCTTCAACACACAAACACGCACACCCACACACCTTCATCCCTAAGTGGATTGCTGTGCCTTCTGCCCATAGGAATATATGTTTAGTACTAAAGGGATTGGCTTGAGGCAATTGCGGTTGCAGTTTGCCTCTGTCACTCTCCCTGGCTTGAGGCAATTGCGGGTTCCCTCTGCTGCTCTCCCTTCCTCTTAAAATTCCTTTTCTTTAATTTGGATTTGGCTGTCCTTCAAATAAAGTAGCATGGGGAACGCACGGCCTTCCAGATGTTGGCTTACTACAATTCCATGAGCCTTAGACTTTTCCCCCCTTGTCTAAACGTGCACAGGATTGTGCCTTAGGGACTGAAGCAAACCAATTCATTCTCTGTGCTCCCTGGTATTCTTCCCCCCCAAATCATACTCATCATTTTATGGCTCCAAGAGGCCACTGAGCAAGCTGGGCTATCATTGGGTAATTAGCGTGTGCGTGTGTGTGTGTGTGTGTGTGTGTGTGATGTTTTATTACCGTAGGTTTAAAAAAAAATCTTCTGCAGACCACAAGTTTCCCTTGAGTTTGCTTCCCTCTCCTTTCTCAGTTTTGCCTCCCTTTCTGTTGGCACCCACCACCCGAGTTCACTATTAATGGGACGGATAAGATCCCAATCTTCAAGGTGACTCTTCCAAGCAATGAGCGCTTTCAATGCTATGTGAGAATCTTCAAAGCCGCACAGAGTCAGGAACACCCCCCTCCATCCACCCACCCCAATTTCTGGATGGTATTTGAAAAGTGGCTTGTGGTGTGTGTATGTGTGTGCTGGGGGGGAGGATATTCTTCCCAAGTTCTGAAGCCAATTCCATTCACATCTGGCCTCTCTTTCCACTCCAGGGCACATTCTTGCCGCTTATTAATGTCGAGGGTTTTCTTTTCACAGTTCTTGAACTCCTTCTTGTTCCTGTCAATGCCCTTCAGACAGGGACACCTTAAAAATGAATTGTAAATTTCACATAAGATGAGAGGAAAGAAGGGGGAGGGAGACGAGAAACCCAACACATCAGTGGTTGGAAACTGATAGGGAAATGTTAAAGCAGCCTTCTCCAGTCTGGGGTCCACCAGATGTCTTGGATTACATCCCCCAACGTACCAAAAATACCAGCTTATTTTAGCTGAAACCTCTTACTGTCTCTAGCTAAGCCTTAGGAGAGGTATTTCAACCATTTGGAATGGGGGGGGAACTGCACAAAAGCAGGAGAACACTAAGCAGTTGGTAATCAGGGGGAAGGAGGCGGGGCCTTGGGAAGGGGGCGGGGCTTCCTGGGGACCCTTGAGCCTAAGGTTCTGCACCCCTAACTAAAATGATAGTCATTTTTTTCTAATTGTGCTTCTATGCATATAATTTAGCCCTTGCATATCCTCCTCCTCCTCCTCCTCCTCAGTATGTTCACACTATGTATGTTCACACTAATGGGGATGGCAGGAGAGATTGAAGAAAGCATGGTCCAGTCTTTGGGGGGAGAGGAGGGAATGAGAGGCAGTGTGGCGTAGTGGGTACTGTTGGACTGGGATGAGTGAGACCTGGGTTCTAGCCCCCATTGAGCCATGAAGCTCACCGGATGACTTTCAGCCAGTCACTGACTCTCAGCCTAACCTACCTCACAGGGTCGCTGTTATGAGGATAAAATAGAGAGGAGGAGGATTATGTAAATTGACTTGAGTTCGTCGCAGGAAAAAGGTAAGATATAAATATGTTAGACATTTATTTATTTACTTAATTACAACATTTATGTACGGCTCCAACCCCAATCCACAGAACTCATTGCCAGAGGCAGAGAAAGCAAAGGAAGGGGAGGGTGCAGCTGTACCTCTTGGCTTTTGTCACTCTTTCTGTGCTCAGAGATGGCAAACGAACACCGAGTCTCTGGGGAATAGCAGAAGGGATGTTCAAATTTTGTTAAATCCATTCTGTCTGTGTTTCTCAGATTGTCAGGCGTCTTGCTTTCCGCCATCTGCCCATTGACAGAATGGGATTTTTTTTTTTAGGGATATACAAGAATTGCATTCCAATTGCGCAAGTGTGCATCAGCACGAATGGGCACGTGTGCTACTGCGCATTAGCTCAAGTATGAATTGGCACAACCTCTCCTTCCCCCCCCCCCCCACAAATTAAAACAAAGAACAAGTCTCCAGAATCTGTGCAACTTCAGAAAAACTGGTCTGCTATGGAATCTGCAGGTTGGAGTCATAGAAATTCAAACTCATTTGATTTCATTGCAGATTTCTCTGGAAATTCCGGCTCTCCTGGACTCCCCAGAGGGCCCCACCCACTTCCCTTGGCCCCACCCACTTCCCTTGGCCCCACCTTCTTTGTTTGCTGGCTTCCCAGCATCTGGACATTTTCCCAACAACTTAAAGGTGGAAATGCCTTTCCTAACACCTAGTTACTGGTAGTAAGAGATTTAAGATGCAAGCCTATCAATGTCAACCTCGGTGATCAGAAGCCCCCAAACTCAGAGGCGTCCAATCATCCAGGCAGAAGGAGCAGTGTGTGTGTGTGTGTGTGGGGGTGATCTTCACCTCCCTGTCCTCCCACCCTGCAGATTTTGCTAGATGGGCTTTTTAGCCCATCCAGCGAGGGGTCTTCAGAGGGAAGGAGGCTGGAAGATGCTCAGGATAATTCATAACCTGGCCTCTCCAGTCTCCTCCCCTCCCTGCCCACCGTCCTCCTCCTCCGAGATCATTTTCACGACCTCGGAGGGCAGCTGGTGAAGTTCTTTCCATGCCAACGGTGAGGCCAACCCGTGACTCCATTTTCCGAGGTCGGAGCGCTGTTTCTGACCTCGGAAGGCAGAACCCTAAGAATCCCATGGCCCCTGGGATGCTTGCCCAAGGACCATAGGACTGCTTTCTTGAGCTAAAATATGCTGGTGTTTTGGCCCCACCCAGCACTGATATGTGGCCCCCGAGACTTCCTCCGACACTGAATCTGGCCCTCTGGCTGCAGAAGGTTCAGCTCCCTTGATGTAATTCAAAAGATGGGATTAGAATGGAAGGAATTGTTTCAGAGGGAGCGATTCCTTTGATCGCTCTTTGAAAAGCAGCAGAAGAAAAGGTGCACAGGTCCTGATCGTTAGTGCCTTGCCTTCCATCACCACCACTGGCATGGCGATGTCATTCACCGCCAGGTGTGAAATCCAGGTCGGCGCTTCCTCCTCGCCGGCATCAGCTTCTCAATGCTTGTGACATTTCTCCATCACTGGCACCAATGCCAGGTTTTCTCTTCCACCCCTAAAGGTTGTTCCTGGCCACTCTGGGATGTGAATCTGAGAAGGTACAAAAGAACCTAAAAGAGAGTGCCACGCTCTCAGTCTTAAATTAGAATTTGCTGTGTAGATTGAGTTTCCCACACGAGCTTTAGTTAAAACAGTTCAATGATCTATTTTCTACTGCCTGAAGTAGGACCTGGTCTGATGGGAGAAGCGGATCTCTCTGAACGCCAAAAACGTTCTCAAAAAGAAGATAGGAAAAAAAATGGGGCCTGCTCCTCTTTGAAGTCAACGAGGGCAACAAAGCCATTTAAAACCTTATTAAATGCCATATATTCTCTTGGAAAAGGGGCGAATGGAGGCAGGCTAGAAAAAAAAGAAAAAGTACCAATCGAAAGACTCCTGTTGAGTGTTGTCCAGATGACAGCTCTTCTGTCCCCAAGCCTTGAGCTGCAACCATGAGGGATAGGAACTTAATGGGAGGAAATAAAAGCAGAAGTGGACATTTTCGGAAAGCTACATTCATCACCAAATAGTAGATGGTCAGTTCTTGAATTGCAAATGTGCAAACATGTGCCATGCACACAATTTGGCTGCTCTTCTGCCTCCAGGCCTTGAACTGAAACCAAAACTGCTCACCTTAGGCTAGCATTTTTCCTGACAAATATTGACTCCGTTGATAACACCAGTTTTAAAATTTCTTCACTGGCTGCTGATTAGTTTCTGGGCGAAGTACAAAGTGTTGGTTATCACCTTTAAAGCCCTACATGGTTTGGGTCCAGGCTACCTGCGGGATCGCCTTCTCCCGTACAATCCGCCCCGCACACTCAGGTCCTCTGGGAAGAATCTACTTCAGCTAGCAAAAACTAGATTAACAACTGTTACCCAGAGGACCTTTTCTTCTGCTGCCCCCAGATTGTGGAATGGCCTGCTTGTGGCCATTCCAGATTGTGGAATGGCCGGATTGTGGAATGGAGACTCGTCAACTTGACAGTCTTTTAGAGTTTAAAAAAGCAATAAAAAATTATCTATTCCGGCAGGCCTATCCAGTGGAATTTTAGAATGTTTTAAGGATGTTTTAAAGATGTTTTTAATCATGTGTGATATGTTTTTAAATCACTTTTTAACGTGTATTTTATATCATGTTTTTATACTGTTTGTTTTATACTTTGAATGGTTTTAGTTTTTGTGAACCGCCCAGGGAGCTTCAGCTATTGGGCGGTATAAAAATGCAATTAATAATAATAATAATAATAATAATAATAATAATAATAATAATGAGTCAGCCTAAACCTCGGACCCTCTGACTGAGGGGAACTGTGCTTCTATTCTGCGTTTCAGTCAGAACCATCCCAGAAGTCTAAAAGAGCTCTCCAACGTGTTGAAGCCCATCCCCAAAATGGGACCAGCACCTTGGACAGCTCATTGTGCATTTTAACACTTTAAGCCTATGGGTTAAATGTACGCTTTTGATGGTTTGTGTGAGTGTGTAGTTTTGCACATATTTTCTGCGATGAAATGTATGCAAAATTCCCAAAGGTTCTACAAATGGTCTGCAAGTCTATGGACTACACCTGAGAGGTGAAAAGCCAGTCCACTGCAGAATCCTTGAGTCAGATTCATAAAATCCAAACTCATTTGGTTCTGCTATGAATTTCTCCAACATCTCTAAGTAGAATTGTGTGGGTATAAATCCATAGCGCTCTTGGCCATACATGATTTTTAAAGCTGCATTCCCTACCTGCCTAGTGAGATAAGTTCCAGTTTTGCTTTGGAAAATGTAACCCTGCATCATTGCCCTTTGTAGACGTACCCTGTACCTGTTGGGGACCTCTTGAACACAATATTATATGTTTATAGTATGCTTATATTAAGGGAGGAAGGTCTGAAATACAGAATTTAGATTTAAACAATGGAATCAAATCAAGAGTGTCATAGCCTCTGGTTTTGTATTGGTGATACAGCATTTACCGTCAGGAGGAACAAAGACTCCAGAGAAAATGAAATGTTAGAGAACTAGGTAAATTGTTATTATTTTATTAGAATTCTTAGAACGCTCTTTATGGTTAACCAATGAATGCAAAAATTTACAATCCAAGTTGCGTTTTTTGTTTTGATGTTGTTTAACCTGGGCAAAGAATATTTCTGTTCCCAGGTTGGCTCTGCTGCTTAATAACCCTGTAGCTCTGGGCAATACGCTTACCCATTCTTGTTCAATTTCTCCAAATCTAGAGACTGAAATCTGCAATAAACTCACTGCTTTCTTGCTGCACGTGAATCTGCTGTGAATTTGACAGCAGCAGCAGAAACCCTGCAAAGCACATGATCTTATGTTTGGCTAGCACAAAGACATGGAGCACAGGTGTTGGAATATTAATGGCTAACTTGCGATAATGTAAATAGACATCTGAATTGCTTTAGAAACAAAAATCAAGGAATGCGAACGAAGATTGCAGGGCCAGAAACGTAATGCTTAATATTTGTATAGCACTCCCAAGTGTTCCAAAGGCTTGATGAGTGTTCTCTAGTTAAAATACTTACAACAACCCTGTAAGGTAGGTCAGTGTTATCCAAGGGCAAAGGGGTAGAAAAAAGGGATGTTTGATACAATAAAAGATCTCCAATATGGAGCGTGTTCAGAGGAGGGCAACCAGGATGATCAGGGGTCTGGAAACAAAGCCCTATGAAGAGAGACTGAAGGAACTGGGCATGTTTAGCCTGGAGAAGAGAAGGTTGAGGGGAGACATGATAGCAGTCTTCAAATACTTGAAAGGTCGTCACACAGAGGAGGGCCAGGATCTCTTCTCGATCCTCCCAGAGTGCAGGACCCGGAATAAAGGGCTCAAGTTACAGGAAGCCAGATTCCGGCTGGACATCAGGAAAAACTTCCTGACTGTTAGAGCAGTACAGCAATGGAACCAGTGACCTAGGGAGGTTGTGGGCTCTCCCACACTAGAGGCCTTCAAGAGGCAGCTGGACAACCATCTGTCTGGGATACTTTAGGGTGGATTCCTGCATTGAGCAGGGGGTTGGACTCGATGGCCTTATAGGCCCCTTTCAACTCTACTATTCTATGATTCTATGATTCTACAGTTCGGACCCTTGGGTCCCCCTCCAGGGTAATTTGTTAGAATGTAAGGGATATCATCTGCTTCATAACCCCCAGTCTCCTTTGTTACGTTTAGGTCAGTGTTATTCTTTGCATTATACTGATGGGGAGACGGTGCCCATCGGATAAGTTTGTGGCAGAGGCACAATTCAAACTATCATGATGAGCGTCTGCACTTCAACATTTACAAATACATCACTGCCTAAAAGGTCCCCTCCAACTCTATGCTTTTATTATGGTTTTAATTTTTGTGAACCGCCCAGAGAGCTTCGGCTATTGGGCAGTATAAAAATGTAATAAATAAATAAATAAATAAAATACCAAGCATCCTCTGGATAAAATGAATCTCTAGTTCCCCCACCCTCCACCCTCCCCGCATAATACGTTTGATCAGTTTTGCACGTCTAAAAACTGCTACGTTGTTGTTGCATATGCATGGGTGGGTTTGGAATCCAGGTCAGAGCACGAATTTATTAGCCAGGGAGACTTTCCAGCTGCACCTGACTTGGCCTTAATCTGCCTTTTCCTCTCCACTTCCACAGTAGATAGGCAAAAATACGCTTTTTGGTTTGTAGCCTTCTCAGGGAGTGAAGGTTCCAGCCCAGTTGGGCAATTCCCCGCCCCCACCTATTTCTCCAACTATTGACATCCATCATGGTCCCACGGACTCAAATCCATTGATTTGCAGGTCAGCTGTGTTTATGTCACTCCGCTCACTCTTTTTTGGTTCCCTGTTGGCAAAGTAGAAATCTTCTTCTTCTTAATGTTGATCAAAAAGGTACAAACGCAACCACAGGTTTAAAAATGCTGCTTTGGGCAAGGAAATGGCTTCCCCTCACCCAAAATACTTTTTACGAGGAGGCGGTAGTCAGTGGTGTGTGTGGTGGTACGTGTTGTTATACTCTACCACTGGCACAAACCGACAGTATTGTTGGCCTGCACATGCCGACGGAAAAGGCTGGAGCGTAGTGACAAGAGCACCTGCTTTGCATGGGGAAAGTCCAAGATTTGATCCCTGGCATCTCCAGATAGGGGAAGGAAGCCCTGGAGAACTGCTGCCAGTCAGTGTTGACGATATTGGGCTAGATGGACTTGGGTTCGGACACGGGATAAGGCAGGTTCCTCTGTTCCTATATCTATCAGACCTTTATTCATAACCACAAGGACTGAAATCTTACTTTGTTTAGGGGGAAAGGCCACAGCTCAGTGGTGGAGCACATGTTTTCCATGCAGAAGGTCCCAGGTTTGATTCCCGGTATCTACAGGTAGGGCTGGAGAAACTCTACCTGAAACTCTGGGGAGCCCTTGCTGTCAGTCAAAAGACTGAGCTAGAGGGACCAAGGGCTGACTCAGCATACAACAGCTTCTAATATTCCTGAGACCATCGCTGGTTCCCTCATTCCTTCTTTCCCTCCATTGCTACCCTATGCTGCTGTCTTCTGCAGAGCCAGCTGGTTCTGGGGTATCCCTGCTCATAACTCTCAACTCCTGCAGCTCCCTTGGGATCCATGCAACCATGTAATATATATTAATGAGGTGAAACCAGAAACTGACCTTTACAGTAAGCTCGTGGTGCATCACATTTCCAGGTAGACATGTGGAAATCAGACAAACCTGGGTTGGTCAAGATTCTCCAACTTTCATTCCAAGCTCAGTCCAAGTCTTGTCCATATCAAGAGCATTCCCCCCTTTCTTTCTGCATGAAACTCGCCAAGTAGGACATAGAAAACTACCTTATCTGGAGCCAGTCACTTGGTCCACCTAGCCCAGTATTTCTGATTGGTACCAGCTTTCAGGCAGGATTTTCCCCAGCCCTATCTAGAGATGTGGGAGATTGAACCTGGAGCCTTCTGCATGCAAAACAAGGGCTCTTGCAATGAGCTACATCCCTTCTCTTGTACTTGGGTACATACCTGGGTACACCTTCAAAAGTGTAAGAACATAAGATCAGACCAAGGGTCCATCTAGTCCAACATTCTGTTCACACGGTGGCCATCCCACAAGCAGGACAGGGCTGCAACAGCACCCTACAATCCATGTTCCCCAGCAACTGGTGCACATAGGCATACTGCCTCTGATACTGGAGATAGCACATAGCCATCAGGACTAGTAGCCATTGATAGCCTTCTCAATGGCTACTTTGTCTAGCCCCCTTTTAAAGCCATCCAAATTGGTGGCCATCACTACATCCTGTGGAAGTGAAGTCCATAGTTATGAAGTACCGTATTCTTCAATTCTAAGACGCACTTTTCCCCCCATATAAACATCTCTAAAAACGGGGTGCGTCTTAGAATCGTGAGTGCGTTTATCATTTCTTAGAATCAAAGCTTTTTTTCTGTTGATGGTACTGAAATTAGTGTGCATCTTACAATCGATGTAAGAATCGAAGAAATACGGTACTTCGTTTTATTTCTCCTGAATCTCCCGCCCTTCAGCTTCATAGGATGACCCTGTTGGGTTCTAGTATGATGAGAGAAGGAGAACCATGTCTCCCTATTCATATTCTCCACACCATGCATAATTTTGTACACTTTTAGCGTGTCTCCCCTTTCTCCTTTTCTCCAAACTAAACAATCCCAGAGTGCCATGGGATTGTGTCGAGAGCACTCTGGAAATCCGGTGAGCCCCCAAAGGGCCAAATTCCCCAGCAATGGACATCCCTAGGTGGGTGGGGTCAAAGCCCAACATGGGTGGAGCCAAAGCTTAGATACACACCATACACACACACACACACAGAGTGGTCCAGCTACAACTAGCCTCCTCAGCCCAGGGAGGGGTCCTTAGTGACCCATTAGAGCAGACTTCCTCAACCTGGGGCACTCCAGATGTGTTGGACTACAGCTCCCAGAATGCCCCAGCCAGCCCCAGGTTGAGGAAGGCTGCACTAGAGAATGGCAAATGATCAGGGCACCAGAAGCAAACTCCATTTTATTCCTCTTGTCTTGATAGTTTTATGAACTAAAATAATTTATAAAGTGAAACCGTGCATGTGCTCCAAGTATTATTATTATTATTATTATTATTATTATTATTATTATTATTATTATTATTTAAAAAAATCAGATTTGGCAAACAGTGTTGTGGTTGAGCTAACCTATCAAGAATGGAGAACCCCTTGTAAAGCATGAAATAGCAGAGGGTGAGAATGGGAAAATGTTAGTTGTCTGCTTCACAGCTGAAGTAATGTGCACGGCCGTCTGAACAAGTTCTCTACCGCTGAGATCTAGTCCATCCCAAGGGCATTTGGTGGGGCCTGGGACCAGAGCATTGCTCTGGGTTTGTTTCCAGCCAAGAGCCACATTCCCTGGGAGGGTTTTGTTTTTCACTTGGACAGGATCCTGCCATCTCTTTCAAGAACTCTTCCGGTGCTCTCTGCTGGCGTCCTCTACCCTGCCCCCCTGCCAAACGTGCCGCCTTCTCTGTCCGTCTCGCCCCACGCTCAAATTATCCAGGCCTTTTTTTAAAAAAAGCAGGATAAAATATTTATGTCCACAGCATTGCAAGCCCTCTCGGCAAGGGCTACAGCTATTGAGCTGGAGGGAGGCGCACGAGCTTTTAGCGAGCAGGACATTTCCCCAACATCCTAAGCATTTTTTCTTTTTTCTTTCTCTTTCCCCGAATCAATAATGCACTTTCCTCCACATGGCTCACTGTGGTCGGGTTCCTTTCTCCCATGATCCGGTTACTTATGTGTAAGTGCGTGGGGGAATGTGGGTTATTATTCCTTTTCCATAGAGAGAGCTGCGGCCCTCAAAGGCTGGCCTGGGTTGAGCATAGGAACCAAGATGCTTAACTCCAGGATGACCTCACTTTCCGGCAGAGTAGTGAGACGCTTTCTGGGAGAGAGGGATTTATTTGCACGAAGAGGGAACCACAGAACTGCACAGGGCCAATGGAATCAAATGAATTTGGGTTTCTATGAATCTGACCCATGCATTCCACAGCAGACCGGCTGGGTTCCGCAGACTTGTAGACTATGGTACATCCCCCCACTTCCTTGAATTGTATGCAAATGTAGTCATAGAATCGTAGAATTGTGGAATTGGAAGGGACCACCAGGATCATCTTGTCCAATCCTCTGCAATGTGCAGGAAAATTAATTAAACCGATTAAATTAAATTAGTTGTAGAAAAATACTACTACTATTACTACTACTACTACTACTAATAATAATAAACACTGGCTGAAAATGTCCGTTTCCCCCATAGGCTAAGGCATGGAAACGAGCATTTTGGAGGAATTTGTGCATTTTCACCAGCTTGAATTTGCAAAAATGTGAATTTGTGCAAAAGTGAAATATTATTTTTATGTTTCTATCCCTCCCCCCCCCCCCAATGCACGGAGCTCAAGGCAGCTCACATGGTCCCCCTCCCCCTCTCCATTTTATCTTTACAACAACCTGTGAGGTAGGCCACGCTGAGAGTCAGTCATTGACTCAAAGTCACCCAGTGAGCTTCATGGCCGAGTGGGGACTAGAACCCGGGTCTCCCCAGTCGGCTACACCCACACTGGCTGTCTTCTGAGTAAACACATTCAGGCACGTGGCCGACTCTGATGCACTCTGCAAATATTTCCCTGTGAAATGCTCCCTCGCTCTAAGAGGATCGGGCATTTTTAAGGTGGGCAAAGAGGTGACCTGAGGTCGCTGTGAGCGAGGAATACATACAGCTGCAGCTCCATCAGATGGTGATGGGATTACCACTGTGGTCTGAAGGAGCGTCTCAAAAATGACTCCCTGGAAGCCGGAGGGCTGTGTGCAGTGTTTAGGCAAGCCAAGCCCAATGCAGAGAGAGAGATAATCGTCTTAGGAGCACAATTTCCAGCCCAGAATTCCATTAACCCCTACCCTTCTGCCGTCTCATCTTGCGTCTCTGTGGGGCGTTTGGACGCCAGAGAGAAATGTCTGGCCGTTTATTTATTTATTTTTTCATGGCGAAGATCAACATTTAAAATCTAAATTGCCCGGTAAGGTTGAGCATTTATCATGATGACCTTCTATGCGCCTCCCCCACCCCTTTGTAAATCACAATTTCTTTATGTTCAAAGTATGGTAAGCCTGACCTCAGTGGCTTGTCCCCATTTTATTTCTTGGCGTTTTTCTGCTAGGAAAAAATGGTACCGTTTCGTTGATGTGTGTTGTGTGCATGTGTACTTTTTGAATTAATTTTTTAAGAAACACTTGAAAAAGAAAGCATCGCTGGATATTAAGAAGAATGTTTTGTGTTTAGTATACAAAGTGGTATGAAGTTAAGAGAGAGAGAGAGAGAGAGAGAGAGAGGAGAGAGAACGGTCAGTGTGAAAATGCGGTGTTACCCAATAACTTTAGCAAGCTGACATGCTTGCCATTAAGCGCATTGCTTTTGTATAGCATTAAAAAGAAAGAAAGAGGAAGGAAATAGCATGACAATTGACTTCAGTTTCTTGCAGAAATACGCCCCGCTTTGTAAACAACAGAAAGTAGAACATACGGCAGACTTCAGCTCCTTGCAAAGTGCTAAACCCCTGATCAACAATTACTTTTGCCAGACGTCCATTGTTGGTAGACCAAAGCCCCTTCCCCCCCCAGAATCCCCATGGCTTTGCCAAGTCCCATTACGACAGATGCTTCTCGTCCATATTCTCCCCCCCGACCCCGGATTGGAGGGGGAGGGGGTGCAGATGGCACACCCAGGCTCCACCAGCTGCTGACCCCTATACGGAACCTTTCCCGTGTTCTCGTTCACTGGCTTATCCAGACACGTTTTCCCTGCCTCAATCTCTTTCCTTTTCTCTCTCTTAATACTATAATCTCCTAATAAATACAGACCCAATATTGTTAAGTAGGCTGAGATTGAAGGAGATGAAGTAGAAAAGGTGAAACCATTTGTTGGGCCAAGTGTGTGTGTGTGTGTGTGTTTGTGTGTGTGTGTTGAAGTTATCACCTAAAATTTTCTAAATATGTACAGGGATTAAAAGATAAAACAGTCCTTGCCAGCAGGTTTCCAACCTAGTAAACATGGCACTGGCACAAGGACAGCAAAGAGAAGCAAGCAAATTCAGGTACCAGTCCTTGAAATTAGAGAACTGTACTAGTATCATCTGATCTGCACTGGTATGCTTTTGTATACCACTTGCTGGGGAACATGGGCAGGAGGGTGCTGTGGCACTCATGTTCTGCTTGTGGTTTCCCTGTTGACAACTGGTTCGCCACTGTGTGAACAGAATGCTGGGCTAGATGGACCCTTGATCTGATCCAGCAGGGCACTTCCTATGATCTAACATTCTTAAATAGTGGATTGTCCTCCATAAAGTAGGACACCTGGCCACCCCACTTTAAATAGAGAACTGTCCACTATAAATTAAGAGACCTGGTCACCCTACTTCAAACGGAGGACATTCTCTGTAAAGTAAGACTTCAAAACAGAGGACCACCCTCTGGAAAGCAGGACATCTGGCCACCATACTTCAATTACTGGACTGCCCTCCATAAAGTTGGACACCTGGCCAATCTCCTTCAAATAAAGAACTGTCCTTCATAAAGTATGACCCATGGCTGCCTTAGTTAAGGATCCTGAAGTCCCAGCCAGTTTGCTTTGTGGTGTCATTCCTCAGCCAGCTGATCCAAACGATGTCAAATGAGATGTGATATATATTTTTTAAAAATCCTCCTGGAACTTTTTTTGTCTTCTTTAAAAGACAGAGAGAGCGAGAGAAATGTCGCTTGTGCCTCTGTTTCCATCCACGCCAAGAGAGGCCCAGGGGAGCGGCGTTGCTCCACGAAGCCCATAAAAGTAAATCTGCTTTGGTTTGGCCCAGAGGAAAGGAGGCGAAAGAGCGGAGGAAGGAGGGAGAACACCGAAGCGAGAAAAGAAAAGGTTGCTTTACGAATCGTATCCCAGCTGAGACGTTCAGCCTGCGGTGTCTAATTCTGCTGATTCACGGCAACCCGGGAGGGCCCCCCCCCCAATCTATCGCTTGCCACCCTGTTGCCGCAACGTGACCTTGGACTCAAACGACCTTTTGCTTTGACAGCAGGAGGGAAAGCAGGAAAACAAATAAAGGGAGGAGGTAAATAGAGAGCAATCGATAGCCCCAAACCACAAACGGAAAGACACGGATTCGAGCCTCCCTCATCCGGGCCGGGGCCCCCCATTTCCACAGCATAAACAATTCATTGCAGATGTGACCTTTCTTGCCGATAAAAAGGAAGCGGCGTCTTTGGCAAGAACCTGGTCCCTCCCCACACCCCCCTTTGCTTTCTCTGTTGTGATTGGTGCAAGCAGAGGGGGAGGAGCCGGGCTAAAGATCAAATGCAGACAATCCCTCTTGAGGTCAAGAAGGGATCCGCAACGTTCCTTCTCTCCTCCTCCTCGCTCAATGCCAGTTGGCCAATAAAGCGGTCCGAAGTGGCGAGTCCGTTCCCAGCCTTCGGAACCGGGATGTGCTGCCGAGTCAACCAAGTCACGACGCAAACCATGAATCCAGATGGTGCCTTCCAAACATATAGGGCAGATCTACACCAAGCAGGAAAGGACGCTTCGAAAACGGTTTGGAAACTGTATATGGAGGGGATCGTCGGCCCCAACAGTTGTCACTACTGTGATGAATCGTTTTAAAGCAGTAGCGTAGATCCTGCCGTAGTCGGCAGTGATTCGGAAGAGCTTTGATGCGAAGATTGTTGTTAATGATCTTGACAGCCCGGCTGTCCTCTAAGGAGCTCAAAGCGGCGTACGTCGCTCCCTCCGCAATCATCACAACAACCCTGCGAGGTAGGTTAGGCTCATAGACAGCGACTGGCACCAGGACACTGAGGGTTTGATTGGCTGAGTGAGGATTTGAGTCCCAAGCCCTACTCCAACATTTAGGGGGTGCAGAGCTGATTTGGCCCCCTGGGGCCCACCTGATGGCTCTGCCCCCTTCCCTGGCTTCACCTCCTTTCACCCAAGCATTGATCGTTGGGTGATTTCTGGCTTTTGTGCGTTACTCCCCCCATCCTGAAAGGCTGCAATGCCTCTCCTAAGGTTTGGTGACTGGCCATAAGCACCTCAAGCCACAAAAGGTTTGTTTTTAGCCCCGCCCCTTTGCCTTCAGCCCCACCCACCAGTGGAACGTGGCCCCCAAGAGTGAAACAGAATTCGGCCCCCTGCTGAAAGAGGTTCAACACCATTGCCTTAAAACTTGATGGTTTGGCACCAAGGTATGTCAAGGCCTGTCTTCTTCCACATCAGCTCGCCTGCCCTGATGAGGTCCTCCATGGAGGTGCTGTTCCACCACGACGCTACTCCCCCAGGAGACCTGTTTGGCCTCCATTGGATTGGTATCTCAGTAATACCTCAACATGGCTTGGTTTCCTCAGCCCTTCAGCTTGGAATGGAATTATTTCCCCCATCCCTTTCTACTGAGCTGCTTCTCCTGGTTATTTTGCTGCTCAGCTCTCATATTTTGTATCCTCCTCCTCCTCCTGCTCCTCCTCCTCCTCTCACAAAGAACCCAAGGCAGCTCACAAAGCCCTCCTCCTCTCCATATTATCCTCACAACAATCCTGTGAGGTAAGTTAGGCTGAGAGTCAGTGACAGTCCAACGCTCTAACCACTATACCACACTGGTTCCAAGTGTGAAGGAATTCCAAGCTAAGGTCCCTTAGTGAGTTGTATTCCCCCTGCAGGCTGAGCCAATGGCCATGCTCAGGACCCTCTTGTCCACCTGCCCCTTGCTCTGGCCCAGACAACAATGGTAGTGGTGAGGAGGAGGAGGAGGAGGAGGAGGAGACACCATGGCCTGCTTGCTCCCTGGCTCTCTGCCTGCCAAGCAGACAAGTGGGAGCCATGATGAGAAAGAGAAGGAGAAGCAAAAGGAGCTGGTGGCCATGACAGTGAAAAGGTAGACCCACTGACAGAGGGGGCCCATTGAGGGTGGCTTGCCCAAAGGTACTCTAAAACCTGGAGCTGGCCTTGGCTACATTGGCTGGGCATGTGTTTAAATCCAATACATGCAGAGGACATCAGGTGAAGCAAGTTCTGAGTATATATTGGTTCAGGAAGGTTTCTTGATCTTTCTCTCCCTTTCTCTCTCTCTCTCTCTGCCCTGCTGTTTGATAGTCTCTGTGCTCATGTTTTACCACTTACCAGCTATTAGCAGTAATCACTCTAAATTAATTATGGCGGCTCCCTTTCCCGAAATCTGTGAATGGAGCGAAAATTAATTGTTGGCAAAGATCTCTCGTTCAATGGGAATTCCGTCCTGATCCCTGTCAGGTTATCAATTTATGCCCTAGAGCGTGAAATTTAATTACCTACAGATGTTATTTTTGGTTTCCGGATATCATTCTGGCCTTCCTCGAATTCCACAACATAGGTTGACACAGAAAGCAAAAAAGCAGCATGCTACTTGATGTTTTTAGTTGAGAGCGTCCTGCTATTTTTGGATTGGGTGAAGTTTTCTTACCATTTTTTCCCCCTTTAACGTATTTCCTTACTGGCAGCTTGAATGGCTGTGAAATAGTTTTTTGTTGGTGCTGAAAATGGTGGGTTCAAAGCACTTATTTACTGCATTGGGGTTCAGCCCCCACCTCTACCTTGTACTAAGGCCTTTGGACAGGTTACTTGTCCTTTGCCCCGCCTCCTGTGGCAGCCATTTTGTGGTAGTGCCCATGGCACATTCCAAAATTGCCCGGTGTGCTTCCAGTGGTCATCTACTGCTGTACTGCTGCATTTGTGAACCGCCCGGGAGCTTCGGCTATTGGGCGGTATAAAAATGCAATAAATAAATAAATAAGATGAGAAAGCTTTTCCTCTATGCGGGCTGCATATCTTTGTGGTTTTCTGGCGTGGGCTGGTTGGCACATGCCAAATAGGGGTAGAACTAGGCACAGGAACTGACCACGTTCATACACATCAATCTACATACTCCGCTGTTCACACACATTCATCGCTACCCAATACTCTTCTCCTTTCATCACACTTCCCAAACCAATACGCAAACTGAAATGCAGTTATCCTTTGGTATTCGGCCTGCACTGAATTTTGCAGTGCTGTTCCTTGTTCAAAGAGCAAATATGGAAATGCACCTAAGTACAAAACTCCACCCGTCGAATGGGTGCAGCAATCCATCCTTCCGTCCATTGCACTTCCTCGACCGATGCCCTCACACTTCCTGAACCAAAAATGAGTACAAAAACCCACTGCAGTTTCTGAACCAAATCCCACCAGCCAGCCAGTAAACTTCCTGAACTAAATCCATCTCTCCATTCGTCACACTTCCTGAACCAAATCCATCCAGTTAGCTGCCCGTCACACTTTCCGAACCAAATGTATCCATTAAAGGTAGCCCGATGAAGAGAGCGTGGCAATTCCAAAGTGCAGATGTAACCAGCCTGCACATAACGGGACAGCTAACACTGGTTTTGGTGGGTCTACAAACCCACAGATATCCAATGTAATGCCACTGATACGCCATGAATTTGGGGTAAATAGCATCAGATTATCGGTGCTAAGGCCCACCCCAGTCCTAAAACGAGTCTGGGGAATTTGGCATCCAGGATCTGCCTTCCACGAGTAGAAGGCCTCCTCTTGTGAAAGGTCCTCTTCCCACACTACAGCTCAGCAGGGTCTCCTGACTCTCTGTGTAGCATTCTCTGGGGGCTGCAGGGGTTGCCATGGGGCAGAGAGGATGGGCAAGCCCTACATGGTTTGGGTCCAGGCTATCTGTGGGATCGCCTTCTCGCATACAATCCGCCACAAGCACTCAGGTCCTCTGGGAAGAATCCACTTCAGCTAGCAAAAACTAGATTAACAACTGTTACCCAGAGGACCTTCTCTTCTGCTGCTCCCAGACTTTGGAATGGCCTGCAGGGAGAGACTCATCAACTTGACAGTCTTTTAGAATTTAAAAAAGCAATAAAGACTGGTCTATTCTGGCAGGCCTATCCAGAATGTTTTTAGGATGTTTTAATCATGTATCGTATGTTTTTAATCAGTTTTTAATGTGTTTTATCTTCATCGTTGTTCCCCGCCTCGATCCAAGTGGAGAGGCGGGTAAGAAATATATGATGATGATGATGATGATGATGATGATGATGTCCACTCCCATCAGCACCATTCACCCAGCATAAAACTGGATCCAACCCAAGGAAGAGAGAGAGAGAGAGAGGAAAAACAAGGTACAGCAGAATGAGAATCTTAGCTGGGTGCATCTGGGTGCTTTAAAGAACACACACGGTGGTCTGCATAAGACAACACACATGCAAACATCTCTTACTCCAGTAACTGCCAATTTTTAGAAAGATATTGTTATGCCATTTGAGGATCACACTGGGCCCACGAGTTGATGCGCGGGAGAGATGGAGGGAAACGCACAGCACTTGGATCGCTCTAAGGATCTCTGTGTTGTGGCTGCTGTTTATTAAAAACGTTCCCCAGCAGGAAAACGTCCTGGTAAATACAGGGATTGATACATTAACGCTCCTGGCCATCTGTTCCTTGGAGATGGGAGGTGAGCTTTTGACTCCACAGATCGGGAGAGGGGTGGGTGTGGACGGGGTGGGGGAGGTCAGAGATTGACGCCGTCTCCCCCGTCTGTTGGGTGACAGACAGGTTTATTTCAGGATTGGGGTGGCGGGTGGGGTGGGGGTGGTTATAAAGAAGCTATATGATTCCCGTCGCACATCAACGTGTACTGTGGTGTCTCTGGCGTATGCTTGCTACCCTTTCTTGCCTTCCGGGCAAAAATGAAACACAACAGAACTGGAACAAAACAGAAAAGCAAAATAGTGCCGATGCCGTTCCTTGCTATGGCACGTTGCTGGATCTGGGGGAAATGCTATCCTAACTTAAGCGCTTTGCAGTTGTCCTCAGAGAAACGGGGGCTTTGGAAACTAATCGGGTAATCTTAAGCCGGAGGCCAACCGCGGGGGTCTTAGAACACCCGAGCTGACGGGAAAGGTGCGCTCAAGGGTGCGACAAGGTCTTTAAGACTCTGGAAGTGCAAGAGGGATAGGAGGCCGAGGGCTCTCGTCTGGGCATCGATCAAGGCCCAGCCTCGGAAGATGGGGGCAGGTACAAGGTAGATCGGAACCTACTAGAAGAGGTCTGGGTGATTAGAGGCGGCAAGCATTTTCGATTTGCAATTATTTAAAGACTGCAAGTAAAATGGAAACTTTAAAGAAAAATCCTTTGCCATGGCTGATCTTGTGCTAATCCCTTCTCTTGTAGCCCTGGGAATTCCCTGCCTGTAACATGGGAGGATTAATCGGTCGCTTTTGACTGGGTCTTTGTGCATATCTACCCAAAGACTTTTCTGTTAAAACCACTGCTCTCTAGTAACTTGAACATGTATTTGAATATATACCAGGGGTTTGGATAGGGTGACCCCATGAAAAGGCGGACAGGGCTCCTGTATCTTTAACAGTTGTATTGAAAAGGGAAGTTCAGCAGGTGTCGTTTGTATATATGGGGAACCTGCTGAAATTCCCTTTTCTATGCAACTGTTAAAGATACAGGAGCCCGGTCCTCCTTTTCATAGGGTCACCCTATGTTACTCCCACCACACCACTGGGTAAGCCTGTCAGAGTTCAGCCGCAGAGCCCCTTTCCTGGAGTGCCATCAAAGCTGGAGCTGACCCTCTTGAAAACTGCTCCATGTGGGCTAAACCTGCTGCTGTTGTGTACAAAGTGGTGTAAAGCAGAGACCACTTGGCTTTTGGTAAGAAGAACCTTTACACCAGGGCTGGGGAGCTTGTGGTCCTCCAGCTGTTTCGGCCTACAACTCTCATGATCCCTCACTATTGGCTATGCTGGCTAGGGCTGGCAGGAGTTGTAGGCCAAAACGACTGGAGGGAGCAAGGAGGCCACGGCATCCCCTGCGCCTCCTTCTTACCACTGCGAGTAAATAACTCCAGGGGTCTCTTGTCTGTGGGCCCCTGCTGGGGTGTGGACCCTCGGCAGGGGCCCAACCATGCTTACCCTTGACGCCGGCCCTGCCTGAGTCTGAAGGTGCTTCTGGATGAGGAGGGGCCGCTTTTCAAGTGGCAGGCCTGCTGACTCAGCCGGCCTGGCCACCTGTGAGCCAGACGGCGTCTCCCTGCCCTTTGCTGCCAATCCCAACCACAACTCGAGATCAGCGCAGATGGCGCGGCGGCTGTAGCTCAAATTCCCTGCGTCAGCACATGTGCCCCTTCCTCAAGTTGCCTTTGCTTCCTCTTCTGATCGCCGTGCTCCTGTGCTAAATCTGCTCTGGAGGAGGAATCTCTAAATGCAACCGAAGGGTGTCTCTTTGAGCTGTGTCATAAAGCCCGTTCTTGCTGCCATTTTCAGTTCTTGCCATGTGCTTCAAGTAGCATCTCTCCTAAGCATTGTGGGGAATTTAAATGGCAGCTGGACCTGAGGGCCCAGTGCTCAGTGGTGGAGTGGTAGATTCTGAAGTGCAGATGCTCATCATGACCGTCACTATAGCTATGCCCTCCCCACCGAGGACTCTGTGTGTGTGTGTGTGTGTGTGTGTGTGTGTGTGTGTGTGTGTGTGTATGTGTATTATATGTCTTCTGTAAAGCCAATGGGTCTTAATTACCCATTCAAGACCAACCCACCCCAAGGTACTTTGAGCAGATCCAGGGTCCATCTAGTCCAGCACTCTGTTCACATAGCGGCCAGCCAGCTGTTGACCAAGAGCCTAAAAGCAGGATAAGGGTGCAACGGCAACCTCCCACCCATGTTCCCCAGCAACTGGTGTACATAGGCTTACCCTTAATGTAGCCTGTGCTCTTCAGCTGCAGGGGAGGATTCTGCCCCATCATCAATGTTGAAGACAGTTTCATCTGCCAGTCCAGCTGGCTTTTGTAGACAGAATGGGAATGGCGCCATTTTGGTTTTTTGCCTCAGGCAGCAAAATGTCTTGGGCTTGCCTTGGTGTAGATCAGCCTTTCTCCAACCTGGTGCCCACCAGTTGTGTTGGACTACAATTCCCACAATCCTCAGCCAGCGTGGCCAAGACTTGGGGACCCCTGCTCTGGAGCAACATAAATCCAGTTTGCTCCATCCTCTGTGCGACAACTCTTCAAATACTTGACCGTGTCTGTCGTATTGCCTCTTCCTGGTCTCTTTCCCAGGCTCAAAAACAACTCTTCCGAACCTTTCTTCCTAAGACTTGATCTCCAGGCATTTCGCCTGAAAATGAGACGCTTTTGCAGGCTGGTGGGGAGGGGAGGCAGGATTGCTGGAGATTTTATGGAAAACTTTGCTGCACTGGGACCCTCCATCTGAGCATGAGTGAACTGGCATTTAAAAATAGAGTTGATATTTATCAGACCGTCAGTGCTACTTTGGACTCCTGTTTGGAGAATAATTCTGCTCAGCGCAGTGTTTATTTATTTAGGGAATGTCTATGCATGTCGACTTTCTGCCCATAGCCTTCAAGGTGGTTGACAAATGGAAGTGTAAAAACCTTACAAACAGAGGAAAATAACTGATTATTCAAATAATTCTGCAGCCTCTATTTCAACAGCAAGAAAGCCCAATGGGTCAGAGTTAAAATACCAGGCAAACCTTGAGAGAATACAACCATTTTCAACGCAGGAGTCTCTAGACTTTTTGGGTCGGTGGGCATGTTTGAAAAGGGCATTCCTGAAACGGCTGATCACAAAACACCGATTTCCTAAATTGGTGATAGCTGATAGAGGAGTAACTTGCTGAAGAACCTACTAGATACAAGGCAGGTGAGCTATCCAAGGTGCTGAACCTACCTTTCCTGGGAGGAGGGAGGGGGGAAATAGCAAATTCCAAAATGTGCGATTGTGTTCCAAAAAATGTGCATTAAAAATGACACATTTTCATGCTTTAGTCAATGGGGTAAACTGTGCACTTTTCCTGTTGACTTTCCCCATCTGAATGAAAAGAAGAAGAGATTGCAAACGAGAATGGGAGCGGGATGAACTAAACGACAAAGTGAAGTTCAGAGAAACCCAGCAGACTCAAGCATCTCTGCTTCTAGATTTAAAACATGCTGTCCTTGAATATGGAGGTTCTTTTAAGCCAACACGGCAGTTAGAGACCTTCTCTAACTGCAGAAGGAGGACGTGGAAAAAAAAAGTGCAAAATAAAATAAGGTTATCCCTTAAGGAAACCAAGCTCACTTAAACAACCTCTCTGCAACTCCCAAATTCAAATGAAACCTTTACCTTTATATACCATCAGGATTGGGCTGTTAACAGAGAGGGCAAATTCACCTTTTCAAGCCGATCAAAGCATTAATTTTCTGTCGCTCAATCTCCCCCCAACCCCAACAATCTATTTTAAGCGAAATTGCGTTATTAATGGCCGAGCTACAGAGTTTTTTAAATAAAGCGAACATCGGTCCCAAACAGTAAAAGCTGCAGAGATGGGCTGGTTCTTTTAAACCCACAAGCCTCAATTTATTATCCTTGGCAAAGAAAAAGGACAAATAGAAAACCCAGTGTTGTTTTTTTAAAAACACAACCCACCACTGCAACACAATACACACTGTCCTAAGTTTCCAATGCCTTCTTAAGGGGACAAGAGAGGAGAGATCAATATTTATAAAGATGGTGGCTGTGTGGGGTGAGATATAAGCAGATGGGTTTCAAAATGGCTCAGCTGACACCTTTTACTGGGCCCACTTATCTGAAGGACTGCAAATGTCCCAGCTGTTTCTCTTTAACAGGAACCATTCCCTGTTTCATAGTACCTGTGCCTCGGATAAAGCCGTATCCATGTTTCTAAACATGCATTAGTGCATTTGCATGCATGTGCACTAGAGTTCTTCAGAGTTCTCCTTATCGGGATGTCCGCCACTGGGAAATCTGGTTCTTTTTTGGGTCAAAGGAGTTCCCTAGCATGCCCAGCTCAGTTTGCATTTGTGGGTCAAGCTGCAGCACATTTTGTGTATATTTTGTTTGTTTGTGTGAGACGTAATTTGCAGAAACAGAGATTTGTGCCAATTACGGCAGAAATTGTGGTCAGAACCTGCGTAATTTACACAACTGGTAGTCAGAATTTGTGTAATTTATACAAATTTCAGCTGAAATTGGTGCAAATTTCAACTGAAATGGGGACAAATTAAAAGACATGGAAAATCATAAAGGCATGGGCTTTATGGCAGAGAATGGACCAAAATCCGGGCAGCTGAACAAAAGACAGCTCTTTGAGTTCCACCTCCCAAATGGATTCCTCTGCCATCCCAAGCTCTTGCCCGTCAACATTTACTTTGGGTCAATTCCCAGTGAGCTCTGCTTCTCTGTTTGTCCCCTTCTTCTCTTGTTACTCTTGTCCTTCTTTCAGGAAAACCCATACTTGTGCAGCGATGAGTGTGACGCTTCCAACCCTGACCTGGCCCATCCGCCCAAGCTGATGTTTGACAAAGAAGACGAAGGCCTGGCGACGTACTGGCAGAGTGTGACGTGGAGCCGCTACCCGGAGCCCTTGCGGGCCAACATCACCCTTTCATGGAACAAGAGCATTGAGCTGACGGACGACATTGTGGTGACGTTCGAGTACGGGCGCCCCACCATGATGCTGCTGGAGAAGTCCTTAGATAATGGGAGGACTTGGCACCCGTATCAGTATTACGCGGACGATTGCAGCGAAGCCTTTGGCATGCAAGCCCGGAACGTCCGGGACCTGTCCGCCACAAGCGCCAACAGGATCATTTGCACGGAGGACTACTCCCGCTGGGCGGGCTCCAAGAAAGAGAAGAACGTACGCTTTGAGGTGAGGGACCGCTTTGCCATTTTTGCTGGGCCGGAGCTCAGGAACATGGACAACCTCTACACCCGCCTGGAGAGCGCCAAGGGCTTGAAGGACTTCTTCACGGTGACGGACTTGCGGATGAGGCTCCTGAGACCAGCGCTAGGAGGCACCTTCGTGCAGAGGGAGAACTTATACAAATACTTCTATGCGGTGTCCAACATTGAAGTCACGGGCAGGTAACCTGAGCTACAATTATCATTATCATCATTATCATTATTATCATCATGGGTTTGCATTTAGGGGCTGTGCTTCAGGTTCCCCCCGAAACAGTGTGAAGGCAGTGAGGGCTGCATCAGAGCGTTGCTCTCTGAGTCAGAGGAGTCTGGAAAAGACACATCTTCTGGCCTGGAGAACATGGCATATCCCACCCACCCACCCGACATGGAACCGGCACTGCGAGCAGAACATCACAATGAAGCTCCTGTCTGAGGACAGCTGGGTCCTTGAATAGGAGCACTCCCTTTAAGGGCCAGGATGATACTGCAACTTTTTGTTGCAGCTCCTGTGCAGTGTCTTCTTTTTTCCCCTTTCACCCACTTCTCCAGCTGAGTTGTATCTCCTTCTCTCTGAAGTCAGTCTTTGGTCTTCATCGCTGTGTCCTGCTCTGAGCTCTCTTGACTTAGGCTCTATTCCCCCCCCCCCTTCATAGCAATGGCAAAGCCAGAGTAATCAATTTCCTGGGACAGTAAGTACTTTCCACACAGCTAAAGTAGCAGGAGCAATTGGATTTGTACGTGGGCAGTTGATTGCTCAGTTTGGTGAGGTCTGTGTAATACAGCAGGGGAAAGGGCCAATCAGAATCAAATGCCTGCATAATAAGAATAGACAATACTTTTAGGGCAGCTAATGTATGGGCAACCCAAGAAACAAAGCTGTTATTTACAGAGGGTGGTCGCTCTCTGTGGTGCAATGTAGATCCTCCACTTAGATGCTTGCAGTAAATTTGCGGTCCTAGATTTGTTAAGCGTCGAGACGTGCAGAGCTGCGCATCAGCACATGGCAGCTTTTTACGTGAGGCAAACAGAGAGTGTCACGAAGCTCACTGGGGGACATTGGACCCATCACATATTCTCAGCCTCACCTGCCTCACAGGGTCGTTGCGAGGAGAGAATAGGGGCTTTGCCAGCCTCAGATGATGAGTGCAAACAAAATCTGGAGAGCCATGTTTTTGGCATGGAGGATATCCCACTCCTTGGAATTGCCACGTAAATCACTCTTAGGGAATTGCAAGGAAGCAGAGTTCAACTAACTCTGCTCAGAGGAGGGCAACCAGGATGATCAGGGGTCTGGAAACAAAGCCCTATGAAGAGAGACTGAAGGAACTGGGCAGGTTTAGCCTGGAGAAGAGAAGATTGAGGGGAGACATGAGAGCACTCTTCAAAGACTTAAAAGGTTGTCAGAGGAAGGCCAGGATCTCTTTTTGATCCTCCCAGAGTGCAGGACATGGAATAACGGGCTCAAGTTAAAGGAAGCCAGATTCCAGCTGGACATCAGGAAAAACGTCCTGACTGTTAGAGCAGTACGACAATGGAACCAATGACCTAGGGAGGTGGTGGGCTCTCCCACACTCGAGGCCTTCAAGAGGCAGCTGGACAACCATCTGTCAGGGATGCTTTAGGGTGGATTCCTGCATTGAGCAGGGGATTGGACTCGATGGCCTTGTAGGCCCCTTCCAACTCTACTATTCCATGATTCTATGATTCTATGAGAAACTCCCTCATAGTAAGATCTATTTGACAGTAGGACCCTCGAGATGTGGTAGGTGATCCTTCACTGGAGGCTTTTAGGCAGATAGGCATTTATCAGGCATCCTGTAGCTAGCAAAATTTCTTCATTGAGCATGGAGTTGGACTGAATAACCTTCAACATCTCTCCCAATTTTAAATTCCGATGATTCTCGAGACTGGGGCACATTTATTTATTTAATTTATAGCCTTCTTTCCCACTAAAATAGTGCTCAAGGCAGCTAATGATAAAACTCAAGGGGGGGGGGGAATGGCAAAAGTTTTAATCAAAGCATTAAAACTCAGCAGGTTAAAGAACAACAGCAACAGCATGTCTGATAAAAAGAGAAATAATTAAAGAAAACAGATAAAAGCAGGGATAATTCAAAGTATTCCTTTTCTAAGAAGCTCCCAGGGGCCACGTTCGAGTGGTGGGCAGGGCCAAAGCAAAGGGGGAGGGGCCTAAATACCCAAAACACCAGCCTCTTTGAGCTTAAAGCTTTTATTTGCAGTAACGGAGCCTTAGGAGCGGCATTTCAAACTTTTAGAATTGTTTGGGGGGGGGGACTGGGAAAGGACTAAATGACTGGTGTGTGAGCCTCTGTGATATCCCTAGGGATGTCAGGTGAATCCAGTTTGGTGGTGGAGCTTGGCAAGTTTTTGCCACCTCAGCCTTCTGGTTTACCCAAAATTGCGGCTGGGAATATATACGGAAACTGTCCTTTATGCTTACAATTTTATCCTCCTTTACTCCTGCAATTTTATGCAAATCGCACTATTGACAGGTGCAATTTTGCGCAAATCCCGATTTCCGTAAATATCCCCAGCTGTGATTTTGCGTAAATCATGGCTCTTGGGCAAAAAAATCATGGCTCGTGGGCACCCACGGACCATCTGGCAGCTTGCCCCACGCGCCCCCAGTATCTAGCAAACAACGGGAGTACAGCGAGCAGAGCACGGATCCAGGGGCGTTTGCCCATCCTCAGATATCCTGGATTGCGCAGGGATTCCCTTGGCTTGCTTTGCAGGAAACTTAAAGCAGCAGAAGCCCCTGACTTCTCAGCTATGTGGATGATAGTTGTTGTTCTCCAATATACCTGGAGGGCAGCAGGTTGTGGACATTTGGTATAATGTGTCTCCACCTACCCAGGATCATAAGAGAGAAGTAAAGAATGGAGGCAGGGCTGGACCACAAATGACCAGAGAAGCAACTGCAGTTCTGCTCTCAGCAGGGCAGGAGACATGGGATTTGTGTTTGTTTTATCCTTTTCAGCGTTTGAAATTGGCAACCTCCCCCTGTCCTGGGCTGCCTGTGGTTGTCACAAAAGAGAAACCATCGCTTTTCTCTCCGCCTTTCCTTTCAGAACTGATTAACGTTTCCGATGCAGGCATGAGGGCATCACAAGGAGGAGACCTTTCTTGAGAACGTACAAAAGTCAAAGCAGATCACGCCCCTCACCATCACACACACACATACACACCCCCCCCACACACACCCTTTTCATTTCTAACGTGGATTTTCACCTATTCTTTCCAAGGAAGATGACGAGGGATCTTTCTGGCTTCAGACATGCCAGAGAGTGTGAAATCCAGAAGCTGCTTCGAAGTTGCAAAACTCTGCAAGAAATGCCTTTATCTATAACTATATCTATATTTTAAAAAGCAGCTCAAAGTAGAAGCTGACACTATTATGGTGATAATATATATGTATGTATGTATGTATGCCAGAGAAATCTGCCATGGATTCAAATGAGTTCAGATTTCTATGAATCTGATCTGCGGATTTTGGAGCAGACTGGCTTTTACCCATTTATGTGGATTATGCAGACTTGCAGGCCACTTTTCATTTAGGGGGGTTGCACAAAGTGTGCAACCCCCCTCAAATGAAAAGTGGCCTGCAAGTCTGCATCCACATAAATGGGTAAAAGCCAGAATTTTTTTTATCCAGAATTTCACTCTATGTGTGCTAATGGAAATAAGCACACATAGAGTGAAATTCTGGATAAAAAAAAAAATCTAATTTCGTTAATGACCAAATCACAGAATGAAAGACAATTCTGTTAACAACCAGATAATGGGATGAAACACAAACGGAATGGGTACATTCCTAACAATACATTTCTTGGACTGACATCTCCTGGCATAAAAGATATGTGAAGTCTCAAGTTACACAGAACAGACACCATAGTCTTCTCTTTCCCAGGATAAAAATACCAAGTTGTTCTGTTCTGCCTCTGTCATGAGGACTGCCTGCCTTTGGGCACTGATAAGGCCTGGATTACACGATTCCACAATGGACTGTAGTTTGGGGCAAGTTTTCCATGAAGGCAGGAAGGGAAGAGGATAGCACCATGGAGAGTTCCAAATGGTGCTAGGGCTGGAGGCCAGACAAGGTTGCTTGTACATTGCTCCAACAACCATCAGATCGTGACCGAGCCTTAAGTAGGGGGTTGGCTTCCTTTAGACTGGTTAGCCCCACCTTCACAGTGACTAAGCCTTTTTCTTTTAAAGGGGCCTGGTGTATGGGGGTGGCTGTGATATGCTTGTTTCTTCCTGACCATGCCTTAAACTGATTAAAACCCTATACAACTTAGGGCCTGGCTATCTGAGGCACCGCCTATCTTCGTATAAACCTGCTCGGTTACTAAGATAAATAGAAGATACTATTTTGAAAGCAACCTTGCTTGCAGAGGCCTCCTTGTCGGACACATGGGAAAGGGCTTTCTCCTAGGTTGCTCCCAAATTCTGGAATGCCCTTTCTTTGGCATTACAACTTGTTCCCATTCTTTCTGCATTCAGGAAAGGAGTCAAGACCTATCCTTTTAATTTGGCTTTTGGAATCATTGTGGCTTTTAAAGGTTGTTGTTAGCATTTTATTACGTCTGTATTTATCTATTATTCTTGTTTTCTGGATTTTTGGTAAATCACCTTGGTTGGCTCTAAAAAGGTAGCCTAGAATTGCTAACAATAACAATAATGATACGCAGAAAGGAGCAGATATTTTGTAAGTCTGGCAAACTATAATCCACTGTTGCTGACTCCTCTACCCCATAAGCTGAAGTGCTTCGGAGCGCTTGTGCTTAATCTACTAAAGTCATCTCAGGTCAGCGATGGGCTGCTGGCACGGATGCGCTAAGCAGGGGGTTGCCAAAGAACAAGAACTGAGAGTTAGGCGAGCTTTTGTCTTGGCAAGTGGCGTGCTGGTAGATCAGGAGGTGGCAGCTGCATGGAGCTCTCTCAGCAATGGATGGGGATCGCTTGAAAGAGAAAAAGAAGAATGTCCCAACTGCCTCTCGTGTAACATGGGGGGAAATGGCAAGCAGCCTGAGGTAACTCTGGCCAAAACAGAATACTTCCACCTCCACCCCACCCATAATTTGCCTTCTTACAGTTGCATTGCTAAAGCAGTGAGGGTCTCCAGAGATGTAGCAGTACATGTTTGAGGTGCAGATGCTCATCATGACAACCCCCCGTGGAGGCTGGTGGCTCTGATGTCAGTGGGGCTGTGAATCCACTCTGGGTTTTAGCCAGACCTGCTCAGAACTCTAAAGGAGCTGCACAACTAGGCCGAACCTAGTTTGGGGATTGGGTTCAGCACCTCCTTTAAAGTTCTGAGTGGTTCTGACAGAGGCCAGGGGATTCAGAGCCCCACTGACTTCAGAGCCACCAGCCTCCTCTGGCTATGCCCCCTGCCCCCAGCCCAAGCATTCAAGAGTGGTGTTGATCCATATTTATATTTGTCATTTCCCTCTATGAGAAAGTAGACCGGCATTTATTGATATGTCTCTGGGTGACTCACTAGAGTTTCTGACTCCCAAATGCTTCATAATAGTGGCCTCAGAAAGTAAACCCCCCCCCCAAATTAGGCCGCCAAAATCGAGGAACCTCAGGGGGGAATAGGAGCTGATTTGGGTGTGAAAGAAAGGCTTGATGTGTGAACCTTCTTGAGCTACTGTTTCGCACCTGGCGCCGGCTGGTGGAGTGTGAGGTTCTAGCAAGAAACAGAGTGTTTCCGTAAGCCTCACGTCTGCCTCCCCTTACCCAATCCAGCCACAAAGCACATTGAGGTTCGGCTCTTTGCTTTGTCCTCACAACAACCCTGTAAGGTTGGCGAGTCTGCCTCCTGAGTTATATGGCTGAACTGAGGATGTGAATTGGGATCTTCTCCTGTGCTGGGATGGTGATGTGGACTATTGTCTATTCTGGAGTTGGGGGGAATTAGTGATGGGGAAATGAGCAAAATTTGTGTTCATTGGGGTTCTCCATTTTCCACCTTGATCCTCCTCTGGCCTTATTCTCACTCAGGAAAACTGCACATTTTCAAACACGAAAAACACACACTTTTACAGGCATCCACCCCAAAGGTGCAACACAGGTTGTCACACAGAGGAGGGCCAGGATCTCTTCTCAGTCGTCCCAGAGTGCAGGACACGGAATAACAGGCTCAAGTGGCAGGAAGCCAGATTCCGGCTGCACATCAGGAAAAACGTCCTGACTGTTAGAGCAGTACGACAATGGAACCAGTGACCTAGGGAGGTGGTGGGCTCTCCCACCCTAGAGGCCTTCAAGAGGCAGCTGGACAACCACCTGTCAGGGATGCTTTAAGGTGGATTCCTGCACTGAGCGGGGGGTTGGACTCGATGGCCTAACAGCCCCCTTCCAACTCTACTATTCTATGATTCCATGATAACTCCCCCTCCCACAACAGGCTAAAGCGTGAAAATGCAGTTGTGGGTTAGAAATGTGTTTTCAGAACTGTGCAGTTGCATGGCTGTGCATTTTGGAACGTGAACACAAGGTTGGGAAATTGCAACAAAAAATAATCATCATGAGACTTATGCTCCTGCTTGCAGTCGGGGTTCGCAAACAGGACATGTTCTCGTGATATTACAAACAGGAACAAAATTCTCACACATGCCTTGGGGTGGCAGTTTTGGAGTTGGCACCTTCCGCCATGAAGCCTCTGCTTAACATGCCAATCTGGCAAAACCTGCTATTTATTTATTTATTTATTTATTTATTTATTTATTACATTTTTATACCGCCCAATAGCCGAAGCTGCTAGGTCCTTAGTCTTCTGGCCTGCCCCCCTTGAGATGGCAAAAGTTAGCAGCTTAACCGATTGTTGGATCGGTGCGTCCGGCTCCGTTCCTGGAGGGCACGTTATTTTTATGCAGCGCCTATTCTCTTTCCTTGCGTTCTTATATTCCATCCCTCCCATCCTGTCCCTATTGATCCAGCGGGTAACTGGAGAAGCACAGGACCTGGGACAGGAATAGAAGCGAGAAAGCCCTTCCTTGGCTAGCAGGCACAAGTGCGGCAGGCCAGAGGGGAAGAAACGGAGGCGGGGGAAATGGACCGACCTTTTCGTTCCACGTGGATTGCTCCAGGTTTGCGTGCTGTTAACCTTCTGAAATGAAGGGAAGGGACGCTCCCGGAATCTCTTTCCTTTTTTGCATTGCAGAGAGATCAATCAGCAGGTGAGGCGGAAAAGGCAATGCCTTAATTTGCCCTATTCCTCATCATCACGTACACTCTCCCCGGAATAATTTTCTCCCCTGTTTAACACCAGGTGGATCTTCAAGTCGCCCGGGCAGGCCCGGCGTAATTGAAGTTAATGGGGTGGAGGCAGGACACATGGCTCCAGTTACGAGAAAACCCGGTTTGAGAGAAGCAAATCAATTACCGACTAATTATTCAGCTTTCCTCTCCTTGCTTTCCCTGAGCCTATTTCATGTGTTGCCCCAACGTCATCTTCCTTTTTTCTTCCTTCCTTTTTTAATCTTAAAGAGAGAGAGAGAGAGAGACCTCCACAATTAGTTAACCCCATGGGAAAAAGAGCTCAGTGTTATTTATTAATATTGCAAAATGCTCAGCAGCTACAACCTTGGGGGAAAATAATAAGAGCAACAACAATAATAACTGTAAGAGAGCCTTGGCAGCCGAAGCATTTATTAGACCGAGGATTAATTAATTAGAATCCATTATTCAATAAATTATCTTTGGTTTGCTGCCTTGTGGTGCACCATCCGCCTCCTTTGTGTAATCTTTCTTTGGAACAGCCAAGCATTTCCTTTTACCCATGCGGGGTGCCAGCGCCAGGGGGTCAGCATGGTTGGGCATCCGCAAAGACCCGCACCCTTGCAAAGAGGGCCCTGATATCCTCCAGATATTGGTGGGCCACTTTGCAAGGAGCTGTCCAAGGTGCTGAACCTAGTTTTGGGGTTGGGTTCAGCACCTTGGACTGCCCAGTGGTGCAGGCCATTAATGTCATCCAAGGAAAGGAACCTCTCGTGCAAGCACTGAGTCATTACTGACTCTTGGAGGGACGCCAGCTTTCGCTGACGTTTTCTTGGCAGGCCTTATAGCGGGGTGGTTTGCCGTTGCCTTCCCCGGCTGTTATTCCCTTTCCCCCAGCTAACTGGGTACTCATTTTACCGACCTCGGGAGGATGGAAGGCTGAGTCGACCCGAGCCGGCTGCCTGAAACCAGCTTCCGCTGGGATCGAACTCAGGCCGTGGGGAGAGTTTCAGCTGCAGAAACTGCTGCTTTACCGCTCTGCGCCACACGAGGCTCTAATGTCATCCAAGGAAACGTCTATTCACGGGCAGGGCCTTGCTCACCAGTATACCCTTACTCACGAGGAGCCCCTCTTCCTCAGGCAGGCACTACTGCATCTGACAGTTGATTGAGCTTTGAGCTTTTGACGCTTGCCCTCCTTAGGGGCTAGGTGGCCACTCGGCATCTGCCTCTGAGTCCCAGAGGGGGCTACTTCTGTTATGAGGGGCAGGATCGATGGCCGTCTCCCCATAGGGCCCAAGATCCCACCCCCAAGGTGCCCAGACACGGACCGCTCCCCAGGCACGGGCAGCTACCGTTTGTTGCTTGGCTTCAGAAACTCTGAGTCATCCTCCGAAGAGTCGTCTTTGAGAGGGGTCAGGGGAACCACAATCCATCCTCTCGAGAAGGATCTGGTATAGAAGCATCTTCTTTTGCCAAATGCCAACGACACTTTGTCAATATATCGGGTGGCAGATGGCCAAGGGTTTGTTGCTCTCGTCCCGGGGAGATTTTGTGCCTTTCCGCTGCAGCGTTGTGCCCAGCCTTTGAGCACATAATACAATTTCATCGATACAGTGGGGAAGTGATGTATGTTGAAGCACTGAATATAAAGAGACTCCTGTGAGAGCCAAAATTGAATGGGGCCGATGAACACCATTTCAGGCTGGTATGGCGTTCCAAGAGGAAGGCTGGGGGGAACTTTCCCCACATTACTTTGCAAAGATTTATCCTGCTGTGTCATTTCACAGACGCGCCTTTATCCTTGCCGCTGCCCCCTGCCCCACAATCCATTGCACGGGAAGTTTATTTGTAAAGGTCCTTTCAAAATGAAGACAGCAACGTAAACAACTAGGCTACCTGTTGAACACGTATTTGTTTTAAAATGAACCGGAGCAAGCCCATGGCCACTGGCTTCACATCTAGCAAACCTGGGCATTGGAATTCATAAAAAGATATGAGATGCTTTTCCTTGCAGTTCAAGTAGACCCTCCTGGCTCATAATTTGCATTTCCCTGTGAATAAAATTTCAGCACGCCGACAAGGCCCATGGTGACAATATGTAAGGGCTTTCATACGGTGGGTTAGGCCCGATGTTCAGCCTGTTAGAGTAGACCCATTGAAATGGATGTAACTTAACTGTGTGGCTTTCTGGAGAATCCCAGAGGCTCAGATTGGGACTCCCAAATTTGTCCCATGGGCCAAATTTCTGCATGGATCTTCATATGGATAAAATCAATCTTTTCTGAAACAAAGACCGTCCACTCTTTCTTTCTGGGTGATGTACATGTGTATCTTGAAAGGCATTTCCTTTGGCAAGGGATTCCCTAGTTCAGCCACCTATGAACTGCCAAAAAAACCCAGGAAACATGGAGTCAAAAGACAGGCTCAAAGAGAACATTGGCTTGCATGATAGTTGCATGTGCTAATTTATGTGTACAGATTCAAATATAAAAATAGTTATAATAATATATAATTACATATATTTGTTGTTTATTTGTTCAGTCGCTTCCGACTCTTCGTGACTTCATGGACCAGCCCACGCCAGAGCTTTCTGTCGGCTGTCGCCACCCCTAGCTCCCCCAAGGTCAAGTCTGTCCCCTCCAGAATATCCTCCATCCATCTTGCCCTTGGTCGGCCCCTCTTCCTTTTGCCTTCCACTTTCCCTAGCATCAGCCTCTTCTCCAGGGTATCCTGTCTTCTCATGATGTGGCCAAAGTACTTCATTTTTGCCTTTAATACCATTCCCTCAAGTGAGCAGTCTGGCTTTATTTCCTGGAGCATGGACTGGTTTGATCTTCTTGCAGTCCAAGGCACTCTCCGAATTTTCCTCCAACACCACAGTTCAAAAGCATCTATCTTCCTTCGCTCAGCTTTCCTTAATAGTGCAGAAGGGTGTGTCAAGGAGATCCATGTGCCTGGCAGGTAAGTTTGCTGTCCAGGTGCTAACTGTCAGTGGATAATAGTTCTTATAGTCCTTTATCTGTAAGCTGGAATTGAACAGAGCAACCCTTCAAATAGAGGGCTGTCTTCTAAGGGAGGATGCCTGGCCACCCTAACTCTCTCCCATGGCTCTTTTAAGAAGGGGTTTGCTGTTGGCAGATTTTATAACTAGCGCTGTGCAGGGACCTGCTGACCCGCTTTGGAAGCCTATTCAAAGCTTCCAAATGGGCCCCAATTTGCCTTGGCCCACTTCTGACTCAATACATTTTGGATCCAGATCTGAAGTGAGATCCGGACATCTGAAGTGGGTGGAAATGGCCCTTTCCAACCATGGTAGATCTAGGATCATTGAGAGACCCATGTTCCTTAAACCTGGTAGCTGTCGTGCAGGACAGGTCACTGCCAAGTGAGAGCGGATCAGTCAGGTAGGTTCTGGTGGCCCGGCGGGTGGGCAGGGGGAATCATTGGATCAGGCCAAAGCACTCGGAAGTGCTTCGGACCCAATCCAACCCATTCCAGACCGCTTCAGGCCCAATCTGAAGTGTTCCAAATTGCCCTGCTTCGGTTTGGGATTCGAGCCAGGAACCAGAGCCATGCACAGTCTTATAGTCTTTCCATTATTTATGGAAAAATAATAAAGACACATCATATGGCTCAGGATGGAAATACCTGATGGAGCACCTCTCCCAACCTGAACCTGCCTCGACACTACGACCACCATCTGACCTTCCTCCTGTTGGAAAGTCTGGTGTGACTTATAGCAGAGTTGCCTTATATAGAGAGAGTGTGGCATATATGCTAAAGCCAGTTTAGAAGAAGTTCAAGTCAACTTAGGAGCTGCAGGACTTTTTTTCAGTCTAATAGGGTTGTGCCCTTACTTTATTAGTGCTCTCATACACATCATCAGAGTAGGCTGTCTAACACTATTTTACTTATAAACACTCCCTAATGTTGGGTGCATGAGTTTAAGTCAGTGAAGGCATGAGATATGGTTACTTGCTTCCTGGAGGGAGAGAGCACATGCTTCTTGTCGCAGAGGCAGAGGAGGAAGAAGGAAGAGGAGGGGGGAAGTGATCAGACAACAGAGGGGATAAACTAGACAAACAGCTGATGCAACACATTCTCTACCGCTCCCAAGTGTCTTGGAGCATGTGGAGTGCTTCCTATTATCCATCGCCTCCAAGTGAGGTTCAGAGTATGGCAAAAAGGGAGAGGGCCTTCTCAGTGGTAGCTCCCCAATTAAGAAATGATCTCTCCAGTGAAGCCCACCTGGAGCCAACATTGTCGGCATTCCAGCACCAGGTTGAGACTGTCCTCCACCCCTAGGTATTTGATGGCATACGACTGGCCATTGATCAAGTCCAGTATCTCAGTGTAAATGAGTTTTAGCTGCTTTAAAATGCTTTTACATTTCGTATTGTTCGAGATTTTATATTATGTTTTTGTTTTTTTAATATCTTGTATTTGTGGCTTGCAATGTTGGTGAACTGTCGAGAGAGCTTCAGCTGTTGGGCGATATAGAAATGTAATGAAACAGATAAATAAACTCCGCTTCCTGGTTAATTGGAGGACGCTTTGATTAGCAGCACCATCCTGTGCATCATTACACCAAAGTAAATCCCAGTGTGTGCAGTGGGATCTATTCCAGGGATTGCACCCTAACAGAGTTTTTTTTTTTAAAAAAAAAGTCCATTAATTTAATGGATTAAATGTTGCAGTCCTGCTAATGTGCAAAATGAGAATATCCACCCACCTCACAGGACTTTCTAGGATAACTGTAAAAAGGGTCTGAAAGCCAGGTTATGGTATATAAAAGTGTACTAATAAGGAACCTTATATTTCTGAGTCAGATAAACTCCATTCTCCATCCCTGATAAAGGCAGTTTTTGCTAGCTTTTCTAGCTCAGAGCACCCAAATACAATGACTTCTCTCTCTGTCTCTCATATTTTTTTTAGAAAAACCCTTGGCAGTCTTTGCTTGCAACACCAGTGAAATTATTATTTTTTGCTTCATGCATTGCCAGTTTTGTCAAAACCTTTTTTGCAGAGTGCATCATGTCAGTGTGGAGTTAATCACGAACCAAGAGCTGACAGAGGGCCGTGTTCTTCTAAGCACATGTTGCACACAGCAAGCAGGGGCACAGGTGGTGATGGGCGGCGGGAATTTTTATTCGCCTTTCCCCGGGAGCGAAGTGTCAGATGAAAAACGGACTTTCTCCTGGGACTGGGAGGAAAGAGCTCCTTTCAAGCTCCTGTTCCCCAGGGACTCATTAAAGGGACATCAATTATGTGGAGAGCAAACACTTCTGTGGCAAAGCCGTCAGAATCCTGCCTCTTCAACCAGAGCCTTGAGCAACAGCCCTGCTTCTGCAAGGAGTTTCCGGATCGCAAGAAGAGTGGGACAAGTTGAACTGGAAAAGAGAGTTCTATGCTGCGGAGGCTGGCGACTCCGAAGTCAGTGGGGCTGTGAATCCACTCTGGGTTTCAGTCAGAACCAGTTAGAACACTAAAGGAGCTGTCCAAGGGTTCAGCAAAATGGGTTCGACATCTTGGAGAGCTCCTTTAAAGCTCTGAGAGGCTCTCATTGAAAGCCAGAGTGGATCCACTGCCCCACTGACATCGGAGTCACCAGCCTCCGCTGGCTCTATGGTGAGCCCATCACAAGTGTTACCTGGTGGGTGCATGCGCGTGCTCATCATTGCGCAAGAGTGACTGCATCCCATATGGAGCATGTTTTAGCCTGATGCGCTTCCTGCCAGTAACTAAGCTTTAGCCAGAGGTATTTCAACCTTTTTAGATAGGGGGGAAACAGCACAAAAGCCATGAAACCAACAAATGATATGGGGTTGGGGGTAAAAGGGGAGGGGCAAGAGAAGGGTTACGTCTTTCCAGGGACCCCCAGAAGACTGAGTTTTGTCCCAGAGCCTGTGGTTCTTTACCCCTGATCTAAGGTGATGTACAAAGTCTTTGGGATCATGGCAAGTGAGGAAAGGGTTAACCCCCTTACCCATAAGCCACAGCCCTAATAAAAATTGGGCTGGCTATTAACAATTTTTTAAAAAAACACCTCCAAAGGCACAATGCAAAGTGACACATTTAGCATCACGTCTACTTGGGTCTGAAGTAGCGAAGTCCATTAGGATTGTGCACCGTCTCGGACCGAATCCCTGAATCTGAGCCGAAGCGGACTGAGGCTGAAGCAGATTGGTACCGAAGCCTCAGAGCGCCTCGGGCCAGTTCGGAGCAGTGCTGGGATGCTCCCCTCCATCTACCCGCCCACCCAGGAAAGCCAGCACAAGGCTGGCCATGAGTCCAGGGTCATTCCTCTTTATGGCCGCCATAGTTTGCATAATAGATATAGTAAAAACAGAGAGCCAATGTGATCTTAACTTTAAATTGCAGCTTGGTTCTCTAGGAGGAGGATGCAATTTGCAGATAACTTCTGGCAGCGGCAGCAGCTCTGGGCACATTTTGCATGATTCTCCCCCCTCCCTATCTATAGAAGGTTGCACAAATTCTGGCTGCGATGTGTGCAAATTAAGCAATTAATCAAATTGTGCCAATGGTTTGTGCAACTTTCCATTGAGGAGGAGGAGAAGGAGGAGAAGAAGAAGAAGAGGAGGAGGAGGAGGTTCTGCCTCTGACACACAGTGGCTTTGGGATGGGAATGGTGGATTGCTGTGAAGGGATTCCTAGAAGGAAGGTGGGAAGATGAATGCATGAAAAAAAATGAATGGTTTATCTGTCTCGAAGAGGTCCCATCCGAAATTCCATCAACTAATCATGCCAGTAGCCTAAGTAAATAAAGGAAGTGAGAATATGGCCTCACCCAGCAGGGCTTGCCAGCTAGGGATGATGGGAGCTGTAGTCCAGCACATCTAGAGGGCACCATGTCAGGGAAGGCTGATGTTTCTGTTTGAGCTACATAATGATCGGCACTCAGACAAGGAGTTTGTTGTTAGCAGGACGGGAGGGTTATTCCAGCTTCCAGCTTGGCTGCTTCTTCCATGGCTCCTTCAGCCACCCTGCAGGCGGGTTCTCCCCTTCTCTTCAGCTGCTTCCTCCTTGCAACTAGAAACCACAGCTCTCCTTCCCCTCTCGTCTTGCGCAGGCTTGGCACCGGCGGTGCCACCCTTGCGGCTCGCCAAACCTCCGAAACGCTGACTCGCAGGGACAGATGCGGCTGCGAGGGGAGGGTGCCCTTGTCCCGGCAAACTTTCCCTGGCGCCCGGCCGCAGTGGCTCTCCTCCGGAGCCTGGCCGCGCGTCCAACTGGCAGCTTCAGACCTTGCTGCGTCATTTCTAGAGGGCGAGGGGGGAGGGAAGCAGAAGGCTCTGCATTAAAAATACATCAACGAGCAATTCCCTTTCGCCCTTTGCTCCCTACCACCACATTGCTCGGCCCTAACCGCGTTAGGAGAAGACGCCGGAGAATTCCACTTGATTCGATTACTCCACGGCGCGGAAAGCAGGACGGTCCGTCGCGCCACCTCCACGCTGGCTGGCGTCCTTCCATTTGCAGCGATCAAATGCTCTAAGGGCTCGTTACATCCGGTCCTCATATTGAACACTCTGCAGTGACCCAGCCCCGTTTTCACCTGCTAGCTGGCGTTATTTATTTATTTCACTTATTGATGCAATGAAAATTATCTTCCGAGTCACCTTTAAAAGAAGAACCCTCTGAAGGTGGCCCACAGAATAAAAATAGAGGAGACTGCGATAAATATGCAACATAGAATCATAGAATAGTAGAGTTGGAAAGGGCCTATAAGGCCATCAAGTCCAACCCCCTGCTCAATGCGGGAATCCACCTTAAAACATACCTGAAAGATGGTTGTTCAGCTGCCTCTTGAAGGCCTCGAGTGTGGGAGAGCCCACAACCTCCCTAGCTAATTGGTTCCATTGTCGTACTGCTCTAACAGTGAGGAAGTTTTTCCTGATGTCCAGCCAGAATCTGGCTTCCTGTAACTTGAGCCCGTTATTCCGGGTCCTGCACTCTGGGAGGATCGAGAAGAGATCCTGGCCCTCCTCTGTGTGACAACCTTTCAAGGCCTTGAAGAGTGCTATCATGTCTCCTCTCAATCTTCTCTTCTATAAGAGAAGAATACCATATTATAAAAACAGAGAATGCTGATAAGACCTGTGGCCCACAAGTTATAGATATCAAAAAGGGCCTTTTCTGTGATGGCCCCCACACCTCTGGAATAAATTGCCATTGGGGGGTTGCTGGGACCCATCAATGCAAGCTTTTAGGATGGCCCTGGCAACTTACTTGTTGACTCTGGCTTTGTCCTGATTTATTTATTTTGATCAGATTGTAACTGAGAGGTTTTGTCATGTGCTCTTTCTGTTGTTGTTGCTTTGGATCGTGTGCTGTTTCTCGTTACCACGTCGATTTTTATGTTGCACACTGTTGTACACTGCCAGGGAGGCCTCCTGTCCTGAAAAGTGGCCTCAAAATAAAATAAAATAAAAACAATAACAATTACTATTTAAAAAGATCAATGAGAACAAGTAGATCTTCAGAGCCTTCCTGAAAACGCTTGAGGGAAGAGGATTGCAGAGATGTGATTCACCACTAAAAAGGCTTTCTCACTGGCAGCGGGCAACTGAGAAAGGCCTCTGTGGATGACTTCAGGGTGTGGGCAAGCTGGTACAGGAGAAGGAGGTCCTTATTTCTGTGCTTTTGTGCTCAGGACTGCCGAACTTCATGTTCTGAGGTTGATATGAGGCCTAGCGAGCTACTGAAGACTGTGTGTGCTCAGAGCTCTTTCCAGGAGGATAGCAGTGACCCTGCAATTGGCTTTGCCTAGTATAAATAGTCAGAGCTTGCCCTTCTAGACGGCCTCAGGTTCTAGCTCAAGGAGGCACTTTCGCAGAGGAACAAAGGAGAATTCACTGCCTTAAGTGCCATTTTGGGGAAGGAAGGCTGGATAAAAATGAATGAAACAGATAAATGCTAATATATATGCATAAAACGCTAAGGTGACGCGTGGCAATGCATGGCACCAAGATTCTGAGCTAGGACACGCTGGAAGTTCTGAGCTATGAGAAGAACTTTGTACACTGGAGGTTCCAAGCTATAAGAAGAACTTTGTGTTGCTAAGCAACAGGATATATAAACACAGCTGGGAGCAGGGGGAGTGGCTGGGGTGGGTGGGGAGTCCAATTGACTCCCAGTCAGCCTCATGTCGGGCTTTTCTGGACACATGCGGAAAAGCAAGAAAAATATGATATTATTATTATTATTATTATTATTATTATTATTATTTATTTATATAGCACCATCAATGTACATGGTGCTGTACGGAGTAAAACAGTAAATAGCAAGACCCTGCCGCATAGGCTTACAATCTAATACTGAGCAATAAAGTACTAGCACACAGATGGCCTGTGTTTAGAAATAATTATGACCGTTTAAATAATTATGATTGTCTGCTATTCAGTCGGCTGCCAACCATCAATGGTCAACTTCAAAGCCCCCGTCTCCTCTCCTTTCTTAGGGTTCTTTCTTTTTCAGCCAGGCTTGGCCTGGACAGCCTTTCAAACAGAGGATACTTTCAAAATAGAGGACTGTCCTCTGTTAAGTAGGCTGCATGGACACCCTAGCCTTTGGGCCCATTTTGACTTTTAGCTCCCATTTCCAGCTGTCATACTTTACAACACTAAATCCACGGCAGTCCAGAGAGGAGGCCAGGTGGCTGGCCGGTGCACATGAAGGCCTCAGGTAAGTCCTGCAGGTCAGCAGGAGGGGGAACAGTGGCTGGAAGCGATCGGGGGAGTCCAATGGACTCCCAGACAGCCTTGCGCCTGGCTTTCCACCCCTGCTATGGCTTCGGAGTCAAAGCAAGGCGGCCTGGGACCAAGGTGCCCCGAATCAAATTGGGCCCAATTTGGGAGCTCCGAGTTGAATCAGGGTTAGCACAGCCCTGATGGTTACTTGCTTCTCTAAAGTGGGACAGACGGTCACCCTGAACAAAATCAGGGAGGAAGAGCCTCCTGGGATCAGGCCAATATTATATTTCTCCTGCTCTTCAGCTGGTTCTGAGATGCAAAGCGGGTTTTTGGCGGTAGACTGGTCATTGCAGAGGGAAAAGAAAACCCGCACAGAAGCTGGAGCAAATACTGGGACACTAAGCGAGTGGCTTGTTCAGACAGGGGTCTGGTGAGAATGCACAAGAGGTGGAACCGTTTCCTCCAGAGAGCCTCGGCGGCGACTCCGTGAGGGTCCGCCAGCCTCAGCCGTTCTGTTCTGGCGTTCCTTCTTAAATAATGCATCCAGATTGATTGTCCTGAAAAGTGCTGTGTGGCCGGGTCAGGTTCCGCGGGTTATCGTTTCCTGATTAGATTGATGATTCTCAAAGGTCGAATTCAGAAAGCAATTCTCCGGCAAGATTGATCCTTGGGAGGAGGGAAATTTATTTTTCTGCCCTCCAGATGGGGCCTGACAGTGAGGAACAGCAGGCCTGGAACTGCAGCAGGTGGGGCAGAAGGAGACCTGATATTCCTAACGCGTCTCATGGTTGCTGTAAAACAGCGCTCTTGCTCTGCACGCCAGCTAAAACGGCGTTTCTTTTCAAGACCAAAGTTCCTCGAATTGGAGAAGCTTTGCAGAACCTTAGCTGCAACGCAACCGAGGCAGGAATTGATTGGGAAGTCTGCAAAGAATGCAATTGATTGCTCCATCGTGAAGGAACATGTTTCTTAACAGATTCTCTTTTCATGTGTAGTGAGAAATATTAACACGAGAAAATACAATTTTTGAAATCTCTATCTCTTTTGGGAGACTCAGACGGTGAGTGCAGAACCACTGAGGAACACGAGGGGATATCAGCCTGCTCAGAGGAACCCTAGAGTTTGCAGAACAGCAGCAACCCTGAATCTCCCACCCATCAGCATCATGGGAGGACCCCAAGTTCTAGAATTATGGGAGAGGGAGAAAAATGTCTCCCTCTCCACATTCTCTACCCCATGCATAATTATGTACACCAAAATTAGGGTGTACATTTTGCACCCTAAATGACTAAATAAATAAACAAGTGGAAACTCCTGAGATTCCTATGGTCCCCGGGCCAGGGCCAGACACCTCCGCTTCCGTGAGAAGCAAGATTTTTCCTCTTCGCTCGCACGGTGAGGCGTCGACCCGCCGCGACCCTGCGCCGCTTCGCCTTCCCTGTTGAAAAAAAGAAACTGCGAGCGAGCGAAAAACAGAGGGGAAGCCAATGTTCTGTGGACGTTCAATAATTCAGAGAGTCGGCCTCTCAGGTCCCGGAGCGCTGGTCATTGCCTATTCAAAGGGGCGAGGACGGTCGAGGTAAATATATGCCCCTCCTCACAGGGGCAGATGGAGGAAGACTTCAGAGTTCAGATAATCTAGCACAAAGAGATTGTGATTGTGTGTGTGTGTGTGTGTGTGTGTGTGAAAGAGAGACAGAGCTCTTTTCCCCATCCTAGACTGTCAGCAGTTATAGTCTACTCCCCAAGTATTTACGCGTGACGCCTTTTTAAAAAGCGCTTTAAGCTCCACTCCGCCTTCAGCAGCCCTTTCAGAAATATATTGTTTTTCTGGGGGGTAGCCATTTTCGGTTTCGGGGCATGATCTGGTGTACGAGAGAGAGAGAGAGGGAGGGAGGGAGGGAGAGAGAGAGAGAGAGAGAGAGAGAGAGAGAATGCTTCCTGACCTGCAAGTACCCAGTTGGAAAATAAGAGCCAGATTCAGAAATCATTCCAGTGAAGTGGGATTTTTTTTTAAAAAAAAATAACGAGACACAAATGACCACAAGGCAGGTGCCGTTTTGACTGCAAGGAGATTCCATCCTGGCTTTTAAATACAGCCAGCCAGATGGCTGATGGAACTATCGGAGGTGCTGAACCCTGTCCCCAAAATGAGACTGGCAGCTTTGCTAACTGCTTCAGACTTCTGGCTGGTTGGAACTAAAACCCAGGATGGAATCTCCGCCCCACCAAAACCGGAGCCACCAGCCCCTCCCCTGCCCCCATCTTCCCCAGGAGCTCTTGCCCCCTTTCCATGGCCACCGTTTCCCAGTGGCTGAGCTGCAGCCTCTGACCAGCTGTGCAGCATGGTGGTGGAGGTGGGAATCAGGGAGAACAAAGGTTTAAACCTCCCTTCCTTGCAATCAGCTGATGGGAGATTATTACAATGTGTTTGTGTTAGGGTGGCCAGGTGTCTTCTGTTTCACAGGGCAGTCCTCTCTTTGAAGCGGTGCCCACTCCAATTCTGGCTTGCCCAGTTTCATACTAGAGGAGCACGATCACCAGGTGATTTCTACGGCTGCTTGCTCAGTCCGCCCTGCAAGGGTGAACTCCTGGCTGCCATTGGTTCTGATGGTTCTTTATCTTTCATTCGGAATGGGCCAGGACAGCTCTTCAAACGGAGGATGCATGTAAACAGACAACAGCCCTTGGGCAGCCCTGAAACCAGAGGACTGTCTTCTCTGAAAGAGGACGCACGACCAACCTACCTTCAGAATTCTTCATTCACAGTTTTCTGGTTACCTTTTCCAACCCTGTTACCACCTACCCCTTGGGATTGCTATTAGAGGAAGTGATAGGTTTGCTCACTTTACTGAGAATTTAGAGAGCCGGTGTGGCGTAGTGATTAAGAGCGTTGGATTGGGAGTTGGGAGATCCGGGTTCTAGCCCTGACGTAGCCATGAGCCTGACTCTCAGCCTCGCCTACCTCGCAGGGTTATTGTGAGGAAGAACATGTAATCCACCTGAGTATCCTTGCAGGAAAAAAGGTGGGATATAAAATAAACAAATGAATCAATACAAATATTTAGGGTTCTCCTAGTTCCCACTCGCTATCATTTGGGCTTGTTTGTAGCACTTCTTTTTAGAAGGCCGAAGAATGACAAGAACCAATTCTAAAGTTACATGTAGTGATTTGAAAACAGACGCCGCCTTTTCTACCTTGGAAGAGCAGAGGGAGTTATTTTTAGCCTTGCATCAGTTCTGTGCTGCTGGTTAGACCGAGAGAGAGAGAGAGAGAGAGGGATTTTTTTCCTAAGCAGAGATGAAGTAGTTCGCCTTTTAATGGAAATTTGCCTCATTTTGGATTTGCAAACCGTGACGCGAACTGAAACTTATCTTCCTTCTGTATTTGCACTTCTCTGAATTTTGCAATGGAGTTTACTAATAATAAGAATAAGAATAACATTCAGAAATGCATTATCTTAGGAAGATAGCATGCAAAAAATGTGTACATTGTGCAAAAATGCATATAAACCTGCATGTATTTAGAAGAATGTGCATAGAAGTGCTTATGTATTTTCATGCGAACTTAAAAATCAAACAAACAAGTTCTCCAAGTTCAGGATGAACCAAACTTAAGAATGGAGAAAGACTCAAAATTTGAGACAAACTGAAATTAAGAGATTGACGGATGCGTCCACCCCTTTCCCCCATGAAGGCACTTGGAGAATGTCACCATGGCTCAGAGAGGTTTTGAACCGGAGGTCCGATATGCAAGCCAAAAGTTCCAGCCCAGGGGTGGGGAACATCTGTCTGTCCAAAGGCTAAATTCAATTTCAAAGAAGCTTTCGGGGGCCGCATTCCATGGTGGCCGGAGCTGAAGGCCAAGATGGTTGGGCCAAAAATCCTCACACACACCCCCACCCAAATTCACAACCCAGCAGGTTTTAGCTATACCTCTTGCTGCCAGTTGCTAAGTCTTAGGAGATGTGTTTCAACCTTTCAGAATGGGGGGGGGGACTGCACACATGCTGGGAGACCATGAAATTATTGGCAATTAGGGAAAGAAGATGGGGCCATGGAAAGAGGGCTTGGTTTGGCCCCTGGCCCTGAGGTTCCTCACCCTTGTGGTGGAGCCAGGATGTAGTGGAAACAGAGGCCATTTCTACGCCTGCCTTTCCCCCCAGGAACATCCCGAGATCATCCCTGTGCATCCCAATGACACACAGGGGATCCCAGGAGCAGGCAGGGACGACCCCTCCATTTGCCTGGGATAATCCTTAGGTGTAGAAAGGGCCGGAGTACAGGGGAGTCAGGGTTAGAATTTTGTGATTGTTATTTTTTAAGCTGCTTGGAGGGCTGCCATCGAAAAGAGCATTGGTGCACATTTTCAAACCCCGGCGTGAAGACATGAAGTCACGGGGATGACATCAGGTCTCTTTCGTTCCCCTGACAGGTGCAAGTGCAACCTTCACGCCAACCAGTGCACCTTCAAAGAAGGGAGCCTGCAGTGCGAGTGTGAGCACAACACGACCGGGCAGGACTGTGGCAGGTGCAAGAAGAACTTCCGCAGCAAGTCGTGGCGGGCAGGATCCTACCTCCCTCGCCCTAATGGCTCTCCCAATGTGTGTAAGTAGCTGTACAACACAGATCTAATTTCACCCCCACCAACACCCCTGGAAGCGTGACTTCCATGTTGGAGATGCCACTGAGAACATAACCCCATTCCAGGCGACTTATGCCCAGGGTACTACCCTTTTGTGTGGTCCCTTGAGGCTTGCAAGGTAAGCTGATAGCAAGACCCAGGCAGGAAGAAAGTAGGGCCTTCGATGGCTCCAGGTGAGTCTTGCTGCTGCTAGGGCATGCTACCCCTTGAGTAATAGCAAAAATACGGCTTTTTTGCTGCTGTTCTGCCAAATTTCAGTGGCCCATTCAATGGTGCAGGGGTGGTGGGGGCTACAGAAAAGGCCAAGGGGGTGCCCCCCCCCGCTGCACATTCTCCTTAATGTGCACCACCCAGAACAGGGCACAGTACTTCAGAGGAGGTCTAACTAACGTGGAACTAATGCCACCTTGACCAACCTCTCACTTTCCACATGTGTAGGACTATAGTTCCTATCATCCCCAGGCAGCATGGCCTTTGGTGGCTACGGGGAGGGATGTACGGATTTTGTAAAATCCATTCCGTCTGCCTTTCTCAGATTATCAAGCTCCTTTCATTCACTCATCCACTCACTGATGGAATTGGTATTGCTGTTGGGTTTTTTACAATTTCCTGAACTGTTGATACGCACTTGCGCAAATTCAAATTTGCGTAAATTTGCCTTTGCGAAAATGAGCAAATCCCTGCAATGTGCAGATTTTTGACTAGGGGAAATGCCCATTTTTGAATGGTGTTTTTTTTTTTAAAAAAAAAACAACAGTATGTATTTTTCTATGACTAAATTTGCGTAAAGATCCAGAAAGTTTTTTCGTTTAAAAAGTCCGCAAGTCCGTGGAATCTGTGCGATTTGGGAAAGGCTGTGCTGCAGAATCCGCCGGCCGGATTTATAGAAGTCTGAATTCATTTGATTCCATTGCAGACTTCTCCAACGTCCATGGGTGATTGACACTGTAGTCCTAGAGATCTGGAGGTTGCCAGATTGGGGGAGGCTGAACTTATCTTGGGGGAGGCGACAGAAAGGCTGCCGACAGCCGTATCAAAGGAGGAGGCCGTCAGTAGGAACAGATACTACAATCAAACCATCTTTTCCCCCCTTAAATGTCATGGCGGAACAGCAACGGCTCTTCCACCGGCCTTTGAAGCGGAAGCAGCCATCAGCCGCGCTCTGTTCTACCCCCATTTTGGGTGATCAAAGCTGAGATCCGGGCTCCAAAGGCCATGACAGCAATGTTTTGTGTTTGCCAGGGGATGGGAGACGTGGGGCCCTTTGAAAGGGAACGGGTTGTCAGCTACCGCTGAGCGCTCGCAGCCCTTCAAAGGAGCCACGGAGAGCCCTCTCAGTGATGACAGGCATGCGGTTCGCGAGGTCTTCCTCTTCCCTTTACATCAAGCTCACTTCTCATCCTATCAAGGACCAGATGTCCTGGGCAGAGTTAGGATTTGCAACCCTGCTGGTGGGTGGGTGTCCATCGCCCGCACCATCAATATGAGACAGACTCGCTGAAAAGCTAGATGGGGCATCTGGCACTTTGAATGTGGCCTCAAAGAGGTAACAGTTAGACACCCTTGAGGTCAGGGGCAGCGTCAAGGGTAGGCCTGCAAGGACACAGGCCAAGAGCCTTCTCAGCAGCAGGGGCCCACTGGCAAGAGATCCCTGGAGTTGCTCCTCCTTTTCCCCATTGCAACCTGCTTGTTCACTGGCCTCTCCCTCTCGCTGAGACAACAGACGTGGTGAGAACTAGGAACAGCAGATGCCGTGTCCTCCTTGCTCCCTGGCTCTCTGTCTGTCAAGCAAGCAAGTGGGAGCCATGATGAGGAAGAGGAGAAGGAAGAGCAGCAGGTGACCATGGCAGTGGGAAGGCAGACTCATTGAGGGAGGGAGGGGATGGAGAGTTTCTTGCCCAAAGGCCCTCCAAAACCTGGAGTCAGGACTGCTTGGAGCTCCATGCCCATCGGGGTGAGGTGGGGGAACGGGAGGAAATTACCATTTTTGCTGGAGGACTCCTGCGCTCATTTCCAATAAAATAACAACAACAAAATGGCGGGTGCAATGTCCTCTTCCTCCCGGGACATCGCACGCCATGTGTAGACTGAGGGGGAGGATCTCGCGATCAGCATATCGCGAGATCCTCCCCCTCCACCCCCCTGGTCTAGACATGCCTTTGTCTCTTACCCTCAGTTCCTATTCTGTAAAATGGGAGTGGTTTTTTTTAAACTATAGCATGTTGCTGATGGGACAGTCCAGGCCTGATTTTCACCTCGAAAGTAGCGGTTTTATCAGGGGCACGGGAGGCTTGCGGCTCCAATTTCAGTGGGCCTGTGGTGGCATCCCGGGTTTTAGTCAGAACCAGCCAGAAGAACCAGCCAGAGTAGAATCACAGCCACACTGAAATCGGAGCCGCAAGCCTTAACAACCCCTGATCCTGTGTTATCTCAACAACTGGTAGCCACTTCCCCCCCTTCTGCTGCTACTTCAACGTCCACGTTCCCAGTGCTTCCTTCACATGATGTCAACCAACCAGACCTCACACAGAACCAGAATCAAAACACGTCTGGCTCTGTGCTGACATCATCCGGCGCCGAAGCCTATTGGAGGGGGAGAAATGCCTGGTGCCCGAGTCGCCTAGGGCGATCCTGCCCTATCAGGCATCACTCTAAAGCCCAAAGCATTTCTCGGCACTTTTGCAACGCTGCCCGACAAATCCTCGAAGGGTGCCTCAGCGCTGACGCAGCTTTTCAAAAACCTCTCTGCCGCCCCCTCCCCCTGCTCGCTGTTCAGCTGAGCTCCTGCAAACTTGGGTTTACCCAAGGTGTAACTTATTAATAATGTTATGCCAGAGCTGGTGGAAATATCTGACCCTGCTTGGACCGAGGGCAAGGGAAGGGAACGTTAATAAGTGTGGTCATCAGTTGGCTAAACCCCACAGGTCACTGTAGGTGACCTGGATGCAAAGCCCGCTCCTGTGCTTTCGCCCCGCGCAGGCTGTTTTCATCTCTGCCAGTCAGCCTGTGCACTTCTGAACAAAGCGTCCCGTTAATTAGCACCCCGGCCTCCTTCCCGTGTGCTGACCCGGTCCTTTTTCTCTTCTTCTTCCCTTCCAGGTGCGGCTCCAAATTTCGGCAGTAAGTAAAAAAAAAATGTAACTCGATAACGCTGAAATCTGACGTGTTCCCTGCATGTCCCCCACCACCACCACGCACGTCCCTGGCCGGGAGGGAAAAGAACGGGGCATTGTCTTCCCTCCGTTCTCGTCTTCCAGACCATGTGTGTTCCTCTAATTGCATCTCATTCCCCCCACCCTGTGTCAAAGAGCCATCATTGACTTCAGCAACCTCATTGTCTCTGTCGCTCTGGAGTGTTTTTCTCCTCCCCCCCCCCCCCCCCGGGGTTAGTTATAATGGCAGCAAGGAAGGAAATAAAGTGTTTCTCAAAAACACCAACGGGCCGTGAACTCTTCCTCCACCCTCCTGTCTCACAAGTAGTCCATTAAACTCTCGTAACTAGGAGAAATGGCTTTAGATTTTTACTCTGCAGGGTCTGGCTTCTGCCGCCTTCGTTAGACAGGAGTGTGCGCTTTTTATTTTATGTTTAAAGAAGAAGTATATGCACCCTATTGGGGCATTTCTGCTGAGTGCTTTTGTTTACCAGCTGTCAGATTAGGCGGCCCAGGACCGAGGTGCCCCAAGGATCTATTTTGGAAGCTCTTAATCAGCCTCTGAGTCAAATTGTGTGGGGGGGTGGGGGGGCAGCACAGGGTCCTACTACACTGCAATTCTAGGCACTTCTACTCAGATGTCAGTCCCATTGAGTTCAATGGGACTTTGTCCCTGATCAGCGGGTCCAGAATTGTAGCCAACACATTACCACCCATGCCCGTGAGGCTACGGGGAGAAGTAACGTTTAAAAATCATTTTGGAGTCTGCATGAATCAATGTGAAACAGTTCTCAGTGGCTCAGGCGGCTGAACTATTCCGTTGGAGCTGCACGCTGTTTTGCTGGTGATATTGTTCTGTTTGTGTTACTGATGCGGCTCATCGAGGTGGCGTTAATTTGGCCCCCGTGGTTATAAAACCAGCAGCGGCTTGGATAACGAGGATAATCATTAATGGATGTGGCACGCTGCAGAGCAATGAAAGAAGACCGGTCCCCGTTTGCAGCCTAAATGTTGGCATTGGCGAAGGCCATAAAGGGAAGAGTGGAAAAAAGAAAACGCGTAGTCTTGCATTGTAGGATGCAAAGCAAACAATTCTGTCTTTGGAGAAAGGGCAGAGCAAAGATGGATGGCTTGATGACTAGGTTGACAGGAACATGGTCAACTTCTCTCTCCCCCCCCCCCAAATTTTCTAAGGAGTTCAGAAGTATAGAGCCACCTTCCCCAACCTGTGCGCTCCAGATTTTGTGGACTTCAACTCCCATCAGCCACAGCCACAAAAGGCCAAGAATCCTGGGAGTTATACTGTAAAACAGCTGGGGGCCCCAGGCTTGGAAAGGTTCTGTTTAAGATTAGAGAAGCATGAAATGTGGAATTCGTTGTTTCTGCGTTTCGCAGAGTTCCAGGAAGCTTTTGTTCCATTCGTTGATGGCATCGAATTTTTAAGAACCAGAGTATTATCCCACTGATGCAAAATCCGCTGCCAAATCTGCCGGTCGGATTTATAGAAATGTGAACTTGTTTGAATCGACTGTGGAGTTCTTCAACATCCCTGGTTAAGATATCTCTCTGCCCCTGAGGGTGTTGAACGCAGCGGCTGACATCTTCTAGAACTTCCTTGTCTTCTATGGAGGCAGAAAAAGCTTGCGGGACCCGAGACACGCCTAGGGTATTTTGTAGATAGGCGGAGTATAAATTGAATAAATAATAATAGTAAAATGAAAAAGTGAGGAGCAGGGGAGGGGGGAGGCCACCTGGGTGAATGCCTTGCCTTGCGTCCACCCACTTGAGCCATCTATGTGATATTTGGCCGTACCGATGGTAAAATGCATTTATTGACCCTGCAAGGCAGCTTTATGAGTTTATAGGTAACCGGCCCTGTGTGTTCTACAAAAATAAAGGCAGGAAGGCTGAATATAGGTTTTATACCACTTCTCGTTGCCCTGACTCCCCGCAGAAAGGGGGAATCTGAGCCATTAAAGTTTGGTTGTACGCAGAGAATTCCAACCCTCCCTTTGCACAGAATTGAAACGGGGAATCGCCATTCTTTCCGTTTGAGTCTGTAGTGGTGATTTGCGCTGCCAGACATCCGTCCCCAACCTAGCACTGTCTATATGTGTTGGATTCCAACCCCTATGGTCCCCAGCCACCATGGCCAGTGGACAGAGTGGCTGGGGGTAATGGGAGTTATTTGACATTGGGCCTGGGAACGGCTACTCTGAGCTATGGCACGATTAGCCCCAGTGTTTGGGGAGAAGTATACTTTGGTTTCTTTCTTTCTCCCCCGCCCCACATCCCTGCTTTTATTTCTCTTCTGTTAGCCAACGAGCGACCAAAGCGAATTACTACTGCCAAACCTACCGCCAATACAACTCCCAAAACCACTACTACTACTACTACTATCGGTACCACTACTACTGCCAGCACCACCACCACTACCAGCACCACTACCACTACCACCACTACTACCACTGCTGTTCCTACCACCACTACCACCACCGTCATCCCAACCATGCCCACCGCCACCACCACCACTACCACCACCCCACCCATTACGACTCAGGAGCCAGGTGGGTGCCTAGCTGTAGTCCGCAAGGCACGATCCTGCCCCACTCCACCCCGTCCCTTTACTTGCTCAGCTAGAACCATTAGAGCTGGTTGTGCGGACGGAACTCCCCCTCCCCTCTCTCCCCTCCCCTGCCCAACAGCTTTGTTTCCTGCTGCGGTGCACTAAGTAGCAATGCTGATCTCGTAGATGGAGGATTTCAGCCCAGCCCGCTTTGCCTCTCCGCCCATCTTGTAGGTGTGGATCGGGGACATGGATAAAAATCACACCGCACGTCGGCTCAGGACTTTCCATTTGTCAGCAGAACAAGCTGTTTCGTTTTCAGGCCTAATTAATGCAGAGAAGGATAACGGCAGGACAGCGCGCATTAATAACTCGCAGCCATTTTCCCTGCCTGCAAGCACCTGCAGCATCTTCTTTGGGGTGGGGGGTGTCTCCCTAAGACAGGGTGCAGTGGCACTTCAAGTCCAAGGAATGTCAGAGAAGGTCTTGAACACAACGAGGCTTACTTCTGAGGAGACATGTATGGGATGGCCCCGTTCACAAATAAGTGCCTCGGAAATGAATCTGAAAAAGTGATAATGACAACGTCCGAAGTGCGTCACACGTGCATTACCTAGTTGTAATCCTTACAACAACCTTATAAGGTAGATCAGTATTATTATTTCCTCCTGTATCCACATAGAGGGCATGGGGACTGAGGCTAAGAGAGAGGCTCGCCTAAGACCACTGAACGAGTTCATGGAGGTGGCCAGAACTGAATTGGGGATTTCGTGATATATATCTGTGTCACTGCGCTAGAGAGGTTCTCACCAGTAATGGTGCACGACACGTGCGTCTTTCAAAAGCAGCTTGCTTATGACTCCAGGGGTAAAAAACCCAACGTGTCCTATTCAGAGTAGACCCACTGAATTGAGTTGTGACTGAAACCCTGAGCGGATTCACCACACCACTGACCTCAGCGCCACCAGGCTCCATTGCTATGCGGTGCTGTTTTTTTTGAGGGGGGGGGATGTAGATTAATACAGCTGTCTGTATTTTGGTCTCTCTTTGGGGTGTGGCTTCGAGTCTGTCGCGATCAGGATCTCGAATTCGAAAGATACGACTATGCCACTGGTTATGGATGCGTGGGTTCCATGCTCGGGGTGGGGGCCCGGTAATGCACGGCTCGTGATTTTTATCCATGTTGGCGGCTTATCCGTAAAGACAAAAGCGACATTGTGCGCTGCTCAAAGCCTTCTTGACCGTCTGTGTGCTTAGCCCCCGTGTCTTCCGGCAGAGATAGTGAAATCGCTTGCCATGGGTGTTGCAGCTCAAAGCTTGAATTTCGGTTAGATAGCCCAAGCGAAACCTGGTCTTCTATTACCCCTTCTCCTGTCTGAGACTGAACATTTTCTAGGCAGGATCCGTGTCTGTCTCTCCCCTCTCCCTATAACTAACCATTGGACAGGGTTTGAGTACACAACACGTGAGCCCAGTTACATTATGGCTTAGTGGGAAATCCATCAATTAAAGAACATTTTGCTTCTGATATCAGTCTTTTAACCTTTGAATCAACGGATTCAATCCAAATAAATGCACCTACTCTCCAAACCTTGGTACAGCTACATATTTTTTTTTTTACAGATGTGGAGAAATGTGACTTAATTTAGGAAGTTAATAAACTGTGGGTTAGAGCCAAACTTGGTCATACTAAGAGTAGACCCATTGAAATTAATGGAGCCTGTTAGTCAAGACAAATGTCTGTCCTATTGATTTCAATGGGTTTACGCCAGGTAACCCTGGGGCTGCAATCCTGTGCACGTTCCCTTGGAAGTAAGTCTGACGGAGCCCCGTGGGACCTACTCCAAGTAAGTATGTATAGGATTGGGCTGAAATCTACCACTCGGCGGTCATGATCCAAGCCATATTAAGATCTTCTAACTAAGCCCCATTAGACAGATTTCATTGTTGAGCTGACATGGCTTAAAAGGTGCATTGCGCTTGTCTGGATCTTGCTGTTTTCAGAAAGAAAGGCTGTGTGTTGGCCAACACCTTTTTTTAAAGGTACCAAATGAAAATGTTACTAAAAAAACAGGAGCAAACTTTGGAACTCCTCATTGGGCTGGATGGTACAAAAAAAGCAGGGTGCAGAAGACAGCAAAAGAGTACAAAAATGAGGAGGAAACATTTTAAACAATAGAGCTTTCCCTCTTTCCTATCCCATAGCACACCAGGAATAGAATAGCCCTAACAAGATAAAAATGGACGTTAACTCTGAACCCTTCTAATGTCATCGGAACCGTATTTGGCCCTCACGAATTAATCAACTGAAGCTCGAGTTGATTAATCTACAGGTTCAGCTGATTACAGATTCATGACAAGAATTGGCATGGAGGCTTGATGCAAATTGGGTTTTAAGTCACCCCATGATTTTTGTAGGGTAGTTTTTTTTGTCCTAGGAGGGGGTTTCCAGATTCTTTTGAGGACCTCTGTGCTTCCTTTTACTTCCTTGCTTTTAATGCCTGTACTTGTGTGATTCTTTTCTACCCTCCGAGCAGCCACTGTCGGGCAGCCTGCTGATCTACTCACGTCTGTGTCTGTCCAAGAAACACAGACAAGAACAGGTATTTTACAGCCAGATGGATGCTCCATACTTTCTCAGCTTGTCCCTGCTTAGGCTTTCTGATGTCTTCTGGTTTATAAAGCAAACATCTCTTCTGATGCTGCCAGTTTCTGTGATGGGACAATGGTAAAAGAGGCGATCACCATTTTTCTATGACAGGCTCTCCTAGCATGGTACCCCGTCAATGTGTTGGACTACAAATCTGCTAATCCTCAGCCCACATGGGCAATCATCTGGGATTCTGGGGATTGTAATGCAATACACATCTGTAGGGCACTAGATTGGGGGAAGCCTGATCCATTCTCCCCCCACCCCAGAACTGCTTTTCAGCTTTGAATGGAAGAGAGACCAACATCTCCCTCCCTCATGGGTGAAAAGCTGTAGGGCTGTGCAGGGACCCCTGATCCACTTCGGAGGCTGCTTCGGAGCTTCCGAATCGGCCCCGATCTTCTTCAGCCCGCTTCGGGCTAGTTGAGATGTTGTGGGTTCCTAAGCCTGGTTGAAAGAAAAAAGAATCCCAAGAAGGAAGAGCTGCAGGTGGGGTGGGAGGCATTTGAAGCTGACCATCAACTGCAGACTGAGTTGTCGGCACGCTGCTCACCTGGTCACGGTTTTCCCTGCTATGGTGTGAGAGGTCTATTCATTGAAAGGATAGTAGGCTGAATTATGATGCGATCGGGGCAACTACATTTATTTAGTTATACCTACCCCATTTGTATCTAAAACAGGGTGCGGGTCTCCTTTTTCCATAGAATCAAAGGATCATAGAATAGTAGAGTTAGAAGGGGCCTACTGTATAAGGCCATTGAATCCAACTCCCTGCTCAATGCAGGAATCCACATTCAAGCATCCCTGCCAGATGGCTGTCCATTTGCCTCTTGAAGACCTCTAGGATGGGAGAGCCCACCACCTCCCTAGGTCATGGGTTCCATTGTTGTACTGCCCTAACAGACATTTTTCCTGATGTCCAGCCGAAATCTGGCTTCCTGTCACTTGACCCCATTATTCCATGTCCTGCACTCTGGGATGATCAAGAAGAGATCCTGGTTCTTCTCTATGTGACAACCTTCCAAGACATGCTCTCATGTCTCCCCTCAGTTCTCTTCTCCAGGCTAAACATGCCCAGTTCTTTCAGCTTCTCCTCACAGGGCTTTGTTTCCAGACCCCTGATCATCCTCGTTGCCCTCCTCTGAACCCCCTCCAGCTTGTCTGCATCCTTCTGGATGTGGACACTGTTCTCAAGATGAGGCCTAACCAGTGTGCCGAATAGAGTGGACCCAGTACTTCAGTACATATAGAGGGCACATGGAGAAGAGGCAAACTTCTGGCTTACGTCCTTGTGTTCTGCCACCTCGAGCCAAGGGATGCTGAACCTCACACCTGCAGGCCAAATCTGGCCCTCTGAGATTCCCCACATGGCCAAAGCTGGGTTCCTCCCAGCTTTGACCTGGCAGCTGATCATTGGGTAGTTTGCCAGCCTTGTTGCAATTCCATTCTAAACGGTTGAAACCCCACCTTTAAGACTTAATTACTGGTAGTGAGAGCTTTTGCCTAAAAGTGCTGGTATTCTTCATATTTGTGGAACTTTTGCCTTAGGCCCCGCCCACCACTGCAATGCAGCCCACGAGCGTTTCTCCGAAATAGCATTTGGACCCCGGGCTGAAAGAGATTTGACACGTACACACCCGGTTTAAATTCGGGCTGTCAGAATTTTGCGAAATCCATTCCGTCTGTGTTTCGTGAATTGTCTTTCCTTCCATTGTCCGCTTACGGATGGCCTCGGAAAAAGCCGGAACGCTGCAAAATCCGCAGGTCAGATTCGGAGAAGCCTGAACTCATTTGAATCTGTTGCAGATCTTTTTCGTTGTCTCTAATTCAAATAGAAATGAAATACCGCTCTCTCTGTTGGGGAAGGAAGTGACCGGATGGGCTGTGTGCCTTTTGCTCACTGTCTGGGTGCTGCCAAGTCTCTTTCAATGGGACTTGGATAGCCCTGCAAAAGAGGACTGCTTCATGTAAATTAGGAGACATGGCCACGGTAGGACACTTCTAGTCTTGACATCTGGTCCTGTCTCAAACTCCGCTTCTGGGGGTGGGGGAGGACATATCCAGAGCCATTCCCTCCTGCTCAACGGATTGCAATGTAAAACCATCCACGAATGTCACCGAGATCCAAGGCGAAACAGTTTGGGATAAAGTGAATTACTAATGGCCCCTGTTCTGCCAGTTGAGGTGTGTGTGAATGACTAAAAAGCAAAATGCCTCCGGGGCAGCTTTTTATTGTGACTCTAATTAAGCCCTTGCCAATTTGCATGGAGCCCAGCTCCGTGTTCTAGTTTAATGCCCTATTAATATCAATTGGCAACTGTCTCCCGGTTCAACGGGACGCTGCCTGTTATCCACCTTTTAAAGTGTGCCTTGGAAAAAGGAAAAAAAAATGTCTATCCTTCTAAATTGTTTATGAGCGGCTGGAAAATGACATTTCTATCATTTAAGAGTTCTCTCCCCTGCCAACCTGTATCACTCATTAGGCTGCTCAAATTGAGGCTTTGCGCGGTTAGTATGCAAAAATAGTCAGCAAAATGGGTGAACGTAGGAAGCGGCCTTATACTGAACAGATCCACGCAACGCAACAACCCACACTCAACCCATACTCTAGTTAAATGTGGGTTGTTGTTGAATCATGGGCTGCTGTGTTGTGTGAACCCAGCTGCACTAACAGACCATGGTTTGTTAACCACGAACTGTCCACAGTTCACAATCCAACAACAAACCATGGGTTCTCTTCATGGTTTGTTTGAGGTTAACAACCCATGGTTTGTTTGTGGTTAACAAACCATGGTTTGTTAGCACAGCTGGGTTCATATAGCACTGCAAACCACGATTCAACAACAACCCACACTCAGCGTGGAGTTGTAGGAACCCAGCGAGTCTGACCCTTGGTCCATCTAGCCTAGTACTGTTGACACTGACTGGCAACAGCTCTGTAGAGTTTTGGACACAACTCTTTTTGAGCCCTACCTGGATTGAACCTAGGACCTTCTGTATGTGAAACTGGTGCTATGCCATTGAGTGACAGCTTCTCCCCATGTGAGTGTGGGAGAAGAGGTCACTGCAAAGCCAGTGAGGATGTTACAGTGTAGATTGTTTATTTGTGACCAGATCCAAAGCTCTCTATGAGACTTAGGATCATAGATTTGGAGGGGACTGTGAAACCCATCTAGTTCAGCCCCCACAAAATCTAGGTCTCTAGATGGCTGTCCAATCTCTGCTTGAAGAGTTCCCGTGTTCTCTGCGCATGAAATGGTCATCAATAGGTTTTGTTTACACAGTGAGACAAATGTTGGGTTAGGAAAGGACTCCCCAATCTCTTTGGGGTCATTGGCCCACGTCCGGCATTCTGAGAGAGTCCCGTGGGCACTCTCACAAAATGGCTGCCAGGGGCCGGGACTTTGCCATTCACAAAATGGCTGCCCTGGTCAGTCATAAAACACTCCTTTCCCAGAAGGCAAAGCGGCGCGACTGAAAGAAAAATAACTAGCCCAGGAACCTCAGCAAACAGGGCGGAAGCAGGGGCAGAGCTCCGGAACGCAAAACTACTCTTTGGATCCTTCTGGGTTCTGTTTAGTTCAATGGCATGGAAACAGTATCTAGGTCAGAAGAAGAAAATAACAAGGTTCTGCTGTATTTCTCCCCCCTCCAATCCTTTCATGGACCAGAACCCAAGAGTACCATCACCTCTGTCTGAAAGGGGATTTGGGGTACCAAGGGAGGTTAGGCAAATCTAGGTGGCACCATGGCAAAGGAAGTAAAGCGTGGATCTTTTCGCCACCGAAAGCACCTGGGACTGTAGATCTCTGGAACCCGCTGTAAGACAGAGTACAGGCCCTGACTTTACGGTGCGCGACCAAACTCCCTCGCATAATCTGACTTTTGTGTTGCTTTTGCAAGAAGCTACCAGCTCTTCCGGTGTGGCCCCGTTGCAAGCCAGCTCCGATCCACCCAAGACGGACGCTGGAACTGAAGGTAGGAGAGAAACCCGCCGAGGAGAAACCCTTAGATGGCGAGCGATTAGCGTAGCCCTTAGAGGCTGCTTTAGCTGCTCCTTGTAGCACATCCGCTTCGGCTTCGGCTTCCACGCGTCGCTCTCGTTTCCCCCGGCTGAGTCCCGAGGGGACAGCGTTTATGCTTTTGTCTGATTTCAACTCTGTGCCCTACACACTGCTGGCGTGATCTGGCGAGACGCGATGGAGCCCCCGGGGTTTCGCCAGAGACATCAAAGCGGACGATGATAAATGGGGGAGAGAGATTGTTCCTGGCCCACCGCTGGGGCGACTTGAGAGGATCATGGAAACCACGTGGTTCCCCCGAGAGCTTGTATGATGCTTTTACAAAGAGAAGCTGGTGTGATATGTAGATTAGGAGTTGTTTAGAGCGTAGGCCAATTCCCTTTGTGACGGCCAGCCTGTGTTTTCCTCCCTGCTTCACCTATAAGGGCGTGATCGACGCATGTTGTATGTGATCCAAATGGACCTTAAAAGCTGCGATGGAGATTTGCTTTTCTTTGTTTATTAAAGTGTCCTCTCCTCCCAGTGCCCCCACCTTCCAGGTTCGTGTTCTGATCCAAACGCGTTCCGTTCTGGATAATGATCAGCGTTATCCGAGCGCAAGTGGGACTTGGCGCACCACTTATTTATTGATTTAACAAATCACTTCCGTGAAAGGCATTGTGAGCTGAGACAGCCCCTAAAGCAGCCAAATTTCTTGGGACATCCCTGCCCTGTTAAGAATTCCGTCTGGGGGATTGTGGGAGTCATACTTGGGAGTTTCTCCCTTGCATCCAGGATGTGTCCTGGAGGAGGAGAAGGCTAACCATGGCTACTAGTCCTGATGGCTCTGTGCTACCTCCAATATCAGAGGCAGTAAGTCTATATACACCAGTTGCTGGGGAACATGGGTGGGAGGGTGCTGTTGCACCATGTCCTGCTTGTGGGTCCCTGGTCAACAGCTGCTTGGCCACTGTACGAACAGAATGCTGGACTAGATGGACCCTCAGTCTGATCCAGCAGGGCTCTTCGTATGTACTTATGCTCAATGTTGTACACCTGGGCGCACATGCGCAGGAATCCCCTGCACTATTGAAATACATGCGTGTCACAGAGAGGGAACAAGAGTGATTTTGATGAAGAGGGGTGAGAAAAAGAGGGTGATTTCTTTTAACGTTTGACCCATCCCGGTCAAGTTTGGCTTTGGCTTCTGGTAGTCTCCAAGATCTTCTGTGAGAAGCCAAAACACTGCCTTAAAATTGACATTTTTTCCCTAACCGCTGCAACGCCAAGCTGCTTGGAGCTCGTCTGTGGTGAAGCCCAAGCCTGTGCCAAAAGAACCACCTGAGAACATCCGAGGTAAGGGAAGAGATTTCTAGCCCGTCTCAAGAAGGCCCGTTGCTGAGAAACATGAAACATTCTAATTGCATCCACGTCCTGCCTGAGGGTTTCTCATTGCTGTATCTGGTTTGCCACTGTGGAGATGAAAGGCTGGACAAGATAGTCCTTCGGTCAGATCCAGCACGGCTCTTGTGTTCTTATGAGGGTATCGGACACCTGGGTGCTTTATTCGTGGCTTGTTCCGAACCGTTTCAAATGGACCATGGGATTTATTTATTCGTTATTTATTTGAAGTCTTTACAGGCAACCTTTAAGGGGCAAAACCTCTTCCCATGTGAAACCACTCAAAATTCAGCACGCAGCCGTCCCACCAATGCCTTGAGACAAATCTATGAAGCAACCGCCTTTGAAGCACAGAGTTCTGGGTGCCTCACCTCAAAACAGATCTGGCAGAGCTGCAAAAGGGCAACTGAAAAGATCCAGGCATTGGAGCGACTCCCCTGTGAAGGAAGGTCACAATAGCTGGGATTGTTTAGCTTGGAGAAGAGGCGAGTGAAAGGGGGACAGGATAGAGGTGGACAAAATGATGCATGGTGTGGAGTGAGTAGAGAGGGAGACATTTTTTTCTCTCTCTTTTTCATAAGTTTAGGACCCGATGGGGTCCTCTCACGAAGCTAAATGGTGGGAGATTTCGGACAGATAAAAGCCAGGACTTTTTCACACATCGCATAACGAAGCTGTAGGGTTCATGGTCAAAAGCTGCCCGCCAACTTGGATAGGTTTAAAAGATTAGTCAAAAATTCACGGTGCGTAAGGCTATAAATGGCTTTTACACATGCCATTTAATAGCTCCAGGTGTTTTGCGTTTCAACTTCCTGAAGCCAACATAGTCAATGGTCAAGAATACTGGGAGTTGAAGTCAAAAAATCTTCTACCTGCCTGTGTGGCCTAATCTGCTTCCACACTAGCCGTTTGCTAGAATTTCCAACCTTTTTACCAAATGGTTGTAGTCCTGCTTTTTTCTGCATTGTCTTCCTGCATTTTCTCAGACTGGATTTGTGGTGAGCTGGAGGGTCATTAAAATACGATCGCATCAAGAGGCAAAGCACCTGAAGCTTTTAAGGACTACCATGCCTTTAATTAAAAGCTTCCTTTTATTGCTTCCTGATCAGCGTGGCTTGAATGATACGAGTTGGGAAATCATCTAATCCAATTTCTGCAAATATAGGAAAGGCACGCTACAGCGTCCCTGATAGGCGGCCCACCCAACCTCTGCTTAATAAGCTCTAAGGATAGAGAGTCCATCACTTTCCAAGGCAGATTGTTGCACAGCTGAACAGCTTGTAACATCAGGAAGTTCCTTCTAATGCTGGGTCGAAATCCCTTTTACCACTTGCTTGCTTGACAGGCACAAAGCCAGCGAGGAAGCAGCTCTTGCAATCTGCTGCTTTGCCTTCCCACCACTGTTGTTGTCTGGGTCAGAGCAAGAGGCAAGTGAACAAGCAGGTTGCGATGAAGAAGAGGAGGAGCAACTCCAGGGGAGTCTTGCCAGTGGGCCCCTGCTGGGGTGTGGGCCACCGGCAAGCGCCCGGCCACCCCTACCATTGACGCCAGCCTTGCTTGGAGCTAAGAGGAAGCCGGGAACATGGCCACAGTGCAGCTCAAACTCCGGATAAATGTGCTTTAATTAGAAGCGATTTCGCCCGGGGCTTCTGGGAACACACCCCTCCCACAGGCCAATCAGTGGGCGAGAGCAATTGGGCTAGTAGGCCACCCTGAGTTGACACAGTTAAACCTAATGAGTTGATCCTTTGATGCTTCAAAGCGCCTTTCTTCTCCTTGGCAGTTACGCGCTCACCAGATCAGGGTGCCAAAAGCTGCCCTTCTCCCAAGTTGTACAGCCTTGGCTGTCAACCTGCAAAGCTGGGGGACGGAGAGACAGACAGACAGACAGACAGACAGACAGACAGACAGACAGACAGACAGACATATTTTAAAAAGAAAGAAAGCATCACCAGCACAAAGCAGGTAGAGGTTAAGGACTGCTAGAAGTAACTTCATCAACCATTTCTCACACTACAAGTCTCTGAACATCTACACTGTGCTGACAAAAGCAAACGGCTTACAGACTTAAGTGGCCACGTGCCCCCTTTTACAGAGCACCGTTTTCTATTTTGAGATCTGCCAGAGGGCCACCTTCTCTGGGGAGACTGGTGACTCTGCTTTTCGGGGAGCTGGGAATCCATTCCAGGTTTTAGTCCGAACCAGCCAGGGCTCTAAAGGAGCTGCCCAAGGTGCTGAACCTGATCCCAAAAATAGGTCCATCACCTCTGAAAGCTCCTTTGGCATTCCAGCGGGTTCTGACTAAAACCTGGAACAGATTCACAGCCTCACCGAAATCGGAGCCTCCAGCCGCCACTGTCTCTTCTATTTCAAGGGCTGTCCTGTCCAGAAATAGAAGGGAGAGCAGTAGCCCTGAAATTGTCCATCAGCAATTGTCACCTGGACAGCAGACTGGACAGTTAAGCACACAGGTCACCTGGACACAGACTCCTCCACCATGTAATTGTATTTCTATTTAAATTATAAGAACTGTCCGACAAGACCTTTTTCAACAGCTCCAAATACACCTCAGGAAAATGTCAGGCTGTGTGCTGCGTGGCACCTTCATGCAGAAGAATTTCCCAATGGATTGTACCCCGGCCACCATTAACCCCGGCCGGGTTCCCTGCAGGGAGAATCGTCACCATTTGGATTTTCCATCCGAGACCGCCAAACGGCTCAAGACAGATCCCTTTTTCAAACGCTTCGAGGCTAGCGGGATCGAGCAAGGTGCTCCATTTTGGGGAGCTGCATTCACGAGTTGCCTGACATGACTAATTTTTGACCGTTGGGCACGACAGACTGACGCTCCTTCCAGCACCGTGGCAGGGGCGGTGGGGGGGGGAGTGTGGAGCTCACGTTTTATGCACTGTTAACATCCCAGCTTTGGGGCCGGCAGCAGGTGCCTGAGCAAAGGGCTGTCAAGCTGTGATCATCGGATGATCAAAAAGAACGCAGAGACAAGGATTGGCAGGGCTGGTTGCTATGACAACCCCCAGGTAGCTGGGCTGTCTTTCCCTCCCCTGCGGACCCAATGCACCTGGCTCAGAGGGCATTCGACTGCCCACCTGTTCCAGAGCGGTATGGTGCTGGGGGGATATCAAAACCAGCTCATGACGGCCTGCTGCTTTAATTTCCTCTGATCTGGGAGGCAGGTTGAAAAGAAGACAAGGGCCCCGGGCGGATGCATTCAGTGGCCAAAGGTAGATGTCGATGCACCTGGAAGACACGAGCCGTGATGGCTGATGGCTCTGCAGTTCCTGTGCAGCGTCAGATGAAGGGAGCAGGTGCCAAGATTTCACCCCCTTGGCTTGTCGGTTGGCTCAAGCCCTCTGAAGTCTTCAGAGGCCAGACCGAGAAAAAAACGGGACGGGATCCAGAGAGGTCAGGCTTGCGATGTTTTCAGCAGCACGAGCCACCTGGTAGGAATACCTTTCCAGGAAGTCGCCAGTGCTGTTTCAAACTGTTCCAGATCACATTCCGAGTCTGCTGTGCCTCAGGAAAGTCTCAAAGTGGCCCCTGATTTCAGTGAAGCTGTGAATCCATTCTGGGCTTTAGATCGAACCAGCCATAATGCTAGGTGCTGAACCCTAACCCCAAATAGTTTCACCCCAAGCTACCTCACAGGGTTGTTGCTGTGAGGATAAAATGGAGAGGAGGGTTATTGTGTACGCCACCTTGGGTTCCTTGGAAGAAAAAAGGCGGGATATAAATGCAATAAATAAATAAAGTGCACATTAGTTCATGTGAATTAGCACATGCGGAATAAAATTCCGGTCATGTGCATTGGCGCAAATCCACCCCCCCCAGTGTGTGCGTGGGGGGAACCCAGTCCATATGTCCGATCTTATTCTAATCCGTTTCACATTTCTCCGATGTCTTTACATCCTTGGAGAAAAGGTTTGCGTTACCTCGTGGGCGTCCGCCACCACTCCGAGCGTGTTAGCATCAAGCAAATCCGTGATGCGACGCACTCCAGTGGTGCTGAACATTGCGATGCAATTCTGCCTTGGCACCCATCTGCGCTCCGGCGGGGGGAGCCGGGGCACGGCTCTTCAGCAGCTTCCCTGGCCGGTGGCCCTGCCACTGATGGACCTCAGCAGGCCTCTTCTGGGCCTAATTGGCAGTAAAGGACGCTAAACATAATTGCCGCAGTAATTGGAAAGAGCGTTTCTGGGCGGTGCGCGTTTGCATGAGGTGACTGGAGGCAAACGAGGTCAGGGCGCGGAGAGAAGCGTGGGATTCGGCCCGTTTGTCTCTCCTCGCTCCCTGCATGGTCCGCAGTTTCCTCTTCTGCACAAAATGGAAAGGGTCACTGTTTAGGGTGACCCTGTCTCTTTCACAGCTGTACAGAAAAGAGGATTTCAGCAGGTGTCCTTTGTATGCATGCAGCACCTGGTGAAATTCCCTCTTCGTCACAACAGTTAAAGCTGCAGGAGCCCTGGTCCTCTTTTGTATCTGGTCACTCTGAGGGCAGGGCTCCTGCAACTTTAACTGTTGTGATGAAGAGGGAATTTCACCAGGTGCTGCATGCATACAAAGGACACCTGCTGAAATCCCCTTTTCTATACAACTGTGAAAGATACAGGAGCCCTGTCCTCCTTTCCATAGGGTCACCCTAGTTGGGATCTTTGGCCTTGCTGACTGGGCTCGATGGGAGCTGTATTCTGACGTCTCGAGGGCACCCTGTTGGGGAAAAGCCTGTTTCACCCAGCAAAGTGGAACAGTGTTGAGAAAACTCCTCTCTTGGTTGCAACCGCTCACTGCACAGATGCCCCTGCCACGCAGGGCCAATAACGCCCCCACCCCCCGTTCCTACTTAAACGTTGGCGTTGTTTTTCCCCGCTTGCTTTCTTCTCTCCGATGCAGCCCCTCCAAAGAGCAAACCGGCTCACGGTGCTGGCAAAAAACATGCCAAGAAACCAGGTAATTGCCGTGCCGTAGGTGTGACTGGTGCAACTAGTTAGCTTCGACGTCTAGTTTGCTTGCTAGCTCCGCTGCTTGTGGCTCTAGAGTCAGCTCAGCAAAGTGAACCGGTGCCCGAAGGTGATTTTTAGACTCTGGGCAAGCTCTCTGTCTTTAAACGGTCCTCTGCATTCCTTCCCTTACTGCCAGGTGTGGTGAGCTGGCTCTGCTCTGTCAGGGGGCCTTGTTGTCCTGCCGCACAAGCCCAGAGAGATTGAGGTCGGCAGCAGAAATGGGTTATGTTTCCTGACATCTGCTGCTCATCCTACCCACAGCTGTTGCCTGGGCCAGAGCGAGGGGGCAGGTGAACGAGCAAGTTGCCATGGTGAAGAGGAGGAGCATCTCCAGGGGGAGGTCTTGGCAGTGCGCTCCTGATGGGGTACGGGCCCTCGACAGGTGCCCAACCATGCTGACCTGTGACGCCTGCTTTGATTCTGGCGTTGACCCTGTTCAGAAGACACGCTAAGCCATGGTTAGGCTGTTCACCCTTTTGCAGCAAGTGGTTAGTGTGATTAAACCATGATTATGGAGCCACCATGGTTAGCAATGACTCACATAACACGCTGGGCCTGTTCAGATGACATACTAAACCATGGTTAGGCTGCTAACACTTTTGCAGCAAATGGTGAGTGAGCATGTTTAAACCGTGGTTATGGAGCCACCATGGTTAGCAACGGTCCACACGACACGCTAAGCCATAACGGTTAGCTCAAAATGCTTAACCACCATGGTTTACCGTCTCATCTGAACAGGGTCATTGCGTCTGCAGCGATGGCACTTTCAGACTCCAAATATCGAGAGAGGAGGCGAAGGAAGAAAACGCGCAAGCGGCAGGTAAGCAGTCAGTTCTGCTGCATTGGAACAGAATTTGGGCCGGACCAGTGTGGTGCTTGTGGCTTCGTTTGTGTAACGCTAAAGCCGCTTCCCTGTAGCATAGGGGCTTGCAGCCTCCTGTGTGTGAAGTGGAAAAGAAGGGGTTAAAAGCCGGGTGTCTTTTCGTCTTCCCAAGCTCCTCCCAGGCTCTCCAAACTCATCCGACTCAAATCCGGCTCCTTTCCGCTGGCAGCTACATTCAAAGGTAAGAGGAGGCTGCGAGAAACTGGAATGGAGGGGACAGACCCCCCTCTCTGGGGGCTACAGGGATGCACCAGGGCAGGGGTGTGTGCCCGGGTGGGGGGGCAACAGGCATAGCTCCACTCAGATGGGGCACAACGCGTCCGACTCAAGGCAGCTGTGTAAGTTTGCGTGAAGGCTTCATTGCATCAAACTAAGTGCCATCCCAGCCCATGTGGAAAACAGGTCTGTTCGCTACTCTTCCGATGAAAGGATGAGACGTTGTACTTTAATTACCTTGTATCCAGGTCCGGCCCTTCCGTGAAGCACAATGAGGCGGTTGCCTCAGGCGGCAGATGCTAGGTGACGTGGAGGGGGCAGCGGCGTCTGCCTCCTGGCTATTTCCTTCAGTTGGAGGACAGAGAAACGTGTCCCAGGCAACCCGCCCTGCAGGCCCCGAGCTAACCTGTCGCGCTCTGCTGAGGTGGAGGATGCTGACCCATAACCAGCGGTGACCTAAGATTCACCTGCCAGTCCAGTAGGCTTTTTAACCTGGGATGGGGGCATGAAACGGCAAGAAGACTTGTGCGCCTCTCAAAAGCATTCCACAATAGAACCTGCTGTGATGGAGACTCCTTGGTTAACTGAGCAGATGGATGTGTTGTGGGGTGGACTTGTGTCTTCCTCGCTGGAGGATGGTCGGTCCTCAATTTGATGGGGTGCCCGATCCACACCCAGTTTAAAGATAAAGGATGCCAAGAAGGGAGAGCGGGCAGGGAAGAGGGCTTGTAGTGGTCCACCAACAGTTAGTTAGCACCTGGTGACACCCTTCCTTGCTATGGTGCGATGTGTCGTATTTCTGTTTAAACGATTTCCAAGTTTGCATCTGTATATGTTATATAAACATATACTTTTTACACGAACCTGTGTCTCTCTTTGTCCTCGAATTTAGGCAAGACTTCACTGGCCACTGAAATGCATCACTATTTAATGGCGTTGGTGAATTTTTGGTTGTTATTACTGGCCTTGCTTTTTAAAGAATAGGTTGAGATGCAGACATTTAGTACGGGAAACTTCTCCTGGTGTGACGGGAAGTGGCAGACAAGGTTAGGGCCGCTACGTTTCTGTGGGCGAGGCTGCTACTGAAAGGCACAGGAGCAGGGAGGAGAAAAAAAGTTGGCAACGCTATCGTTTCAGCTGCTGTCCTCAGGTTTTTTGTTCCAGAATGAGAAGGAAGGACCTGGATACTTTGGGAGCACACATTCTTCTGGGGAAGCTGCAAACTGGTGCAGAGCGGGGGCGGGCAACCAATCCCAGAGATCCCAACTGTACTACTTGTTTTGTCACTGCCATTGCATGGCTGCTCCCTTTTTCTATGTGTGTTCTTCATTACACCTCTTTCACTCCATTCATGGCAGCGTGAAGCGCGTCCTAAAAGTGCGAAGCGAAATCCTCGCATGGCTCAGTTGCACGCCGAGGAAGACACTTCCTGCTTTCTTTCGGAAAACGGCAGGCTTGCATGACTTTAGCCATTCTCGCTACACCGTGAGACGAGAGCATGACCTACCGGCTGGGGGATGCTGGGAATTGTAGTGCAACAGATCTAGAGCACACCAGATTGGAGGACGTTTAGGGAGAAGTTCTATAATATTGCAACGTTATTTCTTTAGAGACACTTGAGCTTCCTTTGGGATAAGACGCAATATGTAGAAAGCAGCCTATATTCTAGCCAGATCTAATTTGCAAAACATACCGAGAGCCCAATGCACAGACTGAGAGTGGGGGACTGCAAGATAATAATAATAATAATAATAATAATAATAATAATAATAATAATAATAATAATTTATTTATATAGCACCATCAGTGTACATGGTGCTGTACAGAGTAAAACAATAAAATAGCAAAACCCTGCCGCATAGGCTTACATCCGAATAGAATCATAATAAGACAATAAGAAGGGGAAGAGAATGCACCAAACAGGCACAGGGTAGAGTAAAACTAACAGTATAAAAGTAAGAACAAAATCAAGTTCTAAAAGCTTTAGAAAAAAGAAAAGGTTTTAGCTGAGCTTTAAAAACTGCGATTGAACTTGTAGTTCGCAAATGTTCTGAAAGAGCGTTCCAGGCGTAAGGGGCAGCGGAAGTAAAGTGGACGAAGCCGAGCAAGGGAAGTGGAGACCCTTGGGCAGGTGAGAAACATGGCATCAGAGGAGCGAAGAGCACGAGCGGGGCAATAGTGTGAGATGAGAGAGGAAAGAAAGGAAGGAGCTAGACTGTGAAAAGCTTTGTAGGTCAACAGGAGAAGTTTATATTGGATTCTGAGGTGAATTGGAAGCCAATGAAGAGATTTCAGAAGTGGAGTAACATGGTCAGAGCGGCGAGCCAAGAAGATCTTAGCAGCAGAGTGGTGAACAGAAACCAACGAACTGATGTGAGAAGAAGGAAGGCCAGTGAGAAGAAGGTTGCAGTAGTCCAACCGAGAAATAACCAATGCATGAACAAGAGTCTTGGCAGAAGAGACAGACAAAAATGATCAAATCCTGGCAATATTATACAGGAAAAAAACGACAGGATTTAGCTACTGCCTCAATATGAGGAATAAAGAAGAGCGAGGAGTCAAATAATAATAATAATACCAGAAGTGGAATCTGCAACAAAATGTCACGGCATGGAGTTCCAGATGCCAGCCAGTTCCTCTTCTGGGTGATGCCATTCCGTTCCCCCAACAACAGCCAGTCAGCATTGCATGGCTACTAAGTTGTTTTGAGGTTTTTGTCCCCCCCCCCCCCACAAGCAGTCTACACATTTTGTCAACCAAAATAAACCAAGAATCAAAAAGATGCTCAAGCCTAATACTGGCACCAAGTAACCCTGTGACATCAGAGTCGTCCATCCAGTCAGTTTTCAGATTTTTCAGGCGAGGGAGGTCACATGCACCCAAAGCATGCCGTGCTATGCTCATGAGTTCTGTCTTCCTGATACAGTGTCCTTCGTTCTGGCCTAGGGCCCTGCCAGCGCTGGGGGGAAAGAGCCAGACACACGCCTCACCCACCCCTTCCACTTTCTCCCTCAGATTGCGAATGTTACGGCCACTCCAACAGGTGCAGCTTCATCGACTTCCTGAACCTGGTGACCTGCATCAGCTGCAAACACAACACTAGAGGGCAGCACTGTCAGCACTGTCGGCTGGGATACTACCGGAATAGCTCCGCGGAGCTGGACGATGAGAATGTATGTGTAGGTGAGTGAGCGAGTCGCCGCAGGAGGCCTGGTTCAGTGGAGGCTGGTGACTCCAATTTCGGTGGGGCTGTGCATCTATTCTGAATTACAGTCAGAACCAGCCAGACCTCTAAAGGGGCTATCCATGGTGCTGAAACAATTCTAGGCCACCACTTGCCTGCTTGAAAGGCACAGAAGCAGTGAGCAAGTGGGTCGTGGCATCGGCTGCTGGGATATATCTGGAGCACACTGGCCTAGACGTCTAGATAGGATGAAGCGGCAACTGAACTCTGTGCTGGCTCGTTTTTGGAGGGTCCTCGCCAATGCCCCCATAATGCCCTCCTCCCTCAGTCAGCCACACTTGGTCACCAGCTGCTCTTGTTCCTCCACCTCTTCCACACTATGGCTCCAATGTGCTTGCTTGGCAGGCAGAGAACCAGGGAGCCAGGAGGCCACGGTGTCTCCTCCTCCTCCTTGCCACCTCCATTGTCCGGGCCAGAGTGAGAGGCAGGTGGACAAGCAAGTTGCTGGGTGAGGGGGAATATAGCACCAATGGAAAGTGGAGAAAAAAGAGACGCGCTCTGGTGCTGTGTGCGAATGAGCAATGGACGTTTTATTATTTCACGTTGCAAAAAGCTCAACGTTTCGGATTCGAAAGAATCCTTATTCCAGAGCTAAAATAAACAGATTGCAAAACCATTATTTAGTATAAAGAAAAAGAACGAGAACAACACCCATACAAATACAATAAAAATTTAAGATATCTATAATGAAAGAATTTCTTATTCTAGCAGTTGTACAAAACTCTCTACTCTGGCTCCTACTGAATGAATACTCAATTAAAAACTTAATTTAAAACATACACTGTCATTTCCCCACAAGACACTTGTAATAATACACTGTCAATTTTTGTTGTTGAAAAAAACTTTTTTTATTATATAAAAACCCTTTCAAAAAAACTCCTTGGGAAAACAAGCAAGTTGCAACGGTGAAGGAGCAACTCCAGGGGACGCTTGTCAGTGGCCCCCTGCTGAGATGTGGGCCCTTGGGAGGTGCCCCACCGTGTCGCCCCTTGACATTGGCCCTGCTCCGCAGCAGCCTCTCACGCGCGTCCTAACCTGCGCTGTGCGTTTTCTCGTTTGTTTCGGACAGATTGTAACTGCAACCGAATCGGCTCGCTGGCCAACCGCTGCAACGAGACCGGGTACTGTGACTGCAAAGAAGGCGGCGTCACAGGGCCAAAGTGTGATGACTGCTTGCCCGGCTACTACTGGAGACAGGGCTGCTTCCGTAAGTAGGGCTGCCGCTGGGATGGGTAAGGAGCAAGAGGGCGATCTCTGCGGGGGAGCGCCCGCTCTGCAAGTCCCAAGTGCCTCCAGGTAAAATGGCCAGGTAACAGGTGCCTGGGATGGAGTGGAGCAGAGGGATAGAACCCTCTGGTCCCACCTCTTTTTGCTCAACCAGGTTTGGCATGTGCCAAACTGGCAAGAGCCCCCTGGAGTTGCTCCTTCTCTTCATCATTGCAACCTGCTCGTCCATCGGCCTCTCCCTCTTGCTGAGACAACAGCGGTAGTGAGGAGGAAGGCGGAGCAGGAAATGCCGCGGCCTCCTGGCTCCCTGCTTGTCAATCAAGCAAGCAAGCGGGAGCCATGAAGGGAAAGAGGAGGAGAAAGCAAGAGCAGCTGGCGACAGTGGTGGTGAGAAGGTGGAACTCCCTGAGGGAGGGGACTTCTTGAGGCCATCTTGACCAAGGGCCTCCAAAACCTGAAGCTGGCAGCAGCTGTGCCCCAGTTGAATCCAATTCTCTCAGCCGCCTCTTTTGTTCCACCCCGACAGCCAACGTCTGCGACGACGAACTCCTGCTTTGCCAGAACGGGGGCACGTGCTACGCCAACCAGCGGTGCCTCTGCCCGCCCGGCTTCAAGGGCGTCCTCTGCGAGCAAACCAAATGCGAGGGGGAAAACACGGAGTGCGACTCGGCCACCAGCACGTCCCTCAGCCCCTCGGCCTTCCTCCTCAGCGCTCTGGGCCTGCAGCTGCCACGGTTGTTGAATCTCTGAGGACCCGGGAAGACGTTGCGGGAGAGAGGGGGAAGGAGAGAACCCGCAAGATGAGAACGAGGCATTCCATCCTCCGAAAGCCTCTGCCCTCGAACTTACAGAAAGAGCGGGGTAGGTGGGGATTCGAGGCGCCGAGGACCGTGGCTGGATGTGTGCCGGGTCGCAGCAGAGACAGCACGTATTCCATCATTGGAGATGGAGTGTGTGTGTGGGGGGAAGCCTCTTGCCACGACTTGGGGAGGAAGCAAAGGACCCGTGATGCTTCCTCTGATCTTTTACGGGGTGACTCAACGCCCTTCCACTTTGCACAGGGGGAGTCTGCCAAAAAATGACGGTAATGATAATATGCCACAAATCTCCAGCATTTAGTTGCTCAGCTGTTTTCCTTAGGCTGTTTTTTTCTCCCTTTTGTCTGTTGTTTTGGAAGTAGCGCTCTTATCAGAGGCAGGCAGCTACGGAAGCGAGAGGGCGTGTGAGTCGGGGACTGGAATCGCGAAGCGAACGCTGCCCTCGGCCCGCTTCAGCCCAGGCCTAAAAGTGATATCGTTGCCTACAAATCAAGTTGCTGAATTTATTAAGTTTTTGTACTCCCCCCCCCTTTCCCCACCGTTTTTATCCTTTGGTTGTAAGTCTTCAAGTTGTTCCTTTTCTCGCACTCGAGACCGGGACTTGGACAAGACCGCTTCGTATCGCCGCCAAAGTGTAACCGTGTTATCCAGGCTTCGCCGTAGAGTTTACGGTTTAAATACTTTTCTGGGTAGAGAATTATTTTTGTTTGGATTCTAAATGTTCTAAAGCGAAAAAAGGAAAAAGAAAAACTACCACACAGCCTCTAGAGAGACATTTTACCATAAGCGTGATGGCGTAATAATCCCACTACAAGTAAAGGAACTTATTAATTGCTGCTAAGCTTCCAGTTTTTAATTATTATTATCGGTTTGTTTCTGGCACCAAAAGCTCAAAACACAACAGTTGGGGAGTGAGTGGGGGGGGGGGGTGTTGTTAAGAGTTCACAGATCGGTTTCTTTTAAAATAGCTACTTTTATTTTATGAAAATGAAACTTCTGTTACGCTTTCCTGGTTATTTTCATACACGTTGCCCTGAGGCTGCTAAATCTTTTTCAGCAACGGCCTGACTTTGTTTCGAGTTTTGGCAGAGGTGAAGAACACTGGGAGACGCTCATAAGAGCAAGCGACCCCCACAACACTCAGAAACCAGTGAGATTTGCCAATAAAACCTTGCAAAGTATTCTTCTCCTCCTTGCAAGAATGCTTCCAGGTCGCCAGCCGTGCTCTCTTCCAGGATACGTTGGGTTCTTGGAGGAGTTGTCTCCTCAGATTTCATTTTGGGTTTTCTTTTCGCACTTCTCCAAACCTCAGGGTGCCCCGAAGAATGCTGTTAACCTCCCCTCTTGTTCCTCGGCGACGCAGTTTCTGTCGGCACTCGCCGTCAGAGTTTGCTGTTGGAGGGATGGTTTGGTGGGATGTCGGAGTTTGCAAACGTACAACAATCCTTTAGGGAAAAAAAACCTAAGGGAGGAACCCTAAGGACTACCCAGTGAGGACTGAGCATGCTCAGTAGGGATGGAATCTGGGCTGACAAGGTGGGGAAGACAGAGTTTCCTGGGAAAGACATGGCTGGCTGGCTGGCTGGCTACAGAAGAACTCCAGTTTGCAATGTTCTGCTGAAGAGCCCACTCTTACGTACCCCTTCAAATGACAGATTTTGCAGGTACAACACGCATAGCCACTGTTTACCCCGGGAGGGCACAATCTCAAGCCCAGACTCCTAATGGAAGGTTTAGCCCCATGCCCTTACCCTGCCCACTCTGTGAGGGGGGGGGGGGAGTCCCAGTCCCCTGGCGCTCAAGGGTGGGGGTCCCCAGTCCCCTACCCCTTGTTTGGTTTCCTGGGTTTGGGGTAGTTCGTGCCCCATCCTAAAAGGTTGAGATGTGTCTCCTAGAGCTTCATTGTAGGTGGTAAGAGCCTTATGCTACAACATGCTGGCATTTGGCTATTTGGCCCCGCCCCTTTGGCCCCACCCACCACTGCACTGTGCCCCCCCCCCTGAGGGCATCTCTGAAATGGAAAGCGCCTCTCAGAATGGAAGGAGGCCCTGCAAGCAGGCCCGGTAGACACAAGACAGAAACTGGAGTTCTGGTTCAAGGCAACAACATCTCAAAACTGCTTTAAAACGAAGCGAAAAGAAGATGAGTCAACAGCCGCTAAGGCATTGCCAAAACATACACGGTTTAACACTGGGCTAAGAGGCACTTTGGAAACTCCTTGCCTGGTCCCTTCGGGGTGTAAGAGCCACATATGCAAGGAGAGGATTCCTGCCTCTGAGCCAGGAACAGCCGGAAGGCCCGTGGTTGAACCTAGCAAACGGAAGGTCCATTTCACACCGTCGGTCTCTCTCACCGCTGTGACTAAGGCTGTGAAAACACAGTGCATTAGCAAAGTCAGCAAGGGAAGCTCACACCTAGGATGATGGAAGCGGCAATTGGTTCCGCAATGTGCAGGAGCCTTCCCCCCCTTCTCTCTTTGCAATGCTCACAGGGATGGGAAAGCCACACTTTGAACCGGTCCCCCCATTCCGCGAGACAGCTGACCGACTTAACCTGGGAGTATAGTGCTGTGCCCCAAAATCCTTACCCACCCACCCACCCCCGCTCAACCGTTCTCATTGAATTCGACAGGAAAGAAATGGCTTTTGAAAACAAAGTCAAAGGAGAAGGAAATTGGGGAGAAATTTGCATGGATGGGGCACTTGTACCCATCTTACTTATAGAGGTAGTGGAGAGGTGTGTGTGTGTCCTGTTTCATTGTGCACCATTTCTCTGGCGATCTTTAGCTTCCTGCTGTTCAATTAAACTCAAGGGGAAGTTGTCATAAGGTAACTCATAAGAACACAGAAAGAGCCCAGCTGGATCAGACCAAGGGTCCATTTAGTCCAGCGTTCTGTTCACACAGCGGCCCACCAGTTGCCCACAGCAAGCCCATAAGCTGAACATGAGTGCAACAGCACCCTCCCGCCCAGGTTCCCCAGAAACTGGTGTACATAGATACACTGCCTCTGAAATTGATCACCTTATCCACTATAAATGTATCATCCGTCCACGGGGTGTTTACAGATCAGGAAGTGTGGGAAGCCAAGAAGGCTGCAAACACCATATTCCAAATTAATCAACTTTCATTAATACCAAAGATAAGGGAGAAATAAGACTGTAAATAAAAAAGGATTTTTAAAACAAAACAAAACACAGGAGTATGGGTGGATGAACTTGTTTTGCTTTCACCCACAATGTTCCCCCCCTTAAAATCTCATGTTCTTTTCCATCCCATTTAGGAAGGGATTTGAGGGTTTTCTCATCAAAAAGAAACCGAACAAAAATTCCACCCATTTCCAACGGCCAAATTCAATAGACACAGCTCTTCCTAATATGGGGAGAGTCATGATGTTTACCTGTTTAGCCACTTAGCTGTTCAAAACGAGAAAACTTGGGGGGGGGGGGGAAGGAGGTTGGGTAACTTTAATCCAGCCCAATAAATATGGCTGAATACACGGGGATTCAAGCCCAGGCTTTTAAGAGCTACCTAGTCAAAGACGTCTACCTGGAGAGACAAAACTGTCAGTTCCACTTCCGTCCACACGCATTCAAAATAAATCCCGCATTCTTTCCGTCCGATTCATGAAGAAAAGTGCAAATTCTGTTACCCAAAAAAGGAACCAAATGAAAGTCTCACCCATTTCTACTAGAAAATCCGAAAGAGGAGATCCCAAAGCAATGTCTCAATGACAAAATGATGGATGAGAGACAGATTTCGACAGGGAGGGGGGGAGCCTCTAATTTTTTTTCGGCCCTGGAAACTCAGCAGAAAGGGATGAAACGGAAGCCACCGATAAGGTGGAGAGGAGGCTAAATGTGTTCAGTTCGCATTTTAAATAACTTATTTAATAATTTTACCGATGTTCCAAAACAAAATCAACCAAAAGAATAAAAAAGAAAAGTAAATAAATAAAAAAGAAATACACTGAATTTAAATCAACTTATTGACAGAGGGTGGTACATTTAACCTCAAGCCCTTCTCCAGAGAATCCTTCTCATCTCAAAATGCAATGTGGGTCAGTTTACATATTTAGCTGAAAGCCATTAAGAGCCAAATAACTGGGATATGAGAAATCAACTGATGTTCTGCGTTATCTGTGAACTGAGTAAGAGGACTTTCCTCTAGCGAAGAACTGGCACAGCAGCAAAACGCTGTTAAAATTGTATTTTTTAAAAAACCACCCACAATTATAGTTTATCCAATTGAAGGTTTCGATTACTGTCATTTCTCCTTCTCTCTGTGCCTGCTGTGATAATCACCGTCATTCCAAAGGGAGCGATCGCTGAAATACAGAATAGCAGCCCATCCAAGCCCCAAAATCCAATTTAAAAAGGACTGTTCTCACCTTTCCTTACTTAGCACCCTCCAGTCACGTCGGTCAACACAACTGGGGAAGGCGACACTACAGCTGGCGATGGACGGACACACACACACACATACTGCTACTGTCCTCTTAAAAGGTTCCTCTGCACCATTAGTGCCCCATGTAAATTAGTGGGAGAAGGGAATCTCTTTGGAACGTTCCACCTGTTGCCCAAACGGGCCAGCAGTGCGGAGGTGATGGGGTAAATGCGGACATCTGGAGCTTTTGGCTCAACGTTTGTATGACGTTTTTGCCTCCTAGAACTGTCGAAAGGCTGAGGGAAGAGTAAAGGCGCAGTGGTGTAGCCGAGGCGGAGCTCAGAGGGAGCACAGGCTTTATCTGCCACCAACCCTCGGAATCCTGCCCCCTCTGACTTTAGATGCAATCCCCACAAGAGAATAAATTTTCTCAGAAGCATCATAGAGTTGCCAGCTATCCCGTTGCAAAGTTTTGTGGTGGCTCAGCCTTGAATGGGCGATGGACACTCTCTGGCCCAGTCCGCACGGCCACAGAGAGGAAATAAGTCACGACGGTGTGTTTCTCACGCACGCACACACGGCCGTGTGCCAAATGCATGCTGGGGTGTGTGTCTTGCATAATTATCTTTGGCAGCACGGCCTGTTGTGCTGTGCGAACCCAGCCAGGGTGGCTTGTTGCTGTGGGTAACAAGCCATCCAGGACGGCCCATGGCCGGTTGTTAGAAAAGGTCTGCTATTGGAACTGGTTTCTTGATCGGGATCAACACAGCTGCCTGCAATTTTGGCCTCTCCTTGGATGGGTGGGTGGGTGGGTGCGGCTATGAGGATTGTCATGATGAGCCTCTGGCACTTCAGCGTTGAACACTACAGCACAGCAAAGAACATCCTCTCGCAACCCTGTAATTCATTATAAAATGGCATCGGTCTTAAAAGTGCTGTTCGAGGTGCTACACAGCGACAGCTATTCTGGGATGCATCAGAAGCTTGGGTCGCTCTTGAACAGGCAGACTACACGCCCACCCATGATTTGGGGAGCTCAGCCATCCTATTATTCAAATTACAGCGCAAGTTGAATAGGTTCTGATTTCAGGACGGAACAAATCATAGCCCCACGCACCGAGACGCCGAAAAGCAACAGAGATCTTTTTAAAGGGGGTCCTTTCACAATCATGATCACGGTTTGCCCCTTTGCAGAAATTACTAGCATACCACTACTATTAGCAGCAGAATTAATCCTCCAACCTTTTAAAGAGTGAGTATCTAGTGGGAGAATTTCTTCGTTACAATCATATTTAAGTACTGTACAGATGAGAAACACTCTCAGAATTCAAAGCCCACTCCATGTATATATATATCCTCATTATGAAGCAGAAAAGAGGTTAAGAACTTTGAAAATTCCTGACGGGCGAAGTGGTTTGCCCATGGTTTATATAAACCATGGTTTGTTGCTCTATCCAGGGTTTGTCAGCCACATGAATGAAGAAACCATGGTTTCTTTTCTTCCTTCCTTCTCTCCCTGTATCCCAAATGCCTTTGTGAGGCTACAGTATTGGCATGAACAATGGCTGGTGGTATTGACTGCTGTTACCCGACACCTCCATAGCCTGGTAAAACAACCGGTGCTTCTGGGTTTGCTCATAAATACCACCCATGTTTTAAACAACCCAGAGATCACCACCCAACAGCAAAACATGGGTTCTCTTTCTGGGTTTTTCGTGGTTATCACAGCCACATTCATACATCGTAAGTCAGAACGCAAAAGATACGTTGCCGTTATGTGCAAACCTAACGACAGCGCGCACGCCACGACTACTTCACAAGCTGGATGTGAGAATGCTGGGCAAATGTTAAAAAGAACCGCTCACTATTGAGTAAGCACGGTTTCTCCCCACCCGACAATTCAGAAACACCAAAACATATTGTGAAAACAACTTGTATTTGTTTGTTTGAGGGGTTTTTCCCCCCGTTAAAAAAAATGTTAATGTGCGTTAACTTATTTACATTCAGGTTTTTACACAGAAGTGGAAGACCAAAATATTTACCAAAATATGTACGATTCTAACACCTGGCTGTACAATCCTTTGTCTTGTATTCCAAACGGAGGAACTCGCTATTTCATTCACGTTTCTCCTGCCAGATTGCTGGGTGTCAGACTAGGAGCAGGGCGGGCAGGGGGCAACTATGGGAAACCGGATTTGATCAAGGCTGGCATACGGGTGGCAGAGGGGAACAGCAGGTCCAACTCAAGAAGCAACCCATTTTTTGTTAAGTTTGCAGAAATCTGCACATCTACAAAGGGAAAAAGCTGCTTTATAGAGTACAAGGACTCGGCACAGTGCACTTTCTGCCGAGCGCCTTGCCGTCACTCCAAAGTTTTCCGCAAGGCGCCCGTGGAAGCCTGAAATGAAGCAAACGAAAAAGGCATTTCCGTAAAATGCACGTAAGTTCCCTGTTGCAACGTGAGAGAGACTTACGGATTACGTTTTGTGCTGGCCTTTTTTAATTCTTATTTAAAGACAGACTTTATGTATTTCCCCAGTATCAAAAAGGACCGAAGAAATAAACAATACCACGCTTGCCGGCTTAAACCTTTGGGCCAAAACAGCCGCGACGGCAGCGTGTACGAGGTCACCCAGGGCCAGCGCTGAACTTGACATCCGACCGGACCGGACCTCGTTGTGCTGAGCACGCTTCCGTGTGTATGAGGCCACGTGTCGGACACTTACCTGGGCAAGTTGTTTCAGCTGTGTCTGGCGTCGCACCCGTTCCAGCTCTAAAAATAAATTCCCCTTTATGCTATACAAATATACATCGCTTCTGACATTTACAGCGTGTGATTTCTTCCGAGCAAAGGCGACCGTTACGGAAGGAGCGGCTCTGCCTAACTCTGGTATAAAAATCACTTGGGGGCGTTCTCTTCCAGGCAGAGCGGACCTTGCCGAAATAACACACCCAGGCACGATAAAAAAAGGGGTCTTGCATATATGTGGCCGAGGGGGGTGGGGAGAGAACTCAAGACCGTGGGCTAGTAGGTGGTCCGCCGCCGCTTGCCCTTAATGGGACTTTGGCTCTCCAGCGGCTCCTCCGAGGCCCTTCTGCGCCAGGAGTGGTAGTCCTGATTGCCCCGCACTGGGGGGCTCCGGCGGTCCCCATCAGAAACTCGCCAGTCCTGGACTTGGGCGTAGTGGAGTCTGGCTGGGAGCGGCACACCCTGTGGAAGTAGGTTTGAGGCAGGGCTGCACGATGTTTCCACCGTAGCGGGCAGTTGCCGCGGAGCCTGGCTCTGACTCCTTTGAGCTGGAGGGACGTCGGGGCCTGGCGGGCCGCTTGAGGCAGAGAGGTGAGCCTCCTTGGACCCGCTGGTGGTCACGGCCGACTCTGCCCTCCTGGCGAGCCGGGGGTCCTGCAGTCTCTCTCGGACGGGCTTCGCCTGCGTAGGGAAGGGGGGCAGCTTTCGGGACGAGGGCTCCTCGGGGCCAGGGGAAGGCCGTGCTGCACTGCTGCCCGGGGTGGGGACGCCCGCGCCAGCCAAGGGGCGCTGGAGATCTCGGCTGGGGGCTTTGTTCCGCTCAACCCTGACCGCTCCCGCGTGCCCACGGGCGTCTCTCTCCGCCGCCTCAACTCCAGGCCGGGGGAGCGGCCTGGACTTCAGGATTTTCGTGGCACAGTTTTTATAGCTGTTGCTAGACGTCTGGATGATGTTCCCTCTTTTCTGAGCGTCCTGAATCAACTCGTTCCAATCTTTGTTTTCCTACGAAGGACAAAAACTATTAGGACAGGAGTTGCAGCTGGAAGGGGGCGGGCGGGCACTTGATTTACAGCGCTGGTTTCCAAAGCAAGTTGAATCAATTAATGAACAGTATATTAAAATTTAACCTAACGCCTCTACGCAGAGGCTGGTGCGGCACATCCAGGCCCCCGGTCTCTCGAAGGCAGGCTGGCTAGCCTTGCTTCGGCCGGGGATCACATTTCCTCAGGGCTCAGTCAAAAGTGGGTGGGCCACCCCTTTTCTCATTCTTCCCCATGCAGCTGGCTGCCACGAAAGGGACACGTCGCTCTGGCTGGAGCTCTGAACTGGTCGCAGGCGAAGGGCTTTTGAAATTAGCCCGGGGGCTGCAAGCCTCCCACCCCTGCTGTAAGGCTGGAGCAAATCACTGGAAGTATTACCACTAATAATACTTTAGCGCTCTATGTGGGGCTGCCCTTGAAGCTGCTCTGGAAGCTGGAGCTAGTGCAGAACGCTGCAGCTCGGCTGTTGTCCGGAGCTACCGCTTTCCAGCATGTAACTCCTCTGCTAGGGGAACTGCACTGGCTGCCTATTCGCTACCGGGCCAGGTTGAAAGTTCTGGTACTTGTGTACAAAGCCCTAAACAACTTGGGACCAGGATGCCTGAGAGAGAGAGCGCCTTCTCCCCTACCGACCTGCCCGGTCACTGAGGTCATACGGGGGTCTGCTCCTGGTGGTCCCACCTAGATCCATCCTCTGATTGGAATCCACCAGGGGAAGAGCCTTCAGCGTGGTGGCCCCCCTCCTGTGGCATTCCCTGCCTCTGGAGGTCCGGCAGGCGCCAACTTTGTACTCCTTTCGGCGCCTCCTCAAAACATCATTATTCCAGGAAGCCTTTCCTTCATGTCCAGCCAGGAGTCACTGCATTTGCTTCTTTTAAGATCTGTTTTAAGTGTTTTATTCTGTTTTTATTTTCTTTTTATCTTGTACACCGCTCCGAAATTTTCAATGAGGAGCGGTATATAAATATTCTAAATAAATAAATAAATAACAATAATAATAATGGGCACCAGACGTGCCTCACATTACGAGCTTTCAGCCGCTTGAGCAGAGGGCCTTCCAACATGCCCATTTGTAGGCTGGAATGACCCTTCCGTCCTCGCTGCGGTATCCCAACTACAGACAGGGGGGGAAAGTTCCATTTAAGAACAGCAGGCTTAACAACTCTGCCACCGCCCAGGAGGAAGGCCCCAACATCCCTTCCGCACACCGCAATGACCAGGGCAGCGGCCATTGCGCAATGATTCATTGGGACGGGATGCCCTCTAGTGGTGAAACAACTGCAGTGCCTGGATGGCAGAGTGACACCAATACGACCCTGGCCACTGTCACGTGTAACCCTACTGCCCGTTTTGGGAGATGTTTCAGGTAATCAATCAGAATCCGATTCGGACCTAGAGGTGGCGGCGCCAGACACCAGCCAGCCTGTACCAGCAGGGGAGGAAGCTCTCACGGCCGATGCCCCCGCTGGGAGTCAGCCCTCTCCAGAGCTTATCTCCTCAAGGCCAAATCCTACACACTCGGTGGGAAGTGAGCCTTCTTCCAGAGGAGAGCATCTCGACAAGCTAGCTGATGCTAGGGTCCGCCGGAAGCTGAAATGCAAAGGGCGGAAGGAAGGCGTGAGAAAGTCTGTTCGATTACGCCAGAACCTGCCTCCGCACCAGGCTCTCTGAAGTTACAGGGCGTTTGAGAAGTGGCTTCCTATTCTTCTTGAATGGACAATTGTCTTGCTTGGTTTGCTTCGTTTTGCCTAGGGGGACGTTTCCAAGAGGTTAGACTCTCTTCAGGTAGAAGAGACGTTGGTTGCTTAATCAAAGCTTTGTAGATTACTTCGCAAGCCTCGTCATTTGCCTTCCATTGAAAGCAGGAGTGTTCTGAGAAACACGACAGCCACGGGGGCACAGAACGATAAGCCAGGATTCCCGAGCAACCTGGTTAATTGTGAATGGGTGGCATCACGCAGCTCCAAGGATTAGGCCTTTCCAGACTCCTAAAACCCCCAAAACCTAGCTAAAGAACCGTGACTTGCACAAGCTTCATGTGGGGCATGTTTGTGTGTGAACCGAAATATCTTTGCGGGAACCTCAACCTACTGTTCAGGGCACCTCCACCGGCTCTCCAAGTTCCATTTTTAGCTAGAAAGGCTAATACAGAGGCAGGCCTCACACCTCCACAAATGCATCTACTCCTCCTTTCACGTACCATTAGCGTTTTCAGCTTTCCGAGGATAAAGAGGCTATATTTGGCTCGTGTAATTGTGACATTCAGACGCTGGAGACTTCTCAGAAACCTGGAAGAGGAAAAACACACACATCACTAGCCTGGGTTGCCTCAGGGTGGATGGAAGCAGACGAAACATCCTCTTCCAGTTGCTATTTGCTATGATGATCTAAAAGCCAAGTACGACTTACATTTTATTTATTCACCCCGATTTTACAGGATCTCTTCTCGATCTTCCCAGAGTGCAGGACACGGAATGACGGCCTCAAGTGACAGGAAGCCAGATTCCAGCTGGACGTCAGGAAAAACTTCCTGACTGTTAGAGCAGTACGACAATGGAGCCAATGACCTAGGGAGGCGGTGGGCTCTCCCACCCTAGAGGCCTTCAAGTGGCAGCTGGACAGATCTGCCAGGGATACTTTGATGGCCTCTGCGATTCTATGATTCAATCCCGGACGACAGGGATATGTCCGCAGGCTCCAGAGAACAGCAAGGTTTTTAGCAGTACAAAACATGTCTGGGATGAAAAAAAGAACTTAAACGTGTCGGGAGAGAAACCCCCAATGCTCAGAAGTCACAGAATGCTGGCTGTTGGACGCAGGGATGAAATACCGGGGGGGGGGGGGGGAGAGAGATAATGGAATGGAGAGATAATGGATCCCAATTTCTTTGATGACAACTCAAAAACGGGTAAGGGAAGGAGCGGGGCCTTTTCGGTGGTGGCCCTATAGCTTCAGAACATCCTGGAGGTTCCCCTGTGCTCCATCCTGCTGGCCTCTTAGAGGGAAAAATGCAGGGTCTGCCTACATAGCTGGCTGGAGAACGTTGGGAGCTGTACGACTTCTCTCTCTCTAAACATGCATAGGACCGCACCCTTAACGCTTTATTGTTGTAGCTACGTATTTTCAAATTGGGTCGAAATGCCTAGTTATTGAGGATTTTAATGAAAACTGCATTCTATTGTCCCACAAATGCTGCCTTTGCTGCACGTTGCTTGGAGAAAAGGACACGCAGGGGATCATTCTTCTACGTCTGTATTCTAGTCTTGCAACTGCCTTTCAGCTGCTCTCTGCTCAGCTTCCAGTACAGCCCCACAGGTGGAAAGGGGGGCAGTGGGGAGGGGGGGAGGGAGGGAGAGGTGGGGAAATCAGTTTCATTTCACGTGTCAAGACCTTGAGCTGTTCTCCTGGGCACGACCCGTTAGCGGATGAATACTATTTGTTGTGATTCATGTGAAAACGCTCTCTTTAATATTTCAAAACGGCGCCTGAATATTTTATTCATTTCAGAGGTGACTTGCAAAACAGAAATGCCCCGTTAGCGCAACTGTGACCTTTTCTCCTCCTTCTCAAAAGAAACAAAACACGCACAGAAAACTTATTTACAAAGGAAAAGGAAGCCTGCCCAACCAGGCCTGCCCTATGGCTAACAGATCGGGGCTGGGGGCACATCTGAGGAGCATGCAAGGAACGCAATGAGCAACAGCTGTCTGGAGCAACCAGGGCTTGAACCTCTCACGCGTGCCCCTCTTATTTCTTATTTATTTTATTTCTTACACTTATATACCGCCCCCATAGCCAGAGCTCTCTGGGCGGTTTACAGAACCATTATAGGAACCATTCGAGGCTTCGAAGAAGGCAGGAGAGGCGGAACTGCCCAGAATTCGGGAGGGCCCTTCAGCTCCAGGGTAGGTCCTCTGCTTTGACTTCAGAAAGCCCTGGCTTGGATTCTCGGCCTCTCCAAGTAAAGCTGCAGAAACTCTGGCCTGAAATCCTTGACAGTCACTGCTGCCAGTCAGTGATATCGGCCTAGAGGGACCCAGGGTCTGTCTAAGGCACTTTTCAATGTTTTCCCGCGGCTGAGGGTGTTTCCCTCCGTCCATAAAGCCCAGTAGCTCCTTCTGAAGAGGTCCAGTTGGACATGTTTCCAGGTCTGAAGGGTGCATGCTTCTATGCACCCTCATTCCACCCCCACCACCCAAGAGATTTAGTTCAATGGACCTTTAAAGCCCTAAACCAGCCTTCCTCAACCTGGGGCGCTCCAGATGTGTTGGACTACAACTCCCAGAATGCCCCAGTCAGCTGGGGCATTCTGGGAGTTGTAGTCCAACACATCTGGAGCGCCCCAGGTTGAGGAAGGCTGCTGGGATCAAGTTACTTGAAGGATTGCCTTTACCCATATCAGCCTGCCCACACTTTAAGATCAGGAAGAGCGGCCCTTCTCATTGGCCCACCTGTGAGGGCAATTAGGTGGGTCTCCACCTGGGAAAGGGACTTCTCTGCAGTGGCCCCACACCTGTGGAACAAACTCCCACCGGAGGGCCGCCATGCACCATCCTTGCAGGCTTTTAACAAGGCCTTAAAAACGTTTTATGGCCTTCTCATAATTGACTGTTTTGCTATTACCCATGTTGTTCTTGATGACGTTATTGTTAGCTTTTACTGTTAGTTTTTATGGTTTTTAACTGACATTTTACTGTGTGTCTTTTTACTGCTTTTAACGTTTATACTGTTTTTATGTGTCGTAAGTCGCCGTGGGGGCTTCTTCCGCGAAAGGTGGCCAAGAAATGTTCTAAATAAATAAATAGTGAGCTGACACCACGGTCACCCTACATCCAAAATGATGCTATACACACACACACACACACACACAAGGTGCAGTGAGGAAGCTCACCCAGGCTTTGCCTGACATAGGGACAGAGGAAGCTGCCTGATACAGTGAGATCCGTTGGTCTTCCGTTTAGCTCAGTGCTGTCAATGATGATGATGATGATGAATGTCCAGGTTTCCTGGCAAGAGTTTTCCCAGCCCTACCTGGAGATGCCAGAGACTGAATCGGGGACTTTCCACATGTAGCTACAGCCACATCCCATCAGGAGACCAAAGGATGCCGCCGCCCCCATCCCCATGACAGCAACCATATATACCTTGGAGGGCTTTCCCACAATACTTTGCGTCTCCTGACCAATGTCTCTTCTTTCGGGGTGCCCTCGGGCATCGCAGGCGGCTGAAGGAGCAGAGCAAAACCCCTGGGGTGTGTGGGTGTGGGTGTATAACTTCCTTTACTCCACCTCTGAACCCTGGCAGGTGACCCACAGTCCTAGCCATCCCCAGGACTAGAGCTTCGGATAGCAACGTCAGGTCCGAGGCCTCTCGCGGTCCCTCACAGAGCCTTACCCAATGGATCCCTGCGTGCTGTTGGCCCGGACACAGGTCACAATGATGCAGTCCTTCTCACGGCCCTGGAACCCGTCCACCGTGTCAACTTCCGCGGAGCTGACAAAGGAAGAAGAAGAAGAGGCATGCATTTCCCCCTGCACTTCTCTTGGTCTGGAACAGAGAACCGAATAAAAGAGAGAGTCAGAGAAATCAAGGTTGATTTGAGAGACTAGCAGAGTTTTACTTCCTAGCACCTCTGGGGAGACAGTGTGTGGGCTTCTCCCACCCACCCACCACCCCCTTAGCTTACTCAGTCTGAAATGGGGATAATATATACAGGGTTAGATCCAGACTTATTCATGTAGGACAGATGAAACCAGAGGGACCTAGCTCATCCTGCTGTCCGGTCCACTCTCAGCATAACTAAATCCGAATCCAACCCAATATATTTCACACCGTTGTGAAAACAGAAGGATTCTTCTTCCTTTTTTTTTTTTAACGTTCTAATTCTCCTGGGCCTGGGTGAGCCACTTCAGAGGATCCGGAGCCCCATTTCCGACAAAAAAGAAAAGAAAAAAGGGAAGCGGACCCAGGCGGGGGAAGCACGGACTCGACGTCAGGTCAGGACGTCCAAAGCGTTTAGTACCCCGAGCGCGAAGTCGCAACCTTTTCTCCTTCCGTCCTCACTGCCTCCTAATGCCAGTGCTAATCCTTGACAGGCCGAGAAGAAGAAAGATCTACCTGGTACCACCCTGACGACAAGGACAAAAGTCTGGCTAATGGGCAACGAATCTGGGTGAAGTCTGCAACCCCTAATTCGATTTGACTCCCTGCTGGGGAGAAATCGAGGGAACCCATTAAAAGGATTTTTACCCCCTTCGAGGCGCATGATTATTATTGTTTTTTACCTATTTTCCCTAAACTCTTTATCCAGCTGCTTCTGGATCCTCTTCTTTTGTGCGCTGTATGGGGTGATGATTCCGATGTGCCGACTCCCAATGTCGCTCCTCCTTTCCTTAATTAACTTCATTAATTCCATCACCAGCTTCACTTCCTGGGGATTAGCGTAGGAACTGAACAAAACACAAAGACACAGGGAGAAAGGAGGGAGGAAGGGAGGAAGGAGTGAGTGGGAGGCCACGCGTCCGATCCGTGCTTCAGAGTCGACGCAAACGATTCTCTTTGGAGCGCTTCGGGGTTGGGGAGGAAGGGGGCACTCAAAACCTGAAAGGCGCTCGCTCGCTCCAAGGAGAAGCTGGCCAGGAAAGCGTCTGGCTGCGGTGGAAAGTGAGGAAAGCCAGGGTGCTTTCCGGACCGGCTGGCATCTGTCTGCAGTGAGCACAAGACACAGCCCTCACTTCGCGGGTCTTTCGAACAGACACGGGGCGACAGCGTGCAAGGGGGACCTGGTGAATGCTGGTGCGGCTGGCTCCCTGCAGCCATGCTAGCCGGCCCAAAGGCTCTTCATGTTGAGCTCCTTAAATGTAATGCCCTGCTTTCCTTCCAAATGGCGCTCAGAGCACCTTGCTGAGAGTGGCTAACACCTTCACGTCGTAAGAATGTAAGAGCAGCCCTGATTCTGGATCAGACCGAGGGTCCATCTAGCCCAGCACTCTGTTCACACAGTGGCCCACCAGCTGTTGACCAGGGACCCAAAAGCAGAACCCAGATGTAACAGCACCCTCCCACCCATGTTCCCCAGCAACTGGTGCACACAGGTTGGAGTAAGCACATAGCCATCGAGACGAGTAGCCCTTGATAGGCTTCTCCTCCAGGAATTTGTCTAACCCGCTTTCCAAATGGGTGGCCATCACTGCACCTTGAGGCTGCGTGAAGAAGTCCTTCCTTTCCTCCGCTCTGAATCTCCCTCCAATCCGCTTCAATCAACCCCGGGAGGAAAACGAAGAAAAATGCCTCCCGATCCGCCTCCTCCACACGCTTCAGCGACTGCCTTGAAAGGCAGGCGGTAAATGTAAGAAGTAGGAACAAGCAGACTTACTCACTCTCCCGTTCTTCTCGCCCGTCCAACACATCGAAGAGCAAGTAGGGCTGGAAGGGCCACTCCAAAGAGAACCGGGTCTCTGCCGTTTGCCTAGGACGGACAGACAGACATCGGGAGAAGGGTCACCCACGGGGGAAACCACGCAGGAAAGGCACCGCGCTGAGGGCTGTGTTCTAAGTTCGTCGTTGCAAGGGGAAACACGATTGTCTAAGGTGCTCGCTGTCAAGGTCATAACCTGGGTTTGGAAGTGTGTCAACCAGTTCTGGATGGGGTTACACTCCCCCTGAAAGACTGTGTTCGCAGCTTGGGGGGTGCTTCTGGATCCGTCGCTCCAAATGACAGCCCAGATAGATGCGACAGCTAGTAGTGCCTACTATCAGCTTCAGCTGATACGCCAGCTGCACCCCTTCCTAGAGTTGGAAGACCTAAAGACGGCCGTGCACGCGCTGGTAACTTCAAGGCTCGACTTCTGCAATGCGCTCTACATAGGGCTACCTTTGTGCCTAGTCCGGAAACTTCAACTCGTTCAAAATAGGGCAGCCAGGTTGGTCACCGGTACACCTAGGGGTGACCACATTACACCAGTCTTTAAATCTCTGCACTGGCTGCTGATTAGTTTCCGGGCAAAGTACAAAGTGTTGGTTATCACCTTTAAAGCCCGACATGGTTTGGGTCCAGGCTACCTGCAGGATCGCCTTCTCCCGTACAATCCGCCCCGCACACTCAGGTCCTCTGGGAAGAATCTACTTCAGCTAGCAAAAACTAGATTAACAACTGTTACCCAGAGGACCTTCTCTTCTGCTGCTCCCAGACTGTGGAATGGCTTGCAGGGAGAGATTCGTCAACTTAATAGTCTTCCAGAATTTAAGAAAGTCATAAAGACTGATCTCTTCTGGCAGGCCTACCCAGTTGAATTTTAAGATCCCTTTTTTAATGGTGTGCTGCTTTTAATGATGCACTGATTTTAAATGTTTGAATTAGTTGTATGTATTTTATGGTGTTTTTATCTGTGTTGTACCCCACCTCGGATCCAGAGGGAGAGGCGGGTAACAAATAAATATTATATTATCATTATCATCATCATCATCATCATCATCATCAAGATCAGGATGGTTGAACGCTTTCCAACGGTAGCAGGGGCAAAGTCTTCCTTTTTCAATGTGTTCCCTTCATATATATATATTTTTTAAAAAAACACAACTCCTCCCAGGAGTGCAATTTCCTTGCATGTTTTCGGTGGCGGTGAAAGCAAAGTGTGAGTTCTAGGGGAGGGTTAGAATGCAGGCCCTGATCACCAGACATTTTCCCCACCTGCCGAAACGCCTGGGCCGACATTCTTCTTTTCCACTTTGCAAGTACCGCCCCTTAACTTATGGCCCTCGAGTTGCGACCCAATTTAAGCATGTAATTCTGAGCACATTCCTTGACCCCCAAAGTCAATTTTACGGGTGCTAGGATATGACCCATCCCTGTACAGAAAGCAGTACAGGAAAGAGGTCACAGCAAGGGTGGGCCTCCAGATATTGTGGAATCAACGTTCCTGACCGGTATGTTCCACACCGGTAGGGATTTCTGGAAGCTGAAGTCCAAAACATCTGGAAGTCCTACCTTTTGCCCAGCCCTGTTCTGTAGGACTGCAGAATCCAGCTTCCCTGGAATCTCAGCTTTCATTTTAAAAAAGTTTCTAGTCCTCAAGACTGGAAAGATATGCTTGGAAGCAAGTGAGAGTAATGGCCACAGAAGGAGTTCTGAATAAGGTTCCCAGAGGTTGGGTGAACGAGGATACAACTTCGAGGCCCTTACCCCTCATAAATGGTCAAAAAATGTGGAACAAGTTAGTCTGAAGATGCATTATGCAAAAGATGCATGCTCCATAATTTATCACAGAAACCAGCTTTTCTCAGCACAGAAGTTGGAATACCTGAGCAAAGAATTCTTCTAAGGCTCCAGAGTGCCTCTCGCCTTTTACGATGAACGAAAGGACTGTGGAGGCCTAGAAGTGGGCACACGTGGCCGGGGGTCAACAAAACTAAAACAAATCCTAGGATAATGTGGAATCAAGACACCATTTGCCAACTTTTCCTGAAACGTCTGTTCGGCTGGGGATAACGAGGAAGGCTACGCACCTGTCCGTGGTCAGGGCACGCTCATAGATGTACTTGGAAGGGAAGTGGCAGATCTCGGGGTGCATCCTGTACTGAGTCGTCAACTGCAGGACCGGAAGCCTCCCCGTGCGGTTCTCTTGCACCTGCGCTTTCAGGTGTTTACATAAGCGGCCCATCAGAGACTGGTCGTAGTCGAAATCCTGAGCTTTCTGCCAAGGGAGGAAAGAAATTGGGGGGAGTGAGGTTTTCAGGAGCCAGGGCAAGGGCAGGCGGCAACAATTCGAACGTGCGCCGTGCAGGGCTTTAAAGAGCGTTCGGAGGATCTCGCGTCCATTCCCACATGGGAATCCTCGCGGCTGCCTGATAAGGTCAATCGGTTTTATGATGCCCATTTTACAGACCCGGAAGGGGGAATGAGAGCCACGAAGTGCTTAGGGGCCACAAAGCGAGTTCGTGGCAAAGAAGAGGTTCAAAACCGAGACCAGGACTGAGAAAACTACCCTGGGCTCCCTTCCCAGGTGGGGCCGTGGAGACCACGAAGGGGAACAGAGGTTCAGTTGAACACTTTGCAAGAGGAGGAGCCGTTTTGCCACTGTGTCTACCTGAAGAACGCCCGGGGTGCCTGCATTTCGGGGAGTATTAATTTACACCCAAACTGTGGAAAGGGCGTTCCTGTAATTATTCCGTAACTGGGGTGTCCATAGATCCCTCCCTTTGCCCCGGAACTTTCCCTGTGAATTTGGGATGCAATTTCTGTCGCGAGAAGGGCTGTCGTTTACTGGCAATTTACAGAAATGCACAGAATCGCGTGTGATTAATCCGGTTAGGTGAGTGGAGGCAACTGATACAACGGCTTGGGCCTGATTAAAAAGATTCAGCGTCTATAAAACAGCCCGCCAGAGCGCTCTCTCTCAGCTAGACGGCTTCGTCTCCTCCGGGCCACCCCAAATCGCAATCGCTGGGAGTACTCACCATGGATTTGACCGTGGGAGGGAGCTGTTTGGGGTCTCCAACCAGGACGAGCTTTTTGCAGCCGTGAATGAGCGGGATGAGAGTTTCAACCTCGCAAGTCTGCCCTGCCTGTTGAACAAGAAAGCGCCGGCGTGAGCGAAGAAGATACGGCGGCGGCGTTATCACAAGCCAAGGCTGCGCATATTCCGGGCGAGGGCAGGAAAGCTGCAGGCCTGGATCTTGAGAACATCAGAAGAGCCCTGAGGCTGGATCAGACCAAGGGTCCATCTAGTCCAGCATTCTGTTCACACGGCGGCCAACCAGCTGCCCGCAATGGGGAGCCCACAAGCCGGACCCTCCCACCCAAGTTCCCCAGCAACTGGTGTATAAAGACTTACGGCCTCTGATCAAAAGCTCTTGCTGCATGAGTGAAAGGCAATTCTGTCGACATTGGGGGAGGGGGGGGCTTGCAGATTACCCACCCCACCCCACTACAGATCACACCGCCCCACTGCAACAGCTTCTCTAGAGATCCCTTGGCCCTGTGAAGCCAGTTTTCAGAAGGTGGGTGCGAAAAAGAGGATGGAGACTCCAGGTTTATTTCGTTTATTTTAAAAGGAATTCCTGGTTCTCCGATATTAATTTGGCTACCTCTCTGCCTCCCACACTCTGTCTTGACGTCAGGAAAACTTCCTGTTAGATCAGTATGACAATGAAACCAAAGACCTAGGGAGGTAGTGGGCTCTCCCACCCTAGAGGCCTCCAAGAGGCAGCTGGACAGCCATCTGTCTGGTATGCTTTAGGGTGGATTCCTGCATTGAGCAGGGGGTTGGACTCGATGGCCTTATAGGCCCCTTCCAACTCTACTATTCTATGATTCTCTCCTGCTGTTTCAATATAATCCATCTTGCATAGCTGTGAGAGAAAACAAGCCAGGATTGTAAACCATGGCTTGATGTTGCTTGTGTACCCAAAACCTCAGTTGAGACTAACTACAGTTTGCCCAGGTTTCAACCCAATGACAAACCATGGTTGGTTGTATACTGAAGTAAAAGTTTTCTGATCTCCAGCCATGGCCACATGGGCATGAGGCTTTTTCATATAGCGCTGAAGCATAGCTTAGCATAGCATCAAAATGAAGTCACTGTGCCAGGCCCTATAACGAGATTCTGAAATCTGTTTCCCCAAAAACAGGCCTGATGGCTTGTTTGACTTGAAATTTGTGGAAGGCCACTTTAAAAAAAAAAGGTTATCTAAGTAAAAGAGCAATACTCCCACCGCCCTCATTTTCAATTCCCAGCACATTACGAAGGTAATGAAACATACCATTAAGTTGTTCTTGCCTTATCAGGGGCTGGGAAATACGTCAGATTTTGCTAAATGGTGCGACGAGGGCAGGCTGCTCAGACGATGACTGATTGCCTTCAACCGATGGGTAACATTTATAACTAAGGCAATTAATCTAGGCACCGGCTGCCTGTGTGGCAGCGTACGGCCATTAATATAAGACATTGCCCGTAGAAAGGTATTAATAGAGTTCTGGAGCACAGCGCAAGCTTTGCATCCATAAAGTTCTCAGCTCCATGCTCAGCCTCCACAAGATATCTCCGGTCGGAGGGCTGAGAACCGCTCAGCGTCGACAGCCGCGGGCTGGATGCACCATCGGTCTGACCGGTGGAAGGGGCAGCTGCCCTTACTGTGAAAGAACTACTCTCCGCTCTTCCAGTTCTCCAGATGCCCATAAATCCCACCCGGCAGAATAAGGGGGAAGGGGCAAGGCAGCAGCCCCCTCCGTTTGGGCTAGCTGAGCCCAGCTGCCATCTGACTCCTCCCTTGTCGGTGGCTCAAGCAAGCTCCGCAGATCTGCCTTTTATGCCATTATTGTTCCGGACGCCACTTTGAGCCCTTTCAGAGCGTCAAGACAAAAATACCCTTCCATGGTTCCCACAACCTCAGGTCTCCAAATGGTGTTGGATAACAACTTCCATCCTCCCCACTCATTGGGCATTCTAGCGGAGGATGGTGGAGCGCCGTCCGACCACATCTGGGAGATCCGAGACTTGGAACCACGGAAAAGCACGTGGGCCAAAGCGGAGACGCCCATGAATAATGTGTTATCAACATTTATGCCACGCGTTCTCTGCTAAAAAGCCATTAAGCAACGGAAAACAAACGAAGCTTCGCAACAATAAAAGCAAGAACGTTAGAAACGGCAAAACGCTGAAAACGGCACATTTGAAAAGGCCCAACGGAAGAGATGCGTCTTTAGACCCTTTCTAAAGGCCAAGAGACCATTGCAGCTCTTGAAGGAGCGCAGTTTGCGGACGACACAGGAAGAAGCCCTTCCACACATGCTTGACAAACATGCTCGCCATTCCACTGACCTCATCCACAACGATACAGCTGACCGGGTCGCCACCCAGCCTCCGAAAAGCGGTCTCCAGCAGCAAGCCACCACTGGTGCTCAGCGTGCAGCAGATGATGTGAGACTCCAGGATGATACTTGCTTTCAGCTCCTGGGATCGTCCGCGAGACTTGGAACACAAGAGTGGGAACACCTTTCTTTAAAAAAAATGCCCATTTCTAGAGGAATCTCATTTTCTTTTCCGCCTCCTCCTCCTCTGATTTTTCAACAATAGCTAAGACCACCCAAATTGCCCGGAGCAACTCCGTGTTCAATGCATGGTTAAATATGAGGTCAACTCCTTTTCTTTAGCAGAAGAATGGGCTTCAATGCCGTAATTCCAGAAATAGCTAGGTCCACCTACCATCACACCGTAATTGGATTACTGTAACGCGCTCTACGTGGGGCTGCCTTTGAAGAGTGTTCGGAAACTCCAGCTGATTCAAAGAGCTGCAGCCAGATTGTTGACCGGGGCTGGTTACAGGGAGCAGACAACTCCCCTATTAAAACAGCTCCACTGGCTTCCAGTCTGTTTCCGGGCACAATTCAAAGTGCTGGTTATGACCTATAAAGCTCTATATGGTTCGGGTCCTGGTTATTTGAAAGACCGTATTCTCCCTTATGAACCTGCCCGTGCTTTGAGATCTTCTGGAGAAGCCCTTCTTTCAGTCCCACCTTCTTCACAGGCACGCTTGGTGGGAACATGAGACAGGGCCTTCTCGGCGGCTGCTCTGGAACTCTCTTCCTGGGGAAGCTAGGCTGGCTCCCTCCTTGATGGGCTTTCGGAAGCAGGCAAAAACTTTTTTGTTCAAGCAGGCCTTTGGAGAATAATCCGGCCCTCCATCTATGTTAATGTCTTATAATTTTGTTGTGTATTTTTTTAATTGTCTATGGTTTTGTTTTCCCTCCCCCCCATGTATATTTTAAACTTTGTAAGGCCGCCTTGAGGCCCAGCATTGGGCAAAAGGCGGGATACAAATATAATTGATGACTTTCGGTTGTTGATACGCAAGGATGAGGTGGGGCTACTGGATGGAGCATCTCTCCCAGCTTGAACTGACCCATATGCTACGTTCAACATCTAAAGCCCTCCTCAAGGTGCCTCCTCCAAGAGAAGCTCAGAGGGTGACAAAAAAGGGAGACGGCCTTCCGGGTGTTGGAACTCCAATTTGTAAGCCTATGTGGCAGGGCCTTGCTATTTACTGTTTTACTCTGTACAGCACCATGTACATTGATGGTGCTATATAAATAAATAAATAATAATAATAATTACGGAATGATCTCCCAAGGAGGGCCTCCCGATGAGGCGTGCCTGGTGCCAACATTGTTATATTTTTGGCTCCATGTTAAAACTGTCCTCTTCTGTCAGCCCCTGGGCTGCAAATAATGTTTTTTTAATCAGGCCCTGGGTTGTCTTTGGTGGTTTTAAAAAAGTTTTTAGAAACATGTTGCGTCTCTCTGTGTGTGTCCATCTGTTTATATGTTTTTATGTAAATGGCTTTGTACTTCGTACAGTGTGTTCTAAATGGATTTTAAATTCTCCGAACGGCCCAGAGAGCTTCAGCTGGGAGGTGGCATAGAAATAAATGAAAATGAAATGAAATGATGAAATGAAACAGGGCACCGAGTTAAGCTGTTTTAAGAGCCCTGGGAAGGAGCGCCTCCTACCTCCTTCAACTGAGAAGCCAGCCGCTGTCTCTCTTTGGAAAGCCTGCCAATTTCCTCATCTAACTGTTGTTTCTGAAAGAAGAAGAAAAAAGGCACTACAGTTTTTTAACAGGAACAATCAACTAGGCATGCTTAGGTAAAAACAAACAAAAATACTATTTTATTCTGCAAAGGCCCCTAGCCCTTCCCCATGACTAGAGGAAGATGCTTGATGCCAGGTCATCTGTCCACTAGCCCAAGGTTGTGCAGCCCGACTGGCAGCGGATCTCTACGGCCCCCAGCAGAGGAAGGTGCTGTCCGTCACCTGCTCCCTGTGATGCCAGGGAATGAACCCAAGCCTGAGTTTCACCACTGAGTTATGCCCCCACCCCCACCCGAGCCTACGGCACTGTAATCAGGAGGATGAAGGGCGGTTCCTTAGAAAAAGCACGTTTCCGGGGCCTGCGGGCACACTGGGCAATTGGGAGAGACTAACCTGGGCTTCCCCACCAAATGGCTGCCATGGGAGGCGTGGCTAGTCACAAAGGGCAAGTGAACTGCTTGGGCTACGAGGCAGAGATGGGGTCCAAACCCCTGACCCTAAACAACTCTTGTGAGCCCTCAGCTTTCCGTGCCGACTCTTTTCCTCTCCCCCCCGCCCCGCCCACCCTCTTGCCAACCAACTCCTGCCTTCCATCCTTTTCCCTCGTCAGTCTGGACCACCAGCCATCTTATTGACGCTCATAACCCATAGATATACGCTCTCACGCACGTATGCCCCCAGCCAACATGGAGGGCACCAAAGGAGGTGTCCAGGGCATACCTATGAGCGCCACATTGCCAACCCCCAGGCTTCCTTCAGGACCAGTTTAGAGACACTGATCTTGGCCCAATAATCCAGATTTACACAGTACATTAGCGCCCCCGCGCTCTCCCCCTCCGTTCTCTTAAGCATTGTACATCGACCCTGGAAAATTGTGTCTAATCGCCGAGTACAAACCAGGACATCAAATGACGGTTTGATATCCTGGTTTGTAGTTAGAGATTAAACCACAGTTTCCTGGTGTGGATGTAAAGGGAAACCTTGGTTTAACACACTCTGGAAGTTTTGCATTGCAAAACACTAGAATCGAGCTTACAGTCCTTGCACAACAAACCTACTCCTGGCTTCCTCAAAAAATATTCTTAGTTTCATCAGCCTAATTTGGGGGATGGGGCAGGGGAGCCTTTATGGTGATGCGATTATCAAACAGTTGGGAAATAGAATCCCTCGCTAATCTACTGTGAATCACCCAGGGATCTCCCAGTTGAGCCCAATCTACCTTCTTGCTCACCCCTGAAATAAGCCACGGTATCTCAGAACTACCTTCTCGCCCTTCTCATTTCTGTCCATGGCACGCTGGCGAGAAAACATATCCAGCTGTCGATCTAATTCTTCTTTCTTCTTTTGGAGGTCTTGATCTTTGCCAAGCGTCTCTTTGTCTACAGAACCAAACAGAACACTTCTACTTAGCCCTCTATAGCTGACTTTCACACATAATGCTAACCCACGGTGTGGGTTGTTGAATCAATTCTGGGCTATTAATTTGTTTATTAATCATGAATAACTCAGAATGAGAATAGGTTATTTGCTGTCGGATTGTGAACTCTAGGTTATTTAAACCACAGGTTGTTGTTACATGTGTACCCAGAACTGTGGATTGTTCATGGGTTGTTTGCCAGGCTACAGAGGCAGTGGGCAAGACGGGTTAAAAAAATCCTGCCACTTTACAAGCCAGTACTGCTGTGCTACAAAGGCATTTGGGACAGATGAAAGGAGCGGGAAGATGGAGGGAAACAAACCAGGAATTGAGAAAATAAACCTGGTTTGTTTGGTCACCAGCCAGACAAACCCTGGGTAGGGCAAGAAACAATGGCTTATATAAAGTGTGGGTTAGTGATATGAGTGAACTGGGTGATAGTTTGAAATGGCTTACAGTGTGGCCTAAATAAATCAGACAGACATTAAATAGAAAACACTGAAGAGCTAGTACAATGGGCGAAAATACACAAGATACCTGGGATTGAATGGGTCACCCACTGACTTCCCAACCCACTTGTGAGGGGTATCAGAGTTGTTAAGGTACTTCTATATAAAGTGGATTCCTGAAATTTGGTACAGCTTAAGACTCCCTTACCAATTAAAAAAAAGTATTTAAACAAACAATGGACACCACTTCCTCAAAGTGGAAAACTTAACTGCGCATCCCAGAATCATACAGATACTTCCAGGTCAGTCAGAAACCTGAAATTTAACACAACTACACAATGCAGGAGACACCAAGTACTCAGGATGCATGTGAACGGGATGATCACACATGTAGTGGGCACAACTTGGGACATAAAATTTGCCTGGTTTCAGCAGAGGCACAGAGAGCCAGGCCATTTTAAGGAAGATTAAGCCAACCTACACATGGGATTAAACAGGGGCCCACAAGCGCCACGCTAGAGACCCCAAAGGCACGGGGTCAAGGGAGTTGCAGGACTTCTTTCTGTCTGAACAGGTGTAAGGTTACACCTTAAAATTTCGAAGGTGGAGGACTTCCAATAGTAGCAGCTACAAACAGGAAGCTCTGCTTGGAGAGAGCAACCTCCATGTACCATTATGCCAATCAGTTTAACACCAGGCACTACATTTCTTTCTGCAGGGTGGCCAGTTCTCTTGACGCTTCTTAGCACGACGGGTCCACTTCTCCAGTTCCCACAGCTACCCTCTGCCCTGGATTGTGATGTGAGAAGAACCTGTCCCCCACCAGAGGCAAAGACCGGGGCAATTCAGGATGGACTTTTTTTTTTAGAGTCAGACAATGGAGAAACATCATTATGAGCAACTCACTCATCCTGTGTTCGATTTGGTCATTCAGGCTGAACTTCCGGACGTCCTTGCTAATTGACTTCTGCTGCCCCAGTCTCACGAGGTTGATGTCTCCACAGTTCCCTGGATGTAAAGAGACAACCAGAGCCCTGTTTGTTACAGCGACCTTTCTCAAGACAAAGATCTGGCAAAAATAGTTTTAATCGTCTTAGCAGACCCTGAAATCCTGCACCTTATGCAACCTCATTATTTCTAATGTTATATATTTATTACATTTATATCCTGCCTTTTTTCCTGCAAGGAACCCAAGGTGGCATACATAATCCTCCTCCCCTCCATGTTATCCTCACAACAACAGCCCTGTGAGGTAGGCTGGGCTGAGAGGCTGTGACTGGCCCAAAGTCTGTGCGAGAGCTAATGCCACAGAAAGAGTAAAGAACCGAGCGAACCACGCAGGGGAGTCTACGTGATTTAACGCTACATAATTTCTGTTATAACCGGACTATAATTGCGCTCTCTCGTCTGCCAATTCCACGCAGGAGGGGGCCGGGCGAGAACTGATCATACCCAAAGGGCTTGTCCTGTCTTGGCATTTCTCCTTAAATTCGAGAATGATTTTCTTCATCAGATCGTCCACGGCAGCGTTGGATGGTGCGCACACTAGCACGCGGTTCCTCTTGATCTTGGCGTTCAGGCTTTGCATGGGATTCTCCTTCCCGGATCTCTGGAGTGCAAGAACAAAACGAGACCTTGTAGCCCAGCTTTCAGGAGGTGGGGGGAAGAATTAAGAAACATCCATGCCAGGAAAAAGTCCCGCGTTTTCTCGGTGTTAAATGCGCAAGAGCAGGGTGAGTCGGCAGCGCCTGGGGCCGGGGTCATGCTGATCCTAATAAACTGGGTACTCGACCAAGTGCAGCTCCTGCCCGGTGTCACGCTCTCACTGTGATGAGCTCCTGGACTTTGGGATTTAGCACTGCACCCCTGCCAGTCAAGAAGGCAGCGGCCCTATCTAAAGGCAAGGCCGAAAGAGAAGAGGGGCTACTGAGCGTGCTCATCGCAAATCCATCACCAGCGCAAGGCAACCTGGGATGACGTTTGCTACTTCGCCTGAGCCGGCCTCACGCCTTGCGCGGAGCAGAACACGCAGGGCAAGAACCCCACCCACCTCGCTGAGGATGCGGTACAAGAAACCGACAATGGTGCGAGATTTCCCTGTCCCGGGCGGCCCGTGGATCAGGCAAATTTTGGGCACAGCTGGTTCCTGCGTCACCATGGTGTACGCCGTTTCGATGGCTTTCCGTTGGTCTTCATTGAATTCCCTCCTATAAGAAGCCTGGGGGGCGGGAGAGAAGAGAAGGATAGCAGTGGGGAGAGGACAACAGAACAGTCAGTCCAGTTCCTAGGATTTCCGTCCGAACTTTAGAGGCACGTGAGTTTGGAGTCCTCTTTGATCTAGATTGGTGTCCTTCTGTTGCGTAGGGCAGCCTTCTTCAACCCTTCAGACTGCAACTTCCAGCCCAGCAGGACCACTGGCTGGCCTATACTGTCATAGCCGGCCATTTAGGCCTTCAGCCCACTTCCAACCACCAAAACAAACCTCGCCCCACCATTCAACACATCCTTACGGATTTCTCGGACTCCACGTTCAAGCTCTTGGGGCAGAAGTCGGCGTGACTGGGGCTGATGATGGGCTTGACGAGAGGGTTTCGGGTCAGCAGAAGCAAGGCCCGGAACCGTCGCTGCGTGGACACCAAAGAACTGGCCACCACACACTGGACTTGTCTATCCACGCGGGACAAGTTTCCTTGTGTCTGGATGGAGAGGTGACAGGTGACCTGCTGTTCTTTCTTATCTGTTCATAAAGAAAAGACAGAGACAAATACACACACAGGGCTCAGGTTGAATTTGCACCATGGCTCCATCTTCCTAAGGTACGTGGCTTTAGAGCTGCTGGTTGGCTTTCATTTTCTTCATCATCATCATCATCATCATCATCATCAGTTTATTGTGCTAGCCGAAGGCCATGACCAATACATCCATAGAAAAGCATACAACTATAAAAGTACACAACAGCTTAAAATAACCAAGAGAACCATACAGACAACCTTAAATTTACTGTGACTAAAGCTCTCATTTCGCTCAGCACTCTGAGTCTCCGTGGCAATTTATAGCAATTTTCTCTAGTTCTCTTTTCCTAATCTTTTTCGCTGCCGGCGCAAACAGGGCCACTTCATGAGTGACGTAACTGTTGGTATCGCTAAGGAGGAAGAGAACTGTTTCCGCTTGGGCATTCATGCCTCCATATGTCAGCGGCGGTTTCAAGAGTCTATATGCAAGTTAACATATAGCGTGTTATGTCTTCCACTTGTTGTTGACCAGAGATACATAATCTCGATTCAAATGGTACCTTGTGGTAGCGTCCATCCAGCACTGCCGTTGGCATCACTTGAAACCTCAATTCAATGAAAGCTTTGGCTTTCCATTTTCATTCCGCTCAGTCTCTCCTGCAGGGGCCGCTGGAAAGAACTACAAACTGACCCCGATCAGACGACACATGCAGCCACGGCGGCTAAGCCTTTTGAGCTAAACATTATGGTTTAGCGTGTTGGGAGAACTATTCCTAACCCTGGTAGCTACATAACCATGGTTCAAACACTATGGCCCCCGTTCAGAAGACACCTTAAACCATGGCTTTAACCATGGTGGTTAAGCCAGAAAGCCAGGCCATGTTCAGAAGACACCTTAAACCATGGCTTTAACCACGGTGGTTAAAGCCGTGGTTTAACACGGCCCGTATTTCTGGCTTAAGCACCACGGTTAAAGCCATGGTTTAAGGTTTCTTCTGAACGGGGCCACTCAGTAAACATTTGCTTCAAAAGGGTTAGTGGTCTAACCTGGGCGCAGGGACCTAGCTGCAGTTTAGGAATGCAGGAATCCATCTTACACCGAGTCAGACCATTGGTTCATCGAGGCACGGACCGGCCACGACTCTCCCGGGTTTCAGGCAGGATTCACTCATAGCCCTACCTGGAGACGCCAGGGTTCGAACCTGGGACCGTCTGCATACAAGGCACGTCCTCTATCACTGAGCTACAACCCTTACCAGTTGTTTGGATTACAGCTATGACATGCATCTTAACAACAACAACGACGTACTAGTATTACGGACAGGAGGCTGAGAAAACCGCGTCACAAGGCCGACGTGGTGCACTAGACGGCTCTCCGCCTCGCCATCCTCGCAGTAAGAGCGCTTTTCGGACACCTTTAAGAAGACCAGGTCGTCGTCTTTGGGATGCAGCTGCTTGCTCAGATCGCTTTCCAAAACATTAGCTGGAGAAATAATGTGAATACAGATTGAAACAGCAGATATAGGGATACAGCGAAAAAATGAAACTACTGCACAGCCTTTGGGGTTTGTTTTTTTTAAAACAAAACGTATGGATTTTAAGCACAAAGGTTTCAGAAGTGGCATACAGGGCTAATGCTAGTATTACATAATGAGAGCTTACCCAAAGCGCTTTGAGACAGGGGAGCAAAAGTTCTGAAATCCTATTCGAGAAACCCCTCACGAGGGAATTCCCTTCTGCCGTGCACCTACACTAATCATGGACCGGGGTCAGGCACTGATGACAGGAATTCCTCCAACCAACATTCTAGCCACCCCTCTACTCTTTGTCCCTGGATATCTCAAAAACGAACACAGGCAGACTTCCTCGAGGGAAAAACGAGTGCCGAAATTAAACGTCCAGGTCTCAGCATTGCTGCAGTGAACTTTGGAGGTTCCCGGCTGACATGTTTCACGGACTTCATGAGGTTAGAAGGGTAAAAGGACCTAAGCGGAAAGATGTCCCCCGCACGCCTGCTCTCACCGTCCGGCCTTAACCTGAATGCTCATGGTCTCTGCCATTAAAAATATTGTGATTTTACGTGTGGTGCAGAGCGGTAAAGCAGCAGTTTCTGCAGTTGAAACTCTCCCCAAGGCTTGAGTTCGATCCCAGCGGAAGCTGGTTTCAGGCAGCCGGCTCGGGTCGACTCAGCCTTCCATCCTCCCGAGGTCGGTAAAACGAGTACCCAGTTAGCTGGGGGAAAGGTAATAAAGGCCGGGGAAGGCAACGGCAAACCACCCCGCTATAAGGCCTGCCAAGAAAACGTCAGCGAAAGCTGGCGTCCCTCCAAGAGTCAGTAACAGTGCTTGCACGAGAGGTTCCTTTCCTTTTTTCCTTAGTTATGTCAGGGGTGGGGAACATCTTTCAGCCTGAAGGCCACATTTCATCCTGGGGAAGTTGTTGTTGGGGGGGGGGGGCACACCCATGCCAACAGTGGGTGGGGTCAAAGGCAAAGGGAGGAGCCAGGAACACCAGTGTGCATATTGCAGCTGAAAGCTCTGACTGGCCGCAGCTGAGCTTGATGGGAAGCCTTTCAGAACGGGAAAGGAGCAACTGGTTGCCAGGGGGAAGGGTGAGGGGCCGTGGCCCTAGGGAGAGCCCCAGAAGGGGACCCCAAGAGGGAGGGATTCACCCTGAGCGTGAGGATCTCCACCCCCGGCCTACGAAGTGAAATTCTCTCACCTGTAAAATCAGCTTTATTCAAATCCGCGTTGAAGTTCAGCAAATTCAAGCGGAAAGGCTTCGGCTCTCTGGCTTTCTGGTGTTCCTGCCACTCGCTTGCCACCTGCAGGGAACAGCCAAGCGTCGGCTTAACACACCAGCTGAGGGAGGAACTCTTGCACAGCTAAAGCCATCGGCCGGGATTTCAACATTAAGCAGGCGGCGTTCTGCTCGTACACGGACCATTCAGCACCGACCCCGGTCCACGCCTCCAGAAACCACGGGCTTCAGTGCTGGGAGGCCCTCCGGAATTGCATCCGGCGGGGCGCGCTGAGAAGAGAACGAAAGATGGCCCCGCAGAAGCACTTGCCACAACGGAGATGCGGCACGTCAACATAGGGACATTGGCAGCAGCTTACACTGACCGGGTTCACACAACACGATAAGCCAGGGTAGATTGCGAGTCTCCTTCGCGTCAGCGTGGCTTGTCGTGACGTCCGAACCCGGCACGGATGATTCGGCGTGGGTTGATTTCCATGAACAAGCCACGCTGAGAACCCATGGACTGGTTTCAGGCGTCACGATAACCCGTGATGGGTTAAATAAGCCACGATGGCTAATTTTACCCATCAAGGGTTATCGTGTTGTCCGTCTGCAGTTCTTTTTCATCCACGGTGGCTTATTTGGTCAAAATAACCCAGTCTGCACAGTGGGCTATTTAAACCATCATAGGTTATCATGTCGTGTGGTCGTCACAGTGGGTTGTTTTGGTCGCCTACCGAGTCGTTGGCAAGAGCATTCAAAGTCACTGCTCTCCTCCAACTAGCAACGGATGGCACTCACAGCCCAACCCTACGCTAACCCTTCCCCCTGCAATGCCTTCTGCAAGCTCCCCAAGAGTGAAACACCATCTTGGATGGCTGGCTGCAGCTGCACAGAGCAAACATTTTGTCTTGTGTGCTGCATATTAAGTCCACCCCCCACCCCGCGATCGTCTGAATGCGCCCATGGCTTGTAATAGGGTCGTTGAGGGTGGCTTTTCGTGATGGCTGAACCCAGCAAAGCTGCTTGGCAAACGCAGCAAAAAAAAAACCGCTCTTCGCTATCTCACCATAGAATCATAGAATAGCAGAGTTGGAAGGGGCCTACAAGGCCATCAAGTCCAACCCCCTGCTCAATGCAGGAATCCACCCTAAAGCATCCCTGACAGAGGGTCGTCCAGCTGCCTCTTGAAGGCCTCTAGTGTGGGAGAGCCCACAACCTCCCTAGGTAACGGATTCCATTGTCGCACTGCTCTAACAGTCAGGAAGTTTTTCCTGATGTCCAGCTGGAATCTGGCTTCCTTTAACTTGAGTCCATTATTCCGTGTCCTGCACTCTGGGAGGATCGAGAAGAGATCCTGGCCCTCCTCTGTGGGACAAGCTTTTAAGTATTTGAAGAGTGCTATCATGTCTCCCCTCAATCTTCTCTTCTCCAGGCTAAACAGGCCCAGTTCTTTCAGTCTCTCTTCCTAGGGCTTTGTTTCCAGACCCCTGATCATCCTGGTTGCCCTCCTCTGAACGCGCTCCAGCTTGTCTGCGTCCTTCTTGAATTGTGGAGCCCAGAACTGGACGCAATACTCCAGATGAGGCCTAACCAGGGCCGAATAGAGAGGAACCAGTACCTCACGCGATTTGGAAGCTATACTTCTATTAATGCAGCCCTAAATAGCATTTGCCTTTCTTGCAGCCCTATCGCACTGTTGGCTCATATTCAGCTTGCAATCTACAACAATTCCAAGATCCTTCTCGTTTGTAGCATTGCTGAGCCAAGTATCCCCATCTTGTTACTGTGCCTTTGGTTTCTATTTCCTAAATGTGGAACTTGGCATTTCTCCCTATTAAATTTCATTCTGTTGTTTTCAGCCCAGCACTCCAGCCTATCAAGTTCACTTTGAAGTTTGTTTCTGTCTTCCAGGGTATTAGCTATCCCACCCAATTTTGTGTCATCTGCAAATCTGTCACTGGGCTCCCCTCCCTCCACCGATGCCGAAACAGTACTTTGGAAGGACCATCCCTTGCGTGCCACCTTTTAAAAAGTATTTTTCAGAAGGAAATGGGGTCATTTGTCATCATCATCACTATCCCAGGTCGTGCACAAGTGCGCAGATTCAGCCGTCCAGTATTGCAGTCTCGCCGTGTCAATTTCCTAGTATGTTGCAAGGAAACCGACATGGCCAGACTGCACCGAGACTAATCTGCACAGTTGTGATAGCCGGGGGGGGGGGGGCAGGGGGGATACTAATAGAAAGTAGGAACCTATTTACGCCATTCAGAAACACCGGAAAAGGAAAAGGAATGCGAAGCAAGTGTTGCAGAGGGGAAGAGGAGGATCAAGCTCAGGGGGCTTTTGTCCCGCGCTGAGAGCTCACGTAGATGACTTACTTCTTCAAAGGCATTTAGCATCATTAAGGGGAAGAAAACGTGGAAGTAGTCGTCGTAATTCTGAAATCTGACCGGAACGGAGGCCACAATAGATTGAAGGAGATGATTTGGTGCCCCCAAGTGGCCAAAGTTGGCAAACATGTCGTAGCTCCACTTCAGGACCTCTTTGATGAAAATGCTGTGGTCTCTATGCTGGACGTTGATACCGTTCGCTTGTGCGAAGGATGGGCGCGCGTCCTGCCTGGAACCACCGCCAAGGGTGGGCATCGTCCTGACCCTTCCCACCCCATGGTGATTTTGCACGTTCTGTGACGGGGCGAAGGGGTTCAAATTCTGAGGCCGAAGAATGCTACTCAACGTCGGGGTTCTGAGCTTCAGGCCTTCGGAGGCAAGAGGTCTGCCCGGATTCGGCTTGTTCTTCAAAACTGCTGGTGGCTTTGGGACGTTCTCTAGCTCCTTGGTGAGGTTGGCGCTCCGGGAGGAAGAGCTGGAGCTGAAAATCTTCGTCGTCGAAAGCTTGGGAGGCGCCATGGGCTTGGCAAACACGTGGTCCAGTGAGTCAAAAGCAGAACGCTTTCCGCAGTCCCCACCGGCTTCATTCACCTTTTCGGTACAACCCGCTTGCTTCGATGTCTCCGTCCCGAAGTGGCAATCCTGCAACGGGCTTCGGGGAACATTTTCTTCTATGGCACCGTTCTCTATCTGCGAACACAACTCCATGTCCACGGGATCCGTCTGCGTTAAAAACAAGCTGTCACCGTCTCCGGCGACGTTCTCATTCAATTCGGACACACTCGCTTTCGGAGAGACACTCTCATGGCAAAGGCCGGAGGACGAACCCGGCAAGACTGCAGAGTCCGTTTTACGAACTCCAGTTACGGGAGGACATAAATTGTCCGGAACAGTAGTGTGAATTCCTTGGACATTTGCATCGGAATTGGTAGATTCTTGCCTGGTCAAAGGAATCTCCTTCTTCACCTGTGACATAGCTGCAAGTTGAGCTGCTTCCCTCTCTAGTGAACTTTGCCGCAACAGTTTTCTCTCGCTGCTAGAAGAACTGCTGACGCGGTCAGCTTTTTCTTTTCGAATTTTGACCCCAGCCGTACTGGCAGATGTTACAGATTCCTTAGGAGCTGCCTTCTTGCTTATTTTTTCAGCTCGGGTCCCAGGATTCCCTCCGTTAGGGGCTTGACCTCTTTCCCTCGACTGCTTGTAGAACTGCCGTTCTTGAGAGGCTAACAACTTTTTGTTTCTAACCACCAGATTCTGAGGCTGAATCAATTTCGCCTTCCTTTTCTGTGGAAGACTCAACTTGCCGGCGGCTTTCCCGTAGTCACGCAATTCAGCAAGGCTGTCCTGCGTCCGCTGAGAGAGTTCCGCCGCTCTGCGGATTTTCTTTTTCAGGCCAAGTTTTTCCACCGTCGAGGTCGGCTCCGGAAAATGGTGAACTTTCTTGGGAGGGACGATAAAAGGCGTAGATGTCGCTGGTTTCGCCGGCAGCGATTTCTTGTTGTGGACGTTCGGCTTGACACTTCTCTTCTCGGGGCTTTTATTCGCTGCTTTAGCCGGCTGGGATTTTGCCAAACTCTTTCCTGGCTTGACAGGGGATTTCTCGCCAGGAGATTTTGGCGCAGAGGGACCGGGTGATACAGACGTACTGGGCACAACTGCATCTGAGCGACTGGGACAGGCTCCAGCGTCTGCACACACCTCCGGGCAAGACCGTGAGCAAACCGTTGCGTTCCCCTTGCCAACTCGTCCCTCCTCGGGGGGCACAGGAGGCCGTGCTTCATTTTCACGGCCTTTGACATGCTGCTCAAGGTCCTCTGCTGCTTTTTCGGTGATATCATCCCCAAGGTAGTCTGTATCATAACCCCAGTCATTAATTTGCCTGGCTTCCTCCAAGTCATGTGGCGTGGGGCTGCTGCTCACCTTCACAGCCGGGCCCTCCTCTGCCTTCTCATCCACCTGGCTGTCTTGCCAAGCAGAGAAAATGTCCTCCTCGGTTTCAAACTCAAAACACTGCGATTCACATTCCCCGTACAGCAACGGGGAATCTGATGCGGTCACCAGCTCCTGCCCCTGGGCGCCGGATGGGGCCTTCTCGGGGCATCGACGCGTCCTCTCTTTTCTGCCCTTTCGACTAACGTTCACTTTGTTTTCATCCTCATCCGAAGAAGTGTCAGAAATAATGATGACTTGGTTTCGGGGTTCGTCTGCGTCAGACGCCGACTTGTCGCTCTCGCTGTCGGACCAAGATCGTGCAGCCCCTTGGACTTTCCTTTTAATGCGATTCTGGTGGCCTCTGGTGCTTTCCGGGCTCGCGTCAAGAGGGAAATCGGTTGCTTTGGCGTGGGCAGATAAAGACAACTTATCGAGGTCTCTATCAATGTGAGAATCTGTCACTGGGCTCCGTGCGGGAGCGGATCTCCTTTTCATCAGCTTCTGCCTGACAGTTGATAACGGGACGTTGGCCATGTCATCGTCACTGCTGCTTCCTTCCGAATTCGGCTCCGCTTTCAGGGTGCTTCTAAACTCGGCCAGCCTGTCCTTGGATTCCTTTTTCACGGAGAGGAGCTTGCCTCGAAAAGTGTCCTCTGATTTGCAGAGTGACACCTCTGACGTGCCGCCGCCACACGCAGCAACGTCACCTTTCGGCCCTTCCAGACCACGACTCCCAGTGTTGACGGGCTGCTGCTTTCCCGTGGCTGCTGTCCCCAACGTGGACGCTCCTCTCCGCCTGTTTTCAACAAACTCTTTTAATTTCAAGGTCAAGTCAGGTTTCTCTGACTTGATTTTGTGCATGAGGCTATTCAGTCCCACCTTCACCTCCGCAGCCATGCTGCCGTTCCCGACACCGCGGTCGTTTTCAGTCAGACGTTTGGAAGCCCTGAGATTCTCGACTTCCTGATTAACGTCTTTGGTCTCTAGGTTCTGAAAGCCTTGGTCGAAACAGCTTTTAGACGTGGAATCCCCTTTGCTGGGGTCCCTCAGCCCTTGGTGAGAGCTTCCATTTTTCAGGGCATCCAGGTGCCCGTTCACTGATAAATTATTGCTTTCCTGCGTCAAACTCTCTTGTTTAATGTTGGTCAGAAGGCAGGCTGAGGTTTGAAGATTTGGGTCTTTACACGAGGCCTCCCTCTGCGCCTCGCCCAAGCCGCAGCTCCGCCTGGGTGACGAGCCCTCTTGAAAGACTTCATCTCTCCCTCTTGGGGACAAATGCGGCAGGTGCTTGTAGCGTGGATTCGCTGGGCCCCTGTCCTCCGGCTGTTCTTGCTTCACGGAAAGCGAGGGCGGAGACACGCAACCCGCGGGGAGGGAAGGAAGGGACGATTTGCACTTGATGATCTGCTTCAGGCACGCTTGCAGTTCCAGGGCCTGCCGAGGGCTCAGCTTCCAGTCCTCGCGGCTGCGCCGAAGCAAGTTCAGTTCGTCGAGGAACAGCGACGCTTTCTGCCCCACCTGGTAGCCTTCCTTCAGGATGTAGCGTATCAGGTTCATGCAAGCAGCCTGGACCGACCCGGGTTCCCAGGAGGAGGAGGCGGCCAACACGCTTCTCGGGCAGCTCCTGGTCACGCCCCTCTCAACGCCACGCACCAACGCCGTGCTCGGAAGGGTGGCGCCTTTCACCACGGCCTCCACCCACTTCTCCGAGCTGACCCACAACGACCGGAGGCAGTTCCTTTTCATGCTGAGGTCCACCACCGTCACCAGGATCCAGATGAAGAACTCGGACACTTTGTCGCAAGGCTGGAAAGGGTCACTGGGGACCACTTTGATCTCCGAGCACAAGTGGCGGATGATCTCTACGCCGTAGGCGACGCCGATGTCCTTGAGGTCCATCAGGGAGTGAACGAAAGGGATGAACCACAGAAACGTGCTGTTGTGCAGGCGCATGTCCTGGCCGATGTCGGACTGGAACATGTCGGTCAGGGTCTGCATATCTTCATACAAGTTGGGGCAGAAATCCGGACAAACAGCCGTCCTCCTTCCGACATCCTGAAATAAGATCCAGAAAGTACTTCTTTAGTGTCCTGCCCATGCAGCCCCAACCACGCTATTCTACGTTTCATAGAATAGTAGAGTTGGAAGGGGCCTACAAGGCCATCGAGTCCAATCCCCTGCTCAATGCCGGAATCCACCCTAAAGCATCCCTGACAGATGGTTGTCCAGCTGCCTCTTGAAGGCCTCTAGGGTGGGAGAGGGCTAGACCTCCCTAGGTCACTGGTTCCATTGTCATACTGCTCTAACAGTCAGGAAGTTTTTCCTGATGTCCAACTGGAATCTGGCTTCCTGTCACTTGAGCCCGTTATTCTGTGTCCTGTCTCTGGGATGATCAAGAAGAGATCATAGATTAGAAGAGTTGGAAGGGGCCTACAAGGCCATCGAGTCCAACCCCCTGCTCAATGCAGGAATCCACCTTAAAGCATCCCTGACAGATGGTAGTCCAGCTGCCTCTTGAAGGCCTCTAGGGTGGGAGAGCCCACCACCTCCCTAGGTAACTGGTTCCATTGTCGTACTGCTCTAACAGTCAGGAAGTTTTTCCTGATATCCAGTCGGAATCTGGCTTCCTGTCACTTGAGCCCATTATTCTGTGTCCTGCACTCTGGGAGGATCGAGACGAGATCCTGGCCCTCCTCTGTGTGACAACCTTTTAAGTATTTGAAGAGTGCTATCATGTCTCCCCTCCATCTTCTCTTCTCCAGGCTAAACATGCCCAGTTGTTTCAGTCTCTCTTCACAGGGCTTTGTTTGAACCTATTTTTGCAACCTTAAGGGCTAGAGACAAAGGAGACATTCACACAAGGCGCTAACCCACACTCAGCGGCGGAGTGTGGATTGTTGTTGAACTGTGGGTTGTTTTTGAGCCGAGGGTTAGCGTGTTGTCTGAACGTCCACAGGATGGCTTGTTAACCGCCCAGAACAACCCATGGGTTCACAAGCTGGCTTGTTTGAGAAAATAAGCCACACAGCATGGTTAGCAAGCTACCCTGCAAGATGTTTAGAAGACACGCTAAACCATGGTTCAACAAACCCTTGGTTCAACAACAACCTATGGGTTATCATGTTGTCTGATTTGCCCCAAAGTTGTTGTTGTTTGAAGTGGTGTGTGTGTGTGGGGGGGGGGGTAAATGCAATGTTCTCAGGGTGTTGAATTCTACCACCAATATGAAACTGCCTTCCACTATGGGGGACCAACACTTTTAAAAGGAAAACATTTCTGTTCTGGAGGAGAGATGCAGTTTGACCTTCCCCAGCAACAATGACACGGCACCTTTCAAGCATGCAGACAAACAGATTTTTCAGAAGTTACCTTGTGGGGTTTTTCTGGGTGGTAGTTATACACAATTTGGCTGCAGGTAATCATTTCATCCCCGTAGTCTGACAACGGCTCAGATTTCGTCCTTCAAAATGATGAAAACAGAGATGCATTTAAACCATGAACAACATAAATCTGTATTTATTTCAATGTATAGCACACCTCATCCTGAAAGCTTGGGTCATGGAGGCGTGTGTGTGTGTGTGTGTGTGTGTGTGTGGAAGGAGAGAGAGAGAACAGAATAAAATTTGGTCAAATTCACTGGTATTTCCTTACCACGGCCCCCTAAGGCTATCCAAATAATAAGGGTTTTATAATGCAATTTGTCACAGTGGGCATTTAATTGCTCTCAGATTTAAAATATGAACTAAGTGAAGGCTAGTTCACTTATGCCAGACAGATCTGGGTTCAACTCCAAATGAGGCACCTTTGCCAGCCGTACGCTTATTCAATGACTTTGGAAAACATGCACCATCTCAGCCTCTATTTGCACATCCATAAAATGAGTATGAGAAATGACCCAACTGAGTCCAATTGCAGCCTAATGATCAATGTAGGGTGGAAATACTTTTCCGGAAAACTTTCCACTGCTATGTTTTTCTCACGTAACATCTTCTTGGATGTCGCCACCATAAAATGAATTAGTAAAATACATGAATAAAGCAGAAACCAAATTGGGAAACTCGAATGAACACAGTATTATTCAAATCTAAAATTAAGGCTGTAATTAACTTTTTTTAGGTGACTAAGTCAAGGAAGCAGCGTATTCTTAGGTACACAGTTCTTCACATGCTGAAATTAAATCAGTTTTCAGTTCCTACTTTGTTCCTTTAAAATCTGAACAATGTAAAAGGAAGTGAAAGCTATTGAGTTGTCATGTCTTAAAATACTTCCATCTAAAGCTGAGGATTTATTTGCATGTAATGTTTAATTCACATTAAGTCTGCCTTATTGAATAGTTTTCCGTATCAAATACTTCAGTTCAAATACATTGGGCTACTAGGGGGGAGGAAAAACCTATAGAGTTATTTATACTTCATGTAAAAATAACACGGCATATATTCAGTTTTGTTTACTAAATTTAAGGCAAACAAACATGCTGAAACCAGATCTCGATCTATTCTGGGCAGTGTGTGTGTGTGTGGGGAATCCAATTCAAAATTTGCCAGATAACCCCAATTTAGCTAATTTATTTAAAGGATTTGTAAGCCGCCTTTCAGGGGAAACAAAATCCTCTTAAAGTGGTGTACAAAGTTTAAAACACAAAACACAATAAAAGAATGATAAAAACTAAGAACAACATCAAAATTAACAATTAAAACTACATAATATCGTATATGTAACAGCGCCAAATAGAGTCTGGTCCCAGTTATAGACCAAGGTAAACAAATGAGTCTTTAGGAGCTGCTTGGAGGCCTATAACGATGAGGTCTGGCAGACATCAGTTGGAACAGACTTCTACAAGTCAAGGACCACCACCGAAAAGGCCCTGCCCTTTGTGCCTCCCATCTTAATTGCTATTTCTTATACACCTGCTTAGTTTAAAATTGCAGAAGCTAATCGAACATCAGTTATAATAATCTTCCAGGCCAAGTTTAGAAGTTATTAGCAAGTGATGTGTTTGTCCAGTGAGAATAAGAGATAAAGATGATTAAAAAATACTTCTAGGCCACCATTCAAGCCCTTCTGATAATTGAAAGACCACCTCCCCAATTTCCCAGAGTGGAAATCATTTTTATTAGCAGCGGTGGGTAAATTAGGCACACCTTGCTTCCTGGCCCTTCAATTTCCCAAACGGCTACTGAGTGCGGTGTCACTGCAAACAATGCACAGCCTCTGTGCTAAATCTGGGCTGTGAGCAACACTGACAGGCGTTTCCTGTTCCTGTTTCGCTTCCACATTTTGCAGATAAGCACTGCTATTTCCAGACATGCGTCTGGCAGTTCTGATGTCGCCGGGTGGAAAAGGAGCAGACCTGGGGAGGATGGGGGCCTCCACAGCAATTCAATCGGTGGCAACAACCTTTAGACCAGAGGTGCAGAAGCTCAGGCCCTTGCGTCAAATCCAGACCTCCGGAGGTCTCCGGACAGCCCCACCCCCTTTCCCTAGCCCTGCTCCCATTCCAGCAACCACCAAACATTAGGCAATTTCCTCGTTTTGTGTAGTTCTCCCCCCCGCCCCCAAGCCTCTGGTTCAAATGCCTTTCCTAAGTCTCGGTTACTGGCGCAAAGTGCTTCAAGCTAACATATGCTGGCATTTGGGTGATTTGCAGTGGGTTGGCAAGAGATTCCAACGCCCAGTAGTAACAAATTAAGGGTGCTGTCCTACGCATGTTTAGACAGAACGCCCAGCACGCCCCCAGACAGTTATATGTCGGCTGGGGCGTGCTGGGAGTTGCAGGCCTTTCTTCCCCTCCATTTAAACATGCATAGGAGTGCACAATCAATTTTTGAACTTAAGAATATTCGACAGTACCAGGAGTGGGCCAAAGAACAGCAATTCCATTTGTGGTACTGAAAACACATTCCTGGGCTGAGCTCAGAGTAACCCAGTTCCTTAATTTTAAGCGTATGTTTGGCCTCGAAACCGTTACTTTTCCTTTGAGTCCTGTTGGTGGATCTCGGGAGGTTCTAGCAAAAACACAGCAGACCTTGTAAGCCTAATGTCGGCACCCAATTGCTCTAGTTTGTGAGCTACAGAAGCAACGTGATCGATCTATACAAAATTGTACATTGTGTTTTGCATTTGTGTTTTTAGATTGTTGGTTGTTTTTATTATGCTCTTCGCGGTTTTAATTTTTGTGAACCGCCCAAAGAGCTTCGGCTATTGGGCGGTATAAAAATGAAATAAATAAATAAATAAATAAAACGAAAGGGTAAAAGACCAACCTCCTGCAACTCTGGCGAATGCTCTCTATTTCTTTATTGTAACTTGCATTGTTGATAATAGTTTGAAATGCCTGGATCGGATCAATGAGCTGCCCCCAGACTTTGGATCCAAGCTTGTCCAAGATCACCATGAAACAGTGGAGTGCAGGCCAGAAAGGGTCGTTTCTTTCATCTGCAAAATAAATAAATAACCCAAAGCATGTTGGGATGAGAATAGCTTGCAGTTGGGAGAAGATGGAAGAACATGTAAATTTAGCTGCCTCGTGCAAAAACAAAATCTCCCATCAACAACACAATGACCCTCTCTCAAAGATTCAGCTTGGATTGAATGTGGGTTGTCGTTGAATCGTGGGTTGTTGTGTCGCCTGAATTCAGCAGTGCAAACAAACCATGGTTCACCAACCATGAACAACTCAAGAGTACACAGCCCAACAAGAAACCATGGGTTCTCTTCATGGGTTGTTCGGGGTTAACAAACCATGGTTTTGTTACCACTGCTGGGTTTAGACGACACAACAACCCATGTTTCACAGCAACCCACAGTTGAACAACAACCCACACTCAACCTTGACTTAACCCTGCCAACAAGTTGCAGGAAGTAAAGGATCAGGAACCATCATGGTTTAAGGATTGTCCTTATGTGAAGCCGAAGGTGACTTCTTTTAAGCCAGAGACCTGGGCTCACCCCATTTTATGGCTAGGTAAGGGATGTATTCTTTCACTGGACTGGTTCATACAGGAGCCTCTCGGAGCAGCTAAGCGTCATTCACAGGCATCTGATCTCATCTGCATGAACCAACTCATTGTGAGGACAAGCGATGCAAGCCGTGCGAAGCACTTTGCCCACAATTACAAGTACGTATTACTCATCTTGATTTCAAGAGTCAGGAAGGTGTAATTTTGCATGGAATTAAACAGCCTATTTCATAACAACGGGTGGGACGCCCATCTTGCCTTCTTAGAGAGGGGAGAGATTGATAGTAAATTCAAGAGAGATTGATATTAGTATGGTTCAATCTCGCTCTAAGCAGTGTTGCTTCTAGGAGCGGAGGTCTCTGCTGCTGCAAGAGGAAGTGACCACATCCTGCGTTTCAGGAGGTGGTTTATGCTTGGAAGGAGGGCACACATTTTTGTGAGCTACTCAGAGAGAGCTTCAGCTATGGGTTGGTATAGAAACGGAATAAACTAAACGAAGTCTGCAGCACATCACACTTTTCTCCTTGGGCTAACCACTTCTACAGTTCCGGTGACGCCAGTTGCTCGGGCGAGCACCATAATGAGAAAAGGCCACACCCCGAAGAGATGGCAAGACAATGTGTTGCCACACTGCTTTTCAAAAGGAATAATTATTGAAGGCAGAACGCATGAAAGGTACTAGATTGAGGTGTGGGCTTCCGAGTCATATTTTAACACTCCTCTTAAGCGTCAATCCCGGATGTTGTGGCCTTTCTCTCAGCCTTGCTCAGTGGCTTATCAGTGTGTTTTCATATACAAAACCTCCTCCCACAGAACTGGCGAGCTAGCAGACCCTGGGAAACATCCCAGTATTATTTCTGTATTGGATTTGGAGAGGGCTTGGATGTTTTGTTTTGTTTTAATGGTTGCAGGGCTCCCAAGCGATGGATATAATGGAAGAAAACGCACCCATCCGCAAATAGCAAGCAAAGCAGAACAGAGGCCTGCAAAACAAACGGCTTTCATAATTGCTTTGCTTACCGAAATATCTTAAATGGAAGACAATATAAATGCGGCAATGTCAGCTCGGAGAGCTTTTAATGTTGCTACACTGGATGTTCTTCTCTGAGAGCAGCCAAAATGGGGGTGCAGCAGACATCAGTTCGTGGAATTTCAATCTGACGCTAGGTCCAATAATTCTTCTGTTCCTCATAAGAGGAGGAGGAGGAGGAGGAGGAGGAAGATTCGTATCCCGCCTTTTGCCCAATACTGGGCCTCAACACCATGTTAAGTTCTTAAAAAATAACCCCCACCCCCACCAAAAATCCCAAAACAAATAAGCCAAGGAAGAAACTAGCAATGTTACCTGGGAGCTGTTTCTAAAAAGTGGCAGAAACTAACTGCTAGCCTCCGTACCTATCCTGCTGTCTAAACTTCGCCTCCATTTGTCTCTCTAAATCTCCCCTCCCCACTCAACCAACTTTTTTTCTCTTTCCTATCTATCAGACCTCTCTCTCTCTCTCTCTCTCTCTCTCTCTCTCTCTCTCTCAAATGGATGTACACCATCCATTGCTACAAAGGTGATCTCGATGACAACGCATACTTACCAACTGTATGATGCAAAGTTGGTCAGATGAGGTGTGCGTGTTGGGGTTAAACCACCTATATTATTACTGACTTTCCCCCCTGTTAATTCTCCCCCTCCCATATTGGTCTTTTATAGATGTAGGAAAGGAAAGGAACCTCTCGTGCAAGCACTGAATCATTACTGACTCTTGGAGGGATGCCAGCTTTCGCTGACGTTTTCTTGGCAGGCCTTATAGTGGGGTGGTTTGCCGTTGCCTTCCCCGGCCGTTATTACCTTTCCCCCAGCTCACTGGGTACCAACCTCGGGAGGATGGAAGGCTGAGTCGACCCGAGCCGGCTGCCTGAAACCAGCTTCCGCTGGGATCGAACTCAGGCCGTGGGGAGAGTTTCAGCTGCAGAAACTGCTGCTTTACCGCTCTGCGCCACACGAGGCTCATTTATAGATGTAACACAACCCATTAATAGAACACACTTTGCCAAGAACTCCAGCAAGTAGTTTGACTCCTTTCCCACTGCGCTCCTTGCTACTAAATCATTTATTCAGTGCACAAGTACTGTTAAAGAAATGATCTCAACCCCACGCCCCCCCAAGAGAACGGATGCTCAAGACTATTTTTAATTTGCTTTATCATTGCCTCCAACGATTATGAATGAGTTACCATCTGCTTGTTTCTTCATGGTGTTCATTATGGATTGCATGAAGTCATTCTGTTTGTCCGGGCCAAGCAACAACGAATCCATGGCTTGCTCCTCCAGCACGGTTAACAACATACAGATGCCTAAAACGAAAACAGTCTGACTTTAGGGTCACCCCATAGACCTCATCCACAACCAAAACAAAGTTTAAGTATGTAACTGTGCTTGCTTATATTCAGGGTGGATAAAAATCAGTTTTTGTTTTTTTTAAATACATTTTAAAAAATCGATTTTTTTAATTTAAATCGGATTTGTTTTAATAAAATGCTTTTTGAGGGAAAATCTATCTAAGGATCGTTTTCTATTTAAGATACATTATAGTCCAAAGGTTATTCATCATGAATTAAGGATTAGTTTTTAATTACGTAGCATGAGGCTGTATATTCATGCAATGTTTACATTTTTGGGTAAATGAATTCCATTAATCCATTCACAGTGTCATGCTCTTCCAGAGGTTTCTGTAAGATTATTGGGCAATTTTTCTATCTAGAAGATATGATCACAGATGCTTGGTTTTACAGTTCACAAAACTGTGAATTTGTGTCTGCAGAGATCACAATCCCATTGTGCCTTTGCAAATCTATGTACACAGAACCAACCCCTTTACCTCTTTAAGTGCTGAGTTTCAAAAAATTCAATGAATAGAGTGCACTTTTGGGAGGGGGGGAACCACATGATTAAATCGAGTCTTTCTGAGTAGTGATTTAAATCAAATCCACCCTGCTTACACTCCTTTCAAACTTTAGATTATAAATTTCTTGGGGAAGGGGGGGGGCTGTCTTTGAGAGCTTATGTTATTCAGAGAAGTTCCACAGACACTGATGGCTCTGCTTAATTAAAAATAATGAGACACGCAACAATTACAAACTTAAAAAACGATAAATTTAAAGATAGCAATACTTTGCTCCTGAGGACTAACCTGAGAACATTTAGCAAGAAAAGGAGACCAGTGACACCTTATAAGACTGGCAGGTTTATCGGGGACGCCAGCACAAAAAGATTGCGCACTTCGAAATCAGAAAAACAGGATGTGTGCTTGAATGAGTTAACTTGAGTGATCAAGCGTGCCTTGAAGCCATCAAAACAATGATCTAAGAGGTGTTACGAATCAAATTAACGTGACCTTTTACGTGTGGGCACTTTAGAAGGGAGCAATTCAGCACGGCAACTGGCAATTCTGAGACAGACTCGCTGATGCTTTATTTTTCAGCGCGCTCCCAATTTATCACCTGTGTTTCACTAATGAATTGTCATGAACCGCCCAGAGAGCTTCGGCTATGGGATGGTATAGAAAGGTAAAAAATGAGTAAGTACGGAATGGATGGCCTCCGGATCACGGACGGTGATAGTCCTATGTATCTGGAAGGCATCAGGGTGGGGGGGTGGGAGAGACTGCCTTCTAACAACCCTGTAGAGCAGGCCTGGACAACGCACAGCCTGAAGGTGCCCCCTTTTAAAAGGAAAATGGGTAGTTTGACACTGAATTGCAGGAACAAAAGTGGTGGCTTAAAAACAGCCCATTTTTGCAGTGGGGTGGGTGGGAGAGAGTGCATCGGGACAAGCAGGGAGGGAGGCAACGTCTGGTAGGAACCACCCTTTCTAGAAAGTAAAACGTCATTAACTCCATATTGCACATTGGAGCAGGGGCTGAGATAACCAGCTTGCGAAAGGCTGAGTAAGTTCTGGCTTGCAGCTCAGCCTCTTCAGCGTCCCACTAGCAAGGCAACAGATTTGAAGGCGGTGCTCAGAAGTAAACTACACAACAATGACTTCTTTTTTCGTTTCTCGGCTTTTAAAGTCCCACCACTCATGCTTCATGGGAACCATGAAACGTGTGCGTGGGAACACACCATGCTGGTCCTCTCCTTGGAATGGGACGTGCCTGAAGTCCTTTGAACCATCTCGACTTGTCTGTACTCACCAAGCCAGTAGTTCTTGTGATTGGTGGTGTCGTACAGGTGGGATGGCAAAAGGATGAGTCTCCCCTTCTCGAACACTGAGGAGTTATAGATGTCGGGGTTTTCAAAGAGACCCAGCTCGATGACTTTGAACAAGCAAGTCAGCACTTCTTGGATGTCGTAGTAGTCATCTCGGTCCACCTTCCCCAGGTCCCTGGCTGTCATGATGGCCCACCGACGGATCTGGGGGTTTGAAGGCACGCTAGGAATTACTACCGAAATAAATCAACGGAGTTCATTGGCCGGGTTCGCGCAGGACGGTAAATCCAGGAGTCGCTATCAAGGGTCCTTATTGATTCACTACATTTATATCCTGCCTTTTTCCTCTAAGGAACCCCAGGCGGTGTACATAATCCTCCTCCGCTCCATGTTATCCTCACAACAACCCTGTGAGGCAGGCTGGGCTGAGAGTCTGTGACTGGCCCAAAGTCACCCAGTGGGTTTCCGTGGCCGAGCGGGGACTAGAACCAGGATCTCCCGGCTCCCAGGCCAACACTTTTAGCCACTACACCACACTGGCTCTCCCTTACTGGTAAGAACAAGTGTGAGGGGGTGGCCATTTAAAGCTGCAAGATTTGTAAGGCTGTTTTATCTTTGCTTTGCTGAGTGAAAAACAAAAATACCCTGTTTTGCCTTCCCAAGGGCAAATTATATATAACGCATAAAAGAGATATGAGTGTTTGTGGGGGTAGAGGACCAAAGTAGAACATATCCTGGATCAGATGTGAGCTTCTTCTCACACAGAGGAAGACCCGTTATGGACGCTTCCTGGTTCCTACCGAAAAACGACGGCCCCTGACAGAGGTATGGAGAGCGGCACCTGCCCTTCTGAGTTCTGTATTTTAAGCCAGGGAAAACGAAACAAAAGGGAACATCGAGGCGCCTTACCACTTCGTTGGGGTGGACCATGAGCAGGTAGATCCCCGGATGCTTGCCCGTCACTTGATAGGGGTAGTTGATTTGCTCCATTTTACAAAGGGCCTCAACGCAGAGCTCGCCTGCAATTCAAAGAGGGGAACGCCAAGGTCAAGAGGAGCAAGAAGCAGCAGGCGCAAGCAGGGTAACAAGCAAGGCGTTCAAAAAATGATTAAATCCGTCGGGTGTGTGTGTGTGTGTGTGTGTGTGTCCCGCAGTCCAGAAGCAGAATGGTTAGGCAGCCCAAAAGGTCAGGAAACAGAGCATGAGTTGCATGGCACAGTTCAGGAGACCAGACGCACAGGAAAGGCAAGGTGGGGCGAGTTGTTCCAACGCTGGTTGGGTTTCCAGGGAAAGCTTTTAAGCCCAGAGCTGCTGGACCCCACCCAGAGCTCAGCTGCCGTCCTCAGAGCTCCCTTTCCAGCGCCCTACCCCTAAGGAGTCCCTTTCTCCTGAGGAGACCTTTCCTGGCGTCGAGCACTTCTTTGCACAGGAGCCCTACTGGCCTATCACTGGAGGAGGGCTGGGATCCTGCGCAAGTGCAGGAGCAGCTATCACGCCCACATACGAGAGGCAAGCAGAACAGCCCTTGCAGGTGCCTTTTCCGACCCCCTTTTCAGCTTTAAAGTAAATGGGGAAACATTCAGTGCATGCGCAACACCATCTCTGCACATGCGCGAATTCCAGCAAGTGGCACAGCAGGTTGTAGACTGCTGGGTCGGGTATAGGGGGGTGCTTAAAAAAAAAAGTCTGTCCAAGACACACGAGATGTTGGATGCTTCTGGGTCTCTGTCTTGCTGAGCACCCAGGCAGGGGAAGAGTGCTGCACCGCCCCCGGGCCAAGATGTACCAGATACTCACTGAGACGCTCATGAAGCAGCAGGTAGGGGTACTTCAGTATTTCCAGCAAAGGCATCCGGAGGTTCTTCTCGAAGTCCGAGACAGTGTAACAGCACAACGGCGTTTCCCTGTCCTCTTCCACAAGGATGAGGTCGTCATCTTCCTTCATGAATTTCTCAAACTGGGTAATAAGGCGGGCGGTTTCCAACTCCCACAGGACCTGCAATTAAAGTGCATCCTCATCATCCTCACCACCAGGGAATTCTAGAATACAAATCTCTCAGAATTTGTGAAGACGGGCAGGAGTAGGGGTGATCCATAGAAATAATAGTAGTAGCAATAGTACTAGTAGCAGTGCATATAGTTTATAATAATAGTAGTAACAACAACAACTTATTTCTTACCCGCCTCTCCACTTGGATCGAGGCGGGGAACAACAAATATAAAACACATTAAAAACTGATTAAAAACATAGCATACATGATTAAAACATCCTTAAAACATCCTAAAATTCCACTGGATAGGCCTGCCGGAAGAGACTAGTCTTTACGGCTGTCTTAAACTCTGAGAGAGCTAAGCTGATGAATCTCCTCCGTCAGGCCATTCCACAGTCTGGGAGCAGCAGAAGAAAAGGTCCTCTGGGTAACAGTTGTTGCTAGCTGAAGTAGATTCTTCCCAGAGGACCTGAGTGTGCGGGGCGGATTGTACGGGAGAAGCGATCCCGCAGGTAGCCTGGACCCAAAACCATGTAGGGCTTTAAAGGTGATAACCAACACTTTGTACTTCGCCCGGAGACTAATTGGCAGCCAGTGAAGAGATTTTAAGGCTGGTGTGATGTGGTCCCCCCTAGGTGTACCAGTGACCAACTTGGCTGCCATATTCTGGACTAATTGAAGTTTCCGGACTAGGCACAAAAGTAGCCCCATGTAGAGCGCATTGCAGAAGTCGAGCCTCGAAGTTACCAGCGCGTGCACGACCGTCTTTAGGTCTTCCAACTCTAGGAAGGGGCGCAGCTGGCGTATCAGCCAAAGCCGCTAGTAGGCACTCCTGGCCGTCGCATCTACCTGGGCTGTCATATAAGACTGCAGGAGAGCCCTTGAAGGAGAATGAGCATACAAAAACCAAGGAGTACAGATTCCTTGATTTGCGATGGGGAGGATGTGAAAAATTAGGGTCCGAAATTGCGTCCCGTTACAGTCGGTCTGAACCAGTAAGAGGGACCACTGACTCAGAACTACAACTGAAACTCATTAACCAGCTTACGGAAGCACGATATTTGATGCAAGGGCCGTGGACAAATAAATAATAAAAGCAACAAAAAGCATAGGTGAAGTTACAGTTTGGGACCAGGTTATCCGAAAGACTGTCTGCACCTGTATGGCCGTGCCCAGGTTTTAAGGTCAGCACATTTGAGGCCCTGCTCTCCGGCCCACCGGTGAGAGCTGTGAGATTGGAAAGCACCAGGGACAGGGCCTTTTCTACTGTGGCCCCACATCTTTGGAATGCCCTCTCCCAGAAAGTGTGCGTGGCCCCTCCTTGCTGGCGTTGAGGACGGTTTCAAATACTTCTTTTAACTGAGGTTTTATCTGCTGTTGCTGTTGTATTGGCTTTTGTCACGTCCTACATATTGAACGTTGTTCACTGTTTTTATGGTTTCTTTTGTACTTTGAAGTGTGCTGTAACCTACTTTTGGAGTGTTTTTACCTTGAAAAGCGTGTTAGGAATTGAATAACAACAACAACAAGAAGGTCCTACGTCAATGACGTTATAGCACCCTGCTACACTCCCCTGGAACTCATCTATTTGAAAGCTACACGATTCAAACTCATTCTAAATTTAAAGCAGTTCACAGGTAACAATGTCTTGAGTGACATGGGATTGTGGTTTGTGTGTGTGTGTGTGTGTGTGTGTGTGTGTGTGTGTGTCTGTCATCAGTCAAGGAACACAGAGAGAAAGGAAGAGAGACCATCATTCCTAACTTCCCCTAGCTCCCAAATAGGTCTTTGTACTACTCAGTGTTGGGAATTAATTCCCAACCACCACCATTTTCATTTACTCATTCCCCCCACCCCAGTGGAAAACATAATCAGTGTCCCGTAATGCCTCATTATTTCTCCCAGCGTTGTTATAACTTCATCGGGTGCTGGGCCGTCAAACAACGCCCCCAAACCCCCTTATCAGCCGAAGTCTCACAGATGCAGCTGCTGTGGACAAGGAAGGCACCAGAGAGCCAACACTTTCCACTACTGTCTCCCATCTTGGCTGATCTGGGGATCCCAGGACCCCTCTGGGACTGGCAAGATTTAGGGAGGGGTGAGGGAAGAGAACAACACTTGAAACCTTAAGCCTCGCAAGGGAAACGCAGGACATCAATGTAATAAAATACTGACTTGTCAGATTGACAATACATTTACAAGTATTCAAGTCGAAATAACTGACAAGCAAAACTTTGGGATTTGTTTGAATATCCAATTCGAAAAAACTACCCGAAGTATGCTTTGTTGATACCCACCCCTGCCCAATCATATATTTTATTTCAACTACGCTTGGAAAAAGCCGTTTAAGATATTTATCCAATTTGTAAAACAGGGAATGCTTAAAAAAAAACACCTTTACTAAATCTAAGTCAAATAAACATGCCAAATGAGATCTCCATCCATTAAGGGTAGCAGAACATTTTCCAGGAAGCGTCCTGGACAATTTTCCAATCCAACATTTTCTGTGAATCCCATATCTATCACAGCAGCTCACAGGCTAATGGAACTTCCCTGGACCCTATAAAGCAAGGGTGCAGAATTTTAGGCCTGGGGGGTGGGGGGCTAGGTCAGGCCTGCCTGGGATCCCAATCCAGCCCCCCAGGTTGCCCCAGATGACGAAGCTTCCTTCCCCTAACCCATGACAAAGTGTCGGCACACAAGCACGTTAAGCACCCGTGTGAGTTTAGCTACAAGGTGAGGACACCCTTGTTGACTCTTGCCTCCCTTCTCACAGTAGGCGACTGTAAATAAATAACTATAAAGAAATTCGCTACCTTCTTCTAGTAAACAACTGAAGTTTTCCAAGTAAGGAAGGAAAGGAACCTCTCGTGCAAGCACTGAGTCATTACTGACTCTTGGAGGGATGCCAGCTTTCGCTGACGTTTTCTTGGCAGGCCTTATAGCGGGGTGGTTTGCCATTGCCTTCCCCGCCGTGATTACCTTTCCCCCAGCTCACTGGGTACTCATTTTACCGACCTCGGGAGAATGGAAGGCTGAGTCGACCCGAGCCAGCTGCCTGAAACCAGCTTCCGCTGGGATTGAACTCAGGCCGTGGGGAGAGTTTCGGGTGCAGAAACTGCTGCGTTACCGCATAGCGATAAAATAAAATAAAAAACAGTTATGAAGTGTCACATGGATGACTATCTGCCAGCGGGACAGAGTTCACGGGTGAGTGCTCGGTGTAATGAGCTCCTGGCTCTTGGGGAACGAACTTGTTCCCTTGAAACCGAGGTTACTGACCTGGAGAAGTGAAGAGAGGCAGAGAGTTTGATGAATGAGGCGTTCAGGGACCCCATAGCAGTGTCCCAATCCGTGGAGAGAGAATGGGGGTCTCAGGGAAGGAAGGACCCTTAGCCTGATCCAACCTGGCTCTTATGTGCGTAGTGACTGGCTTGATCTGACCTTGAAGCTAAGAAAGGCTGGTGTTTGGGGGCTCTAGCCCTGGTTTTGGCTGCGCTGCACAGCCTGCCTACCCTGACGCCCTCGCGATATTGTGGGGCTATAACTCAAAAGCAAATTACCTCATGCAACGACGGCACCTCATCCCTTGCTTTGTGGTACTCCTCCACACACTCCTGGCAGTAACAGAGGTCATCACTGGCTGCTTCAAATTCCTTTGGGGGCAGTGTACTGGAAGCAAAGCTTCTTATTAACTGGATGGCGACCGGACCACCAGGCGTGCACCAGTAACACGTACTCATTCTGTAAAGAGAAGGGAAAGAGGGGGGGAAAGGTTATTTGAGGACACTGAAGTGACAGAAATATCCTGACCCACGTTCAGCGCATTACCCCAAGTTTCTTCGACCAAACTGGTTTATTATTATTTTTTTAAAAAAAGGAGGAGGAATGAGGACGCTGTGAACCACCCAAACACCAGGGAAAGTCAGACAGACAATCTCAACTGCATAACAAGGCATCGCTGCCTGAATACCCTTAAAATCACGGTTTCAAAAAGGATTACAAATGTAAACCAGATCAAAACAACCAGTGAAATGTAGAGGTTAATAGAACCCTGTGTGGACAGGAAAGTCCCTGGTGTAAAATCACCTTCAGCAATGAACTTCACGAATCACCACGGTTCTCACCTCAGCCACCACTCCATTTGAATTATGGCAATAATAATAATAATAATAATAATAATAATAATAATAATAATGTTCTACCTTACAAGGTTATTATTGCCAAGCAATACTGTAGATCTATATGAAGAACATTAAAATGTGCTATACAAACACCAAGTAATATTATTCCCTACAGCGTTTACCTTCTATATGGAAAACAGTGTATACCTAAGCTTTCTACCTTAGCATAGCAGTTTGAAGCTAAAACAATGGTTCAGTTCAGACATCATGCCAAATCTGCAAGGCCTGGGTTAAAGAGTGACCTACCCACTTTCTTTTTCTGTCTCCAGTGACATCGGGAGGAAACGATGGCCTCAGCTATCACTTGTCAACTGAGATTCCACACCAAACCATGGTTTGCAAACCCACTTCAAGCCACGGTTTCACATTCTAGTTTGCCAGCCAATCGCAAGCCATGATTTGCCCACTCAGAACGGCATGCCAAATCGTAGTGACACGGCCTCTCAAGGGCCTTCTTGGTGGCTGCTCCCAATCTTTGGAACTCCCTGCTGAGGGAGGCTAAGTTTTCTCCCTTTCTGCTGTCCTTGCAAACTCTGGCATCTAAACTGGTCTGTTGCCAAAGAAGGTTCTGTTGGGTGGCCCGTTATTGTGGGTTCTAATTGCGCTTTTCACAGAATCATAGACTAGTAGAGTTGGAAGGGGCCTATAAGGCCATCAAGTCCAACCCCCTGCTCAATGCAGGAATCCACCCTAAAGCATCCCTGACAGATGGTTGTTTCATTTATTAGTTCTTATTATCGTTTGAATCAAGTTTTCTTTTAATCCTGCTTTTATTATGGTTAGCTGCCTTGAGCACCATTCTCAAATAAGTAATAAAAGAAATAATAATAAACTGTGTCTGAATTGAACTTGAGGTTAGGATCCAAAAAGGCCCTTAGGAGTGTAAAGCAGGCTTAGGGGCAGCTCAAGGACACCCCCAGCCACCCCGAGAAGCAGTACGAGCTGCATGGTTCTTTGGCCCGTGAATATTCCCCCGGAAGTCTTCTACATCACGAAACAGACGAAAGAACTTAAACTGACGTTAAGTAGAACTAAACACGCTTATGATTGCTCCCATTTACTGTGCCAAACGTTAAGCTGAAAAGCAGTTTTAAGAAATCCATTCCCCCTGCACTCCTCACCCACAGGACACCACCAAGGCCAAGGTAACAGAGAGGGGGTGTTGAGGAGAACATCCAAACTTCCATCTTTTGTTATGGATCCTCAATACACACCGTTCACTGCTTCTGGAACATACGTGTTTTAAGCTAATTAAAATCCTTCCTCGGTAAATGATATCTGCCGATAAGGCTAGCCGGGCTGCCGAAGAGGCACATTCTCTGGTGGAAGGGGCCAGGCTGCTTCGCCCAGGATGGTGACGCATCCAAGTAGCAGCGGCGCTGCGTATTTCCAAAATATTGCAAGCATTCCCCCTTTTCTGGTTCCCAGCAACCCCAGGGGCAACTTGCGGTCCAACCTTGCAACTTTCGCATGACCTGCTGAGCCTAATTTGAATGTCCACAGACCCCTCCTACCCCACCGCCTCTCGGGATTCTGAACATGCAGAAACTGTGCCCTCAGCAAGCCAGGCTTTCTCCTCCCCACCCACTCCACCGCCAAACTTGGTTTTTTTTTAATGTTTTGCCTGATGGAGAGACCACAAAAGCACGCACTTCTTCTGGTGGGCTTAATAAAGGCATTACAGTAATGTGCATTTTGGAATTTTTCTAACAATTAACACAGAGATACTTGCGGCGGGTGGGTGGGTGTTTGTAACTTTCTTCTGTTTTTGCCTTCGGACGGCAGCTATCTTGGCTACATCACAGCTCACTCCTGTTATTTCACGCCACCCTTTTCTCACTCCCTGCCTTTCCTCAGGAACTCGCTCTTTCCTGAAAACCGCACCTCTCCCGCCGAGTTTAAACAGCATTTAAAAAAACATACTTCTTCTCCCAAGCCTACGCTCTGTCTTTCCTTCTCCTTACCTCACAAATGCGCCATTATTTTTTTTTTAGAGAAGAAGCCTAAGGCTTGTTCTTTTCAATGTAATCATTACACAGTGCCTAGATTTGAGGCACTTCATAAATCACGATAACAGGAAGACAAAACCCGGCACTTGACGTTTACCAAACACATCTAATACTGCTGTTCCTTTCCCCATACGTTACCCCGTAAAACCGGCATCGCCAAAACCAGCAAGCAATTCTAGCGTCTTCTCAATTCCAAACTCTTGCCAAAACATTGCGCAAAAGCGTCTTGCATTGCGACAGAACTCGTTTCCAGGAAAACAATATTACCACCACTGAAGCAATGCAACATCTGTCCTCAAAGTGCCTTCGAGGGTTCACCTACCACTATGTTGACAAGGGTTGCAGTGTGCTTTCGTTTTAAATCCCTCATGCATGCAGGAAATCTCCCAGAGGGAGTGTCAAGTTTCTAGCTCTTGAAGGGGGTGTAAGGGTAGCTGTAGGTGGAAAAACAGGGAATTGATGATAATCCTGGGCAAGGCCGCGCCCCCATGGGAAAGGCTCACCGGCTCCAAGAAAGGAAAACCTGCCAGGATAGAAAATCCTAAAAGTAAGGAGGAAGGCGACGGCAGGGTTTAGAGTTGTGAGAGGGTCTGCACAGGAATTCCTACCTCCCCCACAGAAAGAGGGCAGAAGGGGTCGCCTCCTCCCACAACTGGGGCTCTGGCACTTTAAGCTGCAACACCACAGGAATCTACATCTGTTGCAGCGCAGGTGGAGAACCACTGTGAAAAATGTTTGCGCTTAAGCCAAGCTTTTCCTGCTTGCAGCAACAATGAACGGCACGTTACGCCGTGTTGTACAGCCGTAATTAAAGGAAGCAGAAACGAAAGAGGAAAGCAAAGAAGGTAATTGACTTCCACAAATCCTAACAGCAAGTTTTCTTCTCCTTCCGGCCCCCCACCCGCTTCTCTGTGAATTGCAGAGAAAGGGAGGGAGGGAGGGAGAGTTATCAGCTGACCAGGAAAAAACAGCCCAGTCATCTTTTCATCTTTATGGCCCGTTGCAGAAAGGTGAGGGGAAAGCTATGGTGCTGGGGGTGGGGGTGTTGCTGGAGAGGGGGACTATGTCCTGTGGCTGCCGGACAGCTGCTTCACTGACTTTTAAATTTTATTTTACAAGGTATTCCTTTACAGATAGCTGTGAGACGCGTGATTTACTGGACCGGGAAGACGGTCAAGCAAAGATAGCAGCTGCGGCCTGTAAAGGCGATGAAGGGTGTTCCTGCCTGCCAAACACATTTGTTTTTTTCTGGGGCACCGTAGAAAGGAGGGAGAGCAGGTGAGTGGCTTCCTAGGGCCCCTGCCGCTGAGAGCGCCCTTGCTGACTCCTCCACACCTGCCCTTCTCTTTTCTAGAAAGGCAATCTGAACTCAAGGGTACGCCCCACGCCCCCAGGGCCGCATGCTGGTGGTGGTGGTGAGTGCACCCACGCTACCCACTTCCTCATTTGCCGGGGGGGGGGGTTTCTTTCCTGCACAAAAGCAGTGGCACACCTCTTCCCCAAAGCTTAGCACCTTTCCTTCCTCAGAAAGCCAGTCCCCGTGTTTGAGAAGCACTCTGCCTGCCGCTTGGCCAAGGCACTCCGGAAATGGCCCCGTCCCAGCTGAAGCGGCAGGTGAGAGTGTCAGAGCCCAGTCAAAGAGGCCGGCGGTGCTCAGCGTTACTTGGGAGAAGCTTGGAAGCCGGGCGGAGCAGAGGTCAGGTCCAACTTATATTTGTCTGCTTAAAAGAACGAGCGACAACCAGAGCCTGTGTCCAGTCCTCTAGGAGGGTGTGGGGGACAGCCTTACCCAACAGTGACACACACACCCCAGATGTTTTGGACTTCAACCCCCATCAGACCCAGCCGGCATGGCCAATGGTGAGGGTTGATGTGAGTTGTAGTTCAAAGCATCTGGTGAGTGCCAAGTAGGGGAAGGGCTGGTACAGAGGAATGGAAACGTGTTAAGTGTGTCCTCTTGTGAAAAATGACCCAACTCTGGCAGAGGAGCACTCTGTGCAGGTGATGACCACAACTGTTAGCTTTAAGGACAGATTTGCCATGTCTTTCCTATCAAGCCTGCTTTATGTTTTCTGCATTACTTGCATAAGGCTCACTTGTATGTGTGTGTACACCACACCAGGCCAAAAAACAACGAACCACTCATTCCATATATAAGGACAGGTGACAAATAACACCTGTGGCATCCCTGATATAACCCTAAGATTTTAAAGTTAACACAACTAACAGAGGGCTGGAGAGCAAGCAAAACCAAAATGTGTATGGCGGAGGGGGGGGGATCTTCATGAACTTCACAATAATTTACAAGAAACCACTCGTAGATTCCAGATAAGAAAATACTTTTTCCAGTTTGGAAACAAGAAATGTGTCGGCCGGCCCAAGGCTTGAAAGCTGAAAGTTCTGGGGCAGCCATGATGGAGTATGGTGGATAGCAGTTGTGGAAAGACCCAGTTCTGTGCAAGCTGCTTAGAAATTCTGCAGAATCTTAGAGACAACCAAAGGGTGCCCTTGGCCTCTGGCCTGGTGCGGAGAGCAAAGAACACTCCGTATGTACAAAGATGCCAAAGGAACAGCAAGAGGCATCACTGCAGATGTTGGAATAACTTGGAATGCTGATGAAAGAAGATGCAGATGTGATATGTGCTTACGAAGCCATGCAGAGACAACGGGCCCGTTCAGAACACACCTTAAACCATGGCTTAAAACACGATGGTTAAGCTAGAAAGCCAGGCCGTGTCAGAAGACACCTTAAACCATGGCTTTAACCATGGTGAATAAGGCTTTTTGCTTTATTCACCATCGTTAAAGCCATGGTTTAAGGTGTCTTCTGAATGGGGCCAATGGAAATAGCACTGGTGACTTCTTCCCTAGGAAGATTATAGAGTATGCAGGGTAGAACAACGTGCGCTCCCACATGCTTCATTATCAAATTATCTTGAGATGTGAATTGATCCCACCTCTGATCAACATAAAAAAGATCAGTTTTAGAGAGGAAGAGGAGGAGGAGTCCATACACGTCACTTCATTCCACTTCTCCATTATTTTATCCCTCCCTTTCTCCTTCTCCCTTGCTCTTTCTGTTGTTCCAGTTCTGTTGGTAATGAAAAGATCCATGACCCACTGGACTGGATCGACAGATATGAATTTTGTCTATCATAGCGGAATAGCCGAATAGTCAACTTACAGGCTGCCTGGGAGGAATCTGTAAGCATAGAATTACTATTCAAATTGCTTTGTTAAAGACATTTCAATGCCATTCTTATGGTAAACCATATATTGGTTGTTGGGTTTTTGGTTTATTCATTGCTTTCATATGTTCTCCTCTGAGCAGTTATAGTATTTTTCTAAATACTAACATTGCTGTTTCTGTCTCCAAGTTAATAACATTTTCTATAAGAAGACAATATTATTTTTAGGCATTGTGTATCAATAAACTAACTGATTCGTTTCAGTTAAAGTCCTGAATCTGTGGTCTTTTACACTGGTCATGCTTTACCCTCTGAGCCACTGGGACAGTTCAGACAACACGCTAAGCCATGGTTAGGCCTCTAACCCTTTTGCAGCAAATGGTTAGGAAGCGTGTTTAAACGGTGGTTATGTAGCCACCATGGTTAGGAATGGTTCACATGACACGCTAAGTCATGGTTCATACAACACGCTAAGCCATAATGTTTAGCTCAAACGTTTAACCACCTTGGCTTAGCAGGTCATCCGAACAGGGTGACAGGGCCACTGAGTTCCAACAGCATAAATCCAACCCAAGGTAAGACCGCCAAATTAACACTGTTTCCCTGACCAAGAAATTAACCTCAGAGCAATGCTGAGAGTGGCAAATCTTAATTTCTAGACCACTAGAGGCAGATAGACAAGGAGACCGTCTGTTGCAGAAACTCTAGAGATTAGTTACACAGAGGAAATGAGCAAGGACGTTTCACAGATAAATCGCTGAGCAGGATTAGGTGAGAGAGGAAAGGGGGATTCTGTTATGATGGACAACATCTGATGAATCAGCTGCATGTGGTGAAGTAGGGCCCTTGCTGAATTACATTTGGTAGTCTCTAAGGTGCTACAAGAGAAAAATAAGAGAGAGAGCGAAACAGAGTGAGGCCCTCTTTGATGGGCCACTGGTATCAGGAGAGGGTCCTTATGCTCACATCCTGCTCGTGGAGTTCCTGTTGGAATCTAGTTGGCCACTGCGGGTACAGAACGTTGGACTACATAGGCCTTTGGTCTGATCCAGCACGGATTTTCTTATCTGAGTTGGGTTTTTTTGCCAACCCGGCCCCAGCTTGCATCCCTGCCATGGATAGCTGTTCCAGGACTGGGAGCCCCACTCACTCCTTGCTACCCAGCTGCCACTGCCAAAGGCCATGAGAGGGAAAGGAAGCAGCAGGAAGCAGCACACACACCCCCCCAATCTGGCCATGACGAAGCTCCAGCAAAAAGCCCCACCCCTCCCAGCACCTACTACTACCGCTGAGGCCCTGGCAGAACAATAGGAGTTAAAATCCTGTAAATAAATTAATTAATAAAATGGAGCGGGGAGAAAATCAGCCTCCTCTGTGTGTTTCTGGAGAAGGGGAAGTCAATATTATGGGGGACTCCTCCGCGTGTGCGCATATGGGGGGGAAACAAAAATATAGGGCAGTACACATGCGTATGGCAGGAGGTGAAACACTTCCTTGTATCATAGAATCATAGAATAGTAGAGTTGGAAGGGGCCTACAAGGCCATCGAGTCCAACCCCCTGCTCAATGCAGGAATCCACCCTAAAGCATACCTGACAGATGGTTGTCTAGCTGCCTCTTGAAGGCCTCTAGTGTGGGAGGGCCCACCACCTCCCTAGGTCACTGATTCCATTGTCGTACTGCTCTAACAGTCAGAAGTTTTTCCTGATGTCCAGCTGGAATCTGGCTTCCTGTCACTTGAGCCTGTTATTCCGTGAACTGCACTCTGGGAGGATCGAGAAGAGATCCTGGCCCTCCTCTGTGTGACAACCTTTTAAATATTTGAAGAGTGCTCTCATGTCTCCCCTCAATCTCCTCTTCTCCAGGCTGAACAGGCCCAGTTCTTTCAGTCTCTCTTCATAGGGCTTTGTTTCCAGACCCCTGATCATCCTGGTTGCCCTCCTCTGAACACGCTCCAGCTTGTCTGCGTCCTTCTTGAATTGTGGAGCCCAGAACTGGACGCAATACTCTAGATGAGGCCTAACCAGGGCCGAATAGAGAGGAACCAGGACCTCACGTGATTTGGAAGCTATACTTCTATTAATGCAGCCCAAAATAGCATTTGCCTTTCTTGCAGCCATATCGCACTATTGGCTCATATTCAGCTTGCCATCTACAACAATTCCAAGATCCTTCTCGTTTGAAGCATTGCTGAGCCAAGTATCCCCCATCTTGTAACTGTGCCTTTGGTTTCTATTTCCTAAATGTGGAACTTGGCATTTCTCCCTATTAAATTTCATTCTGTTGTTTTCAGCCTAGCACTCCAGCCTATCAAAATCACTTTGAAGTTTGTTTCTGTCTTCCAGGGTATTAGCTATCCCACCCAATTTTGTGTCATCTGCAAATCTGATCAGCGTTCCCTGCACCTCCTCGTCCAAATCATGAATAAAAATGTTGAAGAGCACTGGGCCCAGGACTGAGCCCTGCAGTACCCCACTCATTACCTCTCCCCAGTTTGAGACGGTTCCATTGATAAGTACCCTTTGAGTCCGATTCTGTAGCCAACTATGAATCCACCTAATAGTTGTTCCATCTAGCCCACTTTTAGCTAGTTTGTTAATCAGAATATCATGGGGCACTTTGTCAAAAGCTATGTGGGGGGTGAGAAGGGAGGGTAAGCATGTGTGGAGGAATAATTTGAGTATATGGGGTCAACTATGCAGAGAACTCGACTCTATTGGGTCAACTATATATGGGACTGACTATATGCGGGGACTGAATGTATGGGGTTGGATTATATATGGGGGAAGTCAACTATATGGGGGTAGAATATATGGGGGTTGACTATATATAGGGAATTTGACTATATGAGATTAACTATATATGGGGGTTCGACTATATATGGGAGGGCCAATCATTTATGGAGGACTTGACTCTATGGGGTCAACTGCAGATGGGGAACTTGACTTATGTGGGGAGAAGACTAAATGCGGGGGCCGAACATATGGAAGAGTCAGCTATATGGGGAAGTCGACTCTATGGGGTCTGCTAAATAAGGGGGTCGAATATATGGGGAAGTCGATTCTATTCAAGAGTAATTTAGTCCTCCATCTATGTTAATGACTTATAATTTTGTTGTGTATTTTAAATGTTTTTTTTTAAACATTTCTTTTCCTAGGTTTTACAATGTATGTTTTAAACTTTGTAAAACCGCCTTGAGACCCAGTATTGGGCAAAAGGGCGGGATACAAATAAATAAATAAATAAATAAAATATGTGGTCTGCTAAACAAGAGAGTAGAATATAAGGGGAAGTCAATTCTATGGGGTCTGCTAAATAAGAGAGTTGACTCTATGGGGAAGTGGCCTCTATGGGGTCTGATAAATAAGGGGGTCGCCTCTATGGGGAAGTGGCCTCTATGGGGTCTGCTAAATAAGGGGGTCGCCTCTATGGGGTCTGCTAAACAAAGGGGTCGCCTCTATGGGGAAGTGGCCTCTATGGGGTCTGCTAAATAAGGGGGTCGCCTCTATGGGGTCTGCTAAACAAGGGGGTCGCCTCTATGGGGAAGTGGCCTCTATGGGGTCTGCTAAATAAGGGGGTCGCCTCTATGGGGTCTGCTAAATAAGGGGCCCGAATATATGGGGGTGCGTGTGGACTATATGTGGGGGAGTCTCCAACGTGGGTCAACTATAGGGGGGGCCTGTTGAGGGGTGGGGAAGTGGGCGAAAAGGGCGCTTGCTGGAGGGGCTGCCTGAGGTAACTCCGGGCGAGCTGTGGGCAGTAGAGCTCCGGCTATCGGGCGGTATAGAAATGTAATACATAAATACATAAGCGGCGGAGGGCGCGCGTCCCTCCCTCCCTCCCTTCCTCCCTCCCCGCCTCAGCGTCTCTCTGCCCCCCTCCCCCTCCCCTCCGCCCCCCCTCACCTCCTTCTCCTCCGGGGCGCAGTCTCCGGGCCCAGCCGCTGCCATGGGCCCGCCCGCAGGCTCGGGCTCTGCTCCTGGGCTCCCCCTCCTCCTCCTCCGTCTTCTCCTTCTGCTTCTGCCTCTGCCGCCGCCGCCGCCGCCTGCTCTGCTCTCCGGCCGGGCCTCGCGCCAGGCGCCGGGCCACTCACTTTCGTTTCCCTCACACCGAGACTTCCGGCGCAGCTGGCCCCGCCCACTCCCCATAACGGAAAAGGAGCCCGCGCGCTGGCGGCCACGCCCCCTCCCCGCCGCCCCTGTGGCCACGCCCTTCTCCCTAGAGCTAGTAAAAGTGCAGAAGGACACGCCCCCTCCTCACTCGACGCAATGCCGAGACCCCTCCCCGCCTCTGACCTGACCCACAGGTGTGTGGGGAAGGTGTGCGTAGAAAGCAATGCAGAAATCCTGGTGTGGTAGTGCTGGCCTGGGAAGACCCAGGTTCTAGTCCCCACTCGGGCTGGCTGGCTTGGGGCCAGGCCCTGACTCTCAGCCTGTCCTGCCTCGCAGGGCTGTTGTGAAGGTAACGTGGGCAGGAGGAGGACCATGTTCCTTGCAAAGGGTGGGAAACGGATTTATTTATTCTGGTAAGAAATAAATATATTATTATTATTATTATCATCTCACATGGTCCTCCTCCTCCCAATGTTACCTTCACAACAACCCTGCGAGGCAGGACAGGCTGAGAGTCTGGCCCCAAGCGAACAACGGACAGCAAAAGCACAAAACGGAGACTCCGCCCCGCTCGCTTTAAAAGCAAAGCCCAAAACCCAAACAGGAAGTTGGGCCGGAAGTGTGCGTGGGACGCTCTAGCCCCTGCCTCTCTATGCTTCCCCCCCCTGACAACAGGAAATGACGCAGGCGGAAGCGGAAGCTTGGTAGTCGCATGGTTGGCCTGGATGTGAGAGGTGGGCGCTATGGCTGCTCCTGAGTGGATCGGGGCGGTTTTGGGGGGCTATTGGGATTTGTGGGGTGCTCCTTGATCAGGTATTGGTTGATCTGTAGTATTTATGGATTATATTTTGAGCCTGCCTAATAACCCATAGTTTCTGGGCGGATTGCAGTTAATTGTTGATGCTCATTATCCCTTTCCTTTTAAAAATGAATAAATTGGGCTTTGTAGAGTGCTTATTATTAAAGGTTTTTGAATTTTATTTTGAACAAGTGTTTTCTGAGCGGATGGCAAGCAGTTATTTATTATAATCACCCCCTTTCTTTTTTATAAATAAATTGGGGTTTGTGGGGTTCATGTAATTTGCGGTTGGGTAGTGCTGGAGGTGGATTATTCCCAGCTGCCAACAGCCCTGTAAGGTAGCCTTCCCCTCAACCTATTGCCCTCCAGATGTTTTGGACTTAGTTATTTATATTGATGTATTATTTATTTAAGGATTTTTATCCCGCCATTCAGCCAAAAAAGGCGGCTTACAAAAGTATTTCTTGACAGTCCCTGCCCACAGGCTTACAATCTAAAAAACATGACACAAAAGGAAAGGGGATTGGGTGGGAGGAGGAGGAGGAGGGGGGAAAGGAAAGCAAATTCAGGCACTAGTTACAAAGTTCAGCAGTGACAGTTGACAGCAGGAGGGAGGGGGCTCTCAGCTGGAGCTGGACCCAGGCAGGATGGAGAGGTGCCTGGCTGCTGCTTCCTCCCCCATTGATGGCCTCTGACTTCAATTCCCATCAGCCCCAGGCAGCATGGGCAGTGGGATAGGAACATTGAGTGTTGCAGCCCCAAACATCGAGAGGGCACCAGGTTGGGGGGGGGGGGAAGGCTACCTTACAAGGTTGTTGTGAGGTGGTCAGTATTATTACCTGCTCAGTATTGCAGATGGCGGGGAGGGGAGGCTTTTGGGAGTCCTTGGCAGAAATGACATTTCAGCTTACGGGTTTGTAGCTCAATATTTTAAGGTTCAATTCTATGCATGCTTAGACAGAAAGTCCCAGCATTCCCTAGCCAGGAGTGTTCATGGGGGATGCTATCATAATAGGATTTATTTGGAGTAGAAAGTGGGCAGATAGCTTTGAGGGTTCACCACTGCTCCGTCATTCAGAATGTTTAACTGATGTGTTGTTTGTTTAGGGTTTTGTATGTGTCTGGTACTCTTTGGGGGCATTTGAATTGAGTGCTTCTTAGTGTAAAGGTGGGATAGAAATCGCTCTCTTAGATAAGTCGCTCTTCTTCTCTTCTAGTTCAAACTAGTCCGTGCACATTATCTCCATAATCTTTGGAACGGATTTATATTAGTAATTGTATGATGCAATTGCAGAGCTGATTCTGAGAGAGGGGTTTTAGAGCTGATTCCCCGTAAAAGAGGAAAGTATTGAAGCCCCATGTAGGTTGGCTTATAGGAGTGCAAATTTAACATCTGTGACCAGGAAGAAACTTGAATGCTAGATGCTAAAAAGGTAGAATAATTCAGCCTTCCCCAACCTGGCACCCTCCAGAAGGGTTAACATTAGAGCCCAATGGAGTCATCCCATGAAACTGATTGGTGGGAGATTCAGGACAAATAAAAGGAAAGGCTTCTTCACGCAGTGCAGAGTTAAACTATGGAATTCATTACCAGACGATGTAGTGATGGCTTTAAAAGGGAGTTAGACAAATTCCTGGTCAAGAAGGTGTTCAATGGCTACTAGTTGTGATGGTACTATGCTATCTTAAGGATCAGAGGTGTTCCCCATTTATTTATTACATTTTATTTATTACATTTATATACTGCCCCATAGCCGAAGCTCTCTGGGCGGTTTACAAAAAAATTCACTAAAACGTTCAATTAATACAGCCTGGTAAGCACAGAACCTGAATTCTACAGAGATAACACATCCACTAAAAAGGCCCTCATGAAATTACCTTTTAAATGCAGGAGCACACCTTCACAATGGCCGTAGCTGATAACTTTCTAAGAATGTGAGAATCAAATGGCAAAACATGTGGATCTTTCAACGTAAGGTGTGTGGAGTGACTGAAAATTTTACCACATTCCAAAACAAACCCAGAGTGTTTCCATACTCTGTGCATTCTCATATTCATTAAGACCGGCTTCATCATCAAATAGTGCCCTAGAATGAGTGCATTTAATGCTCTCTCTGTGTTATGGACATTGATATTATAAGCTTTGCTATCCAAGCGAGGCGTTTTTCGCACATTGAGCATTTATAAGGACTCTTCCACGTTCGAATTCTTTGCTGTTTAAGAAGATGTTAGTTCAGATTTGCTGGGGAACATGGGTGCCTCTGTGAGGGACAGGGCCCCCAATCCTGGCTTCATGAAGCAACGCCAGGTAGAAATGCCGGTGATGGCCATTCTCCTGACTGTCTGCTTCTTCCTCTTCCGCTCCAGTGTCTTTCTTAAAATGCTCGCAAACCGCTATTAACAGCAAAGCATTTTTGATGGTACATTTGCCAATGTGTGAGGTTTAAGTGCCACCTTCTCCTCTTGTTTTGAAGGAAATGACCAACAGGGCAGACACATTGTGTGCCAACGACTTTCAGCTCTCCGGCTCGAAGAAGAAGAAGAAAAAGAAGAAGAATTTAAAGGAACGTGACGGAGAGAAAACGGATGAATGTGTGACCCCTCCCTTTTCTTCACCTTTTGAGCGTTCCTCTTCTTTTTCTGAGCCTGTTGAATATCAGGATGTGGGAGACGGTGAGGCTCATGGAAAGAAATCCAAGAAGAAGAAGAAAGAGAAAAAAGCCAGCAGAGAGAGACTTGACTCCCAGTCAGATAGATTTTCAGTTGTGGCAGAGAGTGAGTTGAACAGTGACGCTGGTACCCCCACACGCAATAAGAAGAGAAAGCAGACACGTACGCCCAAGGAGCCAGATGCTGGTGATGTATTCTGTGTACCTGAGACTCCAGAAGTGGTCAGCAATCCACCAGAGGAACACTTTGAAAATGTGGCACGCGTTTACGAAAGCACGCCCTTAAAGAAGAAACAGAAGCATGCCTCTTCATCCTTAGCAGGGCAAGCTGAGGCCAGGCAGGCTTCAGTCTGGGATACTAATGACAGAACAGACTCCACAACCCCAAGCAAGCGAGAACAGATGGAACTTAGCAAAACGGTGGACACGGAGGTGGATATCTTTGCGTCCCCTACCCACTCCAGGAAAACGCAGCGTTCAGGTCTTTCCCCGGAGAAGGAAACGCAGGCAAATGCTGACTTGAGCCAGCCCAAGGCAGGAAAGAAACGGCAGAAACATAAAAAATTGCACAGGACTGACGCTTCAGATGCTGCCGGCGATGGGCTTGCAGTAGAAGAAACTGTAAGTTTGGGCTTAAATTCTGGGCAGGAATCTAAACTCTCTCATGTTTACGAAGGAACATCCTTTAAAAAGAAAAAGAAGCGTGCCTCTGCATTATTAGCAGAGCGAGCCTCAGACAGGGATACTGACGACAGGGCTGACTCAGTGTTCCCAAGCGAGCAAGATCAGACGGATGTCAGCGAAACAGGGGAAACGGAGGTGGATATCTTTGCATCCCGTACCCCCGTCCGGAAAACACAGCATTCGGGTCTTTCCCCGGAGAAGGGAAATGCTGACTTGGGCCGCCCCGATGCAGGAAAGAAGCATAAAAAATCGCACAGGACCGACGATTCAGATAGTGCCTTTGACTTAAAATCTGAACTTGCTCATGTTTCTGAACGAACGCCCTTAAAGAAGAAAAAGAAGCATGTCTCTTCTTGCTTAGCAGAGGGAGCCTCGATCAGGGCTACTAATGACCAAATTGACTCTGCAACCCCAGGCGAACGAGATCAGATGGAGGCCAGCGAAACAGGGGACACAGAGATGGGTCATTTTGCGTCCCACGCTCCTTCCCGGAAAAAACAGCATTCAGGTCTTGCTCAGGAGAAGGAAGACCAAGTGACAGATGCTGACTTGAGCCACCCCCATGCAGGAAAGAAGCCGTGGAAGCGTAAAAAATCGCACAGGACCGACGATTCGGATGTTGCCTGCAATGGGATTGCAGTAGAAGAAACTGTAAGCTCAGGTTTACAATCTGGGCAGGAATCTAGACTTGCTCATGTTTCTGAGAGAACGCCCTTAAAGAAGAAAAAGAAGCGTGGCTCTGTATCTGTATCAGAGCAAGCCTTGATCAGCGATACTAATGACAGAATTGACTCCGCACACCCCAGCGAGAGAGATCAGACGGACCTCAGCAAAACAGCAGACAAGGAGATGGATGCCGTTGCATCCCTCACCCCCTCCCGGAAAACACAGCACTCAGGTCTTTCCCAGGTGAAGGAAAAGCGGGCAGATGCTGACTTGAGCTGCCCAGATGCAGGGAAGAAGCGGCAGAAGCGTAAAAAATCCCACAGGACGGACGATTTGGATGCTGCAGGCGACGGGCTTGCAGTAGAAGAAACTGTAAGCTCAGACTTAAAATCTGGCCAGGGTTCTAAACTTACTCATGTTTCTGAACGAACGCCCTTAAAGAAGAAAAAGAAGCACATCTCTGCTTGCTTAGCAGAGGGAGCCTCGATCAGGGATACTAATGACCAAATTGACTCTGCAACCCCAGGCGAGCGAGATCAGATAGAGGCCAGCGAAACAGTGGACACAGAGATGGGTCATTTTGCGTCCCACGCTCCCTCCCGGAAAAAACAGCATTCAGATCTTTCCCAGGAGAAGGAAAACCGAGTGACAAACGCTGACTTGAGCCACCCCCACGCAGGAAAGAAGCCGCGGAAGCGTAACAAATCGCACCGAAGCGACGATTCGGATGCTGCCCGCAGTGGGGTTGCAGTAGATGAAACTGTAAGCTCGGGTTTACAATCTGGGCAGGGATCTAGACTTGCTCATGTTTCTGAGAGAACGCCCTTAAAGAAGAAAAAGAAGCGTGGCTCTGTATCCGTAGCAGAGCAAGCCTCGATCAGCGATACTGATGACAGAATTGACTCCGCGCACCCCAGCGAGCGAGATCAGACGGACCTCAGTGAAATAGCGGACAAGGAGATGGATGCCGTTGCATCCCTCACCCCCTCCCGGAAAACCCGGCGTTCAGATCTCTCCCAGGCGAAGGGAAAACGGGTTGCGGATGCAGACTTGAGCCGCCCCGATGCGGGAAAGAAGCGGCGGAAGCGTAAAAAATCCCACAGGGCCGACGATTCGGATAGTGCCGGCTCGGACTTAAAATCTGGGCAGGGAACTAAACTGGCCACCTCAAAGGGCAGTCATAGGTAAGTTTTTCACCCTGCAAATTGGCATTGGCAGGTGTCAGGAAAAAAACGCAACACTTTTCTGTTTGAAGCTACTTAGCAGGTGTTTCCAACATGTTGTGGACGTTGCAAAGGCCGAGTGGTTATTATTACTATTATGTATTTCGTTTGAGTTGTGCCCGGAAACTCACTGGCGCCAAATTGGGGGGATGTTTTCAGACTTTCCAGGAAAGTTTGAGCTGAAGCCATTGGATCCAGATTGACTCAGGATCAACTGCGCTGACGGAAATGGGCTTTCCCGCACCCTCCTTCCCACGGCAGCCCCTCCAGCCCCCTGAAAATGCTACTCAGGAGACCCTGCTGAATGGGGTGAGCTGTGACGGGGAAGAGTGAACCCACCCACCCCAAATTGCACGGAGGGACTTTCCGTGGGCAGAATCCTTCCCTGTTGCGGGAGGCAGATCCTGGACCCAACCATGCCTATCCTGGGCCTGAGGGCGATTCATGGTAGAAAGCCCTGTGGGGGAAAGGAGGGACAGTCCAGGCCAGCGGGGGCTTGAGGGAATCTTCACCACTCTCCTTGCCTGCCTCCCTGTCTTCTTCCTTCCCTGCCTCCCTCTCCCTGTCACCTTCCTTCCCTGTCACCTTCCTTCCCTGCCTCCCTCTCTGCCTGCCTGCCTTCCTCTGTCTGCTGCCTCCCTCTGTCTGCTGCCTCCTTGCCTCCCTCCCTGCCTCCTTTCCTCCCTGTCACCTTCCTTCCCTGCCTGCCTCCCTCCTTGCCTCCCTGTCACCTTCCTTCCCTGCTTCTATACCTGCCTGCCTGCCTCCCTCTATGTCTGCCTGCCTCCTTGCCTCCCTCCTTGCCTTCCTGTCACCTTCCTTCCCTGCCTCCCTCTATGTCTGCCTGCCTCCTTGCCTCCCTCCTTGCCTTCCTGTCACCTTCCTTCCCTGCCTCCCTCTATGTCTGCTTGCCTCCCTGTCAACTTCCTTCTCTGCCTCCCTCTATGTCTGTCTGCCTGCTTGCCTCCTTGCCTCCCTGTCACCTTCCTTCCCTGCCTTCCTCCTTGTCACCTTCCTTCCTTGCCTCCCTCTCTGTCTGCCTCCCTCCCTGCCTGCTTGCCTCCATCCCTCCTTACCTACTGCCTCTGTCTCTCCCTCCCTGCCTCGCTCTTGCTACAACTCTCCTCTTTTGCAGACCGACAGAAGTGAATATTTATTTAAAGCACGTTGCACATCCCTCTCCCCGCAGGTTACGGAAGTCCCGGTTGCCCGTCCAGACAGATGTGCAAGACTCGTCTTCCACTGGGCAGCCCGCTTGGGAAACGTGTTCCCTAATGGACGATGACCTTCCAGAGTCTTACGGCTCTGCTTACTCAGATCTGGGGACGGCTACCAAGGAGCTGGAGGAATTCATTCCCCACGTGAGGAGCCTCACCGAAGAATCAATCCAGAAACTGGCTTACCGCGATCTAGCCAGGTTTAAAGAATTTAAGAAACAAGGTGCAAACGGTGCTCAACCTGTTGAGAATGGGCTGCAGCAGGGGGTGCGCTTAATAAATGGAGCAGTAGAACCATTTCACCATTTAGGGCGCAATACTGCGCCTGTATAGACAGAGCCAGCTGTCGGATTGTGTCCTTGAGTCTCTATGGCAGGGATGGGGAACCCCTTCATCCCGCGGGCCACATTCCATCCCTGAGAAGCTCTCGGGGGCTGCATTCCAGCAGTGGGCGGAGCCAAAGGCAAAACTGGGCAAGGCAAAATTGTGCTGTGTTCTTAAGGATGCAATTTATGGCAACGCAGAGGTTTGAATGAAAATAGGTACATTTGTCTTTGAAATGCTTTGGCTTTTAAACACATCATAGAATCATAGCATAGCGGAGTTGGAAGGGGCCTACAAGGCCATCGAGTCCAACCCCCTACTCAGTGCAGGAATCCACCCTAAAGCATCCCTGACAGATGGTTGTCCAGCTGCCTCTTGAAGGCCTCTAGTGTGGGAGAGCCCACAACTTCCCTAGGTAACGGATTCCATTGTCGCACTGCTCTAACAGTCAGGAAGTTTTTCCTGATGTCCAGCTGGAATCTGGATTCCTTTAACTTGAGCCCCTGACTCTGTGTCCTGCACTCTGGGAGGATCGAGAAGAGATCCTGGCCCTCCTCTGTGTGACAACCTTTTAAGTATTTGAAGAGTGCTCTCATGTCTCCCCTCAATCTTCTCTTCTCCAGGCTAAACATGCCCAGTTCTTTCAGTCTCTCTTCATAGGGCTGTGTTTCCAGACCCCAGGTGTTAACCATGTTGTGTCTCTCAAGTTTTTGAATGCCTTCGTCCGATGATAAAACGGAGGCATAGAGAATTTTAAATATCACTTTTAGGATCGTTTAGTGAAAGTTTTTAATCAGCTAATTCATCACGTTTTTCGGGAAATGTGAAATTGTACGTTGAATGTTTTGATGTGGATTTTATATATAAAGACTCATGTTGAAAAATGCCAGCATCTTTTACCTTAAATTTCTTCTGGCCCTGTTGCAAAGGTTTAGGAGAGGCATTCCGACCTTTTTAGATAACGTTTCAGTTCCTTTGCTAAAAGCCTTTATTTCCACGTTTTAAATCCCCTGTTCCCACCTGGTTCTGTCCTAGGGATTGCGGTGAAATTTGGTAGGTTTTCCAAGAAAGAGAACAACTTGCTGAAGAGAAATGTGGAAGAGTTCTTGAACGAAAGCGGGATAGATAGTGCGGAGAAACTCTTGTTCACTCACAGATTTCCCGAGGAGAGAGGAGCCATCAGCAAGCTGAAATGCGATCTTTTATTTGGGGTAAAGATTGGTGAGTACTGATGAACGACTTCAGGGAGATCTTGCCAAAGGATTTTCCTTTCTCATGCGTTCACGCAGGAGTGTAATTCCTCCACTTCAAGGTTATTTTATTCTGATAGGTATAGATGTAAACTGGAGGGATTTAGACTATTCTACATTGAAGGGGTTGGAGCATATATATTTTTGCCAGTCGCCAGACTTTAAAAAATTTCCTTAGTGGTGCCACTGGAACAGATGAATAAAACCCTCCTGTTCCTAGAGAAAAAAGCATAGAAAATAGGTTGGGGGTGGGGAGACCCACATTTTGTCGTCAACAGAAGCGTATTAAGTCTCAGACAATCACAATATTTGGCAGCATTTCTGAAGGCCAGGTTAAACTTTTTGCAGCGCTGGCAACCTTGTAAGCTGTACACAGGAATTCCTGTTCTCCTGTGCTGCCGATTTGACCCACGCCTTGTTTCTTTTTCCTACAGCTGAAGGACTTCCGCGGCCCTGGAGGCTCGTATATTACCGCGCAAGGAAAATGTTTGACCCGCAGAATTACAACGGACGGTAAGAACGGCAGCCGGATCCTTTCTTTCCACCACCGTTGCGTGGTTGAGCCGTGCCCTGTAGCTTTAGCCCAGGGGTCAAATCTGGGTTCCCATTCAGCCTTCCAGAGTTCCCCCAAAGGCCACGCCTTATCTCACAGGCTCCGCCCCTTCGCACAATTCCTAGTTGTTGGATGGATTCCCAGCTTTTGTCCATTTTCCCCCCATTCTGTAATGAAATGTCTCTCCTAACGCTCAGCGAGGAGCTGGAAGAGATTTAAGCTGATAGATGCTGGTGTTTTTGCCCCGCCCCTTTGCCTTTGGCCCCTCCCACCACAGGAATGCAGCTCCTGAGCTTCTCCGAAATGGACATTGGGCTTTGGGATCAAAGAACCTCTTCGCCCTTTCTCTCGTAGACCCCGCGAATGCAGCAGGTTGGGCCGTTTACCAAAATTCATCAAAATACAAAACTCGACATAATAAAAACAGTCTGAATATTTTAAGGTTAAAACAACGTAAACAGCTAAATACAATTTAAACAACGTCGTTTCCCCGAGTAGACCTGTTGTAAAACAACAGGCGTAGATGCCTCATCGTATACCATTAAATGCCTGGGAGCAGAGGGTGGTCTTTTCCTAGCGGCGAAAAGATGTCAGTGTTGGCACCAGTGGGGAGCTCATTCCATAGTCGGGGGCCGTCACTGAGAAGGCCCTGTCCCTTGTTGCCACCCTCCGTCCGAGGAGGCGCTTGGAGAAGTCCCCCAGGTGTTAACCATAGTGTCCAGTTATGTTCAGGAGAGGCGTCCCATCATGTATTGCAGTCCCGAGCCATGTAAGGCTTTATAGGTTAAATCCAGCACCTTGAATTAGGCTCAGAAACGTAAAGGTGCGAGCCAGACTGGATCTTACATGAACACACGACAACGATAAAAGTTTGCCAAATCGACGGTCCCGATCGCAACCTCAAAAGGTTTTCCTTATTTAGGGGAACCGGAAAGAGATGCAGTGCACCGAATAACGACAGCCGTCTCTTTCTAGATATTCCGAGGAAGAGAAGAAGAAACTCATGGCGTATCAAGCCATACACGGCAACAACTGGAAGAAGATTTCTCAGCTGATGACTCGAAGCAGCCGCTCGGTCGCCTGGAAATATTCTCATATCAAGTGCCGTAGGTCACCCTCTTGCTCTCCCCCTTTCCCAACCTCTCCTCAAAACTGGGGCTTTGTGGACCCCCAGCTAAACAGATACGAAAATTCTGCGCAAAATTGTGCAAGTTGCATCACGTTTTATTTTGATTGTTTATACCACGATACTTCTTTGTTTCTATAATTCCGGGTTTGTGGGTGGAGGAAGATGCGTTCTGAATTGCCGAAACCTCTGGCAGGCAGCGGGCGAACCCTTGCAAGCACGTAGTCAGTCATGAGGACTGGTCGCTTTTGTCATTCACTGCTCTCGGAAGGGCAGGTTCTCAGGAAGCCGACCTCTCTGCCTCGTGCCACATTCTGCAGGCTTTCTGTGCTCCTGCGGGATTGCACCACGTTTGCAGCCCTGCTCAAAATTGCGCCGCTCTTTCCCCGTACGTGTCCAGAGCCCAATTTCGGCCCGTGGAGTCAGGAAGAGAACAAGAAGCTGGTCCGAGCCGTCGAGGCTGTCTTAAGGGCTAAAGCGAAAGGGTTGGACTCCGCTTTGGACAAGGAGGATCCTGAGCAGGTGCTCATGGTGGTACGTGAAAACCTCTACCGGGGCATCCCGTGGACTCAAGTCGAGGCCGAAGTGGGAACCAGGAATTGGAAACAATGTAAAAAGAAGTGGTAAGGACTGCTGGGGTGTTGTTGTTTTTGTGGTGGAGGGTGGGCGTCCAAACAATATTGCTTTATGTGACCTCCCACCATGGGGTGTTGAAATTCCATTCCTGAGAACCTCTCAGGGTCTGCATTCCAATGGTGGGCGGGGCCAAAGATGGAGGTGCGGGGCCAAAAATGCCAGCCTGTTGTAGCTTAAAGCTCTTCCTCCAGGAACAAAGTCTTAAGAGAGGCAGTTAAACCTTTTAGGGTGGGGGGATTGCCAAGCATTTAACAAGAGTGTGTACATCAGTGAATATGAAAGACTGTTCCAGCTCAAAATTTATCTGTGCAATAACCTCCACCCCCTAAAAAGTAACAACTGGCTATTGCCGAAACATAGGTTTAATAAAAGAGTTAGTTGTGTCGCGCTGCCAGCGATTAGCCGGATATTAAAGAGACGTTGCAATGTCCAAATGTTTTTGCTGAATAAGATGCAGCCTAAAATCCATAGGTGTGTCAGGTAGATGCCAAAGCAGCAATCCACTGGTCAGGCATTTTATGGTCACAGTTTCTCAACTTCCCAAATGAGCCCATGGGTCCAAAACTGGGTGGCCCCTGACTTTGTATCGGTAGCGCATCAAGGAAACAGGAGTGAACTGGAGCTTAATAAACCATTGAATTCCAGCGCTGAATTCTCTTTTCTGTCTCTCTTTTAAAGGGATTTAATTGTAACCAAGAGGATGTCCAAGGGGCAGACGAAGAGTTATGGTACTGAAAATGTGAAGTTCAAGATCGACCTCATTGAAAGGTGTGAGCCGCAGGGTGTCTTTAGATGGCTCAGTTCCAGTGACACGGTTCTCAATGGTGGTTTAAGGACTCCACGGTGGAGTTTTGACACCGCTGTTGAGAAATGTGCTCTTTCAAGGGAAAACGCCACACTTTCAAGGGAGAGCGCTCCACGCTGAATATCCACGCTGTGCAGAGGAGAGTTCCTACACAACCGTCGTTGTGTGGTGGGCTCCATGGAGTTTCCCATTGCGTTGACTTTTCCCACTGGCTACCGAGTTTCCTGGCAATTGGCGACAGGAGCGAGTGCCGCTCTAGGAGAGCCACCAGGATTCGGGGCTTTGCAGCAATGGCTGATGGGATGCCATCAGGAGGACCAGGGGAGGAGAAAGGGCGAAGGAACTGTCAATCAAACATCACATTGCCTTTTACTCAACTCACGGGAGTCCTCAATCACACAACGGTGGAGTTAAAACGTGTGGGAAATACCCTCTAAAACTCAAGCGTTGAGCGGAGTTTTCACACTGCGTAGCCAATATCTGCCTTCAGAGCTTATAATTTAAATTTTAGTAGCAAGTAACGACAGCGAAGGCAGGAGGCAGTAGCAATGGCTTATTTTTATTTGCGATGTATCCCCCGACATTTGTAAATGAAAAACTAGCAGTTCCTCCTTGGTATTGGCACCTTTAAGCGTCTCCGAAATTTTGGCGTGTGAACCAGATGACCTGGAATTTCTTCCCTGTTTTCAGGTTGCACAAACTAAACATTGAGGACGAGAACGAAATCAATTGGGAAGACTTCACCGACGTCATAAGGTAAAATTTATTTATTTATTGCATTTCTATACCGCCCAATAGCTGATGCTCCCTGGGCGGTTTACAAATTTAAGACAATTCAGAACAAAACAGTAGTATAAAACTGTAATATAAAATACAATATAAAAGCACAACGAAGATAAGAACAGCAGCTGTGATCAGTGTGTGGGAAGGCGGACGTAAGACTCCGTCCCGTTTTGCTAGCTTCTCTGCATAGGTGTGACACCGATCTTCCAAATGCAGGGGTGCGCAGATATCGAGAGGTTCAGGCACCATTTTTGTCACCCTCCATTCATGGGGTGGAAATGCTGATTCCCTGCCAATTTTCAGTGGCAAACCCACAGAATGCCGCACTGGCTAAAACGACCAGAGGAGCTAATTTTAGCTACTGTAATGTTATGTGGGGGTTTCCTGCTGCACATGTCTGAGTTTTTTGCTGCCACTGCTATGAATTGCGGGAGCATGGTGGAGGTGGCCATAGCCCAATAATGGAACTTGCCTATTGTATGGATGTGGTGCGCGTGAGCTCACTTCTGACACCCGATGCAGCCCACCCACCCCCGGGCGTCAAGACTGCCCCCCACCCCAGGCTGCTACTTGACATGTGAAGAGCTCCTTCTGCGTGGTCATTCTTTTATCAGGAATACTTGTGCCATAAGATTCCCCACCCTGATTTTCCTCTTTCTCTCTCTCCCTCCGACCCACCAGAAATGTCACTCCAACCTATGTCCAAAGCAGATTTTACAAACTCAAGAATCAGTACGTCCCCTCTTGGAGGAAAAAAGACTTCCCGGGTGAGTGAATGCATTTGTTTTTCTCTCGTTCGGTGATCTACTCCACGGACACCTCTCTTGGCTTCCGCTGGGCGTGTTTCCTCTCCTTACTTTAATTTTATTACGATTTCTTAACATTTTAACCTAGAGGGGTGCTGACAGGCTGTAAAGCCGTCCTGTCCTGCAACATCATCTTTACTGGGGTTTCAAAGACTAGTTCTGTCTTGGAGTTCAGAATCCACCTCTGCTGTGGACCTTGGTTCCTGGGCAGGACTCTTTTCCTGTAGTCTGTTTGCCTTCTGGGAAATCATGTTTTGTGAATGGGCAGCCCCCGCCCCAATGGTGGAGTGGCCTTCTTCCACCTTCTCCTTAGTTCTGTGCCTTGCAGCCTAGTGCAGTCAAGCACATTCGGGCATCGAGTTCGAGTAACGCGGAAAGACGAGAATTAAAAAAAAAACCTGGTTCACCTTCCAAATTAATTTCCTCCCTGCCCTCCGACCCCCAAACTCACTCGAGATCTCCCCCACACCCTTCATTTTCCAGATATTATTGATTACCTTTACAAAGAGACGCTGCCAAAGTTAAAGTCGACATTCGGGAAAAGGACAGCCAAAGAGACCCCAGCTGCAGAAGAGCCAAAGCAGAAACAGGCCTTCCGATTCAGCGACATCTTTCAGGACTTGACCTCTGAAGAGGACGAGGATTAATTGGTCACTGGAATGCGTTAGAACTCCGTGAGTTCATCCCGCTAATATCAGTATTGGCAAGAAAGGCAACACCTTTCATATTCGAAAGAAAAAGAGCTCTATATTTTTTGGGGGGTTGTATTTAATGTTTGATTGTTGCTTCTTCAAATGGACTTGTAAAAAAAAAAAAAGAGGGGGCGCGTAGACGCCACTACAGCTTGCTCTCCACTGCTGAAGAATCTTTTGGCAAAGATGGCAGTGATTGGTACTTTCTGGCATTGGCGATAGCTTTCTATGGGCATGCCCTGTGCCTATCCCAAGATGGCGGGTGTCACTGTCTTTAGAGGATTTTCTGGTGGCGGAGCAGCGGCAAGAGGGATGGATGTCCACCAAAACTCCGACCGTGGTCTAAGAGTGGACTGTGAATTGTTGGAAAGATGGACAGCTTAGATAACCCAGTATTGGTTCTGGAGTTGACTGCCGTGCACTTTCTCTATCCCAGTTCTGGGCTAAGCTGGATGGCCCAGTCTTGGCCTGGGCTCTCCCTAAACCTACTCTGCCTGGAGCAGGCATGGGTGACAGCCTCCATTGCCCCTCAGGTATTAAAAAAGAAGAGTCACTTTCGGACCAGCTTTTGGCATGGCCAGCGCACAGGGATTTTATGTGCTGTAGTCCAGAACAGCTGGAGGGCTTTCCCAGTCAAGAGAGAGACCTGGTTCGCACGTAACGACAAAGCATCACGGGTTGATTTCTGTACAGGGATTGCCTGTACCGTGCTGACTGTCATTTTTAAAATGCACGCTGAAGCGGGGGTGCACCGCGGTTTGTTGTTACGTGGGAACCCGGCCAGCGTGGGTTGTTGGGGTGCTTAGCACACCACCCGGAACCCGTGTCCCCCTCCTCCCCCCGCTACACCACAGCTCGCATTTTAGAAATGGCAGCCGCAACGCCAAACCCCATTTGGGAATTATCCCACGATGGCTTGTCGTTACGTGTGAACTTTCTCCTCCGGGAACGAGACAGCATGCATGCGTGAATGGGTTGCACCAGCCCTTTGCGTAAGCGTCTGCCACAGTTGAATGAGCCCCTGAAGCTATCGTGCGCTGTGAAGAAGGCCCGGATGTCCCTCCTTGGACTACCTCGAGCGAATGGAGTCAATGGATCCTTGAGTGAAGCGGCTTATGCTGGCTCACGCAGTTGCTAAGCTGAAAAGGCCCAAGGCTGTTTTAGACCTGCATTGGTTCTTCTGGAGATCACTTGATTTGGAAAGCAGAAGAGGTGGTAGCCCTTCTAATGGTCCACCTACAAAGACGAACCAAATCATGACAATTTCCCCAGCGAATAAAGAAGCCCCCCTTTCCGCTGGTTGCCTTTGGACACCACGGCTGCCCGGTCCGCGGGTTGGATCCATGCTTAGAGCAGACCCACTGGAATCAATGGGCAGTATCCAAGGTTAGTCCGATGTAGAGGAGACCCGTTGGAAGTTAGTCCCATTCATTTCAATGGCTCTACTGTACATCAGACTAACGTTGGATACTATCCAATGAGTCATGACTGGCTTAACTCCCATTGATCTGAGCGGGTCCGATCCAGCATTGCCCAACCTGGTGTTCTTCAGATGTTTAGGTCACAACTCCCAGCGTTCCTGAATGCTGCTTGGAGCAGATGGGTGTGGGAGGTTTGAAATCCCCAAACGTTTCACGTTGGAGAAGAGTTGGCCTCTTCTGTGCTTGACCAACTCTGAATCCAGCCCCATCTGGTCCTAGTTACTCCGTTCCAAGCACTGAATGCATGTCATGTAAATTTTATTTTTTTACTATTTTTGAAGACGTTTTTCTACTGGAAATGGAAATATATTTTAAAGTATTTTAAGAATTTACGCAGAGTAATATTTGTACGTTACTTCTAATAAATGCTTTCTCCAGAAACGGCACCCTTTATTTCATTGAATCTTTCCCTTTGTGTGTGTGTGTGGCTTCCTTTCTTCAGCAGTACAGACTCAACTAAGAATCTAGTGCCTAAATTTGCTCTCTCTCTTTTTTTTTTCCTCCTCCCTCCCAGCCCCCTTTCCTTTCGTATCATGTTCTTTTTAGATTGTAAGCCTGTGGGCAGGGAGTGTCTTAAGAAATACTCACCAGATATACGATTCATAAAAAAAATCGGGGTGGGGGAGAGTTAAGCATCAGTTTCAAGAAAAGCAGACCAAGTATCCATGTATTTATCCTCTATATAACACCCGTTCGAATGTTGGTAACGTTAAGTCCTCAGTCCATTGCTTTATGGGAGGTGAGAATTTATTTATTTATTATTTATTTATTTAGAATATTTATATACCGCTCCCCATTGAAAAATTTCGGAGCGGTGTACAAGGTAAAATGAAAATAAAAAGAGAATAAAAACAGTTAAAACAAAATTTAAAAGAAGCAATAACAGTAATCCAAGGCTGCATGTTAAAGAAAGGCTTCATGGAATAAGGATGTTTTCAGGAGGCGCCGAAAGGAGTACAAGGTTGGAGCCTGCCTGACCTCCAGAGGCAGGGAATTCCACAGGAGGGGGGCCACCACGCTGAAGGCTCTTCCCCTGGTGGATTCCAATCGGAGGATGGATCTATGTGGAACCACCAGGAGCAGGCCCTCGGATGACCTCAGTGACCGGGCAGGTTGGTAAGGGAGAAGGCGCTCTCTCAGGTATCCTGGTCCTAAGTTGTTTATTTATTTGTTGCATTTATATCCCGCCTTTTTTCCTGCAACGAACTCAAGGCGGCTTACGTAATCCTCCTCTCCATGTTATCCTCATAACAACAACCCTGCGAGGTAGGCTGGGCTTAGAGTCTGCGACTGGCCTAAAGTCACCCAGTGGGTTTCCATGGCCGAGGGGACTAGAACCCGGATCTCCCGACTCCCAGTCCGACACTTTAGCTGCTACGCCACACTTCCAATGTGATAGTATAAGTTTTTTAGCCGTCATAAGGGCTGTGAAACATTGCGCCGAGGAAGGTCCCACACTGATTTCTACAAGCGTTCATGCATCGTATTACAAAAAGAAGCCACAAATTTCCAGAGGCATCTCATCCAAAGAAAAACCCCTGGAATGTCTCATCACGTAAGAGAAGCAGAGAGGTTGTGATATCACATTTATTTTATTACTCATTTTAAATATTTTTAGGCCACTTGCACAATAAAGTTCTAGACTGCAGGAACAGCAGAAATTAGTATCATTAATTGCTAGTGTATTGGGTTGCCTCCAGACCCGGTCGAGCTTAGAGTAGAGCACTGAAATTAATGGGGCATGTTAATTGTGACCAAACTACATTGCATTGATTTCAGTAGGTCTACTCTAAGCGTGACTAAGGGTAAAATCCAACACAGGTTCTAAATGCAGAAGACCCATTGAAATGAATGGGACTAAAATTAGTCATGCTTAAAGTCCTGTTCCTTTCAATGGGTCTACTCTAATCATGACTACGAGTAAACTCCAGCACAGGTCCTAAACAGAGAAGACCCAATGAAATGAATAGGACTTAAGTTAGTCATGCCTAAAGTCCAGATCCTTTCAATGGGGCGACTCTAAGCATGACCAAAAGTAAAATCTATGTAGATTTCTACCTGCTGAAATGTGTCAGGAATTAAGTTGGATTTCAGCCTAATAATAATAAATTTATTTCTTACCCGCCTCCCCATTTTGATCAAGGCGGGGAACAACAGTAAATATAAAATACATAAAACTGAATTAAAACATAATATACATTGCTAAACATCCTAAAATCCTACTGGATAGGCCTACCGGAAGAGATCACTTGATAGCTTTCTTGAATGCTCATAGACTGTCAAGTTGACGAGTCTCCTAAATCTGGATCCAGTCCATGATTATGATTATTAAACACGGGGAGGGCGGGGGGACCTGTGTGGAGCTAGGCATCCCAGCCTTGTTCTCCACAGAGCCCTGAAAGCAAGCAGTCCAACAATCCAGACGCTCTTCTTTTTGTTTACGCGCACGGTTGGTTGGTTGGCTGGTTGGTTGGCAACCCCTGGTGCTGGCCGTGGTGCTGCTCCCGCGCCATGTACTGCTGTTGCTGGTGGCTTTATGAACACTGTTAGCGTTCTGCGTCGCCATAGGAACCAGCCTCACCATTCCCCGGAGAGGGAGGCTTCCTTGCCAGAGAGAGAAAAAAGGGCTCTCGGTACATCGTAGCGGGTGGGCCCAGACGGGCTCCCGGGTGCCGGGCTTGGACGATTCTTTTTCTGGAGGCTTCTGCCAGGCCTCCTCATCCTGGTGCCTCCTTCTGAGTGGCACAGGCCTAAGGACTTTGGAGCAAAGGATCCCTCCGTGGGCCGCCATGGACCCCCCTGCCACCGCCAAGAAGCCCTGCGTCAAGGAGCACCTGCCCCGGCGCCGCAGCGCCAGCCAGATCTGCCCCCCGCCCCGGCGACCGATGACGCTGGCCGAGCTGCACCCGGGCTGCGAAAATGAGCGGCTAGGTGTGGCCCGGGAGAGCATGCTGCAGAACCACCTCATCGCTAAGGTGAGCGGCCCGGCGGGGGCGGAGTGGGGAGAACTGGGGGGGGGATCGCGTCGCCGTGACACCTGGACTTTGGGGCCAACACCTGGCTGGCCCAGAGCCCACTCAGAGAGCCGCAGGGGCGTCCGGCCCGGACACATTTGCAGATGGTCCTTTTCTTTTTTCATTTATTCCTCTCAATTTTCCTTTCCTGCAACGAAACGGTGTTTCTTCCCCCAGTCTGTGGGTTTGGGATCAGCAAAAGCAAACCGGACTCGCGTAGCTGTGATGGCGTGGGGCTATAACCCCTGCCTAAAGTGCAGAACTACCCTTGCTCCGGAGATGGGGTGTTTTCTTGTTCACCAGTGTTGACAGACCAGATGGACCCTGCCTGCAGGTGCCTAGATGGAACACTGGAGGGCAGTACAGGATCCTGTAATTGACCTTTATGCTCCCAGACGCTGGATCCCAAGGGAACGTGGCGGAAAACCAGCGCCGACATTTGGGCATCTGTCCAGGGTCCACACATGTGCAAGGTCCCTAGCCCTGGCACGGGGATATCGTCAGCTTTTGCTTTTCTATTATTCATACTGACACTCCGAGTTTAAAAAAAAACCTCCATCTTAAAAGAGAGACATCGGGAAACAGAACAAACAAATCACGAATGCAATCTCGCAATCCCGTGTACGGGGGGGTAAGTTCCATTGGGCTCAGTGAGGCTTCCTTCCGGCTGCCCAGGCTGAACTTGTACAACACAGAGAGCTATAGCCAAAGATCTTCGACCTATTGGCTGTGAATTGAAATGGGAAGTGTCTCGCAAAGGGGATTGGGGGGGGGGCTGCCATTGAAGCTGCTGATGCGAAGTAGGAACTCCATCCAAGGAAAGGAAAGAATTAGCTGGCCGCTTCTTGATTATTTGTCTCCTCGTGCTCATCCGTCGCAAACCACAGCAAAACTTGAAAGCCTCGTTATCACCTTGTCCACTTGCCAGAGCAGGGAGGGTTCATCACTCCTGCTGCATTCTCTCTCTGCAGCTGCCCAAGAATGCCAGGGGTGTGTGTCAAAAGTAGGCAGTAGGGACTCACGGAGAAAAGCTTACTGGACTTGCTCCTTCTTTTCACCATGGCAACCTGCTTGCTTGCTTGCCTCTCGCTCTGGCCCAGACAACAGTGGTGGTGAAAAGGAGGAGCAGGAGACGCCACGGCCTCCTTGCTCCCCGGCTTTCTCACTGTCGGTCAAGCAAGTGGCAGCAGTGATGACGAAGAGCGAGAGTAGATGGTGATCATGGCGGCGAGACTATAGATCTACTGAGGGAGGAGACCCATTGTGGGCAGCTTGCCCAAGGGCCGTAAAAACCTGGAGCCGGCACTACCATTGGACATAATTGCCAAGCTGCCCTTTTCACGTGCAAATGACGTCTGAATCATAATATGGAAATTGCAACCATGCTGCAATCCCTGAGTCGGCTTCCTTGGAAGCTAACACCCATCAAAAACCCCTGCAGGGGCTGTCAGACGGGAGCATATCAAACAGGTTAGGGATAAAACTTGCACTTTGCCCCTGGTCTGCACCCCCAAACATTTTACTGGAGTTCCTGCTGCCTTCTGATCCAACCACGTGAGGACTCTTTTGCAGTCCTTCCTTCCCTCTTCCTCCCATAGAGGGCAATCTCTCTTCACTTTCCTTCCTTCGCTGCATTATATTTATTTATTTATTTATTTATTTATTTATTTATTTATTACACTTTTTATACCGCCCAATAGCCGAAGCTCTCTGGGCGGTTCACAAAATTTATACGATATAGAAGTCCCAAAGTCATCCATCAGCAGGTAGCTCAGGGTGGGTTTTAAAAAGAACGACGTTCCCGCTAAGATGCTGACGTCGCTTGACCGTAAAATGGAGAAGTTCTACGAGGTGGTTTGAGAAAACCTACAAAGTAAACGAACATACCTGCAGTTCCTCCGAGTGCTGCCTTTGAGGCTGAGGGAGACAACTGCAGACCCATGAACCAAATCCAGTCTTCCAGTCTGGCCTTTGGGACATCCCTGGATGGCCACGCCTCCTTTTCCTGGCCACACCCCCATTCCCCTGACCGCTGATCATTTGGGAGTTTGGTTTACACCCCCCCCGCCCCAATTCTCAAAAGGTTGAAATGTAGGGTATGAAATGTATGACCATATAAAAAGGAGGACAGGGCTCCCGTATCTTTAACAGTTGTATTGAAAAGGGAATTTCAGCAGGTGCCATTTGTATATATGGAGAACCTGGTGAATTTTCCTCTTCATCACCACAGTTAAAGCTGCTGGTGCCCTGCCCTCTTTTAAATCTGGTCACTCTAGTATAGCTCCTGCAGCTTTAACTGTTGGAATGAAGAGGGGATTTCACCTGGTGCTGCAGGTATACAAATGACCCCTGCTGAAATTCCCTTTTCTAGGCAACTGTTAAAGATACAGGAGCCCTGTCCTCCTTTTCATATGGTCACCCTACGAAATGCGTCTTCTATGTCTTGGTTACTGACAGGAAGTGCTTTAATCTGAAATATGCCAGTGTTTTAGCTCCACCCATATGCCTTTGGGTCCGCCCATCACTGGAATGTGGGGGTCCGAGGCCTCCTTCAAAATAGGGCTGAAACGGAGTTGTCACTCCTGCTTTGAGACATCCGATTAAAAATACATCGGATTTTTTTTCTCAAGAAAAGGAAAAGTTGTGGGATTGGTTTTTATCTTTCCACTTTTTTCAAAACTTATTTTAGCTTATTTCAGTTCATTCGCCATGATGTGGGTCTGTGTGAACTTTATGTGAATGCGTTAGCTTTGTATTGATATCTAGTAACACGCAGAACATTATATATATTTATATAATGTTTATAACGTGCTAGTTTTTGTATTTATTTTTATGGATTGTTGCGAACTGCGCAGAGAGCCTCGGCTATTGGGTGATATGGAAATGAAATAAATAAGTAAGTCAATATTATTTCATCAATTTAGGGTTAAATGGCTGGAAGAGGAAAGTATGGGGCATAGCCTGTTCTGAAAAGTTAACATACTGCCGTAGGGTCTTGTCAGGGCAACTGAGACATGATCCTTTTGAAACAATATGGTCCCCTTTTGAAAAATATGTTAAAGATATTCCATTGACTGAATTAAACCTCTACATAACTAATTTCTCCTTCACCATTGCTACTATCCCATGAGGTTGAAACTGAATCAGGTAAGATAGATAGATAAAATAGATGATAATGCTTTACTGTTAAAACCTTTTAGTATTTTTAATGACTGTAATCATGCTTTGTAGAAATAACTATAAATATATTTTATCTTGTAATAATAAATAAATAAATTTAGCTACGGCCGGACATATTTTAAAATATCTCCAAGGCGGTTCACGAGAAAATCCATGTATATCGAAATACATTATAATATGCCTTCACGCATATTACAACGCAAAGACATTGATAGAAAACATTAGTAAAAAAACACCAAAATCCATTAAAGCCAATACAAAACCAAAATGAGAAACAATTTGTGCAGCTCGTTCACTCAAGGAAGGGCTGGGTGAAGAAATGGGTCTTCGACGGACACCTAAAGTGTGATACAGTGGGCGTTTCCAGAATATTACTACAACCTGGTTGTTCACCTGCCTCTCCTTCTGGCCCAGACAACAGAGGTGGTGAACAGGAGATGGTGACAATAGCAGCTGGTGACAATGGTGGCAAAGAGCTAGACTCTGAAACCTGGAGCCAACCCTGGTAATACTTTTGCACCTGGTTGCTTGGGAGAGAATCTCTGTGCACCCTAGGCGAGCGGGCGAACGGGTCTTTCTAAGCCCGGTCTAGCAACCTGCGTTCCCAACGTATGTTTCTGTTTTCCCAAAAGTCAGTGAAATTCAGAGACGACATTGTTGTTTTATCAGAAACAGGTACAGGTGGCATGCGAGGAAGGTGTACAACCGCCCCTGGGAAACAGGGACAGTTGGAGCGTACGAATTGAGAGGATAAAATAGTTATTATCAGATTAGCCTCAGCCATGAAAAGCACAATTTCGGATCGCACTCCTAGTTAGTTAGCATTTAGATAGGATGGAACAGAGGCTGTACAATAGACATCAAAGCCAAACTCTTGGGCTCAGCAAGAGGGATTAATTTCTTTAACCAACAAGTCTGCTTCGGTCTCTTCTCATTACCCTGCCTTGTCATCCTCAATGTTAGATTTGATTGAAGATTAGACCATTTAGGCCTTTCCCCCTGTTTGCCACTGAAAAGCACACACACAAAACCCCGCACGAAAACAAAACCAACCTCACAGGCCTATTGAATTTTACATTCCACCCCCCCCCCCCGCCCCATCAATATGTGGGCAGTCAGGGCTCCTAATTCTGCTTCATTTAAACTTCATCAACTTTTCCAGCCAAGTGGAAAAGATCTTGAAATAGGCTCCGCAAGCAGAAAGCCAAAAGCTTTCCCTTTTGTCAGATAATTTATTCTGTTTTCTCTCCCTTTCTCTCGTCCAATCCTCCTCCCTCCCCCAATGCCACTTTCTTTCTAATTCTTCTCCTTTTCGCTTCCCTTTCGCTGATGCTGAAAATGAGATTACAGTATTTAAATGACTATGATAATCAATCCAGGGACCTTGAGCCAAGATTGAGGTTAATTTTTCTTAGCAGAACAAAGAAGCGTGATACCGGTGGGAGATTTGGAAGTGCAATCTCTCTCCCCCCCCCCACAACCTCTCCAACGCCACCCACCCCCCACCCTGAAAATGCAGCATTAGGGGGCTTTTCTTGTTACTAACTAGAAGGCTGTTGAGAATTTTCTTTTTCCGAAGGACCGGACGTGGGGCCCTGGGAGAGAAGAAATGTAATTTGGAGCTGATCAACAGCTAACGGCCTTCAATCAACAATTTTAATAGGAAAAGAAGTCACTTACAAGGCGCGGTTGGTGATACGTAATGAAACAGCGATCACTTACCGGAGAGTTAAATGGAAACACATCTTTAAATCTTTTTCTCTCCCCTCTCTTCCCTACGATGCTGCAAGGATTGGGGGGGGGGGCCTGCATTCCATCACTGAAAACTTTTGGAAAGAGAAAAATGAGCCCGGACCTATACAAGTCCCAGACAAATGAATCCCATGTCATATGACATATGAGTGCATATATGAGCACATGTGGGGGGGGGGGCAGTGGGTAGGGATTTTGTAATCCTCTCCCTCTCCATGTTATCCTCACAACAACAACCCTGTGAGGTGGGTTGGGCTGAGAGTCTGTGACTGGCCCAAAGTCATCCAGTGGGTTTCCATGGCCGAGTGGGGACTAGAACCCGGATCTCCCGGCTCCCAGTCCGACACTTTCGCCACTACACCACAGTGGTTTTATAGATTGTCAGGTGACTCTCATTCCATCATCCATTCATTGGTGGAATGGTTCCCCCCCCCATGTTCCCCCCCATGCATCTCAGCTGCATGTGCATGGCCCCACAATGGCAATGTATATCTTCCTTTCTATCTTCACAGCCATAACCCTCCAGTCCAGATAGCAACTGGGTCTGAATGTGTTTGAAAATTGCAACTGCCCCTCAATACAGCCTTCGCCTGGTGCTCTCTAGAAGTTTGGGACTACACCTCCCATCAGCCCCAACCAGTATGGCCAATGAACATGGGTGATGGGGATTGCAGTCCAAAACATCTGGTGAGCATCAGTCCTGCCAGCCCCACTGCGGGCTAGAACGTTCCATTAAGCATCCTTTTGACTGTCTTTTAAGAACTCCCCCAACAAACCATCTTATGGTCAGTTTATGTCTGAACAAGGCCCTGCTTCAGAAGCCAGTGCAGCAAGTCAGCCTGTTTAGAATGAACCCTATTACAGCATCTGCCCTACTAAGAAAAACTTACAAGTTTGGGGCGGGAGGGGGCGGTTAGCTTAGAAAAAATATTACTCCTTCTGTAAGCGAAAAGAAAACGCTTTTTCCACTTGTGTATTTGCGCTATTCCTCTATACCACAGTGCCACCTACAGGTTATATGGCAGAAAAGCAGGAAAGGAAACGCTCTTCCTGTAACATTCGAATCTCAATTCGGCAACAAAACTGAATGTAACAGCGGAAGAACAGCCCAGTGTAGAAAAGTCCCTAACGTACTTGTTTTATTATTGTTTCAATGAAGATTTATTTATCTATAATTGACTGCCATTTCCTTGATCGAAGGGCAGGATACAAATAGAAGCAATAATAAAATACAAGCTCAGAGGGTGGCGACAAGAGAGAGGGCCTTCTCTGTGGTGGCCCCCAACTGTGGAACAATCTCCCTGACAAGGCCCACCTTGCGCCGACATTGTCATCTTTTTGGCGCCTGGTCAAGACTTTTCTCCCAGGCATTTAACAATATGTAATGAACCTGGGTCTGTTTTTTTGGCTCATCTGTTTTAAAGTTGTTATATAGTGGTTTTAAATGTATGTGTATTTTGCTTGTTTTTGTGGTTTTTAATCTTTGTATATTGTTTTTAAGTGTTTTTATCTTATGTGAACCACCCAGAGAGCTTCGGCTATGGGACGGTATACAAATGCAATAGATAAATAAATAAAATAAATAAAGTCAGGAGGCCTACTCTGGTTTTCTGTCGGACTAGGACTCCACTACGTACCCAACACGTGGTTGCATCCTGCCTAGCCTTGTCTCCTGAAAGGAAATGTACATTTTGTTTTCTCCCGTCTCAGCTGCCTTGTTAAATCTGTTTTAAGCGCCGCTACCCAGTGTAATCTTTTATTTCTGTCAGGAGAGTGAATATGTCAGGTTTCGTACACAACATTCATTCAGCAAAGTGAGGGCTTGTGGGTTTTGCCTGGTTTCTCTCTCTCTCTCTCCCCCCCCCCTTTCTCCATAGCAATTTTGAATAGAAAATGAAACCATCTTTCAACCGAACGAGCAGCATCAGTTGTGGACAGACTTATTATGATAGGAAAGATTGGAAAAGGGAAGGCAGCTTGGAAAAGATGAGTCCCTTTCATGACAGTCTTAGGAAATAGTACACTCGTAAAGCACGTAAATTTTTGCTCGGGGTCATCGCTTTGTTTTACAGTTATGAAATGGTAATACGATCATGGCTCTTCCCTACGCCAGATTCAAATCGGCACAGGATTTGAAATGATCATTTGGGCATGATCCACGGGAAATCCCTCTGGTTCACTCTAGCCCTAACCTGGGCATGTCTAGGGTGACCCTATGAAAAGGAGGACCGGGCTCCTGTATCTTTAACAGTTGCATTGAAAAGGGAATTTCAGCAGGGGTCCTTTGTATATATGGGGAACCTGGTGAAATTCCCTCTTCATCACACCAGTTAAAGCTGCCCTCTTTTAAATCTGGTCACTCTAGTATAGCTCCTGCAGCTTTAACTGTGGTGATAAAGAGGGAATTTCACCAGGTTCTCCATATATACAAATGACACCTGCTGAAATTCCCTTTTCTATGCAACTGTTAAAGATACAGGAGCCCCGTCCTCCTTTTCATAGGGTCACCCTAGGCATGTTTATAGGAAAACAGTAAACTGAACATAGAGTAGGGTGACCTTATGAAAAGGACAGGGCTCATGTATCTTTAACAGTTGCATAGAAAAGGGAATTTCAGCAGGTGTCATTTGTATATATGGAGAACCTGATGAAATTCCCTCTTCATCACAACAGTTAAAGCTGCAGGAGCTATACTGGAGTGACCAGATTTAAAAGAGGGCAGCTTTAACTGGTGTGATGAAGAGGAAATTTCACCAGGTTCTCCATATATACAAATGACACCTGCTGAAATTCCCTTTTCTATGCAACTGTTAAAGATACAGGAGCCCTGTCCTCCTTTTCATAGGGTCACCCTAACACTGAGACGCTTACTATTTATCAAGTGGTAACTTGCCCTTTGTGTGTTGTGAGTGTGTTGTGTGTATCTGAATGCACGTGACACTTAAGCTGGTTGCTTGTATCACCTTGCCAACTCGTAAGGAGAGTTTTACCACACTTTCTGCACCTGGACACAACTCCAAGGAAGCGGTGGAATGGTCAAATTCTCCTGAAGAATCTCTCTCATTATCTGTCCCTCAGCAAGTCACCGGTATTTGCCTCAGAAATCCAGGGAGGTGGGAAAATTCTCCTCAGCATTTGGCAGGCTGGTAGAAGATGGATGACTTGCCCAGGGATAATGAACACACACCACGTTAAGGTGTCACTTGGTAAATATGTATATGTGTATATATACATATATGAAAATATACATTTATGAAGTGACACCTTAAAGAGAGGTGTGTTAGTTATCCTTGGGTAAGTCATCCATCTTCTACCAGCCGTATATACCTGCCCGGACCCTAAATTCATCTTAAGAGGCCCTCTTCCACATGCCCCCACCAAATGAGGTGAGGCAAGTGTCTATTAAGGAGAGGCCTTTTTGGTGGTGGCATCACGGTTTTCAAATGCCTACCCCAGAGAGGCTCTCCCAGCACCTACATTGTGGTCTTTTCAGCACCAGGTTAAGACCTATCCACCCCTCCCATTATTTTAGCCGTTCAGGTTTTGTTTGTTTGTTATATATTTCCTTGCTGCTGGGTTTCCCCTCACGATTTAGTCTATTTGTAAACTTTGAGAAGCTTTTATGTTATAGTTTGATCATGGTATATTTTAGGGTTTTCATGTAAATGTCCTAAGTTAATCAGTAAATGGCTGCATATATTCGCCCATGGTAGTGTACAAAGCCCTTAACAACTTGGGACCAGGATACCTGAGAGAGAGCCTTCTCCCTTACCAACCTGCCCGGTCACTGAGGTCATCAGAGGGCATGATCCTGGTGGTTCCATGCGGACCTTTGGCCCAATTGGAGTCTACCAGGAGCAGAGCCTTGAGTGTGGTGGCTCCTTCTCTTTGGAACTCCCTGCCCCTGGAGGTCAGGCAAGCGCTAACAGTGGGCTGCTTCCGGCACCTCCCGAAAACAGCTCTTTTCCAGGATGCATTCCTCAACTGACCTGCCCCTGTTTTTATTTGTTTTAAATCGAACAATTTTCACTTGCTCTTTTTAATCTTCATAGAATCATAGAATCATAGAATAGCAGAGTTGGAAGGGACCTACAAGGCCATCAAGTCCTCAATGCAGGAATTGAAGATACCTAAAGTATCTTCTTTCTTTTTACTATTTTATTCATACGTGCAGCGCTCCGGAATCTATTTTAGATATGGAGCAGTATATAAATATTGTAAATAAATAAATATTGTTTCCCATATATCGAAACAAGTCTCGCTTACGGCCGCGGCACACAAAATGGCCGCCTTGCATCAGCCATGTTTGTTACGGCTTCTTTCTCCGCGCAATGCGTCATTTCGAAGTGTTGTCGCGTCACTAGGGTTTGTGAGGATTTCCGCCACACTACCAGAAATCAGGTTTTTTTGGCGGTGTGAAGAAAAGGCGGGGAGTAACCTTGACGGTGAGTCATGTAGAGACATCCACCGCAGGGCGCAATACGAACCAGACTTTGTACTGGGGGTCCATTGTTTCCTCCACTTTGGGGTGATCGCATTTGTCGCAGGGTGTGTGTGTCCATCTTGCTGACAGTTTCCTGCTTTAAGACAATATTGACTTGCCATGGGGAAATTAAAACTCCATTAAGAGCGTGTGCAAGTGGCTCCCATTATACCATGGAGGAGTTTGCAATTAATTGGGTTTGTCAGATATCACTTAACTCGAGGAAGGCGGAGGAAGAGGAACAGACCAGTCCGCCCTCTGCAATCATTTCTGAAAATTATACCCTCCAAATAAACTAACACGGTGATAACGGTGATTATTAGCGGCGTCGGAAAATACGGCTTGCATTGCTTAAAAAAAGAGAGAGATTTAATAGCCAAGATGGCTTAAAGTCATCATAAAGCAAATCAGCATATGGCTACATTAAAATGGGAGGATGGTATTGTAACAGATTAATTATATTTTATGTAAACAGCTGCACTTGCTAATGGCCAATCCTTTTTTATGGCGTTCTTGTTTATTGCACGGCGCTACAACTTTCTTCGACTCGGTGTAAGGGGCCGTTTTAAAGTTTGGAAATTGGGGGAGGGGGAAACAACCCACTAAAGTAAGGCTGTCAATTAATTAAAAGTTCATACTATTTGGTTCACTGTATCTCTTCCCGCTGCCCGCCCTGCAATGTAAATCCCCGTTTCTACAATTCCCTGAAATAGCGTCCCCTTCTGAAATGTTTGACACGCATATGACCTAGCAACCTTGTGGGGCACGCCAAAACTAGTGAATATGCAGTTGTCCAGTAGAGGCGTTTTGATGTTTTAGAAAGGGGAGAAAGCTGGAAAATCACTAAATGATTAGTGGGTCGAGGGAAGGGATGTGGAGCATGGCTCTCTGGGTAGGGTGACCCTATGAAAAGGAGGACAGGGCTCCTGTATCTTTAACAGTTGCATAGAAAAAGGAATTTCAGCAGGTATCATTTGTATATATGGAGATCCTGGTGAAATTCCCTCTTCATCACCACAGTTATTATTATTAATTATTATTATTATTATTATTTATTTATTTATATAGCACCATCAATGTACATGGTGCTGTACAGAGTAGAACAGTAAATAGCAAGACCCTGCCGCATAGGCTTACATTCTAAAGCTGCAGGAGCTATACTAGAGCTGTACTTAAAAGAGGGCAGAGTTTCTGTAGCTTTAACTGTGGTGATGAAGAGGAAATTTCACCAGGTTCCCCATATATGCAAAGGACACCTGCTGAAATTCCCTTTTCAATACAACTGTTGAAGATACAGGAGTCCTGTCCTCCTTTCCATAGGGTCACCCTATCTCTGGGACACCCTGGATGTCCAGACTTGAGCCCTGAGTGGGGTGAATTTGACCCCTTGGCCTGAGATTCGACATCTTTGTATACAAGGACAATTCAATCCAATCCCAACCTTTTTTTAAAAAAAAAATAAAACACAGTATTTGTCCATGTTTATAATGAGAGGCTTTATTTTTAAAAAAAATATATATGTTGGGATTGGATTGAATTGTTCTTGTATACAAAGATATTTGTTATTGCATTTATATTCCACCTTTTTTCTTCCAAGGAACCCAAGGCAACAACCCTGTGAGGTAGGCTGGGCTGAAATTCCAAAGCCCAAAGTCACCCAGGGAGCTTCCATGGCTGAGTGGGGACTAGAACCCGGATCTCCCAACTCCCAGTCCAAGACTTTAGCCGCTACGCCACACTGGCTGTCTTTTAAATGCCTTTGCGCTTTCCCGTCCTTTCTTTCGACAGGAGTTTCTTTTCTCCTCCAACACCCTCACTCCAAAGGGCCAGCAACTCAGTTAGCTGGGAGAAACATGCAAAACGTCTCTCCTCTTGTGTTTGCGTTGTCTTGCATGCAATTGCTGTTTGATTCACAGCTAATAAACAAGCCGTCTTGTACTTTTCACGGGGGGGGGGGGGGGGAGAGAGAGAGAAACCTGGCCTACCAACATGTAGTATTTCAGTGAAATAGCAGCTCTATATTAACACGCTGTCACATGCCCTGCGATTTCCCTGCATGACCAAGAGATACCTTGTCACTGCTGGATCAGTGCTGTTCCCCTTGAAATACCTACACTTCTGCATAAATAACGAATGCTTGTGCATAAAAACGTCTCTTCACCCACCCTATAAACACCCAGACCCTCTCTCTCCTGTTCTAAGGGGGCTGTATTCCAGACTCTTCTTTACTAGCTGATATCTGTTACAAATCCATCTCTTTTCCCCCCCTTTTCTTTTTGAAATCCCAGCTGTTGGAATAACTTTGTCTTGGCTCTTACCTGTAGGCAGATGCCTTGAATATCTGTCATCCCCAGGTTATGTCCATCTCTGTTCCTTCCCATGCACTGTTGAAGTCCATCTGTCTTCCATCTTCCAAAATACTAGAACCCAACGGGGTCATCCCATCAAGCTGATTGGTGGAAGATCTGGGACAGGTGAAAAGAAGGACTTCTGCACACAGCTCAGAGTTACATTATGGCATTTGCTACCACAAGATGTGGTGATGGCCACCAATTTGGATGGCTTTAAACAGGGGTTGGATAAAGTCCTGGAGGAGAAGGCTATCCATGGCTAGTAGTCCTGAGAGCGATGTGCTACCTCCAGTATCCGAGGCAGTAAGCCCATGCACACCAGTTGCTGGGGAACATGGGTGGGAGAGTACTGTTGCTTGTGAGTTCCTAGTCAACAGCTGGTTGGCCACTGTGTGAACAGAGCGCTGAACTAGATGGACCCCTGGTCTGATCCAGCATCAGGGCTCTTCTTACGTTCTTTAAATGAGCCAAGGAACCATTAAAAAAATCCCATCAACCTCCAGTAAAGAGTAAGGAGTGTGTTCAGATCAGGCAAACCGTAAGCAAGTGATACATGATCAGCTATTGATTGGTCTTCGCAGCTCCCAAATCTGTTTCCTACCATCTCTCCATCTCAAGGATGCATCCACAGGCATCCACATTTTCACACCTCATGTGACTTGCAGTTACAGGTGCCTCTTCACAACATCCATTTGCACAAGGTCAGCACCCCTTTTTTCTTCTTCTTTGCCTGCAACGTCCATATGAACTGTTACCAGGAGGTCACAGCCTAGCAGTGAGATTGTGCCAATGGCCATGCTGGCTGGGAATGATTGGAGTTGTTGTCCAACCCATCCAGAAAGAGTCTGGTCTTCCGGGAAGCTCTATGTGTTTAGAGCAGGCTTCTCTGGTCTCCTTTTGCCTGGTCGCCTAGGGTGAATAAGAATCCCATTCCAAGCAACTTTTCTTCCTTGCTGGATAAGGCCGACTGAGAGCTGGGTATTTCATTGATGGTTCCCTAGTTCAACCCAGCCCTCTTTGCTCAATCCTGAACTCAACCCACCCACGTATCCTTAGTGACCTTAAAAAACAAATTGCTAACGACCACTGTGTAACGTCAGCACCAGGTATATTGCTTTTAGTAATTTATCCCCACTTCCTTTGGAATGGTATCCCTCCGTGGCATGGAGAAAGCGGAGCAGTTGTTTTTAATAGATTTGGGGTTTTATTAGCCTGCGTGTTTGCAGCGGGGCATAATAATCATAAATTATGGAACTAATAAGTATGTTGCAAAACAACCCAGACTACGGGCCTCCCACTTCCTTTCTCCGGCTTCAGAAAGGGTAGGGGGAAATAATTGATGGATACGATCTTGCGAATTTAGGAGCGCAATAAATTGCCGGGTTTCGTTTCCCCGTCCCGTTTGAGGCAGTGAGGCGCTGTTCTGCGATCCTCCTGGCAAAAAGGTTGGAAAAAAGGAGGCTAAATTATGCCTGGTGTGGAGAACGTGGATCGGGAGACATTTTTCTCCCTCTCTCAAAAGACTAGAACCCAACGGGGTCATTATCCCATGAAGCTGATGGGTGGGAGATTCAGGACAGATCAAAGGAAAGACTTCTTCACACAGCACAGAGTTAAATTATGGAATTCACTACCGCCAGGTGTAGTGATGGCCACCAATTGGGGTTGGATAAATTCCTGGAGGAGAAGACTAGCAATGGCTACTAGCCCTGATGGTTATGGGCTACCTCCAGTATCTGAGACAGTAAGCCTGTGTGCACCAGTTGCTGGGGAACATGGGTGGGAGGGTGCTGTTGCACCATGTCCTGCTTGTTGGTCCCTGGTCATCAGCTGGTTGGCCGCTGTGTGAACAGAGCACTGGACTAGATGGATCCTCGGTCTGATCCAGCATGGCAATTCTTATGTTCTCTCTCGGTGCATCCCTCAGCTAAGCAGTGAAGGGCAGAGTGACGTTCCATGCATGTATTGCACACCCTTGACTGCCGGGGCTGGTACTTAGTTGGGTCATAGGACAGCAGCTTCCCTTTCAAAGGTTTCCAATTCAGATTAAACTCATTAAACCGTAGAGATGAGCCCACGGAGGGTCTCAGAGAGGTGAGTTGAGGGTTCTAAGAGAGAGAACCATTCGCCATCGTTCGCCTCTGGAAGAATGATGGAACGACTAGGAGATAAGCCCAGCCTAGCAAGGGAACTGCTTACTAAGAACCGGCTAAGGTGGGTTGTCTGATACTGCCTAGCTCCTCCAAAAGCTTCCAAAGGTTCACACCTCTTGAATAAGATGGGAGCTCGGCTGCTCCTAGCTACAGACCACCTCTGTCCGCCATGCAGGGCTGGCTTTGGGAGGACCCTGGGGCAAGACACCCTGCCTGAGTGAGGCCACCTTCTCACCGCCAGGGTCACCAGCTTTTTCTGCTCCTCCTCCTCTTTGCCATCATGGCTCCCACTTGTGTGCTTGACCGGCCGAGAGCTGGTGGCCAACTAGGCAACGGCATGCCCTGCTTCTCTTTGCCACCCCCACCGTTCACTGAGCCAGGGCAAGAGGCAGGTGGACAACCAGGTTGCAGTGGTGAAGAGGAGCAATTGCAAGGAGCTCTTGTCAGTGGGCACCGCTGTCATCTAAACAGGGTCTGTACGTGGCTCCTTCTTTTCCCGCCACCCTGCCCACCACGGCTACATCTGCCTCCTTCTCTTTTGTATATCCACCTTGCTTGATTTGTGCATTCCATGACGAGGAGCAGAAGAACACAAGAAGAGCTGTGCTTGATTAGACCACGGTCTGTCTCATCCATTGATCTGTTCACACAATGGTCCACCAGATGCTCCAATGGGATAAGCTGCAAGCAGGACATGAGTGCAACAGCGCCCTCCCACCCATGTTCCCCAGCAACTCGCGTTTTCAGGCTTGCTGCCTCTGATCCTGGAGGTAGCTCTCAGCCATCAGGACTAGAAGCCATCGGATTCCCTTCTCATCGGGGGATTTACAGTTACAAGATGGGGGATACTTGGCTCAGCAATACTACAAACGAGAAGGATCTTGGGATTGTTGTAGATCGCAAGCTGAATATGAGCCAACAGTGCGATACGGCTGCAAGAAAGGCAAATGCTATTTTGGGCTGCATTAATAGAAGTATAGCTTCCAAATCGCGTGAGGTACTGGTTCCTCTCTATTCGGCCCTGGTTAGGCCTCATCTAGAGTAATGCGTCCAGTTCTGGGCTCCACAATTCAAGAAGGACGCAGACAAGCTGGAGCGTGTTCAGAGGAGGGCAACCAGGATGATCAGGGGTCTGGAAACAAAGCCCTATGAAGAGAGACTGAAAGAACTGGGCATGTTTAGCCTGGAGAAGAGAAGATGGAGAGGAGACATGATAGCACTCTTCAAATACTTAAAAGGTTGTCACACAGAGGAGGGTCAGGATCTCTTCTCGATCCTCCCAGAGTGCAGGACATGGAATAATGGGCTCAAGTTAAAGGAAGCCAGATTCCAGCTGGACATCAGGAAAAACTTCCTGACTGTTAGAGCAGTACGACAATGGAATCAGTGACCTAGGGAGGTTGTGGGCTCTCCCACACTAGAGGCCTTCAAGAGGCAGCTGGACAGCCATCTGTCAGGGATGCTTTAGGGTGGATTCCTGCATTGAGCAGGGGGTTGGACTCGACAGCCTTGTAGGCCCCTTCCAACTTTGCTATTCTATGATTCTATGATTTGTCTTTCAAAGCCATCCAACTTGGTGGCCATCACGACCTCTTGTGCTGGTGCCCTTTCCCACCGCACAGCTTTCCGGTGGGAGAATTTAAGGTTGCTTCACGCAGGACGGCTGGCTCCCTTCCCCGTGCTGTGCATGTCGCCGTCCTAATGGCCTGCCGATGAATCCACCTTCCAAGCCTCCAGCCTACGCCCCGCCGCACGGCCAGGAGAATCTGACGGCTAGCCTAGCCTTCCGGAGGCACCGACAATTAGGCGGTGAAGTCAGCCTCTTAATAGAATTATGTTAGCACAGTGCAGTGTATTAAATGTAAAATCAGCCATAATTTACCAGGCGAGGGCAGGAGTCGGGGCGGCGGGGAAGGGAAGGTGCCGCGGCTTACTGAGTTTCAACGAAGGTAGGGCTCGCCAACCATATGCAAATTGCCTTCCTTTTTAAAGCAAACCATAGATTTTGCTTTATCGTTTTGGCATTTAACGACTGGGGAAACAATAAATTAAGCCACAGGGGGAATCCCCGGTCGTTCTTGTTTGTTTGTTGCTGTTTTGCAAAGTGGATTGCTATCTTTGCGGAAAGAGAGTCTCCCTGCCTTTATTTTCTCTGAATCTCTCCTCCTCCTCCTGTATTCAGTCTCCTTATTAAAACTCACAGATCAGAAGTCCTCTATCTCCCCTGCACCATCCCTCCACTATCCCACACTTGGAAGGGCCTGCATGTAGCTATGGACGGAGGGGAAAGCCCTACAGCTCCCAGAATCCCCCAGACAGCAGGCCTAGGACTGCACTCTGAGCAACATCAATCCAGCACTCTAGCATCATGTGGCCAAACTAGGCCACAGAAGAACTGTGGCCAGGGTATCCCGTGGGGTATTGTTGTTGCTGTAATTAACAGCCCCGGAATAGCCACTTCAAAGATCAGGGAACTGGGCATTTTAAGATTTATCTCCTGCAACATTTCCCGGATCTCATGCCCCTAGCTTTCAAGCTGCTCTTAAGTCCATCAGGGAAACCCTACAGGACATGGGTTCAAGGCGTGACACACACATTCCAGTAGCTTGGAGTAGCCACCAGCCATCAAAGGCTGTTAATAAGAACCCAATTCTTTACCAGCAAGTGCCAGATTATAGGAAAAAATTAAAAGAGGAGTGCAGAGCTGCTTTTGCCCCGAAGGCCGGACTCCATTTCGAGGAAGCTCTCTGGGGCCAAATTCCAGGGGTGGGCGGAGCCTAAAACCCCCTAGGGGAGGCGTTGCAACCTTTTAGGATGGAGAGCAAACCAGGAAACCATCGCAGGGTTTGTGATTGGCGGAAAGTGGGTTGGGCTAAGGGGAAATGGGCGTGGCCTTCTGGGGAAACTTGGGTGCCCAGGTTCTGCATCCGTGATCTAGAAAGCAGGCTGCAGAAAGGGGGTAAAAAGGGGAGAAGCCCTTCGAATGAGAAAACAGCATGGTGCCATCTAAATGGGAATCTTCCTGTAAAGGCAATAGGTACCCGCTCATCGCGCGTGTGTCAAATTGGTCCGCACCGCAAGGAAGTAGGTCTTGTACTAATTAAGTCGATATGACGGTCGGGCCAGGGTGGGGTGAGGCGGAGAGGTGGCTGACCCACCATGGCTTCCGAATTAAATTTAAAATCAATAATCAGCAACATTCGACATCTTAAATATTCCCAAGAAAGGGTGAGGAACCGGAGCTCAAAACAGACAGCGGCTTGGGGTATTTATTTATTTTCAGGTCAAGCCTGCACACACGCCCCTTAACGAAAGGGAGAGAAATGTCGCTCTTTAATTCCAGAAACCCCCCCCCGCTGGTTTCTCCTTCTGTTGCATTTTGGGTCTCCCCCACTGCCCGCCCGCCACTGCCCCTCCTTCCACAGCCAGTTAGCTTTCCTTGCAAGCCACGAGTGATTTGGCTTTAGCCGGCAGAAAGGAAGTTTTGAAATATTGCGGAGAGGTCCGGGAACGCTCCCCGCGGCCGTGCCCCCGATGGTGCGCAGCCAGACATTAAAAACACACACACACACACACTCACCAAACACGATCAGTAAACTGTCGCCAAAGCCCTGCTCTAAGACAAGAGATTTTCCTCCCTGCTGAGGCCGTTAGCTGGGATGTATATCTCCCGGCACTAAGCACCGTCTTTCCCGGGACCGCATTAGAATGATTTATAAACCCCATTTCTGCCCAAAACTAATAGATCAAAGCGAGGGAGAAGGAGACACCAGCAGCTGGAGAAAGGCAGCGGAACACAGAAGAAGCGGAGAGATGAAAAACTAGCTGGTGACACCGCCGAGCCTCTCCACGCTGCGTTTTTATTACGGACAGGGGGGTGGAAATAATAACCGGGGCAGCTGTATTTTAACCGCCTCTAATATTTTTTCCCCCTATTTTAAATGTGTGATCCATCTGTAAAGGTTCTCCTGAACAGCGTTACATGCTTGTACATGGGAAGGCGGACGCATCTGTGTTATTAAACCAGAACATTCACCACGATGTTTTCAGTCCCGGAGGCCGCTTATTTCCGCGCTTCGGAGACCTTGCCCACATGTTCGATGCCGCGCAGCAGACGCCGGAGCTGGTACTACAACAGAGCCACGACGTCAGGCCCTAAACGGAGCCGGGACTTATCAGATCTTAGCTCATGAACCTGTGTAGGCGCCAGAGGCTACGCCTATGACTCCCAGATCTTATGCCAGAAGGGAAGCTGAAGTGCGCCTAGACGAGTTAAGCTGTTGAGTTAGATGCATCTTGAGAGTGGGGCCAATGTTATCCCAAATGGGGAGGCAAGAATGCGTCAGGTTTCCCCCAATACAGCCTGCTCTAAAGCTAACAGAAGAGTGGGGGGGGGAGGACCTAGTAGCCCTATGACTCAGAAAGCATGCCCCCATCTCTCAGCCACAACTCCCTAGGATGCTGTTTCCAGGCCCAATTCAAAGTAGGGATGTCAGAGGAATCCATTTGGTGGGTGGAGCTCAATGGGGATCCGTTAACTCCATTTCCCACTAACTGGCCTGACCTGGTCTGCTGTGAGTTGGGTCAGTTAGCGTACTTTCAGTGTTTTCAGATTTGTGTAAATTACGGCCACGCTTTGCGCAAATCTCACAAATGTGCGCAGATTTCGGCCACAATTGGCACGAATTCGTATCGGCACAAGTTACAACATAACCCATTTTTTTAAAAAAAAATCTGCAAAGAGTCCACAGAGTTTGGGGAAAGCCTGTATCTCGGCTCATGAATGCAAGCCAACTTGGACGGACACTGGGATTCCAACGAGCCCCAGAAGGGCTGGATTTCCAAATGACATACGTCCCTAATTCAAAGTGTGGGTGCTGACGATGAAAGCCCTAAACAGCTTAGGACCATCCTACCTGAAGGAACACCTTCTCCCATATGTTCCTGCCCTGATGCGAAGACCATCTTCAGGAGCTCTTCTCTGGTTGCTGCAGCCCACAATGGTGCAACTGGAAGCCAGCAGGGGAAGAGCCTTCTCTGTAGTGGCCCCGCTGTCTATGAAATGCCCTTCCCAGGGAGATCCACCTGGCACCTTCACTCTATACCCTTCCTCTTCCAGCAGACATCCGTTGCTCTGGTTGTTAACTTCACGGCTGGCTCGTTAACATTTATAACGTTTTGATATTTCTAATAGTGTCTTTATTGTTTTGGTGGTTATATCGTTGCATGGAAAATTCATTCCCCACAGCTATTGCAGCTAAGCTCAAATGGAACAGGGAAGTCGGAGGGATGTGACAAATGAGGTCAGTGTCCCTGCTCATAAAGAAGTCCCAGCTTAAGAATTAAGATTCTTCGTTAAGAATCCTCCATCTTTTGGCTGTGTTCTTCTTCTTCTTCTTCTTCTTCTTCTTCTTCTTCTTCTTCTTCTTCTTCTTCTTCTTCTTCTTCTTCTTCTTCTTCTTTTCTGGATTTTGTTTGCACACTTTCCATTCCTTCAGCCTGCTTTGCGTCTTCCCCAAACTCCACCCATGTGCCTTGTACTTAGGGGTTCGCTCCGCTTGCTTTTCCTTTTAGCCTCGCCAGTTTGCCTTCTCACAAATGGGTGCTTTGTGACTGGCTATGCGCACCATGTCGGCCATTTTATGAAGGGGCAAGTGGCCCTTTTGGCAGCCATTTTGCGAGAGTGCCCATGCGACACGCTAAAAAAAATGTATATATCCAAATGTGCCCACCACCTGAAAAAGATTGGGGACCCCTGTGATAGAGCTTTGCTGTGAGAAAATAGAGAGATTTGGTTTGGGTTTTCCTTCCAGTAAGAGGATGCAATGTAGCTGCAGCTCATCCAGCCTCTAACTGAAAGCTGAGGGAAATAAAGCTTTTGAAAAATGCCAGCGGCGTGTCTTCAGAACCCTGGCTGCTAATAAAAAAAATATGGAAGTTAAATATCGAACAGCACAAAATGCCTCGCTTTAGGCACCACCACGGTTGAAACTGCCCGCGAACGCCGCTTCCCCCAGCCCGGGAGCGCATGCGCATGCCCACAATGCTGTCCCCGCCCACCTGTCCATCTTCCTGTTCCTTGTAATTGCCTTGTTATTGTCAATGGCATGAACACGCCTCAGCTGCTCCCCAGAGAGACCCAGGGGAGCCGTTGTGTCTTAGCTAAACCAATAGCTCCCGCAATAACCCCCTGCCGTTTCCTCTTTGCCGGCCCGTGTTGAATAAATCCTCCACTTCTGTTTGTTGAGCGGACATAAAGACATGATTGAAGTTTGGGATTTATGGCTTCTCTCGGGTCGGGGTGGGTGGGGGTTGCATGAGGCCGGCCCGGCGCAAGCAGATGTGTAGGGCTGCAGAATTCTAGGACAACCGGGAAAAGGTTCTAGGGAAATCCCAGTTTTCGCTCTATTTCTCTTTCCATTTTGCACACACACACACACACACACACACACACACTGTCCCCAAGGCTTGGGACAAAATGGCCTGAGATGACATGGAAATTTCATTCCCTCGTCTCCTCCCCTTTCCCGTTTGCCCTCCCTTCTCTCCCATTCTGTATCTGACAGCTTGTCAGATGGCCACACCCCCTTCCTCAGCCCCGCCCTCTTCCCCCTGACCGCTGATCATTCGTTGGTCGCCTGTCTTTTGCATAACCCCGCCCCCAGTTCTAAAAGGTTGCCTCTGCTAAAGGCTGTAGTTAAGTAAGAGCTTTGAATTATACTGGTAAAGATGAACAGGGTGAAAGTCTCTTCTATTAAGAAAAGCCGGGGGGAATCCGAAAGGAAAAAAATCACGATTCCACCACTCCAACCCCATGCTGTGTACAAGATGCAACTGTGTTGGGGTTAATCTTCATCTAGAGCAACTAAATAGCTTGAACCAGACCAGTTTTCCAATGCCACATATCGGGGAACGTGCGTGCATTGCCACGATGTGGCAATGTGGCCCACACTCCGCATGCCATCACGATCAACCTTGCACATACACAAACCACACTCAACCACTCAACGTGTTGTGCGAACCCATCTCTGGCTACTAGCCCTGATGGCCACAGCCTAACTCAAGTATCACAGGCAGAATGCCTCTGGATAGTGGTTGCTGGGGAACATGGGTGAGTCAGCTCCTTGCAGTCAGCTCCTGCTTGTGAGTTCCTGGTCAACAGCTGGTGGGCCACTGTGTGAACAGAACGCTGGATTAGATGGACCCTGGGTTTGATCCAGCAGGGCTCTTCTCAGGTTCTTATGACTGTAATGAACATGATGTTTTTATGCATCACGCAATGGCAACCCGGGAGAGGGCCTTTTCAGTGGTGGCCCCCTCAATTACGGAATGATCTCCCCGACGAGGCTCGCCTGGCGCCAACGTTGTTCTCTTTTCAGCGCCAGGTCAAGATTTATCTCCCGGGCATTAAAAAGCATTTAACAGCATATGCTGAGTTTCTTAACTAACCCCAGAATATTTGTTTTAAATGGATATTGTCTGTTTTTGTTAGTATTTGGGCTTTTTATGGTTTAAAATTTTGTATATTTCTTTTTAACATTCACTGTTTTTAACTTTGGTAAACCGCCCAGAGAGCTTTGGCTGTGGGGTGGTATATAAATGTAAATAATAATAATAATAATAATAATAATAATAATAATAATAATAACTATAATAATATGCACCCTATCCAAGTAGTGCCAACGGTTGGTAGATTGCCTTGTTAGTCTATTCTAGATATGGCAAGGCAGCACCAAAGGTTCACCCAAAGGAAAGGAACCTCTCGTGCAAGCACTGAGTCATTGCTGACTCTTGGAGGGACGCCAGCTTTCGCTGACGTTTTCTTGGCAGGCCTTATAGCGGGGTGGTTTGCCGTTGCCTTCCCTGGCCGTTATTACCTTTCCCCCAGCTAACTGGGTACTCATTTTACCGACCTCGGGAGGATGGAAGGCTGAGTCGACCTGAGCCGGCTGCCTGAAACCAGCTTCCGCCGGGATCGAACTCAGGCCGTGGGGAGAGTTTCGACTAGCAGAATAGATGTGGCTTGAGCAGTGGAGGCTGGTGGCTCTGATTTCCATGGGGCTGTGAACTCAATCTGGGTTTCAGTCAGAACGAGCCAGAACACTAATGGAACCATCCAAAGGGCTGAACCCGACCCTCAAATAGATCCAGCACCTTGCATCGCTCCTTTTAGAGTCCTGTCTGGTTCTGACTGAAACCCAGAGTGCAAATCACAGCTCCATTGAAATTGGAGCCTCCATTGGGTTTAAGTTACCCCATGAAGAGAAGATATAAAACCCTTTTGTGTGATGTACGATTAGATATCACTCTTCCGGCAGGCCTATCCAGTGGAATTTTAGGATGCTTTTAGTATGTTTTTAGTATGTTTTAAGGAAGTTTTAACAATACTGTGTTTTGATTAATATTTTATGTATTTTATACTTGCTGGTGTTCACTGCCTCAATCAGAATGGAGAGGCAGGTTAGAAATATTATTATTATTATTATTATTATTATTATTATTATTATTATTATTATTTAGAGAAAGAGGTACTGTAGCACCTTTATTAAATAGATGATATATATTAGCACCTTTGCTAGATAGATAGATGATAGATAAATTATCGTCTGTAGCACCTTTACTAGATAAATAGATGTAGATGGATAGATAGATAGATAGATAGATAGATAGATAGATATAGATCCATTCTCTCCCTAATTTGTAGTTTTCTGGTGTTAGCAAGGCTTATAAGACACATGCTCCCAATTAGCTGCTTCTCTTAATTTAAATGCTTCATAAATTATCTCTTGCGCTGGAGGATTATCACTTCATAATGCGAGTTAGCATTTAAATAAATAGCTGTGATGTAGGAAATTAGAGAGGTTTAGAGTCTGAGGCGCTGGCATATAATGAAGGAAAACACCTCGCCAGCTGAACAAGGTTTTGCAGACAGGGGGGGGGGAGCGAAGAATCGTTCCTAGGTTTAGACCCAGCACCCAAACATCGGGGCGCTTCAGCCCAAGTCGAAAATAAACGGCCCAGTCAAAATCCCCAAATCCAGCGCTGGGGGAACCTTGGTTCTGTGCCTGAAATAAATTACGCAGAACGCCCTCAATGTTTCGCTTACACTTTTACCTCGTGAATCCCATCTTGAGGTAGCACATAGCCATCTTGACTAGTAGACATTGATAGCTGAATTTGTTCTAATCCTGTTTTTAAAGTCATCCAAAATGGCGGGCGTTGTGGCATTTTGGGGTAGCTGATTCCATCACTTTGTCGGATGGTAAAGCCGAGAGGAATCGTTTATTTGTTTGCATCTGGTCCTCATGGAATACCCATATGGCCACGCCCCCTTCCCCGCCCCCACTTCTTTCCCTAGCCCCACCCCCTTTTCATTGGCTCCACCCCTTCCCCTTGCCACCACCCCTTTTCCCTTTGCAGAGTCCCAATTTGGTCCTCAGGGCTTCCACATATGGCCACACCTCTTCCCTTGGTCCCACCCCTTTCTCTAGCTCCACCCCATTCCCTTGGCTCCACCCCTTTCCCTTGGCTTAATTAATCACACACACACCTCCCAACTAAGGATCACATTTCATGCCTCTGACAAAGTAGACTCTAATTCACCAGAGCTTATACCTTAACACATTCGTTAGCCTTTTAAGATTCTGCAAAGATTCTTTGCCATTTTCTTGCTGCAAAAGACAAATGCAGCGAGCCCTCTGGATTATGGGATGTGCTCCGCTTCTAATCGGACCGGCGAATTAGAAGCGGAGCGGGGGGGCTTCGCCTGCCCTTAAGGCGGAGGCGAAGAGGATTGGGGGGCCGGCGGAGCGTGGCGAAGAGGATCGAGGTGAAGGCGGATCCTTCGCCTCGATCCGGAGCTCCGCCGGAAAGGTAAGTGGAGTTTACCGGGCCCTGCTGCTGTCGCTGTCGCCCATGCGGTGACAGCGGCAGGGCCCAGTAAGACCCCCCTCCTCTCCCTTACCTGCGTCCATCCGCGGTCCGTCGGCTTCTTCAATTGAGCCCGCGGCAGCCCAGACTTCCTGGTTGAACCGTGGGCTCAATTGAAGAAGCCGACGGACCGCGGACGGAGGCAGGTAAGGCCCCCCTCCCCCTTGGTCCCTTACCGGGCTCTGCCGCCGTCGCCGCACGGGCGGCGACGGCGGCAGGGCCCAGTAACCCCCCACCCTCCTCTCCCGGCCTTACCTGGCGCCACTCCCCTCCACTGCGGAGCTCCGATTCGGAGCCGGAGCTCCGTGGCGAAGAGGAGCGGAGTATGGGCAGAGCGGAGCGGAGTGGGCCGATCCAAAATTTTCAGATCGGCCCACGGGGTGGAGCGGGGGGTCCATGCACACCCCTACTCTGGATGCATGAAAATGTAAGTGAAGCGTGAGGAGCATTTAGAACAGAGTGCAATGTAAATACTAAGTATTTAAAGGCATGCTTTTTCTGAGGGATCCTGAAGGTGGCACGTAGCCGTCAGGACTAATAGCCATGGATAGCCTTCTTCTCCTCCAGGAATTTATCCAACCCCCTTTTCAAGCCCTCCAAATTGGTGGCCATCACCACAGCCTGTGGTAGCGAATTCCAGAGTTTAACTCTGTACTGGGCTCTAGCATTATGAGAGGGGGAGAAAAATGTCTCCACACCAGGCATAATTTTATCTACATCTATCATGTCTCCCCTCACTCAGATTTCCTCCAACCGAAAAAATTTCAGCTGTTGTAACTTTCCCTCGTAGGAGTGTTGCACCAGCTCCTTCACCAAGAATCAAACACTCAGCAGTCCGCTGTCCAAGTGCTGATTTCTGATGGGCAAAATTTCTTGTGGTTCATAATTTTTTTAATTGGAATTGGATTGAACAGCCTTCAAATGTAGGATAGTCCTCTATAACAGAGGAGATACGGACACCCTAGAAGACAGGATTCCTGCATTGAGCAGGGGGTTGGACTCGATGGCCTTATAGCCCCCTTCCAACTCTACTATTCTATGATTCTATGATTCTATGACACATGGTCCTTGTGCACCAATAGCAACATTGTGCCATTGAATTGCTGACCTAACTACTTGGTGGTCTTGTGTTTCCTTATGAAAACAGTGTTTATGTACATCAGAGGACATGGCAGTAAACATGTCTCCTCCATTAAAAAAAAAATGTCAGGATCCAAATAACTGTGCAACTATTTTCACCTATGCAAGGAGGCTTTGAATTAGATTTCCTGACCAGCAATGCCACCCCCATGCCAGATGGCAAGTGACTTTTGAAATTGAGGTTTTTCAAAAGCAGTACGTGATAAGGTGAGACACTGTAAGGAAATACCACTGGGTATCTAGCAAGCCTATAGGTGCACTTTGGATCCTGGCAAAGGAGGGACCATCTCTACCACACTATACACGCCCCCCCCCATGATTCCCATAAGAAATCAAATATAATCCTATTTAAGAAGCTTTAAATAATTTTGAGCTTTCATATTGACTTATTAAAATGCAGCTTAAAATACGCCTAGCCTGCAATCCCTTTACAAGAACAGGGGGGATATATATATATATATATATATATATATATATATATATGAAGGAATATGATTAGAAAGATCATTGGAAAAGGGGAGAAAGAGGCAGGCAGGTAGCAAATACGAAATGCACAATTTTAAAGATGTGTTTTTTTCTCTTGGAAAAGATGGTGAGATTTATAGATAGTGGTGTAGTAAAGGCAGGACTCACAGGGACGCACCCGGCACTTTTTTATCATTAGGGACGCTGACATCACCTGCCACGCCCTTCAGGCTTCCCAGTTCCCTCTGAGCTTAGCTGCCACCTTCACAGTAGTTAGGGCGAAATGAATTTTCCCCACTACAACATAATGTTCTTTGCTGTATTGCAAAGAATTTTGAAGTGGCCTGGTCTGGAATGACCAACACAGACCCATTCAGACCTGATCCTAGCTGGTTGAATACTGTTAGAACTGGTCGGTTGATCTGGATGAAAACAGCTGCCAGCGTTTTGAGACTTTCTTTGCTGTCATGGTGAGTGACTGTGCTTCAAAACGTATCACTGACTTCACACCGGCTGCCAATCACTGGGGCCAAAATTGCATGCCTCTATAAGGACGAATGGATTTTGTCAAATCCATTCCATCTGTGTTCCGCGGATTGTCTGGTGCCTTTCATTTCATCACATCTGCTCATTGGCGGAATTGCGTTTTTCCCATTTCCCAAATTCGCGCAAATTCGTCCTTGCAAAAATGCGCAAATCCCCGCAAAATGCGCAAATCCCCTCCCAAATGCGCATTTTCATACTCTAGCCTATGAAGAAAATGCGTTGAAAAACCCATTTTCAGCCAGTGTTATTTTATTTTACATAGTTTTCTATTACTACCTTTGTGTAACATTCTGGAATGTTTTTCTTTTTTTAAAAAAAAAGCAGTCCACAAGTCCACGCAATCTGTGGAACTCGATAAAATTGGTCCGTGGTGGATCTGTGGGTCGAATTCAAATGCACTTGATTCTGTTTTTTAGTTCCCTGATACCGCTGTGCCTGTATCCTCCCCTTTTCTTCCTGAAGAGAGCTCTGAGGCCTGAACTCACATAGTCCCAGGCCTAAATCAAAGCCTCAGACCATGACTGGTTCAAGTGAACGGTTGCTCGTCCCTTATATCAGTCTTTCCCCAACCTGGCATCTTTTAGATGTCTTAGACTTCAATTCCCATCATCTCCAGACAGCACGGCCAATGGCCAGGAACGCTGGAAGTCGTAATCAACATTTGTAGTATCTCCAGTATTCGAGGCAGGAAGCCTGTGTGCACCAGTTGCTGGGGAACATGGGCGGGAGGGTGCTGTTGCACCATGTCCCTGGCTGATGGCTGGTTGGCCACTGTGTGAACAGAGTGCTGGACTAGGTGGACCCTTGGTCTGATCCAGCCTCAGGGCACTTCTGATGTTCTTATGATCTGTAGGGTACCAGGCTGGCTGCACTATGGAAGCAATAGGGAGGCCTATGGATGGTTGCCAAGCAACCACTGATGGGGCTTCGGTAGTAATATTGGAGTAGGCCTCGCATCCTCAGTGGAGCCAGGGGTGATTTTGGGAGGGAGTTCCTTGTTGGGGGGGGGTGGCCTTAGATTGCCTCACCAGCCAGTTTGGGGTCTGACTAATTATCCGGGTCTTAGCAATGGGGGTGCTAGGACCTGTGTGTGTTTTTTATTGACTCACGAAGACTAACCAACTAATGCAATTTTTCAGCCACTTAAAATTTAGCCCAAGGTTCAATACAGATGTCCTCACGGTACTTTGCTTCATCTTGCTAGCATAACAGAGGTCTCACTGTAGCAAATTCATGGTGTGTATGTGTGGTGTATATATATATATATATATATATATATATATATATATTTAAAGCATGAAAAAGTCACACATTTCGATGACAGCTGCGACCAAAGTCCAGCCCTCAGGCAGGAGTGAAACGCTACGCATTGCTTTACTTCCCAGTGAAGCGGTTTGACATATTATAATGTCACGATAACTGCGAACGGTGTAATGAGGAGGGCGCGCGCACGCGTGCTGTTCGTCGCAAGGGTTCGGCTGTGGAGTTTGGGCGTGCTGAATGCACAGCGCTTTGGGGGGTGCTGAGGGGGGAATTAGGCTCTGCATTTCGGAAAAGCACAAGTCTCGGTTTAAGGGAAGCAGGTGACGAATCGTTAATATTGCAGAGAGAGATTTAGGATTGGCCACTTCTGACTCAGGAATACATCCTTGTCCATTGGAGAGGACAAACAGTACAGCACGTGAATGTACAACTGTGTCGGCTCCAGGTTTTGGAGGGCCCACGGGCAAGACACCTTCCGTGGGGGCCCTCCCTCAATGAGTCCACCTTCTCACCGGCTGCCTTTTCTCCTTGTCTTCTTTCTTATCGTGAATACCACTTGGTTGGTTGACAGGCAGAATCGCCCAAGGAGCTGTGGCTATTGGGCGGTATAAAAATGCAATAAATAAATAAATACCGACCATTGATGCCATCCCTGGGTACAAGTGTGTACAAGATAAGCAGCCTAGGGAATCTTAGGATCTACTTATCATCTATCATCGCTATCACTAGCTATCATCCATTTATCGGTCTCATCCTTTAAAAAAACAACACTCATCTAAGTTCGTGGCCAATCACGACATGCAACGAATTCCATGAATTAGTCTAAGCTGTTCTATAATCCCATAATGTACATGTGAGTTTTGATCGCACCACAACTTCTGAGTTCTGAACCGAGGGGTGGGAGAAGAAGGAACAGAAGCTCTGAAACCCCAAATTCCAGTTGTAGGTCTTTGAAGGGTTCCAAAGCCACGATAAACCAAACACATATTCCATGTTGTGCCTTGAGGCTGCGATAGGTCTTGAACTGGTGGCCGGGGAAGTCAGATGGCAAGCCACCTCTTAGCTCTGCAGGAAAACCAACCATCGGTCAAAGAAATTTTGTTGCCTCATCAGTAATACTCCTTGACCCCTATACAAACGTCTAGGCAGTCTTATATGTTGGTTTGAACCAGATTCCCCTAACCTGGGGGCCTTTCAGTTGTTTGGGACTACAATTCCCAGCATTCCTGACCATTGGCCATATTAGCTGGGGCTGATGGGAACTGATGTTCCAAACATCTGGAGGACACCAGGTGTGGAAGGCTGAGTTGTGTTATCTTTGGCAAACTCCCATCTCTGTCTTTCGCGAACTGTACCGGAGCCAACTGCTTTGTTATCGTAGACCCGAAAAATAAATTTAAAAACGAATCAAAGTAACTATAAAGCTGGGGAGAACATTATTTGGGCAGGGGTGGGTGGGTCCTTAGACACAAATGGCTGAGACAGCTACAGGGCAGCCATCGGCATATGGATCTGTTCGTGTCAGAGGAAAATCGGTTGAATTTAGCTTCGAGTCTGCCAAATTACCGGAAGATTTTTGGTAATGAAGGGAAATTGCTCAGAGGCTGCGTTTTTGTCGGAGTAGCCCAACTGATCTCAACGGGGCTACTTCGAAAGACGTGGCTTGAGGATCACGGACTTAATTGCCAAGGGCTTAGGAAACAGAATAGCCCATTACAGCTAAAAATGCTTGTATCATCTCGCTTTATCCGACTCTTAAAGCAGGCGAGCTCGTTGGAAGCAGAATGGAATTTTACTGCCTCTTGTCTATCCAAAATTGAGCATGCTGAGCCCGGCTCTTGAATCTAAAGTGAACACTTTGAGATTGGGGGGGGGGCACTAGGCCAGGCTGTAATTACTAAAAAGAGGGGGGGATGGAGGAAAACGAAAAAAGAACAGCGGGTTTTTCTAATGAATGACAAGCTACTGGGTGGAAATCTAATTTGGTCTAATTAAGCAGCCTTTGTGAGGATTTGTCTTAAGATGAGACGGTGCCAAAGAGATCTAAATGCAAATGAACTCTTAGTCTTTTGGTTTTAAAGGGCCAGAAAGATAGAAAAGCCCTTAAGCACAGCCCTTTCTTCTGTGTCTGTGTGAGAGAAAGACCACTGGTGGGTCTCTCACTTGCTACTTGAAAGCAGAGTGTCCTTAAACGAGAATAACTTTTGAAAATATTTTTGCCCGGTCAACGTTATTCACTGGGAAATGACTTGGGTTGTGCGAATTAGGTGTCCCGTGAACTGGGGCCCGGATTTCTAGATTTGTATGTGTACGTGTATGGTCTAAGGATGGGTTCAAAAAAAAGTTCATTCGAGACTTACGTACGAATTTGCCAAATTTATAAGCGAGCCAAGAGAGGGTTACGTGACGAAATTCGCAGTTTCCCAAACTTGGCGATGCTGTTGTTGGGAGGGGGGGAATGAACACAGAAATTTGTGAGAGTCAGTGAGGTGCAGTGGTTAGAGCATTGGACTGGGAGTTGGGAGATCATGTTCTACTCCCCACTCAGCCATGGAAGTTCACTGGGTGACTTTGGGCCTGTCACAGACTCTCAGCCCAGCCTACCTCACAGGGTTGTTGTTGTGAGGATAAAAATGAAGAGGAGGATTATGTATGCTTTGTTTAGATAGAAAAAAAGGCCTACAGCTCCCAGCATGCCCCAGCCACTATGGGTGGCTGAACATGCATAGGATGGCACCCTTCAATAAGGAGAAAGAAGAGCTTCAAGAGCAGTAAAACTTTAAAACATCGATATTTTATTTATTTATTTACATTTATATACCACCCCATAGCCGAAGCGCTCTGCGCGGTTCACAAAAGTTAAAAACAATAAACATTAAAACAGATATACAAAATTTAAAACCACTAAAAGTATAAAAACAACAATATCCATTTAAAACAACTATTCTTGGGTCAGTTATAAAATCAACATAGGCTGTTAAATGCTTTTAATTTCAACAGCTCAGTGAAAAAGATCCGTATCTTCACTCCCTTTCTAAAAGCCACGAGACAATTGCTGCCCTTGGGGGAGCATGCAATGGCATCCGCGACATGGCATGCAATGGCATCCGCGACGCACCTTTGCGGCCGAGGGTGCTCCCTCTTTAAACCCAAGTGTCTGATCAAAGGGTTGTCCTCCTCGAAAACGCCCAAACCTTTCCTTCCTTCCATTCTTCCTTCCTTCCTCATCTGCCGAAACCTGATGTGTGGCGTTACAGCTCCCCCAGGGGCCGCTCGGTCGGACGCATCCTGTGCACCCCCGCGCTTCGTAGCTTCTCCGCCTTCTCGGAGTGTAATCAAACATCAAGCTAAGTAGCAAATAAATCTCTCCGTCTCGTAAGCTTCGCAGCGAGATCATGTAAATGCAAATGAGAGTCTTGATTTCAAGCTGTCGCGGAGGGAAGAAGAAAGGGACAGGCGGGAAGGATTCCGGGCCACCGCTGCCCCAATTGGCTCCGCTGTGCAAGTGCCCGTAAATCAAGAATAATAATAGTAATGGGAGCGTGATGAGGGGTTTTATTGTGCAAGGGGGTGTCATGAAATAAACACGCACGTGCACCCAAAGAAGGGAAGGAAACAGGCAGAATGGCGCCGTCACGTCGTCTGCACAAGGTTCCGTGATGAGGGACAGACCAACTCATTTGAGGGTGAAGGAAGATGCGATATTTACAGAGACGGGTCCGGCATTCATCTTTACTCACAGGGTGAACCTGGCTTGCTCCTGTCTTCCCAAGGGGTGTGACATACACACATCCTAGCCCAGGGCTGGAGAATGCCAGGCCACGCCCTCTTCCTGTAGCCCCACCCCCTTTCCTGCCAACCACCAATCGTTTCGTGTTTTCCCAGCTTCGTGGGCCATTTTTCAACCCCATTCTAAAAAGTTGAAATGCCTCTGCTAAGGCTGCGTTGCTAACAGCAAGAGCTTTAAGTAGGTCAACACAGCTCGGGACAGCAATACCTGACGCCTCTCCTGACCTGAACATACCTGGGCACTCTGGGGCAGCCCTCCAAGCACCGCCTCCGAGGGAGACTCGGAGGGTGGTCACAAGAGAAGGGTCTTTCCAGTGGTGGCCCCTCAACTCTGAAATGAGTTCCACAATCAGGCCCGCCTGGCGGTAACACTGACATCTTTTTGGCTCCAGGTTACAATGGCCCTCTACTCGCAGGCATTTAATGCCATTTAGTGACATACAATGGGGCATTTATGCCTGTTGTTTCAACAGGTCTAGTATTTTATTGAAACTGTTTTTAGCTGCCTGGATTGTTTTAAATTTTGTATATGCACATTTTTATGCTGTATTTTGTAGTATTTTTATATTGTATTTTATTATTTTATGAATTGCTGTAAACTGCCCAGAGAGCTTCAGCTATTAGGCAGTATAGAAATGAAATAATAATAATAATAATAATAATAATAATAATAATAATAATAACCACCTATCTTAAAAAATGATTACAAAGAACCACATTTTACAATTTATTTATCAGTCGGTTGGTACATTCATCATTTGCCTTACTTTTTGAAAAAGGGGAGGAACTTTAAAAAGAATAAGAAAGAGTCTTGTGACAACTTAAAAATGAATTTATTTATTTATATATTTATTACATTTTTATAACGCCCAATAACTGAAGCTCTCTGGCATAAGCTTTTGTGAGCAACGCCCGATTCATGAGGTGCATGGCACATTATCCTGAGCTACAAGTATATATATATATACACTCATAGTTTGGGGAAGAGTGGAAACATAGTGACGTCAGAGGGGGGGAAAGTGCAAAACTACAGACAGTGATAATTAGAATCATAGAATAGCAGAGTTGGAAGGGGCCTACAAGGCTTCGAGTCCAACCCCCTGCTCAATGCAGGAATCCACCCTAAAGCATCCCTGGCAGGTGGTTGTCCAAATGCCTCTGGAATGCCTTTACTGTGGGAGAGACCACCACCTCCTTCGGTCATTGGTTCCATTGTCACTCTGCTCTAACAGTCAGGACGTTTTTCCTGCTGTCCAGCCAGAATCTGGCTTCCTGTAACTTGAGCCCATTATTCCGTTTCCTGCACTCTGGGAGGATCGATCCTGGCCCCCCTCTGTGTGACAACCGACAGGGCCTTTAAGGTGCTCATCAGTGGGGGCGGGGGGGGGAAAGAAATGAGATATCCCCAAGGCTGGGGAAATCGCGTATTTGTGGAGTAAAATGATACATAGGCCTGTATTTTCAAATTTCTATCCCCTTCCCCAATTCAGCTACAAAAAGAAACCTCTGTAGAGCATTTATGTGGGGGCATTTGCTGCAAATTTAAAATCAGAATTTTAGGGTTCTCCGCCCCCCCCCCCCCGCCCCCCAAGACATGCACAGTTCAATCCAATTTTTGGTTCTCCCTCGTTGCTAGAATGTGTGGGATGGGATAGGTTTGAGAGGGCCATGTTGTGCTGGTTTCCAGTTCCATCCAGCAGGTGGCAGCAGTGAAGTCCAAAGAATCAGACATTGATGCCTATTCATACCAAACCAGAAAGGCACAGAAATGCATTGGCCATACCTATTGGAGGGGTGGGTGGAAAAAAAGACTATCCGTGGGTCCCCCTAACTCAGTAAGGACCAGGAGGTGAGGGTACACACCGAACTATAAGAGCAAGCAGCGTGCTCATAATTTGCAAGAAGACTGGAGTGCCTCCATTCTTGATACTGTGTGCATAGCAGCACGTTCTGAAAGAGAGGGCATGATTTCACTTGTGCCCAGACCAGGGACATTTTTGGCTTTGGTAAAAATCTGTGTTTCCATCATCCACGCATTCATGCAATCAGATTTTTTTTCTTTCCAATTTCTTGAATTTGCGCAAATTCACACATGCGCCAATTTGCCCCAAATGTGCATTTCCATGTTTTTGCCCATGGGGTAGATGGACATTTTTGGCCTGCGTTTATTTATTTATTTAAGTTACATATTTTCTACCACTAAATTTGTGTAAAATTGCAGAAAGTACAAAAAAAAAAAAAGGCCTGCAAGTCCATTTTTTTTAATCCTATATTTCTATAGTGACACTGCTTCTGTGAATCAGCTGAGATCAAGCCAGGATCCAATAGTCTAGGTTTTGGGGAGCCATTGGGCAAGACACTCTCAATGTCCCCCTCCCTCGGTGAGTCTACCTTCTCACCGCCATGGTCACCAGCTGCGCTTGCTCCTCCTCCTCCTCATGGTTATCACTTGCTTGGCAGGCAGAGAGCCAAGGAGCAAGGAGGCCACGGCATCTGTTGCTCCTAGTTCTCACCGCCTCTGTTGTCTCAGTGAGAGGGAGAGGCCAAGCAGGTTGCAATGGGGAAGAGGAGGAGCAACGCCAGGGGGCTCTTGTCAGTGGGCCCCTGCTGGGGTGTGGGCCCTCAGCAAATGCCCAACCTTGCCTACCCTTGACGTTGGTCCTTGACCCCTGTTGAAGGCCAACGCCTTGCTAGGCCACTTCCCTGAATGTTCCGCTTTCGCTGGAATATAAACAACATTGGACAAACGGTTTAGTATCCATATTGCTCACTAAGAAGTTAGCCTGCTCCTGCCTTCTAGTTTTGAAGCCAATAAGCATGCACACACCAGGATCACTGGCAAGCAAACGCTGGACTGTGATTCTAAAATCGTTTCCTATTAATATTTAATACCAATAAGTAACTTTTGAACATATGAGGCTGCAGAACTCGTATTTAGGTTCTAGCCATTCTGCATTTATATTCTCTCTCTCTCTTTCTCTCTCTCTCTCTCTGTCTCTCTCTCTTTCTCTGACTCACACTGGACTAATTAAGTCAGGCTCTGCTGAACTGGGCCCAAATCAACACATTTTTTTGGAAACAAAGGGCTTTTTTGCCATTTGCATGTGCGGCTATCCGATGTCTGGGCCCGTTTCACCGTTTTGAACAATCGCAGCCCATTCGTTCCAGAAACAGTGAACTGGCCAGAAATATAGATTTCTGCCATAGACCAGCCCGGCCCTACCATTAGGCAGAGTGAGGCGGTTGCCTCAGGTGGCAGATGCCGTGAGGCGGCAGCAAGGTGTCGGAGGAGGGAGCTGAGTGCTAAAAAGCCTGCCTTGCGCTCCCTTGGCTAACCTGCTGCCTTCAAGTACAGTGGAGGATGCTGTCCCGTTGTCAGTGTTGAAGAAATAGTCCAGGTGGCTTTTCTACCTGGAATGGGAGAGGACGCCATCTTGTTCTTCCCCTCAGGAAGCAAAATGTGTTGGGTCAGCCCTGGCTGTAGATGGGGAATGCTGAGCTACTTTCAGCATGAGAGACAAATGCCGTTTCAGTGAGGTTTTGAGGGGTCTGCATTCCAGGGGTGGTGTGGAGTGGGAGTGTATACCAAAGGGGTGGGCCAGATGCAAAGTGGGTGGAGCCAAAATACCTAAAACACCAGCCTATTTTGGATTTTTAAAGCTCTAACGGGGCGTAACTCAGCCTTAGGAGAGGTATGTCAAGCTTTTAGAATGGGTGGGACTTCACAAAACCATGGAAGCCACCAAATGATGGGGAGAGCGGAGGGGGCGGTGCCAGAGGAAGGGGGAGGGGCCATGTATGGAACCTGAGAGGGCTGTACTTGGCTGTCTAAGCAGGTCATATTCCATCCCTCACGCAGGCCAGATTTGGGGGCCCTCGCCTGAGGTCCTGCAGCCATACATACAACCCTGACCACCCTGATGCTCTCCAGATGTTTCAGACTATACCCCCATCATCCCTGACCATTGACTGGGCTGGCTGGGGCTGATGGAAGTTGTAACCCCAAACATTTAGAGGGACCTAGGATGGGCAAGGCAGTGAAGAATATAAGGTCTCAGGTGCAGCAAGGGGGCAGCTACTCCCCACCCCCAAACCTAAAGCAAGGTAGATTTGGGGGGGATATTAATTGAGATTAATGGGATCCTTAAAATATTGGCCACACTTGCCATTTCAACCTAGGCAAGTGCAAACAGTGAAACTAAACAGGACATCCACCCCCCAAAAAGCTTCCTCTTGTCCCTTCTCCAGGCTGCGTTCAGGAAAAGGCTGGAGAGACCGAGGTCTCCGAATGGAGCCGCATAAACCATATTTAGGAGGCTCCATTCCCCCTCCCTCCCTCCCAAGTCGTAAAGGGAGGGGAGCTCGCAGAAGGTAGTGAGAGAAAATTATTAGGGCCTCCTGGAAGGTAGTAGCGAGAGATGGTTTTAATTAGAGCGGAGAGGTGGGGAAATAAGGCAGGGAAATGACATCTTAATGAGGTTTAATGAAGTTGTCTGTTGTTGGGGACAGCTGTCAGGAAGGGGGAGAGAAATCTGCATTCCAGCCAAGGCGGGGGAAGAAAGCTACGGTGTCGCTGTTCCTGGGTTTGGGTGGTGAGCGCGAAGATGATGATGAAGAAAATGTAGACGAAGATGATGATGAAGAGAAGGAGAGGGAGAAGAGGGAGGAGGAGGAGGAAGAGATGGAGAAGATGAAGATGAAGAACAAGGAGGAGGAGGAGGAGGAGAAGAAGAAGAAAAGAAGAAGAAGAAGAAGAAGAAGAAGAAGAAGAAGAAGAAGAAGAAGAAGAAGAAGAAGAAGAAGACGACGTGATGGGAGTATTTATATGTGATGGGATTATTTAGTAATAATGCCTGTTAAAAGGCAATTAGCAGAATAAAAAACAAAAGGCAAAACAGAATGGGTGTTTACCAGTTCCCTCCTCTCCCTCTAGCATGGAAGCCAAGTAGACTTTAGGGATGCCTGATGAATCCATGGCGGATTCAAATCAGTTTGAATGTCTATGAACCCATTCTGCAGCAGGCCAGCTTTTTCTGAGTCATGTAGCTCCCACGGACTTGAGAATGGCCTTTTTTTTAAAAAAAAAAAAACTTTCGGGGCGGTGCCAATGCACACCTGCGCCATGGAGCTAATTCACAGTGGCGCAAATGCGCCTCTTCGCAAGTGGAACAAAACGCTTATCTCTCCCCACCTGGCAACCCTAAATCTGGTCATGGTGGCCTCTAGAGTGTTTTGGACCACTGCGTTCGAGCCATTTTCCATTGTCAAGGTATTATTTCAGTTCTTAATTCACCGTCTGTGTGCTGCCTTGGGGAGTGGGGGAAATAAATAAATACAAACCGTGTGTATATTTATTTATTAAAACTAAACGCTGCCACCACCTTAGACTGTCAAAGGGTGAGATAGTTTGTCCTCGCCACACATACGGCATTGTGGGAAGCCGGCCTTTGAATTCCCCCCTTCACCACAAACTCCACCACAAACTCCCCTCCGCCTCTCCTGTCTCCCACCGCCCTTCCTTAGAAAGGCTAATAAGGTTTCATGACAGACTAATCTCTGACCGACTTCACCATGGTGACCCTGGGCAAGACACAAAGGCGTGGACAGAGGTCACTTAATCCCACAGACATCACAAAGCCAATGTACACACGGTGAAAGAAAGGGAGTTAATTTTAAAACTAAATAGGGAAAGGATAAAAAAAAAACTAGCAGTGATTGTGTGTGTCCGCCACCCTTTTGAGCCTTTCTACAGCCTCCCAGATATCGTCCTGGTCTTTTCTTGACCTTTTCTGCATGAGAGGGAATGGCAAGCTATTCAAGGCGCGCAGAAGATTTGCTGGTTTGAAAAACCTTTCCCCCACACACATTTCTGGTGCAGTTGGGGGACCCCCTTCACGGGGAATGTTTTATCATATTGTAGCTGTGATTGAAATGTTCACGTCAGCTTCCAGGGCCACCCCAAGACTTGAGGGAAGCCCATTTCTAGTTCTTGCCCCCATCAGAGGCACATTTGGTGGGGATGTGAAACTAGAGATGTCCCTTGTTGGAAATCTGCCCCTTCAACAGAATTTGGCAAGGTGCCCAACTTTGGGTTGCATTTGCGAGCCAAGCCAGAAGTTTTCCCCAAACTCCGGGGACCTTTTGTGTATTTTAATATTTTTATTCGGCATTTATCCATTTTTATTTTTATTCGGCATTTATCCATTTGCGCAAACTGCACCCCCAAATTTGGGTAATGTGCACAAATTGCAGCCACGCTTTGTGCACAACTCAGCTGTGATTTGCGCAAAGAAAAACACAGAGAAATGCCGCTCACTTGCCTGGCTTGCTGAAGACTGAGTTGGGCCAGTTAGCTGGAAATGGACCGAAACTCAGGGTGCCGAACTGACAAAAATCCATCGAGGAATGTAGCCTCCTTCAGCTAAGTGTTCCAGGGCTTGGAGTAGACAGCGAGCCTTGCCGTGAATTACAGACACACGCATGTGAATTTGCATCAGTTATTCTGATTGCAGAAAATTGTGGTTGGTAAGTTATGATCTATGAAACTCTACCTGCCCAGTTCGTAGTTTCTTCTGGAGAGGCCCTTCTTTTGAGACCAAAGCCACAATGGGGTGTTGAGCACACAACCACAAGGACTCACTCGTGAAAGATAAGATAGACACAATCTATTACAAACGTGGGTGATATACAGAATTATTACATATACAGTATAGTATACAAAACACTTTCTCCTTGCTGATACACTGCCTTAAACCCCTCCAATGAAATCCAACAGTGCAGAAGCTTCCACTATATAGAAAATAAAGAAAACGATAACAATAATAGTGTCCAATGTGTCAGCACTAAAGTCACAATAACAAGTTACAAAAAAGCATATGGGGAAAATATTTTTGTAGTCAAGGTACAGAATTGTACCCCCCACACATTCACTAATCAGGGCGTTTAAATAAGCATTAACATATCTAGCCGTCTAAAAAGTTCTAGGCGTCTAAATAATACAGGTGTCCGGTACAATTCCTGTTTCGAAGAGTCTTCATCAGTTGGACGCTTATTCATAGAAGGACCCGTGGCTGTATGTTTCGGGTGGAGCCCTCCAACATTGTCTTGTAGTTTTCCTGTTTAGATCAGCCACATAATGCATTGGACACATTGTGCACATTGGACACTATTATTGTTATTGTTTTCTTCATTTTCTATATAGTGGAAGCTTCTGCACTGTTGGATTTCATTGGAGGGATTTAAGGCGGTGTATCAGCAAGGAGAAAGTCAATTAGTCCAAAATATGGCAGCCAGGCTGGTCACTGGTACACCTAGGGCTGACCACATTACACCAGTTTTAAAATCTCTTCACTGGCTGCCGATTAGTTTCCGGGCGAAGTACAAAGTGTTGGTTATCACCTTTAAAGCCCTACATGGTTTGGGTCCAGGCTACCTGCGGGATCGCCTTCTCCCGTACAATCCACCCCGCACACTCAGGTCCTCTGGGAATAATCCACTTCATCTAGCAAGAACTAGATTAACAACTGTTACCCAGAGGACCTTCTCTTCTGCTGCTCCCAGACTGTGGAACAGCCTGCCGGAGGAGATTCATCAACTTGACAATCTTTTAGAATTTAAAAAAGCAATAAAGACTGATCTATTCCAGCAGGCCTATCCAGTGGAATTTTAGAATGTTTTCAGGATGTTTTCAGGATGTTTTAATCCGTTTTAATGTGTATTTTATATCATGTTTTTATAGTTTGAATTGTTTTAGGTTTTGTGAATGGCCCAGGGAGCTTCAGCTATTGGGCGGTATAAAAATGCAAATAATAATAATAATAATAATAATAATAATAATAATAATAATAATGTGTTTTGTATACTTTTTACAAACTGTATATGTAAGAATTCTGTATATATTACCCCCATTTGTAATCATAGAATCATAGAATCATAGAATAGCAGAGTTGGAAGGGACCTACAAGGCCATCCAGTCCAACCCCCTGCTCAATGCAGGAATCCACCCTACAGCATCCCTGACAGATGGTTGTCCAGCTGCCTTTTGAAGGCCTCTAGTGTGGGAGAGCCCACAACCTCCCTAGGTAACGGATTGCGTCTATCTTATCTTTCACGAGTGAGTCCTTGTGGTTGAGTGCTCAGCACCCCACTGTGTTTTTGCTATTTCAACCACAGCCTTCTATTTTCTCTCCTTCTTTTGAGACCAACGCAATGAGACCACCACCATTATTGGAGACGCTAGAGAAAGCCCTGTTGGTGGTGGCTCCCAGGCTGTGGAACTCTCTCTCAAGGGAGGCTTGGTTCGCTTCCTCTCTGCTAAGCCTTCCGCCGGCAGCGAAAGCTGCGTTATTCGCCTTTGGCTTCTAAGTGGGCCTGTGGGTTGGTCCTATTTTATTATTCCATAATTGTTACTGTATTTTAATGGGTTTGATAGTTCAAATCTGTTTCAATTGTTTTGTAAGTTGTCTTGAGTGTCACATTTTGGGTAGAAAGGTGGGTCTAAATAAAATCAATAAATATTAGTCAAAGGCCTTGGAGACCACAGATTTTACACAAATTTTTACTCCGTCTTGCAGCCAGAACTTGGGAAGCCGCGTAGAAGCTGCTACACTCTCCCCGGCCATGCCTTCAACTACGGCTTATACGTACACGGTCTCGACGGAGGTGTGCCTGCAGGTAGGACAACAGGATGTGTGAAACTTGCCCAATTATTTTTGCCAATCTTTCTACCTTCCCAGGAACATTCAGCTCTTCTTTTGGGAGAAAGGGGTGGAGGTGGGCTGCAATCTTCCTCCAAGGGTGCAATTTTTAAAATTCAGTTTTGCAGGTGCAGTTGTCCAGTTACTCAAAGGTTGCAAATAAGGGTGCAATCTTTCAAGCTCATCAAATTAGGGTTGTTGTAGGAATCCATTTTGGGGGCGGACCCCTCTGACATCCCTTGCCCAGTTGAGTTGGGCAAGTTTGCAGTTTCCCCACTTCTGGGGATTGTGCAAATCCCAATTTGCGCAAAATCACAGCTGGGAATATTTACAGACTTCATGATTTGCGCAAAACCGTGTCTGTAAATAGCACAATTTGCACAAAAATGCAGGCATAGATGCTCCTTTTGCAGTTTGCAGTTTATAATGGGGTCCAGATGGAATGGTGAAAGATATGGCCCAGACTTAGTTAGGGATTCCCTGCAACTGTAGGACGTTAGCTTTATAACCTTGCTTTGTAGTTGCTGCTTTTCCACTGTATCAGTTTATTTTTGTTTAATAAAATCTTTAACCTTCATCCATTAACATGCTGGTAGTTTCTGAATCCTAAAAAGAACTGTTGCCTCTTGACAACACAACCAGCCTTAGGGCTTTTCTACATGAGGCTTTGAACCCGCACCTTTACTGAGCTTTCTGCCTCTGGATTCTCTGTGGGATGAAGATCAACTCCTTTTACATGCGTTTCCCCACCCCCCACCCCAGGTTTTTTTCTTTCTCTGCCTTTCTATATGGTTCATTACACAACCACTAGATGGTGCTGCGGCTTAGTGGAATCGCCCAATAACACCATTCCACCACTTCCAAATAATATCACGTTTTCCTCAATCTAAGAAAAGCCGGGAAACTGTTGCAAAGAGCAGGGGAGGCCCTGTAAGTTGATAAAGGCTCCACAAACACCCGTGAATGAGCAATCAAAAGCGCACAATGAAAACTTTGTGTAGACAGGCTTGATGGCCCCAAATCAACGAGGGAAGCATTTCAACATGCAACCCCCACCCCCGCCTGCAAGTAGCAAAGTCCAGGAAGGGCTTTACCATCCCATCTGTCAGGCTGATCTCTGCACGGCATGTCTACTATATAAACATCTTTTGCCGCCTCAACTTTTCTTCACCTCCTCTTTCTTCCTAGCCATTGGCCACTGGAACGTGATGAAGCCAAGAGTCACTTTGGCGAAGGAGCTGCCCCGTGATTACAAGGCCATAAACTGCAAAGCCCTGAAGGACGGCTTTGTCACTGCGCATGAGAACCATCTGTACCGCCAGATCAAAGACATTCGCCTTAACGATGACGACGAGCGGCGTTTCAAGAGGGCACCCCCAAAAGTTCCAGCGGACATGACTTATGGAAGACCAGCACGGTGAGAGGGAGTGGCTGATTCATAGAATCCTAGAATAGTAGAGTTGGAAGGGGCCTACAAGGCCATCGAGTCCAACCCCCTGCTCAGTGCAGGAATCCACCTTAAAGCATCCCTGACAGATGGTTGTCCAGCTGCCTCTTGAAGGCCTCTAGGGTGGGAGAGCCCACAACCTCCCTAGGTCACCGGTTCCGTTGTCATACTGCTTTAACAGTCAGGAAGTTTTTCCTGATGTCCAGCTGGAATCTGGATTCCTTTAACTTAAGCCACTTATTCCGTGTCCTGCACTCTGGGAGGATCGAGAAGAGATCCTGGCCCTCCTGTGTGTGACAACCTTTTAAGTATTTGAAGAGTGCTATCATGTCTCCCCTCAATCTTCTCTTCTCCAGGCTAAAGATGGCCAGTTCTTTCAGTCTCTCTTCATAGGGCTTTGTTTCCAGACCCCTGATCATCCTGGTTGCCCTCCTCTGAACACGCTCCAGCTTGTCTGCGTCCTTCTTGGATTGTGGAGCCCAGAACTGGACGCAATACTCTAGATGAGGCCTAACCAGGGCCGAATAGAGAGGAACCAGTACCTCCCGTGATTTGGAAGCTATACTTCTATTAATGCAGCCCAAAATAGCACTGGCCTTTCTTGCAGCCATATCGCACTGTTGGCTCATATTCAGCTTGCGATCTACAACAATTCCAAGATCCTTGGAATGGCTAAGTGCAACTTCCAGTATCCAGGACAGTGAGCCTGTGTGCACCAGTTGCTGGGGAACATGGGCAGGAGGGTGTCATGTCCTGCTTGTGGGTCCCTGTTCGACAGCTGGTTGGCCATTGTGTGAATAGAGTGCTGGACTAGACAGACCCTTGGTCTGATCCAGCAGGGCACTTCTGATGTTCTTATGTTCATATATTCTTAGGACCATCCTAAGAGCCTGCAATGACATACCCTCAATGACAACCCATTCCAGGGTTGTGGGGCCACTGAAGAAAAAGCCCTGACTTGTCTACTTGCCCGCCTAACTGCCTGTAAAAGTAGACAACCAAGGAGGGGCTCTGTTGATGTTGTTAAAGTGCAGACAGGCCGATATGGGTGAAAGTACGTAATTGCTATTTAAATGATAGCACTTTTCTCCAGATTTGCATCTCTATGTACAAATTAGCCTATGCAAATGTTAAGCAAATACGTCTTCTTCTGTCTTCTTCTTGTTCTTCTTTCTGGCGACGTCTAAGCTGTTGCTCTCATTAAAATCCCACTAAAGGCCTAGTCAAAGAAAAGACCATTTGACATCCCACCTGAAAAAACGTCAACAAAGGAGCCAGTTGAACCTCTTTTGGGAGAGATTTAGAACCAGAACTCGAAACGAACCACCCAAAGCGCTAAAGCCATTTGGGAGCTGTGTTTCAGCACCTTGGGGAGCTCCAATAAAGTCCTGGCTGGGTCTGACTCAAACCAGGAACAGAATCGCAGCCCCACCAAATTCAGAGCCACCAGCCTCCACTGGTTCCATTACAGCGTTCATTTTTAAAAAGCTAATTGCTAATAAAGATGATTTTTTTAAAAAAAAAAACATGGCGAAGGCAAAAAACGGCCGCAAGGAGATGTGATAAATAGCAGAGAGTATTTTACACGAAAGCAAATGGGCTTTGCTTATGCAAATTAAATGGATTTTAAAATGGTATTTAATGACAATTTTCGTAGCAGGCATTAACATTAATTGCAGCCAAATGAAAATGCAGCATTAGGTTGCTGTTAGCAGCAAACACTCCAGCCATAAGGCTCCATCTTGATCAAGGCCAGCCGTCAGGAGGATGACAGGACCGCCTGGTAAATTGCAGGCCAAAGAGCTTTTATGCTGCAAAACTATCCCCCAAAGCCGGGCCAAAATCAACATCAATTTTGCTTTATTTCTTCATAAACGGAGGTTAAATGGCTGCCCAGGAGATCTGGGCATAGCTTGAAAGTTTGCTTTTTAATAAATTAAATAAATAAATAACAGGAATGGCAAATTCCAAGCGAGAGCCACCGCGAAATTCCCCGCCGGTGGGGGAGAGAGGCGCTATTAATTTTAAAGTTATTACACCCCATCTCAAACCTTCTTTAATAGCTACCTTTTATGCAGGCCTGTATTTATCCCCTCGCTTTAAAAGCATGTTATCGACCAAATCAAATTACTGGCTCATTAGAGCCACTTTAAGTATTTTTAAAAAGTGCGGAGGAGGCAGGTTGAATTTAACCCCTTCTTCTTGATGCACATGTCTTAAGAGATACCATACGTGGAATGCCAACGCTACCGGACCAGCTACTGCTGGCCTTTATTTATTTGATAAAATTCTTTTTCAGCCATCTTTATAAGGGTGGAAGCCTTCCAAGGTGCCATCTATCGTAGTAAAAGGGGAGGTCGGTCTGTCCGTTAGTGCAACTGGAATTATTCAGGGTCTGGAGCATCTCTCCTATGAAGAAAGGTGGGAGATTTAGGACAGATCAAAGGAAGTCCTTCTTCACACAGCGCAGAGTTAAACTATGGGATTCCCTACCACAAGATGCGGTGATGGCCACCAATTTGGATGGCTTTAAAAGGGGGATTGGATAAAGTCCTGGAGAAGAAGGCTAGTAATGGTTCCTAGTCCTGATGGCTATGTGCTACCTCCATTATCTGAGGCAGTAAGCCTATATGCACCAGTTGCTGGGGAACATGGGTAGGAGAATACTGTTACACTCATGTCCTGCTTGGGGTTCCCTGGTCAACAGCTGTTTGACCACTGTATGAACAGAGTGCTGGACTAGATGGACCCTTGGTCCATCAGGGCTCTTCTTATATTCTTACGTTCTTAAGGTTACCATAGCTGGGATTGTTCAGCTAGGAGAAAAGGTCAAGGTGGTGGAGGACATGATAGAGGTATACAAAATGATTTAGGGTGGATCCCTGCATTGAGCAGGGGGTTGGACTCGACGGCCTTATAGGCCCCTTCCATCTCTACTATTCTGTGATTCAATGATGCCAGGTGTGGAGAAAGTGGAGAGGGAGACCTTTTTCTTCCTCTCTCGTAGTAGAACCAAATGGGGTCCTCCAACGATGCTGATTGGTGGGAGATTCAGGGCAGATCACACCGTGCATGTGTTTCTTCTGCAACTCATACATCAGTGCTCAGAGGTGTGGGGTTTTTTTAGGAGCCAGTGGGGAGCAGCGCCTGGATTTTGTAACTACCCCTGGTTCCCAAGGGTGAAATCCAACATATGTCCTAATTAGCGTAAACCCATGTGTCACGACGGGCTGAGGTCCCATTCATTTCAATGGATCGACTCTTAAGTAGGACTTGAGTTGGATTTTACCCCCAAGAATCCCGCCAACGTTTCCGGCTTTATGGGCTGTTTTGCACTGGAAGGTCCTGCCGCGGTTTGTGTCCAGACTCGGTCTCTTGGCTGGAGTAGCCACTCCGACCCCGTGCAGGCATGTTGATTCGTATTTACTCCCCTCCTTCCTCCCCGCCTCCACCTCCCCTCCTCCTTTCCCAGGGCACTTGTTTCCCCGCAAGCCATGTGGCCGGCTTTTGTTGCAAAGAGCCATAAAAAGGACATTTTTCATCTCCTCTTTTTCCTTCCCTTCTTCTTCATCTCAGACAGAGATTTATTCCTTCCCTGTAGCCCGCAGTGTTCCGAGCTGGGAGGGGTGAGGCCAGGCGCTGATCGGACAATAATAGATAATATGCCGGCTCCCAGGAGTCTTGTCCGGGCCTGTAGCCGATTCATCAGCATCTGGCGCTCATGCCAAGGTCAGCGCTAACGAGGATGGGGTAGGGTTCTGGGCCGCCCCATGGGGCACCCTCCAATTGGATCACTCGGATCCACGCGGCAGCCTCTGATCTCAACGAGGCCTGCCTCGTGCAAAGCAGAATTTGCAGCAGAGAGGCTGCCCTCGGAGCGCAAGCCACTCAGTAACGGATAACTCCACTGCACGGACGCTTTCTCATCCGGGCCTCCCGCAGGCTCCAACGCTTGCTTTAAGGATACACAGACCCGTCTGTGTGTGTGTATACACACCTACATGTTTACTCAATCAGTGAGAGGGATTTATTAAAAACACTCTTAAAAAGACGCCATTCGTCTGCTGCGCAAGGCTTCGCACCGACGGCACGCGGCTGGCGCCCACTTAGAAAACGATACGAGACGAAAGGGAGAAGCGTCTCCAAAACAAACAGTACGACTGATACCGTGGTTTCGGTATCCGGACTGTCTGTTTATAAGTGTGAACCAATTGGCACGATGGCACCTCTAATTACGATCCATTGTGTGCCTATGCGGCAGGGCCTTGCTATTTACTGTTTTACTCTGTACAGCACCATGTACATTGATGGTGCTATATAAATAAATTAATAATAATAATAATAATAATAATAATAATAATAATAATAATAACAACTAGCTGGCCTAAGTGTTGTCTTGTCGGTCGGGCCGACTTAGAAAAAAGACATCGCCCCCGGATCAGAAGAGGTTAAAACGCATCTGATTAATTGCATTATCATTCTTTAATCGGCTGACAGCCCTCCCTATATATATACACGTATACAGTCAGGGCCAACCCCAGAGGTTTTGCTGCCTGAGGCAGAGCAGCAAAAAGCCGTCTCCCCTCTCCCCTGCCATCGCGAATCAAGATACGCAGTACCCAAGGGTGGCTGAGTTATTTTGACACCTGAGGCAGAAAAATCCCACAAGCGCCTCTTCCCCAGGACTTTTTTTTTTTAAAAAAAAATACAATAAAAATAAATGAAATAACCAACACCTTGCTGACCTTTTAGTATACCTCAAATCAGCTGCCTGAGGCAGACACTTCATTCTGCCTGGTGGCCAGCGTTATTTTCTACCAGCTCCACTTGTGACTTTTTCTCATAGATACAAATGCCCTACACGCCTTCAGAAGGTCAAGGCTAGGCTACTAGAATGTGCTTTGCACAGGGCAGCCCTTGGTGTGATGGTTTGGGAGTTTCTGCCTTTCTTGTGGCAGGGGCTTAGTGGAGCTGGGGTAGCGGTGAGGTTTGGCTTACAGTGTTCTGCTATGGATTAGGTTTTTACCAAGGTTTGGGGTAAGTTCATTTCAGTTTCCCAGGAAGGGAGGTACAGTAACAGGACAGCACCATGGAGAGTGCCAAGTGGAGCTGGAAGCCAAACACGCTCAGTTGTATGTTGCTCCAACAAGGAGCAGATCGTGACTGAGGCTTAAGTAGGAGTTTGTCTTCCTTTAGACTGATTAGCCCCACCTCTGTCCTAACTGAGGCCTCTTCTCTTAAAGGGATTAACTGTGTTTTAACACCCTCAGGCTGTGATGAAGCAGGGGTGGCTGTGGCATGCCAGTGTCTTCATGGCTGGTGTTCTCAATGCAGCTTCCTCTGGACACAGGAGAGCATGACCCTGGGCTTTTCCTGAGGAACAGGAACCTTCTGTAACTGTAAACTCAGGCTGAGCTCCCATACAATCTCTCCCAGCAGATTCATCTAGACCAGGGGCCACCAAATATTTTGGCTTAGAACTCCCATCAGCCCTAGCCAAAAGAGCCAATAATGAGGAGGCTGGGAATTGTAGGTCAAAACACCATCAGGGAGGACAAGTTGGCCACACTTGATATAAACATTAAACAGCATGAGGGCTAGGCTAGCAATGTGTCCTACTTTACAGAGAGCAGTCCTCTATTTGAAGCAGTCCTCTATTTCAAGGACTGTCCAGTCCAGTTTAAAGTCAAAGTAAGGGAGAGCCAGGGCCTCAAACTTGCCCAAGAACAGTTAGCAGCACTTGGACAGCAGACAAAGCAAATTCTACGCATTCATAACCACACAGCTAAAAAGAAACATTGGATCAATCTTTCTAACCGTCCTGTTTACAACAGAATTTATTCTTCCGATGGTTTCTTCGCACGCAAACCCTCTGAGCCAACGAACAGGTCTTCCAACACTTAGTTGGAGGCAAGGGGGGGGAAGCATTTTCCTTATTGGCTGCCCATGGTGAAGTAATTTATATTGCTATTTTCCTCCGTCCAATTACAAAGCGGGGGCATTAAATCTTACAGAGATTTGGGGTCATTGACGGCATCGCACGAAACCCGCTGCCCCTTTTTGCAGCCAAGCAAAGGCGTTTTAACAACAACAAGAAGAGAATGACCGCGTGCGCCGAGGGAGGATCGATTTGGCCGAGGAGTTTTGCGGGCGTTCGGGCTTCAGAAAGAACAAGCCCAAAATACTTTGCGCCTAAACGTTGCCGGTTTGGCTGATGGTTTCCTTTATCCTTCCAAGGGAAACGAAGATGAGTGGAGCGCATTTTTAAAATGATCCGCGAGGCCCTTTCCGTGGCCGGATCGCCAGGGATCTATTTAGAGGACGCTCCGCGAAGCGATTCGGGGTCCGGGACGTGGCTTTACGCTTCGCAAGCATCTTAAGACGGGGACGGGCTCCTTTATGCTCACTTCTTCGTCCTTTCTCCACCGCCTGTCAATGCCAAAGGTCCCCCGTGATGCTAATTGAATCCACCCCTCCTCCCCACCTGCCCCCCATCCCCCTCCCAAAAAGCAAACCAATTTCAAATGGCCGTTTAAGATCTTGACTTTGAAGCTGAGCTGTTTCTGCCCCTTCTCTTTCTTTCCAGTTGGGGTTTTTTTTAAGCTCACCAGGCCGCAAACAATTAAAAAAGATAACCAAATGCCCAGCGGCCCTCTTTCCTAATTAGGTGCAAGAACCGGCCTTTGGAGGGTAGCTAAGTGCTTCAATTACCTCGCTCTTCTCTCTCTCCCCCACCACCCCACCCCACTGTCCTTGTTAGACCAGACAGGTCCGGTACCCAAAGGGGAACAATTAAAGCCAGCAGAAGAAGGTTTGGGGAGGGGAGGCAGAAATGCAGCAGGCTCTACCTGCTGTCTGAGCAAGGCCAGCATGTATGGACACATCTCCCACTGCTGTTGAGCCAGAGAGAGAGAGAGAGAGAGAGAGAGCTGGGGAGGGTGGAGGGGATTCAGGGCAGAGGGTTTGCTGGCTCTTATTCATCCGTTATAATTTGGGGGAAAGGAGATTTATTTTATTTATTTATTTATTTATTTATTTATTTATTAAATTTATATACCGCCCCGTAGCCGAAGCTCTCTGGGTGGTTTACAAAAGTTAAAAACAGTGAACATTAAAAAAATTAAAAAAAAGTATACAAAATTTAAAACCATCAAAAAAATATTATAACAACAGTATAAAACAGTATCCATTTTAAACAACAACAGTTCTGGGGTCCATTAAAAAACAAACGAACTTAGCATATGTTGTTAAATGCTGTTAAATGCCTGGGAGAAGAGGAAGGTCTTGACCTGGTGCCGAAAAGATAACAGTGTTGGAGCCAGGCGAGCCTCATTGGGGAGATCGTTCCATAATTGGGGGGCCGCCACCGAAAAGGCCCTCTCCCTTGTTGCCATCCTCCGAGCTTCCCTCGGAAGTAGGCACTCGGAGGAGGACCTTAGATGTTGAATCCCTTATGTTCTGCTCACAACGGTTACATTTTCAAGGAGGGACAGACTAGTGTAGTAGTTACAGTGTTGGACTAGGAAGAACTGAGTTCAAATCCCTTCTCAATCTTTTGTTTTTTGGGGGGGGTGTATGTGTGTTTGGTGAGGTTTTCAGGAAAAAAGAAGACAGGGAAAGCATTATGTATACCATAGAAACATAAGAGCCATGCCAGATCAGAGCAAGGGGCCATCTGTTCACACAGCAGCCAACCAGATGTTGACCAGGAACCCACAAGCAGGACATGAGCGCCACAGCATGCTCCCACCCATGTTCCCCAGCAACTGGTGTATATAGACTTACTGCCTCTGATACCAGAGGTTGCACATAGCCATCAGGGCTAGTAGCCATGGGTAACCTCCTCCTCCAGGAATTTGTCCAACTCCTTTTTAAAGCCATCCAAATTGTTGGCCATCATTACATCTTGTGGTAGGGAATTCCATAGTTTAACTAGGCGCTGTGTGAAGAAATCCTTCCTTTTATCTGTCCTGAATGTGTACATCAGTGAATGCTAAAGACTGCTCCAGGACAAAATTTATCTGTGTAATAATCTCCTCCCAAAAAGGAACAACTACTGGACATCGCCAAAACATGTTTAAAAGAAGTATTAGCAGTATTGCATCACCAACAACTAGCTGAATTAGACAATCCCTTATTAAAGAGACGTTGCAGTATCCAATCAATATGAAACAAAAGGTTTTGCTGAATAAGACACAGCACAACATCCATACATCGCCAAAGTGGCAATCCATTGATTAGTCATTTTGTGGTGGTGCCCACATCAATTTCTCAAATTCCCTAATGTGCCCACAGGTCCAGAAAGTTTGGGGATCCCTGATCTACAGTCCTCTCTTCCAGCCAGCAATCCCAGAGGCACTAGGAGTAGGGCTTCTAGTTCAAGCCCTGTAGTAATTACAGGTCTAGAACTGATCTACCCCATACTGTCCTGCTTAGCCTCTATTGCGATGAGGGATTAGCGTTACTGAGAACTGCTGAGGTCTGGATTACAGGATCCCAGGTGCTTACCAAGGATTTGGGCAAAGCAATTTCCTTAAGGAGGCAGAAACAGGACAGCACCTTGGAGAGCTCCAAGTGCTGCTGCAGCTGAAAACCAGACAAGCTTGTCTGCATGTTGCTCCAACAAAGAGCAGATTGAGTCTGAGCCTTAAGTAGGAGGTTTGGCTTCCTTTAGGTACATCAGCCCTGCCTCCACACTGACTGAGGCTTTTTCTCTTAACAAGGCCCCATCTGTTTTAGCAGCCTCAGGCTGTGGCAACAATGGCAGTGACTGTGGCAAGCTAGACTCATAAATGGCTAGAGTCCAAGCTGAGGATGGCAATGGGACCTAGTTTGGATACAGGGGGGTAGCCGCTGGGGTCTTCCTTGGGGAGGAGGCCCTTTTCTGTCACCAAATTATCTCCCTGAACTGTTAACACAGGAGCCTCTTCAGGGTTTAGGGTCCAGGCCCATGACATTAACACAGCCTGTGCCTAGAGATGAGCTCAGAGAGTTGCGTGCGCGCAAGGCTGGCAAAAAAGGAAAGGAAAGGAAATTAGCATTTTGTAAGTTTTCCAGGCAAAAAGTTTTCAGAGGAAACTGACACACAGCCGCCGAGTGCAGCGCTGCCACTTTTGTCTCTCGCGCACCTTGCTCACAGGCTGCTCTCGTCATGCATAGATTTTAATTTTAACAAAATAGCTGTCTCCGGTGAAAGGATCATCAACATCTGAAAAGGTGAAAACTCGTCTTGAGCTGAACAGGGCTCCGGTGCTGTCATTGATTTTCCGGGAAGAAAAAAAACACCCTCTGGCTACTCAACCAAATTAGTAGTCACTGATGACCAATTATTTTACCCTGCTCTGAACGGGGAGGCGTAACTAAAAATCCAGTTTGTCAGACCCAAGGCTTCCCCCCTGAAACACCTTTCAACCAGTGTGTACTTAAAGTCCCTTAGAAGGTTCTGACGCTGCCTGGGAAATTTCAACCTCCTAAAAAAAAAAGACAATTGGGGGAAAAAAAGTTTTAATGAGCTGCAGGGATTTGATGGGCCGTCATAAAAACAGCCCTGTTCTAGTCTCGGTAGAGAACTATTTCGCCACACGGGCGAATCGCACCTGTCAGGATTTATAGATGCGTACGCACGAAAAGTGTCAGCCTTATTTTTTGCAAATTATAATTATCATTTCCCTTGCGTCTCCCGCCTCGTGTTTTGTTTTATTTTAAGGAATAGTCCTGGCTTGCCGGTATCCCTCACAAGGGCGACATCAGTTCGAATCGAGCGGAAGAGAGTTTGTCGTTGATTTAAAGCCTACGCGGTTTTGGTTTTAAAATATTAAGCTTTTGTCGTTGGGGGTGTTTTGAAGACATACGTGGCAGCAAAGGAGCCCATTAAAAAAACCCAAAATTTGGAACTTTTTCATTTTCGAGAGGAACAGCCTAGCGCCCATCATATAACCGAGCCAAACGGGAACTTGCCTTGCCATTTAAGTATTTCTTGGCTCTTGAAAATAATTTAGTAGGAGGGATTATTAAAAATACAGAGGCAGGGGGCAGGGAGTTGTTGTGCGAAGGGAATGGTTTTGAAAGTAAACATAAGTAAATATAAGAGTATTTAAGAAGACGGAACCTTAGAGAAGCAGTCTTACTGACCATACCTTATATGAAAAACAGCGTGGTGTTTTTTTTTTAAAAAAAACCACCCCACATCTGGAAGGTTTTCGCAAAACCTTCTCCAACCGAATGCCCTCCAGAAGTTTGGGACTACAACTCCCAGCGTCCTTGATCGTTGGCCGTGCAGGCTAGCCTGTTACGGGATGAAGTGCAAAACACGTGGGAGGAGCCAGGTTAGAGGAAGTTGTTCTTGCATTACATGGATATATGGGAATTCGTGGGAGATACACACTCAATCACAGGCGAATGTGGGGTGAGCAAATAAACGTAGACAGACACACCAGAAAAAAAAGGCAGCAGGATTCTCTCTGAGCAGCTAGAAATGAAACAGACAGAGTAAGGAAGAACTGGCTGAGAGGTCTCTCTTTTTCTCTCTGAATCTCTCCTCTTCCTTCCTCAACGCCCCACGAGGAATGAGTTCCAGGGCGGAGGGGGGGAATGGGTTTTATCACTTGCAATTCCCTCCCCCTAAGCATCGTGATTGGAGGAGGGACAGGGAGGAGACTGTAGCTATTGGTTCACCACAGGTGTCAATCTCAAAACTTCTCCCCCTTTTAACCCCTCGGCGACGTCCTCATATGGAAGTGTTCAGTTAGCCATCCGTCAGCATGAAACAAGCCCTCACGGCGCCTAAAAAACCTTCGGATACGGATCAGTTCAGGACTCTGAACAATCTTCTACCCGCACCACAGGTTTCCATTGGTTTTTGAACCGCCCCCTAACCGCACCGTGAGTTTGGAGGTCTGTCGGAGGTCTGTTGAAACACACACACACACATACACACGATTTCGGTGCGGAGCACACACCCCTACTGCAAAGTATAACATAAAGTATAAAACTTAAACCACAATATAAAAACACAATCTAGAAGTACAATATAAAAGTACAACCGGAATAATACCAAGAGGGCCTTTTCGGTGGTGGCCCCCAGACTGTGGAATGATCTCCCCAAAGAGGCTCGCCTGGTACCAACACTGTTATCTTTCAGGCGCCAGGTCAAGACTTTTCTCTTCTCCCAGGCAAATAACAGCATTTAACAACGCTAAGTTTGTTTTTTAACAGACCCCAGAACTTTTGTTTTTAAATGGATACTGTTGTTTTCATACTGTTGTTTTTATATATTTTTATGGTTTTAAATTTTGTATACTTTTTAAAAAAATGTTTACTGTTTTTAACTTTTGCAAACTGCCCAGAGAGCTTTGGTTATATCATAGAATCATAGAAACATAGAAAAGCAGAGTTGGAAGGGGCCTACAAGGCCATCGAGTCCAACCCCCTGCTCAATGCAGGAATCCACCCTAAAGCATCCCTGACAGATGGTTGTCCATCTGCCTCTTGAAGGCCTCTAGCGTGGGAGAGCCCACAACCTCCCTAGGTAACTGATTCCATTGTCGTACTGCTCTAACAGTCAGGAAGTTTTTCCTGATGTCCAGCTGGAATCTGGATTCCTTTAACTTGAGCCACTTATTCCGTATCCTGCACTTTGGGAGGATCGAGAAGAGATCCTGGCCCTCCTCTGTGTGACAACCTTTCAAGGCTTTGAAGAGTGCTCTCATGTCTCTCCTCCATCTTCTCTTCTCCAGGCTAAACATGCCCAGTTCTTTCAGTCTCTCTTCATAGGGCTTTGTTTCCAGACCCCTGCTCATCCTGGTTGCCCTCCTCTGAACATGCTATAAAATGTGTTTATAGATGCATTTATCTATAAATGTAATAGATAAATAAATAAATAAATAAATAAATAAATAAATAAATAAAAGCAGCAATGCTGAGATTTAAAATACGAAATTTAACATACAGATTTTAAACAGGCACAGTTCAAAGACTAAGATGACAAAATGTTAAAATACCAGGAGAGTAAAAAGGTCTTCACTTGGCGTCAGAAAGAGTATATTGTAGGTGGTGGGCGAATCTCTCTAGAGAGTTCAGTCCACAGCCGGGGTGCCACAGCAGAAAAGGCCCTCCTCCTGGTAGTCACCTGCCTCACGTATGGCTTTCTGAGTTCTCAACTTAGGAGGGGGGGCTTTGGGCTGTGGGGTGCTGGACCTTATATCCAAAGTCTGACCCTAGGTGCAACATCTGAGAACTATGACATTATCCCACAGCATTCCCAGCCTATCGCAAGGGCGTCTCTTTGTATACGAATGGCCTCTCGGGATGCATGGCATTAGATCACACATGTAACATCATTAGTACATGCGGAGCGCAGATTAGACTTCTCCGACGCACGCGGTGCACAATAATTAGTAATAAAAGCCGCGGCAGGAGCAAATGAAGCCGGGGGGGGGGGTGAGTGGTCAGGAAAAGAGGCTCTGATATTTGTTTGTTTTTAAAGACTGATCAATTGCAAGGAAGAATTCCAAAGTCCCTATTAGGGCGATGCCTTGCATAGGACAATCGAAAGGTCAGGAAAAAAGCGTGCAAGCATTTGAGTTCTCCAGATCTCTTCATGTGGGGAGGCAGTAAAGCACCATTGATTTGGATCAACGCAGCTGCCTGCATTTGGGGGCTCTTCGTGGGGGTCTGGCTATGAAGGCGGTCACGATGAGCGCCTGCATTTCAAAATTGACCACTGAGTGGTAAACAAAGCAAGGGTGACCACAGGGTGACCACTTGTGCATCACCAAAAAAAGAGAGGTGGGGCAAAAGAGGGTGCATATTTGCATAAAATTTGCATGATGACGATAAAAAAAAAAGGACTTTTAACTGGCCGTTCAGGGTGTACGGCCTTCACAACCCAGCTTACTGCAGGCTTCAACCGCAAAACACGTTTAAATTAATTGAAGTGAATGAATGAGAGGGGCCATAGCTCACTGTGATAGAGCACATGCTTTGAATGCAGAAGGTCACAGGTTCAATCCCTGGATCCTCCAGGGAGAAAGAATCCTGTCTGAAATCCCTGGAGATCTGCTGCTGCTACCAGTCAGTGTTGACAATACTGGGCTCAATGGATTCACGGCCCGACTCGGTATAAGGCAGCTTCCTCTGTTCCTAATGTTTATTTTTTTTAAATGGCCCTGAGGTGTACACTCCTAGGGTTAGTTTCCCACGCCTGCCAAGTGCCAAGCACCTAGCTTACAAGTGATGAGAGACGGACAGACAGACATCCTCTTTTATTGTTAAAGATGGAGCATTTTGTGACGCCGTTTTCCTTCTCTGTCTTCCTCAGGCCCTCCACGCCGTTCTTCGAGCTGCTGCAGCACAAATACAAAGAGATCTGGATGGACCAACAGAGAATGGTCATAAAAGCCGAGAAGGCCGAGAAAAAGGAAAAGGTAGCCAGGTCATAGTTGAAAGGCTGAGCCCCTTTTCTTTGAGAAAGCACCCAGGTAGATTCTCCAACCCAAGGAGGGAATATAGAATTTACGGGAGGAGGGAGTGTCGCCCCACGAATTCATAGAATCGTAGAATAGTAGAGTTGGTACTGCTCTAACAGTTAGGAAGTTTTTCCTGATGTCCAGCTGGAATCTGGCTTCCTTTAACTTAAGCCCCTTATTCCGTGTCCTGCACTCTGGGAGGATCGAGAAGAGTTCCTGGCCCTCCTCTGTGGGACAATTCGAGTATTTGAAGAGTGCTATCATGTCTCCCCTCTGTCTTATAGAATCATAGAATAGTAGAGTTGAAAGGGGCCTCTAAGGCCATCAAGTCCAACCCCCTGTTCAATGCAGGAATCCACCCTAAAGCATCCCTGACAGGTGGTTGTCCAGCTGCCTCTTGAAGGCCTCTAGCGTGGGAGAGCCCACAACCTCCTTAGGTAACTGGTTCCATTGTCATACTGCTCTAACAGTCAAGAAGTTTTTCCTGATGTCCAGCCGGAATCTGGCTTCCTGTCACTTGAGCCTGTTATTCCGTGTCCTGCACTCTGGGAGGATCGAGAAGAGATCCTGGCCCTCCTTCTGCATTGGAAGCACATGCGCCACCCATGAGCGACAGCCCTTCTTACATCTGTTTATTTCTTCTGTAGAAACGTAGGGGGAAGTCGTATGATACACGCACAACCTTGCTACGGAAGTTCCAGCCGCCGATGAAGGCAGAGCAGCTGTGGCACATGCCCCACTTTCAGAAGGTACGTCTGAGCCACAAACAATGCTTTTTTTCTTCTCACGTGGTGAATGGTTCATTCATGACTAACATCACTCAGGTCTAACTTTATGATTTAAAATATTGATTAAGGGTGTGCACCGCCTCGGTCCCAAAACCCCGAATCTGAGTTTGGACTGGATTGGGCCACCTCGGCCCAAAGTAGTCAAAGCACTTCGGGCCACTTCAGCCTGATGGTGAACCGTTGCCTGCTTGCGGGACTCACCGGATGCCTCCGCTTGCACGGGCAAGCCTCCTGTCCACCAGGAGAGCTTCCATCTTTAACAACATAAGAAATGCCCTGTTGGATCAAACCGAGGGTCCGTCTAGTCCAGCACTCTGTTCACACAGCGGCCAATCAGCCATCGGCCAGGGATGAACAAGCAGGACATGGTGCAATAGCACCCTCCCGCCCATGTTCCCCAGCAACTGGTGCACACAGGCTTACTGTCTCAGATACTGGAGGTAGCACACAACCATCAGGGCTAGTAGCCATGGATAGCCTTCGCCTCCAGGAATTGATCCAACCCCTTTTAAAGCCATCCAAATGGGTGGCCATCACTCCATCTTGTGGTAGTGAGTTCCACAGCTGAACTATGTGCTGTGTGAAGGAAAGAGGGGAAGCAGTGACAGAAACAGAGAAAGGGCAGAAACAGAGAGAAAGGGGGGGGTTGCAGAAAGAGAGAATGAGAAGGGGTGGGAGAGAGAAGGTGGTGGTTCAAGGATGGAGGTGCCCTGGCTGCTGTTGGCTCTGGACCTGCCCATTCCAGTCCCCCCTGACAAATTAGCCCCAAGGGAACCTGGGCCTCAACAGGGAAATAGTTCCTCCCCGCTTGCTCGAGGCTAAACCTGTCCCATTCTTCCGGGGGCGTGGGTGGGGCTGCCCGTGTGCCAGGCATGCCGGCGTTTTAATCCTCCCGGTTGTCCTTCCTCTGGTTTCTCTCCGCTTCCTTTGGAACCCAAACTCGCGGCAGAGGCCAAAGTGACGCTTGAGCGGAAGGCCGGCCCCTCAGAAGAAAACCTTTCCCCGCTAATTGCTTTCAGTGCCTTCCCTTCCTGCCCTCCAGGTCGAAGCCGTGTGACATTACACAGTCGTTCAGTCACTAAAGGCGAGACAAATTGAATGTTTTCGCGGGCGGATTTGGAGTTCAGGCCCCGCTGCCCCAGAATAATGGCCCCCGCTATTAAGCCGACCGTTTGATTTACAGGATTTCATGCGTTCGTACGGCTCGCTCCTCGTCTGAGGACGGCTCTTGGCGGGGGAATCGCCCCAATTTGCGCCTCCTGGGATCCTCCGGGGCTCTGCTTTGTCCCTGCCAGTTCAGTGACCTAAGCGGGGTAGGCGGCGAAGAGAAGACGGTCCCATGCTGCGGTGCAGTGGATTAGTAAAAGTTGCTGAAGTGTGGTATTTCTGCTGGCGTGGACAGACATGCTGGCAATTGCTTAGCACATAACTCTTTGTAAATAGGAGAACATTGCCATCTTCTCTATCCTCCCCAACAGCAACAGCAACCTAGGGGAAAAAGAACTCTGCATACATTAAAAGTTTGCAGGCTCTCTAAGAATAAAAGAGGACACATCTGTCGGTCCACGCCGCAGCACCAAGACCGTGAAATCTAGGCCCCTCGAACATGCTGTACATGTCGAGGGGACCCGAGGAGTGTGCCCCTCAGAGTTATTTTGTTTCTAAAACACCTTGGGCCTGTTCAGACGTCATGCTAAACGATGGTTTGGCTGCTCACCCTTTCGCAGCAAAAGGTTAGTGAGCATGTATAAACCATGGTTACGTAACCACCATGGTTAAGAATGGTTCCTACAGCACGCTAAGCGCCATAATGTTTCACTCCAAGGTCTTAACGACCATGCCTTAGTGTGGCATCTGATCAGGCTCATGCAATCCTTTGAATTAAATTAAATGCGTCCACGTGGTTGACAGCTGCAGGAACGACTTCAGTCACTAGGGGGCAAAGTTCCCTAATTGGCATATAGCTTTGCGGTCCATATAGTTTGAAGTTAGAAATGAAATTGATTGGGGGGGGGGAATAAGCAAAAAACCTTTGAGCCTGTAATGCCACCCAGTCAAATGGGTGCTTTAATTGAACTCTGAATTTTTAAGCAATTTTTCACCCCCATTTTTAAGCAAGTGACGGTTTGGCGACCTACATGGAGCTTGATAAATCTGCGATTTTTGCTGTCTGTCTGGGTCCTCTTGTCAAGTGTCCTCTTTTATGGAAGAGGATTTGTAGGGCTTCCAGAGGACAATCCTCCGTTTGATGACTTCCTCTGTCTGAAAGGTCATTCTGTCCAAGTGCGGATTAAAGATAAAGCCCCATCAGAAGTGAACAGGCGGGGACATAAGGTCACTTGGCCACAGTCTTCTCACTGTGGTGAGACGTACTGTATTTCTATTTAAATTACAATGTCTTACATTTGCGTCTGCTCATGTAAATTCACAGGTGCACATGGTCTGCAAATCGCAGTCCTCTTTTGCGATGGGTTGTTACTATTATTATTTTTGGGAGGGGTGATGCATTTCTGCTTTTTTGCCAATTCAGAAGTGGCCACCCCGCATAAGGCCCTGTCTCTCGGCAACAAAGGGAAGGGAGGGAAAAAGAAGCAGAAGCAGGGGCAGAGCCGTTTAACAGAGGGTCAGCAGCTGAGCCAGCATTAAGAGTAGGGGCCCACTGGCAAGAGCCCCCTGGACCGCTTCATCATGGTAACCTGCTTGTCCACCTGCCTCTCTCTCTGGCCCAGGCAACGGAGATAGTGAGAAGGGTTTTGAGCTTTTAGCGTGTTGTGTGAACCATTCTTAACCCTGGTGGTGACGTAACCATGGTTTAAACATATTCACTAACCTGTTGCTGCAAAAGGGTTAGCGGCCTAACCATGGCTTAGCGTGTCGTCTGAACAGGCCCGCTGGTTCACACAACACGCTAAGCCGTAACGTTTCGCTCAAAACGCTTCACCATCATGGCTTTCGCGTGTGGTCTGGACAGGGCCAATTCCTCCTAGCAGCTATGGAGAGTGCAGCCACATTTAGAGGGACAAGGGGATCTTGAAGGGCTGGCAGATGGCGTCAGCACCCCGCTAATAAAAAAGTGCCGGGGCTGCATCCCTGTGAGCCCCGGATCCACTACACCACTAGCCATCAACTGGAGATGCCTTTTGCTAGCATAACTTGTGCTCTCCCATCGCCTGTTGGTGGTCTGGACAAAAATGGGGAGCAGCTTTTTAAATAAATCAGAGCCGTCCATCACCGTAGGGAGGGAGGGCCAATTTCCAAACATTTCTCTCCCGTTCCCTCTTACGCGGGGAAACACCGGAACGAAAACGCGCCTGCAAATATCAGCTGCCGATCCTTGAACTCTCCCCAATTAAAAAACGGGCTCCCACACCCATTCCGGTCGATTCACCAACCGGTTAACCCTCGCCGTTCCCACTGAGCAGAAGTCCTCCTTCGGCCCTGCGCGCCGCTACAACCCGTAATGCGCATCCCCACCCCTGAGGACGCTTCGCACTTTTCCGCCGGCTCTCCCCCCTCCCCTCCCACCGTGGTTTCGGCTCCGCTGCGGGCCCAAGCGAACATGTGTTTCTCCAAATCCCTGCGACATGTCACGGCGTTTGCTGACAAGCCACTGAAAGGGCCTCTTGACGTGACGGAGACCAATCTTTTCCTCTCAGGCAGTTTAGGGAGTCGGAAGGGGGGATGTATTTGCGTGGAGGGGGGGCGGCAGAGAACCCATCAATACCAGGGATTGGGAAAAAAACCGCATCAGTAGCCACCGCCACCAGCTGATGAGGCATCTCACCTGAGCCCCCAGCGCACCCCCTCCAATTAAATCAAAATGGTTGTTTTTAATGGTCTTTTACGCTGACAAGTGGGCTATCATTTTGGGCCTCGGTAGCTGTCAGAGAGCCGAGGCAAATCCTCCGTTGATAATGCCCAATGGTTCCAATTAGGCGCCGGGGCCGCTCCTGGAGCGCTAACGATTCCCCAGCCTCTCCCTCGCCCCCTTCGGCGCACGCCGTTTCGTCTTGCCGCCTCCTCCTCCTCCGCCGCAAATTACTGACACAAAACGGAGGCGCCCCGGCGTCTCCTCACCACGCCAGGCCCGGGCCTGTAGGACTTAATGAGGCGATGGAAGTTTTTTTTTTTTCCCCCCCTTCCCCTCTTCTTTTTCTCGCGGCTTTTCCGCTAAATTCTTTTCTTGTTTGACAGCTGCTCGAGTGTTGACCTTATAAAAGATTTAGTGTTTCTCATTATTTTCTGCCAAGCATCGCAAGTGACGGCTTGCGCGGAGATCATTTGCATCCAGATCGGTGCGTGGATACATCGGCGGAGAGATGTACCCGCGAGGGTGTGCACCTGGGTGGCAGGTGTGCGTTTCTGGGTGCTTTCTCCTTCGCTGGAAAGTCCGGCGACCGGGCACGGCGGGGTTGTTTCCGTCTCAAAAACGGAAGCTTGGCTTCGTTGGACTCCTGCTGGGTATGCAATTGTAGCCCAACGTCCTGGAGAAGGAACTCGGATGAGTATAGAAATAAAAAACTCGCCACAAGTGTTGGGCTTTGAAGGAGGCCTGCAGAACTTGTGAGCAGTCCGTATATGCCGGAACGAAAAGGGATGATGCTGTCCTTCAGGATACAGAAAGGCGAAATCAACAGTGGTGTGACGGTCTCAGGACTCACAGGGACACAGCAACGGCACTTTTTGATTAGCAGGGATGCTGACATAGATGTGGCCCGCACAATTAAGCGGCCCACCATGGTTTATTTAACCTGTGGTGGGTCGCGGCACGTGGGGATGGCCATTTTTGAATATTCAACGCCTGGTCGTGGCTTGTCGTTGACGCAAACCCAGGGAGCGTGGGTTACCTGAGGGTTAGACAACCCTTGCATAATCCATGGCCTGTTGTTGGGTTATTGAATTCTTCAAGCATCCCTGGAACAGTCTCTAACCAACTTTTCCCCAACCTGGTGCCCCCCCAGATTATTTGGACTTCAACTCCCATCAACCCCAGCTAGCATGGCCAATGGTCAGGAATCCCGGGAGACAGAGACCAAAACTTCAGTTGGGGAAGGCTGCACCAGTATTTTTGGTACTGGTGCCCCTGCTAAAACAACATCCTATATTTTTAAGGGTGCTGCACACTGATAGCTATTTTAGAGCTTTTGATGACCTACCCCAGATCTCGAGATGTTAAATGTGAGGAGAGGCAGTTATGCTTTTATTCAAGTGCACAACAAGCGTACGCAAATGCATGCAGATGAACACTAAGGCGGAATGCAGAAAAACCTGCCATTTCAGGTCCTGCAGCGAGTGAAATTCAGTCCGTGCGCCACTAGGCTCAGACTCCAGGGCCGACGTCCAAGTCGCCACAGACCGGGGGCGGGGGATCCTCCGGGCAGCCAGGTTGTGCACGGTGCCCCGAAGGCTCTGCATCGTACTCAGCGCCCTGGCAGCAACTCTGCGTTCAGTTTTGAACGGCGAAGCAAAGCAAAGATTACAGGACACGCTATTGTAAAAGAGGTGGAGACAGGAGGCCAAAGGCGGACAAGAGCCTTCAGGAATGTGTGATGGGCAGGCAGTGATCCTTCCCTGCAATAATCAAGGTGTTGCAAAGCAAACAGGTGTCCTTATTTTGTGAAAATGTGAAATGGAGGACGAGGACGAGGACGAGGACGAGGACGAGCGTTATGACTTTACATTAAATTCAGATTCCACCTTGACCCTACATTCATTTACATGGAAGCTAGGAATGACGCAAAGGCGCACCAATGCAACATCTTCCGCGAGCATTGAGAGATCACAATGAAACATGCTTTGTATAATACCGTGTGGACTCTCACCATAACCATTATCTCTTGCACATTATCCTATACGAATTTGACTCAGGGGTGTCTTCACGCACAGGGAGAGACAGAGCGAAGGGTGTCAGAGTAATGCACAATAGATTCAAATGAGTTCAGATTTCACAGCAGGCCTTCCCCCCCCCCCCCGAGGTGCATGGATTCTGCAGAAGTTGGGACTCGTTTTTCACTTCGGGGAGGATTTGCAGTAATTCGCATGAGCGCTCATGCGAACTTGCACAGGCGCGCAGTTGCGCAGCTGTGAATCAGGGCAAGTCGAATGAAATTTTTGTTTTTTCCAAGAAAAAAGCAATTCTGTCAATGAGAGGATGATGAGACAAAAGGTGCCTGACAATCCACGAAGCTGAGACGGAATTGGTTTGATGAAATCCGTACATCCCTACACAGAGACACAGGTATAGAAACTCACAGTCAGGGTCCTGAAGTGGTACAGCCCGAAAGCAAAGAAGTTTTGCAAAGACATCCCCAGCGTTTGCTCTGATGTCTGTTAAACCCGGTGGAGGGCCGGGGAGGAATACCCATCCAAACCTTTTGATTGGCTGAGGATGCTGGGAGTTGTAGTCCAACACATCTGCAGGGCGCCAGGTTGTTGGAGGCTAAGTAGAAAGACACTGATGCCCTGCTGTTCGAAGTCAGCCTCGTCGTCTCCTGCACACTGCAGGGCACGTTCATGTATTCATGCGTGTGCATTAGTGTGTCGGAGCAATGACCACTGATCAAAGTTGAACAAGGCATCTCTCTGACCTTTTGAATGCAATGCAGGTGCCTTCCCACTGAGGCCATTGAATGGAACTGAGCAGTCTTCAGGGTTGCAGAGTCTGATCGTTGCTGTTGTTTTTACTAGAAATCCAAAATCGGTGGTGTAGCGGAACTGGGGCTCAAAGAGTTGAGGCACCAAGTCTTTTTTATTAGCAGGGACGGTGACATCATCTGCCACCTCCCTTGGAATTCTCTGTTCCCAGTGAGCTTCGCCACAATCCTCACGGTAGCCGGAGGGAAATTAATTTCCCCAGCAACAATACGCTGTTGTGCGTTATCCCTGTATGTTGGTGTGGTCTTGAAGGCCTGTCGTTTTGCAAAAGTCCTGCAAAAGATTTATATAACACGGAGAGAGGAAGAGGGTTGAAATAACGCAGCAGGCTGGGGGCTCCGATTTTGGTGGATTCCATTCTGGGTCACAGCCAGAATGCTAAAGGGGCTATCCACGCTGCTGAACCTATTTGAGGGAAGGGATCAGCACCTTGGATAGCAACTTTGGAGTTACCAAAATCTGAGGCACCAACTTTCACCGGTGAACATGTTTGGTATTTCTTCAGTCGTGTAGCTATGGAGACTGTCATCATGAGGACTTGCCCTTCAACATTGATCACTGCACCAGCTGAAGCCAGGTGCAAAAGACATACACTTTAAAAATACTGAGTCCGGGGATTTGTTTCGGTTCCCAGGACTGAATGGAGTTCACAGTCCTTTCTAGGGATGTCCATCGCTGGGGAAATCTTTTGACCCGATGGAGTCCTGCGGCGTGAACGATTCGATTTGCATTTGCGAGCAGAGCTGTGCGATTTCCCCCAAACTCTGGGAACTTTTTTTTTTTTTTTTTGCTCATTCCACCCTCCTCCCGTGGGTTCCTCAGTTTGCCAAATTTCTGAGCCATTTGCACATATTTCTGAGCAATTGGCACACTCTCCTGAGCAAATGTGTGCAAATCTGCTCGGAAATTGGCACAAACTGCTCAGAGGTTTGGGCAAATTGCAGAACTTGCAAAATGCCTGGAAAAACTCCAAACTTGTCCACTCGCTCCAGACCGAATTGGGAACTGCAGTGGGAACTGGATCTAAATCTGGGGAACCAAACCTAGGAAGACTCATTGAACACACACACACACACACACACCCCAAATGGATTTCTCTGACAACACCAGTCCTTTCTACACAGCAGTCAACTGGTCTTTCTTCATGTCAGCAGTAAAATATAGAACAGGACATCTTTTCTGTTGCAAATCAGAAGCCCTAGTTGGTTGATGAGAAGTCCACCCAGCTGATCTAGATCTACCTCCTGCTCTAAAACAGAGGACGTCTTATATCACGTCAGACGATCACGCTCAATATCGCTTGCACGGATTGGGAGCAGCCATCCAGGGGTTTTCAGGCAGGGTTCCTTTCCCTGAAACTGCTGGGGGTGGGGATTGAACCCAACACCTTTGGCGTGGTGCGATGGTCCCTCCTTAAATGGCGTTTACTCCACCTAGTAAATGGCATTCAGTTTGCCAATGCGGACTTTAGAAGCAAGACGTGGGGAGGTTAGGGGGTTGTCAGTTCAAATGCAGACGCCTGCCACCTCCTGTCAGATAGAGACCTCTAACCTCTATTTGCCCTTGCTATGGCTCTAACGACTGACCTGGGATTAATCCATACTTTTCAAGTGGCCCACGTAATGAGATCAGCTCTCTGTTTTAGAAGGCGGAGGAGGAGGAGGAGGAGGAGGAGGCAAAATATCTCTCCGGTGCTGAGACTAGCAAAGTTTATGCCTGGGACAGGCCTTCTGCTCCCAAGGACCAGAGCAGACTAATTCAAACAATTTGAAGAGAGCATAACATGGGAAATTATCTCTGGATTGACCCCAAAGCAGAATAATGGGCGGATTCAGGACCAAGAGCAGATGTGGACCGCAGCTGCTGAAAGCCCCAAGTTATCGTGCAACGCTGCTAGCTGATGGGACTCGACGTCCAAAATATCTGGAGGGCGCCAAGTTGGAGCAAGGCTACTTTGGGGGAAGAGCTGGGGCTCCATCCATCTTCAGTGGCACCTCCCTTCACCCTCATATTTCTGCATGCACTGAGCATGCCTCCCAACGAAGAAATCCGGGCCAGGGTCAGTGACTCGTACAGAGATGCAATGGATAGCCTCTTCTGCGGATGGTGCTTGGGGCTCTTGGAAGCTTCTAATTATTTCATCTCTTCCCGCACCCTCCCAGGACTTCGGCAGCGTAAGCCTAGTTAGCGGACAGTTTGGGAATTTCCGTCCTGCAAGCGACATTAATATATCACTAACAGCGTCTGCTTGGTTCGGTGGGAGCCGAGGGAGATTTCCCCCCCCCCCACGCCACGCCTCCTCTCCACCCCCCCCCAAAAAAACAAGCCTGCTTCAACGGGAGCCTAATTATGGATTTAGACATCTAACTCGGAAAATGCCAACTGATCTACTCTAATGAGATTTGAGGACTTAATACCTGGTTGTCCACAATTATCTTTGCAGCTGGAGTGTCGTCTGCCAATCAGGAAAATTAGCCTTTGGTAGCCGAGGCGTTCATTAAAGCCTCCTTTAGAAGGGCGGGAGACGGCTCCCAAAGTGGGCCGGAGACAAAGGGCTTAATCAGCCATTCCCAAAGGCTGCAAAGCCTCGTGGGGAGCTCAGATACAGCGGGCAGGTTGGAAGCAGGACAGAACGACGCGCCCGCTTAATTCTCTTGGAACTCTCCGAGGAAGCTGGGCAGACCAGGTGAGGCAACCTCCAGCTTGCCTGGAGGGCGTGTCTCCTGATGGCCACACCCCTTCCCTGGCTCCACTGCTTTCCACTGACCACAGATTGTTGGGTGTTGTCCTGGCTTTTGTGTAGCCCCACCACCACCATTCTGAAAAGATGAAAAGCTACATGAAAGGTTGAGTTACTGGCAGAAAGAGCTTTCGGGGCCTTCTCTGCCATGGCCCCGCACCTTTGGAACGAACTGCAGTTGGAGGTCCGCCATGCTCTGTCATTGCAGGCTTTTAAGGTGATCTCGGAGAGGGGGGGAAAGGGGGCAGTTCCGTGGGCAGAGAATGGGAGGGGACTCAGGAGGCCAGCTTAGGAGGAATCCTCCAGCCTCCTTCCCTCGCACTCTGCAAAGCCCCAGCTAGACAGGCAAAAATAACGCCCGTCTAGCAAAAATGCAGAGTGGGAGGAGCACAGAGGCGATGTTCACCTCCATGATCCCCCCCCCCCGCTCTGCATAGGATGACTGCCTCCAGGTTCCAGGGACAAAAAGGCATCCAGATAGGATTGCCCCCTAAAAGAATGTGAATGAAGGAGAAAGTTAGGGTGACCATATGAAAAGGAGGACAGGGCTCCTGTATCTTTAACAGTTGTATTGAAAAGGGAATTTCTGCAGGTGTCATTTGTATATATGCAGCACCTGGTGAAATTCCCTCTTCATCACACCAGTTAAAGCTGCCCTCTTTTAAATCTGGTCACTCCAGTATAGCTCCTGCAGCTTTAACTGTTGTGATGAAGAGAGAATTTCACCAGGTTCTCCATATATACAAATGACACCTGCTGAAATTCCCGTTTTCTATGCAACTGTTAAAGATACAGGAGCCCGGTCCTCCTTTTCATAGGGTCACCCTAGGAAAGTGTCTACCAGACTTTCTCAAGGGAGGTGTCCTCCAGACGTGTGCGCTTATATTGCCGGCTTCGTTGTTGGGTTTTATTGCTGTTTTTATGGCCTCCTTATCGCTTTTAATGTCATATTGGTGTTCTGTGTTTCATGGCAGTATGCCACCTTTGCAAGATGTCCACCCTGAAAGGCAGCCAGGAAATATTTTAAATGAATAAATAATGAAAACAAAGTAAACTACAACTCCCAGCATGCCCTAGCCAGCACACACACACACAAAAGACAAATAAATTTACACTGATCTCTGCCCGTGCAAGCGTTAGGCTCCCCCATTTATGCTCATACCAACTGACTAATGACACGTCTCTCTCGTTCCTTCTAGGTCAGCCCACATCTCTCTACCTTCCCAGACCAGGATTCCTATAAGCGGGCGATTGAGGTCTTCCATTCGGAAATCCCCGTCAGGATCGGACCCCTCGCGCAGGGCATTTACACCGCGGCCTGTTGAGAAGCGACCGGAGTTGTAGGGGAAGAGAAGAATTAAGCACTTCATGCACTCTGCAAAGCCTGTTCCTCCTCGAATGCCTAGTTGCACATTTGCGTTCCGAATTTGGAGAGGTTCCCTTCGTCTCTGTGTGGTTGATTAAACTCACGATTGACTCGATGCTTTGTCTCTGCGTTAAATGTTCCCTTAATTAATTTGCGGCGGTTTCACTCCGCTGTTCAGCCGGAAAAGGCTCCTACGGTGGTTTCCCTACAATCACGAACAAACAAGGCAGTCTCTGCCCCACAAGCTTACAAATCAAAGCCATGTGTGGTCCACTCCTGAGCTAAGGCTTAAGTGACATGTTATGTTAGTCACGTTTGCTTGGGGTTTTACCGTATCCTTAAATTGGCCCACTTTATTTTGAAGAAAATGCAGTTGCAGGGCCCTGATCCAGAACATGCTCCCAATTTAAATCAGGGCCCTACCCTCAAAAACCTTTTGCTCCCAAAGGTGCTGATGACTACAGATAGCACCATCCTGGGCAAACGCCAGTGCAGAGCTGGGTGGCGGGAAACTGGTCCAGGCCCGATCCAGTTCAGGAGCAAAGGTTTCATTTCACACCTCTGTGCCTGCTTTCCCTTCCAAATAAAACTGGGCAATTTAAGCCTCCTCCTCCTCCTCCTCCTCCTCCTCCTCCTCCTTCTTCTAGAGCAGCCTTCTCAACCTGGGGCGCTCCAGATGTGTTGGACTACAACTCCCAGAATGCCCCAGCCAGCTGGCTGGGGCATTCTGGGAGATGCAGTCCAACACATCTGGAGCGTCCCAGGTTGAGGAAGGCTGCTCTAGAGTGAATCACATAAGCGAAAGGAAGAGGAGAGGAAGCGAACTCAAGCATCCGTTCTTAAAACCACAAAGTCCTTATCGGGACCATCTTGTACGGAAATACTTGGGAAGGGGAGGAGTGAAATGAAACCGGTCTCTGAAGCAATTATTTGTGTTTGGAACTTCCCCTCCGCTATTATATTCAAGGCGCCAGAGTAATTTAGATGAATGACAAGGCAGCCGAGCTGAGAAAAGTGCAGAAAAGGGCACCTAAAATGATCCAGGGGCTGGAGCAACTCCCCTATGGAGAAAGGTTACAACAGCTGAGATTGTTTAGCTTGGAAAAAAGGAAGGTAAGGAGAGACGTGATAGAGATGTACAAAATTAGGCACAGCGTGGAGAAGGTGGAGAGGGAGACATTTTTTCTGCCTCTCTCGTGATACTAGAACCCAACGGGGTCGTCCCATGAAGCTGATGGGTGGGAGATTCAGGACATATCAAAAGAAGGACTTCTTCACACAGCACAGAGTCGAGCTATGGAACTCACTAACACAAGATGGCCACCAATCTGCATGCCCGGAAGGCATCTCCTGCTGAGCACATCAGCCAAGCAGGCTGGTAGGGGATCAGACGATCTCTTAAGTATCCTAATCCTGAGTTGTTTAGGGCTTTGTAAACAAGTCCCAAACCCTTAAACCTGGCCTGGCAGCCTGTACAATTCACTCAGCGTCAACATAATATGCCGGCAATAAACCGCTCCCTTGACCAACTGCAGCTTCTGGACCAACATCAAGGGCAGCCCTGTGAAAAGCACATTGAAGTAATCCAGTTCTGAGGTCACCCATGCATGGACCACAGTGGCCCAGCTGTGCCTGTGGCCTGTGGCCTGTAGTTGTCTTACCTGCCGGACGGGTTAAAAACACTCCTAGCTATTGAAGACACTTTGCATTTAAATGTGAAACACACACACACACACACGCACACACTTGCAGAGTAGCAACCCTGCCCAATCCGCCACCTCTGGATTTGACCGGGACTCAGTTGCCTAGTCATCGAGCGGTATGCCGATATTCACAAACTGGCTTGAAGATTTTTTTGAGAGCCTATATGCTACAGTGGCTACTGGAGATGTCCATCGCCGGGGCCCGATGGATTCCCGCGAAACAAATCGCAATCTCCACCAGTGTAGTTGCATTGTTCCGCTTTGTTCCACTGCGCCACCTAGAGGTTCTGCAGTGGAAAGGCAGGAAAGGAGCGGGAATCCTTGTGTAAAGATCTGGACTTAATCCCACAAAGAATTCGGAAGCAGATGCAGCGTGTTCAAAAGCCTTACCTAGAAAAGCTCACAGTTAGTGTCCAGATAGTAAAGGCTCATAGAATCATAGAATAGTAGAGTTGGAAGGGGTCTCTAAGGCCATCCAGTCCAACCCCCTGCTCATTGCAGGAATCTATCTTAAAGCATCCCTGACAGATGGCTGTCCAGCTGCCTCTGGAATGCCTCTACTTGGGTCAGACCTCGTCCGGACTACTGTGTTCCATTCTGGGCACCGCAGTTTAAAAAGGATATTGACCAAGGGAACTTGTCCAGAGGAGAGAGACAAAATTGGTGGAGCTGGAAATCAAGAAAAGTGGAAGGAGTTGGGTATATTTAACCAGGGGAAGAGATTATTAAGAGGAAATACGACAGCCACATACAACTTTTTGAAGAGCTGTCAAATAGACAAAGGCACAAATTTGTTTTCTATTGCTACAGAATACGGGTGGAAAACACATTTGGGATAGGAGGATTAAATTAGGGTGACCCTATGGAAAGGAGGACAAGGGCTCCGGTACCTTTAACAGTTGAGTAGAAAAGGGAATTTCAGCAGGTGTCATTTGTAAGCATGCAGCACTTGGTAAAGGAAATTCCCTCTTCATCACCACAGTTAAAGCTGCAGGAGCCTTGCCCGCTACAAGAGAACAGGGCTCCTGAAGCTTTAACTGGTGGGACGTGTCAACTGTGGGATCTCCTCAGCACCTGTGAAAGACCCAACGCTTCAGCCTCGCCTTCTCTGAGCGATAGCGCTGCCCGATCCATTTGTTTCATTCCTGTTGCATTTTTTCCCCCCCGTTTCGGTTTTAAATATTTGCAACACGTGGAAATCGGGGTTTTATTTGCTTTCGTAGAACCGATGATCTCAAAATGTGCCCATCGTCGTTTGGGGGCTTTATTTATTTTCTTACTTCTTTGCAATTTCATTTGGATCGTGTCCAGGAGGGCTATTACTCTTCTAGAACCATCCCACCTGCCGCCTGCCTCTGAGTTTTCAAAGCTGCCCTGTCTTCAAGATTGCTTCCTTCTTGTCCTGCAGTGACACCCACAGGCAGATCCCCTCGCAAATCCGTGACAGCCAATTTTTACCTCCTAGGTTTGTATCTCTTTTGGTGGTGGTGGTGGTGGGAGTCTTAAATTCCAATGCTGTTTTTCTTTTGCATCGTCTTCTGGGGGTCTCTTCCCCCTTCCACACACACCCCATTTCTAAGCTTTCCCCTTCGAAGTCTCTGTTTTGTTGCCATAGTATTATTCCGCAGCGTGGCATGTTGGCAGACTGAGAGAGTCAGGTACAACATTTTAAATGGTGTCTATTATTATTATTATTATTATTATTATTATTATTATTATTATTTATTACATTTATATACCGCCCCATAGCCGAAGCTCTCTGGGTGGTTTACAAAGGTTAAAAACAGTGAACCTTAAAAACAAATATACAAAATTTTAAACCATAAAAAGCGTAAAATACAAACGAAAACAGACAATATCCGTTTAAAACAACTGTTCTGGGGTCAGTTAAAAAATTCAGCCTATGCCCCTGCCAATCTGCATTTCTTCAAAAGTAGGGCAGAAAAGAGGGACTTCGTGGCCCAAATGGCAAGGATGAATCCAGAGGCTGTGTGGAGTAATGGTTAGAACATTGGAAGGCGACTGAGGAGATCCAGATTCAAATTTCTACTCAGCAATGAACACCACTTGGAGGCCTTAGCCCTGTAACTCTCTCTCTCTCTCTCAGGGTTGTTGTGGGAATAAAACAAGGAGGGGGGATGAACCATGTACACACCAGCTCAGGTTCTTTGGAGAACGGCTCAGGACTCAGAAGCTAGAAGGGGAGAGAAAGAAGACTTCCCTGATGTTTTTCCAAGGTTTTCCTTAAAATAATGTTTTTGAAGGGGGCAGGTGGGAGAGAGACTCCTAAGGAACACTAGAAGTCCCTGCAGAAAGCAGAAAGCAGAAAGTCACCCGAGACATTCCAACATATCTAAGCCAAAGTGATTTCTATTACACCTCTTAGTTATCTCCAACAAATTTAGAGGACTCTCATATATTATGTATTATTGCATTTATATCCCGCCTTTTTTCCTTCAAGGAACCCAAGGCGACGTACATAATCCTCCTCCTCTCCATAATACCTGAGAGAGTGCCTTCTCCCTTACCAACTTGCCTGGTCAAATGGACCTATGGCTCAACTGATTGGAACCCACCAGGAGCAGAGCCTTGAGTGTGGTGGCCCCTTCTCTTTGGAACTCCCTGCTCCTGGAAGTCAGCCAGGCACCAACACTAGGCTGTTTCTGGCGCCTCCTGAAAACAACTCTATTCCTGGAAGCCTTCTTCAACTGACCAGCCACTATTTTTATTGGCCCTTTGTTTTAAATTGAACACTTTTAATTTGCTGGTTTTTATCTTCTTTCTTTTTACTGTTTTGTTCCTATGTGCAGCGCTCTGGAATCTATTGTAGATATGGATGGTATAGATATACTGTAAATAAAATAAATAAATAAAATGAGTCCTTAACCCATGGCTTACTTGGCTTGTTCCTAAATCCAGCCCTTTCTAGGGATGCACACACACCCCTCACCATAAGACCACGAAATCCAGCATCTGAAATCACCGAACTGCACGACTGGTTTTCTCCTTAATAGCTTGAGTCAGCTGTAATGTCACTGTTTTCAATGGGTAGAGAAAACACAGTTGTAAAATTGGTTCTCCCGGGTTTTCCATGTCTGTTTTTAAGCAATTTTCCGACTGATGTCACATTTTGTTTCTAGCTATGTATGGAGTCTCTTGAAAATGGGTATGGGAAACCGAGCTGGTTCCTGGAAACACCAAATGTTTATTTTGTTTGATTTATTTTAGAACATTTAAAAATCCTCCGGGGTTTATAACCAATTATAAAACAAAACGTCACCATGAAAGCACAACAGCATGTAGATTAAGTTAATGGTTGGGGAAAGCCAGGATAAACAAGTATGTTTTTAATGATTGTTGAATTCCAGGCAGGAGGGGGCCAACACGGAGAAGGCCTGGTGCTGTGTTGCTTCTACATGGGACTCGGCAGGAGGTGGGACGGGCCACAAGGCTTCCCCTGAAGATTGCAGAGGTCTGATGGGTCTATATAGGGAGGCATGATCTTTCAGGTTGATGGGATTATTTAGTAATCATGCCTCCTGTTAGAAAGGCAATTAGCAGAGGAAAAAAACAAAAAGGTAAAGAAGAATGAGCGTTTACCAGTTCTATATGCGCACAAGACTACCTTAAGGGAGGGAAGGAGACCACAGCTTTTTTTTTTTTTTAGTGAAGAAAAGGTAAAATGGTTTTACTCACAAAGTGATCTATTATTCAGGCAGGAGCGAGAGAGCTTCCAGCAATGGCGGAAGTCAGAGAGAGAGCAAACACATGTGTCTCCAGCAATGGTGGAAGTCAGAGAGAGAGGGGGGAGGGGGAAGGAAGGAGAGGAGCAAAAGGAAGAAGTCACAGGAAACCACACTGTAGGCAATAGAGTTCCTAAGGCTAGCTCTGGTCAAAATTCTCATGAACCAATGAATTGCAACACTGGCCCCTTCCAGTGATTTGCAGACCAGGTTGCAACATTTCGAACACAGCTAACCTGTTCCTAAGTTGTTTAGGACTTTATCGGTCAATGTCACAAGGTGTGCCCTCTAGCAAGGGCAACATGCTGGGAGTTGTAGCTCTCCCATACTAGAGGCCTTCAAGAGGCAGCTGGACAACCACCTGTCAGGGATGCTTTAGGGTGGATTCCTGCATTGAGCAGGGGGTTGGACTCGATGGCCTTGTAGGCCCCTTCCAACTCTGCTATTCTATGATTCTCTGTGTAAACATGCATCGGATTGTGCCCTAAATCAGTAGTCTTCAGGTGGGTCTCGGATCTGGACCAGACAAAGATCACTGCCCTAAATAGCTTGAAAACAGTCAGAATTTCCCTCCTCTCACTTTTGTATCTGGACACTCTAGTGTAGCTCCTGCAGTTTTAAGTGTTGTGGTGAAGAGGGATTTTCACAAGGTGTTGTATGTATAAAAATGACACCTGCTGAAATTCCTTTTCCCCCCTCTACAACTGTTAAAGGTGCAGGAGCCCTGTCCTCCTTTCCATAGGGTCACCCTATCTATCGCCGAAGCTCTCTGGGCAGTTTACAGAGATCTTTGGGAGCAATTGTTGTAAACCACCCAGAGAGCTTTGGCTGTGGGGCGGTATATAAATGTAAATAAATAAATAACTAAATAAAATGTAAATCCGAAACAGATTTTTAAGAGGATGATGGGAGTTGTAGGACTTTTGCCTGTCTAAACATGCATAGGCTGGCTAAAGCATTCTGGGAGTTGTACAACTTCTTCTGTCTAAACATGCATAGAATTTTGCCCTAATTTGCTTAATTCCACCAAGTCTTTAAGCAGTTTTTTCTTCCTTCTCTTTTTTCCTTCCCCCTTCGCAGAGTGGTAAAGCAGCAGTTTCTGCAGCTGAAACTCTCCCCATGGCCTGAGTTCGATCCCAGCGGAAGCTGGTTTCAGGCAGCCGGCTTGTGTCGACTCAGCCTTCCATCCTCCTGAGGTCGGTAAAATGAGTACCCAGCTAGCTGGGGGAAAGGTAATCATGGCCGGGGAAGGCAACGGCAAACCACCCCGCTATAAGGCCTGGCAAGAAAACGTCAGCGAAAGCTGGTGTCCCTCCAAGAATCAGTAATGACTCAGTGCTTACACGAGAGGTTCCTTTCCTTTCCTTTCCTTCTCTACCCTTCTCCACTTTTCTTTCTTTCTTTCTCTTCTTTCCTTCCTTCCTTCTTTCCTGAACGTAAAGCATCTTGATCATTTTCTCTTTTCCAAAATAGAAATGCACGTCGACGTCTTGTAGTTCCCAGTAAAAAAAAGTTTCAACCAAGTCAACTTTCCTCCTCCCTGACTGTCTGATAGAACAGGGATGGACAACCGCTGTGCTCCTCCAAATGTTGTCCCAGGTCAAGGATGATGGGAGATTGAGTCCACGCAGAGAGGAGCGTGCCCCCATCATCTAATCAATGCACAAAATTGGAAGAAATCTGAAATCACAACTAGGTCTTATTTGCACAGCCGATAAATCTTGCAATTGGATCAATGGTTATATCATTTGTTTGCTTGTGTATTTATTCAGTATCTGGATTCAGTATCTTTCTCGTGAGTCAGACACTGTTCCCAAATGCAGCAGATGGACATGAACATTTTGAGATAAAACTCAGTATTTTGGCTATCAAAACGAACAAGACTTTAAACCTGTATCACGTCAACCACGGGAATCTGTATCAAGAACTCCTCAAGTCTGGACATTTCTTAACAATACGTAATTAAAAAGATTACTGATGAAGAAGGAAATGGTACATTACTCGAGAAAACCATCTAAACTTTTTGTATACATTTGTCCTTAATCATTTTGTATGCTTTTGTCCTATTTTCTGGCTACCAGGCAATTCCTGTTTCACGTGTATTCATACATATGATGTGGTTCTTATTGTATTCAGAGGACACGTTTTTCTATGAGATGTTGTCTTGAAATGTTAACGCATATTCGTGGGTTTCTCTGTTTTCTCTGTATAATCCTTGAGACTATAGTGTCCACATTCGAGTAATTCCCTGTGATGGGTTAGCATTAACAGTGTCCTCTAGTTACATCAATTGGTGATTGTGAATTGGATAAAGTAAAGATATTGAATATTTTTACAGAGGATACCGTTTTATTTCATTACTTTGAACATCACTGACAAACTATACATCTGTTTGGAGGATCCACTTTTGTTTTTGCTATTTATTTATTTATTGGCAGCATTTCTACCCAATTAAAATGAGCTTCCAGAGTAGTTTACAAAGATTAATACTATGTTCCTGTTCTTGGACTTATAAATTAAGAGGCATGACACCACAATTCAACCTCCATAAAATTCCACTGCACTGTTTTAAGGACATGATCCTTTTTTGCATGCTTAGACATCAAATAAAGTCCTACAACTCCCAGCATTCCCCACTCAGCCTACAACTCCCAGCATTAATCAGCTGGCTAAGGAATGCTGGGAGTTGTAGGACTTTTTTCTGTCTAACATACATAAGATTGTACCTGTGGAAGAGTTTACTTTACAAAGTTGAGTTTAGGCTCCATAGCTGCAATCCTATTTCCACTTTCTTTCCCCCCACAACCTGAATTCACTTGGGACTTACTTCTTTTTCATGTCACTGTAAGCTCCTGGGGGCAGGGAACTTCCTTAATTGACAGGACAGAGGTTACAGAGGGGTCAAAGTAGTCATTTCTGTCTCTTGACATTCACATTATTGGGGATAAAAAGGTTCTAAACTTAAATGGCTTTTTTTTAAAAAAAAATATGCACAGAGAAAGACAGAAGATGTACAATAATGTTTAAAGATGCTCCGTCAAAAGGAAATAAGTTTGTCTTTGGATAAATGACTATTTTGGAGGCACGTTAGTTGTAATGGGAGAGCTTCGGCTATTGGGCGGTATAAAAATGTAATAAATAAATAAATAAATAAATAAAAATCTTTCCTTAAAAAAGAATTATTTGCAAAAATGCCGTGAAGCGACAGCAGTGGCCTAAACTGGCAGAGGGGCGGCAAGGACTCGTTTTTCACAAGATCAAGCAAAAAGCGGTCTTTTGGCAGGAAATGTGCAAGATTTCAAGGAAGCTTCTGCCAGGATGAATGTGTTCGCCTTGAAAGCGTCAATAGATGCTTTGTTGCTTCTGCTACAACATACAGGGCGACACACACACACACCTTGGAAACTGTCCTACAACGAAAGTTTTTGGGCTGGAACAAAAGCGAATGGGTTGTAGTTCTCTTTTCCCCACGTTAAAAAAAAAAATTAACAAGATTTTTTTATTATTATTATTATTCAGGCCAGAGCGAAGTGGCTCAGCGGTTCTGGTGTCAATGGGGCAGTGAATCCACTCTGGGTCAGAACCAGTCAGAACTCTAAAGGAGTGATGGATTCAGCATCTTGGACAGCTCCTTTAGAGTTCTGACTGAAACCGATTGCCCCACTGTCCTCAGAGCCACCAGCCTCCACTGGATTTGGGAGGGCGTTTAACTGGATTATTATTATCATTATGATATTTACGCGCCAGCTTTCCCCCTTCTTGCAAGGAACCAAAGGCAGCGATCCTCCTTCTCTCCAATTTATCTTCACAACAACCCTGTGAGGTAGGTTGAGAGTCAATCATTGGCCCAAAGTCTCCCCCTCCCCACCCCGTGAACTTCATGGCTGAGAGTGGGGACTAGAACCCGGATCTCCCCAGCCCCAGTCCAGTACTTTAACCATTACACCGCAGTGCTTTAGTAAGCAAAAGCACGAATCCAATGAAGAAATGTTGTTTTCGGCATTGGAACCTCCTCCTTCTCCGGGAGCGATGGGGAAACCGCCCCCCGCCCTCCAAAGCGAGTAATGGGATCCACTTACAACCAGTAGGGCTACAATCGACTATGGGGGGGTGGGTGGCGGTGGGGGGTGGAGAGAGAGAGAGAGAAGACATTAAACGCAGCCCTGGCGAAATGGCCTGGGATAGAGCACGCTTTGCAACTGAATGAAACCTGGTCAGTTTCAAAGGGCGCGACTTTGTGGAACCGTGGCTGCATCGCGGGGTGGATGGGTGGGTGGTGAATCCACGCGGGGTGGGGGATGCGGGAGGCCCCGATTCAGCTAAGAATGTAGGGGGGAAAAAACCCTCCTCCACCTCCGAAAAAGCGCGCGCGGGGGGGGGGGGACTGAAAGGGAAAGTCCGGTCTGTAACTTCGAAATAATCCATCAGTTGGTGACAATTGCTCGCGCGCGCTCCCTCTGTCTACCCTCTCCTCCTCCTCCTCTCCTCCTCCTCCTCCTCCCCGTTCCTCCGACAGCTTGCAACCGGCCTAGGTCTCCTCTAGCGAGACACCCGCCGAGAGAGCAGCCCGGGCTCTCGCTTACAAGCTGCTCGGTCAAAAGGGTTAACCTCGGAAAGGAAGCAAGGGAGGAGAGGCAGAGAAACCGAGGAGAAAAATTGAGAAGACAGGAAGACAGGAAAGAAAGAAAGAAAGAAACTTACCAGGACATAAATTCCATAGAAAGCCACGGTGAGGATCGGGGCCCAGGGCTTTAGTTCCAAGCCCGTGTAAGAATAGCGCGATTCCTAGGCGTGTTTACTCAGAGGTAAGGGCCCAAATAGACATTAAACCTGTACCTAGCAGCTATTCTGGGCTTTTCTTCAGTTGTAATCTAGAGGAGGCGCAGGGACCCGATCCAGATCAGGACTCTGGGAGAGGGGAGTTGAGGGGGAGGGCTTTTAAGATCTGGATCTAACGTTTGGAAACTCTGTTGGGGGGGCGGGGCGGAGGAGAGATGTAGCTGCTAGATACAGATGTAAAATCCTGCCTGTTTCGTTCCAGAGTCTCAGTGGGCTCAATGGATCTTCTCGCTCGCGAAGTTTGCAGCAGCTTGGGAGGACCGTGCAGTTCGAATCAGTGGGCCTTATTTCAGTGTGAACACAATGGGTGGGTTAAGAAGATTTGAACAAGAGGTTTGCACAACCCCCTTAGCACGCTTAATTCACGAGCACTCGGGGAAAGGGTTACTTCTGAGGAAAAACGTGCGTGGGATCAGGCTGTACGCCAGAAGTAAAATGGATTGTCCTTATAAGAAAGGGGGGGCGGGGGGTGTCCTTTGAATGTTGGTAACTCCTTCATGTATCTTGTCAATTTCACTTAAGTCGAATTATTTAGTATGTTTTTTCAAAGAGATGTAGATCTACATTGGATGATTTTAAATTCTTCTTCTTCTTCTTCTTCTTCTTCTTCTTATTATTATTATTATTATTATTATTATTATTATTATTATTATTATTATTATTATTATTTGAAATGCGTTATTTTCTATTCCCTTAAGAATGGGTATCTTTGGAATTTTATACGTGCGTGTCAATTTCCTGAGACAATCTGGTGGTCGACTGGAAAGAACAATCGGGTGTGCTTCCTCCCTCCCCCCCAAAGAGATCTTTGGAGAAATGGTTCTGGTGAATCGGGGAGAAGGCCGAAGAGAAATGGTTCTCCTCCACCTTTGGGCCTTTCTCGGGCCGTCTGTCGGTTTGTTTTTCTCTGCATTTGGAGAAAAAGGAGAAACTGAGAAATATAAGAAGAGAGAGCAAGCCAGTGACTTTCCTTCTATGGAAGACAGTAATTTCCTAAGCGTTTAAGGGTGAATTTCAGATGCATTTTCTTGAACACTGGAAGAAAAGGAATGCATGGGACCCGATTCTCTGCTATCTCCTTAAATTCGGTTTCAGAAGGGATGTAAACAAGACCCAAACCAAATACTATCTCTTTCTTGTTCCTGTCTTCTGTCACTCAATCCTTCCTCCGTTAGCTCTTACTCCAAAGTAAGCCCTGTACTTCCTCTCCAATGAAGTCAACTCTAAGTTGAAGCAGCCTGGCTTGTGGCGTTTTCAACCACCAGCATCGAAGCACGCCTATAAATCGGGAACTTGCTTTGCTGCGTTCCCGCTTGGTTAGAAACAAGGTCCCTGGAAGTTGCTGGGACTTTTAACTTTCCAAAACCTATCACGTGTTTAAGATGGGGGGGGCAGTGTTACTTGGATGTAAATCCACACACACACCCAGATCCAGTGGGACGTCTCTCAAATAAATGTATAGACAAAAGAAATACATACACCATTTATCCTTTCTTGTCTGTGTTACTGGCCTGGAGGATGTTTTCACAAGTTTAAATTTAGAGTGAAAATAATAATTTGCCTGATCCTCGCTTAAGTATTATCTTCCTAATCCATCCACCCCCCTCCCCAAGGCTATATCTTACTCACAGCCCAATTTTATGCCTGTTTACTTGAAATCTCACTGAATTCAATAGATTTACTCTCAAGTATGAGGAGATTTAATCCTTACGCAAAACCCAGATAGGTACCACCCCTACTGATCACAAAATAACAACTCAGTGTAATCCTATACTGTCTACTTAGAAGTAAATCCCATTCAGTTAAATAGGGCTTGCTCTCAGGTAAATGGGTATAGGATTGCAGTGATCCTATGCAACTTAGGGTGCTATCTAGAGATTCCTACTCTGTAGTAAGCCCCACATATCGGATTGTTGTTAGGACTGTCGCAAGGCGGTGTAAAATTTCCCTGTTATTTTTTTCTTCTTCTTTTCCAAGAATAGCCATTAATTTAATTCGACTAGCTTAAACTTTCACATTTGGGGGATTTTTTTTTTACTTCCCCAGTTATAGAAATCAATTTTGCTACGGTAAGGGGAAACTTCTTTTTAAAAAGGCAACTAATATTTTGTGTGTGTGAGGAAGAAGAAAAATAAAAGTAAGAAAGAAAAGAAGAAAGAAAATAAAAGAATGGAAGAAAAGAATGAGGAAAGGGAAAATGAAAGAAAAGCTTCCTTACCGTTTCAATTAACAGTTAAAAAAAGGCAGGCCTGGCTTTTATTTAATTAATCTTTCATTTAATACAGAAAACTCACCCCGCAACAACAAAAATTTAAAAAAAACTTTCATCAGCACCATGAAGGGAGAATGATTCAGCTAAATGTGAACCAAAAATAACTCGTTTAAAAAATGCACCCGAATTCACGCCTGCGCGCGCTTAGAACCAGGCCTTTTTTCGCTCCCCCCGCCCGTCCCCACATTGCTAATAACCCCATTTAGAACTTCATCAGTGGCGTAATGATAGGAAACAGGGCGGAAATTGCCTGTTAACAGTTGGATCTGGGCTGTAATTAATTCAGTGTCTCTTTTAATCAAACCGAGGAAAGATCAAGTTCCCGTAGTCTGTGTGTGTGTGTGTGTGACATCACCCTAAAAGCTGGCTGGCCAATCAGGAGGGTGGCTGTGGGGCACGTGGACTTGGGATCTTGGTTAAAAAAAAAGAGAAAAGAAAAAAGATAGAGGAGGAAGAAGAAATCCCAAACTAAAGCGACACAAGTTGAGGGCGTATGCGTGTGCTGAATTAAAAAAAGGGAGAGAGAGAGAGAGGAACGTCTCAGCGGGCGGAGCTGTCCTTGGTGCTGAAACGACGCGACGCGCTCCGAGTTCGCCTCCAGCGTCTGGAGAACTTGCTGGGAAGCTACTTGGAAAGTCCTCGATCATGGCAAGCGGTGGCGTAGCTGCCGCGACCCCAAGCCTCCTTCCTGGGCGCTTTCGGAGGTGCTGAAATTTCCTTCGGTCGCCAAGCCTTTCAGGCGTTGGCTGTCTGTCCTCCAGGTTTATTTCACTCTCTCCCTTGAAGTTTTGGGGCCGTTGTTCTCCTGCTTAGAGAGAGAAACCGGGTTTCCGTGCGCTGTCCGTGGTGCTGAAACTCTCCCCCTGTAGCCTCTCCTATCCAAAGCAGGACTTTTCCTTCCTTCTGTTATACCAGCCCCTTCGCTTGTGCTTCGGTCTCCGGTTTTCCTTTCGATGGTTGTTAGGAACTAGTTAAAAGTTGGCGGGAATGTTTTTGTTTTGCTTTATAAAAGTCCTTTCCTGCAGATGCGGTCTCAGGGTGGCGGGTGAATTATCGGAGGGGATCGGATCAAATTAAGCTGTGATCCTCGACATCCTTACTTGGGAGTAAGCCCTATTGTACTCGGTGGCACTTTCTTCTGAGTAAACATACTTAGGATCTGGCTGTCTGGGACTTTGTCCCCAAGCAAAGTTTGACGTTCTCCATGCCTCTCGTCCTTTTCTTTTCTCATTTCCTTTCTTTCTTTCTTTCTTTCCTTCCTTCCTTCCTCCCCCTTTCGCCTGTAGCTAGCCTGGATGCCAATTGCCAAGAGGGACAGCACCTTGGATCTTAAATGCTGACCAGGAATTGTGGTTAAGCAATTTCCTTCGCTTGCATCTGCACCCTCGCTCTCGCTCGATCCGAACGGCAGGTCAATGTCACCCTGAACGCCATGGAAGGTTCCAACGGATTCGGGATCGATTCCATCCTGTCGCATCGATCCGGGAGCCCGGCCCTGCCCAAAGGGGACTCGCTGATGGGCGAAGGCCGGTCCCCTCTGGAACTCAGCCCCCGCTCGGAGATCAGCAGCGGCTGCCCGTCGCCTCACTCGCCCGGGAGGGACTGCTTGGAGGCTGTAGCCCATAGACAAGGTGTGGCAGCCGTGGGCCTGGAGGCTCACCTGCCAGGGGGGCAGATCTCAGCCCCTTCCCAATCCAGAACAGTGACCTCCTCCTTCTTAATCAGGGACATTTTGGCCGATTGTAAGCCTTTGGCCGCCTGCGCACCTTATTCGAGCACCAATGGACAGAGCCCACAAGAGACGCAGGTTCGAATCCCCACTAAGGCCGGCGAGGATTTTCGAGAGAAGATGGACAAGAGCAGCAGCAATTCCTCTTCGGATTCGGAATACAAAGGTAGGGAGCATTTCTCTTCCTTCTGGACCAGCACGGCTCACCCAGTTTACCTGTTCTCCTTCCAGCGGGGGCTGGTGGCTCCAATGTCAATTGGGTGGCGAATCCATTCTGCGTTTCAGGCAGAACTCTAAAGAAGCTCTCCAAGCTGCTGATCCTATTTGGGGATTAAGGGTTCAGCACCCTGGATAGTTTTGGCTGAAACCCAAAGTGAATTCTCAGTATTGAGCAAAAGGCGGAATAATAATAATAATAATAATAATAATAATAATAATAATAATAATAATAATAATAAGTCCTTATCTCTCTTTCTCCACTTCTAAACTGTTCTTTCTTGCACTGTAGGAATACCCCCAAAATACAAATAAAAACCAGTTGTTTCTAACAGAGGCTTGTCTTTGTCGCCAAACATTTGGCACTGAGAAATATACTGCCTCTAACCCTAAAGGTACCAAAAGGAGTTTCTCTTTTTCAAAAGAGGAAAGCCAAGGAGAGTGTGGGGGGGGGAACAGGATAAAATTTGGATCGCCTAGATTTGGTCCCCTCTTTTTTGTGATTGCCCAGGAATTAGTAACAAACCGAGAGGATTTTGAAATGTTCAGACAGAAATTTCAGTGTTGGGGTGAGGATGTGAGAATCGGTTGTGTATTTGTGTCTTTTTCCAGCCTACAAGAAAGCATAAAACAAAACCACAACAAAAATCAAATTAGGGCCAATTTTTTTATGCTGCAGTTGATGCAAAAGGTGAACTTCACATGTTGCCATCTGCAGGATTTGCCCAGTTGCAGGTTTTAAACTGGTTTACACACGCAGACAGACAGAGCTATTTAATTTTCCACCATCACCAAGGAAAACCTGATTTTATCTTCTGATTTATAGTAAATAAAGCTAGAGAAAAAGAAATGACGAAAACCTCCAGAATATATAAGGTGTTTACTAGAAGAGAAAAGGAGTTATCGATATTGCCACAATTATTTGGTTGGGGTGCGAATGCTTTTGACAAAGCAATCGATACAACTTGTCAAGTGGATCACAACTACATTCGGTTCCAGACAGAAGCGTGGATTGCTTCGGCGACATTGGATTTCCTATCATTTCTAATCATTCCCGAAATTATGGCTGTTTTCCCCTTGAGTCCGCCCTTCTTCCCTGGAAATCTTTCCAACGGGAGAGCGCCAGATAATGTGGCAATGAGCTCACGAGCCCAGTAATATTTGAATGGGCCAGAGACCAGTTGTCCAGAGAGATAGGCACAGCTTGCTCGTTTCTTGAAAATTAAGCCTATTTGTGTTCCAAGAGACATCAAAAGAAAGATCTTTGACATTTATTTAAAAAGTTTGCTGGAAGAAAGAGGATTCTCTCTCTCTCTCTCTCTCTCTCAAAATATAACTTTCTACAAAACACCCATTCTTTTTCATTTTTAAAAACAAGTACACTGTCCCACAGTAAAATGCCTTTTCAAACCCGATCCTAGTCATGTTTACTCAGAAGTAAGTGCCAAATGACCTCGATGACATGTTTAGTTTTTGCTCTGTTTTACCGAGGAAGCGTGATCACCTATACACACTTACTTGCGAGTAAGTTCCATTGAGAAAATAGGGTGGGGAATGAATTCTGAGTAAAACACAGCATAGTATCAGACTTCAATAGAACTTACCCAAAGGTAAATTGCACAGCAATCCTATGCGTGTTTTTACTCAAAAGTAATTCTGTCTTTCAGTGCCGCTTACTCGCAAATAAGGATGCCTAAGCGCCCTGCGCATAACCGAGAAATGAATTATAATTGCTTGTTTGCTTGATTTCTTGATTGTTTTGCTTAGATGGTGGTGGTATGTTTAGGAATATAAGAGGTCGGGAATCACGGAATGAATAAATATCTATGTTTTCATGGATTCAAATGATGGTCCTGGCTGAAAACTTCTCAACCTTTCAATGGGCTTTTATTTTTACCTTGTGTGCATGGCGGGTTCCCCTGTTTTGTTTCGGGTTTTGACTTCTCAATCAAAAGAGAAATGTCCAAACTGAAATGCAATTTACAAAGAGTGAAAATGAAACTGACGCCAGCAGACTGGAGAAATACAGCCAAGATGGAAGGGGAGGGGGACTATTTCTGAATTGTTTAGCATCCCATGCCCTCCTCTTTTCTCCCCCACCCCCCAAATCCCATCTCTCTCCAAAGCCAAGCAAAGACATCAAGAGATGACGAGAAATACCTTCTCTTGCTCGGTAGAATTCGCTATGTGAGCGGTTGCTTTGCTAAACCACAATTGTCCTGAAACTGACCAACAAAACCGGATTAGTTGTAAGGCTGCCCTCCTAAGGCACAGCTTGCTCACGAGTAAGCCCCATTGAAAGCAAAGACGAGGAGCCTTGCTTCCCAGTTAAGATGCGCCGTGGATTGGGGTCCTAAGGGAAGCTTTACCTCCCGGGGAGAGAGCAGGATTTTCCAAAAAAAGATGACACCATTGGAGGAGGAACTGACAGAATGGAAAAGAGACCCAGAACACGATCGGGTTCCATGGATCTCTGTTTGGACAGGCTGCATCGCTTTCGGCTGATGCCTCCAGGTCCTGATCCCCCGCTTCTCCAAATAACCCCGTGTAGCGCAATCCCTAGGCATGTGTTTACTCGGAAGAAAGCCCTACTGTGTTCAATGGGGCTGATTCCCAAGTAAGTGTGCATTGGACTGCAGCCTGGTCCCTTGCGTGGTTACTCTGAAGCGATCCCCGCCCGTGTGTCAGTGGGTGCTTACTCTCCAAGTAAAGGCTGCCTGGGCTTTAATTTAATTTCAAAGTGACAGAAAACAGAATAGACCGAAGGGCCATCCAGCTTCAGGGTGTAACTGCTAGGCACGCCTACCCTCCTCTCTAACCTCCCTAACTCCTTCTGTGGGCCCAACCAGCCCTGCTGAGCCACCAGAAAGAAGGCGAGGGCCTTCAGCCTCCTCCTCCTCCTCCTCCTCCTCCTCCTCCTCCTCCTCCCCCGTCTTTCCTGCGTCCAAACTTCGAAAATATCTTTCCAAAAGTCTGGCGGAGGATCGAAATTTCTGCCCCGTCCGCTGCTGAGGAAGAAGACGTGGAAGTTTCGTTGGGTTTTAGCTGCCCCTTCTGCACTTCTCCCGTCTTGGTGATCCGGACCTTTGCATCCCCCTTCCTGGGTCTTTTCTTGTCTTAAAGTCGTGGAAATACAGAGGGAACCACAGGGACGCTTCTCTCTCCCCGGCTCCCTTTCTCCTTCTCTCCTTCCTTCCTCTCATCCCTTTCCTCCCATCTCTCTTCCTTCCTCTCTTTCTTCTTCTCCTTCTTTCTCTCGTTCCTTCATTTCTTTTTCATCCCTTTTTCTTTCTTTCTTTCTTTTCTCACTCATTCAATCTTACCTTTCCATCTGATTTGTCTTTTTCTCTTTCTTTTTTCTCCTTCTCTCTCTTTCTCTCTTTCTCTTTTATCTTTTTCCTCCAGGCTTCCTTCCCCCACCACCTTTTTCTTCCCTTCAATCCTATCTTTTTCTCTCCATCACATTTTCTTTTCTCCTTCCTTCCTTCCCCCCTCCCCACTTCCCCCTTTCTCTTCCCTCCTTTGATCTTTCTCTCCATCTCTCTGTCTCTCTCAGAGGACCTCTCTCCCCCCCCCACCCCCAAATTCCACCCTGGTCCTTTCTCCCATTTTCCAAACCTCGACCTCTCCATTCTGCAATCTCCCCCCTTGCCCCCCCCACGCCAGGATCACGCTCTTTCTCATCTGCCTGATCCCTTAACGCCCCCACACACACATCTGACCCCCCCAAACTTTCCCAGCTTAAGATCTGACCCATCAAAGCCCTAATGAAAACGACGAAGCGAGCGCTTCTCCCAAATTTCTGCAGAGGTCACAGGCCACTAATTCAACGACCCCCCCCCCGTCTCTCTCTTCCCACCCTCCTTGTTGAGGGGGGGTTCAGGGAAGAGCATCCTTCTTGGAGTCTCCTTCCTTGGACGAAGGAGCGTCTCATGTTTAAGAGATGTCCCTTCCGACGCCCTTGGACTCGCTTTCTGGTTGAAGCGCCGCCCGCCCCCTCCCTCGTGGCTCAATTAAGTGGATTATTGTCTTCCAACAGAGAGAAATCAACGCGCGTGGAGGATGAGTCGTGTCGCTTCTAAAACCTTCCACAATGAAATTTATCATAAACCCCTGTGTTGTTTTTAAATAATAATAATAATAATAATAATAATAATAATGCAGCCAATTTATATGAACCGAAGCCTGCTGTATGTAATTATAATCCCTTTAAAGACAGAGATAAAGGCCTGGGGTGGGGGGCGGAGGAAAGGGGGGAATCCCAGAAGAGGGATCCGTAAGGGGTCCTTGCGCCAGCGCCGGAATTCTCCCAGGAAATCTCTCCACTCGTCCGACCCACAAATAGAATAAAAGATAAACTGGTTTCAATCCGGATTGAACGGGGAAGCGGCCCGGGAGGGTCTCGAAAATGTAATTCTGGGTAAAGGGATGGGAAATCTATCTATCTATCTATAGCTATCCATCCATCCATCCTGAGAGCCTCATGATTAAACCAGTTTCAAGCCACTTTACATTTGCAGCGCGGAAATTTGTCTGGCTACAAAGAAAGGGAGAAAATTAGGGGGGGCTGAAGAGAGAGAGAAGCAGAAGGTTAATTTTCCTTGCTACTTAACTTTAGTTATTCCACCCGCTAGTCCTCAAGGTACTCCGAAATAGATTCGGCCCGGGTGTGTAAATCAAATAATTTGAACAGTTTCCCCTGTAACTTTGAAACCAACAAATCCACCACCCCCCACACACACAAAATCTTTTCAGGGTTACTACAAAAAATTAAAAAAAAAATTCTTCCCCAAGGTCACCATTCTTTTTTAATTAAACCCCAAAAGCCTTATGTTAAATATAGGGTTCATGGTTCCTTTTTCTTTGAACAATAATAATAATAATAATAATAATAATAATAATAATAATAATAATAATAAGCCTCTCTTTGGAGCAAAGTTGTCTGATATTATTGTCTCTCACTTTGGAAAAGTGAAGCTATATGCTGTGAAGAAACTGCATCAAGTGGTTAGCAGATTTCACGTTTCCACTGGGGAGACAAGAGTTCGAATTCTTGCTTAGGGCTCTTGCTGACACCTCGCCTTACCTACCTGGCAGGGTTGTTGTGTGGGGGGGGAATATCCATGTCCCACTCAGCTCCTTGGCGGTTGGGCAGGGTACTAACGGGATGATAATTTTCTCTTAAAAACTTGGCTTAGCTTTTGCTTCAGTTCTGGTGGATTGAGAGTTTGTTTGTTTTTCTCAGTGGATGAGTTTGGGACCACACATTTCTTCCTGAAGTCATTCCTAACGGATAACAATATCGAAAACATCCATGGTTGTCTCATCTTGAAATACTTTCATTTACTGTAATGAGGGTGAGGGAACCTTGGTGTTACCGGCTGTGAATCCATTCTGGGCTTCATCCAGAACTCTAAAGAAGCTATCCAAGGTTCTGGACCCATTTGAGGGTCGGGTTCAGCGCTTTGGACCATTCCTTCAGAGTTCTGGCTGGTTCTGCCTGAAACCCAGGGTGGATTCACCACCCCACTGAACTAGGAGCCACCAGCCTCCACTGGATGGACGCCAACCAAGCATTATACTTACTCCAGAGTAAGCCTGACAGAATTCAGTAAGCTGGATTTATTTCTAAGTGAGCATGCACAGAAATCAGGTGAGGGGTTCAAAATGGGGGCACGTCGAAGTTCTTTACCTGGAAGGAAGGAAGTCCCATATAGTCATCAGTGAGACTTCCTCCCCAAGGATGAGGCCTTCAAACGGCTCAACTTTCTCCTGGATTGCATCACCTGCCACACATGTCTCTAGGAAGAGCCCTTTTTCAGAGGTACCTCTCCCCTACAAAAAAAAAAGGGGGAATTATTATTTTTTTTAAAGCAAGTACTGAAATGTTGATTATTTCGTTTATATTTGTTTCCACGGGAAGGGGGATCTTTCGGTTCTTCTGCCCCACTGACCAAAAAGGACCATCGTGTCCCTATGGTAAATCTGTATGGATTTCGCATTCCTCTTTCCGGATAGATTTGCGTATTTATTCGTTTGGAAGGCCAGTTGCGAGAAGCTCCATTGCAAAGAACGACTCCTCGCTTAATCCGAATTGGTAGAATTGAGTTCACACTTAAGGGGGGCCGGGCGAGGCCGAAGCACAGTGCAGTGCCCGCACCCCAATTTTTTTGAGACGGTTGTAGAAATAAAAAGACCCTTTCCCTCCAATTTGTCCCTGATCCGGTTCGTAGAGTCCGATCCTAGGCACGTTTACACCCAGGTAAGGGTGCTTCCAGGGTACTTGTAGGCCACGTCCCTCTTCTGAGCGGCACACCTCCGCTTACTCGTGAGTAAGCCCCGTGGCTAGCCTGGGATTTCCTCTAAAGGACGTGTGGTCTTGAGTCCCCAGGATTTTTGTGTAAGTTGTAACCCACTATTAGCTGGCCGCGGTTTTTCTTAAGGAATGGCACGCCTTGCTTCGTTTTCTTCGAGATTATGTTGAAGAAATGCAGTCATTTCCTCGGGACTTCTGACTCGCGTGGCCCCGATCCTTCCCCGTATTTACTCGGAAGTAACAGCGCAATCCCCTAAAGACTTCTGAGTAAAGAAGATCAGGCGAATGTCAGCAGTCCTAAGAAAATGAGTCTACTCAGAAGTAAGTCCCATCGAATTCAACAAGGCTTACTTCCAAGTAAATGGGGATAGAGTTGCAGAATTCAATGGGACTTACTCTCAAGTAAGTGGAATAGCCTCGGTCGGAGTTTATCTACTAGGAATCCTTATTCCCTCAAACTAAGTATTTTATCTTTCTAAGGCCACTATTTTTTTCTGGGATTTTTTAAGACTAACAACATGAATTAATATGGTGTCTCCGTCCCTCCAACGTAGGGGAGGGGGGAGTTTGTAAGAAAAAAAAAACTTTGTAAGAAGGTCTTCTGAGTTTGGATATCTCCACCATCCAAGAATTATAAATAATATTTATAAATTCTACTCTATGGACATTTTGGGCAGAATCCAATCAAAGTTAAGTGCTAAACAATATCTTTCTGTTTACAGCTTACCCTAAAAGACAGGGTAGAAACTTATTTATTAAGTAAATAAAAGGGTTTTAACGCGTAACTCTCTTCCACCAACGGGAATGGATCTTAGAAGCTTTAAACTTTAGATCTTTCGTATTGGATATCAAATGCGATATATTACCGTCTATGTGTAGATATGATTTAATATCCCCGGAATGCCGCAATAACAGTATTCTTTTTAAAAGGAATACAAACCACTGAAGGCAAATACATTAAAAAAACAACCCAACAACCCGTATCCCAGGACCTAGAGGCTAATTGGAATTTTCGCTACTAGTCCTCATGAAAGTCAATTGCCTTAAATCCATTCAGCCAGCCTTAACTGGGTTTACAGATAGGGCTAAGGATGAGCCCTTCGACTGCGCGTCAAGTGGGGCTTACTTCCGAGTAAACACACGTAGGATGGAGCCCGAATGCACCATTTCCTGGGCGGGATCTACACTACTGCTTTAAAACAGTTTATAACAGGAGTGACAACTGTTGAGGACCGGGACACAGTCTATATACGGTTTTCAAAACGTTTTCGAAGTGTTATATCCTACTTTGTGAAGATCTGGCCCAGGAAAGGGAGGTTAGTTCCAAGTCAACAGGCTTTGGACTCCGGCTAGCCTCCCCAGAGAAACTGTGCAGTGACTTGCGCCCATCACCGTGGCTTCTGGTCTCCTCCGAGCCCACAACTCCCCACAGGAAGGTCGTTCTTTCCGTGACACGTTTCTCTCTCTCTCTGGCTGAGTTCGGACGACCAACTGGGGCGGTAATAGGAACAGAAGGGGAAACAACCTTTGATTAGCGTGTCGTCTGAACTCAGCCTCTCTCTCTGTCTCTCTCTCTCTTTCAGTGAAAGAAGAAGGGGACCGAGAGATTTCCAGCTCCAGGGAAAGCCCTCCGGTGCGGCTGAAGAAACCCCGGAAAGCGCGCACGGCCTTCACGGATCACCAGTTGGCACAGCTGGAGCGGAGTTTCGAGCGGCAGAAATACTTGAGCGTGCAAGACAGGATGGAGCTGGCCGCCTCGCTCAACCTCACCGACACCCAAGTGAAGACGTGGTACCAGAACAGAAGGTAAAACCGAGGCACCCTTCGGATCCCTTACTTCGGATTAATCGCTCCCCCCCCCCCCCCGGAGTCGGAATTACCCAAACCATCCGCAACACTTAGGATAGAAGGGTGTTCCTGACACACCCAGCTCTTTAAATCTCTCTCGGTGTGCCTGAGGTGGGAAGTCCAGCCTCCCTTAGGGGGTTATGGGAAGGGGAGTGAATGGGTGGTAATTACCCCGGGGTAGCTGTTCAGAATTATTCTGATTTTATTCTTTTCATTTTGGCTACAAAATGCACTGTGCCTCACCAACACCTCCTTGCTACAATGGATAGAAAGAGGGCCAACCACCGGGGAAATAGGAAATTTAGGTGGCCTTAGAGACTTTATTATATTGAGCGATATATAAGTGGTATAAATTAACAAATCCTTAGAGATTTGATTATACCGTGGTATATAGGAATTATTCATAAATATATCAATACATCCTTACAAAGGGTTGTGCGTGCGTATAGGTTGTGTATGTGGGGTGGGTGGGGTGTCCCCAACCACCAAACCGCCCCCATCTGTCTCTTCGCATGCCACGTGTTTGAGTGTATCCATAGTTCAACGTAACGTGTGAACTCTCTCGTTTCCCCCAACCAACCTAGAAGAGTCTCTGTGTTGTAAACAGCACGAAACACTAGGATCTAATCACGAAAACAAATCTAAGATTTGTACGCCTCCACTCATCCTAACACCCCGTGTCCCCTCAGGCTTTCATGCCGGCTGGTTTCCCAGCCAGCGCCTGCGTGCCTGTGTCAAATCCAGACATGCTGAAATGAAATAGGACTTGGTGTCGAAATGAACGGAGAAACCACCTTCGCCAAACAGGCTCAGATGGTTATCACATTTTGGTAACCGGGATTGAAGTTGGTAGCTGTCTGTACCGAATCTCTTCCGCTACCCCACCCTCCAAAAAAGAGTTTTTTAAAAAAGTTCAGAGTGCAATCCTATGCCTGTTTAGACAGAAAAAGGTCCTACAATTCCCAGTTGTAGGACTTTTTTCTATCTAATCAGGCATAGGATTGCACCTTTCATGTCATTAATTGGTGTTTGTATACCAAACTCCCCCAAATTCCAGATGTGTTGGGACTACAGCTCCCATAATCCTGTAGCCAGCTGGCTGGGGGATTGTGGGGATTGTAGTCCAATGCCAGGTTGGATAAGGCTGCAATACACTCTGGCGATGCCCTGGCAATTGGACATTATGTTCACAGGAACACACAGCTTGGCACATTTCACTTCAAAATAAAACCTTTCTCCTTTTGTTCCTGTAAGACACACCAACGTAGACGCGGATTCATGTTCTTTTGTGGCTGTGTTTTTAATGGTACTTTTCGTTCCGTTATTTTTAATGATGGTTTTAATGAAGGCTTCTCCCCACTATCTTGGTCTTATTATTGTTATTTTGAGTCGGAAAGGCTTTATAAATCAAACAAATCAACACTAGTTGCAATATTCAATCTGAAGAGTGTGTGAACCATTCATACAAGATTGCCCACTTTCTTTTCTTTTCACTCCTATGCTTTTAACTGAAGCCTGAAAAATCCAGCGACACATTCTCCACCACACCAGGGAAACTTTTAGCTACTTCTATTGCTCAACCTTTGGCAAAGGCAAAAGAACAGGGGTGGATTTTATTTTATTTTTTTCAAAAGGGCCAACAACTTCCTACATGCAAACATGGCTTCATTTCCGCCAGGGCTCAGTCCCCAAAGTTTCTTTATTTTTTTTAGGGCTATAGCTGAACTAAAGAGCATGTAAAGTAGTAATGGGAGGCAAGAATGCCTCTGAGCGTGTGTAGAGTATAGGGTGGCCAGATGCAAAAGCGAACAGGCTCCTGAGCTTTTAAGAGTTGTGCAGAAGAGGGAATCTCAGCAGGTATACACTCTCTCTCTCTCTCTCTCTCTCTCTCTCTCACACACACACACACACACCTGGGTCCAGAAAAAATCGCAAGATGTTGATATCAAAGGCAGGGGCACGGTCAAAATAAATTTTCAGTTGTGCAAAATAATATCATTTACAGCATGAAAAGGCATACTGGTACAATCCAAGTGTTTTGGATTAACCCACATAGTTCCTGACCATTGCCCATGCTAACTGGTGCTGATGGGAACTGTAGTCCAAAAACCTCTGCAGGGCACCAGGGGCAAAATCCATCTTAAAACCTATTTAAAGTTGGCCTAGGGAAATAAATGGAATGTTAGTCATGACTAAATTAAGACCCATTCATTTCAATGGGGTTACTCTAAGTAAGATTTATGATAGATTATGGCACAGACTGCCTACCGCTGATGAACAGGACGTTGCCACGCACCAGGATTGGGTCCAAAAATGACAGGGTGACAAAGCCAGAGAGAGCCTTACTTGAAAGCAGATCCATTGCATTCAATGGGACTTATATCCCCCTAACCTCTTCCTGAGCACAGCTGTTGCAATAATAATAATAATAATAATAATAATAATAATAATAATAATAATAATTCGCTTTTGCCTAATCACTTCCTGAGCGTAGCTTTTATGTTGTTGTTGTTCAAAAAATACTCTAATATCTATGCTCCGGGAGAGGTTAGGCAGAAAGGCAAGATGACGTTGATGAATAATAATAATTACAATAATAATTTTCAGTAGCTTGGATCCAGGCTTGGCCGTGTTATGAGTAAGTCATGACTAACTGATTTGATTTCAGTGGCTTGGCTCCAAAGCCATTGTAAATAAATTGTTGCTGGTCATCATCTGCCTTTCCGCCTGACCTCTTCATGAGCACAGCTCTATCTTTACTGAAATCATTATGGCCAGCTAGCACAAGGAGAGGAAATGAAGTTCAAAACACAAAGAAAAAGGCCCATCCAAGTGGATCAGGAAGGAGAGATTTTAACTCTTCCCACTTCTAGGCCAGGGTTGGGCAGGGAGAGAGAGAAAACAGATCTGGATTCACCAAGAGATCTCTCAGGGATTCCGAATAGATCAGCGTCCCACTTCTCCATGGCTTACTCACAACCACAGGGACATGAAAAAGGTTTTTTTGTTTCTTTATTTTCTCTTAAGTGAGGCTGCAGAAATCGAGACAGCTTGTGTGCTGGGGGTGGAAGAAACAGCAGATTTGTATGCGGAAAGATTCGTGTGTGAGGTACCTGAAAACTAATTTCTGGTCTGACTGAGACTGGGCTCACAGGTGCCCTTGTTATGCCTCACATGGAGGAGGTGGACAGGGAGAAATTCTTCTCCCTCTCTCATCATACTAGACCCCAAAGGGGTCATTATCCCATGAAGCAGATCAATGGGAGATTCAGGACAGATCATAGAATCATAGAATAGCAGAGTTGGAAAGGACCTACAAGGCCATCAAAGGAAGGACTTCTTCACACAGAGCAGAGTAAAACAATGGAATTCATGTCCATCAGATGTAGTGATGGCCACCAACTTGGAGGGCTTGAAGAGGGGATTGGGCAAATTCCTGGAGAAGGCTATCCATGGCTACTAGTCCTGATGGCTCCATGCCACCTCAAGTATCAGAGACAGTATACCCATGTACACCATAGCTGGGGTACATGGGTTGGAGGGTGCAGTGGCACTCATGTCCTGCTTGTGATCTTCCCAGGTGGACATCTAGTTGAACAGAACGCTGGACTAGATGGACCCTTGGTCTGATCCAGCAGGGATCTTCTGATGTTCTGATGTTCTCAATGCTTCCTTAGCCAGTTCTTCGCTAGCTTGGTGCCTTCCATATGTGTTTCACTACAACTCCCAGAATCCTCCAACAAGGTGATCTTACCCAAATTCAGCCTTCCCCCCCAACTGAGTGCCCCCATGCGCTGGACTCCAACTCCCAAAATCCCCCGGGGTATTGTAGTCCAACACATCTGGAGAGCAACAGGCTGGGAAACACTCTCCAAATGTCTGAGCTGCTAGTTCTATTGGTAAATTCTTATTCTTGTTGATTTCCATTGGTAACCTCTATTTCTTATGGATTCATTGATTTTTATTATATCCACTTTGCGTCTGCTTTTTAATCTTGCTCACCACCTTGAAAGTGGTCCACCCTCAAAGGTGGTGTAAAAATAATTTTAAATAAAGTCAAATAAGCCTTTGAGTGTTTTAAGACAAAAAAAGCAATGTGAAGGAGGATGGTCACACATTTGGAGTTCCATCAGATGAGCTTTTTGTTGCACGCTCATTGCTGGGCACTCAGGGATTTTCACAGGTCCCTCTCACGACATCATCTGCCTCCCGGGCTCCTCCAGCCCCGCACGCCCTTTGTTTATTTCCTCTTTCAAAAGAGGAAGTCATGAGGGACAAATGTGTGGGCAGAGAAGCGACGGTAAGCAAACGCGATTCTCCCCGGTGTGATGACGCTCTTGGAGAAAGATCAGCAGAAAGGAAGGAAGGAAGGCAAGACTTATCCGAAACACGTTGGGCATAATAAAAAGTTTTTCAGGCAGCTGAGAATATTTTCTCTTTTAATCTTCTGCGCCGCCTTGAGAGGGCTCCTCTCTTAAAGGCGGCGTAAAAATAATTTTAAATAAAGTGCAAATGAAATCAGTGGGGCCCAACTCATTTGGAGGTTGCGGGAAATTTCTCAAGGCGACAGTGTGTGTGCGTGTTTTCAGTACATCTCTTTTTCTTTCATCTGTTTTTACTTTTTTAAAAAGGCTTCGATTTAGTTGTCCCATGTGCTTTTTTCTTGTTGGTTGTTGATTTTAAATCCCTACCAGTGATTTGTCCCCAATACTTGTTGCTTCCCAGCCCTTAGGCCAATTTCCCCTGGCAGAAGGACTGTTTGGGGCTTGAAGGCAAAGAGAGAAACCAGCCATTTAATTTGGGAGGGTGGAGAAAAGGAGACGCAAAAAATAAAATAAAAAAATCTCCACGTTTTTAAGCTAAACACACAACAGCGCATAACACACTGGCCCATTAATAATAAATACCAATTACTGCTTTGGGCATCAATAATTAACAGCAGTTACAGTAATTACACAATTATTATGACGATGAATAATTTACTCAGGAAAATAGGTCTTCAAGCGCTTCGGCGGCAGCCAACGACAAGATAAAGGAATGGAGGCGGTTTGATTTGAGGTGGTGGGGTTGCCCCCCGCCCCGCCCCACTGCCCACATCCGGCACGTGACCTGCGGGGTTGGCTGGTGCTAGTGTTCGTCAATGTGTTGTGTGCGCACAGAGCATCATCGCAACACATAAAATTCAGGGGAACGGAGCGGCCCAAGATGGCTGGTCAGTTTCAACACCCTTTGCCATTCTTTGAATGTCTTCAAGCCCCCAATGACTGACTGACTCTCTCTCTCTCTCTCTCTCTCTCTCTCTCTCTCTCTCTCTCTCTTTCTCTCTCTGTCACAGATGCACACAACCAATTTCTCTCTCACATGCACATACAATTTGTTGTGCTTTCTTTTTTCTTCACACTGACTCTCTCTCTCTCTCTCTGACATGTACATACACACACATTCTCTCTCTCGCTCGCTCGCTCTCATTGGCCCCGTTCAGAAGACACCTTAAACCATGGCTTCAACCATGGTGGTTAAGCCAGCAAGCCAGGCTGTGTTCAGAAGACACCTTAAACCACACCTTTAACCATGGTGAATAAAGCAAAACGGCTTATTCACTGTGGTTAAATCCATGGTTTAAGGTATCTTCTGAAGACGGCCTGGCATTCTGGCTTAACCAACATGGTTAAAGCCATGGTTTAAGGTGTCCTCTGTGTGTGTGTGTGTGTGTGTGTGTGTGTGTGTGTGTGTGTGTGCCTCTGATACTGGAGGTAACAGAGAGCAATCAGGACTAGTAGCCACTGCTAGCCTTCTCCTCCAGGAATTTGCCCAGTCCCCCTTTTCAAGCCATCCAAATTGGTGGCCATCACTACATCTTGTGGCAGTGAATTCCATGATTTAACTAAACCGAACATTTTAAACCAAAGTAAAACAAAAACAAAAACAAAGATTAAAGTTGCAATTCTATACCTGCTTACAAGGGAGCAGGCCCCATTGAACTTAATAGGGTTTACTTGTGAGTAGGCATGTATATGATTGCACTGTAAAGAGAAAAAAAAACCTAAACAGGGCAGAGTTTATGGGCATAATTTACCATATTGTTGTGACCGAGGGTAATATGTACTTGATGTAGTCTACTGGCCAGGAGATTAACAACTAGGGTGGCCAGATGCAGAAGAGGACAGGGGCTCCTGCACCTTTAATAGCTCTGTAAAAACAGAATTTCAGCAGGTGTACCATTATTAAAGGTACAAGAGCCCTTAGCCCAATTTAAAGTGCTGTTTTGAATGATAAAATGATAAAAAAATCAGTGCAACCAATGATAAAATAAACAAATGCAAGGTATAAATACATACCTTTTATAGCTATATTTAATGTGATTGTCACATAAACATCTGCCAGTGGGTAACAACGCACAATCACATTTGGTGGAACATCCTTGTGCCCGGAGCTGCAAAGCTCATGTTACATTGATGGCAATTCGGTGTTGATGTGGAAGAACTTGTCATGTTGTACACCAGCAAGGAAGTTGTTGACATTTGTCTGTTTCCGCCTCGATTCCCCGGACTTTAAGACTGAACTACTCATGGGCAAAGTGTCGCTTTTAATATCAAAGCCCTTCTTGGGCAAGGATGTAGAGCAAAGGCTCATTCTCAGGAGACATTTTCAATCAGGCGGTTTTTGAAAAGAAAAAGAAGGTAAAGATTTGAAAATGTTAGCTATTGCACACACAAGCAATGCTGGTGGCTGTATTTCACCTCCATCTTGCTTTGTGCTTGATGAATGTTAAATACTGAGGGTCTTGCAATCCAAAATTGTCTGACATCTGGCTCCCCAGGTTCCAACACCCGTTTCCCCAAACCACCAAATTTCTCAGCCTAGAGTGTCCCACACATTTCGGTGACACTCTAGCTGCTGTGGGCTTGTTCTGTGGTCATGCAGCCATCATTTTTGGTATTTTTTTTAAATGCAGCAGCGTTGTTCATGGTTACCAAACCATGATCGAGTCTGGATTGAGTGTGGGTTGTTATTAAACTGTTGGTTATTGTATTGTATGAACCCAGCCTTGATAACAAACCGTAGTTTGTTAATCACGAACAATCCATGTAGAGGACCCATGGTTTGTTGTTTGGTTGTGAACTAGGAGTTGTTCGTAGTTAACGAACTATGGTTGAGTGTGGGTTAGTGTTAATCTGTGGGTTGTTATGTTGTGTGAACCCAGGTGTGCTAACAAACCATGGCTTGTTAACCATGAACAACCCACAAAGAGGAGCCATGGTTTGTTGTTCGTTTGTGAACTGTGGTTAAGAAGCCATGGTTTGTCAGCACATCTGGGCTCACACAACACAATAACTCATGGTATAATGACAACCCACACTCCACCTTGAGTATGAGTTGCCTTATCGTGTGAACCCATAGTTTCCAGCAGGAGTTTTTCCAGCCCTACCTAGAGATGACTCTAGATCTAAGGCAGATTCTTATGGGCCTCCATTGCAGATCTAACACACCACAGAGAAAAACTGTCACGTCCCCTCAATACAATATTTATCAGTATCCTCAGTCAACCAGGATTGGCTCTCATTCAATGGACATCCTATTTGGGCAAAAAGGCGGGTGATGAACTCTTAAACAGATATATATGATGTTTGTTGGTTTTGTTTGGCTGTTTTTTTTAGCTAATGGGTTGTGTAGGGTTGTTTTTTGTTGCATGTTTATACAGACAGAAGTCCTACAACTCCCAACATGCCCCAGCCGGCCATCGGAGTCGTAGGGCTTTTTTCTGTCTAGACATATACAGGGTTGTGCCCTTTACCCATTGTAACACGCAGTGGCTCTTGGGCCTTTGCCCACTGCTAAGGACGGATAGGCTGGTGAGTACAAGGGACAGGGCCTTCTCACTGGCGGCCCCGCACCTCTGGAATCTGATTCCATCAGGAGATTGTCAGCCTCATTTATTGCAGGTGATCAGGAAGTCTCAGAAGACCCACCGGTTTTCGCTGGCCCTCCCATAGTCTGTGTGGGTTGCAGGTGTTTTTTTGGTGTTATCTGTTTTTAATCACTTTTTTTTAAAAAAACAAAAAACTGAATATTTATGTGTTGCTTTTCTATTGTATTTGATCAGGCACAGTTTTGTGTTGGGTTTTTTTTTTTTAATCTTGTATGCCTCCAGTGGAAGCCAGTGGCTCCAATTTCAGTGGGGTTGCGAATCCATTCTGGGTTTTAGTCAGAACCAACCAGAATTCTGAGCTGTCCAAGGTGCTGAACCCCAACCCAGCATAGGTTCAGCACCTTGGATAGCTCCTTTACAGCCTTGGCTGGTTGCTATGAAAACCCAGAATGGATTCACTGCTCTACCGAAATCGGAGCCCCCAGAAAGGAGGCCTAAATGTCAGTTTGAATAAATAAATTCAGGCATCTAGAAGAACTCCTAGATCCTGTCACCTAAAACGCAAGCCTTTTTCAATGGAGCCCATTCACATGTGCAGCTAAACGCACACATACAGGAATCCCAGGAGGTTAGAGCATGTGTGAAGCGTGCAAAAGCGAGCAAGCGATTGCCAAATGCAGGCAATAAACAGCAGATGGTTTGTGATACCAAGAGGCGTTGGTAGGCCTGGGTACATGGGGCATGGGCCCCGAACCAATTACTCAGTGCTCTGGAACGATTGCACAGAGCCTTGGTGCCAACTGAACTGCTTTTTGCTCAGCGTTATGCCCATGCCGGGGAGGGGGAGGATTTTCAAGGATGGTGAAACTGGAGAGGGAAGCTTTAACTTTCCACCTCCCACATGCTGCAATACACACACACACACAAACACACACACACACTTTTCCCATTGGTTTGGATTGATTTGGGTCAGGGTGCAAATTAATTGACAAACTTGTTTTATTTGCAACGAATCGGAGGCGGAATAAATGGGCCGGCTCTGCCGCCCCTGAAATTTAAAAGAAAGCGTCATTATTATTTCTAAATGGGCATATTATACATATCAATGAACATACGCAGGTTTTATGCAGATTTGCCTCTTACAGGACTTGGGATGCAGGAGTGGGGGTGTCTTTTATCGGATCGCACCCGGGCTGCAATCCGATACACATCTTGCCCGAGAGCAAATCCCAATGGACTGCACGGGGACTCACTTCCCAGCAGACGTGCATCTAGTTAGGATTCTCTTTGCTGCTCAAACTAGAGGCAAGAAGAACCGGCCGACCAAATGAACGTAAAACAGAAGCCGCCTTATTTATTATTTATTTGTTTGTTAAGGCTAATATTATTTAAAGGAGGCCCATTCACACGTGCAGCTGAACACCCGTGTGCGCCAAGTGCACGTGTGAATGCCCCCCCCAAGCGCGCGCGCGAGCGCACGGGAGGTCCTTGCCACGTGGCCCAACTGAGCGCCTCCCTTTGGGTGTCTTTGTTTCCCTCTCGCCGCTCCAGGACCAAGTGGAAACGGCAGACGGCGGTGGGCCTGGAGCTGCTGGCCGAAGCCGGGAACTACTCGGCCCTGCAGCGGATGTTCCCGTCGCCCTACTTCTACCCGCAGAGCCTGGTGTCCAACCTCGACCCGGGCGCGGCCCTCTATCTCTACCGCGGGCCCAGCGCGCCCCCGCCGGCGCTCCAGCGGCCGCTGGTGCCGCGCATCCTCATCCACGGACTTCAAGGGGCCAGCGAGCCCCCGCCGCCTCTGCCCCCCCTGGCAGGGGTGCTGCCCCGGGCGGCTCAGCCGCGGTGAGGGGGGGCCCAGGACGCCGCCGGGGCGCAGCAGCAGCAGCTTCAGGAAGACAACGTGGCGACGCCGCGCCTCCTCCGGGGGATCCTCTCTTGCACGGGCCTGGGAAGCCAGCCAGCCAGCCGGCTCACTCCGGATGGACTCCGAATTGGGGGGGAGGGCATCAGATCCGAATTGGGGGAGGGCTTGACCTGCGCAGCAGCAGCCGTACACGCGCCATGCAGCATTCACACGACCCGCTTTTCTAGGCAGAAGGCTACACACACACACACACATGCACAGCCCACCTGTTGCAAAGAGCTTACCTTTGCTTAGTTTTCCCAGTGGAGGCTGGTGGCTCCGATGTCAGTGGGGCTTGTGAATCCTTTCTGGGTTTCAGCCAGAACCAATCCGAACTCTAAAAGGAGTTATCCAAGGTGGATCCCCCAACACAGTTTCAACCGTTTTAGAGCTCTGACTGGTTCTGGTTGAAACCTGGGGAGGATTCGCAGCCTCACTGACATTGGGGACACCAGCCTCCGCTGCTTGGAAATCGCTTCCTCAGCCCAGGGCAGACCCACCTTGCTTGCCTTGCAAATGCCCTGATGACAGGGGTGAGAGAAACCAGGGGCCCTCTGGGATGTCTGGGACCACCCCTCCCATCATGCCTGACCATTGGCCGGACTGATGGGGTTTGGAGTCCTCAAACCACCCCACCCCAGTGTGCCACAGGAAGCAAAGTTCCTATGAACACACACCATCAACGTTACACACATACACACACCACAGCTTTCCTCAACCCTGCACCCTCCGGAGGCATTGGGTCACAACTCCCATTATCCCCAGCCAAAGGCCACATGATCTGGAGGGCACTGGGTTGAATCTCACACTGGCTTCTTGGATGCCAAGGGTTGGAAGGCAGGTCTGCCTGAGTTTTGGAGATCTCTCCCCTCCCCACTCTCTCTCTCTCTCTCTCTCTCTCTCTCTCTCACACACACACACACACACACACACACACACACACACACACACACACACTGTAGCTCACTACATTCTGCAGGAGTCTCCCAACTCTGCGTAGCAGGGCTCCTGCAGCTTTAACTGTTGTGATGAAGAGGGGCTTTCACCAGGTGCATCCCAATGACACCTGCTGAAATGCCCTTTTCTATACAACTGTTAAAGATACAGGAGCCCGGACCTCCTTTCCATAGGGTCACCCTACATACAGACACACACATCCCTCTGTCACGTCATTGTCAGGATCCAGCAAAAGTTATGCACTTTTAAAGTCCCATGGATTTCAGCTGGAGAGATTAAAGCTCTCCCTGAACCGATATCCAGGGGACTGAATGGTTTCCCAAGTCAGGTACATAGCCCAGGCCTCTAACGAAGCACCCGAATTGCACATCGATTTCCACGTATCGCGTGCCCCACTTTTCTCTCTCTCTCTCTCTCTCTCACACACACACACACACACAGAGCCCATCCAGACGCTATAAAGGCTTTCCTGCACCTCTAATAGTTTTACAAAAGAGGGAATTCTGGCTACGCCAATTTTCGCTCCATGAGAAACTGCACCGGCCCCAATTCCCTGCCCATCTAGACTAACAATTGCATCTGGCCACACACACGCAAAACACGAGCCGCGCAAAGGTTAGCAGACAGGCAATCGTGGAAGTGTTCGCTGTCTCCCTGCAACACAACACAGACATGTGGCAGTTTCTGAAGCCTCCTGCCCCCAGTCTGTGGGGTGGGGTGGGGGGTGGGGAGGGCCTTTGAAACCAGCATTGTACATATAACCTACCTTTCCGTTTTTCTGGCTATTTATTGCATTTCAACGTTCTTGGCTTACAGTTGCTCTCCATGCCCCTCATCCACCCGAGTGAGGCCATTGCACAGATAATTGGCCGTGATTCATCCTTTCCTGAGAAACCAAGAAGAAGGAGGAAAAGAGGTCTGACTTCCTGCCTAGCAACTGAAATTAACAAGCTGACTCAGTTCCCCCACAACAGGAAAAGTTCCCTTAGGGTGACCCTACGGCAAGGAGGACCGGGCTCCTGTATCTTTCACAGTTGTATGAAAAAGGGAATTTCAGCAGGTGTCATTTGTAGGGGTGCAGGAGCCCTGCCCTCTTTTGTATATGGTCAAGGCGGCAGGGCTCCTGCAGCTTTAACTGTTCTGATGAAGAGGGACTTTCACCAGGTGCTGCGTGCATCCCAATGACACCTGCTGAAATGCCCTTTTCTATTCAACTGTTAAAAATACAGGAGCCCGGTCCTCCTTTCCATAGGGTCACCATAGTCCTCCCTGCAACCTTCACTTATCTTCTCCACCCTTTCTAACCGACCCCAAACTTTTGCCAAAAGAACGCAGTTTGCAAGCGTCGCGGGGTGAGTTCCGCTCCATGAGAAACAGAGAAACTGCGCCGGCCACAATTCCCTGCCCATCTAGACTAACAATTGCATCTGGCCACACACTCAAAACACAAGCTGCACACAGGTTAGCAGGCAGGCAACGTAGAAGTGTTCACTGCCTCCCTGTATCACAACGCGGACAGGCGGTGACGCTTCTGCCCTCTTTCCTGGGCTGAAAGCAAGCAAGCTTCCTGAGTGGAAGGCGACCCCTGTTCTAATTTAGGACCTGGTGGGCCTCAGTAAAATAACGCATGTGGTCTTTACAGCAGTGGTGGAGAAACTCATCCAATCCTGACCTCCAGGGTTCTCCAGAGGGCTCCGACCATGGATCATTGGTTGCGTTTCTGGCTTCCATGCAGTTCCCCCCCCCCTTCTAAAAGGTCAAAATGCCGCTCCGAAGCTTTAATTCCTGGCTTAGTTTTAGCTTGAAGCTGAAATAGGCTGGTGTCTTTGGCCACGCCCCTTTTGCCTCTGGCCACACCCACCAACAGAATGTGGCCCCCGAGTGCCTCTCTGAAACGGTTTTCAGCCCACGGGCTGAAACAGGTTCAGCACCTCTGCTTTACCGCCTTGCTGGACAGGACCCTGAAATGCACCCGCCTTATTAGATTGTAAGCCTATGCGGCAGGGTCTTGCTATTTACTGTGTTATCTGTACAGCACCATGTACATCGATGGTGCTATATAAATAAATAATAATAATAATTATGGAGCAACCTGGAGACCGTTTACACTGGTGGGTTCTTCCAGGCTGCGTTCCAGAGATCCCCGCCATGCCTTGGAAGCTTAGAGGCCTTGGAAGACTTCTCTCTGACGTTTTACGTTGGATCTGGGATCCCACAAAACAGCATAATTCAAGGACACAGCCGGGGACTTTTCTCACTTGGTTTTCAGAGCCCTTTGCCTCTGTCTGGGACTTGGAAGGAAGTCCCAACCTGGCACCCTGCAGATATATTGGACTACAACTCCCACCATCCCCAGCCAGCATGATGGGAGTTGTGAACTGACACATCACATCTGGAGGGCCCCCGTTTGGGGGAGGATAGGACTTCAGGACTTGTCAACTTGGGCAGCAGAACAATCCCGTCATGAAGACATGAGCTTTATTTCATTCCCCCTTAGAGTTTTCTCCATGAGGCCCATTTAAACAGATAGGGAAACTGAGGCCGGCTGCAATTTATTTATTTATTTCTTAATCATCATCCCTCGAAGTCTAGATATCGGGGATGCAGAATCTCTTTCAGACCGAGAGCCGAATTCCGTTTCCGAGGGCCGAATTCCAGCGGTGGGCGGAGCTTAAGTTAAAAAGGGGTGGTGCCCCCCAAAAAAACCTTCATATTTTAGCTTGCATTTTTCCTGCTACTAATTGAACCTTAGGAGAGGCATTTCCATCTTTCAGAAAAACACCTGATGATCCACGGTCGGAGAAAGGGGAAAGGGCCCACGGGAAGGAGGCCATTTGGGGAACCCAGGGAGGGGCAGGAATAGGGTCCCTGGGGGTGGAACTCAGAGCGGATTCACAGCCCCATGGACATCGGAGCCACCAGCCTCCACTGCCTGCATGCGTTTCCTTCCCAAAAAGACATTGTCGGGGTTCTGAAAATGAGTTGCAACAAAGATCAATGGCCGTTCCATGAGCGCCGGTCATTATACGCTGACTGTGTTCGGGTTGCGGGGGAAGAATGGATGCCGGCTTCTGCTCACAGCTATGAAATCATTCTGCCCCCTCCCCGGCAAACCAACAAACAAGCAAACATGTTTTATCCCAGTCTGGTGCGAGAGGAATCCTTTTATGCTAAACCAAGAATTTTCAAAAGTATGTAACTTTAAAAAAAAAAAAAAAGAGAGAGATTTTTTTGTGTGTGTAAATACTGTGTGCACAAATGTATATGAATTATTTATTGGTGAACCCCGAAGCTGTATTTGTGTATGTGAATCTTGTAAGTCTGTATATCTATGGAATTCTCTTTTCCGGACTTTGTAATGAAAAAGAAGAAAAGGAGAATTCCACTTTAGAAGAGATCAGAAAAAAAACCGCTCTCTCTTTCTCTCTCTCTCTCTCTCTCTGTCTCTCTCTCCCTTTTTTAAATGTGGAAATAAACTTCTTTACAAACAGATCAAGTCATTTCCAAGTCTTCTTCCCTGCACCCGCCCCCCCCCTTCCCGACTACTACCTTTGAAACATCAAAACACGGTAGAAAGCGATGTGGGGGAGGTTTTTGAGGGGGGGAGAAGAGACAAAGTTCCCATAATTCTCATGGGAGGGAGAACTAATTTGCCTACTCAGAAAAGTCACTATTCAGATTCTTTAAACCAGGGGTGGGTTTTTGTTGTTGTTGTTGGACTCCAACTCCCATCAACCACAGCTAGAATGGCCAACAATCTGGGATTTTGGAAGATCCAATGATATTTTAAGGCCCGGAGGGTATCTCTCCCAGCTTAAACGGGTTTTCCCCAACTTAAGTTGTGTTGGACTACAATTCCCATCATGTGGAGGGCTCCAGGTTCTTTCCTTTTTCATCAGAAAGGATGCCCAAGGTGGCTCATGTAAAATTAAGAGTGAAACAAAACCATTCAGGGAGCGTCTGCAATTAAACCTAAATATTTTCTTCCTTTTTAAGTTGGAATCCCCTTAATAGCTGGAAGTAAATAGTATTGAACTTACTTGGGGCTGGTTTTGGAGTAGGCATGGACAAGGTGGGCAGGCAGAAAAGGGCAACGAAAATGATCAAGGGGCTGGAGCAAGTCCCCTATGAGAAAAAGGTTACAATCATAGAATCATAGAATAGCAGAGTTGGAAGGGGCCTACAAGGCCATCAAGTCCAACCCCTTGCTCAATGCAAGAATCCACCCTAAAGCATCCCTGAAAGATGCTTGTCCGGGACTGTTTAGCTTAGGAAGGAGGCGAATTCAGGGAGACATGATAGAGGTGTAGAAAATTATGCACAGTGTGCAGAAAGTGGAGACGTTCGAATCCAACGGGGTCATCCCAAGGAGCTGAATGGTGGGAGGTTCAGAACAGACAAAAGCAAAGACGTCTTCACCCAGCACATAGTTCAAATATGGAATTCGCTACCACAAGATGTGGTGATCCCCCCCGCCCCCAATTTGGATGGCTTCAAACTGGGATTGGAGAAATTCCTGGAGGAGAAAGCTTTCAGCATCTACTAGGCCTGGTGGCTAGATGCTGCAGTTGTACACCAATTGCTGGGGAACATGGGGCGGAGGGTGCTGTTGCACCCGTGTTCTGCTTGTGGGCTTCCCATTGTGGGCAACTGGTCTGATCCACTATGGCTGTCTTACAATGACTTGGAAGAAGGTCCTAATTGTCATCAAAATTGAGGCTCTTCTCCCCCACCCCTAACAGTTGCCAACTGACCCCAACAAAAAGCCCTTTTCGGCTCCTGTGCCTTTGATCCACAGCAACCAGCAGTTGAAGCTTTTCACAGCATGAAAATAAACACCTGCTAAGGAGGGGAAAGGTACCCGCTGATGGCCACAGATGAAGCCCTTAAAGTCCTTCGCCGCTTGAGGCCAAGATACTCAAGGATTACCTGTCTCTACATCTACCTGTCTGGAGACCGAGAAGCCTTTCTGGGGAGTTCCCCACTGCCATTCGAGGTAAGATGGTGGCACTATCGAGAACAGGGCCTTCTTAGTGGTGGTTCAAGATGGGCAAATGAACAAGGTTAGACATCAATAGGATTATATGAATATCCTCTCACACCTGATTCCTGTCCACAGTGGCTGCCAGCTCTGTGTGAACGGGGAAAGCTGAGCAAATCGAACGGCATTCGAACGTGAAATTGGGTGCAGTACCCCCACAATTTGGCTCACACTTCCTAACTTGTGCAATGCTCCTCCATAGACGAAAACGGAACCAATTCGGCCTGCGGGGGGGAATGCGTACAATTTTGCATGAAACTGTGCGAATCGAACGTACGTCCCTGGGCAATTTGAGAACATGTTTGGCAGGCGGGCATTCATGCTCGGGGCTTTGGTCGGGGCAGGCGCGCATGTTTCACGAGCAAAAATGGAATCCTCATATATCCCTAGCGTTGGCACCAGTTGTGAAATAGGTCAATTGATGGCTACTAGTCATAATAGTTCTACAGAACTTCCAGGTTCAATAGCAGTGTACCTTAGAACACCAGCTCATGGGGAGCTCCAGTTAAAGAGGCCAGATCTCCCTCACGTCCTGCGTGTGGGCAGTGATGCATCGAGGGCTGGAATTTGGGATCTCAGAACCCAGGTGTCCTCCAAAATGACCACCCAGAGAGTAGCAAGTCAAGCAGGGACCCAGAAGCAAAACCCATTTGCTTGCTGGTGTTATGGTGGTGCTGTGACTGAAGTGAATCGAACATGCAACACTGCACAGGGTCTGGAGGCTTGGTTTATTTATTTTTAACATCGTTGTGCCTGGTCTAACACAGCCGTCCCAGCTCAGGGCTTCTGGGAGTTGTAGTGAAACGCAGCTGGAGGACACCAGGGAGGGAAAGCGGATCGAACGTATCAGGATGTCGAAACTATTGCAAAGATGTTTTTGACTATTCGGAGGAGGGGCGCGTCTGTGTGCTTCGCAACCGAAATAATACACGTGGCCATCTAAACAGGGAAGCATACGGGGGCAGCCCTGCCATGAGGCAGAGTGAGGCAGCCACCTCAGGCAGCAGATTTTGGGTGTCATAAACGGGCAATGAATGGTTTACTTTATTATCATTGGGTTTCTACTGCTAGGGATGCAAAGAGGTGTTTTATGGGATTTTCTGCCTCATGTTCCAAGATAACTTGGCTGACTTTGGCTAATATGCACCTTGACTTGGGTTGCCATTTGCTGGTCTCAGGCAGCAAAATGTCTTGGGCCGTCCCCCTGGGTGGGGGGCATAAACCATGAAGTCCAGGGTCTAAAATGCTCCCAGTGGTTCTGCATTGACCCAATCCACCCGAAGCAGAGCCTTCGGTGTGGTGGCCCCAATTTTGGAGATCAGGCAGACGCCAACCTTGTGTTCTTTCCAGCTTCTCCTGAAAAGGTCTTTATTCCAGGAAGCCTTCCTTGACTGACCAGCCACAGATTATATTGGTACTATGTACCAATAAAACCACAAATTTTAATATGTCTTTTTTTAAAAAAAAATCACAAATTTTAATATAGTTTTATTTCTTTTATCTTTGTATCATTTTTTGTTTGTCTGTTTTGTTCTCCACCCCAGAATCTCTTTAGATGCAAAGCAGCGTAGAAATGCCATAAATAAATAAACAAGTAAAATGACCGGGTTGCGCTGCTGGCAGTGGGAAGCATGACTAGCATAGCTGAGAATGATGGGATTTGTTGTCCAAGTCAGGGAAGGCCATCTTACGCTCATCAGCGTGACCCACCTGCAAAGGCGCCCACGGCCTGCCTTTCAGCACGCCCCTTCTCCGAGGGGGCCTCCCAAATCGAATGAGCCAAATCAGGAGCAGCGTTTTGCCCACAGCGCTTCGTGCACAGGTGGTCAGCCCGCTCGACACGCGGCTCCTTTGGGCAAACACAGGAGCCTTGGGCAGGAGTTGTTTAATGCCTACTTAATTGCTCAGGGCATGCCAGATTGCCCCAGGTTCACCATTTGGGAATTCGCTGGCGTCATCTCTCCCAAAGAAAAGAAAGGCAATCAAAACAGTCCGAAAGAAAGAGAAAGGGGCAGCAGCATTGGAACGAAAGGCAATGGAGGAATCGAAAATAAAATGGCCAGGATAAGGAATTGGAAAGAAAACAGCCAGGGTAAGGAATCGGAAAGATTCCACTGTTCCACTAGGTGAACAGGCTAATGGGAACTGTGGTCTGATCCAGTGGGGCTTTTCTTATGTTCTGATTCATAGTGCTGGTTTTGACCTTTACAGCTCTAAACGGTTGGAGACCTAGAATCACAGAATCACAGAAGAGTAGAGTTGGAAGGGGCCTACAAGGCCATCGAGTCCAACCCCTGCTCAATGTAGGAATCCACCTTAAAGCATCCCTGACAGTTGCTTGTCCAGCTGCCTCTTGAAGGCCTCTAGTGTGGGAGAGCCCACCACCTCCCTAGGTCACTAGTTCCATTGTCCTACTGCTCTAACAGTCAGGAAGTTTTTCCTGATGTCCAGCTGGAATCTGGCTTCCTTTAACTTGAGAACGTTATTCCGTGTCCTGCACTCTGAGAGGATCGAGATTCCTTGAAGGACCGCCTTCACCCATATCAACCTGCCCACACTTTAAGATCAGAAAGAAAGGTGGCCAAGAAACGGTTTAAATAAATAAATATGTCCCGATGAAGCGTTTGCCACAGTAGCCCTTAAGTATGGCAAAAATGCTTTGCTATTAAGCTACGTGCTCTGGGAGGTGGTGGGCGTGCAGCTTTGATGACTCCTTTAGAGCTCTGGCTGAAACCCGGAGCGGATTCCCTGCCCTGATGACATCGGAGCCACCAGCCTCCGCTGCAATGGGAGGGGGAGGTTCAGACAGCCAGGTGTATTAGACCACTAAGTCTTCTTCTCCCGATCAACCACCAATCCGTGCTTTACCACTGCTTCTCCATTCCTGATACCTTCGAACAATAAAACGGCCTGCCGCCGCGGATGAAAAAGAAACCCTCCGAGAGGGCCCGTTTTGCATTTTAGGCTTCCTGAAATCATGGGAGTGTCCAGACTACTAGAACGGAGTTTGCTTCTGCTTCACCTGCTGCTCTGTGGATGTTCAACCGGGCCGGATCCAGGTTTCAGAGGGCTTCCACGGGCCCCCTCCCTGAGTGAGCCTACTTCCTTGCCACTGTGGTCACCAGCTGCTCTCGCTCCTCTTCCTCTTCCTCTTCCTCAGCACTGCTCCCACAATGCCAAAGAGCAAGGAGGCTGTGTGGCATCTCCTTCTCACCACCGCCGCCGGTGTCTGGGCCAGAGCGAGAGGCAGGCGGAACAAGCAGGTTGCAAGGCGGAAGAGGAGCATCAATTGCAAGGGGCTCCTGTCCGTGGGCCCCTGCCGCGGTGTGGACCCTCAGCACATGCCCCGCCGTGCCTACCCTCGACGCTGCCCCTGATTCGGACTCCCTTGGGCTGCACCACTGCTCGTAGGGTCAGTGCTGGCATTTACAGGCCGCCTTTTGGACCACTTCCTGGCAGAGGCCAAAATTCGTTGCGGCCTCTGCTCCCCTCCTCGCCCAAATCCCCCCCCCCACTCTTTGCAGCTTCAGAGGCAGGCGTGGCCAGGGAGGCAGACCAGAAGGAAGGCGTAGCAGTGGCCCCCAGCTCGCTCGCTTGAATTATTAACGCTCATCTTTATATTTTTTTAAAAAAAACGGATAATGGCCGTAAATGATCGCTTTGGCCGAGCTAAATGGAACGCTTTCAGCCTTTAATAGTAATAATGAAAAGGGGAAAGGAGAAGAGGGGAAGGGGGGGGGAGAAGGAAGAAAGGAAGAGGAGAGGAATGTGTTTTTCGTCTGTCTTTGGCCAGCTTCTCCCCGGCAGCTGGTCACCGGGACAAGGCGGAGAGCCGTTCCCCCGTCTTGGGGAGCTGACAGATGGGTTGCGAAGCTTAGCTCTTTAAAGAGCACGCCAGTCCTCTGTCAGACCAACCAACCAACCAACCCCCCCTTCTCCCCCCACCCACCCCGTCCATCTCCTCCCCAAACTGAAGGCCAGGCTGCTTAGAAAGATATGCATGCCAGGCACACATCCAGGCAGGGACGGGGGCAAGGGAAAGTGAATGAGCAACACCAAGACCCACAGAGGGTCACTTGGGGTGAAGAGTGAAACCGGCAGGATCTCAGAGCCAAAGAAACGGGCTTTTCTTGCAGCCTGCCGCGCAGAAGTGCTCTCAATCGAAGCAGGGGCCGCGTGCGTCGAGCTGGCTATGCCTGGCCTTCTTCATACTTGCTGGTGGAAGTATATACACACACACACACACACATCTTGGAGTGGTTTACAGCATAAAAGTTTGCAAACGTAGAATATCCGCAGTTAAAATATGAAAAAACAGAAGTTTGGATCCAGGATCCGCCTGTTGTGGGGGGGAAGGGCTCTGCCTGAGGAAGATCCCACCGCCTTAATGGGGGGGGTCTTCCTCCCCCCCAACATCACAGCTCACACCATTCAGCAGGTTCTCCTGACTCTCCGTGTAGCACTTTCAGGGGGCTGCAAGGTCTGCTGTGGGAAGAAGATGGAGGGAAGTCCATTTCATAGAATCGTAGAATCATGGAATAGTAAGAGTTGGAAGGGGCCTATAAGGCCATCGAGTCCAACCCCCTGCTCAATGCAGGAATCCACCATAAAGCATCCCTGACAGATGGCTGTCCAGCTGCCTCTTGAAGGCCTCTAGTGTGGGAGAGGCCACAACCTCACCAGGCAACTGATTCCATTGTCGTACTGCTCTAACAGTCAGGAAGTTTTTCCTGATGTCCAGCTGGAATCTGGCTTCCTTTAACTTGAGAATGTTATTCCGTGTCCTGCACTCTGGGAGGATCGAGAAGAGATCCTGGCCCTCCTCTGTGTGACAACCTTTCAAGTATTTGAAGAGTGCTCTCATGTCTCCCCTCCATCTTCTCTTCTCCAGGCTAAACATGCCCAGTTCTTTCCGTCTCTCTTCGTAGGGCTTTGTTTCCAGACCCCTGATCATCCTCTGAACATGCTCCAGCTTGTCTGAATCCTTCTTGAAGTGTGGTGCCCAGAACTGGATGCAATACTCAAGATGAAGCCTAACCAGGGCTGAATAGAGAGGAACCAGGATGCAGTAGATCCCACATCAATCTGGATCCAAGGGTGCAGTAGATCTCGCATCAATCTGGATCCAAGCCAGAGAAGACAAAACGTCTCCATTACAACCGATTTCAAACAGCACTGGGGGAGAGAATTCCACAAAGGAAATGCCGATCTATTCATTTCAAGTAGACCATGGCCAGTGAGGAGAGTGGGCATTAGGCCTCCCAGCCCAACTTCCTACCATTGTATCTACCTAGAAGAGAACGTTCCGAAAAACCTCTAAGAACACGGGCACTGCCCTGCTGGATCTTCGGAGCCTTAAGGACTAGAGACTAGATTGCTCGTTTTCAAATGAAAAGCAGAGATTCTCAGGATGCAACGTAGTGTTTCCTGTGGCGGCCAGCCAGGTGCCTTTGGGCACTTGCGAGCAGAGAACGAAGGAGACACGTCCTTTCTTCTTTGATCATCTGACGCACCTGGTATTCAGAGACCGGCTGCCCTCCTATAGAGAAATCCCATGTAGCTGTCATGGCTAGCGTCCATGAATTTTCTCAGTCTTTTTGTTGCTGCTGTTTTAAGCCATCTAAACTGGCGTCTGTCACCACTTCTTCCTATTCAGTGCATTGCTTAAGTTAAGGATACATTGTTCAAAGTATGTTCTTCTGTATATCCCACCGATGGTAGAAGGAAGGTAGGTTGGGCAAAGAACAAGGCCTTTTTAGTGGCTGCCCCAGTATCACAGAACACTAAGTCCCATGAAGCTTTGATGGCTGGCTCCGTCTTCCATTGCTTTTCGTTGGCTAGTGAAGACCTTTTTTTTAATATTCCAGTGGATTTTGAACCAAAGGTGGGGAGCCTTTCTTTCTGTCTGTTGGGGAGGGGGGGTTGAAAGCCAACACTGGGCGGGGCCAAAGCCAAACATGGGTGGAGCCAGAACTAAATGTGGGCGGGGCCACCCCTTCTCTTCCCCCTCCCACGCTCCTAATAGATCCCTGTTAAAGTTGGGAGAAATATGAAAAGAGAACTTTAAAGGGAGTTTCTTATGCCATATTTCGTATTAGAACATACAGACACGATCGGCCCTGACGATTTGTTTCCTTTCCGGCACCAAATTAAAACGTTTCTTTTCACCCCTTAACACACTCAGATTTTAGCATTTTACATTTAAATTCTTTTTTTTTTTTTTTAAAGAAAAAAACCCTGAATCAATGGTTGCATCTTGTTTGACTTTCTGGTTGAAATGGCCTATTCACGTGGAATTGTGCATGTGTGTGTGTGTTTTAAAAATTGGCTTGTTTTGCTCGCTTTAATGTCTTGTACATCACGCTGGGATCCCTCGTGGATGGACGGCAGTTTATAAATTTTAGAAATATAAAGAAACACAACAGCAATTCAGTGAGTCAAATGTGTCTCTCTCTCTTTTGGTGCTTTGGAAGGTATTGGGTTTTTTTGTAAGAAAGAAATACCAGGGTGGGGGGTGAGTTTGGTAAATTCCCAGGTTGTGTGTATGAGTGTGTGTGTGTGTGTGTGTGTGTGTAAGAAGGGTGTGAAAAGCTGGAGTGGGGGCGGGGTAGGTTGCACCCAGCTCAGGGTTAATGAAGTGAGAACGAAGTCTCTTTCAAGAAGCATTGCAAACAAAATCCCCAGCCAACGCAGAGGCCCTCTGTCCCAAAAACCTACATGGCTTGATTTAAACCCAGAGGATAAGTGCTTTAAATTAATCTCATTGCCTAAGAATGAGGCCAAACAAAACTCTTTTAAAATCATATTAAAAATCTATCAAAGGGACAACTTGCGCTTTTCATTTCGAAAGGGAGAGCGAGAGGGAGGGAGGAGGCAGAAGGGGGGTTTAGAAATAATCTAGCCGCCGTCTTTTCTTACATTTACACAGCCAGAAATGCAAATCAAAGACATTCTGTGCTATTTAATTGTCCTTGTACCTCCTGGCCTCTTCCACCTCGCACGTTAATGAACGACAACCGTTTCCAACACGTCCAGGAATGGTAAGATTGAATTTTGTCCTCGCGGGAAGGAGCTAGAGACCGCGCCGAGGAAAAGGGAAGTTTAAAATCAATTTAAAATAACATATATAGACGCAGACGCACAACAAAATGGAAAGGTTACAGCCCGAGGCTTCTGTGTAAATGAAAATAGGATAGAGACGGCACAAAATTAATAAATACACGGGCAGGGGAAGCTGATACATGCCTACTCAGAAGTAAGTCCATTGAGTTCAATGGGACTTTCTCCCAGAGAGCGTACAGGTGTCATGTGAAAGAGATTTGAGGCTAATGGGCTAGTTAGGAAATAGCTTGGGCTAGTCATTTCCAGGTCTTAGGAAATAAATTATTAAAAAAAAAATGATATGAGTCAGGCTACATCAGACCTACAATCCAGAATTCTGTTCCCACAATGGCAAACGGCCCACGAGCAGGACATGAACTCAATGAACATCACTCGTGTTCCCCAATAACTGGTATTTACGTGCACCAGAGGTAAAATATAACCAACATAACAAGTAGCTATCAATATCTTTATCCTTGATTCATTTATCTAACGCCCCTTTAAAGCCAAGCTGGTGGCTGTCACTTGGCCTTGTGGCAACAAACTCCGTAGTTTATGCACTGTGTGAAGAAGTCCTTCTTTGGATCCGTCCTGAATCTCCTGCAATTCAGCATCATGGGATGATCCGGCATCAGGGCCGGCTCAAGGCATTTTGCTGCCTGAGGCAGAAGACAAGATGCCCCCCCCCCCCTTTCCATTCCACGTATAAAAAGCTGGCTGGTGTCTGAAGCTTTCTTCAGCCCTGGGACAACATCCTTCACAGCACCTGAAGGCAGCAGGCTAGGTTAGGGGGCACAGAGCAAGCAGCGTGTGACCCACAGGATTCTCCTCCAACTCCTTCCTGCCACCTCCTAGCACCTGCCGCCTGAGGCGACTGCTTCACACTGCCTAACGGTAGGGCTGGCCCTGAACTGTGTTCCAGTATTATGAGAGAGAAAGGAAACGGTCCCCCTCTCCACTTTCTCCGCACCGGGCATAATTTTGTACACCTCTAACATGTCCCCCACTTCCTCGCTTTCCCCCCCCCCCCAAAGCTAAAAAAGCCTCAAACGCTGTAGCCTCAGCTCGTAGAGGACTTGCTCCGAGCGATCGTTTTGGTGCGCTTTTTCCAGCTCTACCGTCTCCTCGTTCAGGTTCGTCGCCCAGAACTGACTCACGTCTCGCTTGCCATGCTGGTTTCAGTGGGACTGAAGTTACTTCAACCGTTTAGAATGGGAAAACCACCAACCGATCCGTGGCTGGGGAAAGGGGCGAGGTCAAAAGAACCCCGGAGGGCCAGCTGTGGCTCGCGTGACCGAGGAGGCTCCACACTCCTGCTCCGTAGGAAATGATACAAACTAATGAGCCCCCAAAGCGAAGGGGTCTTCATTGGCCATTCAAGCCATCCCATAATGCTTTGCATCACAACAGGGATAGCTCGCAACGATATACTGAGACTGAGAAAATGAATTTCCCCCAGCTCCTGTGAGAATTGCAGCGAACCTCAGAGAGGAGAGGAGTTTGAGGGGTGTGAGACGGATGACGTCAGTGTCCCTGCTCATGAAAGAGTGTCGGGGCTGTGTTGCTGTGAGCCCTGCCTTCGCTACGACACTGCTTGCTCTCCTTAACCCTGTTCCTGTTCCTCCTCCTCCTCCTGTTCCTCCTCCTCCTCCTCTTCTTCTTCTTCTTCTTTCCTAGGACTGCCGCCCACCCCAGCTTCCCATGGTCTGCTTTTTCCTAAGCCCCTGCTACACCTATGATTCCATTTTTCCTATTCTATGAGTCTGTTTTTCCTGCGTGTTGCAGAGGGTTCGACTAGATGACCCTTGTGGTCTCTTCCAACTCCACAATGCGATGATTCTATGAACTATCAAGGGGAGCAACCACACCTGCAACCCAGAAAGAACCACAACTGCCCCTAACCTAGCCTTACTGGGGCACTACAACTGCCCCAGTAAGTCCTATCTTATCTTTTTGCCCGTTCAGTTTCCATTTTTCGGGGGCTGAAGGTTCCCCTTTGCAGCCCATAGGAATCTGACCCACCCTACGACCCCAAGCTCTGAGCTCACGGGCCACCAATTTGGGCCGCGTGTGCCAGGAAAACAGCAGGTGTCTCGCAACCAACGTGCCTTTAATTGGACAGAGGAACGCAGGGGTTTCAGAAGTGTGGCTTGTGTTTTCCCCGGAACAGCCTTCCAAAAAACGCCGTTTCTGATGACGGCTCCCGGATCGCTTCCTGCCGTTCGCTCCGTCCCCAGACGCAGCTCCTCTGGAGTCTCAGCTACCACAGGAGAAGGTCGAGAACTCCCAGGGTCAGCTTTGGTTCCCAGGTTTTGCCCGGTTTTTCTTCCTCTTGACCTTGGAGGCCGGAAAGTCCAAGCCGCTCGAGTATTCGGATTGCAACATTTCAGCCAGACGGCGCTTGCCCGGAGCTTTCTTGAGAAGGTCACGCCTGGGCAAAAAAGACAGGGATGAGAGAAAGGTTTTTCAGGATTGCGGTATTCCAAAGAGACGTTGGGTTTGCTGCTGCTTCTTTTTTAAGGCCGCAATCCCAAGCACGCAGACGTTGAAGGAAGCCGCACCAGCATTTTAGTTATCGGTTGCATATTTTACGACGCCCAACAGCCAGAGTTCTCTGGACAGGGTGCACGTTAAAGCATGGAATAAAACAGGTCAGGCGAAAAACAGGATAAACACTGCAGTACTGGAAGAACATTAATACGAAAGCAAAAACCCTAACCCTTAACCTGCAACCCTTGGGGGCAAAAAAGTTGTCCATCCCAGCTGTACAAATTCATGATTGTGAGGGAGACTGGAGCAGGCAGGCACCATCACAGCCTGCTTCAGTTGGACCCCCCCCCCCCCCACAGGGCTAACATCTTCACCATGTGGGGAAGGAGCTGTTGGTTTGCCCCTCCATTGGGAGATGAGAGGACAGAGCAGGGCCTTCCCACCAGCCTAAGCAGTCTCCTTAATGTCTTTTTATTTTCTCCCTCTTCCCTCCCCATCCACTTTTCCTTGTGTGTCATGTCTTTTTTTTAGAATGTAAGCCTGAGGGTAGGGACTGTCTTCTTTATTGATACACTGTAAGCCACTCCGAGAGCCTTTTGGCGGAAGGGCGGGATAAAAATACTCTAAATAAATAAATAAACAAAAAAAATGATTGGACTCCCATCATGCACTTCATAGATTGTTGAATACAGATGCTCCCTTTTACAGAAGGGGGACATGCTGAGACCCAAGCCCCACTTGGGTGGTCGTATTAGGGGGGAAGGACTGTCAAGACTGATCTCTTCCGGCAGGCCTATCCAGTGTAATTTTAGGATACTTTTAGTATGCTTTTAGGATGTTTTTTTAACAGTGTATACTATGTTTTTAATCAGTATTTGATGTATTTTATGCATCTTGTTCCCTGTCTCAATCCAATCGGAGAGGCGGGTAAGAAATAAATTATTATTATTATTAATATTATTATTATTATTATTATTATTATTATTATTATTATTATAAATGTCCTTCCTTGATTCTTGTCTCAAAATCCCACCTTCTGAGAAATGGGATATTAGGGACAACAGGTTCTTTTCTTTAAGGCTAGTGGTAAAAGATTTGGCAAAATACTGCAGCATCTTCGAAAAGAAAACCTTGACGCAGTTATTCTGGAGGGGCACTACCCTCGTACGGGCGAGAGCGTGGCTGATACTGCGAGAAAGACAGCAGTTTGCACGCAAAGGGAAAAGGAAAGAAAGCACGTCTCTTTGACCGCAAGCTGAAGAAAAAAAAGCGGCTTTTTTTGTTGTTAAAAAAAAGAGCCCTCCGTTTTGCCAATTGCCGAAAAATATATAAGATATGACAAGCTGCACCTCTCCCCCACCCCCCCACCCCTCCGGCCCCTTCTCCGGGGACCATTACAAAGGGAGCCGGCTTCGGCGCGGATCCGGACTTTTAAAATGGATTTTTCAATGTCTCCAAACTGCAGGACAAATATTTATATCCACACGTATAGAAAAACGGAAGATTCAGCATTTCAGAGACGTGTTTCTAGGTCAACCATTCTTCGAGTGACCTATAGTTATGACCAGGGCGGTATGTGATCCGCTGGAACCACACACACACACACACCTCCTGTGGCCAGGTACCCCCAAATCCTGCATGCTAATTCAGGGCAGGTGCAACCGTTAGCTTGGGCTGGGGGGGGGGAATAGGAAGGGCAAAATCCAAAGCATGTTTAGACAGAAAAAGAACCATATTTGGGCTTCCAGGTGCTCCCTCCCCACCTGCGTAAGGATCTGCTCCAGCCGCTAATAATAATAATAATAATATTTTTTGCCCACCTCTCCGATTGGATCGAGGCAGGGAACAACAGTAAACGATAAAATACGTAATACTCAATTAAAACATAATATACATTGTTAAAAACATCCTAAAAATATTCTAAAAACACCTTAAAATTCCACTGGATAGGCCTGCCGGAAGAGATCAGTCTTTATAGCTTTCTTGAATGCTAGTAGACTGTTAAGCTGACGAGTCTCCTCCGGCAGGCCGTTCCACAGTCTGGGAGCAGCAGAAGAGACGGTCCTCTGGGTAACAGCCGTTAATCTAGTTCTTGCTAGCTGAAGTAGATTCTTCCCAGAGGACCTGAGTGCGCGGGGCGGATTGTACGGGAGAAGGCGGTCCCGCAGGTAGCCTGGACCGAAACCATGTAGGGCTTTAAAGGCGATAACCAACACTTTATACTACACAGGACGGGAGGCTTTCTAGTCTAGATAGACACCATTTCACACCCATACATAGCACAGCGCCTCGAATAGCCTTCCCCAACTCCAGATATTTTCAATTGCACCTTCCATCATCCCCAACCATGGCTGGGGCTGATGGGAGATGCACTCCTAAACCTCCGGAGGGCACCAGCTACTGATGCTAGCCCTGTCTAAACCTACGCTACAGGGCTGTTGGGATGGGGATGACCCTCCGTACACCGCTGTGACCTCCTCCTCCTGGGAGTTTAAGATCTGCAAGCAAGGCCTTGGTCTGAAGTCCAAACTGGCCTCCGGAAGAAGCAGGGTCTTCTCCGTTGCAGCCCCTCTGTATGACCCCTGTTCCTGCAAGGCAGGCAAGGCCTCTCCGTTCCAAGCAGGGGCCGTCGCTCAATAGCTTTGCATGTCAAGGGACCCAAGTTCGATTCCCGGCACCCCCAGGAAGGCCTGCAAAAAAACCTGCCTGGACTCCTAGACAGCCCATGCTGCCGGTCAGTGTCGACAATACTAGATGGACCAACACAGTATAAGGCAGCTTCCTAATAAACTTTTGGACTGACCAAGGTATTAAATTTTGCTGCTTTTGAATACCTGCTTTTGATTGGTCTGAGCAGGTTTTTTAAAACTTTCATATTTTTGCACACCCCTTGCTCATAAACTCATTCCAGTTTATTTTAACGCCATTTTATACTGCTCCCCCCACCCCACCCCGATGTATAAATACAGGGTAGGATAATAAAAGGGAGTGATGGAACGGCCCAGCGGCTGGTCCGGACGACGCATCACCGGCACGTGCCGAACTCAGCCTTTCCCCAACCGGTTCGCTTCACTCTGGAGAGACGCCAGAGCCGTGACGCCCGGCCCTCGGACCTGCGGCGGGTCTTTTGCAGAACCGGGGGGGGGGTATTTATCAGGGGACGTCTTCAACACGGATCAGGCCATCGGTCCATCTGACGGCGGCTCCTGACGGCGTGCCCCATCCAGCAGTGCTGAGCGCCAAGGCTCGGCTACCTCCGGCTGGATGCAGTCTGAACACCTGCTTTTCTTGCCCCTCCGAGTTGTAGGAGCCATATTGGCCGATCCATGGCTTGTGGGGTGGGTGGGGGGTGGAGTGTTTCACAGGGAGGATGGCGGAGGAAAGGGGCACAGCATCGATCAACGGAAGATTTCTCTGATAGACAGCCCAAGAGATGTCTTCCCCCCCCCCCCCGCCACATCAAGTGGCTGACGCCAACGCTCCCGCCTGAAAAAGGAAAGGAGGCGCCTCGCTTCCTCCGAAGGTCGCGTCCAATCAGGACGAAGCGTCAAAGTGCTCCGGGGGAGGCAAACCGGGCGGCCTTCGGAGAGACAACCTGTGAACCCCAGGCTGATCCCGACGAGCCTTTTATGTCGACGCTGAACTCCCATCGTGCCCAGTGGATTTATTTATTTAGCGTATTTTGATCCCGCTGCTCAGCCAAAGAGGCTCCCGGGGCTAACAAATCGATAAAGGAAGGCAATCCTCGCCCTCGGGCTTACAATCGAAAAGTCACGACAGACGAGGAAAAAGGAGTGGGGAGGGAAGAGGAAAAGAATTATTTTTTTTCCTGCAGGGTTGGGGGAATGGTGCTGCCTCCCGCTCTCTTCTCCCTTAGCACAGCCTGCTGGAATGGGGAAGATGAATCCTGAGCAAGCAGATTTATTTATTTATTACAGTTATAGCCTGCCTTTTTTTCTCCTTAAGGAACCCAAGACGTTGTACATAATCCTCCTCCTTACAACAACCACCCTGTAAGGTAGTAGGTTGGGCTGAGAGCCAGTGACTGGCCCCAAATCACCCAGTGAGCTTCCGTGGCCGAGTGGGGACTAGAACCCGGATCTCCCGACTCCCAGTCCAACACTCTAACCACTACGCCACGCTACCCACCACCTGTCAAGTCTCTCCTTCCGACTCGGGGAATTCTGCTCTGGAAACAGATAAACAATCCACTTCCTTGATCTTCCACTTGGCCCAATTGTGCTCATTTTATTCAAAAAGATAAATATTTCCAGCAGCAGAGCGCCAGCCTGCCTCTACCAGAGCAAAACCTTCTCCCTGGGCCAGACTCCAGCTTTGCCTGCCGCTAATTAAGTGATATTAAGGAAGCCGTAAATGCCACAAGGAAATTGGCAGCCAAAAGGCTCCTACAGAGAGAGTGATCGCCTTGCGGGGCGGGTGGGTGGGGAGAGGGAGAGAGTTACATCTGCAGCTCGGCCTAGGAGGGCTTTGCCGATGAGAAGTAGCATCTCAGGACCTCCACTTCCTCCCCTCCTCCCTCCCTCTCTCTCTCTCTCTCTCTCTCTCTCTCTCTAGGTGAGCCAAAGAGAAAAGTTCAACAGGCGTTGCCAAGAGCCCTACTTAGGCGTACTCTTTCTGCTCCTCCGCCGCTAACAATTTTGAGGGCTGAGGGCCCGACGTTAAGGGCTGCAAACCGAGTTCTCTGCAAAAGCTGGGTTTTGCGGCCTGGCCTAGTTTACATAAGCCCATATGCTTGGCTGCCTTTGCAAGCTTAAGGACTAGAAACGTGCTTTCACCAAAAACAAAAAGTACCAATTCCGTTCTTGGGCAGTCGGATTGTGAGCGCATCGTCTTTTTAGGATGATTTTCTTTTGAAAGAGATGGATTTTCTGCAGGGAGTAATGGCGGACAGTAGGGCAGAATTTCAGGACCGCTTTTCAGGTATAGCACCCTCCAGGATGTCTGGGACTACCCTTCCCATCATCCATGACCATTGGCCACATGCTCTGTGGCCTGATGGGGTTTGGAGTCCTCAAACCACCCCACCCCGGTGTGCCACAGGAAACAAAGTTCCTATGAGCTCAAAGTCTCTGTATGAGTCGCTGTTCTGCTCTTGTTCGCTTCCACCGACTGTCTGCTGGGGCCGGGGAGTAATTTGGCGGCATCGCTGCTGCAGGTGCCGTCGATGGCTGCTGACAGAGGAATGCAGCGGGAACGAGCTGCTCTCGAAAGGCGGCTGCCCGTCGCACCTCTTTGCGAGTCACCTCCTGTTCCGTGATTCACGTGAGCAAAAGAAGAAGACGAAGGCACAGAAGGCAAGCCCTTGCTGGCTGGTGTGTGTGTGAGAGATTTCAAGTGTAACCTGTGCTGAAGAAAGGCACCAAACTACAGCAGGATGCAGGAAACTGGCTCTCCTGACATCCATTTTAAAGCTAAAAAAAGAGGCCCCGGTCGAGCTGGGAGATTGGATCTGAGCTGTTTTCTTCATCCACTTCACCCCATCCCAGTTAAGCCGCTATTAGTCCTGATGGGGGGGAAACAGCAGGTACCAGTGTCTTTCCCCCACTGGGGCAAAGTTAGCAGCTTGGAATGGGGGTGTTATTATATATTATGAACCATTCTCATAATGATGTGGTGGTGGCAGTTCCTATTATTAATTGCAGTAGCAGCAACAACACAACAGCCGTCCTATCCTGCTCTTCACCCGAGGACCTCAGCTGAGGGTACACGCTCCCCGTTTTTTTATCCTCAGAACAACCCCGTGTGGTAGGTTGGGTCGAGATAGGGGTCACTTAGTGGACCGTATAGACGAGCGGACGTTCAAACCTAGGTCTCCCCGCTCCTGGACCAATGTGCTACACCAACTCTCTTTAGACCAGCCTGCAGGGGTGGGTAGGATCATGGGGAACACCCCTACTCCTGCCACGATCCATTCTGGGGATGGCTCAGAAGCCTCCGTCCAATTTTACGCATACCGATCAGGAGTTTTGGGAAAACACGGTCCGAACTGCACTTTAAGCTTCTCCACGCTGCCGTTGGGGCGGGGAGGGGAGAGCGAACGAGCCCCCGATCTCGAGGAGAGAGAGAGAGAGAGAGAAAAAAAAGCGGCCTTAACAGAGTAGCAACATCGCGGGAACAGAGGGGGAGCATTGTTACCGTCTGCTGTAATCCGGAGAGACGCTGGTGTCAAGTCTTCACCCCGCTCCCCGCTGGGCCAAGGAGACATCAAAGCCTGCCCCATACCATCTTACATGCTCTTTATCAGCTAATCAGGCTATTCTTCGCTAAAGAAAGCCCCGTTAAATCCCCCCCCCCGCCCCGCTGGGGACATTCCCGGCCTGCTGCCCATCTGCTGGAGAGGGACAGCAGAAGCAGCCGGCAAGAAAAGCACAGCTTTCCCTGGTGGGTTCCCAACGCAGGGACAATGCGGTCCGCCCCGGCTCGCCTCCCACCGTGCGTGCGCGCACACACACGCACCCCGCAAACACACACCCACACCCACGCTCCTTCCTTCCTTCCTTCCTTCCTTTCTTCTGGCTCCTCGCACGGTCTGAGCTGGAGATGTCGGCGGCCCCGCGGATCGTGACGTGGGTTAAGGGGGCTTTAACGGCACTCCCGGTCCTTGCGTGGAATGGGACTCTGGTGACGACGGAGGACGCGTAAAGAGAGCCCGAGGAGAGGAAGAAACGAGAGCGACGGAGGGAGAAACTCAACACACCGAAGGGTGGGGGGGGAACCATAACCACCCCTACTCCCCGATGTTTGCAGAGAAATCAAGGGGGAGAGGAGAGGAGGAAACCAGAAGGAACGGAAGAAAATGGCAAAGAGCAGAAAGTTACAAACCGAGGCAGAAAGTAAATCTGAACGGTTTTCTATCGTGACTTTCTCCGAACTGACAGCACCCTTGGACTAGACGGGGCTTTGGTCCGATCCAGCGAGGGAATTCTTACGTCTGTGTGGAAGCACAATCCTATCCACGTCTTACTCAGGAGTAAGTCCCACTTAGCTCAATGGGGCTTACTGCCAGTTAAATGAGTACATCGACTTGGGAGTAGGTCCCATTAGACTCGAATGGGGAGAAGGGCTCCTCCACACTGCCCCAGATCCAGACCGACCGAGGGCTTAATCGGTTGAAGCAGGGATAGGCAACCTTTTGGGGTGTGTGGCCACATTTGGCAATTTGAGAAACCATCCTGGGCACCACCACAAAATGGCTGTCATGGGAGGCGTGGCTGGTCACAAAGGGCAAATAACCTGCTAGGGTGACCCTATGAAATGGAGGACAGGGCTCCTGTATCTTTAACAGTTATATTGAAAAGGGAGTTTCAGCAGGTGTCCTTTGTATACATGCAGCACCTGGTGAAACTCCCTCTTCATCACAACAGTTAAAGCTGCCCTCTTTTAAATCTGGTCACTCTAGTATAGCTCCTGCAGCTTTAACTGTTGGGATGAAGAGGGGATTTCACCAGGTTCTCCATATATACAAAGGACACCTGCTGAAATTCCCTTTTCTATGCAACTGTTAAAGATACAGGAGCCCGGTCCTCCTTTTCATAGGGTCACCCTATAACCTGCCCAAGATGCTTAGCAGAAGGCAGAGTTGGGGGCTGAGCCCCAATACACTAAACAATGGATGCTTGCAAACATGGCGTTCCCTATCCCTGGGTGAAAGCCACTTCCTCAAATGGGGCCTGGGAAGGAATGGGAGGCACAGCTACCGTACCTTGTCTGCTTCTTCCCCCGACTTGGGAGGGTAGAGGCCCCGAGGTTTCCTGGAGCATCCCGGAGTCCAAAGCTCTTAGCCACGTGGCCCAAATGAAGAGACCTGACATGAAAGATGTGCTTGAGGTTGGCAGGGTAGGTGGCGTAAGAGCGGATGAAGGACTGCAGTGCTGAAAAACAAGAGAGAGAGAGAGAGAAGGGTTATGGCCACTGGAAATAGTCTCTGCAAACAAACTGGTTTTTGTCACCTTCCAGATTTCAAGTCACCCTGGACGAGGGCTGAATTTGAGCCCCTCGGCTCCAAAACGGGTGAAGGACACGGCACACTTAAGTATGTGCAAAGATCCTTTGCTTTATAACTGTGCTTCCATAATAACCCCCCCCCACACACACACACACGAGGTTAAGCGGACATAATTATTACTGCATCATAATCATTGTAACACTGACGGTGTTGCAGTGGGCCATTTTCCGAGTGTGAGAGGCGGCAATCCCATATCACTTACCAGGCAGCAAGTCCCAATGAACTCAATGATGCTTACTTCTGAGAAGGACTGCAGTGCTAGTCTTGTAGTGGAAATCAAGTGCGGGGGGGGGGGGGAGTGTTTAAAATCCAGGAGCCAAATGGGATCCACTTGATGTCCCAATCTGGTCCTTCATGGTTTCACTGAAGGCCACACCCCTTTGCCCTGGCCACACCCCCTTTCCCCCCAACCACCGTTACTGTGATGTCTGCTGTTCCCAGATATCTGCAAATTATTTTGTGCCTTGCATGGAGACAGCGATGGGGAGAATTCATCCCGTTTGCATTTAAATGTGCATTTCCCTAATTTTGCACTTTTGAATCTCTATGTCAACATAAACTCGGTTACCCTTCAAAATTCGCACTTTTCCGAATTTTGCCATGGAGTTCTCCAGTCCCCCCACCCCTCAAAAATATGTGTACATTAGGGGAAATATTTAAATGTACATTATAGTAGGGGAGCAGCTTGCCAAAAAAAAAAAGAAGTAAGATAGGGAAAAAAGCATTCCAAAATGCACACCTTAGGAGAAACGTGGACAAAAATATAGCCCTAAACTACTTGGGACCCGGATACCTGAGGGAGAGCCTTCTCCCCTATCAACCTGCCTGGTCACTGAGGTCACCTGAGGTCATGCTCCCGGTGGTCCCACATGGACCTAGGGCTTGACTGGAGTCCACCAGGGGAAGAGCCTTCGGTGTGGTGGCCCCCTCCCTATGGAACACCCTGCCTGTGGAGGTCAGGCGGGCGCCAACTTTGTATTCCTTCTGGCGCCTCTTGAAAACGTTCTTCTAGGAAGCCTTCCCTTAATGACCAGCCAAGGTATGATTTGCCCTTCCTTTCTTTAAAAAATGTATTCTAATGTGTTTTTATTCTGGTTTTATTCTTTATTCTGTTTGTTCAACGCTCTGAAATTCTTAAATGGGGAGTGGTGTATAAATAATAATAATAATAATAATAATAATAATAATAATAATAAGAAGAAGAAGAAGAAGAAGAAGAAGAAGAAGAAGAAGATATATTTTATTTATTTATTTATTTATTTATTTATTTATTGCATTTCTATACTGCCCAATAGCCGGAGCTCTCTGGGCAGTTCACAAAGGAGGAGGAGGAGGAGGAGGAGGAGGAGGAGGAGGAGGAGGAGGAGGAGGAGGAGGAGGAGGAGGAGGAGGAGGAAGAGGAGGAGGAGGAGGACGAGGAAGAGGACGAGGAAGAGGAGGAGGAGGAGGAAGAGGAAGAAGAGGAGGAGGAGGAGGACGGTTATGACTTTTCATGTGAATTTTTTTTTAAAAAAACTGAATGTTTGGGATGAACAGAGCATGGCGAGAAACTCTGAAAGTTCCAGGTGTACCAAACTTAAGGATGGAAAAAGGAGAGACAGAGAGAAACCGAACGGGTTCCTCCTTCCCTCCGCCTCCTTCAAGGATTCTTGTGCACCCAGAGGTTCCAAGAGATCCCCACAAAGCTGCCTGGGAGCCCTCTTGCTCCCCCGCGTTCCTCTCTCTTCTCCTCCCCCTTGCCTCCTGATGCCCGCTTTGGCTCGCCCCGTTCCCCGGGCCCCGTGGAGACGTCACCCAGCCTCTCCTCCTCGCCAGCCTTTTTTTGCCCTTCCTTGCTGAGCCGCTAGACCGTCACGTTTGCCCAGGGCTTAAGCCTAATCTCTCAGCGGTGGCAGGAGATTCGGGTTTTACGAACAGTAATAAAAATGTCATTTTAGCGAGATCAGCTCCTGGAAGGACCCAGGGAATCCATCAAAGCTCTGTTTGCCAAGCAAAGCGAACGCCATTTCCCAATCAATGAGGGAGTAACAAAGGAGAGTACTTCCCAAGCCCTCTTCTCATTTCATATCATCAATTTTTTAGAGACCCGAGTCCGGAGGGAGAAAAAGAGCAGAAAAATTACAAAGCCCCCCCCCCCCAACCCCTCTAAAGGTAGCATTTGATATTTTAAGTTGCTCAGTCACGTACTCAACCCCGGCTACAACATCCTCATCCCAGCCACGAAGTTCAAAGAACAGATCGGCTCCACGAATCTCAACTTCCTCCCGCCCAGCTTAAAAGCCAAGTTCCTAGTCCATATTGACCGCTGAAGAAAAAAACGTGCAAACAGGGTCAGCTTTTGCTGCGGCACTGTTCCAGCAACAAGTTATGTCCCGGTTCTCTATCAAAACTACCCAGAGAGGCGTGCAACATAATAATACAACGACATCCATATAGTTAACATGAACATCAACGCAACGTACATAAATATATTGCAACAAACAAATAGCAACTCCTTCAGAGGAGTTCCAAATCACATGGGCGTGCCTGGAAGATCTTGAGGAGACTGGCCAACAAGGATTTATTTATGTATAGCATTTATACCCCATTCTTCAGCTGGTAAGGCTGAAGGCAAGAAATCTCTAAAAGTTGTAGATTCTGGACTTTGGGGTCTAATGGGAGCTTTGGCTATTGGGCGGTATAAAAATGCAATAAATAAATAAATAAATAAAGGGGGAGGGGGAGCCTCCTTTAGATGGCCATGTATGTTACTGTGTGTTACTGTGGGCTGCCACAGATGTCAGCGGCAGCCCACACCTTCCAAGGGATCAGGACACCAGCAAATGTTGGAGGAACCCTTCTCCGCATCCCACCAGCACAACACATTCGCTATGATGGGACAAGGGACAGGGCCTTCTCCGCGGTGGCACCCCGACTGTGGAATGCCCTCCCCCGGGAGGCCCGACGGGCGCCAACGCTGATTTCATTCCGGCGCCAAGTGAAAACATGGCTTTTTAACAAAGCTTTTCATGGTTGAATTCACTAAAGTTGGCACATTGTTTTCACTGTTTTAATAGTTTTACTGCTTTTAAATTCTATATTGTTTTAACTTGGTTTATGGTTTAATTTGTTTTTAGCTGTGTATACTGTAGGCTTTTATCTGTATGCCGCCCTGAGATCTTATTGATATAGGGCGGGATATAAATGTTTTAAATAAAGAAATAATAAATAAATAAACTGTCTGAAGTTGCCGCACCCCGAAGCCGGGCCTGTGTGGCCCAGCGCTTGTAAAGTGCCCTCCTTTCTGATGCTTTCTGCAAACTGAGCAGACAGGTAGCCTAGAACAGGGGTGGGCAGAAGGGGTAACTGGATCGACTGATAGATCCCTGGGAGATTTGCAGTCGATCGGGAAGGATTTCCAGATCCCGACGGGTTGATCCTAGCAGCAACAAGGGGACCTGAAACAATGAATAGGTAGCCATTTTGTGAGAGTACCCACGACCATCTCTCAAAATCCCCAATGAGCCCCCAACGACCCCAAAGGGTCGGGGTAACAAGGAGGGGATTTTTGGGGTGGAAGAGACGGTGAGCTCCATTCAGTTCGGGCGCTCAAAACAAATTCCTGGGCTCAGGAGTTCTTCATTCAAGGAGAGCAATCCTGTCAAGGTCTGGGGTGGGTGGGGGACATAGGATAGTTCTGATTCCTGGATCCGAGACCGAAGACAGCGTTCCGACCTCGGACTCCGGCGTTCAAGCTGCCTTCCGCCTTCCGCAGGCACAGCGGATACCCCTCCGAACTCAGAGAGGATGGGAAGGGGGCGCTGCTGTGGGCGGGAAGTGAAAAAAATGAAGTGGATGTCACAGGTCTGATGTCTGCCTACCACCACCTTAGAAGACATCCAACAAGCCCCCAAACAGGGGGAGATGGGGCAGACCCTGCTTTCTGGAATCTGGCCTGCCATTACTGCTCTTCTCCTAGAGCAGCCTTCCTCGACCTGGGGCGCTCCAGATGTGTTGGACTACAACTCCCAGAATGCCCCAGCCAGCTGGGGCATTCTGGGAGATGCAGTCCAACACATCTGGAGCGCCCCAGGTCGAGGAAGGCTGTCCTAGAGAAACCCACGATCAGCTTCTAAAGAACTCCTGGGGCTCTCTCCCTAGAAAGAATGCAGCTGGAGAAGCACCTGTTTTAAAACTAAAAAGTCCCCAAACGCTTCAGCCTTTCAAACTCAGCTTCCATTTAAAAATTATTTTTTAAATTAATATATATATATATATATATATATATATATGCAAGCACGAGAGGGTAACTAGCAATGATACGATTAAAAAACTGCCGCTCCTTTTCGAAGGCGGCCCGTGATCCAACATGGGTTATTGGCATGACTGGGACGAAAATAAAAATAAAAATAGAAGAGAACTGGGTGGGGGGGAGGTTAGGAACGAGAAAGAGAACTGTGTGCCTGGCGCGGTTTCCGTTTGATTTTCTGCCATAAATGCAAGGGCCAGCTGCCGCGTTAATTATTCACCATCCTTGGCTTCGGCGAAGAAGGAAACGAAGGGAGGTTTATGGACACCAGCCGGTGCTGGAAACTGTGCATATGCAGAGAGCAAAATATGAGGTGACGGAGGAGGGCGGGGGGGGCGCCCCGTACGTACACAAAACAGGGGGGGAAACGGAGGGGAAGGGGGCAGGCAGCGCGGAGATCTCCGCCTGAAACGCGGTGCCTTATTTCCCCTCTGCAGCCATTTTATGAACAGGCAAGCGGCCGCTTGTAGCAGCCATTTTGTGAGAGCACCCACGACCATCTCTCAAAATCCCCAGTGAGCCCCCCGCCCCCGCCCAACAACCCAAGAAGGTTCTAGAAGCCTTTACGGCTGCCAAAATGTAAGCTTGAAAGTGTGCGGTCGATGCTGACATCTCAGAAGCCAGAGGACGGGCGGAAAGGGGGCGTTTGTGCCTGTATGCAACCGGGGACCCCCCCACACAAAACCCCAGGATTAGCAAAGCCGAGATTAAACATGCAAAATCATCTAAGGCTACCTGCCAACGGCTTAACCCTCATTAAGAGCAAGCCGGCGCAGTCTGCTTACGCCATCAGTCAATGCTAAACGTTTGTAAAGGGCTTCCCTTCGCCTCACCTTAAAAGGAGAAGCCCTCGAGCGTCTAAGCAGTGGCGTAGCGGAGGCAGGGATCGCAGGGACAAAGTCCCAGGGCTTTTTTATGAGCAGGGTCTCTGACATCACTTGCCACCCCCCTCAGACCTCCCTGTTCTCTTGAGCTTAGCTACCATCCTCATCGTAGCGACGGGGGGAAGTGGATTTCCACGGCAATGGTATATGATTCCTTCTTGTCATGTATCGGGGCGGTTTGGCCTTGCATGGGGAGTTAACCCCCATTCACTTTGCAAAAAAAACCAAAACCCTGCTCCTGGTGGGGATGGAATCTGCTGGAACTGGTTCGCTGATATTAGGGGTTGCCGTATTCTGAATCCACAAAACCGGGACAATTTTTTTTAGGGTGTGGGGGGGGGGTAGGATTTTTTTAAAAAAACTGAGCAATATATAAAGGTCTAGAGAAAGCCCAATTTTTCAATTAAAACTTCAACAACTGTAAAACCAGACCTCTTAAATTCACTGCAACTTACTTCCAAGTAACAGATTTGAGGCTTGCAACCCAAATCCAAGGAGGTGGATTTTTAAAGGGCGATTTTGGGGGGAGTGACTTTCCTTTCCTTTCTCCCCTCTCTCCTTTCCTCTCCTTCACCCCTCGTCCCCCACTCGCTCCCTCCCTCCCGTCCCCCACAAAACTCTCTTTCTTCCCCCACAAATAACCCAGCCGCTCCGCCCCGCGCTTACCCTAAAGGTCTGATCGCAATCAGCCAAGCTCACCAAACTCCTTTGCATTGCCTGGGGCTCAGGTAGCCGGAGGAGCGCACGTGCGCCTTTCCTTGCTGTTGTCCCTCTTCTACGCAGCCGCAGGCGCAATAAGGTGAGTCACGGTGAGTGACTCAGATCAGCCTGCGGAAGAGCGGTGATGCTCTGGAAAAAGCGCCAGACTGATGCATCTTTTTCTCTGCTGCCGCCACTCCACTGAGCAGGCTCGAGGCACCATTTTGGAGGTCAGAATTTCTCCGGCCAGCTGGACCAGGAATCTGGGATTCTTGCCCAGCCGACCGGGACATTTCAGAATCTCCTGGAAACCGGGACATTCCCGGTTGTCCGGGACGTATGGCAACCCTAGCTGATATGAGTATGTTATTGTCGTACAAAGCCCTAAACAAGTTGGCACCAGGATCCCTAGCAGGCTGCCTTCCCTTATGCACATACCCAATCAGCCTTTAAGATTGGCAGAGGAGGCATTGCTGGTCATTCCCAAACTAACCAAATGTCCCCGCGCAATGCCCCAACAGAGGGGCCTACTCGGTAGCGGCACCCACCCTTTGGAAAACCGTCCCTCATGTAGTACGGGAGGCAGAAAACAGGGCATCTTTCAAAGGCCTCCTGAAATCGCACTTGCTCACCCAGGCTTTTCTTGGGCTGCGATTAAATGAACCATGCTGCTCCATTTTACTGGAATAGGATTTTTTTTTTAATGGTGTGTTTTTAACATTGTATTTTAAATGTGACGTTAATATTTATATGTGAACTAATTAGGGATTCTATTCTATTTAGGGGTATATAAATATTAAAAATAAATAAAGGACATGGATCAACCCAGCGGCCTGTGTTCTTGACCTCTCCTAGGGGACATGGCCACCGAGATGGTCATGATGGAGTCCCTGCACTTCGACACTGACCAGTATACCACTGCTCTTAAGATTACAGAAACTGATGTTCCTCACCTTTCTTGGCCCACTGGACGGTTTCTGCACGGGAGTGGACAAAATTCTCAAACTCCGTTTGCAGGACGGTGGCTCTCCGCCGGACCTCCTGAGGGTCTTTGCCATGGAACTTCTACAGGGGAGAGAAAGGAGGCAGAGGCTTAGAAGGGGGAGCAGGAACATGGCTGAGGTTTCAGAAGACATTTTGTAAAGTAAGGATGTTGAACCTATTTCCACCCGCCACTGGTACATGGCCCCCGAGAGCTTCTCCCAAGCAAAAAATGTCAGACCTAGACAATCAAGGACCTTACAAGATCAAAGCCAGGATCTTGGATTTAGCCTGTCAAACTACGCAGAAGCCAGTGAAGTTTTCAAAGAATCCACACACTGTGTGAGGAGCACCAGGCAGAAGCACACAAGCAGCTGCAGTCTCCAAGCACTCATCAAGGGCAGCCCCACATCGAGTGCATTACAGTAGTCAAGACAAGAATTGGCAGAAGTGCCTTCTGCTGACTCCATCCATTGATTCTTCCGGCCAAGTGTGCTTTTCCCTGATTGGGAATGCTTCTCCAAGGCTCAGCATGGTCTCTGACTTCAGAATCAGCTTCATGGGGCGACCCCATTGGGTTCTAGTATTATGAGAGAGGGAGAAAAACGTCTCCCTATCCACCTTCTCCACACCAGGCATAAATTTGTACACCTCTATCAGGTCTCCCCTCAGCCTCCTTTTTTTCCAAGCTAAACAATCCCAGCTGTCGTAACCTTTCCTTTCTTCTGTATTTGCAGAGTCCACATCCTGCAGTAACGGTACATGGAGAAGGGCCTCCTGGGAAGAAGACAGGGGAGATGCTCCAGCACCGTGATCATTTTAGTTGCCCTTTTCTACACTTTTTCCAGCTCTACGTCTTTTTTGAGGTGTGGGGCGAGTCTAGAGGCTGTGGGCCCATAAAGCTGCATTTTGGAAGAAGTGGTAGCCGGTTTTGTTCTTTTGGGCAGAGGGAGATACACCTTGGGTGGCGAGGGTATCAAATAATGTTGTCAATGCTATCTCTTAAGAACATCAGAAGAGCCTTGATGCTGGATCAGACCAAGGGTCCATCTAGTCCAGAACTCTCCGCACAGGGGCTGACCAGCTGTCAACCAGGGACCCACAAGCAGGAAGTGGGTGGAACAGGGCTCTTTTTACGAGCCAGTGTGATACAGAGGTCAATAGGGAGTCTCACCCTAGGATGTTCAGAGGAGGGCAACCAGGATGATCAGGGGTCTGGAAACAAAGCTCTATGAAGAGATAGTCCCGGGGTCGTCCCTGTGTGTCACTTACATGAACAGGGATAACCCCAGGACGATCCCTGGATAAACTTTAGGTCTAGCTGAGACCTGAAACAACTGGGCATGTTTAGCCTGGAGAAGAGAAGATGGAGGGGAGACATGAGAGCATTCTTCAAATGCTTAAAAGGTCGTCACACAGAGGAGGGCTAGGATCTCTTCTCAACCATCCCAGAGTGCAGGACACGGAATGACGGGCTCAAGTTAAAGGAAGTCAGATTCCAGCTGGACATCAGGAAAAACTTCCTGACTGTTAGAGCAGTACGACAATGGAACCAGTTACCTAGGGAGGTGGTGGGCTCTCCCACACTAGAGGCCTTCAAGAGGCAGCTGGACAAGCATCTGTCAGGGATGCTTTAGGGTGGATTCCTGCATTGAGCAGGGGGTTGGACTTGATGGCCTTGTAGGCCCCTTCCAACTCTGCTATTCTATGATTCTATGATTGGGGAGACCGAGGTTCAAATCCCTACTCAGCCATGAAGCTTACTGGATGATCTTGGATCAGTCTCTCTCAGTCTAACCTACCTCACAAGGCTGTTGAGTGAGAATGAACGTCCACATGGACGTTGCCGGGCACTTTAAAGATTTGGGGCCCCAGGGCCACAGGAGACAAATCTGCATAAAATTTGCATACGTCCATTTATGCCTACATATGCAAATGTAGAAATAATTACTAGGATTTACTTAAATTTCACAGGAGGCAAAGCCTGCCACTTAAATTCTAATTCAAACCATCTCCAATAAAGTAAAGTCTTCAATTAATTTGTAGCCTGACCCACATTGCCGCAAGGTAATTTATAAAAGTCCCCCCCCCCAAGCTTGTCATACACGGAGGGTTTTTTTGAGGGGTGGGGGGCTGTTGCTGCATGTGGGGATGGGAGAGTTAACCTTTCCCTCCCCAGCTGCAACCCCCTTGAAAATCCCCACACACACACACCTGCACAGAAATTAAGCGAAGAAAAAAAAGCCTCCCAGCGGTACCATAGGAAGCACAGGGCACCAAGAAATAAATCTGGGGCCCGCGCCTTGCGGTGCCCGCCACCGTCAGCTCCTCGGAGGAAGAGTGGGAGCATAAATGAAACGAATTAAAAACACATGCAACGCTCTTCATATACAGATACATATAGCCTTCTTTGTACATTTTTACAGGCAGGCGGTGTACATATATATATATATATATATATATATATATATATATAGTAATAAACAATTTCCTAACGCAGCGAAATGCGAAAAAAACTTTCCTTTTCCCAATCTTCCCTCTCCGGTCTTTCCTTCCCGCACCAACCGAATCCAGCTTTTTTCTTTCGTTAAGCCTCTTGGGTTGTGAGTGTCACCTTGCTGCAGCAGGGGAGTTTTCCTCCCCTTTTTTTTTTAATATGAATGTGAAATTAAGCGAAGTTGCCCTTTCCCCCGACGGACAGAATCCTCTGTTATTAAAAAGTAAAGCACTTTAATAATGAAAAACTTTCTTTTTTTTTTTTTACCCATACACGCCCCCCCTGCCCCGCTTAACCCCCCTCCCGGTGTTTTAACTGTTTAAAATTAATGAGAAGGGCACAACGGTTGTCAAAGCGTTATTGAAAGCGGGCAGCAAGGACCAAATAAACCTCAAAATCCCCCCAGAGTGTTAAATAAACAGCGCTTCAGTCCTTTCCAAATCCCTCTGTTGGTTATTGTATACATTCTGTATCGGAGCTCAGAATAGATCTGAGCGCCGGGGAAAGGCAGGGTAGGTTTCAGTATTCCAATAAAGGCCTCAAATTAAAGACAGCCCGGCGCGAATTCCAGGAGAAAATTAAAGAGACCTCAAACTTAAGTGACAGGTGACTTGCTTCTATGCCAGAACTGTCTAGGGACTTAGTGATAATATGGCAATATATTACAAAGGGCTTCTCATTCTCTTCCCCCACCTGCCTTTCGCCCCCCACCCACTGTGTTCCTCCACCCTTTAGGTTTCAAAATGAGGTATCTCTCTCTCTCTCTCCTTTAGAAAAGAAAAAGGAAGGAAGGGATTTTTAAAAAACAAAATATGATTAAACTAAGGGATTTTTTTTAAAAAAAAAGAAACCCAAAAACCCGCGTACATGTACATGGGGGTAGACAAGCAGGACTGGAGGTCAGACAGAGAGAAAAAAAGACGGGGGGGGGGGAATAAACAGCAGGAAACGGCATTCAGAAAAAGATAATGACTTAAAAATAAAACACCTTCCATCCGCCTCCCCCCCCCAAAAAAAACAATTCCTTCTTTAAATATACATCTATTCCTCCCCCTCGAGAGGAATTTTATTTTTAAAACTGCACCCTAATGGGGATGTTTTTGATTCCTGCCTTCCAGGGTGTCTGGTCAGAAGTGTGTGTGTGTGGGGGGGGGGGGGTGAATCTAAATTTAAAAACTGACTCAGAGCTGGAAAGGAGAAAACACACACAGAGAATATTCTGACACCCTGGACAGAATGTATACTCAAAGAGTTGAGCCCCATGGGCGTACCTGTACAAAAAAACCGACATCTGCCACATTCCCACTTGACGTTTTCAGGTGTGCACGGCTCAGCGTAGCTGCGCACGTAAAAACGTAGCGTATGAAGGCACACTCAGATATTCAAAGAGAAAACAACTATTCATAAAGATATATGAAGCTGTAGGCCTGGTTTGCACGTAACGCTAAGCCAGGGTGTGGTTTGTTGACTTCTGGCTTGTCGTCGTGTCTGAACACATCCCCGCAAACAAACCATGGCTTGTAAACCAGTGTCAAACCACAAACAGAAGCCAGGGTTTGTTGTTGGCTTACAAAATTTGGGTTGTTTAAAACCATGGCTTGTCGCGACATTTGAATCCCGAACCATAGCTTATCCCTGGGTTGTTCGCATTGCTGTCTGCCCTGGAACAGAGGGCCCCGGCCTGAAAATGAAACCACTCTGAAGGTGGCAAACCGGGCAGAAGAAAAACAAACCAGAAAAAGGGAAAAACAGCTGTGGTTCATTTGCTGGTCTGGAAGACAATTCATGGCTTCAAGCAATACGCTGCCCCGCCCCTTGCCTGCCCAATCCCCGTCTCCCCCCTGCATCCAAAACTCTCTTTCTCTAGCTCTCGTAGCCAAGCAGGGGGAAAAGGAAAAGCAACCAGATTCCCCCTATAACCAGGGTTGGCAAACCCACGCCAAACCCTGGTTTGGAACTCTGATCAACATAACCATGGTTAGTACAGGTGTAGGTGTAACGCAACACCGTGGTCACGGCAAAGGCAAACCAGGACAGGGAGGCGAAATTCGAACGGGCGTAAGGAACGGAGGCGGACCGTGCAAATTGAAAGCTGGACGATCCCGGTTCCTTAACCAGGGTTTGGAGGCTGGGAATGTTATATCTGCACCAGGCACTCACATTGAAGGCAGGGAGGGAGAATCCCTTTCAGTCCAAATTGCGGAGAAGCGCCTTCCAGTGGTGGGCGGCACCAAAGGCGAACAACAACAGCAGCATATTGTGAATTAAATCTCTTGCTGCTCTTTTAGAATGGGCGGAGGGGGAGCTGCACGAAAGTTGAAAAAACTACCCAATGGTTGCTGGTCGAGGGAAAAGGAGTAACGCCCCAATTCTGCGGATCCTCGGCACTGCATTAAAGGGGCAGGAATGGGCGGGTGGATATTCAGAGAATCAAAGTTTTAAAGGGTCCATCATCAACAGAAATATTGGATCGCTTTCTGGGCGTTCGTCTTATTTTCAGCGGGGAAAGGTGCGGGCAACCGTCAAGCCTTCTCTTTGCTTCCCAAAGCCGCTCAAATACAAAACGAAGGCTTTTGTTTTTAGTAACTTTTTTGCCCGGCAAATCCCAACCCCCCCACACGTGGCGTCCCCCCTGGGAAGCACCCCTCCAGGCCTGCCCCCCCCGCCCCCCCTTTCCTCCCTGGTAGAAAGTGCACAGATCAAAAATATTCCCTTTGTAGGCAGGTGAACATTCCCGCACCCAGACGTGGCGGCATATATATTTCATGCGCCTAAATATAAAAAATACATTTTACAGGCCCTTTTCGGCATCTCTTCCCCGCCGGCTTCTCAGAGAAGCCCAAAACTCACACTCCAAAGGGGTATTTATAATGGACAGCGGTGGAGGCAGCAAGAAGAGAAGAAGATTACGCAGAGGTTCTGCAACATACACTGGTGCTTTGAAATAAGCTGAAACATCTGCGGGGTGGGGGGTGGAATAACCAAAGACACTCAATTTCCATGCTGACCTCTGTCAAGCAACCACACAGGCAGCAGGAGGGGAGTTACAGGCCATGCTTACCTTGCATTAGGGTTCAGCCCCATAGCCTGCTTTCTAAAGGTTGGCGCACAGCTGTGCCAGAAAGACTCAATTGCCCCCCATGTACAGGGAGGTAGTTACTCGGGAGCCAAGATAAAAACAGCCGCCAATGTTTGCAGGCTTTCAAAGCCTGGTCACCTGGATGGAAATTCGTATTCGCCCTAGGTGACCAAGCAACCGTCTACCTTACGCACAACAGGCTTATAAGAAGAATGACAGAGGAAAGGTCGGAGAAGGGTAAACATTTACACGTCTTGAACCCTCCTCCGACTTTGCCACCCTGAAGCGACCATACTTCTCCCGCTTCAGTGTGGTGTAGTGGGTAAAGTGTCGGACTGGGAGTCGGGAGATGTGGGTTCTAGTCCCCAGTCGGTCATGACTTTGGGCCAGGCACAGCCTCTCAGCCCAACCTACCTCACAGGGTTGTTGTTGTGAGGATAACTTGGAGAGGGGGAGGATTATGTATGCCGCCTTGGGTTCCTTGGAGGAAAAAGGCAGGATATAAATGCAACAAATAAATAAATGACCCCCACCCTTTCTCCAAGGCTACCCCAAGTGCCTGGAACTGTCTCCCTGAATATTACATGGTGCCACCTTTCTCCCTCCTCAAAATGCACCCTTGCTGCGGGGCTTCTGGGTTGTCCTGGCATCGAGGGATGGATTGCATTTGTACCTGGCCTTTCGACCAAGAAAAATGGCCGTCGCGGCCACTTACAAACACAGCTTGGCAGCGCAAGCACAGCAGAGACCCTCCAAAGCCCGGGAGCCACCACGGAGAAGGCCCTCTTTCGCGTCGCCACAAACGCGCCTCTGAAGGTGGGGGCCTCGAAAGAAGGGCCACTCCCAAAGGTCTTTAGACCTAGTCCTGATTTCCAACTGTAAACAAGCTTTAAGGATGCATCCAGGTATCCATCCATGACCATCCTGAGAGAGCGCCTTCTCCCTTACCAACCTGCCCAGTCACTGCGGTCATCTGAGGGCCTGCTCCTGGTGGTTCCACATAGATCCATCCTCCGATTGGAGTCCACCAGGGGAAGAGCCTTCAGTGTGGTGGCCCCCCTCCTGTGGAACTCCCTGCCTCTGGAGGTCAGGCAGGCGCCAACCTTGTACTCCTTTCGGCGCCTCCTGAAAACATCTTTATTCCAAGAAGCCTTTCTTTAACATGCAGCCTTGGATTTCTGTTTTTGCTTCTTTTTACATTTTTGTTTTAACTGTTTTATTCTGTTTTTATTTTCATTTTACCTTGTACACTGCTCCGAAATTTTTCAATGGGGAGCGGTATATAAATATTCTAAATAAATAAATAACTAAATAAACCATCCCTCCTTATCTTCATGTCTCCTCCTCCTGTTTTTCTCATTGTCCATCTTAAGACTGCATCTGTTGCCTTCTCCTCCCTTGGGAGGCTGTTCCAAAGTCACGGAGTCGTAAAGGGCAGAAGAGCATAAGAAAAGCCTTGATGGATCAGACCAGGGGTCCGTCTAGTCCAGCACTCTGTTCACCTAGTGGCCAGCAAGGTAGGAAGCCACAAGCAGGACTTGAGTGCATCAGCACCCTCCCGCCCATATTCCCCAGCAACTGATGTACATCGGCATACCCCTTCTGAGCCTGGAGGTAGCACAGAGCCACCAGGACTAGCACCCAGGATAACTCTTCTCCTCCAGGGATTTTCGCAACCCCATCCAAATTGGTGCCCACCAGGACACCTTGTGGAAGTGAATTCCCTAGTTTACTGTGTGAAGACGTCGTTCCTTTGATCTGTCCTGAATCTCCCCCCAATCAGCTTCATGGGACGACCCCGTTGGGTTCTAGTATTACAGGAGAGGGAGGAAAAGGTCTCCCTGTCCACAGTCTCCACACCAGGCATGATTTTGTACACCTCTATCCTGTCTCCCCTCACTCGCCTTTTCCCCAACCTAAACGATCCCAGCCGTTGTAAGACGATCTCAATGCACCGGCAGGGCGGCACAAGAGGTGACGATCCTTTAGATATCCACGCCCTAAACAAGATGCACAGGACGAAGGCCTCTAGGGTCCGATGGAAGTTGAACCAATCGGTGTTGGCGTTCCTCCAGCCCAACCAGGTCAGAGGTTGTCTGTTTAAAAGGTTTGAAACTCGCCTTTCAGGATGGCACCGCCCACACAAAGCATCTCATTAAAAACGTGAACGTACAGGTGAAAATTAAATATACCGGCAGCATCTAATGATTTTAAGTACCAAATGCAAACTCAAGTAAATGCGTCTTCAGGATTTCTTTTTAAACGTGAGCAGGGGCGTTTGGGGACCAGGGTCACTTTTAACTCTTTGAGTCAGCAGGAGAGGAAAGAGGCGAAAGTTAAGGACGTAAGAGCAGACCGAGTGGATCAAACCAAACGCCCATCTTGTCTAGTATCCAGTTTCCAAACCATGGCCAACCAGGTGGTTTCAGGCAATAGCCCCCTTTTGGCTTGGAGGAAGAACTGCAGGTCTGTTATTTTTTTGTACCCGGATAGGAAAAGCCCAAAGCGCTTCGGCTATTGGGCGGTATAAAAAGGTAATAAATAAATAAATAAAACAGGGGAGGGGAGGGGAGGGGGGAGAGAGAGAGAGAGAGAAAGAGAGAGAACCAACCACTTCCAGAAGAACTCACCTTTTTCCCACATTGGCTACCCTTGAAACAATCATCTTTCATCAAGCTGGACAGAAGAGATTCCATCTTCATCTCCAAAACACTGGGAGGTTGGGGGGAAAACACAGGATAAAGAAACAAAACAAAAATAATTCATGGTTCCCCCAATTTAAAGTACGCAGAATTTTAATTAAGAATCCTCAAGGAATGCAAGCCTTTTTAACGGCCCCAATTGTGAGGAACTCCTTCCCAAGGGATGTACGACTGGCCTCTTATTTATTTATTTATTTATTTATTTATTACATTTTTATACTGCCCAATAGCAGAAGCTCTCTGGGCGGTTCACAAAGCGGTTCACGAAGCTCTCTTCAGTGTCGGCATTCCCAAAAGCTTCCAAAAGCCATTTCTTTCAAGTGACTTTTCAGTGATCTAGAAAAAGCCATGGTTCCACGATCCGCGAGCCCAGTAGCCTGAATCTGGCCTGCATGCGAGAGGTACCCCAGCCCCTGATGTAATGGTATGTTAATATAGCTGTTCGCTTCCTTGGGAAGATTTTGTCTGGAAAAACAGCCTGTCAACACTTTAAAGAAAGAAAGAAACATCCGTAGGAAGACTAGATGAGGTGGTAAAACCATTCCTCAACTGTACTACTTCAGAACAGGTGGGGCAGGTTAAGTGGGAATCCCTTAATGCCCTGGGTGGGGGGGAGCCCTGCATATAGGAAGGTAGAAGTTGAGATCAGAATTCCTTTTCCCAATGCCTCGTTTTCTGTGTGCAGGGAGATACATTTCTTTTAAAATTAGTCTTTTAGTGTTCTTGTTTTACATCTGCTATTGTATTTTAAATCTTTGCACCGCTGCTGGATTTGATTTGGGCTTTGGAGATGTTTAGAAAGAGGCTGGACTGCTGCCTGTCATGGATGGCTTAATTGGCTTTCCGACAGATTGCAGAGGGTTGGACTAGATGACCTTTGTGTTCCCTTCCAACTCCACAATTCTATGATGCTATAACCGGGGAGCAAGCCTGACCTGAACCCAACAGGAGTTACGCACAACGAAGCATGCACCAAGCCGGGCCGCCTGCATTCTTAGACCCCGCACTAGATCTCAAGATTTTTTATCGTTCCTTATGACGACGACGATTTGGAAGTCAGGGAACCAGCGAAATTAAAAGATGAACGGAGACCCTTTAGAAGTGGCAAGAGACGTCGCGTCTCCCCCACGCCTCCTCCAAAGGCGGCCCCGCCACGTTCCGTGAATGGAAACGTCAACGCCTTTGACAAGTGATTTGCTGGAGGTGTCAAGAATAAACTCCCACCCACCCACCCGTTCTTTTCCGCTGCTTGGCACGCTGCCAGATTGCGGGCCCTGCAGATGAGCGCGCTTGGTTCACACAGCAGGGAGCGCGTCACAGGGAAGGGATGGGTTGGGGGGGGCGTGTGCATGAGCCCTCGTGCCTTCACGGGGATCTGCTCTCTTTTATAAAGTTCATTAGGCAGCTGTTAGGAAATAAAGCAATCATCTGACGAGCTGTCGAAAAAGGAGCCCGCTCCACTCAAAAAGCAGCGCCGTGCTTTTCAAGCCACACACCCGCATCTCTGAAAAACGCATTCCAAGTCTCGCTTGAAGGAAACAAGAGAGATATAAGCAAAGCACACACACACACACACGGCAAAAAGAAAAATTACACTTAGAACCAGCAAATTTTATAAGCATTCCCTTCACCTCCTCATCCGATGACTTGGACGAGGAGGTGCAGGGAACGCTTATCGATTTTGCAGATGACACAAAATTGGGTGGGATAGCTAATACCCCGGAAGACAGAAACCAACTTCAAAGTGATCTTGATAGGCTGGAGCGCTGGGCTGAAAACAACAGGATGAAATCTAATAGGGATAAGTTCTACACCCAGGGAAAAGAAACCAAACATACAGTTACAAGATGGGGGATACTTGGCTCAGCAATACTACAAGTGAGAAGGATCTTGGGATTGTTGTAGATCACAAGCTGAATATGAGCCAACAGGGTGATGTGGCTGCAAGAAAGGCCAATGCTATTTTGGGCTGCATTGATAGAAGTATAGCTTCCAAATTGTGCAAGGTACTGGTTCCCCTCTATTTGGTACTGGTTAGGCCTCATCTAGAGTATTGCGTCCAGTTCTGGGCTCCACAATTCAAGAAGGACGCAGACAAGCTGGAGGGGGTTCAGAGGAGGACAACAAGGAAGATCAGGGGTCTGGAAACAAAGCCCTATGAGGAGAGGCTGAAAGAACTGGGCATGTTTAGCCTGGAGAAGAGAAGGCGACAGGATAACACTCTTCATTTACTGGAAAGGTTGCCACACAGAGGAGGGCCAGGATCTCTTCTCGATCATCCCAGAGTGCAGAACACTGAATAACGGGCTCAAGTTAAAGGAAGCCAGATTCCATCTGGACATCAGGAAAAACTTTCGGACTGCTAGAGCAGTACGACAGTGGAACCAATGACCTAGGGAGGTGGTGGGCTCTCCCACCCTAGAGGCCTTCAAGAGGCAGCTGGGCAGCCATCTGTCAGGGATGCTTGAAGGTGGATTCCTGCATTGAGTGTGGGGGTTGGACTAGATGGCCTTGTAGGCCCCTTCCAATTCTACCATTTTATGATTCCCCTCTGCTTTTCTCGTCTGTTCCTCCTTTGAAAAGAAATCTGTTAAGTTGGAGGAGAAATGCTTGGCTGTTCTGGAAAGCAACTTTTGAAAAGGGGTGGGTGTGGCACGGAAGTGGAAGCAGAGGGCCAAAGAGGCAAAATCGTTAATAATAATAATAATAATAATAATAATAATAATAATAATAATAATAATAATATAATCTGCTATGAAGCTTTTTCTCATAAAGAGAAAAGTTAACCTTAAGGTCACCCAATGTTCAATGAGTTGCACAGAGCCAACAGCTAGGAAACTGAGTGGGGTGAGTTTTGTTGTTTTAATGATGGGTGAGAGGGAATTGAGAACAATTTCATGTTCAGAAGGGATTTGCCTTCCTGAATACTAAAAGAAAAAAGAGGTTTAAAGCCAATGTAATTAAAACAACAACAACACTTTGGCTGACTGATACTTGTTTATGAACGACAGGCACATCTGAAATTCCCTTCTCCTGTCTGGCCAAGGTGCCATCAGCCTCAGTTCTTACGGTCTGTAAAATGGGTATCGTAGGGACCCATCTCAACGAGTCCTTGGAAGGATTCAGGATGGGGGAAAAGAAACGTCAATGCCCAGCCTGAGCTAAACCATGAATTGCGGGATTCAAACGATGCTCGTTTCAAGAGGTGTTGCCGTTCATTCGCAAATTTGAATCTTCACAGGTCGGGCTCAATCCAGCACCGAGGATGGGGTGTGAGAAAGAAACGGCCGGCTGGATGCTCAATGCGGAGGCATGTCATAGAATCATAGAATAGCAGAGTTGGAAGGGGCCTACAAGGCCATCGAGTCCAACCCCCTGCTCAATACAGGAATCCACTCTAAAGCATCTCTGACAGATGGTTGTCCAGCTGCCTCTTGAATGACTCTAGTGTGGGAGAGCCACACTCATAGAATCAGCCACACTCATAGAATCAAGTGTGGCTGATTCTATGAGCAAACAGTGGAGGCTGGTGGCTCAGATATCAGAGGGCGGTGAATCTGCTTCGGGTTTCAGTCAGAACTCTAAAGGAGCAATTCAACGCCCTTCAGCTTGTGCAACCAGTTGCATAAGCATAATGGGGAAACGCTACCTGGATTTGCAGAGTGACACTGTTTTAGAGGGCCCAGGGAAGCGAGGTGGGTGGCTACTAAGGAAAGAGCCTTTTCTGTGGTGGCCCCCTGGTTGTGGAATGAGACCACCTACATAGTGATCTTTTTGGCACCAGGAGAGGGCCATTTTATTCTCCTAGGCTTTTTAGCTCTTCCGTTTTAAAAATTGTTAGTGCGCTACCAGATCTTTGCACCGTTGCTGCCTTTTATCTTGGTTACTCCTTTGGTTTTATTCCGTTTTAAACTTAGCTTTATATTAAGCTGCTCAGAGAGCTTCGTCAAATGGGCAGAACAGAAATGTAAAAAATAAATAAACCTGCCCAGATCATTGGGGCCACTTGGAGTATACACAATATATTTGTTAGCTTTCTCCGCTGTGGCACCCCGGTTGTGGAACGAGCTCCCCAGAGAGGTCCGCTTGGCGCCTACACTGTACTGCTTTTGTCGCCAGCTGAAGACCTTTTTATTCACTCAGTATTTTAACACTTAATTTTAACTTAAATTTAAATTTTACTGTTTTAACTCTGTATTTTAATCCTATATCAACTTTGCTGTGTGGTTTTATCCTGGTTGCGCTTTTTATACTGTATTTCGTAATTGTGTTTTAAACTGTTGGGTGTTTTACTGTGGTTTTAATTTTTGTGAACCGCCCAGAGAGCTTCGGCTATTGGGCGGTATAAAAATGTAATAAATAAATAAATAAATAAATAGCCTTTAAAGCACGTTACAGAATTCTGATTTTGCTGCCGGAACGCTAAAGCAATTTGCCTGTGTTCATGAGCTCAGGGGGGGAACGCCATTCTCTGCCTTGAAACGTGCTCGAACCTGCGTTAAATATGACAGGCCCGATACCGCAAAAAAGGACGCAAGGTAACTGACCGACCTCTCAAAACGGGGGTGGCGCGTTTTTGCTCTCGAGCCAGGCGTTTACACGCCAGACCAGCACATGGTGTTTCTTCCGCCTCGTTTGCCACACTGAATTTGTCAGGATAAATCTCCACAAGGCTCAATTTACGAGCAGAAAGGGCAATTAGATTTGATGCCACGTGTTGCCCTGGGCATACAGCTGTCTGTCCAAATCTGATCTGTAATCTATTAAGCCCGTAACCTACTACCAGTCCTCTTTTACCTACACACACTCACACACGGATCATCCAGATAGATGACTGTATCAAATAGCAAGGAGAATCTACTGCTCGCGGGATGTCCGCCCCAGGAAGGCTCACCCGGCACCTCTGTTGTGGTCTTTTCAACACCAGGTGAAGCCTTTTTTTTATTCTCCCAAGCGTTTCAGTCACCCCGTTTTTCAAACCCGCATTGGTATTTTTAGGATCTTGTGCCGCCGATGGTTTTAATTCTGTTGTGGATTTGAACGCTTTCAATGTTTTTTTTTAATAATATGTTTTATTACGTTTTTTGTAAAGCTATGGTTTTAAGATTTAATTTTCGTGAACCGTCCAGACAGCTCTGCCTATTGGGCGGAATAGAAATTTAAGAAAGAAAGAACGAGAGAAAAAGAACCTTTCCCAATTAGGGATGCGATTCTGAAACCAGGGCTTCGAAACACTCTGCTGTCCTCACGTGCTGTTATGCACCCGAGGGGACTTGAGTCCCATTTCTAACCTTCCACCCTAGAATCAGAGCCTCGTGGATGAAAAGGACCTGCATTTTCACAGGGTGGGGCCTTTTTCAAGAAGTTGATTGGTTAATGGCTCATCTGACCCAGACGAGAATCCCAATTTCACTCTCCTTTGAATACAGTCTTTAATGAGTCCCTGAATTTCTTCGCCAGGCCTTGCTTGGGAGAGCTTGGCTTTACCGTCAATAGTAATAAACCTTTTCCCTATTACTTCTAAGCATGGAAATGGCGCAACAGTGAAATCCCCAGAACCACCCAATCTAACCCGCTAACAGTAAACCAACCAACTTGGGGAAGCCATGTTTGTGAAAAGGACAAGAAGTATTTTGGTGGAAACTAGGGCTGTGCACAGTTTCGGGTCTAAATCCCAAACCGATGGGATAATCCGACCTGCTCTAGTCCGAATCTGGATCGGGCTGAAGTGGTCCAGAACAGGTTGGCACTTCGGCCCAATCCAGGACGTTGCCAAGCCACTGCCCTCACCCATCCACAGAACTTACCTGATCTGTCCGCCACGCCCGGCAGCCCTCTGTCCTCCGTGAGAGCCACCATTTTTTAAGGAAGATGACGGCTCTGTATTTTCCTAGATCTAATGTTGCAAACTATGGCAGCCGTAAAGGGCCATTTCAGCTCCTCAGGAGGTGCCCAGAAAATGCAACACCCGGATTTCCAGATGTCTGGATCTCACTTCAGATCCAGATTCAAAGCAGGTCGGACCAGGCCAGAATCGGGTCGTGGAGGATCAGGGCTGATTTGGAAACTCCGAATCAGCCTCCAAAGTTTCCTGCACAGCCCTAGCAGAAACCTTTTTGGGGAGGGCGGAACCCAGAAACAACTCAACGAGGATTAAGCGTGCCCAGTGGCGCTGCGGAGTGAGACTCTACTTTGTGGCCTGGCAGCCTCCCAGTTTCAAAACGTCTCATCTAAAAAAACCTTAAGAAATAAAATTAAAATCAGGAGGAACAGGGAGGCTGCAGGCCCCAGGCTGAAATACTTGAATCAGTTTTAAAACCTGCTATCCGTTTTAAAATCTCCAACAATGCTATTTTGCTCAATAGCATTGAGTTTTATTTTATGCCCCCCCCACTTTTTATCCATCCCCTTTTATTCTTTATGCAATTATACCTTTAAAGAAAGTTTCAAAATCAAATTTGGGCTCTTATTTAACTTTAAAGGAAAAAAAACCACCCTTCTCCCGAATCGAGGCAAGCACAGCCACCATCCGCTCGCAACGAGGCGCCGCGCTGCAGCTGCTTTATTAGTTTGGGCTGGCTACGAAGTTTGGCTGGGGAGGGGGGAGAGCAGAGGCGGGGGGGCGCAGTTGTGACTCACTTAATCTTGTGAGAAGCCAGGAAGCTGACATATTCTGCCTCAGAAGGTGCGAGGATGAGCAGACTGCTCCCGTGACTGCCAATTCGCGCCGTCCTCCCGATTCGGTGGACGTATTCGGGAAGCGAAGGAGGAGGATTATACTTCAAAAAAAAGGGGGGGGAAGAAGGGAGGGGACACACACACACAAGGGAGACAGGGAGAGAAAAGAAGGAATTAGCAGATCACGAGCGTGGTTAATTATAACGGAGCATTGCGTCTGAGGTCATTAAAAAAAATAAATCCCCGAACGCAGGGTCTCATAGCTACCTATTCTAAAAAAAAAAAAATTAAAAAAAGGAAGGGGGGGGAAAGAAACCGCTTATCACATCCCATCATACTCATCTCTGCAACCATCATTCACTGCTACAGCCATAACAAGGTTTTTTGACATATGAATATGACACATTGGCCAAGCTGTCTCGCTGCAATTTCCGTTTTTGTGTGTGTGTGTTTTTAAACAAAATTCATTTCTACAGAGGGCTCCATCCCTGACCTATTTGTTTCCTTTCTTAAACATGCATTCGCGGCTCGCCCATCGGTTCGGGACAAATAAAAACAAGGAAAGGGGGAGGCCACATCAGCGTCCTTAGAAATGGCATCAGCTTAGGGCTAAAATAATTAGTTTGCTAAAAGGGTTTTCGATATACCCGTTGCTCAGCAGAGAAAAGCCCATACGCCAGCTTAGTTAGGAAGGCAGGGTATTTTAGGGCCAGTTCGTACATTACGGCTGCACGGCAGGTGCGCGCCCAAGATGTTTTCACATATGCGCTTGGAAATGTAACGCATAAATAGCGGGCAGGGAGAAAACCGAGTGTGATACGCTGGCAGGCCTGGTTTCCACATGCGTGTTTGACCCTGTAATGAAGGGATAGGCTGCCTTTTGGGGGCTGTGAGTATATTTGGCAATTTGAGAAACTGTCCTGGGCACCGCCACAAAATGGCTGCCACAGGAGGCGGGGCAAAGGGCAAGTCGCCTGCCCAAAGGACTGAGTACAAGGCAGAGGTGGGGTGGGATCCCCAACATGCTAAACAACTCCTTTGAACCCGCTCCCTTGAACCCACGCTTAGGGATTTCATTAATAGCCGTCGTTAAAAGGTGTAATGTGTGAATCGGACTAATGTGTGTATTGTCAGGGCGCTGGGAACATTTGCACAGTTCTGAAAGGATGAAACGCCTCTCCTGAGGATGTCTTACTGGCAAGCAGAACGTCAAGAACAGAAGAACATGAGAAGAACCCTGAGGGTGGAGCAGGCCACGGGTCCATCTAGTCTAGCACTCTGCTTACAGTCCAGCCTTCCTCAACCTGGGGTGCTCCAGATGTGTTGGACTGCAACTCCCAGAATGCCCCAGCCAGCTGGCTGGGGCATTCTGGGAGATGCAGTCCAACACATCTGGAGCGCCCCAGGTTGAGGAAGGCTGGCTTACACAGTGGCCAGTCAGCCATCGGCCAGGGACCCACAAGCAGGACACAGGTGAAACAACACCCTCCCGCCCATGTTCCCCAGCAACTGGTGTATATAGGCTCCGATACTGGAAGTAGCCCTTAGCCATCAGGACTAGCAGCCATGGACAGCCTTCTCCTCCAGGACTTTATCCAACCCCTGTTTAAAGCCATCCACATTGGTGGCCGTCACCACATCTTGTGGCAGGGAATTCCATAGTTTAATTCTGCGCTTGCGTGAAGAAGTCCTTCCTTTCGTCCGTCCTGAATCTTCCGCCGCTCAGAACTTGGTATGACACACACACCCCCGGGTTCACGTATTACGAGAGAAGGAGGAAAAGGTCTCCCTCTCCACTTTCTCCACGCCAGGCATCGTTCCCTACACCTCCCGCGCGTGTCCCCTCACTCGCCTTTCCTCCAAGCGGAACAATCCCAGCCGTTGTAAATTCCCCTCGTTGGATAGTTGCTCCAAGCCCTGGATCATTTTAGTTGCCCTTTTCTAGCTAATATACGCAAGCATTCGTGTGGGGGTTGGGGTATCTTGGCCCCGCCCCTTTTTGCCCACAGCTCCGCCCATCACCGGAACGCAGCCCCTCCCCCCCGAAGGGCTTCTCCTAAAACGGAATCCACCCCTCGGGCTGAAAGAGGTTCGACGGTCCTGAATTGAGCCCATCTCGAATGAGCTTGGCCAGCTGAGGAAGAACTCCGCCAAGCCGTTATTTCTTTGCCAGAGATATCGCAGCCCAACTAACGAAAGCCCCACTTTGTGCATTTATCCCCGCGCCCTCCAGCAAGGTTTCTGTTTGGCTTCAGGGCCCCGCGAGATGCGGAGAGCAATCCCATTGCCCCCTGCAGGTTCCGCCTCGCGCCGCTTCTGCGGAGAAAACACTTCCCTCTCCCGGTTCTTCCACGCCACGCATAGTTTTGTACACCCCCTATCATGTCTCCCTTCTCTCGCCCTTTCCTGAAGCAAAACATTAATGTTTCTTCATCACCAAGTTGATCCGGTTAGGACACGATCCTACGGGTTGCACCCTCGACAATCGGATGTCTCCGTCGACGATCGGAAGCCTCCCCACCCCTGAACTCAGAGGCTTCCGATCATCTGTATTTTTTGCTAGATGGGCTTTTTGCCCATCTAGCAATGGTGCTCCAGAGGGAGAGGGAGAGGGATGGAGGGTGGAGAGGCCTGAGGATAGCTCTTATCCTGACCTCTCCAGTCTCCTCTCCTCCCCGCCCACCGAAATGCCCCCTTTCCGCTCTCCAAGGTCACTTTTCTGACATTGGAAGGCAGTTGAAACAGTTCTTTCCATGCCAGATGAGGGGAGGGGGGATATCTGACTCTCCCTTCCTCTCCAGTATCCTGTTGGCCCCTCAGACAATGTCTAGGGCCCACAGGATTGTTCCCATCGTTTCTCTTTTCTGCGATTTCCCCAATATCCCATACTGTACACAGCAGTCTAAGTGTGGTCTCTCCACAGGTTTGCATAAAGGCAGTTTTGTTTTCAATTCCCTTCCTAAGAATGCCCAAGGTCGGATTTGCATTTTTCATGGCAGCCACACACTGGGTCAAACATTTTCATCAAGCTGTCCACCACGACCCCGAGATCCGTCTCCTGTTGGAGAGACGGCCGTGTGTACACATGTGTTTAGTGTGTCTCTATATGCACAACTGGGGGAGACTAAGCCATACAGCGGCAGGGAAAGCGAGCTGCTTTTGCCCCATTGCCTCTCGGTCCCCACGCAGTGGGTTCAGGGAGAGAGCATCACTCGGTAGCAGAGTACATGATGTGCGTGCAGAAGGTCTCAGTTTCACCTCCGGATAAAACCATCTCATGTAGTAAGGATCCCAAGATCCACACCAGAGACCCACCACTGGCCAGAGTAGAGATGTCAGATTACAACTCCCATCATCCCTGGCAGATAGAAAGCTTACCTGTACAATCCAGGTAACTTGCGGCAGGTCTAATCCACGAGCAGCAACATCCTTAAAAGAAGAAGAAGTCACTAAGTAAAGACGCCGTCGTTGGCCTAGGAAGCTTAGTTTCATTTATCGCAGGCTTCCCTAAATCCGTGCCCTCCAAACGTTTTGGACTTCAGCTCCCATCAGCCCCAGTGTGCCCCCTGACAGATTATCCCCAAGGGACTCTAGTCTTTGACACAAAACGAGAAGTGTGTGTGTTCTTCTCTCTCTCTTGGCGTGTGTGTGTGTGAGAGAGAGAGTTTGTGGGTATGATTCGTGCCCTATTCCTGCCATAAGACGATAACCAGAGCCCTGCTGAACCAAAACGGGGGACCTTCTAGTCCTGTTTCCAACTGTAGCCAACCTGAAGCCTTCGTGAAACGCCTGCTTGTATTCATGTCTCCCCCCATTTTATCCTAATCCCAAAATCTGGAACTGTATGGTCGCAAAATCCGTGCTTTACATCTCACACAACCTCGACTCAAAAACCTCTCCTTTCAACCTTCGCCGGGAAACCACACGCGGTTAACAATAGCCTAGAGATGAAATTCGATGACAATTCTCCCCCACCACACACACACACACACACACACACTGCTAACTATAACGACCCCACCTAGTCCAGTTTAACCAATCCTCGCCCTGGTTCTGCTCCTTTTCCGCCGTGGCAAAAGGGGGGAGGATTTAAATTGGATTTGACCGATTGCTTGAGGTTATTAGATGCCATTATGCCAAGATATTGGATTCAATGGCAAGGTGGCGTTGCAGCGGAAGAGGCGGGGGGGGGAAGGATTTAGGACACCCAGCCGCGATCGGGGCGTGTCGCCGCCTGTTCCCAGTCCACTCGATGAAGCCGACACACTGCCAAAAGAGGTTATTAGTTTAAGCAGATCAAGGCATAACACCATGCAAAGCAGTAATGAGTATGCAAATATATCGTCGGCCCTCCGCCATCAAGGTTTTCCACTCTTCTGGTGAAATTACAGCCAGCTGCCTCCCAACACGATCGTACCCACAAACACTCTCTCTCTCTCTCTCTCATACACACACACACACACGCGCCGAGAGAGAGAGAAGAACACACACACACTCCTCGTGCACGGTCACCTCCGTTTCCGCCGGTGCAACTACATCTCAGCACACAACTGCAAGCCACTCCCTGGACGTTTTCAGGAGGCGCCAGAAGGAATACAAAGTTGGTGCCTGCCTGACCTTGAGGCAGGGAGTTCCATAGGAAAGGGGCCACCACACCGAAGGCTCTTCTCCTGGTGGGCTCCAAACAGACCACAGGTCCATGTGGGACCACCAGGAGCAGGCCCTCAGATGACCTCAGTGACCAGGCAGGTGATAGGGGAGAAGGTGCTCCCTCAGGTATCCTAGTCCCAAGTGGTTTGGGGTTTTATACTAGTTTTCAGCGCTGGTTCCTCCCAGATGTGGACTGTTCTCCCAAGGTTAGCTCGCCTGGGCCCACGCTATCTTTTTAGCACCAGGCTAAGGTTTTCCTGTTCTCCCAGGCTTTAAAAAAATCTCTTAAGGGCACAATCCTATGTATGTTTAGACTGGCTGGGCAACGCTGGGAGTTGTAGGACTTCTTTTCCTGCCTAAATAGGCACAGGATTGAGCCCTAAAGTATATTTGTGTTTTATTATTTTCGCTCGACAGTGTGGCTGACCCTCTTATACCTGGCATGTAAGTTATGCTGCGCTGGAAAGTTTATTATATTTATACTGTTGGTTTTATTGCGATTTTATTTGTATTATTATTGTTGTTGTAAAACACCCAGAACAAATTATTTTATAAGGCGTTTCATCAATTTAATCAATAAATAAAACACCAGAAGTAGTGGGCGCACTTCTCATTTTAGAAACCGGCTACCTTGGGGTGGTATTTGGGACGACTGGGCGTTAGCTGCTGCAAAGCTTGCTCTCAAGAATTCGCGTCACGTTGCACTGAACAAAAGAAAGCGAAATGAAACCAAGAACAGGGACTTTTCTGCTATGGCACCCCAGTTGTGGAACGAACTTCCCAGAGAGGCTCACCTGGCGCCTACGCCGTGTTAGATTTCAGCGCCGGGGGAAGGTCTTTTTATTTTCCCAGGCATTTTAGCTAGGGTGACCATATGGAAAGGAGGACAGGGCTCCTGTATCTTTAACAGTGGTATAGAAAAGGGAAATTCAGCAGGTGCAATTTGTATGCATGCAGCATCGGTGTGAAATTCCCTCTTCACAACAGTTAAAGCTGCAGGAGCCCTGCTCAATTGACCAGATACAAAAGAGGGCAGGGTTCTTACAGCTTTAACAGTTGTGATGAAGAGGGACTTTCACCTGCATGCATACAAATAACACCAGCTGAATTTCCCTTTTCTATACCACTGTTAAAGATACAGGAGCCCTGTCCTCCTTTCCATATGGTCACCCTATTTTAGCTTTTCAGCTTGTTTTAAATTTGGCGTTGTATTTTAAATCTTTGCATGGCAGCTTGGTTCTCTTTGGGGGAGGGGGTTTATTTTCCATTCTTATCCCGTAATTTTAAACTTTGAAAATTTCATGTTGCGTTTCGTGGTCTTGTATTTTACGGTTTGAATTGTTGCGAACCGCCCGTGGCTGGTACAAAAATGAAATGCATGAAATAAATGAAAATCGATCGATCCGTCAGTTGAGGCCGCAAGGCCGCAAGGCCGCAAAACACTGAGAAGGAATCCCAGGATCAACGGTTCGTCCTGAGCTTAGCGCGGTGAGCCAGTGTTGTGGGTGCAGGCCTCAGAGCCCTCTTCAGGTGGGGAAGAGAACAACAGCGCAAGATTGGCCCCTGTGATTGGCTGGAGGCGTGCAGCCTCTGGATTGGCCAGGCCTGGTATAAATACGACGCCGTCCGTCCTTGCCTAAGGCCTGGGATCGATACGACGCCTCGGCAAGGGCAGAAGGTAATTGAGCTGCACCTTCTGCCTCACTGCAAGCCTCAGCCAAAGCCCTCACTCTGGCAACTGGAATCCTGGGATGGCGGCCAAATAAACAAACCACCAAATCCGCACGCGGCCCAGAATCCCAAATTTAGGGCGACGGCAACGTGGCGGTGGCGCCTCTGAAAGGCGAGCAAAGCCTTGAAGGCCTCCGTCTTGACAACTGGCCGCCTATGTGAGGCCTCGAGGTACAGATGGAAGGCAGCTCGTTCAGGTGCCAGGCTGTCAGTTGGATTAAAATGACTCATTTATTTACCAAAAGACGCGCACATAGTGCTTTAGCTAAACAGGGCGGGGGGGGGGGCGGGAGAGAGAAAGGGGGGCAGAGGTTGGAGAAGGCCAAGGCTGAGGTAGGAGCTCGCGCGCCTTCCCAGCCTGCCAAGAGTCATTACAGCCGAGTGTGGAAAGCCATCAGCGGGGAAGAGACCCCCGTCGGCCGGGTGACAGATTGGACTGCGTAATCAGAGGAGGAAGGGGGGACAGCGCAGAAAGCTGTCAGGGGGGCGGACGCATTTGGCCGCACCCGCCAGAAAACTGGCAAGACGCGTTAGCGTGATGGAGTCAACAAGCCAACAAGCCTCCGAAATGATCTTCCCTCGCCGAACTCCCGTTATAAAGGGCACCTCCTCAGGACACACGAGCGGAAACTTTGGTGAAGGAGAAAGGGAGGCGCGTTCGCGCCCTGGCTTCCGGGGGGGGGGGAACGTTGCTTTCCCCCACTTGGGCCCCAAAAGGCGCTATTACCGCTGCTACGCCAACTTCTGGTGCTAATTGCTTGGTTTCTGAGGGGTGCTCTTGACACTTTATTGCCTCCATTTCTGTGCCGAAGAAGATGGTATACAGGGAGGAGACAGAAAGAGACTGAAGGCAGACATTTTGGTTGTGACAGGAATGGGAGCTGTGCGCTCGAGAGAGTCTGAGGCCACCCAGGACTTATGCGGTCTCCTCAGAAGGAAGACATTTGGGTTCCTGAGGCAGACAATTCAAGAGGCTTCCCACCCCCTGAGAGAAATTTAAACTTAAAATACATTTATTGCTGTCAAATTTAAAATCTGGCACCTGAGGAAGTCCGATTCACCTTGCCAAAATGGACGTGGCTTATTTGTCTTTGATCTCAACCACCTATGATTGGTTCCTTTATAGGTTTGTTGAGCGTGTCATCCAAATCCAGAGCAGTGGGTTGTTTAGGGGTGAAACAACCCAGTGGTTAACTTATCAACAAACCATGGGTTAACTCTTGTTTTTTTAACCCGTGGGTTGTCGTTAAGTACAAACCATCGAAACTGCACCGCAGTCAGTTCAGGGCGGAGAAAAGAAAGCAGAAAATGTGCAGCTAGCTGATGCAACATTTAATCAGTGAAGATCAATCAAGCCCTATGAAGAGAGATGGAAAGAACTGGGCATGTTTAGCCTGGAGAAGAGAAGATGGAGGGGAGATATGAGAGCACTCTTCAAATACTTGAAAGGTTGTCACACAGAGGAGGGCCAGGATCTCTTCTCGATCCTCCCAGAGTGCAGGACACAGAATAACGGGCTCAAGTTAAAGGAAGCCAGATTCTGGCTAGACATCAGGAAAAACTTCCTGACTGTTAGAGCAGTGCGACGGTGGAATCAGTTACCTAGGGAGGTTGTGGGCTCTCCCACACTAGAGGCCTTCAAGAGGCAGCTGGACCACCATCTGTCAGGGATGCTTTAGGGTGGATTCCTGCATTGAGCAGGGGGTTGGACTCGATGGCCTTGTAGGCCCCTTCCAACTCTGCTATTCTATGAAATATCATGACAAAGGGGAGACCAACCTGGCCAGAAAAGGAACAGCCCCAAGACAGCCTATTTCGCCCTTCCCTACCAGAAAGAACACCTGCAAGAACTTCCAGCCAACTAGTGCTCTTTGATCTGCAGGGTCCCCGCCACCCCTGGCCATAAATGATGTGTGGAGACTGAAGGGAGGGCTTTCTCAGTGTTGGCCCCGCATACTTGAACTCCCTCCCAGGGGAGGTACGATTAGTCCTGCTGTGACTATTTTTTAAACGTACTGTACATTAAAATCCTTTTTTTTGTTTACGCAAGTATTGGGCTCCTGATCCGTTGGCTTTGGTGTTTTTAGGTTACATTATCACCGTTGCATTTTCATTGCTTTAGTGTGAAAGCATGATTACATGGCGGATTTGTTGGGTCTTAAAGGCAAACGTGTAAATTAAACGCAAAGGTCTAAGCCGCTCTGTACTCCTTTGGGGGAAAGAATAAGAAAGAAAGAAAGAAAGAAAGAAAGAAAGAGAGAGAGAGAGAGAGAAAGAAAGAAAGTAAGTAAGTAAGTTTCCGCCTTGTTCTTGCTCCCCAAATTCACAACTGTTTTTCAGACAAAAAGAAGGCGGCAAGGGAAACCACACAGTGGGAACCCGAGGAAAGTCCGAGGTGGCCAAGAACTCTTCAGCTCTAATGATTCCTGATCGCTGTAATTTACACGTTTGCGGTAGGTAGCCGTCGCCATGGCGTTTTTTCCCAGTCCGACAGCTGCTCCGATTAGTGAGCAAATTGTGTAGTGAAGCAGCAGGCTGAAGCACCGGGCGGTCAGAAACCGAGAAGGCGGTACAAGAGGCTTCACCCGACACTAGCGAGGGGCGGTCACCTTCTACCTGCCCTTGAAGAGCAAACGAAAACAGGCAACGTGGAAAAGACGCGCTAGCGAGGCCGTTGATTTTGGCCTCCAACCCAGCACTCTTGGTTTTCTAGGTTAATCATGAGGACTAGAGCCAAACGCAGCCGTGGTCATTAAAAATCCACAGCCAGCCAGCCTCCTCTATTTTGGAGACCTCCTCTGAACTAATTCCCCAGCCCTCCCAGCCAGACGGCACGATAAAACAGGCATTATTTATATTTGGTTCCATCCGATCCTTCGTTGGCGACTTACAGTGCAGAGTAAAACGCCAGTCTTCGATTGCAAGAAATCCTGGAAGACGGACGTCCTCTCCTAGAAGAAGAAGAAGAAGAAGACGGTAGGGGGGTGGGAGTGAGACAAGAGTCACTGTGCCTTGCGAGTAAAACGAATCCCATAGATGGGGAGAAAGCAAAGGTTATCCACGATTTTCAGGTGTTTGTTGACTGGTCCTTTGAACTTGCCCACTTCTACGGACCGTGAAGGAGAAGTTCATGCTAAACGTGAGTAAATTAGGGATGCAGGACTTGATTTGTTTTTCATTATTTAGATGGTAAGCTCCTCACACCCATGTTCCCCGGCAACTGTTGTGCATACACCTTGTCATGCCCGGACACACCTACTGCTTCTGATACTGGAGGCTGCACTTAGCCATCAGGACCAACAGCCATGGATAGTCTTCTCCTCCTCCTCCTCCTCCTCCTCCTCCAGGAATTCGTCCAACCCCCGTTTAAAGCCATCCAAATTGGTGGCCATCACGACATCTTGTGGAGGTGAGTTCCATAGTTTAACTATACGCTCTGTGAAGAAGTCCTTCCTTTGGTCTTTCCTGAACCTCATACCCGTCAGCTTCATGGGCTGACCCCGTTGGGTTCTAGTATGAAGAGAGAGGGAGAAAAATGTCTCCTTCTCAGCTTTCTCCCCTCACTCGCCTAGCAAATATACGGCCAAGCATCACGGCAGACCCTACTCCCCTACCCCCACCACACCAAATCTGGATGCGCCAGTGTTCAGGAAGTGACCTGGCCAGGCACACCGCTACCCAAACTTCAAGAAGAGGGCCTCATACTGACAACAACAGCCGTCCTCAGCAGTACCATATGGGAGCCCCAATTTAGCTCCATTAATGCTCTCAATTTGAAGACAGAGCACTAATTACACACCGGGTACTAAAAGGTACTAAAAGGTACCCTCGGTGCCCACGTTGGAGAGGCGCTGCAGCGGCCTTTAACAGCTGGTCAGGTTCGAGGCAGACCAGGTGTGGCTGGCTCTTGCCTCTCTCAGGGCGGAGAGGGGCCAGGATCCCAGGGCAAGGAAAGCACACGTCCCTGGGTGCCCCGGGGCAGGAACAGCCGAGAACGAACAGCAGCCGCCTTCACCTCTTGCTGCGGCGAAAGGGGCTGCGTTCTGTTTGGTATCTGCGGCGCGGCTTGAAATGCGGCAGAGAATTTGGGGCCCAATTCTGCTTCGGACAAACAATAGGGGGGAAAGATCTCTGGCAGGAACGAATGCCTACGTGTACGTGTGTGTGTGTGTGCACGCGCTCACCTCCTGCTTCATGTCACCGTGCAAGCGTACAAACGCCAAGGGCGAAGGAGGAAGCAGCAGCGACGGATCAGTTCCCTCGGCCTCTGGCTCCCCACCCAAGACTTTCCGGAAGAGGGCGTGGTGAAACTCCACCTGCTCGCAGCTGGAGAAGAAGACCACCATCTTGTTGCGTTTTCCAGACTGCAAGGATAAAGACACGGGTATGCACGTGATCTACAGCCAAGGTTGAGAAAATGCTGGCATTCCATGGGGGCAGCAGGTAGGGGGTGGTGGTGGGGAAATCCCACGGAATCTAGTACTTCATGGGGATGCCCATGGAGACACATGAGAAACGTCAAACGGTTCATCCGCTCGCCCAACCGTTTCTTTTGCCCAAAGAAAAGACAGATGAAAGGAAGACAGAGGGGAGACATGATAGCACCCTTCAAGGACTTGGGAGGTCTCAATCATCCCAGAGTGCAGGACGCGGAATAAGGGGCTCAAGTGACAGGAAGCCAGATTCCAGCTGGACATCAGGAAAAACGTCCTGATTGTTAGAGCAGTACGACAATGGAACCAATGACCTAGGGAGGCTGTGGGCTCTCCCACTAGAGGCCTTCAAGAGGCAGCTGGACAGCCATCGGTCCGGGATGCTTTAGGGTGGATTCCTGCATTGAGCAGGGGGTTGGACTCGAGGGCCTTAGAGGCCCCTTCCAACTCTATGATTCTATGAAAGGCCGCCCACTACCTGCAAGTGAGAAGAAGCAGAGCCTCACCTTGAATTTCCCAAGGATAAAAGCAGCCAGCGTCACCAGCCTCAGTTTGCTCGGCACCACCACGACATTCTGCTGGAGGTTTCCCGGCACGGCGAAGCCGTCCCCTTCCGCACTTGCGGGAGGAGTGCCGGCCACCACTTGAGCACAGGCGTCCGCCTCGGAAGCACTCGACCCCCAGGATTCTCCCGCCACAGAAACGCAGACTGGATCGTGCAAGCTGATGTCAGCCAATCGCGAGACTCCTGTTACAGGCAGCGGGGAAGAAACGACGACAAATCTCTACATTGTACCATCAGCTTTGCGAGCCAAAAGACACTCCCTTTCCAACACCCGCAAACAAACCCCTTCACGATTCTCTCGGGTGTTAGCCAAGCAAAAGAATGAGCATCTTCCGGTGGAGATCTGCCGCGACCCTAATGACCACCGCCCTCATCTATCTACCTAAATGAATGTCGTCCACACACCCTGCTTCGTGGCCTGAAAGATACTTCCATTATTTTATTTGCAAATATCACCAAAAGAAAGGGAAACGGGGGCAGGAAACAAAACGACAAGAACCAAAGAGCAACGGAAAAGAAAAACACAAAATCTGTCCGTCACCAACATTCACAACCCCACTAATAAAGAAAGAGGGGGATCCTGTTGTGGGTCTGCTGAACCCTGTCTGGGGGGGGTGGGGGGAAGGAGACACCCTGCAAATGAGGATCCGCCGGCTGGAGCCAGAGCCGCGTGGGATCTGCCGCTCCGGCTACTCCCCCAAGAAAAGATGGGCGCCGCTGCAGCGCTTTACCCTCTGTGAGCGTGGCCGACAAAAGAACGTTCTGCCGCGCCGCGCCGTCAGCGTTCACGGCGTTCAGCACTGCGGCCACAGCCTTCTCGAAACCCAGATCGAGGATCCTGAGGAATAGGACAGAGAGGGAGAAATCAGCCAGAGCGAGAATAATAAGACACACAACTCACCTCCTGGTATCTACCCGCCTCCCCCAGGGGCAGAACCACCACCCCCATCAACGGCGCTAGGACCGCTCACCTGTCGGCCTCGTCCAGGACCAACCACCGGACGCGGCGGAAATGGATGCATTTGGTGGAGTTGATGTGGTCCACCAGGCGCCCGGGCGTGGCAATCAGGACGTTTATTCCTTTGCGCAGCCTACGAACAAAACCAGAGAACCTTTGCAGGACGGGACCACGTCACGGGCTCATGTGGTCCCGCCACCTCCTCTCACCTCTGTATACTAGTTGCTGGGGAACATGGGCGGGAGGGTGCTGTTCCACCCACGTCCTGCTTGTAGGCTTCCGATTGAGGTAGCTAGATGGGCCACTGTAGGCAGAGAATGCCGGATTAAGAGGCGTTTGGTCTTTTGAGTGGCGCGGTGGCAGAGGCCAGCATGTGCTTCCTTTCAGCTCTGTAGTCCCAGGACAAGAGTAGTTTAAACAACCCCAGGATGTCGTGCCATGCAGACCGGGCCCCCAAAACTGCAGAAAGCATGAACTGTTTTGAAGATGGAGAGAGGGAAGGAGGCGCTCCTACCCGTGTGAGGTGGGGGCGGTGAAAGACCTCTTCTGAAACAGTGTCTGCAGGGGTGAGCAGACTTCAAACTTGTCACTAGAACCCCAAGGTCCCCCCTCCCCGCCCCCCCAAAATTGATGCCTGCTGCAAAAGACATACATTCCGATTGAAAGAATTCAGAGCCCAGGAATTTGTTTTCTGTACACCGCCCTGAGATCTTAATGATATAGGGCGGGATACAAATGTTTTAAAGAAATAAATACATTTTCAGGACCAGAACTGAATGGAGCTCATAGGCCTTCTCAGGGCTGACCCTACCGTGAGGCAGAGTGAAGCGATCACCCCAGGCGACAGATGCTAGGGGGCGGCAGCAAGGTGTTGGGAGGAGAGATCTGTGCCCCCCTAAGTTAGGTTGCGCCCTATAGGAGCAGGGGAGGATGTTGTCTCAGCACCCGTGTCGAAGACAGATCCACCTGCCAGTCAGTTGGCTTTTATACACAGCTTGGGAAGGGGGTGCTGTCATGTCCTTCACCTCAGGCGGCAAAATGTCTTGGGCAGGGCCTGGTCCTTCCACCCACAAATCCACTCCTGGTTACCCCAAGCTTTCCTCATTTCAGCGGCAGAGTTGGGGAGGGGGCCGCTGCTTTCTTGCTGCTAAGGTTAAATAACCAGGGGGAAGGGATCTTTGTCAATCTACTGCCAGTCCGCCGGAGATCTACCGGCGTGCCCAGATCTATCTTCTGCCCACCCGTGATATTTGGGCATCCTCAAAAAACAAAGAAAGTAGGCTTTTTCAGATGCAAATCCAATTAAAGAAGCATAAATCACTTGGAGCACTCGGGGGACCTCATAAATGCCTACTAAAATGTCTTTGGTAGGTTTAAGTTGTGACCGGGCCTCTTTGGAAGCCCCTCTTGCTTTGACCATATATTCAAATTGCCGAGCCGGACAGCAACACAGTCTAAATTGCCCTTTTCTGCTCTCCTGCACCCCCAGCAAAGACATAACACGTTTCTATTGCATTCCTAAACTATCTGCTGAGCGAATGCAGGCACTTGCAAGAGATCCAGGTGGGAACAGCAGATTTGGAGGGCTGGGATGGACCGAGGGGGGGGGGGCGCAAGCAGGAGGGAAGGATCCCTACAGATGGTAAGAAAGCTCATCAACATTTTAAAAAGCGGAGAGATGTGAACACACCTCCCGCTGGGCCGTCCGTCCCGTTTTCTGTAAGATTCACGGCAGGGGGTGCTCACAGCCTGATCCAGAGCCACAAGCCCCTTCTCCCCACTTAAAAAAGGCACCCCGGGAGAGAGTGACAGATGAAAGAGACGGAAGGGGAAGAGCATGGGCTCAAAAGACCGGGGGGGGGGGGGGGGGAGGAAAAGAAAGACCGAGTTGATGAAGCTGCCATCCTACCTGGCTTTCTCCGACTTCTTCTTTTCTCCTCCCATCAGCACGCCGGGCACAATCCAGGTAAATGGCTAAACAGAGCGGGAAAGGACGGCGGGGCGGAGAGGAAGGAAGTGAAACTTTGGAAAAGAGGAGCATGAGGTTTTAAACTGAGCTCTCAACATGGGCAACCCCGGAGTTTGACAATGCAACGGTGAGTAACGGCAAAGAAGTTACCTCCGGGGGTAAGGGGGAAAAAACGCAAAGAGCTTGGCAATTTTTCTCACCCACCAGCGTTGGGTGTGTTTGAGGATGTGCCCTTAGTTCGCGCAGGGTAACACAGAGGAAGGACAGGACAGGACCTCGCATGAACTGAGCACGCCCCCTAGGACAGGGGTCCCCGATGCGGTGGACGCCGCAAAGATCGCTACACCCTGCCTGCTTCAAACGCATTCTTTTCTAAAACGAATCATGAAAAACATTCGGAAACCAGGTTCTCCCTCCTGTTCCTGAACCTGCCATTGAACAGCTTCACATTGGTCCTTGACCCCTTTGGATGGAACATGACGCTATGGTTAGGCAACCTCCCGCCCTTCCGCAGGCCCTGCCAACTCTCCTCCGCCAGCCCCAGCCACTGGCCTGGAGGCTACTGGGGTCTTCGGGAGATGAATCCTGTTATCTCCAAGCACAGGTTGGAGATAACACGGAGACACCCTTGAAAGCAGCAACTGCACACTTTGCCCATCCACCGCCTATCCCTCCCAGGCAAAGGACCTGGCAGACCGTCCTTAAGACGCCACGTCCTTTCCCCACTCCACGGGCTCAAACAACATCCTTGTGCCGTTAAATCCCCCTCTCAGGACGGCAATTGGGGGCGGCGGCAGAGAGAAAAATGGAAAACTCCCACACCACCACCTCCTGCAGTCCCCAATCGATCCATACCTTTAACAGTTTCTGGACGGTTTCAAAACTCTGTAGGGCCAGCTGCAGAGAACAAGGAGTAAAACCAGGTTGAGAAACAGATGCACATAATGTGCAACAAAGCATCTTCAACATGAATGCTGGCTTGAAAATACTGGTTTTCTTGGCTCTGAGACTACCCAGTTGTGCATTTTTCACATCTGTCTCCAAACTGGTGGGGTCTCGAACCGGCGGACTCTGGAGTCCAGACATTTCTTTCACTGCACTTCCACGGAAGCTGGCAGGAAGAGGGAACCACTGGTCTGCGCTCTGTTGCACTGCAGCAGCGCCATCACCACCGGTGGCAGGGAGGGGGTACTGCCGCTACCGGCAAAGCGGCCATCAGATGACACGAAGAGCCAATCAGGTTCGGAGGAAAATCTTGCTCTGAGCCGCTCACGCACCCTATCCGTCCCCGCTGTGCCTCCCAGGCGCCACCAGCCCCAAAGACTCCCAGGCATTTTAATGGCATGTCACGGGGCACTTATGCCAGCCACCTACACAGGTCTAGTATTCTATTGAAACTGTTTTTAGCTGCCTAAATTGTTTTACATTTTGTGTATTTATATTTTTATGCTGTATTTTATTAACTTACAAACTGCTATAACCACCCAGAGAGCTTTGGCTATTGGATGGTATAGAAATAATAATAATAATAATAATAATAATAATAATAATACCACCACCACCACCAGATGGAGGTTACTTAGCTCTTGCGGGGGAGACGAAAAATGATCGTTCAAACACAACAGAAGTGCCTCACTCTGGAGCTAGGGCCTGGTGAATCCTATCCCACAATGCTTTGCCACTATTTCCAAGGCCTCAGTCATCCTAAATATTGCACAGAGTTGGCGGCAGGCCAGGTATTGCATCCAGGACCTTCCTGGCGCCGGACCACTGCCCATCCAGTGATCTGGTCCCTCAGTCAGAGTCACAAGGCTAACGGGGTGAGTAACGGAAACCCTAAAAGATGCAGCTACAAGGGCAGGGGAGAAATCTTCTTCAACGTGGCCAGGAGTGGGAAGAGTTAACCCCTCCCCTTCTCCCCCTTCCATATTTCTCAGCCAACCAGCACGGTTCTCTCTTTGCTCGAGCGGAGGGGAGGCTGCCACGCCCACCTGGACGCCCCAGCTACACGCAACCCACAGACTGCCCACATCACCGGCCGAGAAACCAGCATGGTTAGGAGCAAACTTAGCCAAAGACATCCGGCAGGTTCACTTACCTCTCTGGTTGGAACCAGCACCAAGGCGTATGGGCCGTCACTGCGCTGCAGAAGCAAGGAAGAGGAGAGGAGAATTGAGCGGCAAAGGAGAACAACGGATGGACGTTAAGGGAGACGGACTCTGGGCATCGTGGATCAATCCAGCAACCTGGCTGTTTCCTACAGCGGGGAAGATACACCCTATCTCTACGGGGCTTCCAGAAGGACTTGCTAGGAATGATGGGAAAAGATGGTAGAGGGGAAATTCTCGAGTAGCCCCCCCATCATTCTGAGATGAGGCAGGTTGTTGTGAACATTTACTAATATTTGAAAAGGACCTGGGGAAAAAGCAGGGTTCTGATTTAGACAAGGAGAGAGCGAAAGCTGTCTGCAACACACCGACCTGGATTTTGGGCTCTGTCCTTTGCAAGGATTGCACGAGAGGGATACCGTAGGCCAGCGTTTTGCCTGCAGGAGGCCAGTGGCCCCAGGAGATGGGGGGGAAGAGAGAATAAAAATGTGTTTAGCTTTTTATTAAAAAGTGGGAGAGGTTAGATTTCAACAGCCCAGCTCCATAAACGAAGGATACGGTACCCACCCACCCCAAAATACAGGCTCAGCAGCAGAGCTCTTGCGTTGCATGTCCCAGGTTCGATTCCTGGCTTCTCCAGGGAGGGCCGGAAAAACTCCTGCCTGAAACGCTGGAGCGCTGCTGTCAGTCAGTGTTGGCAATACTGGCCCGGACGGGTCAATGTTCTGGCTCTGTATAAGGCAGCTTGCAGTGTTCCTATGGGACTTTATCTGTACTATGGGTCTTTTTTTCTAAGCCACGGGGTATGCTCTGATCAAAACAAGCAAGCAAATGAATGGCCTTCTTTTTGGGCTGGGTCTCCCAGGTGTCCTGGGTACTTGAATTTGTCCTGAAATAATTGCAGACCCTTGGCTGCCTGTCATGTTCCCTTTAGGTCAAGAAACAGTAAGCAGAGACAAAATGAGTGATACACAACTATTTGTTAAAACTGGTCACTGTCATGGCTGCCAGTCACTGTCCACCAGATGTAATCAATCTGTTTTAGTCCAAAAATATCAGCCTCAGCCAACAGGGCCAATAGCCGGGGGTTATGGGAGGTGGAGTCCAACACCATCTGGAGGGCATCGCCTCGCCTGTCGCTGTAGGCAGGACTGCGCTAAACACACAGACTCTGTGTAAGGCAGCTCCAACGTTTAAGTTCCCAGCTTGAATGTACTAAAAGATATGGGCGGGCGGCTACAGAGGGGGAGGAGGAAGACGGAAGATAAGGACTCCTCATGATAAAACACCACTCTGGGCTGCACACCTGCACAGGAGATCTAGTTTCCTCGAGGTGCGAAAGGCAGCCATGCGGAGGACGCTTCCGCTTCACCCTGCAAAGCCCCCGGCGTGCCGAGCTGGCGACACCTGGAAATGAGAGCAGCTCACCTGAACCCGTCTGCGATCTCACCAGGGCGTCTCTGCCTTGCAACAGCGAGGGAATCGCCTGCTTCTGAACGCTTCGCGGCAGAGTCGAGGAGGAGGAGGAGGAGGCCAAAGAGAAAAGAAAACATTTAAGAAGATGAACACTCGCTTGGCTTGCCCATCCAACGACGTCAGGGCCTTTGTAGGCGAGGTGAAACGAAAGATTTAAATGCAGCATGCCGCAACCCGGCGCCCTCCGGCTCCGTTGGACTACAGCTCCCAACATCCAAAGCAGCATGCTGTTCTGCTGATTGGAGGTACTGGGAGTTGCAGTCGAAACACAGCAGGAAGGCACTAGGTAGAGGAAGGCTGTTTTAGCTTTTTATGGCTGCTGCATTTTATTTATGCTTTCAAAAACAAATCCTATGTCTTGTTTGGAGTCCCCACCCACCCGAGGTCGGAGACCGCTCTGACCTCAGAAGGGGAAGCGGGAGATCCACCCCCCTCCCCCTCATAGCTGGGATGGAAAGAAGAGACTGGAGAGGCCAGGATATGAACTGTCCTGAGCTTCTTCCAACCTCCTTCCCTCCTTCTCTGAAAAGCCTTCGCTAGATGGGTGAAAGAGCCCATCTAGCAAAAAATGCAGGGCGGGAGGTTGTGGAGGCAAAGATGGCCTCCGTCCTGCATAGGATGACCGTAAGCCTCCGGGTTCGAGAGCTTACAATCATTGAGGACACAATCAACAGGATTAATTTAGGTTGTTAGGATAATGGCCTAAGTCAACTAAAGAAAAGATGGGGGAATAAGGGCTTTAAATATATAAAGGCGAAAACCTACATCAAACAGAAATCCCATGTTCCATGCAGACATAGGGAAAGCCAAATAGGGTTTTAAACCAAAGGTCTCATTTCCCTCAGCTAATTATCTCACGCACAAGCACACAGACAAGAAAGCTTTTTACCTGGTCATGCTAGAGATTTTCAAGACGGAGTTTATTGTTGAAACCTGAAGGAAGCAAACAGTTGCTGCATCAAATGCTTGATTCTAGAATGGCTGGTAATGTTTTGAAGGCACGGTGGCAGCTAAGGCTGTACCGTGCCCCCAAAGTAAGCATAGACCAGAGAACTAGGAGAAGGCAAAATGGATTCAAATGAGTTTCAAGTTTATTTACAGCACAGATGGGGAAGAGGGGCTGATAAACAGTGAGGTTGGAATGAAATTAAACGCAGAAAGTCCTGACGGCAAGAATCACGTTAACAACAGCGGTCACTCACCAAGCAATTGTTGCTGATAACACACACAGACTGGCACTAGGTTAGCCAAATAACACACATTTATTTATTTATTTATTTCATTTCTCTACCGCCCAATAGCCGGAGCTCTCTGGGCAGCTTACAAAATTAAGACAACTCAAAGTATAAAACAACAGTATAAAAACCATAATATAAAATACAGTATAAAAGCAGAACCAAGATAAAAACAGCAAAGTTAAAATTAATTTATGGACTGTTAAAATGCTGAGAGAATAAGAAGGTCTTCACCTGGCGTCTAAAAGCATATAATGTAGGTGCCAAGCGAACCTCCTTAGGGAGCTCGTTCCACAGCCGGGGTGCCACAGCAGAGAAGGCCCTTCTCCTGGTAGCCCCCTGCCTCACTTCCTTCGGCAGGGGCTCGCGGAGAAGGACCCCTGAGGATGACCTTAGGGTCCGGGCAGGTACATATGGGAGGAGGCGTTCCTTCAGATAGACTGGCCCCAAGCCGTTTAGGGCTTTAAATGTTAATACCAGCACTTTGAATCGGGCCTGGACCTGGACTGGCGTGATTTGGTCTCGTCGGCCAGTGTGATAAGTGTGATAAATTATCCTTTATCCTGATTCAAACCTCGGGTGATAGAATTAAACTTATTGATGAATTCTAATTCAGCTGCTGATCCAGAGGCTTGAATCAGGATAAAAGATTTAAAAAATAAATAAACACAACACATGCGTTAATTAGCTTACACACTGATTGTATTATCAGCAAGATCTGAAAAGAATAAATGTGTTAATCTTTAAGGTACCACAAGACTCTCTTTAAGTTTTGCTCCAAAAAATAAGGTGGCTACCCTCTGGAAATACTTAGGATAAAAGAATTCTGTGCCCCATGAATTGGTTTTGAGTCCCACAAGTGAATGGAGCCCATGGACCTTCTGCACAAAATTTACTCCTGATGACCCTAAACCTCCTTCATTTCAGTGGTCTTAATTTAGGACAAGGGAGAGACATTTTGTAGCTGCTGTTGTTACATCACTGAGAGTCAGAAATCTTTGCCAATCTACTGCAAATCACCAAAAGATCTACCGGTCCATCCAGCTCTGTTCTCTGCCCACCTGTGCTGTACAGAGCACAAAAAAGCACTCACCAAATGAGGATGGAGGCCCAGTTGATCAAAGGAATCCGAGGTGAACACCTTCTCCTGCACTTGTTTCACTGATGTCCTATAAGAGGAATGAATAAATGAAATCAAACCAACTCATCTTTATTTTCTTAAAACCAAAGGTCACTACAAAATAGGAGAGAAGGCAAAGCAAAAACCAACCCACGATAAAGGATCAAATCAGATCATCTCCACCGGGAATAAATATGATCGTCCATCTAATTTTAAAAGCAACCATTGCAAATAATAAATCTTGACACGTCGCCTATTTGTTCCCATCAGCCTCTTTTAAAAAAGGAAACGTACACTCTCGTAAATACTGCTACGGGGTGATTTATGTAGCTGCTAAATTTCCCATGCCCCCGTTACAATCTTTGTTGAACACCGTGTCCTTAATCATTTTAGGAATGAGGTCTCAAACCCAGTACAAGGTAGGAAGGTCTGCTTCCAGCTTAGCAGAAAGGACAGTTCATTTGAGATCCACAAGTTCAATCGCAGCTTTTAAAGCTCAGCTAAAAACTTTTCTTTTTCCTAAAGCTTTTACAACTTGATGCTGTTTGGACTTTATACTGTTATACTGTCAGTTTTACCCTACCCTGCGCCTGTTTACCCTACCCAGTGCCTGTTTGCATTCTCTTCCCCTCCTTATTGCTCTACTATGATCTTAATAGAATGTAAGCCTATGCGGCAGGGTCTTGCTATTTACTGTTTTACGCTGTACAGCACCATGTACATAGATGGTGCTATATAAATAAATAATAATAATAATTCATTCCTCACACACCTTTGCCGATAAACACATCGGTAACAAAGGCTGCACGTCCTTTGGCAACACCCCTTTCCGTGCCTCGATTTCCCTCGGGGAACAAGACACGGGGCTCGCCATAATCAGTAATCGTCTTCATTTCTTTGCCATTTGTTTATAAAGGGAGGAGAAAAAAAGAGAGGAGACTGGAAAACAGGATTTTCAAAATGAACCGCTGAAGACCAGGAAGATTTGGGTAGAAACTCTTTGGCCAGCCTTCCCATAGCGAGCTCCAGATGTGTTGCAGTGAAACTCCTATACTTCCCAGCCATGCATTCCCTGACACATCTGGAGGTTTGGGAGGGCTGCTTTAAGGAAAGGCCACAGCTCAGTGGTAAAGCAAATACTTTGCATGCAAAAGTTTCCAGGTCCAATTCATGGCATCTCCGAACCCAACGCCCCTGCACTGTTGCTTTGGGGAATACCTTTTTCTGTGGCTGTGCCTAGGCTGAGCAATTTCCTTCTTTGCTCCCGTTATGATGGCCTTCCAACGCCCCGCAAAAGCCTAGCTGATAATTTTAGCTGTCCTGGTATAATAATGCTTGGTGAAAAACCATTTTACGTCCTGTGTGTGTTTTCTTTTTCTTTTCCTGTTGCTATTATAGCTCATCACTGATTAATCTTTTATTGTACTTCAAGGCACCGCTGCAAAATGTCTCCAACATTTATGGGAACGGCAGGATAAAAATAAAATACCTCTGAATGTCAGGGATGTCCGGATTGTTTTTGAAGAGACAGGAAGTCTTAACGAACGGTCTGCTGCCACCTGCATTGCAGTCTTTTGCGTCGGTCAGCGGCTTTTTCGGAGGAGACCTTGGCACTCCATCCCGCCTGATGCCACTTTTGGGTTCCTGTCGCTGTTTCTTGGTTTCGGGTGAAGCTGGCATCCGCTTTGGGGGTGTCCCTCCCTGTGCCCATTCTGATGTTCTCTTCGCAGGCTTAAGAAAAGAAAAGAAATGAAATGAAACAAGAAGGGAAGACGGAAAGAGGGATCAATTTAGTAATAAATGCAGAACAATGACCCCCCACACACAGACACATACACTTTCCTCCTGCACAACCAGGAGGAGATGCAAACTTTTGCTTAACTGCGCTTTGTCATGTCGCCCAGATCAACTAACTGGGGTTAACTGATCAAGGAAGAGATCTTGGGGTTGTGATGGACAGCCCGATGAAAATGTCGACCCAGCGGGCAGCTGCCATCAAAAAGGCAAATTCCACGTTGGGGATTACCAGGAAACGAATTGAAAATGAAACTGCCAATATCCTACTGCCCTTATACAAATCAGTGGCGCAAACAACACTTGGACTACCGTGTAATGTTTTGGTCACCGCACATCAGAAAGGATAAAGGTGGAAAGAAAAGCACAGCCAAAATTATCACGGGACTGGAGCCACGCCCCTGTGAAGGAAAGTTACCGTTGGCTTAGAGAAAAGGCGAAGGATGGGAGATATGATAGAAGGGCACAAAATTATGCAGAGAATGTAAGGAGACGTTTTTCTCCCTGTCTCATAATACTAGAACTGGGGTCATCCCATGAAGCGGATTGGTGGGTGATTCAAGACAAATCAAAGGAAGGACCTTCTCACACAGTGCAGAGTTAAACTAGGGAATTGGCCACCACAAGACATAATGCTGGCCACCAATTCGGATGGCTTTATTGGACAAATTCATGGAGGAGAAGACTATAAATGTCTAATAGTCCTGACGGCTCTATGCGCCATCCAGTATTTGAGGCAGTGCGCCTGTGTACACCAGGTGCTGGGGAACATGGGCAGGAGAATGGTGCTGCACTCATATCCAGCTTGCATGTCCCATGGGCAGCTGGTTGGCCGCTGTGTGAACAGAATACTGGAACAGATGGACTTTTGGTCTGACCCAGCAGGGCTCTTATGGGAGGAGGAATCACTTGTTACGGCCACATTTTGTGCTCCAACAAATTATTTATTTTATTTTATTTATGTATTTCATTTTATACTGCCCAATAGCCGAAGCTCTCTGGGCGGTTCACAAGATGCTTAACATTACATTAAGCAGGTTTTGGAGAGTTTACACTGATGATAATCCTAACGCAGTTGGATGGGTCTTCTCTACTCTCCAGGAACTGGGGTCCTCTAACTCTCAGGAAGTCTTCAAAGTGCTGTATGACTACAACATGGTCTCTGCAGAGGCCACCAGTGAGGGAGGAAGCAGCAGCCAGGCACCTCTCCACCGTGCCTGGGTCCAGCTCCAGCTGAGAGCCCCCCTCCCTCCTGCTACCAACTGTAACTGCTGAACTTTCCAACTAAGATTGTAGTGCCTGAATTTCCTTTCCTTTCCCCCCTCCTCCTCCTCCCTCCCAATCCCCTTTCCTTTTGTGTCATGTCTTTTAGATTGTAAGCCTGTGGGCAGGGACTGTCAAGAAATACTTTTGTAAGCCGCCGTGAGACTTTTTTTAGCTGAATGGCGGCATAAAAATCCTTAAATAAATAAATAAATAAACATGCCACTAGCTCAAACTCCCCAACCTGAGAAGATAGGGACTGTCTAGTGCTCTAATCTTATTGCCCAAAGTAGATTCTTCTATCTGCAATCCCAATAACTCAGTATTTCCCTACCCAGTTCCCTCCAGGTGAGGAGGACTGCAACTTCGTAGGATTTGGGGGATTTTAGTCCCACACCTAGCATACCTTTCTTTCCTTGGCAGGCTGAGACTTTGAAGGTCTCTTCCGTCCGGTGGGGTGCTGGAACCTTGGAGGCGGCTGTGAGTTCACATTGATGAACAGCCCTTCGTCTGTTTCCATGGCCGGCTGAATAAACTGCTTCTGCTCCAGGCGTCCCTGTATCAGCATCAAATTTAAACCAGCCTTTTAAGGAAAAGACGGCATCAACTACTCCCCATAGAAACCCCCCCAAGCCAGCAACTGCAAACCCAACAGCAGTTCCAGAAGCAGAGTTTGCAATTGACCCACGTGTGGCTGCTGCAGTGGAAGGACCCCAACTATAGGCGTCTAAGAAGATCCCTTTACCAAAAATAATAAAAGGGCAGAGATTGAAGTCGATCAAGGGTTGTTTCTCGCTTAAAGGGTCAAAGCAAATAAATTCCAATTACTAGTTTTTTTAAAAAAAAATTGAATTATACGTAAAATAATGGGATCCACCCCAAAACCAACCCTGGCCTGCAAAAGAGGCATCCATGACGTTAAACCAGACTTCCCCAACATGGTGCCCTCCAGATGTATTTGACTACAACACCCATCAGCCCTGCCCAGCAACGACAATGGTCAGGAATGGTGGGAGTTGTAGTCCAAAGACCTGGAGTTGAAAAGATGGAAATTTTGCATCTTTTAAAATCTATTTTAGAGTGTTTTATTCTGTTTTTATTTTATCTTGCACACCGCTCCGAAATTTTCAATGGGGAGCGGTATATTAATATTGCAAATGAATAATACAAATGAATAAACCTTATAGAATCATAGAATCATAGAATAGCAGAGTTGGAAGGGGCCTACAAGGCCATCTAGTCCAACCCCCTGCTCAATGCAGGAATCCACCCTAAAGCATCCCTTCCCCAGCCTGATGCCTTCCAGTTGTTTTGGACTACAATTCCCAGCATTCCTGACTCTTGGCCATGTTGGCTGGGGCTAATGGGAGTTGAAGTCCAAAAGATGTGGAGGGCACCTGGTCTGGGAAAGGCTGGATGAGACAAATTCATAGAGGAGGAAGAGGAGGACTCCTTAAGGGGTGCGACAGAGGAGAGCAGAACCTCCTTATTCAAAGGGGGTCTACCTATAATTATCAGGTGTTGTGGTGTGGAAAAACCAACAATATGGAATAAACCACACCGCCTTTACCTTTGTAACGCGCCCAGAGAGCTTCGGCTATGGGGCGGTACATAAATTTAATTAATAATCATAATTAATAATAATAATTGTGATCTTCCCCCCAGTTCCACTGGAAACAGAACTGTTAGACAAAGGACCACTGGAGAGGAACCATTTCTGCCTCTGAGTTTACCACGGCCTTTAAAACACACAAAACGCTTCCACACAAACCAAAGTTTAACCTGTTGGTTGTTTTCATAGAATCATAGAATAGCAGAGTTGGAAGGGGCCTACAAGGCCATCTAGTCCAACCCCCTGCTCAATGCAGGAATCCACCCTAAAGCATCCCTGACGGATGGTTGTCCAGCTGCCTCTTGAAGGCCTCTAGGGTGGGAGAGCCCACCACCTCCCTAGGTCACTGGTTCCATTGTCGTACTGCTCTAACAGTCAGGAAGTTTTTCCTGATGTCCAGCTGGAATCTGGCTTCCTTTAACTTGAGCCTGTTATTCCATGTCCTGCACTCTGGGAGGATCGAGAAGAGATCCTGGATTATTATTAATTATTATGGTTTAAATTTTTGTGAACCGCCCAGAGAGCTTCCGGCTATTGGGCGGTATAAAAATGTAATAAATAAATAAAGTCGTAAACAGTGTGGTGTAGTGGTTAGAGCGTTGGACTGGGACGACCTGAGTTCAAGTCCCCGCTCAGCCATGAAGCTCGCCTGGTGACTTGGGTCACTGCCTCTCAGCCTCATTGACCGACTTCGCAGGGTTGTTGTGAGGCTAAAATGGAAAGGAGGAAGAGGGCCATGTATTATTATTATTATTATTTATTTATATAGCACCATCAATGTACATGGTGCTGTACAGAGTAAAACAGTAAATAGCAAGACCCTGCCACATAGGGCTGCTTGCAAGAGGGGAAATGGTGGGGTATAAATGTAATAATATTTATTTATTTATTTATTTTATTACATTTTTATACCGCCCAATAGCCGAAGCTCTCTGGGCGGTTCACAAAAATTAAAACCATCATAAAACAACCATTAAACAAATAATAAAAGGCTTTGAGTCCCTGTTCGGGCCTAAAGCTCACTGGGTGACTTTCAGCCCGTCCCTGACTCTCACCTTCACCTATTATTATTATTATTATTATTTATTTATTTATATAACACCATCAATGTACATGGTGCTGTACAGATTACACAGTAAATAGCAAGACTATTTACTATTTACACCTACCTCACAGGGTTGTTGTGAGGATAAAAATGGGGAGGGAGAAGAGGATAAAAATGAGGATAAAAATGGGGAGGGAGAAGAGGACCATGTAAGCTGCACTGCAAGTTGAAAAAAAGTGGAATATAAATGTAATAATAAATAAATATAAAAATATAAAAAATATAAAAAATATAAAAATATAAAAAAGTGGAATATAAATGTAATAATAAATAAATATAAAAATATAAAAAATATAAAAAATATAAAAATATAAAAAAGTGGAATATAAATGTAATAATAAATAAATATAAAAATATAAAAAATATAAAAATATAAAAAAGTGGAATATAAATGTAATAATAAATATAAAAATATAAAAATATAAAAAATATAAAAAATATAAAAAAGTGGAATATAAATGTAATAATAAATAAATAAAATTGCTGTGTAAACATACCAGTGTGAACATAACGTATTTAAAAGCATCCTGGAGCGCCTCAGGTCAAGCTGGAACTCTGAGGTAAAACCTCCCCAAATTTATCTTTTTTTGGAGTTGGGCGTTGGGAGCTGCTTTTAGAGATTGGGTTCTTTTGTATGCGCTTCATGTGCGTTTGTGAACTGAAAGGTGGTAATAATAGTAATAAGAATAAGAATAATGTTAGGTATTCAGGCGGCTGATTAGCCACCTCTAACGGCCGTTGCGCGGGGGTCTTTCCTCGTGGCCGCGCGCGGCGCATGCGTGTGGAGGGGGGAGTTGTCGCGCGGAGGAGGAGGAGGAGGAGGAGGCAAGATGGCGGCGGCTGCGGAGGGGAGCCCAGCGGCCGGGTCGGCGACCACGGCGACCTCGTCGCTGCCGCCGCCGCCTGAGGGAGACGAGCCGGTGGCGGAAGAGGAAGACGAGGAGGACGCGGCGGCGGCGGGACCGAGCTCCGGTGGCGGCAGCAGCGCCGGTTTCCGCCTGACGGCGGTGCGTCGCGACCCGGCGGTGCGGCTGCAGCACGGCGTGAGCTGCCTGGAGCCGCTGGCGTGGTCCGAGGACCACCGCGTGTCGGTGAGCACGGCCCGCAGCATCGCCGTGCTCGAGCAGCTCAGCGACGTCCACGGCGGCGGCGGCGGCGGCGGCGCCGACCTCGTCATCCACCGCACGGCCGTGCCCGCCCCCGCCGCCGCTTGTCACCTCAAGGTGGGCGGAAGGAGGGGGCCCACCCGGCGGGGAGGAGAGGGGGGGCTCAAGAGGGGGAACCCCCCCAAAGCGATCGCACACACGCACCAGTGGGGGCTGGCGGCTCCGAGGTCAGTGGGGCGGCGGATCCACTCTGGGTTTCAGTCATTATTATTATTATTATTTATTTATCTAGCACCATCAATGTACATGGTGTTATTATTATTATTATTATTATTATTATTATTATTATTATTTATATAGCACCATCAGTGTACATGGTGCTGTACAGATTACACAGTAAATAGCAAGACCCTGCCGCATAGGCTTACATTCTAATAAAGTTGTAGTAAACAATAAGGAGGGAGAGAGAATGCAAACAGGCACAGGGAAGTGGAAACAGGCACCGGGTGGGGTGAAGCTAACAGTATAGAGTCAGAAGAAACTCAATATTTAAAAGCTGTAGGGAAAAGAAAAGTTTTTAACTGAGTTTTAAAAGCTGTGATTGAGTTGGTAGTTCTGAAGTGTTCTGGAAGAGCGTTCCAGGCGTAAGGGGCAGCAGAAGAAAAAGGACGAAGCCGAGTAAGGGAAGTGGAGGTCCTTGGGCAGGTGAGAAGCATGGCATCAGAGGAGCGGAGAGCACGAGCGGGGCAATAGTGTGAGATGAGAGAAGAGAGATAGGCAGGAGCTAGACCGTGAAAAGCTTTGAAGGTCAACAGGAGAAGTTTATATTCTGGAGTGGATTGGAAGCCAATGAAGAGATTTCAGAAGTGGAGTGACATGGTCAGAGCGGCGGGCCAAGAAGATGAACCAACAGCATCAGAACCAACAGCGACAATAAAGCCGCAGTCCAAGGTGCTGAACTCTGACACACACACACACACCCAAACCTAGTTTCAGCACATTGGACTGCTCCTTTGCCGCTGGTTCTCCCTGAAACCCAGAATGGTTTCGCTGCCCCACCGAAAGCGGAGCCACCAGCCTCCACTGACACCACCACCAGACACACGCAGCTGCGTATAAGGCAGACAGCCAGTATCTTGGACTACAACTCCTATCAGCCCCAGGTAGCAGGATTATGGGAATCGCGGTCCTGAACGTCTGGTCGGCGAAGGCTGGTATGGACTTACTGGGGAAGTGCCTGGTGAGGTTGTGGGCTCTCCCACACTAGAGGCCTTCAAGAGGCAGCTGGACAAGCATCTGTCAGGGATGCTTTAGGGTGGATTCCTGCATTGAGCAGGGGGTTGGACTTGATGGCCTTGTGGGCCCCTTCCAACTCTGCTATTCTATGATTCTATGATCCTAAGTGCAGCAAGCAAGGAGACCAGTTATTTCACACGCAGAAGCCATTCAGCTTTTGGATCAGATTACCGCACCACGACGTGGTGATGGCCACCAGTTTGGATGGATGGCTTTAAAAGGGGTTAGATTCATGGAGAAGGGTGTCAGTGGCTACTAGTCCTCATGGCTCCAGGTTACTTCCAGTATCAGAAGCAGTATGCCTAGGTACACCAATTGCTGGGGAACATGGGCAGGAGGGTGCTGTTGCACATGTGTCCTGCTTGTGGGCTTCCCATGGCCAGCATGGAATAACATTCCATGATTAAAACAAAGAGCAAAGCATGATTAACTTGTGGAACTCACTGCCACAATATGTTGGGATAGAGGGCAACCCAGCGCTCTAATGACTGGGAAGGGAGAACATAAGAACTCTGCTGGAGCAGGCCAGGGGTCTATCTCGCTATGAGTGCGAGAACACTTTCTTGGTCATGTTTCCAAGCAACTGGCACACATAGGCAAACCGCCTGTGATAATGGAGGTGCCATATCCCCATCACGACTAGTAGCCACTGATAGCCTTATTCTCCATGAATTTGTCGATTTTCCCTTTCTAAGCTATCCAAGTTGGTGACCATCATTATATCTGGCGGAAGTGAATTCCACAGTTTAATTATGTGCTGTGTGGGAAAAGTCCTCCCTTGTATCTGTTCTGAATCGCCCACCTATCAGCTTCATGGGGTGACCCCGTTAGGTTCTAATTTTATAAGAGAGGGAGGGCCCTTAATCAGGAGTGGTCAACTTGTAGTCCAAAACACCTGGAGGGCCACAATTTCCAGCATAGCCTATGGTGAAGGATCATGGGAATTATAGGCTAAAATGTCTGGACGGTTACAAGTTGCCCCCACGCCACAAGCCCCACCGTTGCCCTCCTCATCCAGGCCTCCCATAGACTTCTAAGACCACAGCTAAAGAGCCCATCGCAAAAGGTTGTGCTTGTGAGCCTCCCATGGACATCTGCGGGGAGGGGCACTGATGAGAGGAAGCTGAACTCCATGGGTTTTTGGTCCAATCCAGCTGACGTGCTCTTACACCGATGAAAGGATTTGGCCAGGTTATGGGTCATGCCAGTTAAGTAGAACTTCCATGTGTGGTGGCAGTCTGTTGTGCCTGACCTGGGAGCTTCTTGACTGGCTCCCTGTTGCACAGAGCATCCTGGCCAGGTGTGTGGCTCAGGGGAAGCACTCATCGGGTCTCACCAGGCAAGGCAGGAGTCACATCAGGACCTTGGATAGCGCTCTGCGGAAGGCACTGGCTGGAGCATTCTCCCTTAAGGAGCTGTTGTCCTGCCAAAGGGCTGCGGTCAACTGAGGCCTTAAGAAGGCTGCCAGAGCCTGGCGTTTCGGTGGCTCCACCCCGGCCGCATGTTGACGGTCGTTCTTAAAGGGCCGGTGTCTGTTTCTGCTGTCTCGTGTCCCTGCATAGGTAATGGACATGAAAAGCTTCAGGAGAGCCATTCTCAGATTCAGGCGATTGGAGAGCTACGTCCTCAGGTGGAATGGTATAGAAGGGGGTGCTCTGTGACCCATCTGAGTTCAAGTCCTTCTCGGAGTAACATGGAAGCTCAAACCAGGGGACGCGACGAACAGAATGCTGAATTACATGAACCTTGGTCTGGTCCAGAAAGACAATTGTTAGGATTCTGTGGTTAGCGTTTATATCATTTAATGCTTCAAAGGGTTCAAAACTGTAGTAAGGTCCTACTTCAATCATGCGCTTGCACCATTGTCTGTCAAAGTAGGCTGTTGCTCATGAAAGCTCATTTCCCTGTCTTTAAGGAAACCCCCATCCCCATTTTGAATGCACTAATAAAACGTATCATTCCCCCCCCCACCCCCCTAGGTTGGTTCCAAAAAAGAAGTTGCCGAATGTAAGGAAAAGTTTGCGAGTTCCAAGGATCCGATGGTGAGCCAGACGTTCATGCTCGACAGGGTGTTCAACCCTGAAGGGAAGTCGCTGCCCTCAATGCGGGGCTTCAAATACTCCAGCTGGTCCCCTCTGGGCTGCGACGCCAACGGCCGGTGCCTGCTAGCCGCCTTAACCATGGACAGCAGACTGACCATCCACACAAACCTTAATAGGCTTCAGTGGGTGCAGTTGGTGGACTTGACTGAGCTCTACGGAGAGCGTCTGTACGAAAACAACTACCGGCTTTGTAAAGGGGAGGCGTCCCGGGCAGATTTAGGCGACTTCTCCGAATTCCAGAGGAGGCACAGCATGCAGACCCCGGTCCGCATGGAGTGGTCTGGAATCTGCACCACCCAGCAAGTGAAGCATAACAACGAGTGTCGGGACGTGGGCAGCGTGCTGCTGGCCGTGATCTTTGAGAACGGAAACATCGCCGTCTGGCAGTTCCAGCTGCCTTTCGTGGGCAAGGAGTCGATCACGTCTTGCAACACCATCGAGTCAGGGATCGCTTCCCCCAGCGTCTTGTCGTGGTGGGAGTATGAGCACCACAACCGGAAGATGAGCGGACTCATTGTGGGGAGCGCTTTTGGGCCGGTTAAAATCCTCCCGGTCAACCTGAAAGCGGTCAAGGGCTATTTCACGCTGAGGCAGCCGGTGGTGTTGTGGCAGGAGGTGGACCAGCTGCCAGTACACAGTATCAAGAGCGTCCCCCTGTACCATCCCTACTTGAAATGTAGCTGCAGTTTAGTGGTGGCCGCAAGAGGATGCTACGTCTTCTGGTGTCTCCTCTTGATTTCCAAAGCGGGCTTGAACGTCCACAACTCACACGTGACCGGACTCCACTCCCTGCCCATTGTCTCCATGACTGCAGACAAGCAAAATGGCACCGTCTACACCTGTTCGATTGACGGGAAGGTAAGGCAGCTGATTCCCATCTTCACGGACGTTGCGTTAAAATTTGAGCACCAGCTGATCAAGTTGTCAGAAGTGTTTGGCTCTGTGAGGACTCACGGGATTGCGGTGAGCCCGTGCGGGGCGTACCTGGCCGTCATCACAACGGAGGGCATGACCAACGGGCTTCACCCCATCACCAAAAGCTACCAGGTGCAGTTTGTAACCCTCAAAACGTTTGAGGAGGCGGCAGCCCAGCTGCTGGAATCGTCAGTCCAAAACCTTTTCCGGCAGGTCGACCTCACGGACCTCGTCCGCTGGAAGATCTTGAAAGATAAGCACATCCCACGATTCCTACAGGAAGCCTTGGATAAAAAGATGGAGAGCTTCGGCTCCACTTATTTCTGGCGCTTCAAACTGTTCCTCTTGAGAATTTTGTATCAGTCGCTGCAAAAGGCTCCCTCCGAGGCCCTGTGGAGGCCCACGCATGAGGACATGAAGGTCTTGATCGCACATTCCCCCGGGGCAGGTGGCGCGGAAGAGCACCTGCAAGACGAGGGAACATCAAAACAGGGTGGCAAGCGGCGGCATCCGAGCAACGCAGGCAAAGGAGCGGAGATGGGCAGTCCGGCGGACGACTCCCTTGTCCACGCAGGCGACGTCGGAGGGCGGGAGCCGATGGAAGAAAGGCTCCTGGATCTCCAAGCCCAGATTGAAGCGTTGGAGATGCATTTGACGCGGGAGCACATGAAGCGAGTGTTGGGGGAAGTCTACCTGCACACATGGATTACGGAGAACACCAGCATCCCCACCAGGGGAGTCTGTGACTTCCTGATGTCTGACGAAAGCTACGACGACAGGACGGCCCGGGTAAGTGTATCGCGGTGTCAACACCACACAGGGTGGTGCTAAGACATGGGCCATGTTCGGACATGTAACGGTCAGCCAGATTTCCTGAGGATTCTGGCTTAGCGTTCGCGAGCAGAGTGCTAGTGCCCAGTAGGCCCCGTTTGGCTCCTCCCACCATTGGGAGTGGTAAAATAACTAGAAATTAACGAGGAAACCCGTTGCATCCACAACCAGACTCCTGGTTCGACACTCCCCTAGCAGGCCAGAGTCTGAAGCCACGAGTTGAAGTGGGTTTTCCATTCTTGGTTTGGTTGGGAGTTTTGGTGGTACTGGGAAGCTTTTGCTTGCTTGAGAGTTTAGCCCATTCTTCCCCAAACTGGCACCCTCCAGATGTGGACTCCAACTGCCCCAAGGGCCATGCTGGCTGGGAATTCCAGGAGTCTGACACATCTGGAGGGCACCAGGTTGGGGGAGGCTAATTTAGCAATTCCAGCCGGAAGGAGAAGCGAAGCTGCTCCTGAACGCTAAGCCAAAAATTCTTGGCAATTCCTGCTTATCGTTACATCTGAACGCAGCCAGAACATGTGCTGAAATGCAGTGTGAGGTCAGAAGCAAAAAATGTGGTTGTTAAGAAATGGGTCTGGAACAAACTGCCTCCCAACAGACTTGTATCAGGATGGTGGATGGTACTTTCCCTAGTATCACGATGGGGGAGCCTGAGAAAATAACACCTCTTGGCCTTAGGAGGGTGGTTTTCCACGGTGCCCTTTCTGAGTTTAAAAGGCTGCGGAAGGTCTTGCAGATAGCAATAACCTGGGAAGCAAAAACCTAACTGTTGGGAAGCAAAAACATCATTTTTCTTGAAAAGCCTCAAAAGTGCTTCACCGTAAAAACATTTTTTAAAAAAACGATGCACCCCTGCATAATTTTGTGTATTCTACTATGGCTGAATTTAGAAGTTATTTTCAGATAGCGCGATCTATGAACACGGCACTCTGTGGCCTATGAAAAGATGATATGATATCATGTCTCGATATGGTAGAGGTAAAGGTAATATATCAGTTAAAAAATTCAAAGTGAGCCCCAATTGAGGTTCAAGGTGGGTCTGTAGTTTGGGAAGGTCAAAGGCCACTGGATCTAGGTAATTGTTACAGGCCTCCGTACGCTGTCCCAGGCTTGCATTCTTGCTCCCGGGGTGGGTTTGGGGACACTGGGCAGGGTCCCATCAGAAGATGGATCTTGGGGTCCCCTGCATGCACGCACAGGAATTGCATGACACAACTAGAAGGCATCGAGGGATAGAAAAGTTGTTTCCCCTACACACATCAGTAAGTTGTAGGTTGAATTCCTAATAGTTTGTTCTGATTTTAAATTTTTGTGCATTTGTTTTTAATGTTCACTGTTTTTAACCTTTGTAAACCCCCCAGAGAGCTTCGGCTATGGGGCGGTATATAAATGAAATAAATAAATAAATAAATAAATAAATAAATAAATAAATAAATAAATAAATAAATAAATAAATAAGAGGATCAGCGTAACTGCTGTAATTGTCTCCTGTAAAATATTTTTAAGAGTCAAAACAACACCACTTTTTAGGGTTGACAAGTGAGGCGTTGCTGGGGCCCTGCTGATTCTTCCCCTCCTCTGGTCGAAATGTTCAGCTGTAAACTCCTTGGGGCAGGGCCCTGCCTTTGTTTACGTTCCTCTCTAAAGCCCTGCATCCACCGAAGGTTCACTATAAATAACAAGAGTGCCGTTCTGTGGTTGTCAAAACCTGGTGTGTGTTTTGCTGCAGCTTCCTAAGTAGCTAAGATTTGAGACGCCGCTGACGTTAGGAAAGAGCGTTCAAAAATATTTTAGCATGTTCTCTGAGTGGTAACACGCGCTTTGAGGCAAAGCTTCCCTCTTTCAGTTTTCCTTCAACCATCGGCTCTCTATTCTTCTGAGATGCATGGGGGCTAGGGCAATTAAGTTCTTCAGACTACCTGAGAGCGGCTTGCGGAGAAGTCATTCACTCTGCGCTTTGCACGCCTGAGATGCCTGCGTTGCTTTTTTCATTCCATTGTATTCCGTTCTAAAGCAGGGTTTGGGCTTTTGCATCTTGTGTTCTTCAGAAAGCCCTGCTCGCACTCCTGTGAGATTCCTCCACCTTTCAGCAGGCAGCTGTCTCTGCCTATAAGGGCTGCTTGTGTGTGTGTGTGTTCCCAGGTGCTGATTGGGCATATCTTAAAGAAAATGAACAAACAGACATTCCCGGAGCACTGCAGCTTGTGCAAAGAGATCCTGCCGTTCACAGATCGCAAGCAGGCAGTCTGCTCCAACGGACACATTTGGCTCAGGTAAGCCTGGCTTCCGCCAGCTGCTCTCTGGAGGTGTGGATCCCTTCTTTCTGGCTTAGTCGCTCGAAGAGGGGGTTTGAGCAGCCATTGTGCAATACGTCTCTGTTCAGCGGGGAAAGGACAGGAGTAGAAATGTCTTGTCTCCGCTTTCGCAAGGAAGACAGCAAACAGGCAAGGTGCCTCCCTGCTTTTCAAATGCTGGAGGAGAGCGGCTTGCAGGTAGACAGGTTGAAATCCTTCTAAATGGTGTTTTTTAGGCATGGGCTGCTGCGTGCCTGGGTGCCTAGCTCGCCCCTTGTCCGTTCTTCGCCCTTTCTCTTTTGCCTGACGTTCACAACAGACTTCAAAATGCAGCATATCTGTTTGGAAGGATGAAGAGTTCCTGGGAGAGAAGTAGGCATTCAGCACCCATACGGTGTTATCCGCATCAGATTTACCAGCCTGTGCTGTCAGGCGTCTACACATCCTGGGCTGTTTTGAAATTATGCTGGAATTTAATTGTTTTTAGCATTGTTCTTATAATTTAGTATGTGTAAACAGTGTGCATTTATTTCGTAAGCTGACTCGGGGGCCAAAGTTGGGCTGAAAGGCAGAGTATACATCCAATAAATAAGACTAAATTAAATAGTTAAAGGAAAAATCCTGGCATAAAACAGCAAGTCTTGTTGCCGGGCGTTTCAGCTCAACATTTTCGGAACGTACTGCTTGCCCGTGTTTAAGTGAAACTCTCCTTGGAGAATTGTTTGCTTGTCAGAATTGTTTGAAAACAGAGTTTGATCCTAATAAGCAAAAGCTTATGCCACAATGAACTTGTTAGCCGTTAAGGAGCTGCAAGACTCTTGGTCACACTGACCATTTCATGTTTGCCTCATGGACAGTGATGTGAGATCGCCGTAAAATTAATTTCCCAGTACTGGAAGAACGGATTTGGACCTGATTTAGCATGTTTATTGGGTTTACCGTATTTCTTCGATTGTAAGACATCATCAGTTGTAAGACGCACACTAATTTCAGTACCACTAACAGAAAAAAAAAAACCTAAGACACACCCCGTTTTTAGAGATGTTTATATGGGGGGGAAAGTGCATCTTAGAATTGAAGAAATACGATATTTTTACTACAGAAAACTAAACACATAACCCATCTTAATTTCGTCTGCTGTAGGAATAACTGTGTTTTATTTCCAATAGCCCAAAGTATTTTAACGGTAGTATTTGATTAAGGGGGGCGGAATCATTAAAGCGCCCATCGTGTGGTTTTAAATATTATCTTCAAACTAACTCAGAGCTTTGCTTAGAAATTATTTTTATTGGAATACTTGTAGATATTGTAAGACATGACAATCTAATTGCACGCACGTCCCTTACATGGTTGAAACCAGCCGTTCCCAACCGGCTGTCTTCCAGATGCGCAGAGCTGCAACTCCCAGAATTCCCCGCCAGCAATTGCTGGCGGGGAATTCTGGGAGTTGCAGCTCAGCGCATCTGGAAGACAGCCGGTTGGGAACGGCTGGTTTAAATTGTAAGAGGTGTCGGAAACGAAGGCGTTGATGCCTCTTGATCTGCTAACTTAAGCAGACTTGCAACGCAATCTTATTCATGTCTATTTCAAAGTCAGTCCCAATTGAGGGTACAGGATTGCAGCCCTAGAGAGCTGCACCTTGGGTATATAGATATATCCTCGGTCAAATCCCTCACATTATGTCTAGGGTTGGGGGGAGTTGTCCGCTAGGTCACCCCTGGCCTTCAAGCACTCAGTAGGAGGAGAGAACATGCCTTGCCTTCATGGAGCCCAAAGCCTTCCCAACCTGGCGGCTCTTCAGATGTGTTGGGCTACAACTCCCATCATCCACAGGCGCATGGCAAACGGCTGATATAGCCTGTTCTTTTCCTCCTCCGCTGTGTGTGTGTGTGCGGAGGCTGGGATTGCAGACACACAGAGGCTGTGGAAGAGAGGGAGCAGGTTCTCACCACCCCCTTCCATGGATTGCTAGTGCGACATAGTGGCTAAAGTGTTGGACTGGGATCCGGGTTCGAGTCCCCACTCGGCCATGGAAACCCACTGGGTGACTTTGGGCCAGTCACAGGCTCTCAGCCCAACCTACCTCACAGGGTTGTTGTGGTGAGGATAAAACGGGAAGGAGGAGGATTATGTACACCACCTTGGGTTCCTTGGAGGAAGAAAGGCGGGATATAAGTGCAATTTCTGTAAACCGCCCAGAGAGCCCTGGCTATGGGAGCGGTATATAAGTGTAATAAATAAATAAATAAATAAATATAAATGCAAAAATAAATAAATAAACTTGTGTGAATGCAGAACATGAGAAGAGGGCTGCAGCTGCCTGAAAAATACTTTGTAACTACAACTTTGTAATTGTTGGCTGCAGCTGTATCCATTTGACATATTACTAATTAATTTTATGAAACAAAGCATTTGTTCTATGGTGTCCCCCACCCCACCCTTATGCGCACGCACGCACACACATAGCACTACTCTGACCTTTTGGAACTATGATTTGCACAACGTGTTTGCGAGACGACGAGGGGCAGGCATCTTCTAAGTTATAGAATCGCTGGAATAGGAAACTTCAGCTGCTGTTTTGGGGCCCTTAGTCCACCGACCTTCGATAGGGGCTGAGGAAACGTTTCCTTCTGTCAAGGTAATCTGTTGGAAGCCACATGCCAGGGCTGGACTGGGCTGAAGCAACGAGGCTCCCTTTCCTCGGTTCCTCTCTCCGCCTCACTCCCCTTCAGGCTGGTGGGAGAGGGACAGGTCACTCTCGCCTGAGGACTCTGAACCGATTGTTTGCAGAGGGCATTTGGAGTTAGGCCGAGGGCAGAGGGTCACCTGCAGCTCTACTTATTTCTGTTTAGAGAGGGTTCGAGCTAGACGAACTTAGTGGGAATTAAGTCCCATTGAAATCAATGGGACAAGTTCGTCATGACCTCCGTTAAGCCCCATTAATTTCAATGGGATCCAAGCTCAACTAACTTAGTCCGGATGTGGCTCAGCGTTTCCTTTCTTGTTAAGGATGGCCTGTGTGATATTTTGAGACGCATCTGAGCATTATGAGTCCCTGAGCTTTCCCATAATTCTGCTCCACCTCCCGCAGGTGCTTTCTAACTTACCAATCCTGCCAGAGTTTGGTGTACAGAAGATGTCTGCTTCGCGACAGCATCGCCCGACATCCGACCCCCGAAGGTGAGCTCTTTCCTTTTGCTGCTGTGTGACGATATTCATTCGCTTCAAGCAGCTATCGCCTCATTCCCCCTCTAGCCTTGTTTCTACACAACCCAGATATCCATGGGATCGATGGATCCTGACTTTTTCAAATAGCTGTGACCACGTGTTTCATTCCTTATATTTCAAAGACAGCTTGAGGTCTTGCCCAAGAAGCTACGCTCATTGGAACTGGGCGTGGTCCTCTTATTCTCTAGTCTTCAAGAGACAAAAGGCACAAAATAATGTTTGATCGTGTCATGTCTAACGCTACTGCCCCTGTTTTGGGAGAAGGTGTTTCAGGTAATCAGTCAGAATCAGATTCAGAACTAGAAGACGCAGCGCCAGACACCAGCCAGCCTGAACCAGTGGGGGAGGAAGCTCTCACGGGCGATTCCACAGGTGGGAGTAAGCCCTCTCCAGCGCTTATCTCCTCAAGGCCAAATCCTACACACTCAGCGGGAAGTGAGACTTCTTCCGGAGGTGAGCGTCCTGACAAGCTAGCTGATACTAGGGTCCGCCGGAAGCTCAAACGCACGGCGCGAAAAGAAGGCATGAGGAAGTCGGAGAGATTACGCCAGAACCTACCACCGCACCAGACATTCTGAAGTTACTGGGCATTTTGAGAAGTAGCTTTTTCTTCTTCTTGAACGGACAATTGTCTTGCTTCGTTTGCATAGTTTTGCCTAGAGGGGCGTTTCCAAGAGGTTATTTTGTTAGTTTTTTTGGGGGGGGGGGGGTTGCAAATAATCACACCACAAAAGGGCATTTGGAGAGCAATAGAGCGCAGAGTTGTTGTGCTTCACGGAGGTCTTTGAAACAGGGCTTGGAACTGGCGTTTCCGCCCTTCTTTTCTTGTTTCCTCCTTTTGTCCTTCAACCACTTTCTTTTCTTATTTTCAGATCCAGAGTGGATCAAGAGGTTATTGCAAGGACCTTGTACCTTCTGCGACTCTCCTGTTTTCTAGAGGAACGGGCTCGAGGCGGAGAGCTTGAAGTCCCTTCCTCCGGCACACAAAGCCCCTCCAGGGCTGGGAAGCGGCCAAAGGCGCAGGTGTGTAATTATTCAGAGGGGAGACTTTAAACAGAGTTTCGTGAGCTGGAGACGCTCAGTGGTCCAGAGTCCATTTCAAACATGAGAGGCAGCAAGGTCTACTCTTCAGAAAGCACGGACACTTTGGAAACTGTGCCGGCCCCGATTCCGGGGGAAAAAACATGGGCACGCGGCTCGTTTCTTTTCAGCAAGCGGAGTCTGGATTCGGAGTCGTGCACCGTTGAGCCCCTTCCAACCGGCGACACGTGATGCTTCCCTTGCAGTGAGGACAAGAGCCCAAAGTCGGTGGATCAGCAGGAGATCAGCCTGTGGTACTGCCCTCAGTTAACTTCTAACAAACGCCGGCCCTGCTGTACCAGAGACGATTAAATTATTAGAAATAATGTGTTTCAACATGTTTTAAGACGTCTTGCATGCCAGTTGTAGTCAGTGCAGAAAAAAAGGACCGTTTTGCTCCTGCAGAGGTTAAGCGGAACAGTTCCGTGAAACCTCAGGCAGCTGAAAACCCTCTGGGGCAAAAGTGGGATGCTAGAAGTTTTGAAAAGCTCATTCAGGTACGCTAGCAACGAGGCGTAGTATGCAGAGACCCTGTTCTAAGATATTGAGGATCAGTATTTTTAAATCCAGTTTCCCCAGTTCTTACCAGTGATCCTTTTCTCTCGCCTAGCCTTAACCACACGATCACTTCAAATTTATGCCAGTATTCCTGTTCTCCCAGTCTTTTTAGCAAGAATTGTGCTTGTGCCCTTCCGGGGATTTTCCTCTTCCTCCGGTTACATTGCCAGGGGTAGGTAGAGAAATTCTTGGTGGTGGTTGGGTTGGGCAGCAAATGCACTTGAAAATTCATCCAGGCCAAAGTCTCGCTATTCCTGCCAGATTTCTGGGGCACTTCACTCTGCTTAATATAAGGGAGACGTGCAGCGCTGAGAATTAACGGTGGCAAAATGCATTCCTGCTTTCTGATCAGCTGCCTTGGATTCAGCGTGAGGCATAGTTTGAAGAAGGTAGACGTTGGAGTCTCCAACGTGGTGCCCATAGGAACCAACCACTTGGTGCCTGCTGAGTTCCCTGCCCCTCCTGACCTTTATTTTATTTCTTGAGATTGTTTTTAATTGGGGAATGTTTTAACTGGGAGGCTGGCATATGGCAATGCGAAGGGCTGCCCTCCAGCACCGTCTGTTTTGGATCTCTGCCCTGTACGTGGCTTTCCTTGTAGTCTCACCAGTTTGCCTTCTGGGAAACGAGTGTTTCTCGTGACGGGCCATGCCCACCCCGGCAGCCATTTTGTGAACCGGCGAACCCCATCTCTATGGCAGCCATTTTGCAAGGGCGCCCATGACCCCTCACAATTCCAAATGTTCCCACCGACCGAAAAGTGGGTGAGGATGAGGGTCTAAGTGTGTGTGAGAGATCCTGGGTTTATTTTCTGGTTATGCCCAAGCAGCTAGGGGCAAGAAGGCCGTGCCCTCCCCTGTTTTTAAACTCAAACTTGACGGCAATCTCCAGTTCTAACACACTTCCAATCGCAAAGGCTGGGAAAGGACAGCGGCCGCGGTGTTTTGAGAGCTGCCATGAGTCCAGATGCTCAGCCTTGGGGCTAGGCAGGTCAGTGGCCTAACGCAGCTTCGCCCAACTCAGCCCCTCCAGATGTGCTGGACTACAGCCCCCAGCATCCCCCAGCCAGCATGTAGCCCCACACATCCGGAGGGCCCCGGATGAGGGAAAGCTAGCCTAGGCTAGCCTAAGCTATCCGCTTGTCTCCCAGGCTGGAAATGGGGTGTCCCCGCGGCAGGAGCTAGCGCTGTTTTCCCCAGTCGTCCCTCTTCCCCCAAGCTGTGCTTGTTGTCGGAGGACCTAATAGTCCGCATTAGAGAGTAATGCGTACTGGGTTAATTGGATTAAAACAGTGTAAAAGGCTAATTAAATATTGAACAATGTGTTCTCGCCGCGCGGTAAGACGAGCAAGAGCGAGGAGCCGACGGAACTGAGCCCTCGTCCATCAGCGCCGCGAAAGAAATCCAAACTGCCACAATAGATTGGGGGGGGCAGGGGTCACACCAGGGCCAAGCACAGCACCCATTCAGCTCCAAGGCGGGACTTACGTTCCTCCGTTTAGAATCCAAAAGAATCTCGGCTTCCGGCTTCCCCCCCCCCCCCCTTCCAAAAATGAACATCTAGCACAAGGTTGGGGAACCTTCCTTTCTGTCGGAGCCACGTCGGAAAAGTGGACGAAGCCAAAAGTCGTCCGGGTGACCTTTTCTCTCTGTCTTTTTGCCACCATCTTGGAGGAGAAGGCTATCCATGGCTACTAGCCCTGATGGTTATGTCCTACCTCTAGTATCGGAGGCAGTAAGCTTGTGTGCACCAGTTGCTGGGGAACATGGGTGGGAGGGTGCTGTTGCACCATGTCCTGCTTTGTTGGTCCCTGGTCGACGGCTGGTTGGCCACTGTGTGAACACAGTGCTGGGCTAGATGGACCCTTGGTCTGATCCAGCATCAGGGCTCTTCTGATGTTCTTAATCCAGAAGTAACCTGCAAAGGGTGCTTCAGTCTAGGAGTCTTTTAAACAATTCATCCTGTAATTCTCTGGGAATGAACTTTGCGTTTTCTTTCCAACTGAAAAACTTAGGCCCCCCTTGAATTAAAATCAATGTGGCTTCGCTCCCAGTACAGGCTTCTAAATTTGGTATTGTTAGAGCAGTAACTTTGGGCCAGCTTTAATGAAGAGCCTGCCCAGCTTGAATGTCTAGACAAAGCCAGCCTTCTCTAAGAAGCAGCAGAATTTCTGGCATGATATAGAGCAGTTATTTCTGAAAGGCGTCAAGGAGTTCATAGACCAGCAGAGCCTCATGGGAGTGTTCCTTTTGTGCAACACACAGCCTAATTATGTTTTGCGAAGCAGCAGACTTTTACACTGTATTCAGCCTCAAAAACGATCGAATTCCCAAAAGCTGCGTAACAGTTTCCTTTCTAAGAGGACGTGAAGAGAAACGTGCTCTTTTTCTGTGAGGCGGTATCCAACGGGCAGTATCCAACTGGGTCGTTCCGCTCGCACAGTGTCACACGTTCCAGACGACGCGCGAGAGGAGAATCCCAACAGAAGCTAGCCCTTGCACAACCGTTTGTGCAAACGGCTGTGCAACCCGTGGCGCGGGCGTAACGTGCAAACGCTTGTGCAACGGAAAGATTGGGTGGCGCTCCACCGCCCCTGTTTGAGTTGCGGAAACGACATCATTGAATACTGCCCAATGCCTGTCATTTTGATGGATGTTTCAGATTGGAAACAGGGCTGGCGTGTTAGAAGGATGCTGGCAAGCCATAGTGCGTCTCTGTGGATGGACACATTTTTTTCCCCTCCTGTGGGATTTTCAGTGAGAGACAGGTCTTCCAAGACTGGAGGGCAGGGCTTCCCTCAACGCAAGTTTATCCAAATGCAGTGTCTTGCTCCCCCCCACCCCGGGAGTGAATGACACATTATACCATGGGAGAGAAGCAAAGAGCGACACTGAGAGCAGAATCTAACCCGAGCCCCCGGTGACCCTACTAACCCTGTTAATTTAAATTAGGGTGTGACAGAACCTTAGGAACTGGTGTTTTTTTAAAGCTATATTTGGCAATCTGATTCAGCATCCCTTGTGTACAAAGAAATTAGCTCGTCCTGTTTGCGCCTATAAGATGAGGGTTTCTTGGAAGGGGAGGTCATGGGTGCTCTGCCATGCGCTATGTGTGGGATAGTGCATAAGGTGACGCAGCAAGATGGAGCCAGAAGGAAAACGTAAGTTTGTTGTCATGCTGCAAGTATGGGGCCGGATTCAGCATCTGCCTTTTGCGAGAGGAAGGGACCTTCCTTGAGAGTAAGGACTCACCGAAGGACCCTCCACCTGATTTGGGGGGATCCCACACGCACCATAGTTACCCCGTTCAGCAGGGTGTCCTGACTGTAGCATTTTCAGGGGGGTGGAGCAGCTGCCGTGGGAAAGAGGGAATAGGGAAATCCTCTTCAGCCTATGTAGTTGATCCAGGGTCAATCTGGATTCAATCCAATGGGTGTGGAGTCAGGCTGCTCACAACAGTTCTTGAGATGCCGTTCCCGTATTGCTGTCATACGACCTAAAAACATTGAAGCCCAAACGAAGAAGCAAAAGGTGGGTCGAAGCCTTGTTTTGAATTATCCTTCCATTTTGAAAAGTTGACTTTCTTTTCCGCCCTGTTTTATAAAATAAATAAAAGGGCATGGCAAGAGACTTTACATACCAAAACATCAATCCCAGGGAGAAAAGTCCTGCCAGTTCAGCATAAAGCTAAACGCGTGCACTTATGTCCGTTACTGATCGCGAAGTTTGACTAACTGGAGTTATGTTCTCCTGTATAAAACACGACGACGCAATAAGGGAGTATGATCAAGGTGTCATTCCTTAATCTAGTTTGGCCTTTTGTTGTCTTGTTTAAAAACAAAACAAAATCGTTGCATTGCAGGTAAGGAATGTTAAAACTAGCTGGCTCTTATGTTACCGATTTGACTGAACCGAGGGAGGCAGCGTTCACAAAATGTTCTGGTTCCCGGTATTTTCCAATCATCTTTGGGATGGCACATTACTGTGAATATTAATTCTGTATATATGGTTGACTTCTTTTGTAAACGTGAAACATTATCTGGAGAATGTGTTTTGTATACTGAAACAGTAGCACTGTTACATGAACCCCTTTCTAAATAAAGAAATACGCAAGGTGTGCATTGGTGTTAACATGCATTTTGACAAAGTGGGAGAGGATTGTCAAGTGCCAGGTTCTTGGGTGATGTAGCAAAACACTGACTTCTGTTCAGCCACCAGCCCAATGGAGAAAACACCTGTCGTGTCTCTCAGTTGCTCGTGCTTTCAATGGGAGGAGAAAGGAGGCAACTTGTTAAGCAATCCACAAAGTTTTATTTCAAGCAACAAACGTCTCTTTAACTTGTATAGAGGCCACCACTGTGAAACGACTCCTTAGGCAAAACTATGCAAACTAAGCAAGACAACTGTCCGTTCAAAAGAAAAGAAATAGTGCCTCAAATGTCTATAACTTCAAAGCGGCTGGTGCGGTGGTAGTTTCTGGCATAATCTCTCCGACTTTCTCACGGCCTCTGCCCGCGCTGAGCGTTTTAGCTTCCAGCGGACCCTAGCATTCGTTAGCGCTTCGGAATGCTCGCCCCCGGAAGCTCTCTCCCTTTCCACTGAGCTTGTAGGATTTGGCCTTGAAGAGATAAGCCCTGGAGGGGGGTGACTGCCAGCTGAGGCCTCTCCTGTGAGAGCTTCATCCCCCACTGGCACTGGCTGGGTAGTGTCTGACACTGCATCTTCTAGTTCTGAATCTGATTCTGATTGATTACCTGAAACACCTTCTCCCGACACAGGGGCATTAGTGTTAGACATGACAACACCCAGCGTGAATATGCATGACTCATCGGCCGTCGTCTCCATGCGGAAGCCAGGTAGGGAGAGTTAAGAGAATTCCGACGGGCCCCCGGCCACCATTCTCTCTCGCTTCTGTGCGTTTTTCTCTCCTTTCGGTTGCCGGAATGGCAGCCCGTCTTGCTTTTCAACATGCAAAGGTTCCCGCAGAGGACTTCGACGCCCATCTTTAAGGGCAAGTGGAAGGACTGCCAGCAGGTGTTCTAAGAAGGCCAACCAACAATACGCGCTTCAAGTGGAAACCAGCACTTTGGTTGTGCTCCGCTGCAACGTTAAGAACCGAAGGAAATAGTCGTGACTAATTAGTTGGCACAAGACTCCCTACCCATCAGTTTCCATTGAGGGTGGGCTCTTCCATCCCACCCACCCCCGTGGGTATGCCCGATTCTCCTCCCTGTTAAGCACATCTGGCTGGAGCGTCCACGATGCTCAAATTTTGAAGCAGGCCTTTCTGCACTGCTCTGAACTTAGCCTCAATTCCGGGTGATGCCGTTGCTCTACAAAAACCCCTCCTGGTTCCTGCACTCTGTTGGCTGGCTGTTCCCTTTTTAAGGCTGTTCTGAACAACCGGGAGCCAGTCTCAAATGAAAGAACACCCCTGCAGTTTCGACACGACCAGTGAATACCGTAATAGCACTTCGCAGCCGTCGTGCCGTAAACTCCGCCAGACCTGCCTATCTCTCTTCTTCAAGCAGCTAGTTGTCCCTGGTCGTCCTCTTCTGAACCCTTAGGGACAGCAAGCCTCTAAAGACGAAATTGATGGGAGAAAGGCAGCCAGCAGGTCCTGCTTCCCTGTGGGCTTGGCTTGCTATCCATTCCAGCTTTTCCTACTTAGCTTTGAAGAGTACATCATCATTTTAAGCATTCCTTATCATAAATGCAACGTGGCCAAGCCAGCTGTCTCCTGCACCCCTCAGCTTGGATAGATTCCTGCCTAACGGATAGATGTCTCCTACTTCAAGAACAGCTTGAGATCAAATATGGTCCTGGAAGTCAAGAGCTGCTTGTAAAGAGCTTGCAGAGCAGTTGAAGATTCATGGTCCGTGTATGTTTCCCCCGAACACACGCAAACGCTTCTATTACGCCCTTGTACATCTTCAGAAGGGCTACACGTGCCAGTATGGTGTACACAAGCTGGAGGATATGGAAGTTGTCCAATACATTGCGGTGTAGTCGACAGAGTGCCTGACAATGACTGAGGAAACCCGGGTTCAACTCCACACTCAACCGTGAAGCTCATTAGGTGAGCTTTCAGTGTCTCCTGGCATGGCACGTCCCTTCCAGTTCCGCATCCGGGAGGAAAAAGTAATGGCAGCGTCAGAACTTGGGAAACACCACTCTCGGGAACGCGACGAGGAAGAATCGCACAGGAGGGCTGATCAAAGAGCCATGCAAATGTCCCTCCAGTTGTGGTGCCTTCTTGTGTCCCTAACCGGCCGGCTTGTTATCCTAGCGATCTCCTGGCCTGTTGTTTATTTGTCCGAATCAGATGCTAATCAAATCCAGCCCGGGTCCCAAATTGGTTTTGCAGCATCGTCTTCCAATTATAAAAGCCTAATTCCTTCTTTCGCCTGCTGAACCCTTTCTAGCATTAACAGGCCCTCTTACTATGCAAAGCGGATGCAAAGGCCTCTTTCGTCTCCCAGTAATTAAATGAATGTCAATTGTTTTAGTTGCTTCTGAGGGAGAGTCCTACAAGAGCATTAACATGTTCTGCTAACCCAGACAGCCTGCACTCCAGGCCCGGCGAAAGCCCTTGGGGGGGGCCGACCGCTGACCCGAAACTCTCCGGGCGGACACGCCGGCTGCATCTCAATGAGCCGGGCTCCTTCGGCTCCAGTTTCTCTGCAACCGGCTGAGCGGAACTAATATTGCGGCCGCATACAGATGAAAGAATTGGCGGAGGGGGGAGGGGGAGGGCCGGCTTTACGGCTAAATTAATTAAGCAGATGTACCTGTCTAATTAAAGAGCTGCTGTCCCCTTTTGTCCCCTCGCTTGCACGGCAAACAGTATTTAAATGCGTGGCCGAACCGTTTCGCCTATCAATATTTAGTAGGAACACTCTGATAGAGGTGATATTAGCAAGATGTACTCTCCATTTATTATTAATGGCAGCCCTTCCAATTTATGTAAGGGAGCGGCAGTGTATCTTTACAACTGGGGGGGGGACGGGGGAGCAGCTGCTCAGGTAAGCGGCCACGCAACACGCCTGTAAGGGGAGACCCGTCACAAATACCCCCGGGGTCGAGACGCGGTGACCCTTTTTGGGGACATAACCCACGTCATACCGTCTGGCTACAGGCTGGCAGCTATCGCGGGGTTGTGCTCGGACAAGATGTAACCGTCAGAAGCAATAGGGACGTAGGAGCTGTCAGAGTGTGGATTGTTAAGGATCCCACCTGTAGGGCTGTGGAGCGGTGGGGGGGGGCAGGAAGGTAAGCCCCATTGTCCGGGGCTGATCCGGAGCTCCGTGCCAGGGATCGCAACCAGATCCAGGTAGCAGTGGCCATAGGTGTGGTCCAAACCATAGGCCTAAGAGGGCAAGGCCATTGGGACAAGCCAGGAAGCAGTGCGTGGGGGGTGGACTAGGGAAAAAGACCCAGATGGTTAAGCAGCAACTTGGGCTTCACCAGAGAGATTATTTCATCCCCAGTGATATAGCAAGTATGGCGCAAAGGCAGTCCTTTGGAGAACAAGAGCAGGACTCTCTGTTGCTCAGACCAGGGACCAGGTCTGAGCTGGAAGCTGTGTGTCAGGATCAGGCCTGTTCTCTCTAGTGTGGAGGAAAGGAAGTCAGGCTATCGATCGGAATCAGATTCTGAACCAGAAGAAACGGGACTAGAAATTGACCAGCCAACACAAGAAGCAGAGAAGGAGATTCTCCCAGGCTCTTCAGAAGCCGGGGATGAACCTTCAGTGGACTTTATCAAAGAAAATACCAACAACTCAGAGGGGGAAGGGGCTTCAGAGGTGACCAGCCCCAGAGTTCACCGTAGGGTCGACCAGGTAGAGGTGAAAGCAGGGGAGAAGCAATCCGCTTCTTGCCAAAGACTCCTTCAGGAGAATCCTCTCTGAAGCAAAAGTGGCTCAAGGAAAACCTTTCCCTTTCGTTGAAAGGACAACTGCCTAGTTTAGACAGCCAAGTTTTCGCTTAGAGGAAAGCGCCTAGTGTCGACACCCCCCTTTAGGTGCAAAAAAGAGGTTTATTTGCTGAATAAAGTTTTGCACACTACTTGGCCGACCTCTTTATTGCCTCGCATTGCAGCGGGAAGGCTTGGAACCACGACCGGTGTCCACAGGATACTGCCCTGTCCAGCTCCGCTCAAGGTTCCCAGGGGAACCAATCTGAAGGAGTTACATTGACTAGAAGGACGAGGCAAAGTCAAGCCTGCCCATGCAAGACCACTGGGCTTTTCAGGACCATGGACAGAGATCCATCCGTGTTGGCACCCCCTTCGGGTGCAAAAAGAGGTTTATTTGCTGAATAAAGTTTTGCAGACTACTTGGCAGAGCTCTTGATTGTCTCGCATCGCTGCGGGAGGGCTTGGAATCACGGCGGGGAGGGAAGGTATAAACGGACTTGCCTATCTGGGCAAGGAGGCTTCCTTGACTGGGCAAGGCTTATTCTGCGCTGTTCCTTTCTTCAGCCAGAGCCAGGAGCGGCGCGCGTAGCTTAAGTCCCTGACTGGCATTGCAAGGGGACTTGGAAAGATGCAGGGTGGCTTCTAGCACAAAGAGAAGCAGCCTGGCTGCTCCGGGTCTCCCGAAGTAGACTCAGAAGGGTCCAGCCGGAGCGTGGCAGGCAAAAGGCTCAGGTTCGCAGCACCTCCAACCAAGTCCTCTGCCCTTGGACCCACAGCGCCTGATCCAAAATGTCTGTCTGGTCGGCCGTGAGGCAGCTAGATGGCTTCTTTCCTTGTTGTTTTATAAATGATTACAGTGTCCTTAAAATAATAACAATGATTATTATTATTTAACATGTCCTTAAAGGGTGACTTAGGATGCAATCTTATGCAGGTTAGTCCTACAATTTCCAGCATTCCCCAGCCAGCATGTCTAAAATTCTGTCTCAAATTGCATAGGATCATACCTTTATGTTCTTTTTCACCGCCCCACTTCTAAACAATTCCGATTACCCTTCTTTATTTATTTTTTCCCGGTGCACCTTAGCGGACAACACGAGAAGCACACCTGTGGAGCCTGAACAGTTTGAAGTTCTTTTAATAGCCTACACACACGGCAAACCAAGAGACAACACACAGCAGTAAAGACGTAGGACCATCAGACCAACGCGTTATCCTGAACCATCACCAAGATGGGAGAGGACAAAAATGGGGTGGGGGGGGGGGGATATTTTCCTTTCTTCCCTCTGTCATCGAACCACTTGGGATTACTGGGACACCAAATTCTTGTTCATTTCCCTTGTGACAAACAATGGGATAACTGAAATCAAACTCACCGGAGTGTGGGGATTTTCTAGTCTCTGGTTATTCTCAGCTCTGGCACTCAAAATGTCTACAATGGCAGTCCCCCAATACCACTTGTTTTAGGGAGGATCCGTCTAGGGTTTTATGTTGGGGGGGCTACTTGTGTTTTCTTGCCATCTTGATATTACAATATATTTTAGAGGTGGGGAGGGAATCAAAGGAAAACTAACTTACTGCCTGGAAGGTTTCAAGGAAAACTTCCAACCAGTCTTAGATTCAGTGTTTGCTCAGAGCATTCATTACCGTATACTCTACAACCTTAATGCTTGTTGGGGAGGGGGTTAACGACATAGCTCTCTATGTACTCAAAGACCGTCTGGGGGTCTTGATCGGCATTGATAAAAATAGCATCTTCAAAGAAGGTCTCCAGGGTGCCAGAAATCCGGAAGTAAGTGTCCGCCTTGAGTTTCACGCTCTCTTCGATATCCCTTGGGTGTATAAGGAGGCGGTCATGGGTTTCCCTCGTAGCAGCTGGTTTGTACAGCTTGTGGTACCTGGGAATGAGATGAAACTGTGACACGCTCAGAAAAGCACTAGCCCTCCCCTTGAAGATGCTCCGGTGGCTTCCAATACAGGAGAAAAACAATCGTAAGAAGATGATATGAAAATAAGTTAAAAAATCAAGTCCAAAGCTATTGAAGTAGCTCCCATAGCCAGCAGTCTGCAGTATTATTGTTAATAAACACTTAGATTTATTTATTTATTGCATTTATATACCGCCCCATAGCTGAAGCTCTCTGGGCAGTTTACCAAAGTTAAAAACAGTAAACATTAAAAACAAACATTAAAAACAAACTTAGGCTGTTTGCGTCTGCTGTCATGTGCAAACGTGGCCAACGGATAACTAACCTATGGAATTAACTTATGGCACATGATGTGGTGAAGGCGCAGCTTGAAAGGGGATTAGCCAAATGTACACAGGAGAAATCTATCGACAGCTATTCACCACCACAGCTAAATAAAGCCATCATGGAAAGTGGGTCTCGGGATCAATGCCAGTTCCGGGTTTTTGAGGGTCACGGGCGAAACTCCTTCCATGGGGCCCCTCCCTCGGTGAGCTGACCTTTTCATCACCATTCTCATCGGCTCCTCCTCCTCCTCCTCCTCCTCCTCCTCCTCCTCCTCCTCCTCCTCGCTACTACTTGCCTGTTTGGCAGGCAGAGAGCCAGGGACCAAGGCTCTCTGCCTGCCAAACTGCAGCATCTCCTGCTCCTAGTTCTCACCACCTCTGTTGTCTCAGCGAGAGGGAGAGGCCGGTGGACAAGCAGGTTGCAAGGGGAAGAGGAGGAGCAACTCCAGGGGGTGCTTGTCAGTGGGCCCCTGCAGTGACGATGCCGACCTTCAACATGGCCCCTTCCAGGGGACTCTCAGCAGAGGGTCCCGGTTGGGGCGTGGGCCCTCGGCAGACGCCCAGCCATGCCGACCCTTGACTGACACACGTGTAGCTGGAAGACAGGCGGGGGCGTACAGCTGTTGCCTTCATGTCCTGCCTGTGGCGTCTGAGATCACACCACGAATCTGTCCGTTTCTATTTGGCCTCCAACCAGCCTGTCTAGCTGCTGGTCGGCCTTATGAATCCGTGAAATCGCACTTTCCTGGCTCAGTAAGTTAGCGCAGCTCACCTTTCCCCAGTGACTGGGTCCACCATACGGCAAGCCAGGCGCTCCAGAATCGTTTCGGTGGTGAGGGTCAAGAAAAACACCCTATTGAGGAGCAGAGCAGGTGAAATGGTTAATGACTTTAAGAGCTGGCATGCAGATTGGTTTCTTCCTAAAGTTTATTTTTGTTGGATTAACACAACCTTCCCCAACTTGATCCCCTCTGGATGTGTTGGACTGCAACTCGCATAATCCCCAGCCATAATCTAGCCCATTATTGTTCCTCCAAGTTATCAGACAGAAGAGGTACCTGGTCCCTCGTATCACCTGTGCCTGCTTCCGCTTATTCATAGATGCCAAGAGGGGAAATCCAAAAGCTTGCCTGGGAAGCAGCATTTTGAGGAGGCACGTAACAGAAGTAGTCACACAGAGACGGCTCCAGGCCTATGGTGAAGCAAAGGAAAATGGGAGGCGTCCTTTCTGGGAATGACAGAAGTGTATTTGGAAGGGGAGGGGAGACATGAGAGCACTCTTCAAATACTTGAAAGGTTGTCACACAGAGGAGGGCCAGGATCTCTTCTCGATCCTCCCAGAGTGCAGGACACAGAATAACAGGCTCAAGTTACAGGAAGCCAGATTCCGGCTGGACATCAGGAAAAATGTCCTGACTGTTAGAGTAGTACGACAACGGAACCAGTGACCTAGGGAGGTGGTGGGCTCTCCCACACTAGAGGCCTTCAAGAGGCAGCTGGACAACCCTCTGTCAGGGATGCTTTAAGGTGGATTCCTGCAATGAACGGGGTTGGACTCGATGGCATTTTAGGCCCCTTCCAGCTCTACTATTCTATGATTCTATGATGGAGTTGGATGAGCAAACATCACCAGAAGGCATACTTTGGGCTATAAACCCAGAGAAACGAGGAGCAAGTCGTAACTTGGAAGACGGCGACCTCTCTCACAAGTTTCGCTTTCAGTCTTATTTTAAAGAAAAATCCATTCCAGTTTCGTAGAAATGGACTTGCATTTGGAACGGCAACAGAACAGGGAGAGGAGCTTTCGCAGGCTTTTTCTTCACGCCGCAATTTCTACGCTGCTTAGCTTTTATATATATATATTATTTTCATTTCATTTTATTTTATTTTTTGGCACGAGTGCCTCTCCAGACCGGTTAGTGTAAGCTTTAGACATTCACCAAAGGGAACATTTTACATTTACCGGGGAGGATCAGATCAGATGAAAGCCGGAGGTTTTCCCGTGGCATGCGCATACCAGATGACGAGGCTCCTTTGTAGAACTTGAAGTTATGAAAATCATCCCAGACGCGCTTCAAATGTTTACGGATAATGACTTCCGTTCGCATTGTGGGCTGTGTGTGTGTTTTGTTTTTTAAATAAAATAAAATGAAAAGTAACTCAGCCCGGCGTTGGGGGTGGGTGGGAAAAACCTGAAGATATCAATGATTCCAAAGACAGGAAGAGAATATAACAGTTCTCAACAGTCTTTTATCCCTTACACTCCAAACATTTTGTTTCTGCTTTGTTTCCGTTGCCCAACAACCGTTTGGAAACGTGATTGTCAGAACGGGTAACTTGTGATGATGATGATGTGCCTCAAGATGAATATTCTAGCAGAGGCAGGGGAGGAAAATACGCCGCCGCCTTCTACAGCCCTGATAATTGATACGGCTCCCCCTATTATATTCCAAAATAAACAAAACAAAAAGCGAAAGGATTATAAGCTGGCATATCAAGAAGGCTTGTCGCAACGCATAGTCGCTAACTTGAGAAAAGGAAGGGGGGGAATGTTGCACGAGGCTGAGACTGAAGAGCCGAAACACCCACTGCACTTAAAACGCTGCCAGCAAAATGAACCTTGGAAGCTCCTTGTTGGAAATCATCTTTAAAAAGAGAGAGAGGCATTGAGAGAGAGAGAGAGACACGTCTTATTATTCAGTCTGGTGTCAGCATTAAAGACAGGCAGAAAGAGGGAAGGAGGAAATGTGGCAGCAAGCAAACCTGGTGTTCTTCAGGAGCATTTACTGTCTAAAAAGATTCAGGCATGAAAAAGGCAACAGTAAACTGTTGGCAAGCGCCTAGTCCCTGCTGGCATCGCCTAGTGGCGGAAGAAGGCAGAACCGCGTCCCGGAGGGGATCGCCGGTCCGCTTGTACGCAGTGGCGGAGTTTTTTTGACGTGCGGTTGTTCATCGTGGTAGTCTGCACGGCCACCCCCCACCCCCGAGGAGAGTCCAAATACGCAAGCAGCGGTGTTGATCCAGATCAACAAACCACTTCTAGCAGGTTTCCTCTCCACCAGGAGCGAGAGAGACGGGTCTTCTTAATCGCTCCTTCAACAGCAAGCCTCTCCCCAAAAAACTTTGCATTAGAACGGGGCGGGGGGGGGGATTGTTGCTGTGAAAATGCATTTCCCTCCCAGCTGCTGCGCGAAGTGCAGATAAGCTCAGAAGGAACAGGGACATCTGAGGGGGGTGGCAGATGTTGCTGGCGTCCCTGCTCATAAAAACATGCCTGCACTACGCTCCGGTGAGCCACTACACCGCTGCTTGAATGCTGTCAAAACTCCATGGAACACCCAATTTAGCAGTGTCCTGGGCTGATCCCTTTTTTCGTGTGAGAGGCAAAGCTGAGGTTGGAGCACAACTGAGGGAGAACCCTGCTACTTTTTCTCCCCCGGTTCTTGTTCTTCTTTATCTGTACCCTAGCTTTTCTTTTAAACGAAGCAGGTTGGATTCAGGATCCACTCATCCACCCACCCCACAGCTCACCCCATTCAGTAGGACCGCCCGACTCTCCATGTCGCATTTCCAGGGAGAGACGGGGGAAACGGCCCTCGAAAACAACGTGGACGCTGGTTTCGGCCTGGATGATGGCGGCTTGTTGAACGCGAAGATAGGGATGTCCTTGTGACACAACTTGGCAGCGAGATCTCCCGCCTTGCATTGTGAAAAGCGACTTCGAACGCGTTGTTTAAACTTTAGTTTTACGGTGAGGCTGCAACTTTCAAAAATAGAAGGCTATTCATCTTGCTCTCCTTTGCTAAAATAGCCTATATATCTTCCCCCTTGGTATGCAGGGACCAGCTGCCCCCTTCGTATTCTGCCGGCTAGGCAGCCCCGTCCTTTCCTTTTTTTTAAGAATCGGCTCCCACTGACTGCTTCTGGTTTTAAAAGGAGCATCATTGATCATGGCGAATCTAACCCAGCTGTGCCTAAACCTTCTCCAGAGGAGAGAGAGAGAGAGAGAGAGAGAGAGAGAGAGAGAGAGAGAGAGAGAAACTTCCTGTGAGTACTGCTGTTAACTACTGAACAACCAAATGCACTTCGTCTGGTTTTGTCACAGCCCCATGGCCATATATCCGGCGAGAGGAAAATGGCAAGGTGAGAGGTGAGATTCTGCCTTCCCCCTAAGCCAGGGTGAGTAACCGTTTTGCTCCGGAGGGCCGCATGGGCCATGGCTGAGTATGCATGGAGGGTATTTTTGTCCTTCTGTGGCGTAACCCCGAGCGTGCACAAATCCTTGTTTCTCACTGCTATTAGAAGGAGTGAATCCCTAAATCTAAGGGTCCCTAAATCCTAATCTAAATTTCATGCACACACACACACACAAACTCATGCACACACACTGACTGTCGGCACTCAACACCTGAGGTTGCTATTAGAAGGAGCGATAGATACGTCCCTAAATCTAAATTACAACCTAAAATTCATACGCACACTCATGTGGACAGATACATACACACACACACACACACACACACACACACACACACACACTTTCCTCCCACCGCTCCGACAATCCATGCTAGGCTACCATCTTGGGTAGCGCTTCAAAGTCAGTGCATTGGCTGCACGTGGAAACACCCTTCCCAGCCTTTCGGGCCTCGGTCATTTTGCTTTAATTGCTGTGGAACACAAGAAAAGAGAAGAAAGTGAGGAGAAGATGATCATTCCATCCCTGCCTTTTCAATGATGCTTTTGGGTCAATGCCAACTGAAGCGAAATAGAAGCGTATGGAATTGTGTCCCGTCCCGTCGTCCCGTCCCCCATTCCTGGCTCCCACGACTTCTCCCTCCCCTCCCCTCTGTCTGTCTGTCATCCTCCTACCTTCAAAATTCAGAATATAATTTATATAACACTCATATAGTGCAAATGTTTTAAGGGCCTTTTAAAGCCTTTAGAGAAACCATTCATCCCTCCTCCTCCTCCTCCTCCTCTTCTTCTTCTTTCTTCTTCTTCTTCTTCTTGGTTGCAGGCTGGGAGCTGGCCTTTATCAGCGCCTGCTTCTGAAACTGCGGTGTTACATCCCTCCTGCCTCCCTCGTTTCTATTCTTCGCCTCCTCCTTCCTCTCGTTTGTTATGCCATCATTGCCGGATTCCCCCCGGAGTTCGCTCCGACGGCGCTTCATGGATCAGGGAGAAAGATGGCAGCGGCGGGAGCTCCGTCAGCAGGCTGCTAAGCTAGCCCCGTTTCCCCTAATTGTGAGCTTAATCGCAGCACGGTTTGTAGAGGGTGAGGCCTGTGTGGCTTACGAGGCCGGGGATTAGAGGAGACCCGGGGGGGGGGCATCACCCTAATCAAGGGCCAGCCCAAGGCGTTTTGCTGCTCCAGGCTGCTGGGCCTTGCAGTCGGAGAGGGGAACAGGAGTTCTTACAACAGGCATGGGGTAGCTTTCGTCTGCGGGCCGGATATGGCCTGCGGGAGCTTCCTCATCCAGCCTGCCAGCTTCTTCTCCAGACCTTGCCCCCTCTCCCATCGGAGAAAAGCGCTGCGCTCTGATCAGCAGCTCATCCCAAGGGGGCTGCAGTACTTTGTCAATGACATCATGGGGCCGCCTATGACGCGACGATGTCCCAGGGGAGTCCGTAAATAAAAAACGCCCGGAGCACCGTAGCCAATCGAATGAAACTTCAGTGAGGGCAAAGGAGGAGAAAGGTGGCCTTTGTTTGGCTCAGTCAAAGGTGTGGATTTCTATATGACTACCAAAATTAGAGGCTATTCAGCATAGCAGAAGATGAGCCAAGAACTGAGAAGACCCGGATTCAAATCCATTGGGCAGGAGACCGAGGGCTACTGGGAGAATGCCCCCCGTTGCCTCCTCAGAGAATTATCACAGCAAGGGGAGAAGAAACATGAGGCGGAGAAGAAACGACAGCCTCTCCTCCCGACCGATAAGAACTAGTGACAGAGCTTGCTTGCTTGCTTTTTTCTCCTCCTCCCATCCAACCCGTTTTCCTTTCGTGCTGCGTCTTTTAAATGGTAAGCCGGAGAGCAGTGACTGCCTTATTACGAATCTTTGTAGGCCGCTTCCATTTTAGCTTAAGAGCGGGATAAGAATACGGCATTAAATAAATAAATCTCCCCTGGTGATCTTTCGCAAGCCACTATTTTGACAGCCCCTTCACCTGTAATACAGGGAGTGATACTGACCAGTTGTACGGCTTACTGAGAAAACAATGCATGTCAATGTCCCTAAATACTTGGAGGTGCCCCATAAACACAGTAAATAATCAACCTTCAGCCCTAGCTGCCACCACTGCTCAATATTAGTCCTTACACCCAAACAGTTCTGGTGGAAACTTTTGTACGGGCCAGATCTTGTCCTTGAATAATATTTTTTTTAAAAAAAAAAATACACAGACACGCCAAAAAATGCAAATGAGAGAGAAAGAAAAGCGCCAATGATGTGTCACTTTACACACGTGTCAAAAGTAACCAATTTCCTAATAGGGAATAAATTTCCCCTATTTAAATACTGTCAAATAGAACCTTCTAGCCTAATAGGGTTCGTTTTCGGGGGGGGAGAGAGAGAGAGAGAGAGACGCAAAATAAATCTGATTAAATATTTATATTTCATCGTTTTAATTAAGAGGAGGGAGGGAGGCAGCGTTTGCGTGCAGGGGGGGGAGCAGTCCATCAAGAGAACCCCAATATGTTTAGCGTGTCCCCAGGAAGCCGGGAAAGAAATTTCACAATCAAGTGTGTAAGTGTTCCAAAAAAGGGTGTTGAATATTTTATGAATATTTGTCATAAGACAGAAATAATAACCACCGTGCAGAGCTATTAGAATTAATATTTATGCTGCCCGCCATGAAATATTCATGGGGGACAGAGAAAGAGAGGGGGGGCCCCGTAAGACAAGAAATAATTTACATTGGGTTTGGTTTACCCGCCGGCTTGATGTTTAAAAGACGGGTTTGACAAGTTTCCATATGAAACCGTCAGTCACTTCCAGCCAGTGGGTGGGGTGAAGGAAAGGAAGGAAAAAAGGGATAGTGTGGGGCAGGAGAGGAAGGCGGGAAGAAAGGGTCGGGGCTGTTGACAGCTCACAGATTGAGTTTCTGACAGCCCCTTTTATAAAAAAATATATATACACCCCCTAACGCCCCTCCCCACACACCCACCATTCTCCTCTTCTATTGCCGGAGGCGGTCTGGATTGCCGCCGTTCATGCAAGCTCCCCTTCCATCTGCTGAAATTAACGAATTAATGAGTGCGATACATTTTACAGTGGGGCCCTAGGAATGTTTACTGGTGATTAAATTATAATGCGGCCCGAGCTGTATAATTCATGAGCCAATTAAAGGAAGTGTTAGTTGATTTGATGGGGAGCGCAAATACAAAAAGCATTTAACTAATAGGGAACCGTGGGCCGCCGGACCGCCTCGGCGCGCTCGGATTACGCGGCTAATTGCTCTGCTTTATAGGGCTGTCACAGATAGGCATGCATATTTCATTGTTCTCAAATACTTCAATTGTTTGCATCCGTGTCTCTGCTGTCATATGTGGAAGCCCGGCCAAACTTCGGTGTAGTTAAGGCGCTCCCCGTTTTGGGGGGGGGTGCGGGGGGCGCCAGGTAGAGCGAGGCGGGCGCCCGGCGGAGGAGAAATTCTACGCCGCCGAATTGAATGACACTCGGCAATTATGAGATTAAAAAAAGCACGGCCCGCTTTTCGGCGGTGACCTTTCCGGACGCTCAAACGGAGGGCTGTGCGCGCAATGTTCCCTTCACACGCGCACTGTGGTTGTTCTGATGTGGATGAAAAGAGAACGGGATGAAAACCCCAAAAGGGGAAGAGGGAACACAAGCCGTGGTCCAAAAAAGACCACGTTTTACACTGGAAATCGGTATGTTCGGCATGCCCCCTTTCGAGGGCTGCCAACTTGTGCTGGTGTCGCTGTGGAATGGGCATCTAAGTGGGGTGAAAGGATTTACCACCTCAGCAGACTCTCTCTCTCTCTCACACACACACACACACAAACACACACACACAAAACCCCTTCCAAACTGCTGCCTTGGCGAAACCGCTCCAGCTTGGCTAGGCACTGCATTCAAACTCTCCGCTGAGAACAGGTGTGTTTCCTTGGCGGGATTAAAAAGAGCCGGAACTGTTAGAAGCATTCTGCGTGTATTTCGGGAGCCTTTCTGTAGCCCCCTCTCCGGAGAGTCATATTCAAAATGCACAAGCTCTAGAAGGAGGAACCCTTCTTCCCAAATCTTTCTTTCTTTCTTTTTTTGTAATACGTCTTTTGTACACACCTTCTAGAATTTGTTGTTCTCTGGTGAAGCTGCCCAAAATATCTGCTGGTTTAGATTTCTTTTCTTTTTTTAAATTTCACTAGAAATTTCTCCTGGAGGGGGGAGAATAATTAAGACTGGGCAAATATTCACTCTTTTAATGAGCCTGTTCAGAGACATTGACCTGGAAAGGTTGTTTTCCTAGTGCGGCCTTTTGGCCACAGAACAACATGCGAAGCTGGAAGCCTTGCGTTTGGACGAGGGTTGCCAACTGCCCTGGTTTCAGGAAGGGAAGAAAGAGAATGGGCCATGGAGCAGCTCTGATCCGGGCAGGGGAAGCGTCCCGAATTCGCTACACGAAGAAGGAAGCGTACAGCAACTTGGATTCACTTGGTCAACACTTAGGGAAGTGAAGGTTTCTGAGCGAAGCAGCATCTAGGCCAGAAATTCGGTCATTACTAAGGATGGAAGGGTTTTTTGTTGGGATTAAGAAACTACCAGAAATTTGCCCATTTCTTCAAAAATATTGCAAAGTTTATGCTAAATTTATTGCATAAATATTCTGAACCGCCCAGGGAGCTTTGGCTATTGGGCGGTATAAAAATGCAATAAATAAATGAATAAATAGAGCTTGGATTGGATCCGGGATCTGGTCTTCTATGACGGGAAGGGCTCCACTCACAGGACGTCCCTCTGGCCAATTCTCAGGGGGATCCCCCTCCCACACACACCACAGCTCACCACATTCAGCAGGGTCTCCTGACTCGGTGTTGCATTTTCAGGGGGCTGGAGGGGCTGCCGTGGGAAGGATGGAAGAGGCCGGGAAGGTCCACTTCCCCTCAGTGCAGGTGATCCAGCACAAATATGAATCCAACCCAATGAGAGTTCAAAAACCGAAATGTGGGGGGGAAACCCAAAACAGAGATTCGTCAGGAGGGCTTTGAGTGCTGCGTTCTGAATCCCTCTGAATTAAACCATGTCTTGGCGTTGAATTAGGGGTTCTGGCCTCATGGTTTATCTGACAAAACTCTTCATTTTTAACAGCCACAGGGCAGGTAGGTACAACATGGCCGTTTCTGTGCTGAGAATAGCTGTACTTGATGAATTTGGCTGGTAGGGATGGATTTCGTCTGGTTCGTTTTTTGAGAAGAATCGGCCTCAAAACTGCAGATCTCTTCATCGAGAGGATGCAAAGAATTTGAGATTTTTTTAAAAAAATGACTGTGGGGTTTTATTTGCAAGGCTACCCTAATTCCAACTGACATGACTGATAGGTCATGGCTTTGACGCACCTAATTTGGAGGAGATGGGTCCGGGCCCGATTCAAAGTGCTGGTATTAACATTCAAAGCCCTAAACAGTTTGGGGCCAGGTTATTTGAAGGAACGCCTCCTCCCATATGTACCTGCCCGGACCTTAAGATCATCCACAGGGGCCCTTCTCCGTGAGCCCCTGCCAAAGGGAGTGAGGCAGGTGGCTACCAGGAGCAGGGCCTTCTCCGCTGTGGCACCCCGGCTGTGGAACGAGCTCCCCAGAGAGGTCCGCCTGGCGCCTACACTGTACTCCTTTCGTCGCCAGCTGAAGACCTTTTTATTCTCTCAGTATTTTAACACTTAATTTTAACTTAAATTTCACTGTTCTCATTCTGTATTTTAACCTTGTGTCAATTTCTGCTGCGTGGTTTTATCCCGGTTGTGCTTTTTATACTGCATTTTGTATTTGTGTTCTTAGACTGTTGGCTGTTTTATGATGGTTTTAATTTTTGTGAACCGCCCAGAGAGCTTCGGCTATTGGGCGGTATAAAAAGGTAATAAAATAAATAAATCGGTGCTGACTGAAGGCTTCTGAGGGCCCGAGGGGAAGACACCCTTTTACTCTTTGAGCCAACCTTCTCGCCACCACGGTCACCAGCGGCTCCTGTTCCTCTAGCTCAGCCTTCGTCAACCTGGGGCGCTCCAGCTGTGTTGGACTGCATCTCCCAGAATGCCCCAGCCAGCAGAGCTGGCTGGGGCATTCTGGGAGTTGTAGTCCAACACAACTGGAGCGCCCCAAGTTGAGGAAGGCTGCGGCCTCTAGCTCAACATGGCTGCTATTTGCTTGCTTGACAGGCAAAGAGCTTGTGAACAAGGAGGCTGTGGAATCTTCTGCTCCTTCTTCTCACTATCGCTTGTCTGGGCTAGAGTGAGAGGACAGCGGACAAGGCCGGTTGCCATGGTGAAGAGGAGCAGCTCCAGGGGGCTCTTTTTAGTGGAACCCTGCTGGGGTGTGGGTAAACCTTGCCAAGTACTCAACCATCCCTACCCTTGACGCTAGCACTGGTGGGAGCATGTGGACCTTTGTCTTTCTTGTTTCAATTACCTCACTAGGAAAGCTAGTTATTTGGCATTTTTTTTTACATCCTTCCTGTGTGAGGAAGGACTTCTTCACCCAGCGCAGAGTCAAACTCTGAAATTCACTACTACAAGATGTGGTGATGGGCCACCCATTTGGATGGCTTTAAAAGGGGGTTGGATACATTCCTGGAGGAGAAGGCTATCCATGGCTCCTAATAATAATAATAATATGTGATACCTTGAGTAATAAGCCTGTATACTCTAGTTGATGGGGAACATGGGTGGGAGGGTGCTGTTGCACCGTGTCCTGCTTGTGGGTCCCTGGTCGACGGCTGGTTGGCCCCTTTGTGAACAGAGTGCTGGGCTAGACGGACCCTGGGTCTGATCCAGCCTCAGGGCTCTTCTGATGTTCTGAACTGAACATTTAAAAACTTTGCCAGAAATGCCTAATTCTGGACTAGCTGGGAGTGTGTTTTTTGGACCATTTGGCTATCTAGACATTACGAATTGCAAATGTTATCTGAAACACAAGACCTCTCCTTCCTGGTGAATTGAAATGTGGGCATTTTCTAAGATGTCAGAAAAAGGTTCTGGAACTTGATGTTCATTGCATTTAAAACACACACACAAACACACACACACGCACTCAAAATTAGTACCCAGAGACTCCTATTCCTCTGATTTCCTCTGATCTACTTATTACTCAACAACTAAATGTTTCACAAAGCCATTTCCCAGAGAAATATTTATGGCCCCCCAAAGTTTATGGAGCCCTCCATCACGATCAAAGTTTTATGAGCACTCTGTATACAAGTCTGAATTAAAAAACATAATTCCTGATCTATCAAACCACAGCTTGATGCGGCATTTCTCTCTGCTACACCAGTCAGCCTCAAAACGTCTTACAAGAGAATTCGTTTGTCGACAAGGACTATTTCATCTCAGCCGTCTGAAGGCAGCGGGCCTAGGTGGGGCTGAAAATAACACAATGAAAGGTGGGAATGTCCTAAGTACGGACCTAGAATGGCGCCCTCCAGATGTGTGGCCACTTACAGGTTTGTCAAAAAAAAAAAAAATACGGAGGGAAGAAACACAACACCAAAGAGGGAGGCAGATTTGCATAAATCTTGCATATGCTACGTACAAGTGCAACTGGGAATCATGAATATCATTTAAATAGGAACACAGTACATCTCACCACAGTGGGAAAGGCAGACCAGGTGACCTCTATACCTGCCTCTACAGTCTGCTGCCCAGGTGCCGCTATGTGTTTTATGGTTCTTTAAACCTGAACTGGACAGGAGAACACTCCTGGTTCTTACCGGTTCTACTGTGGTTCTGTCACTTTTAATATTGTATCGGTTTACTGTGTAAAGGGCTTCTACCCTAAAAGGCGGCCAAGAAATATTTTAATAAATAATAATAATAATAATACAAAACCTTGCAATCGACCGGACATAACAGTTATAGACAAAAAAGAAAAAAAACACTTACCTCATCTATATAGCAATACCTAATGACATAAATGTTGAAGAAGAGGAAAAGAAAGGAAAAGAAACACCACAGGCTATGGAAGTTAAAGAACTATGGCAACAGGGAAAAGTTACAATTATTCCGTTAGTCACATCAGTAACTGGCATCGCATGAATTTTTTTTACAGAAAACCTGGGCCTACCAAAAGGCATCCACACCAACATCTAGAAAGCGTCATACTTAGAACATGTTCAATAGTCAGGGAATTCCTGAATCAGTAAAAGACTCCATGACTTGGTAAAGCCCATGAAGTCCATTTAGAAAAACCGCCACGAGTAAGAAAAGAGAGATAATGATAAGAACAACAACCCTTTAAGGAGAAGATGCCGTCAAACAGAGGGCGGTTCTCTGTAAATCGGGACCAATGGCTAGTTGTGTAGTGTTAAGGTGGAGTCCCCATAGCCACACCCCCAATGAGAGTCCAAAACTGCAGGAAGCTGGGTTGATCCCCATCAATGAACCAGTTCTAACAGGTTTCATTTCTACCTGGAGCAGGTCTTTTGTAAAGTCAGTGGGTCCCTTGCTCATTCAAGACCAAGCCCCCATGCCCAAAACACTTTGCATTACAACAGGGAGCAATATAGCGTTGTTGGGGAAATTCATCCCCCCCACTCCGGCTATTGAGAGGATTGCAGCTAAGCTCAGAGGAAGCAGGGAATTCTGGGGGGGGGGGGGCGGATGACATCAGCATCCCTGCTACTAAAAAAGTGTCGGGGCTGCGTCCCTGTGGGCCCTGCCTTCGCTCCACCACTGTGGCTGGTCAGTAGTAGTACGGTTTTAGATTCCAAAGAAAATGAATTAAAGTGTGCTGTATTAAGGCATCTAAATGTGAGCGCTGCCACTAAAGAAAACCTTAAAGCTGTTATAAAAGCGGTATAATGGGGTTGACCACCACCCCTCAAAAAAAAAGTTTGCAAAGAGGTAGCCCCTGTTATCCATAAATTGCACCAGAATATATTAGACATACTGCAGAGGGAGGCGAGTTTTCTTCTTCTTCTGTTTCTTTCTTTTTTCCAAAGGGCTGCCAAATGCTATTCCTTCTAGGTAATCAGATAGCCGTTAATTAATAAAACTGTCAGATTAATTGTCCCGGTCCGGACATCCTTATCCATTCTGTAACACTACCCTGCTAGCAATCCCTCCTCCCCTTCCCTGCCCTATAGCTTCCAGCTCAATTAACTTAATGCTATGCAAATGAGAGGCTTCTCCTCCTCGTTAGCTTCTAGCCTGAGAATGTTAATAGCATAATTGGGCCTTCAGCAAGGTAATTAGACACGATTTCCTTCCATTAGTCTTACAAGGCTAATTATTGTTGATGGGAGAGAGGGGACCCGGTCCCACGGCTGCAGGCAAAGAGGGGCCACCGGGGTTAAAGCAAATATAGACAAAACATTGACAAGGTAAAACAAGCGGCGAGATCTATAGCGGGGTCAGGTAGAGGGTGGGGAGGGGGGAACGAGACGGCGCGGAGGGCAATGGAGTCATCACAGCCGCTGGGAGGGCAGAAGCCTTCGATGCCGGGATCTCTACAATCCCTGAGAATGAGCCAGAGAGGGGACGTCTTTTATTTTATAGGAATATACACAGAGATAGACACAAGAGGTGGAACTGCAATAAACTGTTGCAGTGTATCTGCAACGTCGAAAACGGGGGTGTAGGACCTCAGGTCCGGAGGACATAACCAGGCCACCCAGGGTCCCAACAGCACCACCTCCAGGTTTTGGAAGGCCCTCGGAGAGACACCTTCAATTGTGGGCCTTCTTCAGTGAGTTGACTTTCTCAACGCCATGGTCACCCGCTGCTCCTCCTCCTCATCTTACTCAACATGGGTCCTGCTTGCTTGCTTGGCAGGCTGAGAGCCAGGGAGAGACTTCCTGACTGTTAGAGCAGGCCGACAATGGAACCAGCTACCTAGGGAGGTGGTGGGCTCTCCCACCCTAGAGGCCTTCCAGAGGCAGCTGGACAACCACCTGTCAGGGATGCTTTAGGGTGGATCCCTGCATTGAGGAGGGGGTTGGACTCGATGGCCTTATAGGCCCCTTCCAACTCTGCGATTCTATGATTCTATGAGAGCAGGCTGTGGCATCTCGTGATCCGCCTTCTCACACACACCCTTTGCCTGGATTGCAGCGAGATGGGCAAGTAGATGGACGAGCTAGTTTCAATGAGGAGGAAGTCCAGGGAACTCTTGTTAGTGGGGCCCTGCCGGGGCGTGGGCCGTCAGCCTGTGCCCCACTATGCCTTCCGTTGACACCAGCACTGGGTTCCAATCTGGTTCCCCAGGTTACCATGACCCCTTCCCTTCCCCTCAGTAGAGGCGTCCTTCTTTCCTTCTCTTTCACCTGAAGCACCTCTGTATAGTCCGGGGGTGGTTTTAACCTCTTGGCCAAGATCACCCTACCTCTAAATGCTTCCCGCTCCAAGACACTCACTGGCCCAATTCAGACCACACGCTAAACCATGCTGCTTAACCACAAAATGGAATGCATTGAGGTGAATGCATTCCATTAACCATTTTGTGGTTAAGCAGCATGGTTTAGCGTGCTGTCTGAACGGGGCCACTGTATGGAATGTGAGCACGTTTGGCCTTTCTTTTCTATGGGGGGGGGTTTTGCTTTCAAGTCACTCGCAAACCTCCCCAATTCCCTTAACTGTAGACGCAACTCATAGATAGACACAATCTGCCCAACATCTAGTTTCTTCACACCATTTCGCCCACACCTCTCTGGTTCTCTTCAGGCTCAGCTGTCACCCACATCCTGTAAGTTCACAAGTTCTTGTCAGGCAATTCTTTTAATTTATAAACTTTGATTCTTCTGTGGACCTGGGGGCTTCTGAACTGTCCAGAACACTTTTGCTTCTAAAACTGATCACCACCTGAGTTCACTATTAGAGGGAATAGCAATAGTTGGAATCTGATTCAAGTCTGTTGAAAGAGCAACCAATTCCCACAACCAAATATTACATCCCATGGATGGTTTCGAGGCGATTCCAGCTATATGGTAAAATTATTATGAGATACTGAATCCAACGGTGAGATTTCAGTTGTCCAGCGAGCACCTTAGTTTGCCTATCGGTGAGGCAAATTATTATGTTCCAATTAATGCTGAAATATTTTGGTTTACCCAGTTAGAAGGGTTCTATTATGAGGATTCAGCAGTCTAACTAATAGGGGTGTACACAGAAAATAGGGTGACCCTATGAAAAGGAGGAGAGGGCTCCTGTATCTTCAACAGTTGTATTGAAAGGGGAATTTCAGCAGATGTCATTTGCATGCATGCAGCCCCTGGTGAAATGCCCTCTTCATCACAACAGTTAAAGCTACAGGAGCCCTGCCCTCTTGACCAGATACCAAAGCAGATGCACAACCCTCCTAAGCTAAAACTAAAAGATCTCCCCGCCAAAGGTGCCTGTTCTTTCAACCGTCATCACAGGCCGCCATTCTAGCAGGCTGTAACAGACGGAGATCTCAGAGGAAGCAGGGCCATTTCGCCAGCCCTGTTGAAAGGCTACTTCTTCTTTTTCCTCTGCCCTCCTCATCGCCTTTTCCTTGTCTGTCATATCTGTTTAGATTGTAAGTCTGCAGGCAATAGGGACTGTCTTGTCTTGTTTTACTCATTCCACGTAAGCCACTCCGGGAGTCTTTTTTTGCTGAGCAGGATAAAAACCACTTCAAATAAATAAAATTATTTCCCCCTTTTATGAGGTTAAACTAGTATTTATTACAAATAATAATAATAATAATCTAGTATGGGGTTTTCAGAGCTCTCTAGCTCATGGGCAGAGCTGGTTGAATTTGTGTCCCCAGAGAACTGATCCGTTCACCCTACTCCCATCTGTCTAACAGAACGTATTTCAGGGATTTGGGGTTGCTCCCAGCTGATGGCACCTAGTTTTGCACTTTTATTCCCAAAGTTGACAGGAGCAAGCCACCATGGGTTCAGAGGTAATGTACATCTTTAATGTGGCTGCTACAAAAGTAATTTCTTCCGAGCCCTCAAAAGGCAGGCGGCGAAGGCAGAAACAGACTTTCCTAAACTAAGTTTTAACCCTTCAAGAAGCAAGAGTGACCTTTCTACATTTACACAGAATAATAATATTCACCAGTTTCCCCCACCCCGCCCCTGCCCCATCCCCACGAGCACAAACACTGGAAATAAATAGTCTAAATGTCAACAGCTTGGAAATAATAGGTCAGCTTTACTTTCTTTCTCATATCTTCCTCTCTTTTTTCCCCTTTCTCAATTTGTATTTCAGTCCTTCTGTGTCAGGGTGGGGGAGCTTTCTCAGGGAAGCTCTCGGGGGCCGCATCCACGTGTGGGAGGGGCTTAAGGAAAAGGGGAGGGGCCAAAGGGGGAGGGCTAGAAATAGCTTAAAGGCCTTACTGCCAGTAAGAAAGCCTTAGGAAAGTCACTTCAATAGTTTTGAATGGGGAAGAGACAATAGGACTTCCTGAGTGAGTTCAAGCCAGCATGGATCTCTGTCCATGGTCCTGAAAAGCCCAGTGGTCTTGCATGGGCAGGCTTGACTTTGCCTCGTCCTTCTAGTCAATGTAACTTCTTCAGATTGGTTCTCCTGGGAACCTTGAGCGGAGCTGGACAGGGCAGTATCCTGTGGACAACGGTCGTGATTCCAAGCCTTCCCGCTGCAATGCGAGACAATCAAGAGGTCGGCCAAGTAATCCAGAAAACTTTATCCAGCAAATAAACATCGCTTCACACCTGAAGGGGGTGCAAACATTAGGAGCTTTTCTCCAGGCTAAAACTTTATTTATATTTATTTATTTATTACATTTTTATACCGCCCAACAGCCGAAGCTCTCTGGGCGGTTCACAAAAAGCCCTTGGCCCAGAGAGCTGTAAGGGCTGAGAACTATCAATTTCATCTGCTCAAGAGCAGCTGTAGCAATAGGAAGAACCCCTCATGGACTGTAGAGCGAACATGAAATTCATCCGGCGCCATTCTTCTTTTTGCTAGTACTACCTTTCCAAAAAGCAGAGCTAGGGTGCCATGTTTATTTATTTATTTATTTGCAGCAATTATATTCCACCCAATCCCCAAAGCTCTCTGGTCAGCATCCCATAAGGATAACAATAAAAACTGTGTTATAAAAATACAATTGAAACAAAACAACAAATATACAATGCTGCATACATGAGTCAGCGACGGGGAACGTCATTCTTTGACAACAATTGGTGTTCCAGATCTGTTATGGTGAAGGCGGTATCGTCCGCCTATAATATAACTCTCATTTTATTATGACCCGCTTTCAGAACCATTATGACTGAAAAGTGGTGTATTGTAAAATGAGTTTAAAAAAATATGGGGAGTGGGAGATATGGGCCATTATTTGTATCAATGCCCTGTGTAGAGAGAGACGAAGGGGGGAAAAAATTTATGGTTTTACAAGCAAATTATCAGACAGAGGCCCAGATAACCTATTTTCTCATGGACACAGATGTCTATCCCCCTCAGATATACATGGCTGCCTCTCTGGAAATGGATGTATATGGAATACGTAGGGCAGCAATGGCAATATGTTTGCTAAAGCTGTCCAGGATCTTAGATGCAAGGGGAGGAGGGAGGTGGCTGTTCCTTGGTTTTGATGATCAATGAATATTGCTGCGGTCCTTTAAAATGTACTGCTATGAAGGATCAACTGTACTGGTTACTGGGCGGTATAAAAATGTAATAAATAAATATCATGGATTTTTGTGTGGCCTGGTCCTCAAAGGGCAATTAAGACACATTTGGTTCATAAAAGGCCTGCTCCTGGTGGAGATGGCTACACCAATCCTGGTGTAGTTAATTTCAATTAAAGGAAGAAAACACATAGCCAGAAAAGGAAAAGGGGTGGGGGGAAACACTCCACATTTCTTTGGTTCTGTGGAGGGTGTGGAGGGTATGGGGTCAAAGAGGTAAGCGGAGGAAGACCAGCCAAGAAAGCCGCTTAATTGCAATAGTCCAGATTGGGGTCTCCAAGCTTTTGGGGGCACAGATGGAATTTTGAGAGATTTCATGGGTGCGCCAACAAAATGGCTGCCATAGGGATAGGGCTTGCCCATTCCAAAAATGGCTGCCATAGGGATTGGGCATGCCCTTTCCAAAAATGGCTGCCATAGGGATGGGGCTTGCCCATTCCAAAAATGGCTGCCAGGGTGGGCATAGCCAGTCACAAAACACTCACTTCCCAGAAGACAAACTCCTGAGCCGAAAAGAAAAGTAATCTTTCCAAGACCCTGAGGCAGAGGTGGCTCCTGATCTCCAAAACACAGGACTGCTCTTATGAACCCAAATAAAGATGGCGCAGGTGGGCGGTCCTTTGCCTTGCAGCAGGCCAGCCTCCCAGTTAAAAGTCAATGAGAAAATTCGTAAGAAATGTAATTAAAAAGAGCTCCTCATAGGAGCCCCCAGAGACACAACATTCCTTAGCGTACCGCTGTTCACACTGGGAGAAGGTCAGGTCTTTAAATGGCTTCCTTTTCTCCTTTCCAGATTGCTTACATTTGTCACCTCCTTTCTCTGCAAACTGCCATTTGCAAAGCATGTTTAGTCGAATGTTTAGTTTTATCCAAGTATTAATTAATCCAGCCATCAAAAACAGTCACAGGGGTTCCGGGAATATAGTTGGCCTTTTGACTTCTCAACATGCCACACATTGGGAAACTTCCCTAGCTTACTTGACGGGACCTTAATTAAGTCACGTCCGTTCGTCTCCGCACTGATTTCGATTTGGTCATAGAAGGCGGCAGGTAAATGTTAAGAGGGGGAAAAGGAAAGAGGATTTGAAGTTGGATGATCTTTAACCAAAATCTTTCTTCCAACAGAAAGCGGAGCATCCATGGAATACATATTCAGCGATAAGTATTCCAGCCCACGTCTGGCAAACTCACAGATAATGGCACCATGCGAAGGTCATGGAGGTTCTATTAGCTCAATTAATAGAGGAGCAAGATAGGGCTAATACTCAGCTCTTCAAACGGCTAAAGAATAGAGCTGGTAGTAATAGAGTTATTAACCTCTCCCAGCCATTGAATTTTGCCGCTGGTTCAAACTCCATCTCCTAGTTCAGGCCTTCATTAATAGGCTGTTTATTATCCCTAATCCAGCCTGAAAATCAGATGCTTGGAACAGGAAGGCCCAAATCAGCAGCAATAATAATAATTAAAAAAATTCCCACTTTTCCACCACCACCCCTTTTTTAAACCTTGAAATTTAAATGCTCCTCGTAGATCTATTTTTAGGGAAACGGGACAACGTTTGCCTCCCTCTTGCCAGGAAGGGGGGAATGCAAGACAGAAAGTTAGTGCTGTCATTGGAGCGACCCACCTCCTCCTTTCAGTACCGCTTCAAAAAGCTCAATATTTAAAAGCATAAATATACCACACTTTAAATTTTGTGGGAGTTTTCCAAACCTGGACGATCTGCTTTTCATTCCTTCGTTTTGATTAGGTTTGGCCCTGATCAACCTAATGCTAGTTGTGACTTAAGCTGCATTGCCTAGCTCTGCTGACTTCCAAGTAAACCCATTGAACGGACTTCCAAAATAAACATGGATTGCACTGAAAACCCTGTTCAGGAATTACGTGTCGGCATCCCACATTATATCCAGTCCAGCATTCCGTTTCCCACAGCACCCCTAAGGACGCCAAGTCCAGCAAAACCCCAGCAGTCTTCTCCCTGCGTTTTGTCCCCAGCATTTGGGATTCACAGATTCACAAGCGCCCTATAGCAGGAGTAGGCAAACTGGTGCCCTCCAGATGTTTTGAACTAAAAAAAACCTTGATCGTTGGCTATGCTGGTTGGGGATTATGGGAGCAGTAGTCCACAACATCTGCAGGGCACCAGCTTTCTTTACCTAGGCCCTATAGGCAGATGGCCGTCAGCACGTACCGCAGTGAATTCCGCAAAAGTTGATTATGCAGCAGGTGAAAAAGTGCTTCCTTTTCCCTGGCAGGCCGCCTTGTGCCAGGTGCAGCTCTTTCCTGGCTTCACGTCCGACGTTAATTTAAGAAAAATCTAATACTTTTTCTACTGGCGTTGGGAAATAAATCATTTTCCTCTTTGTTCGGGGGCTGATCAGTGGATGCGACGGCTGAGGCTACGAGGGATCTCTTCTTTTTTATTATTACCTATTAAGAAACTTTATAGCCCAATTTGTTTCTTGTTGTTGTTGGGGGGACCTTCCCCCGCACCCCTCAAATAACTTTATTTTTCATTCTTCCCTGCCATCAATTACTGCACTAGTTTCCTTTCCCTTTCCATAAGATGGAGGAGCCAGGAGACTGATACTGCTCAATGGTATATAATTTAGTATTATTTGCACCGGGTTTATGAGATGGAAGTCAGATAAAACATCGTATTTGAACACTAAACCATTTATTACTTCTAAGAAACAGACGTACAAGTTGATGTCCCGACAATAATTCTTCTTTTTGATCAACAAGAAAGGCCTACTTGGAGTTGCGGGCACGAGAAACAATCCCTTTCCCACCAATAACTTTGTTTACTGATGTGACGGGATTTTAATAATAAACTTGATATATATGTAAATTTATTTTAATCTAATTTCATCAACCAGAGCCCACCTCAAAATGAGAGAGGGTGGGGGGAGAGTTGCCGTGGGTCGGCGGCTTATGATTTATACCTTTCCGCTTCTATTCCCAGATTGATTTCCAAGTGCTAATTCTATCTGGGTTTTCTCTCTCGGTGTCAGAAACACACTTCACTGCAGGCCGCATGTTTTATAACCCGTGCCGCCGGCAAATGATTTACAGCCCGGCTTTCACCGGGCCGCTCTATCGTTTCTCTCTTGCCCGGCGCCTGCTGACAGCTGCCTTGTGTGGAAGGCGTCGGCCCCGGAATCAATCAGGTCCACAATCCCCTAAAATTGTCCCCTAATGAAAGCCAAATCTAGCCCTCAAACAAACAAACACACACACACACACCGGTCTCCTATTAGGACCAGCTGCAGTTCACTCCTGTGCATCTACACTCTGCAGCCTGCACAGCTCACGGCCCCTCATACCACCTGCATATTCTACTAGAAGGTGCCTGCTTCAACTGGAAGCATACCCAGACAGCTGTAACTGTAGATGTTTTAATTTTGTAAAGCCGCCTTGAGGCTCGGCATTGGGCAAAAGGCAGGATACAAATCATCAGCAGCAGCATCTTCATCATCATCAACAACTTTGTAGGATGACCATGTGTCCTCTATTACAGAGGACAGTCCTTTCTTCAAAAGACTGTCCAATCCAATTCCAGTTGAAAGATAATGTTCCAACGCAACTGGTGTACATAGACTTACTGCCCCGGATACTGGAAGTAGCCCATAGCCATCAGGGCTAGTAGCCATTGATAGCCTTCTCCTCCAGGAATTTATCCAACCCCATCCTAAAGCCGTCCGAGTTGGTGGCCATCACTACATCTTGTTGTAGCGAACTCTATAGTTTAACTCTGCACTGTGTGAAGAAGTCCTTCCTTTCAACTGTCCTGATTCTCCCACCCATCAGCTTCATGGGATGACTCCGTTGGGTTCTAGTATTACGAGACAGGGAGAAAAATGTCTCGCTCTCCACGTACTCCACACCATGCAATATTTTGTACACCTCTATCCTAGCTCCCCTTACTCTCCTTTTTTCCAAGCTAAACAATCCCAGCTGTTGTCACCTTCCTTCGTAGGGGAGATGCTCCAGCCCCTGGATCATTTTAGTTGCCCCTTTCTGCACTTTTTCCAACTCTATAATAACATTTTTCAGGTGTGGCGAACAGAACTGTACACAGTCTTCTAAGTGTGGTCTCACCATAGATTTGTATAAAGGCAGTATGATCCTGGCAGTTTTATTCTCAATTCCTTTTATCTCAATTCCTTGTCTGGAAGCAATGCAAGGAAGTCTAGTCAAACGATGACTCCCTAGTTTCTAGCTCTCCCCTGTCTCCTGTTTAGGCTGCAGGTCAAATTCAAAAGCATTAGGAACACGGAAATGTCAGCAACCAACTCTTTTTCTTGCCTTCGTTAATCAGAACCTGCCACCCACCAAATTACCCTCCTGTAATTTAAAGCTAGTACTTCTTGACCTCGATCTTTAGTGGAGAGAGTAGACAATTGTTCTCTCTTTTCCTTCTGACATTCCTTTAAATGTTTGAAAACTACTGAGCTATCCCCTTTGATATTTAATATGAATATTTCATACTAAATGTCCCAGGCCCTTTCACTTGCCTTGCACGACTTCCCTTTCTAGACATTTCTGTCATCCATCGGGCAAGGAGGTCCTTCACAGGAATGGCAGAAATTTCCAAGGGACTCTGTGCAGAATTAAATTGGCTTAAACCTGGTTTTGTAGGGTAAAACTGCCCTAAATAAAAATGTCCTAAATAAAATGCACAGGAGGTGGGACACAAATGGGCAATTCTCCATCTATTCCCTTTAACAGATTTCATAGGCATGTACATTGAGCTGATTAGAGACGTCTTTGCCAACGTGGTGCCCATCTGTTGTGTGAGACTACAATGCCCATTATCCCCAAGGCCTTCGTCAGAGGGACTCTCTCAATTTTAAACTGCATATTCTTCTTCTGTTTAATCCTGCCTCCAATTCCCTTCATTTCCTCTGCGGAAAGTAGGGTTACTGTTTACTTTCTCGGTCTTGAATCTAGGGCTAATCAATTTCATTGAATGATTCCCAGTTGTAAAATTGGGGGCAGGGGGGGAGGGAGGGGGGAAACCCTCAATCCACTTTCTCCTCACCACACATCATTTTAATAAGCCTCTAACTCAGAGGTGTCGAACCTCTTTCCATTCCAGAGAAGCTCTCGGGGGCCGCATTCCAGTGGTGGGCGGAGTCAATGGCAAAAGGGGGCGTGGCCGAAACAGCCAGGATGTTTTAGCCTAAAGCTCTTACTGCCAGTAACTGAGCCTTAGAAGAGACATTTCAACCTCTTGGCGTGGGAGAGAGAGAGGGAAAACCCACAGAAAATTCAGGAATCCACCAAGTGACTGGAGCTTATGGGGAAATGGATGATCCAGACCTTGAGAACTAAGAAACCAAAGATGGCAGATCTGTCTACTGCATCTGAGTTGACATCGGGAGACAGCCGTGGTACTGCATGTGTGAGTGAACCCTCACGAATCACAGTCCCCGCCTGAGGCCACAGTCAAGGAATGATGTACATTTGTGAACCATAGGTATATAAGAACATCAGAAGAGCCCTGATGCTGGATCAGACCAAGGGTCCATCTAGTCCAGCACTCTGTTCACACAGTGGCCAACCAGCCATTGGCCAGGAACCAACAAAGCAGGACATGGTGCAACAGCACCCTCCCGCCCATGTCCCCCAGGATTTTTCCCTCTTGTTGCTTTGAGAACAGCTTTTCCCGAATGAGTTTTAACCAGCAGAGATCTGTCCAGGGTCCTGAAAGTCCTGGCCTTGGCCGTTCTGCATGCCAGACTTGACTCTGCATGCCATAAGAACATCAGAAGAGCCCTGCTGGATCAGACCGAGGGTCCATCTAGTCCAGCACTCTGTTCACACAGTGGCCAACCAGCCATCGGCCAGGAACCAACAAAGCAGGACATGGTGCAACAGCACCCTCCCGCCCATGTTCCCCAGCAAGTGAAGTACACAGGCTTGCTGCCTCGGATCCTGGATCCTGCCTTTGATATTGGATGCTCTCCAACACCTCTGAAGGGCATCTGTTCTAATTCAGCAGGTGTATATTCTCCTCGTATGAACAAGAGCCGTGCTTGAGTGCCATTTTTCTTGGTAGAATGTCAAGGTAAAAATCAAATCAATCGATCAGTAAATGCAGGCTCAGACTGAAGGCCTCCTTCACCCAGCACACTGTTCACACAGTGTCCCAACAGGTTGCCTGCGGTAAAAGTCTGTGAGTCTCTGTGTAGGGCTAAAGGGGGCTGCCGTGGGGAAAGTAGGTCAGCACACTGGATCCATAAGAACCCCAGAAGAGCCCAGATGCTGGATCAGACAGAGGTTCCATCTAGTACAGCACTCTGTTCACACAGAGGAAAGAGAGGAGATAGCCTGCTGTACAAAGCCTACTTGGGGTGGTGGCATGAAAGCCAAAGAAAACAGGGGCTGCTCACCCTGTTGCGGTGTCTGTGTGTGCGAGGAGTACAAATGCCCCTGAGCTGCCAGGTTGGAGGCTGCACAGGAAAGGCCGGCATTCTGCCCCCAGCTTTAACGAGTCAAGGCTGTAGTCCTCCCCGTTCCTCGTGCACGATATATTTCTGAAGCAAGGGTGTCTCTCACCTGTTTGGATTAATCTCCACCTGCTTCATCATCTTCGCCTGGTCCTCGTCCCTGGGAAACCCGTGCAGCACCCAGCCTCGGAGGTGGCAGTCCAGGCAGTTCAGTCGCTCTGACAGCAGCTTCACGACAATGTTGTCTGCAGCTGGGACAAAGATTAGGGAAACACCCTGTCAGCCAGTATCAGGAAACTAGGTGATGGGAGGGTCAGCGAGAGCCCTTGGTCCTACTTGGGTGTCCTAATTTGATTTTTGTAGGGCAGCAGCGGGGTTAAGCAGGGCCCTTTTCTGCACTTTTTCCAGCTCTATAATATCCTTTTTTAGGTGTGGTGACCAGAACTGTGCACAGTACTCCAAGTGTGGTCGCACCACAGATTTGTATAAGGGCAGTACGATACCGGCTGTTTTATTTACTGCTCCTCTTGGCAGGCACAGAGCCAGGGAGCAAGGAGGCTGTGGCTTCTCCTGCTCCTCCTGGTCACCACCACCGTTGTCTGGGCCAAAGCCAGAGGCAGGTGAAGAAGCAGCTTGCAATGCGGAAGGCGGAGAAATTCCAGGGGGCGCTTGCCAGTGGGCCTCTACTGCCCTCAGCAGTGCCCCGCCATTCCGACCCTCGACGCCGGCCCTGCCATTCCGCAACATCACACGGCACATCAGCTGCCCTTGAGGATGCAGCTATTTTTGGGCTGCATTAATAGAAGTATAGCTTCCAAATCGCGTGAGGTACTGGTTCCTCTCTATTCGGCCCTGGTTAGGCCTCATCTAGAGTCTTGCCTCCAGTTCTGGGCTCCACAATTCAAGAAGGAGGCAGACAAGCTGGAGCGTGTTCAGAAGAGGGCAACCAGGATGATCAGGGGTCTGGAAACAAAGCCCTATGAAGAGAGACTGAAAGAACTGGGCATGTTTAGCCTGGAGAAGAGAAGATGGAGGGGAGACATGATAGCACTCTTCAAATACTTAAAAAGTTGTCACACAGAGGAGGGCCAGGATCTCTTCTCGATCCTCCCAGAGTGCAGGACACGGAATAACGGGCTCAAGTTAAAGGAAGCCAGATTCCGGCTGGACATCAGGAAAAACTTCCTGACTGTTAGAGCAGTGCGACAATGGAATCAGTTACCTAGGGAGGTGGTGGGCTCTCCCACACTAGAGGCCTTCAAGAGGCAGCTGGACAAGCATCTGTCAGGGATGCTTTAGGGTGGATTCCTGCATTGAGCAGGAGGTTGGACTCGATGGCCTTGTAGGCCCCTTCCAACTCTGCTATTCTATGATTCTATGATTCTATGAGAGAGCGCCATCACTTAGAACAGCGCATTAAAGTTGTAACGTCTCGGCAGCCTTTTGAGGGAGGGGAGGAAGTGGAGAAAACTGCATTACTTCAAATTTCCCTGTGATTAAAACAAATGAGCAGGTATCAACGCACAGTAGAAGTCCTCCTCGTTCACATGGGACTTCTTTGAGGTTGTCAGGAAAATGGGCTGGTCTCTCTAATTGCCGGCAGGGCAGGCTAAATGGCTCGCCCTGGATCTCCTGGCCTCCAGTGTACGACTAGCGAGCAAAGTTGAGTCCGGGATCCTCCTGATGAAGCCGTCAATCCGTCTGCTTTAAAGGGATTATGACGCATGAGGGTTTCAAACCATCAATTCCCTTTCATCCTAAACGTGTGCGAGTTTCAACCTCCCGTCTCAGAGCTGGGAGGGGAGATGGGTCTCCATGGAGAAAGCGGGACTTTTGAGAAGTAGTCCAAAGATAACTTTCTAGTGGAGAGTCCAACAGGTGGAAAGGTTTGGGGAAATGAAGAGCGGGGCTGGAGGGGGGCCGTCCATCATGTTCAGGTGATGCACAGAGCCTGGGGTCACGCTCAGGTCTTATTATTTAATTTATTTACAGCATTTACACCTTGTTCCACATCTAAACAGACTCTGGGGCGGTGAACAATAAAAGATTAAATGATACAAAGATAAAAAGAAATAAAACACAATATTAAAAAGTGCTGTTTTTTAAAACAAAAACAATGGCTGATCAAGAACAATGCCTATATACACCAGTTGCTGGGGAACATGGGTGGGAGGGTGCTGTTGCACCATGTCCTGCTTGTGGGTCTGTGGCCGACGGCTGGTTGGCCCCTGTGTGAACAGAGTGCTGGACTAGATGGGCAAGCAGACAAGACCTTGAAAGGTTGTCACACAGAGGAGGGCCAGGATCTCTTCTTGATCATCCCAGAGTGCAGGACACGGAATAATGGGCTCAAGTGACAGGAAGACAGATTCCAGCTGGACATCAGGAAAAACGTCCTGACTGCTAGAGCAGTATGACAATGGAACCAGTTACCTAGGGAGGTGGTGGGCTCTCCCACACTAGAGGCATTCAAGAGGCAGCTGGACAACCACCTGTCAGGGATGCTTTAAGGTGGATTCCTGCATTGAGCGGGGGGTTGGACTTGATGGCCTTACAGGCCCCTTCCAACTCTGCTATTCTATGATTCTATGATTCTATTTTTAGGGGGAAGTATTATTATTGACCCTGTTCAGATGACATGCTAAGCCATGGTGGTGGAGCTAAACATTATGGCTAAGCGTGTTGCGTGAACCATTCCTAACCAGGGCAGCTACATAACCATGGGTTAAACACGCTCGCTAACCATTTGCTGCAAAAGGGTTAGCGGCCCAACTATGGCTTAGCGTGACATCTGAACAGGTCCTCTGTTGTTATCCGCTGCCTCCAGATTTGGGGCATGGGGACAGCAGCCTTAAAATATATGCATAAATCCATTATTGGAAGGCTTTTGGAGGAGTTCCACAATGATACTGGAGATAAATCAGAGGCAGGGCAGAAATAGCTGCAAATTATCCAGTGCTGAAGAATGCTCTTTGTCAGACACTTAAGCTCTTGCCAAATCACTCTTGAGTTCCTTCTATCTACCACCAAAATTGGCCAGAAAGCCAAGTTTATAGAAATCTCAGGCCCAGAGGGTCACCCCCCCTTTCCCCCCACCCACCAAGCATTGACTGGTTTTCTGGCTTTTGTCCAGCTTCCCCCCCCCCCATTCTAAAAGGCAGGAAGAGCTTTAAACAAAGTCTTAGAGCGATGGATGTCAGCAGGGCTCTACCATTAAGTTACGGCCCTTCCTCTTAAATGAAATAAGATCCCAGTCCTCATCGTTCTGAATAAAGGGCTGATTTAAAATGGAACATAGGAAGCTAACTTCTACTGAGTCGGACTGTCGGCCCAACATTGTCGATTCTGACTGGCTCCAGTTTTTAAGGAGGAGTGCTGGGAGTTGTAGGACTTGTTGCTAACTCGACATGCAGAGGTTTGTCCCCCAATTGACTAACCATTCCAGCCCTATTATTTACTTGCTTATTTTCCATACTTTTCTTTTTCTACTAGTCATTGATAGTGATGGGAGAACTGCTTTTATTGCTGACCTATGTCAGTTGGGCCAATATTCAGTCCTGAATCTATCTGCTCCAATTTCTACATCAGTTTGCTCCAATTTCTACATCAGTGCACATACTTTTGTACATAACCTTCCCTACGATATGCATTTCTGTACACAATTTTTGAGTCAAGAACCACATGGCAAAATTCGCCACAGTACACAATCCCAAAGCTATGTGTGTTCTGATCTACGTCTCAGGCCAGGACGTAAGATATAGTCACTTAAAAATGTGAAATAAAGAAAATTCTCCCCCATCCCTGGTCACTGGACAGGACAAAGAACTGTGCTCCACCCCGGAAATTTCATCCAAACATTGACTGCTATATCTTCACATGTATATTCTCACTCTAAAGGGACTAGAGACTTGTTCTTAAACAAAGCTTGAGTGTCTCAGGATGCTGAATTATGCATCTATTCCTCTACTTAGTTGGTGCAAATACATGCCGCCATTCCAACTGCATGCGATGCCTAGAAAATGAATATTTTTCAGTTTCTTAAACTGCACCTAAAACCCTTGTAGAAATGTGAAGGGGTTTTCTGTCAATGTGGTGTTGTTTTTAACTCACAAGGTTCAAAAGCACAAAATATGGATCTGCGATGAACGCCAAGGCAAAACTTCTAAAATCCACATACTTCACACTCCGTGCCACTCTGATTTGGTGCTTTACTGCCCAGTAACTTTGCCTTCTAAAAAAATGACCACCTTCTGACATATATTTTGACATATATTGACCTTCTCTCTAAACCTATAAATCCTCGATATCCAAGAGTCGTACAACGGCATCATTGGGACGGGGAGGAGAGCTTCCGTTTCTATGCTGCTAAAAGTTTGAAACGTCTTTGATAGTTCTGTTCATTTAGCCTTTTCCCTCCTCTTAAGATTTCTCTCTTTTTCCTTCCCTGGTAGGTCTAAAGCCTGCCACCATTAATTCAGATGCCTGAGGGTTGATCTCAGGGTTTGACAGTTAACATCTTGCCCTGATTATCAGCTACCGCCAAGGGCTACTTTTCCTGGCTCGGCCTGTCATCCCTAAATTCAGCAAAGCGTGAGAGCAGAATACCTGATTATTCCACAAAGGTCAAATTGGTTTAATACTATTTGAGTCCTCCAGGGAAACCGTTGGTTTTCCTGCTGACCACGAACTTTGCAGGAGTTATTTCTTTTGTAAAACATGTTAGCAAATGGATTCAGGGGAGACGGTTCATTGGTTAGTGTCTGTGGCCAACCTAATGCACTGGGCTCTGGCCTTTGTTGGAGCAACGTCTGCTCTCTGTGGGAGCTGTCCCAAGTCCTGAAATTGGCTCTCTACTAACAGGTGGGTGCTTGCTTCTTGTAACCCACTCCCCGCTGCACTTTTCTGGATCTTATCCCGTCGAATTTTGCCCAGATCCCTAAAGGCACTTGAACTAACCCAAAGAACATGCACAACCCATATCCAGCCAACACTACACAAGTCCATTAAATCCACACACATGGGATTCAGATTTTGGAATATGCCAGAACAAATACTCCCCCCCCCAAAAAAAAGCAATACAAAGGAGGGTGTGGCAGCAGCTGAACTTCCTTTGCAGTGGTAGATGTCTTCAAGGGGCTGGCAAAGACACAATTTGCCCTGGCTCCCATGAGCCAAAGTAGCACCTGAGTCGGTCTTCAGTGGTGGCTACTTCAAAGACGCTAGCTCAGAAGCAGACATTTTCTGTCTCTGGCACAAGGAGCGTAAGAAGAGCTCTGGTGGGTAGGACAAAAGGCCTGTCTGGCCTAGCATCCTGCTTCCGAGGGGGGGGCAGCCCCATGCCTCAAATGGGACATGCGAGTGGAGGCCTTTTCCTACTTTTTCCCTCCAGCAACATGCTGCTTCTGGTTCCTGGAGGTAGCATATAGTAGCTATTGTTAGCCTTATCTGCATGAATTTGTCCAATCCCCCTCTAAAGCCATGTCTGCTAGTGAACATCACATCATACAGCAGTGAACCAAATGTCATGTGAAGCAGCTGCGCCTTTTGCCTGCGAACCTCCCAGAATCAATAAAACATGTTTGAGCCTCCCCAGGTTTTACTAAGACAAAACCCTACAGAAGGGCTACGGAACCACAATGGAGGAGATAGCGATATAGTGTAGGGAGTGTGTGTGTGTGTGTGTGTGTGTGTACACCCAGTAGGGATGTCAGCCACTAGGAATCTGGTTCTTTGTGGACTTGACGGAGTTCCACAATACGTACAACTCGATTTGTATTTGTGAGCCGAGCTGCGGACTTCCCCCACACACCCGAACTCTGGGAACTTTTTTGCACATCCCCCCTCCCCCCGCAGGATCTGCAATTCACACACATTTCTCAGCGTTCTGCGCAAGTGACGGCTGGATTTGTGCAAATTTGGCCATGGTTTGCACAAATTGTTCACAAATTTGCGCAAACAGCAGGACCTGGGGGAAAGGAATTGCGCAAAACGCCCAGGAAAAAAATCCACACACTGGCCTTACTCAAGGCGCTGCAGTGGGAACCAGAATGAAGTCCTGGGAGGATCCAAACCTATGAAAACCTGTCAAATTCAAACCCGCCCTGAATCGATTTCTCTGACATCCCTAATAACCAGTCTCTTTGTGTCTCTTCCCTTCCAGTGAAATTGTGAGTGGGTTTTTTTTTTTTTTTTTGCAGGGGACAACAGATTGGATCATAATTTAAACCAGGCAGGGCTTCGGTGTTTGTGTGTGCGTATGAAACAGAGATAAAGTTTCTTCAGGGTTGTGAGCCGGCCTCCAGTTGGCTGTTCTTCACACAGAGGAGGGCCAGGATCTCTTCTCGATCCTCCCAGAGTGCAGGACACGGTATAACGGGCTCAAGTTAAAGGAAGCCAGATTCCAGCTAGACATCAGGAAAAACTTCCTTACTGTTAGAGCAGTACGACAATGGAATCAGCTACCTAGGGAGGTTGTGGGCTCTCCCACACTAGAGGCCTTCAAGAGGCAGCTGGACAACCATCTGTCAGGGATGCTTTAGGGTGGATTCCTGCATTGAGCAGGGGGTTGGACTAGATGGCCTTGTAGGCCCCTTCCAACTCTGCTATTCTATGATTCTATGAGAGAGGATTTGGATAGAAAAGTTCCGTTCCTGCTTTCAGTCGTTAGAGGCTTGCTACAGACAGAGTCCAGATTATTCTTTCGCCCGCGACGATCTCAGTGGCACGTCCTTTCTTCCCCTACCCTGCTTCCCGAGCGCAGGGCCTTCATTTCTCTTTAATAAAGGCGGCACGCCTCGCCGTCCTTCGGTCCGCAAAGGTGCTTCTTTCGTTCCCTTTTGCCAAGCTGCCTTTTATTCGGCACTTCCTCCCTCTCGTCTCTGCAGCTCCTTCGTCTGAAGATTCTGAGAGGCTCCCGCTTTGAAGAGGACTTCTAAAGCTACATCTAGCCTAACGTCCGCATCACACGCGTGCATGTAAACTACAGTTTCCATTGGAAACCAGAGTGCAGGCCCTTCAAAGTGCGGCTAACATAATAAGTACAGGAGATATCTAAGACAATCATTATTTCCTTAACACCGCTGCTGTTTTTATGGCTTTTGAGTCCTGCCAACTGGAGCTTGGGTATGAGGCTTGCTAAGACTTCGCCTGTGATGTACTAATAAACAGAACAGCAGTGGTCATAGGAAAAACTTCTTGGGAGGAAAATCTTTGTTTATTATGCAGTGCCACCTGCTGGCAATACAAGGTTCCTACAACAGGGAGCAAGTTGTTCCACAAAAGGAAGAAAAGGAATAATTAAGAGGGAGGGGGAGTCCTGGAATGCTCATCTCTAGATGCCAATTGATCAGGCAGAGTTCACACACCCCCAACCCAGACTGGGGCAGAGAACAGTTTTGAGTTTCTTATAGTTTGCTGTAACAGAGTCATCCCTGCCCACTCACGTGTTCTGTTTGTCTGACTAAACAGGTTGTGCAGGTTTCTGCAGTGCTCCAAAAACCTGCAAAACCTCTTCGACCGGAGGCGAGGGAAACAGATGTGGATGGCGTGAGTGATGCGAGCTCTAGTTTTTGCTTTTGTAAAAAAAAAAGATTGCCTTTCTCGGATGGCAGCCTCTGGGGGCAAGCCAGAAGCCCCACGGGATACACACAAGGGTGGTCGTCTCAGTGGGGCTTCCACTGAGCCTTTTGCCGATCTCGTTACACATACACAGAGACCTCATTTCACCGCCTGCTGGAGCCAGCCTTGTAGCAGCTGTTGAAAATGCTGCCTGCTACAATCACTTGGAGCCTTCTCACTCAAGCTCACCGGTAGTCCGGGGGCTCAGCCTGCTACTTGCTCCTGCTGCTGTCCACTGGTTTCCATCGCCTGCCCGGCCCGACGTGCCCGGTCGAATTAGCCTCCACTGTGAACCGAGAGAGCTCCAAAAAGCCAGACCGATGCAATTAGTTTGCTTCATTCATCCTCGGCGGTTCTAGTCTAAGCTTCGGCTGTTTCTGAATGCAAGGACAAGGCGTAGCAGCTCAGGGCGATGGAGGTGGAGCTAACAAAGAGGACCATGGAGCTGCTTTCTCTCTCCTGCTCTCTAACACCCCCGTTTCTCTCTCCCTCTCTCTAATACCCTCTTTTCTCCCCACTCCACTTCCCGGTTCCTCCCCATCCAACAGGCTACCAGAGAAGGGACGGGTCGCTCCTGCAAGAGCTCTCAACTGATCACATGCACAAGGTTTGTGAAATTAGGTGGGGAGTCTCACCTAGCCCTAGGGATGGAGCTTCCGCACTCCTCCTTATTGGAAATGGGGTTTGAAGAGCACCCCAGCACATGCAAGGCCCTCTCCTCTCTGCATAGCTCCTAACCTTTGCCTGGCTGTTTCGTTTCCCGCTCGCAGGACCTAAATTTCGTTTGCTTTTTCCAATCGTGTTGCACGCTACGTAACTTCCATCCTCAGAAATACATCTTGCACACCAGGGCCGGCCGCCGCTGTGTAAAGGCGCCGTGGCAAGACAACCAACCAGTTGAGCTTCACTTTGAGGAGACGGTTGCTTCTTTCTCTTGGTCATCGGTGGTGGGAAGGCTTCCTTGGTTTCTTAGCCACGGGCGTGGCCACGGGTGGCCAGGGCAACTCCTCATCATTGGAGAAGAGAAGATGGAGGGGAGACATGATAGCACTCTTCAAATACTTGAAAGGTTGTCACACAGAGGAGGGCCAGGATCTCTTCTCGATCCTCCCAGAGTGCAGGACATGGAATAACGGGCTCAAGTTAAAGGAAGCCAGATTCCGGCTGGACATCAGGAAAAACTTCCTGACTGTTAGAGCAGTACGACAATGGAATCAGTTACCTAGGGAGGTTGTAGGCTCACTAGGTTGTAGGTTGTAGGCACACTAGAGGCCTTCAAGAGGCAGCTGGATAGCCATCTATCAGGGATGCTTTAGGGTGGATTCCTGCCTTGAGCAGGGGGTTGGACTTGATGGCCTTGTAGGCCCCTTCCAACTCTGCTATTCCATGATTCTATGATTGTTACTGATGGCCCGTGTTTACTGTATCCAGCTGTGTTCTCTGGTTTAAGAAGGAAGGCGAGGGCAGATGTGAGCAACCCACACACACAAATAAATGGGAACCTGCCCGTGGAATGAATGAAATTCTACCTGTTTCCAAAAGAAGGAAAGCGAAGCAAAATTTCCAGCATGGCCATGTTTTTATGGTGATTGGGGGGGGGGGGGAATTCATATATAATCACAGCTAATGGGGAGGCAGTATGGTGTAGTGGTTAGAGTGTCGGTCTAGGACTTGGTGACTTTGGTTCCGTCCCTAAACCTCAGCCTAACCTACCTCACTGGGTTGTTGTGAGGATAAAATGGAAAGGAGGGCCATGTTAAGATAGCTTGGGTTCCTTACGAAAGGGGGGAAAGGCAGGGTATAAATGTAATAATTAATAAAATAAAACAAACCCTTAAAAAAACATAATTTAAAAAACCTGTTAACACATGGGAAATACTGCTATATCTTAAGGAGTCAGCAGTTAGGACATTTTCTCAGCTTTTGTTGAAAGATTAGCACCTGAAAATGTCTATATGAGAGTGTAAGAAAGAGGGAGAGAGAGAGAGAGAGAGATCCAGAAAGTCTATATAAATGTTTATTTAGTTTATTTATTCCGGGCTGTCAATTTTTACCACCACTTTTGGGGAGGGGAGAGGTAGCTCTCATCTCCCTTCCAACAAAGAAATCTAGCAGTTCCCAAGTGAACTGGAGGAAGTGGAAAGGAACCACATAAGAGCAACTTCAAATGCTTTCTCAAACAGGTTGAGGGCTTCCTTTAAACTATATATATGCAAAACAGTGATTTTTTTTTAAAAAAAAAAAATCATCCCTAAAATAAACAGCCGTCCAATTTCTCAACTGAGGTTCAGCACATCGGTGTGATGGAGAGAAAGGCCATTCAACGTGTGGATCAACAGAACTTTTAAGAACGGAGAAAAATTATCTGTTTATTAGTCCGTATTTGGACTGTGAGTGTGTGTGTGTGGGGGGGGGGTAAAACAAGAAAAGAAAAATGTAGAGGGATTTTTCCCTCCCACTACCATTGCTCCCCCCCCCCCTAATAAAAAGAGAAAGTAGCACTGCAGGGCCCCTACAGCTTGTGAAAAATTAAACTCGACGGATTCAAACTGTCCTATTTCCACATCAAACGAGAAGACGCACTGAGCTCTTCCCAACTTATCTTCAAACGCCCGGCACCCTAGAAAGTTTCTTGAAAAAAAAAATTGGAGGGGGGGGGTGTTAAGAAAAATGAGAGACAGGAAAAGGAGAAAGTCTCCAGTTCCCCCAAGTGCTGTGCTGGTTACCATAGCCGCTGTCTCTCTCTCTCTCTCTCTTCTAATTATACCCCTGTGAGTTTATTAATCAACTTGTAAATTATTTAGAGAGTCATGCGCTGTCTTCAGCTAGTACAAACACACGGCATGAGAAGACTGGCCGGAAAACCAGCAGAAATTCCCCAAAGGATCTCTCTCTCTCCCTCCCTCCCTCCCTCTCTCTCTCTCTCTCTCTCTCTCTCTCTCTCTCTCTCCAATGTTCAGGCAGCTTGCGGATGGCTGTTTTGGGTGGTGTGTGTTTTTAGAGAAAAAAATAAGAAATAAAACCAAGCTTACCTCCTCAGATAGAAAGATTTACCTAGCCTTTCAACTCAGAAATTCTTTGCAAGTTATAGATTCCTCACCCTCAATCTCTCTCTCTCTCTCTCTCTCTCTCTCTCTCTCTCACACACACACACACACACACACACACACACACACGGAGAGAAAGCTGCTCTATTGTTAAATCTTTAGCTGGTACTTTTACAGATGAGAACGTTAATTTCACTGTATGAGCTGTGATCCTGGCCACCATGGGATCCAAACTTACAGAGGCCACAGTAAATGGGAAATAAAATAACCCGTTGGGGGGGGGGGGAATAGATCATCCCAGTTTTTTTAAAAATAAAGCAAAGTTATGCCGCTCAAGTAAAGACTTTTTGTGTGTGTTAGTAATGGCACAAATTAGGCGATTCCCAAATTCCCATTCCGCTCCCCCTCCCACAGCCAACCAGACAAGAGAAGGCCTCTGGGGCAGATTCAAATATTACTATTTTATAAATAAAGGGCGGGCAAAACACCATTGCAGATGGTTTGTTTCTCGCTTTACTGGGCGAGCAGGCAGGAGCGACGCCACCTTTCCTTTGGTTCTTTTCATTTCAGCGGAAAAGACACGGCGAAAGAAGTAAACACGACGACAGCAGAATGACGGCTTCCCTTTCTCTCCACTCGCAAAATAAAGGCCCCTCTCGGAGGGGACGTTCGTTCCCTCACTCTGTCGAAGTACCAGTGGTCCTCAGGCAAGAGATGCTACCTGATGCCTTTTACCTTGGCTCCTGTGTGTGCTCAACTTTCCTCAAGGTTGCGAGAGGAGTGCCTTGGCTTGTAGACCACGGGGGAAGAAAAGGGGCAAGAGAAAAGACAGAGGGAAGATAGAAATGGGGGCCGAAAATCCCAACTTCACGTCTACGCTGTTGAGATCTGAGCAAAAGGTAACTGACCAAGGCCTTAGCTAGGTGGGGCGAGATCCCGGGGCGATCCCCAGGATGCACAGGGGATCCCGGGATCAGGGAGGGATGATCCCTCCTTTGCCCCAGGATCTCGCCCTATACCTTGAGTCTGGTTTTTCCGCAGTCCCGGGCTGAGCCCTAGACCGCGGAACGTGTGGCCGGGTGTCGCGGTTTGTCCCGGTTCCTCACCGTTACTCGCGAGGAGCTGGGACCCACACACGGGGCACAGAGCTCCTCAGGAGCACTGCGCCCGTCAAGATGGGGTGGGGGAAGCAGGGAAAACACTTTTTTTTAAAAAAAAAAAAACCTTACCTTTTGCGCACGAGCGCTTGTGCGCATCATTATTATTTTATATGGGCCCTTTTGCCCAATGCTGGGCCTCAAGGCAGCCTTACAAAGTTTAAAACATACATTGGGGGGTGGGGGGAATAGTTTAAGATACACAACAAAATTCTAAGACATTAACATAGATGGAGGGCCAGATTATTCTCCAAAGGCCTGCTGGAACAAAAAAGTTTTAGCCTGCTTCCGAAAGCCCATCAAGGAGGGAGCCACCCTAGCTTCCCCGGGAAGAGAGTTCCAGAGCACCGGAGCAGCCACCGAGAAGGCCCTCTCCCATGTTCCCACCAGGCGGGCCTGTGAAGATGGTGGGATTGAAAGAAGGGCTTCTCCGGAAGATCTCAAAGCAGGGGCAGGCTCATAAGGGAGAATACGGTCTTTCAGATAACCTGGACCCGAGCCATACAGGGCTTTAAAGGTCATAACCAGCACTTCCCCTTTAATAAAAACAAACAAAATGGTGGGTGCCTTTCCTTCTGAGGTCGTCGCGTGCTGTGTGTAAACAGAGGGGGGAATCTCACAATAAAAACATCGCAAGATCTTCACCCCTCTGTCGCACAATAACACGTAGGTCTAGCTAAGGCCCATGAAAGAAATCCTGGGGTCGTGCTGGACAGCTCAATGAAAATGTTGACCCAGTGTGCAGTGGTTGTGAAAAAGGCAAATTCCATGATGGGCGTAATTAGGAAAGGAACTGAAAATAAAGCTGCCATGATCATACTCCCCTTGTACAAATCTATGGCATGACCACACTCGGAATACTGGGTACAGTTCTGGTCACTGCATCCAAAGAAGGATATTGCAGAGTTGGCAGAAAAGGGCAACCCAAATGATCAAGGGGGGACAGCAAGGCCCTTATAAGGAAAGTTTACAATGTCTGGGAGAATAATAGAGGTGTATAAAGTCATGCCTGGAGTGGAGAATGTGGAGAGGGACACATTTTTCTCCCTCTCCCATAATACTAGAATCCAGTGTTGTCATCCCAGGAAGCAGATGGGTGCTAGATTCAGGACAGGTCAAAGGAAGAACTTCTTCACACAGCGCAGAGTTAAACTATTGGAAACGATCCACTTTCTTCTCACGACGCACTCCGCGAGACGGAGGGACGGCCGCCATTTTGGATGGCTTTAAGATGTGATTAGACAAATTCATGGATATCAGGTAGCATATAGTCCTGATGACCAATCAAAGAAAGAATCAAAGCAAGAAAGCAAGAAAGAAAGAAAGAAAGCAAGAAAGAAAGAAAGAAAGAAAGAAAGAAAGAAAGACTCTTATAATGGAGTAGGAGTGACAGGAGAGGCCTCAAGTCAATCCTGCTCCCAAGGAGGCATGCATGGGACCACGGTCTTCAACAGATAAACAGGGCTGTTTTTTTAGCCACCCTCCCTCAGAAGGAGCCAACCCCATTTCATTTTCCCCAAGGCCTTTTGCAAAGCCACTAATGAATTCTTGTTAGTGTTTACTAATGCAAATGCATTCTTTGTTTTCCCTCAGAGAGGGGGATTAGCGAAATGATCGGACTTATTATTTTCTGCTCTTGCGGTATAAATATTGGCGGTGGGGCAACGGCTTCCTTCTGGAGGATGCGCCCCACTTAAGGCGGAGAGCCATGCAGATACAAAGCAAGCCCCGGAAAAATTATTGGCAACATGGGCAGGGGTACGGCTGTCGCTTCTGGGAGCGTCCCCAGGATCTGGTGGCACCACGTTTACCCAAATCCTCTTTATCTAACTCAGAGGAAAGAAAGGAAAGGAACCTCTCGTGCAAGCACTGAGTCATTACTGACTCTTGGAGGGACGCCAGCTTTCGCTGACGTTTTCTTGGCAGGCCTTATAGCGGGGTGGTTTGCCGTTGCCTTCCCCGGCCGTGATTGCCTTTCCCCCAGCTAACTGGGTACTCATTTTACCGACCTCGGGAGGATGGAAGGCTGAGTCGACCCAAGCCGACTGCCTGAAACCTAGATGGTGGAGATGCTGGTAATAACAGCAGCAACAACGTTGGGCAGCTGGAAAGCAGCCATCTCGTGTGAGATCTAGAGGCATTCTGGGCAAAGGCAGAGGCAGAAGCAAGACATCAGAATGGCTGCAGGCCATTGTTGGCAAATGCTATTTGGGGCTGCATTAGTAAAAGTATGGCTTCCAAATCACGTGAGGTACTGGTTCCTCTCTATTCAGCCCTGGTTAGGCCTCATCTAGAGCATTGCGTCCAGTTCTGGGCTCCACAATTCAAGAAGGACGCAGACAAGCTGGAGCGTGTTCAGAGGAGGGCAACCAGGATGATCAGGGGTCTGGAAACAAAGCCCTATGAAGAGAGACTGAAAGAACTGGGCATGTTTAGCTTGGAGAAGAGAAGATTGAGGGGAGACATGAGAGCACTCTTCAAGTACTTGAAAGGTTCCCACACAGAGGAGGGCCAGGATCTCTTCTCGATCCTCCCAGAGTGCAGGACATGGAATAACGGGCTCAAGTTAAAAGAAGCCAGATTCCAGCTGGACATCAGGAAAAACGTCCTGTCTGTTAGAGCAGTACGACAGTGGAATCAGTTACCTAGGGAGGTGGTGGGCTCTCCCACACTAGAGGCCTTCAAAAGGCAACTGGACAACCATCTGTCAGGAATGCTTTAGGGTGGATTCCTGCATTGAGCAGGGGGTTGGACTCAATGGCCTTGTAGGCCCCTTCCAACTCTGCTATTCTATGATTCTATGATTCTAATCCCACTGATAAAATTTAGGCACATACTAAGGTTTGGCTGGCTCACAGACAAACAGACAGACAGACAAACAGTCCATCCATCCGCCAGCATGTCAGCACCGTCACACCAAGACCATGGAACCTAGACACATGAAATGTGGCACACGTACTAGGGGTGTGCACCTTGGGTTTATTTTGTTTTAAAAACACATTAATTTTAATACATTTAAAAATGTCCAGCCAATTGAAGCCTGCACTAACATCTTCAATCACTAAGTGGCAAACTTCCCTAAACAGCTCATAAGAACATCAGAAGTGCCCTGCTGGATCAGACCGAGGGTCCATCTAGTCCAGCACACGGTTCACACAGTGGCCGACCAGCTGATGACCACGAACCCACAGAGCAGGACATGGTGCAACAGCACCCTCCCCATGTTCCCCAGTAACTAGTGCACACAGGTTTACTGCTTCTGATACAGGAGAGAGCACACGACCATCAGGGCTAGTAGCCATTGATAGCTTTTGCCTCCAGGAATTTATCCAACCCCCTTTTGAAGCCATCCAGATTGGTGGCCATCACTACATCTTGTGGTAGTGAGTTCCATAGTTTCACTATGCGCTGTGTGAAGAAGTCCTTCCTTTCACCCGCCCTGAATCTCCTACCAATCAGCTTCATGGGAGGACCCCATTGGGTTCTAGAATTTTGAGAGAGGGAGAAAAATGTCTCCCAATCCACATTCTCCACTCCATGCATAATTTTGTCCACCTCTATCCTGTCTCCCCTCAGCCTCCATTTTTTCCAAGCTAAACAATCCCAACTGTTGTAACCTTGTCTCACAGGGGAGATGCTCCAGCCTCTGAATAATTTTAATTGCCCTTTTCTGCACTTTTTCCAGCTCTATGATATCTTTTTTCAGGTGTGGTGACCAGAACTGTACACCGTATTCTACGTGGGGTCGCACGACAGACTTGTATAAAGGCATTTGTATAAACTGCTACTGGCAGTTTTATTCTCAATTCCTTTCCCTATAATGCCTAACATGGGAGTTTGCCTTCTTAAATTTGTAAACCGCCCAGAGAGCTCTGGCTATTGGGCGGTATAGAAATGCAATAAATAAAATAAAAGAATAAAATAAATAAATTACAGCAGCCGCACGGCTGGGTGGTCGTTTTCATCACGCTGTCCACCACAACCCCCTTAGAGCTCTTCCTTATTCGGTCACCGTCAGCTCAGATCCCATCGCGGTGCACGTCGGCGGGCCCCGTGCCGAGAGCTGCCAGCAGGTGTGGCTTCACTTCCCTCAAGGCAGGCTCAACGTGTCCTAGTTTGACAGCTCTGTGCCTCTGACAGCTTGAAACCTTGGCCATTATATCAAACCAGGAGCTATTCCAATCTGTGCAAAGCTGGATCCGTTAGCGATTAATACTATTAGCCTGGTGTAGACGCCACGTCGGGTTCAAACACAGTGTAAGGATTCCCCTTTCCTTGCTCCCCACAGACCCAGAGGGTTATTTTCTCCTGCTGCCTGCGAAGTCAGTACCACGACCTACCTGGCCATCCACTGTCAAAGTACGGCTTAATGAGTTCTCCAAGTTTTGTACCGCCGGCTACAGCTTCCTTTAGCAGTTGCCCGCAGCAAACTGAAGCGGAAGGAGGAAACAAAAAGACGGCAGGTTAATTTTTAAAAAGGAAGCAAGAAAAGAAACGGAAGGAGACGCAAAGGAGGGGGGCGGGAATGGCAAAGCAGCAGGAGTTTGGAAAAAGGTCACTGAATAAACTAAAAGGAACGAGGCTTGAGATGGTGTCTCCATCTCTCTCTCTCTCTCTCTCCCTCTCTCTTCCACATACAGACTTCTACCTCTCTTTCGGCCTCACCAAGCGAAAGCAGGGAAGAATATGCAATAAAAAAGAATACATTTGGCTGGGAACATTTGTGGTGTTGTTATTGTTTTCAAGGTAGAGAGGAAAAAGGTACTAATCAAAATACGGGATGGAAATAATAAGTCAAGGGAGAGTCTATGGTTTCCTCGCTGGTTACAAACTTATAATTGCCGACGGAAGTTACAGCCTCCAAACTGTTCTGCCGGAGGTACGGAGAGTCTCCTGGATTGCTCGCGTCAGGGAGTTGTCTCAAAGGATGGTCAGGAAAACTGAAATGCAATTATCCTTCGGTATCTTATCCACCCTTCTCTGAATTTTGCCGTGTAGTTTTCCAATTATTTTTTTTTTTTTTTAAAAAAATATACGTTCATCAATGGTAAAATTGGGAAGGAGGGTGGGGGGTTCTTTTACTACTTAAAAAAGAATAAACTCCCCCCCCCAAAAAAACGCCTTTCCAATAAACAATACATTTTTTAAAAGATTGTATATTAAGGGGGAAAGAGTGCACCAAAAGGTGTGTATTACTGGAAATAAAGTTCAGAAATGCATTCGATTAAGGGAAACATCTTGCAAAAATTGCATACCTCAGGGAAATTATGTATAGTGGATGAACGCACACAAAAATGTGAAAGAATTTTCACACGGACTGTCTCTGAGCTACAGTTTAACAGGGCCCAAAAGCCTCAGTGGGCCTGTAAACGGCCTAAACAAGAAAATCTCCACATCTCTTGAAAGAACTGAGAGAAGGTTAGACAGTCCCCATGGTGACCAAACTTCCTCTTCTTATATCTGGCAGGGCTTAGGGTGACCATGAGACCTCCTTTACAGAGGGCAGTTCTCTATTTGAAGTGCTGCTAGACAATGTCAACTCTACGTTGACCCAATGAAAAGAGCCCTCCGGCGTTGCTCCTCCTCTTCCCCATGGCCACCTGCTTGTTCACCGGCCTCTCCCTCTCGCTGAGACAACAGAGGTGGTGAGAACTAGGAGCAGCAGATGCCGCGGCCTCCTTGCTCCCTGGCTCTGCCTGCCAAGCAAGCAAGCAGGAGCCATGATGAGGAAGAGGAGGAGGAAGAGGAAGAGCAACTGGTGACCATAGCAGTGGGAAGGCAGACTCCCTGAGGGAGGGGAGCCCATGGAGGGTCTCTTGCCCAAAAGCAGCTCAGAAATGTGGAGCCTGCATTGCACTGTATAACAGATGAACTTCTGCTGACCTACAAAATAATGACATTATGATACATAGGCTATGATATTGATGCTGTTTTGGTCCAAGATTTAAGATTCTATTGCTTACTGGCTTTTATCATAAGATTGCTTTTTTCAACGCCGGGACCGAGAAAGCAAGGCAGCCCAAAAGATAAATGACAGAGAGAGAAAAAGGGAATATTTAACTGAGAACGAACCATTGATGATGCCGTATTTCTGAGCTAGTAACGCTGCCTGAAGGCTTTTTCCAGAGCCTGGGGGTCCACAGAGGAGAATCCGGGGTGAAAATGGGGCAGGTGTCCGAGGCGGAAATTGGACATGAGTCAGAACTGAAAAGAGAGAGAGAGACGTGACAGACGGTTAGTCTAATGAAATATAAATACAAAGTTAAAATCCACACTTTAAGGCCTCCAAACACTCAGGGACCATGTAGAACCATGCAAGTTAGGAGTGAGAATGTTAGTAGCCAGAACACAAGGTGGATGGTGGGGTTTTTTTTAAAAAAAAATCTGGACTGATGGGTAAATTAGGAAATCTTAACCTCCATTAGTAACTGTTCGCTCTGATCCAGGACTTTTATTTTTCTGGATTGATGAAGAATATAAAGGTGTGAACCTTTCACAGCCTAGCACCAAAAATTGGAGTCGTGGAATGTGCCTGGCAATGTGGGCTCTATGTTTTTGAGGGCCTTTGGTCAAGACACCCCCAATGTCCCTCCCTCCCTCCCTCAGTGAGTCCACCTTCTCACCACCGCTCCTGCTTTCTCCTCCTCCTCCACTTTCCCAACATGGCTCCCGCTTGCTTGCTTGACAGGCAGAAAGAGCCAGAGAGCCAGGAGGCCGCGGCATCTCCTGCTCCGCCTTCCTCCTCACCACCGCTGTTGTCTCAGCAAGAGGGAGAGGCCGGTAGACAAGCAGGTTGCAATGATGAAGAGAAGGAGCAACTCCAGGGGGCTCTTGCCAGTGGGGCCCTGACAGGTGCCCAACTATGCCTACCCTTGAGGACGCCCCTGGTATCTGGACAGAGCCTGGGTGGAGAGTGAAGTTGCTCTTTAGTTACACAACAGAGAGATAGTAGGATGGCAACTTTTTTTAAAAAAAAAGGAAACTGGCAAGAAGCTTGACTCGCTTGCATGAGTTATCTGGGCTGTGCTTCCGTGCCCCTTCCCACGCTGGTTAAGCAGCCCCAGTGACGGTCTCTTGCCTAATCCTCCTTCCCCACAAATCCGGAAGCCGGCCTGGCTCACAGCGGAAAACGATCCATTTGCACATAATTTATCCCCAAATAAATATCAGCTAACCAGAGACAGCTCAAAGCTGTTCTTCCCAGTCCAAGCATATCCACAGCACAAACATAACAGGCCAACCAGCCTGCTTACAAACGATGCTTAATTTGCAGTAAATAACCAAGTTAATTAGGAGTAATGATCCCCCAGACAGTCTCCACATCTAATTATTCTTTAAAAAAAAAAAAAACTCTGGCTGGTTGATGCATCAACTGAAAAAAAAGAGAGAGACAGAGGGAGAGAGAGAGATCTAGAGAGGATTTTTTTCCATTCCAATTTTCAATTTATCTCACTGCATTATTAATTAATAATAATTAATATTCAGCTTGCACACATATACTTACAATTCAAGGCATGAATTGTTTATGAATGATGATGTGAACTTTTAAATTTAATTAAGTAATTTAGAGGTAATTAATTTGTAAATTCCAAATATAAACTTCCGACTTGTTTACCTTAAAGTGCGGCGCTTGTAATTAGAGGCAGGCCTTTTTCAAAATGCAAAATATAGCGAGGCTATATAAACAGCCCCAGCAACAGACTGTTCACAAAAGGGGCAATTAGAAAAAAAGAAGGAGAAACAAGCAAACATAAAACATGCTTTAGAGATGTTGATTTCTGCATTTTCCCTCTAAAGGGCCCAAATGAAAGGGATGATTAATATACAAAGTTAAAATGGCAAACCAAAGCGAATTAAGGAACATCGCATACAAGTACACAGAGATGTGCCTTGGAAAGCAAGATTGGGGAGTTCTTTCAGGCACGGCATTCCACGCCATCACACTCCTTTTAAGGATGTTTCACATTCCTTTCCCAAAAAGAAATAAACCCCATGTTAGTACGTCCACCGTCATGATGGCTTCTTGGAACAACATCAGACGGGGAAATCGCGGTTCCTTGCCATCGCTTCTCTGCCTGTCGCACAAGACTTCCTCTTTCTTCATGGAGAAGAAAGAGGAAGTAAACAAAAACCATGTGGCCCATTCAGGGGCTGTTTTTATCGCGCCGCTTTCCCTGCACACAACAGGAAATGGCGGCACATTCTGTTTCCCCCCCCCAAAAAAAAAGTCAGATTAAAAGGGGTCCATTTTGTAACAGAAAAAAAGGCAAGAGGGAGGAGGCAGACAGCATCATCTAAAGCAGTGGTTCCCAAACTTTTTCAGATAACCACCCCCTTGGTTCCATAAACTCATGCCCAGTGCCCCTTACCCTACACTATAAAAATCATTATTCAGAATAGTGGTTTTCAACAACCCGCTAAGGAAGATAATAACAATAAAATTCAAAACAGTAACAATTAATTGAATATTTATTCAAAATCCGAAGCACCCACCGCAGACTTGCCAAGGGAAGGAGGGAAAAGAGAGCGAATGCCTCTGTTTTGCAGCCGGCATGGCAGGGCACACCAAGCAGGGTATGTCTCTTCATTAGCATTTTGGTGCTTTTGAAACATTTCAATTCACCGTTAAAAGGACTCTTCTTAAACGGTATTAATACATGTGTGGATTCTTCCCCTATATGGCTTGGGACCAAACTACCTTCTCCCATAAAAATGTCCCTGGGTTTTAAGACTTTCTGGAGAGACACTTCTCGGAAAAGACCACCTTGAGTGCCCCCCTGCCGCCCCTTTGTGCCCCCTGTCACCCCCTTGCCTCTTAACGCCCCCTATGCAATCCCACTGCCCCCAAGGGGGCGGTACCGCCCACTTTGGGAACCACTGGTCTAAAGGATGCATGGAAAAACCATGAGAGCGTAGTTGCGAGCGATTAAATGCTCATCTGATGAAAATTATGCCTGGCGTGGAGCATGTGGGCCAGGGGAAGCTATGAGGCGATCTGGGAAACTCTGAGCTTCTACATCCCTGGCATATAAACTTTCTGATTAGTTGGGGCCATGCTTTACTTAGCTGTTTGCCCCTCCCCACAGCCAGACATCAGAATAATCTATGCACATGAGTTTTAAAGCAATTCTATTCCCTGCCACCCTCCCTAAATGTTAGCCCTGCATGCAGCCCTGGTGCCAGTCACAGGATCCGAGGGCCGCGACGTGTTCCTACCCTGCATGAAGACATCCGCACACGGCTGGTCGGCATTCACCAATTTCATGGGCTTCCTGAAGGACTGGAGAATTCCTGGATAGTTTTGGTGGTATTCCAGCAGTCGCCTCGCGGTCTCCTTTTCAGAGATGTCTTTAGGCGCCACCAAATTCTTCTGCACGGTGGTATTGGAGGGCCAGTCGAACGTTGTGTGGTAAACCTCTGGGAATCGGGTTGGTGCAAAAAGATCCATTTGAGCAGAGCGTTCGTCGGGATGACTCAGAACCATTTGCAAAACGATCTTTCAACCAGAAAGAAAGCCTCTCCCAGGGAAAGCCAGGAGCTGCAAGGCACTCTACTGTGAGGATGGACGCGAAAAACTCAGAGGGAACAGGGAATTCTGAAGAGGGTGGCAAGTGCTCTCAGAGTCCTTTTAGTAAAAAAAAAAATGCCGGGGCTTCATCCCTGTGAGTTCTGCCTCCACTACACCACTGGTGGGAAACTTTTTTGGCCCAAAAAAACCTCCTGGGGGGTGGGGCACACCGGCAGTGGGTGTGGCTAGAGGTAAATGGGCATCGCTGCCCCATGCCCTATTCAGCCAGACACACAACAAACACTCACCTACACAGGTCAGCTGGGAAGGGGGTATTTCCTAGGGGCAGGTTCAGTTGATTCATACAGATCAGCTGGGGCACGGGGCACTTTCACCACCATCCCCAGCTCAGCACACCAGGAGGGGAGATTTAAGCCTCCCCACGCAGCTCGCCACAACGGGGATGAAGATTGGGCGCCCGCCGCTCCTCAACTGACCGGCATGAGTGAGCTGAAGAGAGGAAGGTTCCCAATTTCCACTCCCACTGGGGCATGCCGGACGGGGAGATTTAAACCACAAAGCCCATCCCTGAGCTAAAGGCTTCGTGGGCCCCGCCTCGACCTGAAATTCCAAACGTGTTATTCCGCAAACCCTGTCCACCGTAATATCGAGAGAACGAAAGCAGGCCTCACCTCCGGTGACGACGTCCACTCTTTTCCCAAGATTCCTCTCGATCAGCACAGTGTCAGGAGCATATAGCACCACTGGCAAAGCCAAAAAAAGAGACAAAAATGTCAAATGCAGCTTTATTAGTCGGTTAAGGTTGCTTCCTGGGCAGCTGGTCCCCAAAACATCCCATGAAGGTGATTGGTGGGAGATTCAGGACCAATAAAAGGAAGGACTTCTTCAAACAGCACAGAGTTAAGCTATGGAACTCACTGCCACAAGATGGAGTGATGGCCACCAATTTGGATGGCTTTAAAAGGGGGTTGGATCAATTCCTGGAGGAGAAGAAAGCTATCCAAGGCTAACAGCCCTGATGGTTGTGTGCTATCTCCAGTATTCGAGGCAGTAAGCCTGTGGGCACCAGTTGCTGGGGAACATGGGTGGGAGGGTGCTGTTGCACCGTGTCCTGCTTTCTGGGTCCCTGGTCGACAGCTGGTTGGACACTGTGTGAACAGTGCTGGACTAGATGGACCCTTGGTCTGATCCAGCAAGGCTCTTCTGATGTTCTTATGCATTGCTCAGGTGTTAGTGCAGGTGGGTTTGGAATTTGGGGGCAAAGTGGGTGTGTTCCGAATGACCACCCAGAGAGTAGCAAGTGAAGAAGCAAACTTCACTTTACTCCTGCAGAACTCATGACTGAAATGAGTTCCAAATGCAAACTGTGCATGCTCAGAGAGTTTGGGGTTGGTCACCTGTTCTGTTGATCTTGTACTTCTAATGTATCATGCATGTAGAAGCAGTTGTAAAGCGCAAAGTGGCGGTTGGAGGGGGAGAGGAGAAATATTAAGCCGGGTGCTTCGAAGCAGAAATAATGCACATGGCCATCTAAAGGGTGGGTGAGGAGCAAGTAAATCCAGAGTACAAAATGACCTAGCTGCACCATTGTGCACAAAATGTACAGCTACTTCGTAATTGTTTCTCTCTCTGGTCATCGAAGGAGCTGCCAGATCAGGGAGGTTGAACGTCTTTCAGCCTGAGGGCCGAATGAAGCTCTCGGGGACCACATTCCAGTGGTGTGTGGGGCAGAAAGCAAAAGCGGCAGGGGCAAAAATGCCAGATTATTTTAGCTTTAAGCTATTCCTGCCAATAATTAATCTTTAGGAGAGGTTTTTTAACCTTTCAGAATGTGGGGTGTGGGGGACACAAAAGCCAGGAAACCACTAAATGATTAGGGGTGGGGGGAAATGGAGAGACACCAGGCGAGCATTCTCTGGGAAGGGCATGCCACAACTGGAGGGCCACCACCAAAAAGGTCCTGCTCTGGGTTGTAGCCTGGCTCCGGACTTGCCCATAGCTGAAGCCCTTGTCCTATCCGTCTTGCTCCAAGGCACCCAGAGGTGCCGATAAGAGGGTCAACGCAAGACCCCCATCGGGGCAAGTCTAGTCATATCCGATCAGGCCAGGTCAAGTCCCGCGGGATCAAGTCCCCTTGGCATCAGGTCAAGTCAAGAATAGTAAGGCGAGGTTAGACCAAGGTATTTCAGTACCTTGGCCAGCTCCAAGTTAGCTGAGACTCCATCAAGGTGAGCTGTTGACTTCACAACAGTCAAAGGTTTTCTAAAGCCCAGCAGCTCAAGACTTCCTCAGAGAAGTAGTTTGTTTCTTCAGGAGTTACTGCCTGATTTGCAGTATGGGGTGAGGGTGGCGAAGGATCGGGTAGAGGTACATCTTCTGGCCTGGAGTTTGGTTAATGGAGGGAGTCTCCTTTGCCTTGGAGTCCTCTTCAGAGGACTCAGAACTAGTCAGTTCCGAACATGACAACTTTGACCATGGGCCCCCTTTCTCATCTTGTGGCTCAAGCAAACATCCAACCTCATCATTTAGAGGTGCTCCTCTTACCCCTAATATTCTCCAAACCTGGTTAGAGAGAGTTAGAAAGATTTTTTTAAAAAAACTGCTAAAAACCATTCTTACCAACATGCCTGGGGATGATACCCATTCCCTGCAAGGTCCAGGCAAATTCTCGGGTCTCGGGGATCCCTTCCATAACCCAACCCTGTTGGAATGAGACATGCAATGGTTAGGGCACAACCCTATACATGTTTAGACGGAAAGAAGTCCCGCAACTCCCAGCATCCCCATCGGCCATTTTACCTCAGAAATTTTACCTCAGCATTTGGACTTTGAGTGTCTTAGGGTGAAAACCTATGCATATTTAGACAGAAAAAAGTCCTGCAACTCACAGCAGTCCCCCAGTCAGCCATTTTACCTCAGCACTTGAACTTCGAGTGTCTTAGGGTGCGACCTGTGCATGTTTAGACAGAAAAAGGTCCTGCAACTCACAGTATTCCCCCAGTCAGCCATTTTACCTCAGAAATTTTACCTCAGCATTTGGACTTTGAGTGTCTTAGGGTGCGACCTGTGCATGTTTAGACAGAAACAGGTCCTGCAATTCACAGAATTCCCCCAGTCAGCCATTTTACCTCAGAAATTTTACCTCAGCACTTGAACTTCGAGTGTCTTAGGGTGTGACCTGTGCATGTTTAGACAGAAAAAGGTCCTGCAACTCACAGCATTCCCCCAGTCAGCCATTTTACCTCAGAAATTTTACCTCAGCACTTGTTATTTTTTTAAAAAAGAAACAAACAGGATTGGCACACACAGTTGCAGTGGCATAGTTCTAACATATAGGGAATATAGAAGTCATTTTGAGGCATCAGTAGTAATAGCCCTTAGTAGCCGCTGCCGCCTCCCTTTTAAAGCCATCCAAATTGGTGGCCATTGCTACGTCTTGTGGTAGCAAAACCTATTGCAGAACTACAGTGCCAGGAATTCCCTGGGGAGAGGATATAAGTCTTAAAGAGGTTTTAAGGACACTTCCAGACAGAGGGCTCCTGGAACTACCAATTTGAAGGCAATTGTGCAGCTATTCCGTCTTTTCCTCCTTCACACATTTCCGGCGCTAAGAAAAGAAGATGGAAGACATGGTACGGAAACACGAAAAGGGCATGAGCAGAAGTTGACGTTGTCGAGAATCTCCCATAAAATTCCGAAAATGAGGCCGGACAATGGCACAATAAAAGCATTGCCTGGAAACGCCCAAAATCTGCAGTGTAAAATAGCAGTGGACAAATTCGGGAGATCTGGAGGGGGCATTTTTGCCTCCCTCCAAGTTTTAAAAGCACTTTTTTTAGGAAAACAAATAGCTGCTACAGTGCACCGAAAGGGTCAGATTTAGCTTACTTGCAAGCTAAATTTGATCCTTTTGGACTCCATAGAAGTAGCAGAGGCCATTTTTTCCCTTTAAAAAAAATCTTTTGTTTTGATTTGTTGTTGTTGTTTTGCATTGCCCCAAATTTGATGGCAGGCCCACACCAGAAGGTGATGGGGATCTATACGCAGTCCACAGGATGTGTGCTGCCCACCCCGGTATAGAGTTATGCCCATAGTCTACTTGTGATGGGTTAAAATATATACTGTATTTTCTGGCGTATAAGACTACTTTTTAACCCAGGAAAATCTTCTCAAAAGTTGGGGGTCGTCTTATACGTCCAGTATAAGATGACTTTTTAACCCAGGAAGATCTTCTCAAAAGTTGGGGGTCGTCTTATACGCCCAGTATAAGATGACTTTTTAACCCAGGAAGATCTTCTCAAAAGTTGGGGGTCGTCTTATATGCCCAGTATAAGATGACTTTTTAACCCAGGAAGATCTTCTCAAAAGTTGGGGGTCGTCTTATACGCCCAGTCGTCTTATACGCCAGAAAATGGTAACCTTTTCTGAGCTTACAGGACTAGAAATTGAAGATTACCAGTCTCTGGGCAATTCTTACCTATTCAAGTCCCATTGAAATGAATGATAACGACACAAATCTCTCTAGAGCTCAAGGAAGTGCATTTTGGCTATCTGTTTTATAAACCTGCAGTTCCTAAATATTTCCATTCTCAGATAAAGTTTTTGCCGTAAACAAAACTCTTTGCAAACGGGGCCGGGGAGAGGCATCCAATTTTGAAATATTCAAGGAGATACCAACCCACGCAGCAGATGAAAAAGCTAAACAAAGCTAAAGAGCAAAGAGCACAAAGGAAAAATATCTGCGGGTTTCATTCTTTTTCCTAAATTATACAGGAAAATTTGCTGTAATGGAAGCCCCCCAACTCCCTGAGCTAATGAAGCAGCAGAGCTACAGAGATCTATGCAGAAAAGGCCGTTTCCTCCCTAAAGTCCTTGTTATAGCCAGCTAAGTGTTGGATTGAACATCTCCTTTATTTTTATTTATTTTATTTTTTTAAAGGAAGAACAAAAAATGTGAAAACGCAAGCGCTTAAAAGATCTACGCAACCCCAATACTGTGGGGGCCAAACTGAACCTGGTTCAAACACTGAACCGAATCTTTAGTCCTCTCACCCATCCATGAATCAGAAATTAATCTGAATCACTTTGCAAGTCTCTGCTGAATGTGAATTGGAACAGAACTTAAGAGTCATAGAGTTGGAAGCGCGCTTTAAAGCCAGTGAATCTGACCCCCTGCTCAGTGCAGGAATCCGGTTTAAAGCAGCCCTGGCAGATGGTTCTCCAGTCTCGGCTTGAAAAAAAGAAGAAGAAACCACCAATCTGATTACTGACTCCAAACAAATCATAAAACCTCCCTGAAATCTCCCTGAATCCCAGCGGTTCCAAGGATTCGCTGACCTGCTTACCAAATTTCATTAGCTTGGATTAGAATCATTCCAATTGCATCCCAGGCCAAATCCTTTCACGGTTTGACTGCAGGCTAGGCATCAACCCCTAGAACAGTCGGGCAGCTGGCTATCCTTTACCCCACCTGCCCACCCCATAGTGAGAACCACTAAAATGGGACTCCTCAAATGGTGCTGCAACCAATCAACTTCCACAATACTAGCAGGTATAACCTATTAGGGTTACACACATAGGCCATGACCTTACCAGGCTGTGCCGGCGTAGTTCCTAAGGGAGCCTAGCAGTTGTTCAGCTCTGATCCGCACTAGTTAGCCTCCGTTTTTTAATTTCCCATAATGCAATACTATGTACGGCCTGACACAGCGGAGATGGTATCACCAGGGGTGCAGGTGGGGGCCTCACCAGTGGCACTATACCAGAGGGTACCAGCCACTTTTGACTGCCTGAAACATAGCTCAGTTTGGTCGCAACTGAGAATGTGAAAACTCCATTTTAATCTGCTAAAATTCTGGTCAATTTTTTTTCTCTGCTGGTTGCTTACCTGGGCTGTCACATTACTGCCAGTAACTTTCAGAGGGAGATGGGGGAAATTACATCTGGGTGCACGCATGTACACGCAAAACATTTTAATATTGCATTAAGCCATCGATAATTACCGGCTCCTACATCAACTTGAAGCTATAATCGGTAGGGGATCCAAAAAGCTGCAGAACTGTTCGAGGGAAACGTATCCCAGTGAGGCGGAAACCAGGACATTCTAATTACACCGGAAAATACAACCGTCGACTTGCAACTCCCTAATTAGCCCAGTTTTACTAACATTGCCATGCTACAGGGTTCTGCAAGAAATCAAAAGCAGACCCAAGGAATGCCTGGATATTGTATTTGTTGCCAGAACCCCACCTCCCATCACCATGATATCAACAACCAGGATAGGACCATGGTTAAGGAAATCTGGGTATTTTAAGATAGGTGGTGGAGAACAGTGGGGAATCTCCTATATCGCTGGAGGGGCCACTGCTCATGTAGTAGACCACATGTTTTGCATGCATAAGGTTCATCCCCTGGCATCTCCAATTGGTGGGATCTTGAGTAGGCGTCGGTGAGAATGTCTGAGCCCACAGAGAGTTGGAGTGGACGATCCTGGGCTGGACGGACAAGTGTGTTTCTCAGTAAAAGGTGGTCTGTGTGGAGATGGTGGAAATGGGCCATAGCTCAGCAACAGAACAGACGCTGTGCTTGTACAAGACCCCAAGTCCAATCCCTGACATTTGACTCCCCCATGTGACAAACCACAACAGTGTAGCCTTTAAGTAAAGTGTCGAGAATGACTGACCACTGCCCCATGTGGTGAGCCCCATCACGGCAGCCTCTCAGGAATGACTGACCACTGCCCCATGTGGTGAGCCGCATCACGGCAGCCTCTCAGGAATGGCTGACTGCTGCCCCATGTGGTGAGCCGCATCACGGCAGCCTCTCAGGAAAGAAACTTCCAGACTGACTCTGCACAGGCTGGCTCCTGGCTCCTCCTGGACAGGAAGGAGTCTGAGGGTTCCCTGTCCTTCTGGCTTGCCTTCTGATTGCTCTATAGTCCTGACACTTCATTCTGACACACTCCAGACTGCTACCCAAGGCCCCAATCCAGGAAATTGGGCTGGTAAAGACGTGTGCATGTGTCTGAGACAATGGAGAGCAGACAGCCCTAATTCAGATGAACCAATAACAAGGCAGCCTTTTTTAGTGATAACACAAACTACAGATCTTTAAATTGTGCAGGAAAGTTCCTGTTTCATAACTTGAACTCACTATAAGCTACCTCCAATATCAGAGGCAGTATGCCTATATACACCAGTTGCTGGGGAACATGGGTGGGAGGGTGCTGCTGCACCATGTCCTGCTTTGTCGGTCCAGGTCGACAGCTGGGTGGCCACTGGGTGGCCAGAATGCTGAACTAAATGGACCCTTGGTCTGATCCAAAACAGCTCTTCTTATGTTCTTAGCCACACATAAGAGGAAAGTACTGACAGTCTTGGGGGAACCCAGAATTTTGCAGAAATAGAAACATTTTTAGGAAAAATTGGGGGGGACACTTAGGGGGACCCCAAACACAGTCCAATACAGACTGATCATGCTCCATGGTCCTAGAATGCTGAGCAACTCTTTATGGGTGGGAATCGAGTGGGGACATTATACTGGAATCTTGAATAGCAGCAACATTTTGTTGCAGGTCTGACATGTACCTGTAAATACCTGATGCTGATGGCAAAGATCACAGGAAAGGTTGTCCCACAGAGGAGGGCCAGGATCTCTTCTCGATCATCCCGGACTAATGGACTCAAGTTACAGGAAGCCAGATTCCGGCTGGACATCAGGAAAAATGTCCTGACTGTTAGAGCGGTATGACAAGGGAACCAATGACCTAGGGAGGTGGTGGGCTCTCCCACACTCGAGGCCTTCAAGATGTAGCTGGACAGCCATCTGTCAGGGATGCTTTGAGGTGGATTCCTGCACTGAGCAGGGGGTTGGACTCGATGGCCTTAGAGGCCCCTTCCAACTCTACTATTCTATGATTCTATGAAAGCAGTTGCCTCCGACCCTTATTTGTGAGGCCTCTGGCTGACCGCTACTGGAAACAGGTTTGAGCGATTCTTCCATCGGAGATCACAAAAAGCAACTGCAACTGACTCTCCCAAACTACCGGCTGCCATGTTCCAGTTCCACACTGCCCGCCCGCAAGCGGGAACACGCGGCCGTCGATCACGTGCGAATCGAGCGATTGAAAAGTGTCCGCTTTCGCCGCTCCAACTTGACGGCGAAGAGAAGAAGGTGGCTCAGAAAAACAAGTTGTTCGTAATTACTCGCCTTGCAAGGCGCCACGCTAATGCATTATAAATAAAGCCTCTCTAAAACAGTTAGATATATGGGTCATTCTCCATCCCAACCCCAACCCCCAAAGGTCTCCCGGTTCCAAGGCCCCAGCCAATCCCTAATTAGAATACATTATCCGTCGGCTTGACACTTCAGTGAAATGTCTCGTCCGCCGCCGAGATGCAGCCCTGCTCGGTGCGGGTTTATTGATATTCCGCCGCGCTCCCTTCGCCATGCCCCCAGTGGCTCGGTTCTGTTTTATCACACATCAAAAGGGCCGTATGCTCAGGGCAGACCCCCCCCCCACAGCCCACCTCCCCGCCCGTGGCTCAGAGCTGGAGGTCTGGAACAGCTGCGAGGAGAATGGTATCACAGAAGGGACAAGCTCCAAACAGATGTCAGAGATAAAAAAAAAGAAGAAGAAGAAAAAGAAGAAGGAGGATAAGAAGACAACGACAAAAAAAAGAGAAAGAATACAAAAATTGTATTGCAGGGGGAGGGGGGGATGTGGCTTGGGAACCCAGCAAGAAGAAATAACGCAGGGCAGAGCAAGGCAGAAATCACGCTTTGTGGAAGCGCTGATCTTTTATGCCCTCCTGACTAGCATTAAAGACTAATTAATACCTTCACGCGCTTAAGGATTTGTTTCGTTACGAAGCCATCTTGGAGGAGGGGGAGGGGGGGTTTCCCCTCGAAGGCAAATAATCCCCCCGGCGCTCAGGGGGGTGGCTCAATGTGCCACGCGTAATTGGAATTAAAGATCCTTAATGCTCTTTCTGCATGTCTCCATTCGTCTCCCGCTTGATCCACTTTGAAACGGGTCACCTCGCGGTCGTCACGAGCGTCCAAAATGGTCGCCACGCATCCGTTTCGGGATCCGTCTGAAAGGCGGCTGCTTCCTGCTGTTCCAGAGCAAGGAGTTGCTGGAGGAAGATGAGGAGAAAGCGCCCCGTCTAGCAGCGGTCATTTCCGGAGTGGTCAGAGATGTCCGGCCTAGTCAGGGCAAGTTGTTTATTACTGCATTTATAGCACACCTTTTTTCTTCCAAGGAACCCAAGGCGGCGTACATAATCCTCCTCCTCTCCATTTTATCCTCACAACAACAACCCTGTGAGGTAGGTTGGGCTGAGAGGCTGTGACTGGCCCAAAGTCACCCAGTGAGTTTCCATGGCCAAGTGGGGACTAGAACCAAGATCTCCCAACTCTCAGTCCGTCACTCTGGCTTATAGATCAGCCTTCCTCAACCTGGGGCGCTCCAGATGTGTTGGACTACAACTCCCAGAATGCCTCTGCTGGCTGGGGCATTCTGGGAGATGCAGTCCAACACATCTGGAGCACCCCAGGTTGAGGAAGGCTATTATAGATGGATGGGTTTGTACACGATGTCCCCTCAACAGAAATGAAGGCTGTGTGATTGCATTTGTTACGTTCAGGCCTCTGCCATCCCTTGCGGTCAAAATTTAGATTTTGAAATAGCTCTGACGTAAGAATCCGTCTTTTACACCTTGCTTTCCCCCTCTGAAACGAAGACGCAAAAAGTCTTCAATTCTAACATCAATTCTGAGAGGGACAGGAGCAGGCTTTTGCTGCCAGGGAATTAGGGAGAAAAGAAGGAGGATTCACACAGTTTATGACCTGGATTCCCCACCCAGACCTCTCTTATTTTCTATTTTTGCAGTACCTGTCAACTTCTTCTCTGGGGCCTATTCTACACCATCCCCACCACCAGACTTACCTTTTCTGAAAAGCTTCTCGTTTTATTTATATAGAAAACTGAACAATGGAAGAAGACAGCGCAACCAGAATGAACAAGGTTAAGGAAAGCATTAGATAACTTAACTGGAAGCGCATTATATAACAGTATACATTGCAAGGAATGCAAAAAAAAAAACCCATCAAATTAAAAAAAGCAAAAAAGGCTATCTGGAGAGAAAACAAAGGATTCCTGATCAGCAACTTCATAAGAACATCAAAAGTGCCCTGCTGGATCAGACCAAGGGTCCATCTAGTGCAGCGCTCTGTTCACACAGTGGCCAACCAGCCATCGGCCAGGGATGAACAAGCAGGACATGGTGCAACAGCACCCTCCCACCCATGTTCCCCAGCAACTGGGGCACACAGGCTTACTGCCTCGAATACTGGAGATAGCACACAACCAACAGGGCTAGTAGCCATGGATAGCCTTCGCCTCCAGGAATTTATCCAACCACCTTTTAAAGCCATCCAGATTAGTGGCCATCACCACATCCTGTGGTAGTGAGTTCCATAACTTAACTATGCGCTGTGTGAAGAAGTCCTTCCTTTTATTTGTCCTGGATCTCCCACCAGCTTCAAGGGATGACCCAGGGTTCTAGTATTTAAAGAGAGGGAGAAAAATGTCTCCCTGTCCATATTTACACACCATGCATAATTCTGTGCACCTCTATCATGTCTCCCCTTAGCCTCCTCTTCTCCAGGCTAAACAATCCCAGTTGATGAACCGCCCAGAGAGCTTCGGCTATTGGGCGGTATAAAAATGTAATAAATAAATAAATAAATAAATAAATAAATAAATGTCACCTTCCCTCGTAGGGGAGATGCTCCAGCCCCTGAATCATTTTAGTCGCCCTTTTCTGCACTTTTTCTAGTTCTATAATATCCTTTTTTAGGTGTGGTGACTAGAACTGTACACAGTATTCTAAGTGTGGTCACACCAGTATAACTTCCAAGCTTATAATGTGCAATGGCGGCTATATTTGCAGTTAATTAAATTGTTCTCCAGTACAGAGATGTGGTAGAATGACCAGGCTGCCCTGAGGCAAGGAGATGGGTTGGTACTTTGGACTCATGGGTACCTTTAACCTGCTCTAGCTCCATGTTCTTGAGGTGGGGGAATCTTAACCAGGGGCCCCACTTGCTCAGTGAGTTTACCTTTTCACTAGAATTGTCACCTGCTGCTCTTGTTCCAATGGGAAAGAGGAGAAGTAACTCCAGGGCGCTCTTGTGAATAGAACCCTGCTGGGGTATGGGCCCTCGGATGGTGCCCAGTCATCTCCCCTGGGAGGGAAGGTTACAACAGCTGGGGGGGTTGTTTAGCTTGGGAAAAAAGGAGGCTAAGGGGAGACATGATAGAGGTGTACAAAATCATGCATGGGATGGAGAATGTGGACAGGGAGACCCAACAGGGTCATCCCATGAAACTGATTTGTGGGAGATTCAGGACACATCAAAGGGAGGACTTCTTCACAAAGTGCAGAGTTAAACTATGGAACTCACTACCACAAGGTGTAGCAACGGCCACCAATTCGGATGGCTTTCAAAGGGGATCGGATAAATTCCTGGAGAAGGCTCTCCATGGCTACTAGTCCTGATGGCTATGGGCTACCTCCAGTATCAGAGGCAGTAAGCCTATACACACCAATTGCTGGGGAACATGGGTGGGAGGGTGCTGTTGCACCATGTCCTGCTTGTTCTTCCCTGGTCGACAGCTGGTTGGCTATTAAGTGAACAGTGCTGGACCAGATGGAGACTTGGCCTGATGCAGCAGGGCTCTTCCGATGTCCTTAATCATGCCTACCCTTGATGCTAGTTCTGCATTTAATTTACTCCTCACAGGATACAGTTTTGAGGCAAACTACACGGGCGCTTTGGGCAGGAGGTATGTGTGTGCGAAGGCCTTCGGGGAGACTCCTCGTCAGCTTTCTTCGGGGTCCATAAATTCACTTCGTTCCCACACTAACCTACCACAACCAAGGATCCAAGCCACAAACAGGGGGACCAAGAGGACCTTCTGTGAACCCCATAAGGCACGAAGGCGGCAATCCCCCATCCCCACATATCGCCAGTTCTAGAGCATAATGCCCACCATAAGTTTTTCTCAACATGCTGTAAGACCCCCTTCCGTGATCCCTTATTATCCTAACTGCATTTGTATTAGTAGAACAGGACCGACGGGGTCCTGGCGGAATCATCGATCAATAAAAACGTACTCCGTCGAGGATACAAGCGACATCTATAAACCCGGGAGTGTCAAAACAACGGCACACAAAATCCAGCATTCCTGCCATCGGCGGGATGAAAGCCGGGCAATTAATGCCAGGCGAATGGCACCATCAGGAGATATAAAACAAACAGCTGGTGGTAGAGTGGTCCAGCAACCCACTTCTTGCAATCTATTAACATTTTTTCCCAGTATAAAATACCGACTCGTGTTACGAACCACAGATCATAAATCTGGCTCAAAAAGGAAAACCTACAGCCTCTGCAAGATTTGAAAGGGGGCGGGGAAGAAGTTGTTTTTCCGTTCTAAAGGGGCACTCAAGATCTAGAGTGCTTCCCTTCTGGTGGACATTTTAAACGTGGCTGTTTTTGCCTTGCGCTTAATAGCTTCTAATGACTCAGCCAATTTCATTCTACGGGTGTCATCAGTGGCAGCTAGTGGCTCCGATGTCAGTAGGGCAATAAATCCACTCCAGGTTTCAGTCAGGGATTCAAACCCACAGAGGCCTGGGCCTGGATGGACGAATTTCTCAGTTTTGGTCCTGCAAATGGACTTTGCAAATGTCAGGTTGGATCCTGGATCTGCCTTCCTTGAGAAGGGCTGTGCTTAAAGAAGGCCCCACTGCCTGATTTTGGGTGGGGGGGTCCCTCCATCTCCCCCATGCCACAGTCCCATGACTGTCTGTGTAGCATTTTCAGGGTTTGCCATGGGAAGGAGGCGGCAAAGAAGTCCACAGTGGATCCAGTATAAATCTAGATTTCGATCCACTGGTAAATTCAGTATGAGGGAGAGAAAGGAGGTGAGGTTTTTTTTTAATTAACGTAGGAGAAACTGAAACTGACAGAGTCGGCCCATTCCTACAGTTCTGGTACAGAAGAACTCCCCAGCTCCCTAGTGAGTGGGAGGCACCCACTCAGAAATGGGTCCAAGTTTGAGAGGGGCAGTCGAGAGCCCCTTGTTGGGGCTCTCTTGCACCCATCTTCCCCACCCCCAGAGGGCTTCCTTACCGGCGGAAGGTCAGGCTATGGTTTGCATTCTAAATAATGGACAAGCTTAACAGTGGTTTCGTGTCATGTTTGAAGACGGTGTTCAGATGTCATGCTAGAGCCAGCCTTCCTCAACCTGGGGCGCTCCAGATGTGTTGGACTACAACTCCCAGAATGCCCCAGCCAGGGGCATTCTGGGAGATGCAGTCCAACACATCTGGAGCGCCCCAGGTTGAGGAAGGCTGTGCTAGACCATGGCTTAGAGCATCTGAATGAGCACCGCACTGCATAATCCTCTCTCCCACACAGCCAGTCAAAGGATTTCAGAAGCACTTACTTTCAACTTTAGCACTAACCATACTTAGGGCCTGTTCAGACGACGCGCTAAGCCATGGTTAGGCCACTAACACTTTTGCAGCAAATGGTTAGTGAGCGTGTTTAAACTGTGGTTCTGTAGCCACCATTGTTAAGAATGGTTCACACAACACACCAAGCGACAATGTTTAGCTCAAACTGCTTAACCACTATGGCTTAGCATGTCATCTGAACAGGGTCTTAGTTTGAAAGACAAGCCAATATTAAACCATGGCTTATTAAGATGGCTTGTTGAAACTAACCATAGTTAATGTTAAATCAGGTTCCCTAGTTTGAACGTGACGATAAGCCGCGTTTCGGACAAAGTGAAAGTCAAACCTAATGAAAACACATCACAGTTTAGAGGCAGCAAGCCTGCTTTTCCATCTGCTCATAACATCCATATCTAGATGCAGTGACCTCTGGGAAACGAAGCAAAGGCCATAACCATCATTGGACCATTCAGACATGACGGCAATAATAAACCATGGTTTCTGATTTTGCTTTGCTAGACAATCATAAACCTTCTGGACATTATGCCAAACCAATGTTAAGTCTCTTGATCCATGGTTTGGCATGATATCCAAACAGAACCTTAGCGATCTAATTCCTCTGTGAATTTATATACATTTATGCAAATAAAGGAAAACCACACCAGATATTTGACCCTTTGGGATAAATATCTCTCTTGAGTCGAGGGGGTGAGGAGACAGATAAATAAATAGATAAATTACTGAAGCGGCTCAGCTTTAAAGAGCTCTAAGAGAAATCAGGCAGACCCAAATAATTCAAGTGCAAGTGATTTGCAATGCAAAAGTTTAATTCTACTTTGCAAATTCAAAATGAGTGGATAAATTATGGATTAAGGCACACAGTATTTTGTACAGGCAAACTGACAACCACTTTCCAGTCATTTAGATTTTCCTTCAAATGTCTCACCTCCCGTTTCCTTGAACAATTCAAAAAGACTGTGGCAATTTTCCTGAGGCTGAGGGAAAGGGGAGGACAGCGAGAAAGAGACACCCTAAAAATGCAATTATTGCCCTTTTAAAACAGAAATAGGAAGACAAGGAAGAGGGGTTTTAATAGTTAACGAACTAAAAAAAAAAAAAACTTCTACCATTTCTCCCCCAAGATCTTTGATGCAAACTATAATGAAAAGGGAGTTTGCAAAGGAATTAAGAACCATTTAAGAACCAGTGTGGTGGAATGGTTAAAGTTTCCCCAATCAGTCCCGAAACTCGTTGGGTGACTTTGTCCCAGTCTCTCTCTGCCTAGCCTACCTCACAGGGTTGTTGTGAGAATAACATGAGGGGAGGGAGCACGTAAGCCCACTTGATCTCTTCAGGCAAAAGGTGAGGCAAAAATCTAATAAAATAAATTGCATGGATGTGTAATACTTCAAGGATCTATGACCAAGATGAGGAAGGACAGATTACATTCACTTAAGAGACAAACAAATAAATATACGACAATATCAATTTAACTTTAGGATTTCCAGGAAGTTGCAATATTAACGAAGAACAAATGGAACAATAGCAACCAAATGTAAACAATCCTAACTCTAAATGACAGTTAATCTGGAATAATAAAGGATAACTTTTGTCAGTCTGTCAGCACCATAGCTCCCAAACTGTGAAATCCAGACACTTGAAACATGGCATGCATATTGGGGAGGGGGCGCACCTCAGGTCATTTGGTTTTTTTAAAAAATGCATTAATTAATTTCAATTAATTGAAACATGTCCATGTGTTCGAAGCCTGCAGTACCATCTCCGGTCACTAGGTGGCAGGCTTCCCTGGCTGTGGTGGGCTGGGCTTAGCCACCCTTTGGATTTCCCACAATCCCCCAGAACGACGCCAGATTAAGCAGAGAAAAGCCAGGAGCAGTAGAAAATACCAGCGATGTGAATCACAAGTGACGAACTCTGAATAGGGGCTGCGAACCGGCTATCCCCTGCCTACTTCCTTTTATGGGAGCTAGTGGGAACCAGGGAAGGTCAAGCAGCCTCAGGAAAGTATATCCCACAGTACTAGGACACAGTGAGGTCATCCCATGAAGTTGAATCATGGGGGATTCAGGTCAGCTAGAAGGAAGGACTTCTTCACACAGCGCAGAGTTAAACTATGGAATTCCTGTCCACAAGTCGTAGCGATGGCCAGCAATTCGGATGGTTTTAAAAGGGGGGAGTGGATAAATTCCTGGAGGAGAAGGCTATCAAGGGCTACTAGCCCTGGTGGCTATGTGCTATCTCCAGTATCAGAGGCAGTAGGCCTACGGACACCGGATGCTGGGGAACATGGGCGGGAGGGTGCTGTTGCCCTCATGTTCTGCTTGTGGACTTCTGACTGGGGCATCTGGTTGGCCATTAAGCAAACAGAATGCGCAATGAGATAGGCCTTTGGTCTGAGGAGGAGTGATTCCTGCCAGTAGGCCGATATGTTGGCGTTTAACTCCCATCATCTCCAGCCAAGTGATGGGAACTACAGTCCAACACATCTGGAGAGCACGAGGATAGGGCAGCACAAAACGAAACAAGCCATGTGGGTTCAAATTCCAAAGATTGATAGACATACTGCTTCCTTTTGTAAGGCGACTTCTTTTCATTTGGGATTCACTTTATCACCATCACCGCTTTAAAAAGAAAACGTCCTCAGCGGTGCTAATAATGAACACTTTGATTACTTTTAGATTCCTCTTTTTTTATTATTTACTTTTCGGAGGGGCATGAATCCCACCTCCGTGATTAACATACCTTTAGTTAAATATGCATTAAGGTATTTTTAAACGTCTTTATTAATTCATACCACGTTACATAAATACGCCTTCAAAAACACTGGCATTGATTTAAATAGGACTACGGGAGGAGGCTGCCTCTCCCACGAGGCAAGCAGCGGATCTGGAAGAGCGGCCAAGTCAGAGAGACACAGTGGTGGGTAGAATCGACCAGGACGGGCTCCTGCACAAGCCCGACAGAAAGGGACGGGATCCGGGCAAAAGCACGAGAGGATTTCCTGGTGGATTGTGCCCACGTGCCAATTAGCAGTGGGATTTGGGCTTTCTCCCGCAGACACCAAAATGCCATGGGGCCGGATAAGACACCACACAGAAACGATCCATCCAGAAGAGGAAGGGCTCCTGTTTCATTATGCTTCAGGTTTCGCCATTTTTCTCAACAACCCCATGCAAGGCTGCATTGGCTTGAACCAAGAAACCCATGGATCTGCGCACCACGGTAGACTCTCGCCTGTCATGGCTCAGGAACGGGAGTCCTCAGAGATGGAAGCCTTCAGCGACAGTGGTGCTGAGGGGATGTCAGAACCACACACCCCCGTCGTTTTGAAATGGGGGCATGCTGCCTCGGATCTCACGTCCTATCCAGGTGACCCCCAGGAGTGGCCACTACCCCTGCCAGACTCCGAGGAGTGGACCTCAGGTTCCTCTAGTGAACAGGAAACCCAAAGAAGTCATCCACAACTGTCTCCCCACCTGCACTCCACAGGAGAAGCAAATGCCTACAGGAAAAGGTCACCAGCCCTTTAATTCCTAGATACAGGGCTTAGAATCATAGAATAGCAGAGTTGGAAGGGGCCTATAAGACCATCAAGCCCCTGCTCAGTGCAGGAATCCACCTTAAAGCATTCCTGACAGATGGCTGTCCAGCTGCCTCTTGAAGGCCTCTAGTGTGGGAGAGCTTGAAGGGTGGAGCGTCTAGAAAGGCTCTCCTGGTCTGACTATAGATCAATGCCAGATGCTCCCAAGACTGCTGTCCGAGGTCCTGAAACTAACTCAAGTCCTGCTTCCCCCAATGGAACAGAACGTTGCTAAAGGAGGGTGTTGTTCAATTTTGTTGTTGTTTATTCGTTCAGTCGCTTCCGACTCTTCGTGACTTCATGGACCAGCCCACGCCAGAGCTTTCTGTTGGCCGTCGCCACCCCTAGCTCCCCCAAGGTCAAGTCTGTCCCCTCCAGAATATCATCCCTCCATCTTGCCCTTGGTAGGCCCCTCTTCCTTTTGTCTTCCACTTTCCCTAGCATCAGCATCTTCTCCAGGGTATCCTGTCTTCTCATTATGTGGCCAAAGTACTTCAGTTTTGCCTTTAATGCCATTCCCTCAAGTGAGCAGTCTGGCTTCATTTCCTGGAGTATGGCCTGGCTTGATCTTCTTGCAGTCCAAGGCACTCTCAGCATTTTCCTCCAACACCACAGTTCAAAAGCCTCCATCTTCCTTCGCTCAGCCTTCCTTATGGTCCAGCTCTCGCAGCCATAGGTTACTACGGGGATACCATTGCTTTAACTATGCGGACCTTTGTTGTCAGTGTGGTGTCTCTGCTCTTAACTATTTTATCAAGATTTGTCATTGCTCTCCTCCCAAGAAGTAAACGTCTTCTGATTTCCTGGCTGCAGTCAGCACTGTACTCCAATGTCACTATTGTAAGAGTTCCCAGCAAAGACCAGGTTTGCATTCCAGTCACCAAGAACAGCCAGACCCACTTGTGAATTATTACCCAAGTGGGCAAGCACTTAAAATGCAGCACTTTTTGCAAATAACAGCAGAGCCAGAGGTAACGGTCAGCGATAAAGAAGACGTCCGCTTCGGTGTTCAATACCCGTTAACCACCAACGTCACACATTGATTTCTTTTCTTTTTTTAATGTTGCCTGTTTATCCAGCTGGCCCACTCAGAACTCCGCCACTGCCCCCGGCAGTCAACAGAGCTACACAGGGTTTCCCTTTGATCGTCTCAGCGCTGGAAGATTAGCATATGCACACACTCTTCTTCCCTTTTCGTCTGCTCCAAACTCTCCGCGCTGATGTACGAGGGATCAATCGCACCCCCACCACAAAAAACTCCTTGTGCCCCTCAAAAAAAAAAAACCCTCCCATTTCTTTCTTTGCTTTCAGACTCTAAAGGCTCACTATCTGTCAGGGATGCTTTAGGGTGGATTCCTGCATTGAGCAGGGGGTTGGACTCGATGGCCTTGTAGGCCCCTTCCAACTCTACCATTCTATGCTTCTATGATTCTATGATCATACACGACCGGGGCCACTGCCAGCCCCATAAAAGACCCAGATCCCAGGCCCATAAGACGCAAATCTGTGTAAAGTCAGCGTAGGCTAATATCTATCTGACCATGCAAATCCGTCCACTTAACTTCTCCTCCAAATCATCTCAAATGAAATCCGTTTGTGCCCTGACTCAGATCATCCCGAATCAATGGAAAACACATCATTTCATCCCGAAACCTAATTGCCATACAGGGGAAGATTGGGGGGGGGGGAGTTAACCCTTCCCTCCCCAGCTGCAGCCCCCCTTGAAAACTGCCTCGGGGGGGGGGCTTTCCATTAGCACTCAGTGGACACTCAGGATTCATGTAGAATAGATCCGAGGCCCGGGGCGAACAGCACCACTGCTCATGTTTTCATCCTCCAAGGAACAACACTTACATTGTGAAGACAGTCCTTGACCTTCAGGCGTTCGTCAATCAGTTCAGCCAACAGCACGTCCGGAATTTTCTAAACATTTTTTTTAAAAAAAAGGAGAAGGAGAAGAAATTTCATGGGTCAAGAAGCATTCACAATGCCATTCCGAGGGAATGTTCACGCCTTCAGTAGCCGAATAAACGATCTCAAATGCTCGGAGGGATCAAATCCTTCACCCAAAATAACGCAGACACAGTGGTACGCTTAGGTACTTTCAGACACTGGCCTTAATAAAGGCCTGAGGGACCCACTCTTCAGATGTGCCTATGTATCCCTTCACTTGCTTCAAGGTCCTCCCGTTCATTCCACTGTGTGAATCACTGGACGTTTGCCCTGAAGTCCAGCCTTGAGGGTATCACTGTACGGAAAGGAAACTGGGGCGGCGAATATTTGACCTATGGTGGCTATGTGAGAGTCAGTGTTGTCTAGTGGTTAGAGCAATGAGCTTGGGACACCTGGGTTCTAGTCCCCACTCGACCATGAAGCTCGCATTGTGGCTTTGGGCCAGTCACTAACTCTCAGCCTGACCTGCCTCACAGGGTTGTTATGAAGATAAAATGGAGGACCATGTAAGCCGCATTGGATTCCTTGCAAGAGGGAGAAGGGCAGGTTATAAATCTAATAGTAAATAACATAAATGTAAAAAAATGTGCCCTCTTGGACAGACCTCCTCTATCTTTGATTTTTACTGGTCGCTATTTTCTTTTAACTTTTTGAGGGCTTTTCTTTTAATGTACATACATTTATTTTATTTATTTATTTATTACATTTTTATACCGCCCAATAGCCGAAGCTCTCTGGGCGTTTCACAAAAACTGGATATATCCATAGCAATGAATATATATGAAATGAATGTATGTAACACACACACACACACACAACTTTGGCAGTCAAGAGGGTGCAGAGAATCTATTTATGCTGATCGTTCATCAATTTCCATGAAGCAGATAAATAATTTAAAAGAGGAGGTACTCCAGTGAATATTAAAGACTGTTCCAGTACAACATTTATCTGTATAATAACCTCTGTTTGAAAACATCCGCTCTCTCAGCTTTCCTCCTAGTGGTGCCCTCCCATAATTCTCTGTGGCTGTGCTGGCTGGGAATTATGGGAGTTGCTGTCCAGGACATGTGGAGGGCAACAGGTTGGGGAAAGATGCACTATTTCTCTCCGTCAGGGCCAGGCTGTGAACAGCCTGAATCCAGAGTGTTCTCCAGACCTGGGTGTTTGCCGGTTGCTGGACTTGGGGCTGGAGGCTTGAGCTGGAATCTGTGCTGGAAGGAGCAAGTACCAGGAAGAGCAGAAGGTCAGATCCTGGTACTTATAACAGGCCAATCCAATCCAGAGGTTTCACACAGTATCGGTCAACTGCAGGGCTGACGTCACACACCCCTATTCCCTTCTGAAGCCAAAGACTGCTCTGAGGCCTTTGAGTTAACTCCTCTAGCTTAAGTCCCAACTGAAGGCCATGAGGTTCCTTGATTAGGTCCCTGACAGTATCTAGAAAAGTGTGTGAGTAATCCCTGAGGGGCCGGCTGCCAAGAGGAACAGCGGACGGTTCGTCTTCAAAGGAAACTGGACACAAACCATCCAGAGAGCAAAAGCCGGGCAGGCAAGAGACGGACAAATTGACACCATTAGGCCTTTTCCTTGGTCCCCAGTGTCCCTGAGACTCAGTCCGCTCAAAAGCAACTGTTCTGAAGGCAGCTGCATTCACACAGGTTAAAAGAGAGAGAGGGAGGGAAAGGAACCGGCGTGTTTCTGGGAAGCCTGCGGTCCCGCAGGGTGGCGCGTCAAAGCCTCCCCGCAGTCTCTCGCGGCTGGAGCCTGGCTCCGCGGCTTTGAGGCTGTCATTTTACAAAGGTGCCTCACGCTGCTCTCAGAAACAGCCTGTCTCCCGTTTCCCTCTTTGATGTATCATTCCAAGAGGGGCTAGTGGCTGCCGGGGGGCCGCCCTGCTCAAACTCGCGGATCCAATTCCTTGAGCCCCGCCACTACGTGCTCCCGTCCTCTCTTTTGACTGGACGGTGGGGGAATACGTCCAGGAGGCTTTTAGAGGCGATGTGGTGGTGATGGTGGAAGAGGCCATCAGGCAAAGCTGCTCTTGTGAAAAGCAGAGGCCTCATCCGGCATAGGCTCCTAGCTGGTTATGTTCTCATGCAAGGTTTGTACGCCCGCGAGCAGAGTAGGCACATCCAGCTCTGGTCGAAGGGAGGGTAGCCTTCCAAAGAAGCCGCCTTGCACCAACAGGCCAGGAGCGATCAGGTGATCTTATCTGATCCCAGTGATGTGGTTAGGTAGTTTTAGGCTCTGGATCCATCGGTCTTATGGGGCAGGAGGGCAGAAAGGGCTCTTTAGTGGGAAATATCTATTATTTCACTTACTTCGCCTGGTCTTACGGGGCCTTGGTCTTTAGATCAGCCGTGGGGTACCTCAATCCTGCCCTCTGGGCTTCCCCAGATCATCACACTCCCTTTCCCCTTGGAAAACCATCCATTTCATTGTTTTCCAGCTCTTCCACATTCCCCACCCCACACATTCTAAAAAGTTGAAATGCCTCATGGAAGGTTTTTGTTATGGGCTGAATAGAAAACTCTTTGCCTGCCGGCAGAAGGACAACAAAGAAGGTGCCAACCTAGCCTCCCTCAATAGGAAGTTCCAGAGCTCGGGAGCAGCCACCGAGAAGGCCCTGCCTCGCATCCCCACCCAACGTGCCTCGGATGGTGGCGGTGCCTTTCCCCGTACAACTGCTGTCCTACGAGCAACCGGCTCCTTTAGCAAAGGCCAAGCTACTCTCACGACTACTCAAGCTCGCTACCGGCTGGCCTGCCCTTGCTTTGCCTCCAGCTCCCTCCCCTCTCCAAGCCCTTTTGGCTCACTCTGAAATGCACGCTGCAGATTTAGACTCCTGAGGGAGGCCGGCCTTGTGTTTGGAATACTGGAGGGGACTTTTTTTTTCCCCGTTTTCTTTTTACCAAAAGCCTGTTTTTATACAAACACCTGCCGAGCCAAAAGGACACGTAAAGCGCCGTGTCAATTTCATCACACACCCCCACGCACACACGCCTGATTTTTGCCAGATCTCTTTGACTTTCATGTCCCATCCCATAATAATCAAGGAAACCCTACAGGGCACCCTTGAAAGTGCTGCTGATTAGCCTGAAATATGCTAATAATGAGAGTAATTAAACCGAAGGGGATTTTGTGTGTGTGTGTGTGTGTGTGTGTGTGTGTGTGTGTGTGTGTGATGTTTTATATTTTCGCCCTCCAAATTAATTGTGTTTTTTGCCGTACAACTGAATAAAAAAGCATCTCTGACAAGGGGGAATGTGGGGAGTTCAGGATCGTTTCTCTTCTGAAAGCAAAATAAAAAGAGAAGCCAAGGCGGTAGCAAGAGAGCTGTCCAGCCAAGCAATAAGAATTGGGGAACAAGGCCAGCAGCGAAGCAGAAGGAGACGTTGCATCAGTTTTCGTGGAGCCCTGATCCAGAAAACACAGGCACGCCTTTCCTCCTCAAGAGGAGACTGAAAGATGGAAGTCCTTACGCTGTCAGTTGTGTGTTGTGACTCTTGGTCTGGACGTCAGTTTAGACCCATCATAGGAAGTCTCTACATTAAGGGGAAATCACGTTGCCTTACCAGGGCTTTTTGTGCTTCCTGTTTCTTTGGCGCAGTTGTAATGGGCTGCTTTACACGGGTGGAGAAGGGTGACCACATGGCTTGAATTGCTGACTATGTGGTCTGTAATTGAAAACTTCCCCTCCTCTCGGTGCTCATAAACTGGAAAGGGACTCCACCCTCTAGTGGGTGCTTTTTAGCGCAACTTCAGCTACACACAGCAGGAAATCTTACAATATTTCAGAAGAATCGGAATATCTGGGGGGGGGGGTCGGGTTAGAACGTGATGACTGGGGAAAGTCATGGGAGATGTGCAGGAGGTGAATTTTAGGATATTATTAGGATGCTTTTAGGACGCTTTTAGGATGTTTTTTTAACAGTGTATGCTATGTTTCTAATCAGTATTTTATGTATTTTATGATTGCTGTTGTTCCTCACCTCGATCCAATCGGAGAGGCAGGTAAGAAATATATTATTATTATTATTATTATTATTATTATTATTATTATCATCTCATGTGGCAGGGGCACCGAGAGGCGGGCCTACGGAGATGATTTTAGCGTCTGGGCAGGCGTATAGGGGGGAACATAATCCTTCAGGTATCCTGGCCTGAAGCCATTTAGGGGTTTGACATTTAAGGCCAGCCCTTTGAATTGGGCCCGGAAACAGGCTAGAAACAGCACAGATCTCATTATTTTAGCAATGGCTGCCCACCTTAAATCTACACTATGGGCTGTCAGTTCAAAAGGGAAACATGTATTCTCAAAGCAGAAGAGGAAAGCTCTCGTCTGCCATTTCTTCCCCAGGTAGGAAGCCCGTTCGGCACGCGTTCACCAGCCCATACTGGAACCGCCGTCGATCCAAACGAACTGCGCTAATTGGATTGCTCGTCGTGCGTCGGCGAGAAAACACGGCCAATGCCACAATTTATCTTTCCCTCCCATGCCGAGATGGCATCGTTGCGTCTGTCTTTGTACCTGCTGTCTGTCTTGATACTCCTGCGCTTCGACGGCCACGGATGACCATTCAGTGGCTAACAAAGTCTCCTGAGAGATCCGTGGGGTTACCAATTGTTTACAAAGCCACATTGCCTGCGGGGAAAAAGCAGAGGGAGAGGAGCTGGAGAAGGAATGAGAGAGGGCTGCATCTTTCCAAAGGAAAATAAAGTGCATTTGAAGGAAAGAAAAACACTCTGGCGTTTTCAGAGTTCTCAGTTTGAGTGTGCAACTCGTAACGCTTAATGTTAGAAAGAGAAACCCACAGTATCGATAGAGCCATCCGTGAGAGGGAAGGGAAGTGGCAAATATGTTATCAGTTACTTAAAGAGGAGATATAGCAGCCATTCTTGTTCAGAACTGGGATGTTTTCATTTATGGGGGTCACTTAAAAAATATATGCTCCTTCTGCCTCCTTCTATGGGATGGAAGAGACTATCAAGCACACCCACCCAAGGAAACCCACACTTCTTATATTGTTTCTTTGTGCCAAAAGTTTTCAGTCTTGTTGTATCCTTGACAAGGGGGTATACGTATAATTGGTTAATTAAGAATTATCCAGCCTTAGATAGAGTTGAAGGATATGGTGTGCTAACCTAAGGGCAAAATGAAGTGATGATGATGACAATCGTTACAGACAAAAAAGAAAAACACACTTACCTCATTGACATAGCAATACCTAATGACACAAATATTACAGAAAAGGAAGAGGAGAAGAGAGAGAAATATACACCACTGGCTGTAGAAGTTGAAGAACTATGGCAACAGGAAAAGGCACAATTATCCCGTTAGTCACATCAGTCACTGGCATCAAATCCAAAAACTATACAGAAAACATTCAGAAACTGGGCCTACCAAAATACATCCACACCAGAAACCACTCATACTTAAAACATGCTCAATTGTCAGGAAATTGTCGAATCAGTAAAAGACAGCATGACTTGGCAAAACCCGTCATGTCCGTCTGGAAAACCGCCATGAGTGAGAAAAGAGATGATGATGATTAAAAAATATATTTTCATACAAAAAGAGAAAAATAAAGATGGCAATCTGATACAGACACCAGATGAAATGAGCTTTGAAGGGGAATTTGAGGAGCTCTGATGAACTCAGGTTTTGCTTGTACACGCATCACTAGGCACAGAAAACTAGGTAAAGAAGCCCACTTGTGTAAAGGGCATCTGCGACAGGACCATGGATAGCTCAGAGTGAAGTTTGCTGGTGCGAGCTCTCTATTACTAGAAATATAGGAGGACGTTGTCTCAGCAGCCAGCTAGAGCCAACTGAAGCCTTATGTAGGCAGCCACAATCTGGAGTGTGGTTAGCTCTACCCCTTCTTGAGTTGCTGGCTTAGACTTCCACGTGGCTGAGGGGATGGAGGTTCTGCTGGGGGTTCTACCTCTGTCTGTCATTACTTGCGTGTATTTTCGTGGGCATTTCCCCAAATATACACATCCGACTGTTCTATATAGACTGGACTTCCTTGCTTAGAACTGACCCTATTAGATGATATTAGCTTGATGGCATTAGTTGACATTAACCACAGGTCTTTAATGGAGGGGAAGCCATTGCAGTATCCAAGGGTGGGGATGGTGGACACATAGTCCCTCCACCGCAACTGATGACTGCTATTTAATATGGGAGAAGCTATCAGGAAGCTCATTGAGATGGAGGAAAAACACATTTCTATCTCTTGGAGAGACAATTCATCTCCAAAGACCTCCCACGCATATCACTCTAGAAGCTGGTACCTAGGCTGAAAGTTGGCAACGTATCGGTAATGAATACTGAAGGAGCTTGGTTGGGGGAGGGAAGAGTTCGACCATTTGGACGGTTGGCTCTTCAAAGGGAAAGGGCTGTAGATTAGTGGTAGAGTCCTTGCTTTGCATGAAGAAGGTCCCAGGTTCAATCCTCCACATCCCCAAGTAGGGCTGGAACTCACTACCACGAGATGTTGTGATGGCCACCAATTTGGATGGCTTTAAAAGGGGGTTGGGTAAATTCCTGGAGGTGAAGGCTATCCATGGCTACTAGTCCTGATGGTTGTGTGCTGCCTCCAGTATCTGAGGCAGTAAGGATGTGTGCACCAGTTGCTGGGGAACATGGGCGGGAGGGTGCTATTGCAACATGTCCTGCTTGTTCATCCCTGGCCGACGGCTGGTTAGCCACTGTGTGAACAGAATGCTGGACTAGGTGGACCCTTGGTCTGATCCAGCATTAGCCATTGCTGCCAGTCCGTGTCGACAATACTGGGCTAGGTGGACAGGTTCCCAGGTTCCTAAATGCTTCCTGGCAAAATGCTGAGCATTTATATAGGCTCTAATACAGGCAATTCTAGCTCAGCTACCCTGTAGCAACAGTTCCATTTGCAAAATGGAAACAAGCAAACGAAACCACTTACAATTGTCGTTTTCCCAGAGGCTGGAGGACCAAGAATAAGGATCCTTGGAACTGCAGATGAAAGAAAAACACATGAACGTCAGGACATTGCATGGCATAACCCCAAATTATACTATGCAACAATTATACTATGCAACTCTGCACAATTCCACGACTTCCTTGCCATTCCAGTTCCTTCTACTGATGTTTCCTTCTTAAAATCTCAGTCATACCTCAGCGAGAAGACATCCAGTTTGAAGCTAGTAGCCTTAGGATGGTTGGGATGGGAGGAAAAAGAAATTTTGTAGTCTACCTTTTATGCAATATTCAAGACACATTTTTTTTTAAGAAAACCAGTAATTTTCTGTTTCCTTTTTGAACATTCCCCACATACCCCAGGGTGTTAGGAAGTCCAAGATACATTCCTGGAGGAGAAGGTTAGCAATGGCTACTAGTCTGGGTGGCCATGTGCTACCTCCAGTAGCAAAGCCAGTAAACCTATGTACACCAGTTGCAGGGGAACATGGGCAGGAGGGTGCTGTAGCACTCATGGCCCTGCTTGCAGGCAGCTGCGGGACTAGATAGGCCAGATCTAACACTGTTCTAATGTTTTTATACTTATCCACATTGGGTTTGAGGAAATTTGAGGTGAGCAAGAGAAATACACACACACACACACATAAATTTTGTTTTTTAAAAACATACTGTTTAAAGGGTGTTTTTTTAACATCAGACCTCATCCTGAATTATTTTGGTACATTGTTTAGGTCCTGGTTGGCTCCTGGCTATCTGCAAGATCGACCTCTCCTGTACAATCCGCCCCACACACTCAGGTCCTCTGGGAAGAATTTTCTCCAGTCAACATAAAAAAAAAATGCTGACAACTATTACCCAGAGGGCCTTTTCCTCTGCCGCTCCCAGATTATGGAATGGCCTGCCGGGAGAGATTCGTCAACTTAACAGTCTTCCGGATTTTAAGAAAGCTATAAAGACTGATCTCTTCCGGCAGGTCTACCCAGTTGAATTTTAAGACGCCTTTTAATAATGTGCTGCTTTTAATAATGTATTAGTTTTAAATGTTTTAATTAGGTGTATTTTATGGCATTTGCATTTATGTTGTACCCCGCCTCGATCCGGAGGGAGAGGCGGGTAACAAATAAACTTATTATTATTATTATTTAGAAAAGAAGTATTTATTTTTTAAAAAATGACTGCTGCTCATTCCCAAGGCAAAAGAGGAGGTCAAAAACCTGCCTTCCAGGCCTGACACGGATCGAATCGTCCTCCACACGGATCCTGCGGAGTGGAAGGATCCGACATGTCTCTGCGGGCAGAGCACAGCCGCACCCTTCTGGATCGGTGCACTACACAGGCCCACACACGCCAGCCATCGCTGCCAATGGGCGCTTTGCTAGTCAAGAAAGAAGACGGGTCCGTTTCTCTTTCCTCTCACGTCGCCTTGACTTGAGACTCGCTACCTCCCGGGCAGAGCTGGAAAGATGAGACACCCTGTGCATTTCCGAGGTTGCTTCTGGAGCAGACAGTAAAACTTTTCCCTCAGCCACTAGAGAAAAACAAGTTACTCTGCGTTTTCCCTCAGTCCTTTTGTCTCGTGCCCTCTTATCCCCCTGGCCGGCATTAATATCCAATTCTCCCTGCTCTTGTTCTTTGTGTGGGTGTGTGGGTGTCTCCGGCCAATCTCCTTTTGGTTGGGAGCAAGATTAAAGGCAAGAGGGATAAAAAAAAGGAAAAGAAAAGAAAAACGTAATAAATAAACCCGGTGCACCAGCCGACGGTGCGTGTATGTCCCTGTGTCGTCTTCGTTACGTGGACGTGTGTGGGTTTTTAATTCGTTATTCTGTCTTGAGCACTGTGGTGGCTTTAATGATTAAAATATGGGAGAGAAGGGCCTTGGCGGAGTGAATCTCGCGTCTAGCCAACGCGGATTACGCAAATAATGATTTAATTAAGGGGGAATTTAATTTTGGGAGGGGGGGGAGAGAAACACCAAAAAGGAAAAGGGAGACCTATCTTGGGAAAGGGCTTGGCGGAGATTTAGTCAGGAGTGTAGTTTAGGGAGGCCGTCCCCCTCACGCTCACTCACACATGGTGTTTCAGCCTACTTGTGATTATTCCTCAGGAGCGTGGATCCGCCTGGCAAAGACTCTACACGTTGAGTAGCTGCGGGTATAATCCACTCTTTCCCAAACTCCTGAGCGCTGCGTTATTTCCAAATGAAAATGAGAGGCACAAACTCAACGCTTCACACACTCAGAATTTCACTTTTGCACCACGAAAGAAACAAGAATAATCCACTCTCAGAGACCAGGTGTGCACACAACCTCTCTCGCGGTGTCTTCATGAGTCTCTGTTCGGAGCATGCCTGCCGATGAAAAGGGAAGCGAGCGGAGACATACAGAGACTGACTGGGCAGCCTCTTCTGAGATTGGATAGTTCTGGCACAGCGGGCAAGATGGGCTAGTGGTCCACCTACATTCGTCAGTCTCGGGATCTTGCCTTGGCTGGCTGGTCCTCCCTTCATCGTGCAAGAAGACGTTCGTTCGAGCCTACGGTTTGCATGCATGATGGATTCCGTGTTCCACGTTTCAAGACCAGTGGGAGGCCAATATCGCTACTGAGCCCAGCTACTTGTCGCGGGTCCACCACTTATTTGCATTTTTATACGGCCCGATAGCCAAAGCTCTCTGGGCGGTTTACAAAAAATTAAACCATGGAAACCATTCAAAATCTAACATAAACAGCTGGCAGTTGCAAGGCGATCAGGGCATAGTGATGACAAATTGGGCCAGGAGTGGGGTGGGTGGGCACTACAACACCCATCACCCTTCTCCAGACACACTAGCACTGCCCTTGAGATATACTAGAGCGCCCTGACCCCACAATTTCAGGATGGCTATAAGAAGGAACCCATGCACAAGGAAATGAGGAAAAGGTCGCCGGTCATCCTGTGCAAATTACACTGTTTGAGTTTAAAGGCAGCTTTACCACAAAGGTTAACGTAAGATGCCTGCCTCGGATATTAGGTTGAGGGTGCTACGGAGGACCGCCAGAACAGGAGGGATACCGATCGGGCCCACAGGGTCACAATCCACCCATTCATTCCAATGAGGTTGGGCAGGAGAAAGCCTCAGGAGATAAAGTCCCAGGACAGGGGTGCTATTTAAACCTTTTAACACAAGACGGAAAGAAAATCTCTTCCACGCATGCTTTTCAATCCGCCACTTGTTGTATTTTATTGGCGAGCAAATATATCCGATAGATAGCTAGATAGATAGATAGATAGATAGATAGATAGATATCCTTCCCAAAATCTTTCGCCTCCTCTGAAATCTGACATTGGGACTCCCGCCGTTTTCGCACTGGCATTTAGAGGTTGCGATTTCCTTTCCCACCACTGTGTTTTATGCAATTGAGCAGTGTGATGGTTGACCATCCGAGTCTTTTTCCAAAAACCGTTCCCCTCTCGCCCAGGCGCCTTTTCTGAGAGCACTTGCTGCGAAGATCATTTCCATCGAGGAGTCTGGCTAGCCCAAACATAAAAGGCTGGGAGTGACAATCCTCGGTGGATCTCACTCTCCAAAGGGAAGCTGTGCTCTCTGTTCTCACCAGATAGCTCTGGGAGGCGAAAAGGACTTTTTCTTTTTCCTAACGCTTCGCAACCCCTTTCAGGATGGAGCTGGGCAGCTGCAATTTTTTAAATCATGTATGAAGCCCCCAAATTACAAATTCATCTTTACAAAGTTATCTGACTTGGGAGGTTTAAGGAAGTACTCCTCCACTTATGAGCTTTTGCAAGTGCGACAGACAAGGGTACACAATGTCAGGAGAAGAATACTTTAAAAAAAGATACATCAAGCTGTTTTTATCGCCTAATTTCTTTCAAAATGTAATGTGATTAAAACGTACGGGCTTTTCCCCCTCTCATTTCTTTTCTTTTTTTAAAAAAAAACCTTTACACCTTGAAACTCCAGCCTGGTAGTGAGGAATTATTTATAAACAGAGCCATCGAAATGTGCTCTGGTGCCAACCCTAATCAACTTCTTCAACCCGCTTCAAAGCTAAATAAAAAAACCCGGAAAAAAGAACCTTTCTATCTACAGATCCTTTTGAGGTTTAAGTAGGAGCACGATTTAAAATTCACAAGAAAACCCTGAGGTACTGAGGCTTTAATACACAGCTTTTTTGGACAAACGTTTGATAAAAAACGAAACGTACCATTATACACACCGTATCACGCTTTAATATTGCCCAGGGCTACTGTAAATGCTCACTTTGTACTAAATCTGGTTTTCCTTCTGCTTAGGAGTTGGCAGCAGACGTGGCAAAGCAGAGCGCGCCGATTTACTCATTTGCACGCCGGTAAGAACCTTCTACTGCTCGGTCCCTAAACATATGACATGGGGGCAGAAGGGGGAGCATTTCTAGGGCAACCTCATATCTACTGCTTAACCTTTCCAACTTGTAGATGGATCCCATTAGAAAGCCAAAGGCCACAATTCAACCAAGTGAAATGGTCCAAAGCTCATTGATTTCATTGACTTCCTTGAATTGTGGTCGAGGTAGTAACTAAATGCTACGGCTATGCTTTATCTGTTTCCAGGAAAGACTGTCAAAAATATTCCATCGTTTGTCTAACTGGGTTAACTGTTGGAAGTGTTTCTTATAATTGTTGGAAGTACTTCTTTTAATCACATGTTTAGGAAATGCCCAATAGTTGCCTCCTTTGGGGAGAAAGTTACTATATGGATAAACTTTGTATTGGAACACTCTTTAACAGTTACTGATGGACATGTTCCCTGAAATTATTTACCTGCTTCGTGGAAATTAACTCATGTCCAACATAAATGGAGTCTCTGTGCGCTTTTGACAGCCAAAAGATATACTGCAACACTAGAAGGATAAATGCTCACCTCCTATAATGCAATGGATTGAGGACATAACAATGCTATCAACATTCAAACAGGTGGTATATAAGCGCCATTCACAAATGGATACATATATGGATATTTGGTCTGCTTTTGTTGACGTTTATGTATAATCCACTTTTTCTAGAATGTTGTAGCCAACTGAAATTGATACTTTTAAGGAGTGTACTTATAGTATATTCTTTTCTTTATGACCTTTTTGTTTTGTTGAAATGTACAATAAAAAAATAATATTAAAAAAGAGCATTCCTTTCGAATCTTCTGTTACCTGCAGAGATGGAAATTTGTTTAATACTAGGTAACACTACTTAATTCAGCTTCTCTGTCCCTCATGAGTTTCCTGAAATAAATACCCAGCTTTGCTAATGTAAAGAATAGTAAGTGATACTATAGTATAATCATGTTAGCCTTTTGTTTAATTTAAAGATTACGTGTAGCACTCATAAAGGCTGTTTTAGTTGTTCAGATGTTTTCAATAAATTTACATGAGAGTGGGTTACAACGCACTTCACCAAATGCTAGAAGTGGAACTCTTAGGACGTTTTGTGGTTTGAAACTGACACTTCATGAGAATATAACATTTGCTGCAGATCTACCTGACAACTCAGAGCCTCCAGTACCACTTATAGCACCGAATGAAGTGGGCTGCGACCAACAGAAGCTCATGCAAATTTATTAAAACAGAAAGAACAGTGTGTTCCCATGCCCCCCCACCCCTTTACTTTCCCTGACAGAGGCCTTGTGCATTCAGATTCCGTGTTAGGGACAGACTGAAATAACATTTTGGTTTTGTCAGAGGAAGTGTTTTCATAAGAGCCAGTAGGAGGCTTCACATGCAACACTAAAGCCATGAAAGGCGCACGAGTTTAAGTCTTAGGCTCACACACGCACACACACTCCTCTCCTCTCGCACAGCCAGGAGGAATAAACCAGGATTTGCTTTCGCTTTCCCCGATGCCTGGCTTGTTGTTAAGTGCGAGCCAGGAATCACAACTGTTCTATGGACTGTCCAGAGATCTTCAGCTGTTGGGCGGTAGAGAAATGCAATCAAGGTGCACTTCTATGACAGGGACATTATGCAAAGCAGGTGGTACATGGAGGCAATCTCCACCTCCGTGTTCCCCCCACATTGCATTTTTGCTAGATGGGTGTTTTTACTCATCTAGCTGATCTTCACCTCCATGCTCCCCCCGCATTGCATTTTTGCTAGATGGGTGTTTTTAATCATCTAGTTGATCTTCACCTCCACGGTCCCCCCACATTGCATTTTTGCTAGATGGGTGTTTCTACTCATCTAGCTGATCTTCACCTCCGTGGTCCCCCCACATCGCATTTTTGCTAGATGGGTGTTTCTACTCATCTAGCTGATCTTCACCTCCATGGTCCCCCACATTGCATTTTTGCTAGATGGGTGTTTTTACTCATCTAGCTGATCTCCACCTCCGTGGTCCCCCACATCGCATTTTTGCTAGATGGGTGTTTCTACTCATCTAGCTGATCTTCACCTCCGTGCTCCCCCCACATCGCATTTTTGCTAGATGGGTGTTTCTACTCATCTAGCTGATCTTCACCTCCATGCTCCTCCCACATCGCATTTTTGCTAGATGAGTGTTTTTACTCATCTAGCTGATCTTCACCTCCATGGTCCCCCCACATCGTATTTTTGCTAGATGGGTGTTTCTACTCATCTAGCTGATCTTCACCTCCATGGTCCCCCCACATCGCATTTTTGCTAGATGGGTGTTTCTACTCATCTAGCTGAGGTGTTGGGATGGGGAGGGAAGCAGGCTGGGGAAGGCTAGAATTGCTTGTATCCCTGATTCTCCAGTCCCCTCCCTTTCCTGCCTACCAGCACATCCCCTTTCTTTCCTCTCCAAGGTTGCCTTTGCGACCTCGGATAACAGGCAGTGCAGTTCTCTCCACACTATTTGCAAGGGAGAGGGGGCTCGGACTGCTGGGTCCAAAGTATCCTATTCCCCCCTATCTCTGTCTAGGGTCCATAGGATTGCTCTCTACGTTAATTGTGCAGTACATGAAGAAGTAACCTCTTCTCCACCCAACACCAATATGGTTAACATTTTTCATTTGTTTGTTTTGGATCTAGCATGAGGAGGAGCGCTGCGTAAACCGACCTCTCAATGCAGCATTTCGTGAACACTGATTAGCCCTAGATAAAGGTACGTTTTGATAGCCGCTGTGATTTTCTTCCTAATTGTCACCTTTAAAAGCTTTGCCAGGCCTTCGCTGTTATTATAGTTGCGTTCAGCTATGAATTATTACCACTTTTGTGAACAGTGCAGGGTGTGTGTGTGTGTGTTTTCACTCTAAAAGAGTACTTTAGAACCTATTATTAATTAAAAGCTTTTCTGACTTCACATCTGGGATAGATGCACTCCTTTTCCTTTCTTCCGCATCTCTGTTTGAAATTTCCTCTGGGGCGAAAACTGTCTTGCAAGGAGAGATCATGAAAATTCATAGCTTAGCTGATGACTTTAATAAGGTGAGTTTTTTTTTCAGCCCTTCCAAACAGTCAGCATCTTCTTCCGTGATCAAGAATAAAAAAATTAAACCAGCTTTCTAGAAATTTCTCCTCTGCTGCTTTCTTTCTTTCAACAGTGCTTAATTTTTATTATTGTTCCTTCCATCCCTTAACATGGATGCTCTGAACTTTAGCAGATACCTGTAGTTCTTTAACAAAATATTGTCTGATCCTGTGAGCTTGTGGAATCAAAAAATGCTGACTTCTTGGAAGATAAAGGACAAAACTGTACCTTGGTCATTTCTTACATTTGCATCCATATCTTCCTCCATGGATCTCTGGGCAGCATCTAAGACCTTAAGATGATCCCTGATGGATCCATCTAATCCTGGAGTCTCCAATGTGGTGCCCACGGACACCTCTCTTAGCGCCTGCCAGACTCCCTCATCCCTCCTAACTTTTATTTTAAGTTTTTTTAAAAATTAAAACATTGTTTTTCAGATAGGGAGTCTGACAGGCTGCGAAGCGAAGAGCAGCTCTTCATCGCCATCTTTATTTTGGGATCCAAAGACTGGTTTGGTGTTTTGGAGTTCAGACCCCACGTCTGCCCTGGACTTAAGTTCTTGGGCAAGAGACTTTTCTTTTAGCCACACCAGCTTGGCTTCTGAGAAATGAGTGTTTTGTGACTGGCCGTGCCCACTATGGGAGCCATTTTATGAATGGCCAAGCCCCACCCCCATGGCAGCCATTTTGTAAGAGTGCCCATGACACTCACTTAAAAATCCAACTGTGCCCACCAAATTGGAAAAAAACCAGGGACCCCTGAACTAACCTAACCTAACTACTAACCTAACTACATGTTTCCAGGTAGCCCCTAAGCCCCTAAAGGCAACAGCCAGCCAGCTCCTACTGTATTTCGAGATAGACTGCTCTAGACTGTCATAGTCACTAGTAATCACTAACAGAGTCAGACTAATCGCTCTGGACTCCGGCAGCAGGAACCAGGCGCTTCACTTTCTGCACCACCATGGCAGTGTGCTAGAGAAGGTTGGCGCATTCGCTGCTGCATTTCAGTATTGCCACTGTGGATAAAGACGGTGCTGCATCTCAGGTAATCCAGGTGGCCAGCAGGGCTCCACCTGGCCCTACGACACAGCTGACTCTGGCTTGGGCTCTCAGCCCAGGCAGAGACAAAGTTGCTCTTGGACTCCCTGTTCCCACTTATACGCTGAATGGCTTGTGAGCTTCAGAATAAAGATTTGAGGCTGGGTTTCCCGCTTCCAAACCCAACATCATGGCCTGCCGGGAAGACAATCCAGACCAAAGGCAAGCAAAAGTCTCGTGCTGAACCAATGAGACTCAAAATGTTTTAAAAGTTTTAACTGTTAAGTCTCTTTTGAAGGCCCTACTTGGGCCAAGAGGTCATTCATAAACTTACAAATAGATGAATTCCTTAACAATAAATCCTTCCTCAAGGAATGGGACCTGAAAACGCCTGAAAACTCTTCCATTCTGCACTTCAGAAAAAACACTCTGAATCTAATGCTCTGGTTGCCAGTCGTGTTCGTTTTAATAGGGTGACCATATGGAAAGGAGGACAGGGCTCCTGTATCTTTACTATTTGTATAGAAAAGGGAATTTCAGCAGGTGTCATTTGTATGCACGGAGTAGCTGGTGACATTCCTCTTAGGGCCCGGCTATTTGTGGGACTGCCTCACTCAGTACAACCTTGCTAAGATCAGCAGGGAAGGCCCATTTGAAGACACTTTTTCCTGTGTTGCTCTTAGACCACCCTGAGGTTATGCCTGTTCCCCACACTCTCTGCATTCAGAGATGGGGTCAAGATAGATCTTCTGAATTTGGCTTTTCAAATGGTTATGGTTTTTAAGGATGTTTTTAACATTTTGTGATTATTGCTTACAATTTTCGTTTCCTGCATTTTTATTTTTATTTTATTTTGCAAGCCGCCTTGGTTGGGTCCAGAAAGGCAGTAGAGAAAAGAAAGAAAGAATAAATAAATCTGGATGCGTGCAAACTTATATGCAGAAACATCTCTTGGATTCAAACTGGAAATGTGCTCTGCTCGCCTCTCTCCACCCCCCTCCACGAAGATAATTTAGCTTCAAATCCGCGTCTGTCGGAAACCCAACCCTAAAATATAAAGAACCGTGGATGCCTCTAGTGACAAGGATTTTATTGACGTCGCAACAGAACTCCAGTAATGGTTTACTCTGGGTTTTTAAAGAAACATCAAAGCAACACGACACCCAGCCTTTCCTTGACAGCTCCGGCAGAACAAAAAATTAGAGCACTGTTGTGCATAGCCAAATCCTGATACGCCTAAGGGCAAACGGTTTGTAAATCAAATAATTCTGATTGAGGCTACACGGCTTTTCATTGTGGCAAGGAACGCAGGCATCCCGTTCAATTCGTCAGCCTTTGTTACTTATACACACATACACACACACACACACACGAAAGAGACCTGCGTGCTGTTGCTCCGGCTGAGATGCCATTGAGCTGTGGAACTCATTAGCAGTGACAAATAACTATTTTTTTAAAAAAAAAAGACAGACAAAAGCTGCCAACCCAGATAGCCAAATATATACCTGACAAAAGGGTAATTAGCAAATTTAACAATATCACAAGGAAGGGGACATGGAGAACTCCTGCCGGAATTCCCCGGAAATGTTTGGTTTTAGTTTTTAAAACATGCAATCTTATTGGGCTTTCCAGAGGAAAAGAAATTTAAAGCGTCTCCAAATCCCTAAAAATTAGCACCCACTGAGCCATGGGGACCCTCATGAGCAGCTCATTGTGCTGACACTAAGAAGAGGTGGTGTCCGTTGTATGAGGAATTAAGGGGGAAGGAGGGGCTGATGGGTTTTTTAAGCCACAAGATAAAAACAATTCAACAGACAGGGAAAATTAACTCTTGGCAATTGTACTTATGCAAGCACCTGACCAGAGATGCTCTAAAAATGTGTCATCTGCATGTAGACAGAATGATGCAGGGGGACGTGCAGAGCAGAGGGAGATTGGGAAGCGGGCCATTCTAACCAGCCCTCATGAAAGACTGCTTTGTTTCTTTCCCTCTTCCCTCCCCATACCGTTTTCCTTGCGTGTCGTGTCTTTTGAGATTGTTTCGTTTTTACTGATTGCGTGTAAGCCCCTCCCAGAGCCTTTTTGGCTGAGGAGCTTGATAAAAAATACTGTAAATAAGTAAATAAACAGGCCGCCGCTACCTCCTTCTCTGCTGCAATATGGCCTGCCAGTAAGTCTCTCAGAGCCAAGCCAACCAGAGCGGCAAGCTAGGTAATGTCATGGAGTTCCTCAGCTATGTAAATGTCTTGAGGAGAGAGAGAAACAAAGAGAGACCGCCTGCACGTTTTCAGGAGGCCAGAAAGGAAGTTTGGCTTCTCATCTGCTGTGTCAATGGCCCCCTGGCATTCCAGAGGACATGATCAAGGGCCTTCTGAACTCCACTGGCTGCCCAGGGCATAGGCAAAGTTGTAAAGGGAAGACAGCAAAGAAGTGGATTGCATTAAAAAATATCAGTAGGAAAGAAAGTATCCCCGTCAACTCCTTCTTCTCTGGCTGGCTTGGCTCTGGGGTTAAAGACTTGCTGGCTATTGTTATGCATAGGGTGACCCTATGGAAAGGAAGACAGGGCTCCTGTATTTTTAACAGTTGTATTGAAAAGGAAATTCAGCAGGTGTCATTTGTATTCATACACCACCCTCCGCATACCGGATTCAGCTATACGGCTGCCAGTGGCTGAACTGGCCCATCAGTTCCATCCCTTTACTCACCATCCTCATTGTCTAGCGTGAGCTGTTTTATCAAGAAGTCTAAGGGCTGATCCGGCTTGTGGATTAACAAACCTTCCAGGATGCCCTAGAAATGAATGAATGAATGAATGAAATAGACCCAGAAGGAAACCGTGCTGAGTCCCCCAGATCACAATCACAGCACCCTGCTGAGCTCTTTTCAAAGATCAAAAGTGCACCTGAGAACATGGAACAAACCTTAAAGCAGCCTTCCTCAACCTGATGCCCCCCAGAGGTTTTGGATGAGAATTCCCAGCATTACTGACCATTGACCATGTTGGCCAGGACTGATGGGAGTTGGTCCAAAACATATGGAGGGCTTCAAGTTAAGGTTGAACTAAAGCCTTCCAAGAGCTAGATTGGGTCTAGCTGCAGCTGTGCCCAATGGCCACCAGAGGCCACTGTGGGCATTGCCAAATTAGCAGTTAAGTACACCGTGGCCATCCCGTGGCTCTCATCACTCAGAGCCTGATGCCTGGAGGAGGAAGGAATTTATTTATTTATCTATTTATTACATTTTTATACCGCCCAATAGCCGAAGCTCTCTGGGTGGTTCACAAAAATTAAAACCGTAATAAAACAACCAACAGCCTAAAAACAGATGAACATAGAATTTTAGGGGTTTTAGAGGTCATCTAGTCCAACCCAACAGCATCCGCAGAGGGGAGCAAGGGGAAAGTGGTCATTTCCCTGCAATGAGCCATAATACTTGGATTCCCAACTTTCATTTTAAAAAAAAACACAGACTAATCTCTAGCCCGAGATACAAGACAACATTTGCAGGTATGTTTCTGCCCATTCATTATGTGAGAAACCTGTGTCTTTGGCGAATGAATGAAATCATAGCAGTAACAGTCTGGATAAGAAACATCTTGGATTATTTTTAAACCATATAAGTCTTCCCTAGTAGGTAAGCAATTGCTGCACCATTAAAAAAAAAGTTCTGAAATCCAGGATTTTAGCTTAGCTCTGAGTGCGGCAAAAGCGCAATATAAAAAATCAGAAATGCCCTTCCCGTGCCATGAGAAGCAGCAACTTTATCTCATGACAGGAATTATGTAGGGTGACCCTATGAAAAGGAGGACCGGGCTGCTGTATCTTTAACAGTTGTAGAGAAAAGGGATTTTCAGCAGGTGTCATTTGTATGCATACAGCATCTGGTGAAATTCCTTCTTCATCCCAATAGCTGCAGGAGCCCTCCTCTCTTTTGTATCTGGTCAAGAGGGCAGGGCTCCTGCAGCTTTAACTGTTATGATGAAGACAAAATTTCACCAGGTGCTACATGCATTCAAATGACACCTGCTGAAATTCCCTTTTCTATGCAACTTTAAAGATACAGGAGCCCCGTCCTCCTTTTCATAGGGTCACCCTAAATTATGGGAAGCAGGGGTCTGTAGCTCCCTGCCCCCATAATATGAAGCTAGGGGGCAATTGTGGGGCTAGGTGGTTTTAAAGGTTTAAATGTGTATGAATGTTTGTAAACCTCCTAGAGAGCTCCAGTTATTGGGCGGTATAGAAATAAAATAAATAACATTTTGTTCTATTATTATTATTATTATTATTAATAATAATAATAATAATAACAATAATAATAATAATAGCAACATTTTGTTCTATTATAATTATTATTAATAATAATAATTTCCCTTTGTTCACCATTAAGATATTTTATTGATATAAATTATGAAAACAAATGAAGAAATAAAATAGGCGGCCCAATGGTCTAGCTCAGTATAAGGCAAGTTGTGGAAGGACGCTCTAGAGCATGCTGGGAATTGTAGTCTCCTAGCAGGTCCGTTCGCCGCGGTGGTTGCCGGGAGTTCTCACGCATTCCGCCCCCCCCCCCCCCCGTCTGGTTCTGGAAATTACCTCATGAATTCTACCGTTCGAGGCGGCAATTCGTTCCCTCCCGCCGCCCGGGCGTCTGGGCCCCCTTCCCCTCACCTGCATCAGTTGGTACAGCCGGTGTTTCTCCGCGTACAGCCCCATCTGCGGAGGCATAGAGAGAGGCCTGGAAGTGGCGTCCATGGCGGCCCTAGCAACCGTTCGTTGCTAGGGGGTGATGTCATCAGGGGGAGACGAAAACAATTGACGCCCGCTTGGGCCTCGCCCCCGTCCTCTCCAGGCTTGCCGGCTGTCGCAGAAGCTGCGCGTACGTCATTAAACAGCGACAGACCTCTCTTTTCTCTCCCCCGTTTAATAATCCATCTATATTATGTCTCTGACAACAGCATGAGGGACAATTTCTTCACGCTACCATGTGAAAAGGCCTACACGTGACATTTTAGCTACCCACTCACACACAGCTGTAGACCCACAAGTCCTTGACCCTTCATTGTGGCCTTTCCAGATCTTTTGGCCTGCAACTCCCATGATCCCTCACTATTGGCTAGGCTGGCTAGGGCTCATGGGAGTTGTAGGCCAAAAAAAATAAATATCTTCAGGGTGACAAGATGTCCAGCCATGTCACTGACACTCAGCCTCACCTACCTAACAGGGTTGTTGTGAGGGTAAAATGGAGAGGTGGAGGAGGATCATGTCAGCCACCTTGGGTTCTTTGCAAGAGTGGGGAAGGCATGGTAAAAATGTAATAATAAGTAGATATAAGTAAATAATAAAAGGATTCTACTCCCCACTCCACTGTGAAGCTCACTGCGTGATTTGGAGCCAGTAGTGACTCTTAGCCTCACCTACCTCACAGGGTAGGCGGAAAGATATTTAAGCCACCTTGGGCTCCTTAGAAGAAAGGTGGGATATGAATGCAGCAATAATAATAATAATAACAACAACACAGTCATATAAAAATCTTGTTGCAGGATCAGGACAAACCTCTCTCTAACCCAGTATACAGTCTCCACACATGCTTCTGAATGAGTGGCAGCTGTGTGAATAGAATGCTGAACTAGATTCATTCGTTCAATGTATTTCTCTACACCCTATAGCCAAAGCTCTCTGGTTCACAAAGGTGAAAAAACATTGAAAACAAATGATGCAAAATGCAAAACCATTTGCCTATAAACATCAATACAGAGGGACAACTACTATCTAAAAACAACCATCTTACGCCTCTGGGGAGCCCTGCTAACAGGGCATGAAAGGAGACCGAGACAGAAGAGGATGGATATTCCCTTATTGTCTCCATCAGATGTGGAAAGATAGAATGTTTCGGAGGGTGGAGGTTCCATCTCACTCTTCTGCAGAAGAGATCTCGAGTCTCAAACCATTTTAGGAACTTTGCCCCACTCCTGGATGGGACCACAAGTCCTCTGCCTTTTTTTTTCTGCTTTCAGTATACTTGACCTTAATTGGAATCATTTTTAAGATCATTTATTTTACAGAAGCAACATCACTTCACGCTCTTCCAATATGTATCTGTAGCAAAATTGCACTTTTAGAAGAGAAGCAGCAGGAAGCAAGAACCGATGGTACGGAAACACAATTTTTATTTCTAAAAACATTCTAGGCAAATATGCAAAATAGAAGTTGAGTGTTCTCCTGTGTTACTTGGCCATATCTGCTGTTTGGGGGGTGGGTGGGGGGTCTGCACCACCTTGACACCTTCATGCCTTCCCACCCACCCCGAGGCCTATAAGATGACACACCCAGTTTGGGTTTCCTTTTCGAAAGGATCTCTAGCATAGAGAAAGTCCACACCTAATGTAGTGTCAACAACAAGCCGTCCAGGGTTATTTTATTAGGGGATGGCAACCTCCGTACCTTTTTTTTTAACTGAGCCCAGAATAGCTGATTTAAATGGATATTGCTGTTTTTAATAATAGTTATTATAATAATATTTGTTACCTGCCTCTCCCTCTGGAATGAGGCGGGGTACAACACAAATACAGTGTCATCAGCCAACCTTTTTTAAAAAAACTGACCCCAGAATAGCTGTTTTAAATGGATATTGCTGAATAATAATAATAATAATAATTAATAATAATACGTTACCCACCTCTCCCTCTGGATTGAGGCGGGGTACAACACAAATAAAAACATAAAATACATATAACTAATTAAAACATTTAATAGTAACACATTATTAAAAGCAGCAAATTATTGAAAAGGCATCTTAAAATTCCACTGGGTAGGCCTGCCGGAAGAGATCAGTCTTTATGGCTTTCTTAAATTCCAGAAGACTATTAAGTTGACAAATCTCTCCTGGCAGGCCATTCCACAAACTGGGAGCGGCAGAAGAAAAGGACCTCTGGGTAATACCTGTCAGCCTAGTTTTATTTATTCTATTTATTTATTTATTACATTTCTATACCGCCCAATAGCCGGAACTCTCTGGCTGGAGTTTTGCTTGGCTGGAGTAGATTCTTCCCAGAGGACCTAAGTGTGTGGGGCGGATTGTACGGGAGAAGGCGATCCCGCAGGTATGCTTTCGGTGTTTTTTAAAAAAGTTCTGTATATTTGTTTTTAATGTCCACCGTTTTTAACTTTTGCAAACCACCCAGGGAGCTTCGGCTATAGGGGCAGTACATACTCTATTTCTTTGATTCTAAGATGCACTTTTCCCCCCATATAAACATCTCTAAAAGTGGGGTGCGTCTTAGAATCGCGGGTGTGTCTTAGATTTTTTTTTCTGTTGGTGGTACTGAAATTAGTGTGCGTCTTACAATTGATGGCGTCTTACAATCGAAGAAATACGGTAAATGTAATAAATACATAAATAAAAAGAGGGTGTTTGCCTATTAGACATTACTATGTCTTATAATGGCGCCAACCCTGCTATCTTTCCGGCACCAGGTTAAGCGGGTGAGCTTTTTTATTGTATTTTATATTATGCTTTTATACTGTTTTATATTATGAATGGTTTTAATTTTTGTGAACCGCCCAGAGAGCTCCGGCTATTGGGCAGTATAGAAATGTAATAAATTAATAAATAAAGAATACATAAGACCTTCCTCTTTGCCCAGGCATATGCCAGCACATCTTAATTACTCACATGTTTAGTTTTTAGTTGTTGTTTTTTTAAAAAAAAAAAACGGGTTTTAATGCTTTATATGTGTGTACGCTCTGTGTTTTAAAATTGTAAATTTTGCCTATGCCAGCACATCTTAATTACTCACGTTTAGTTTTTAGGTTTTTTTTTTAAAAAAAAACGGGTTTTAATGCTTTATATGTGTGTACGCTCTGTGTTTTAAAATTGTAAATTTTGCATACTTGTTTTTATCTCCATTTTAGAAGTTCTGTAAACCGCCCAGAGAGCCCTGGCTATGGGGGCGGTATATAAGTGTAATAAATAAATAAATAAATAAATATCAATCAGCCGGGTGGGTTATTATTATTATTATTATTATTATTATTATTATTATTATTATTATTATTATTTCTGAGGACGTGAATGCTGAAGTTTGAAAAGTTTTGAGAAGTCCTCTGCCCTTGCAAGTTGCCCCAGCGGTGCGCTCCAGCCCGGATCCTGCAAGCCCTGGGTAGGATCCATGCCTACTCAGAGTAGAGGCACCGAAAGGGATGAGTGAGTCTTGAGCATCAGGAGGCGAGCTCGGCTTGGCCCCTGCTCGCCTCCGAGCCACGGTAGCCTCCTCCGGGCGCCCCCCGCCCTGCCCGGTTGCCCCGGGAGACGCTTGTAACAATTGCCCGGGTAGCCTCGCCTGCCTCTCGCCCGCCCGGCTTGCCAGCTGCACGGATCCATCCCGGAGGCTGCGGGGACGGCGGCGCAATCCCGGGACATGCAGGATCGGGGCCAAGAGCAAAGGTGAGCGGTGGTGCACCGAGGAGGAGGAGGAGGAGGAGGAGGAGGAGGAGTGGGGCAAGTTGGCAGCCAGAGCGACAGGGCTGGGGAGGGCGTGAATCGTGCGAGGCGATTCAGGGCGCATCAAAGGCAGGACTGCTTCACGCAGCGCGGAGTGGAACTCCGGAACTCACTGCCACAAGATGGAGTTATGGATATCGTAGGGTGACCCTATGAAAACGAGGACCGGGCTCCTGTATCTTTAACAGTTGCATAGAAAAGGGGATTTCAGCAGCTGTCATTTGTATATATAGAAAAGCTGGTGAAATTCACTCTTCATCACCACAGTTAAAGTGCAGGAGCTATACTAGAGTGACCAGATTTCAAAGAGGGCAGCTTTAACTGGTGTGATGAAGAGGAAATTTCACCAGGTTCTCCATATATACAAAGGACACCTGCTGAAATTCCCTTTTCAATACAACTGTTAAAGATACAGGAGCCCGGTCCTCCTTTTCATAGGGTCACCCTAGGATATCGCAAAAGGGCAAACAAAAACCCAGATACGTTCGCCACTGAGTGCGTGGACCTTCATTACATTACATTCTTTATTAGAATGTAAGCCTATGCGGCAGGGTCTTGCTATTTATTGTTTTACTCTGTACAGCACCATGTACACTGATGGTGCTATATAAATAAATAATAATAATACATATATGAATAAAGATAGTAACGCACATCCAGTCCCGAAAGCTTTTAGGAATATTTAGTCTACATAAAACATAACCATTCCTTTTAATGTAATCCTAGAATCATAGAATAGTAGAGTTGGAAGGGGCCTCTAAGGCCATCGAGCCCAACCCCCTGCTCAATGCAGGAATCCACCCTAAAGCATCCCTGACAGGTGGTTGTCCAGCTGCCTCTTGAAGGCCTCTAGTGTGGGAGAGCCCACCACCTCCCTAGGTCACTGATTCCATTGTCGTACTGTTCTAACAGTCAGGAAGTTTTTCCTGATGTCCAGCCGGAATCTGGCTTCCTGTATCTTGAGCCCATTATTCTGTGTCCTGTCTCTGGGATGATCATATAATCATAGAATAGTAGAGTTGGAAGGGGCCTATAAGGCCATTGAGTCCAACCCTCCACTCAATGTAGAAATCCACCTTAAAGCATCCCTGACAGATGGCTGTCCAGCTGCCTCTTGAAGGCCTCTAGTGTGGGAGAGCCCACCACCTCCCTAGGTCATTGGTTCCAGTGTCGTACTGCTCTAACAGTCTATGTTTACATCTGTATTTGTAATATACCTCCTCAGAGTCTTTTACTTTAACTTGTATGACCATGTTCTATACTAAACCTCCATATGTTGTCTGAATTATAGTGGAATACTGTTTTCTTTTTTCCTTTCCCCCCGTTTTTCTTTTTTCTGTTCCCCCCCCTTTTTTGTTTCTCGTGTTTTGTTGATTATTATCATTGTATCTCTTGTATATTTTCAATTTTAAAAAAAATTAAAAAGAAGAAAAAAAGAAAAGAAAAGCAGTTAGACAAATTCCTGGAGGGGGAGGCTATCCGTGGCTACCAGTCCTTTATTCTCGGAGGCAGTACACATGGGCAGGAAGGGTGCTGTTGTGCTCGTGTCCTGCTCGTGGATTTCCCGCAGGCCGCTGGTGAGCCGCTGTGTGAACAGAGTGCTGGACGAGACGGACCCTTGGTCTGATCCAGCATCAGGGCTCTCCTCATGTTCTTACCTTGCGCGCGGGCTTGCCGCCTGCAAAGCAAGCAAGTTGTGACAATGAGGAGAAAGAGGGTGGCGTGAAATAGCAGCGAGTTATAATGGCGTTTAGAAGAAGGGGTCCCCTTGAAAGTGTCTTGCCAAAACTCCCTCCAAAACCTGGAAGGGTAAGTTAGCCCCCTTAGTTCCAACCCAGCCTCGGTAAGTACCACGACACCTATACACGGCCTTGTTGAGTTTGTAGCGGCGCATGGCCCATGCTCCACGCCACAGACACCTCTAGCGACTCGCCTCTCCGGTAGCCGCAGGAGAGCAAAGGTTAACGTCCACCTCAGGGTCGTCTTCTTCTACCGTCCATCAAGCTAGCCTTCCCTTTAATGGTCGGAGGGACATCTAAAGCCGCTTGGGCCTCCGCTTTTATGCGGGCTGGGAGGAGACGTCCCTCCCTTTGGTCTTTTCACGGCGTCACAGTTGATGCATGGCTACATTATGTTTACAATCGACTCGCTCGGGTTTATGGCGTCTGATTGTCAGTGGTCCCCTCTGAGTTGTCTGCCTGTTTCTGCAGCATCATTACAACTGTATTGACTTAGTGTTTGGGGCTCGGGGACCACAGTGCCTGAATGTAATACATCTTCCTCGCTTTCTCTCCTGTAAACCACACACACACACAGAGAGAGCAACTTGGCCCTTCTGTGGCAGTCAGCTCCGGGAAGGAAGGGACCCTTGCTGGCACCCGCAGAAGCACCAGGAAGTAAAACTGCCCACAATTAAACCGAAGAATCGGATCGCCTGAGAAGTATTAAACGTTAGAAGATTTCACAGCAGAACAATGCAAAAAAGGGAGAAACTATTTTTAGAAAAATAGGGAACTGCTGGTTGTATATTCAAGCATATTATTTATTTATTTATTTATTTACATTTATATACCGCCCCACAGCCGAAGCTCTCTGGGCAGTTTACAACAATTAAAAATAGTAAACATTAAAAGTATACAAAAATTTAAAAAACATAAAAACAGTATAAAAACAACAGTATCCATTTAAAAGCAACAATTCTGGGGTCCATTAAAAACAAACTTAACGTTGTTAAATGCTGTTAAAATGCCTGGGAGAAGAGAAAAGTCTTGACCTGGCGCCAAAAAGATAACAACGTTGGCACCAGGCGAGCCTCATCGGGAAGATCATTCCACAGTCGGGGGGCCACCACTGAAAAGGCCCTCTCCCTTGTTGCCATAGAAAGTATGCTAACCAGCATAGAAAGTAAGCTAACCAGAACCTGCTCCACAGTGGGGCGGAATCAGACACGTCATTCACACACGACAACCCCAGAGTAACAAGCCATGATTTGTTAGCTGTGGATCAGACTAAATGTCCATCTAGTCCAGCACTCTGTTCATACAGTGGCCAACCAGCTGTCGACTAGGAGCCCACAAACCGGACACGACTGCACCAGCACCCTCCCACCCATGTTCCCCAGCAACTGGTGTCCACAGACTTACTGCCTCGGATACTGGAAATGCTCATTTCACAGCAACTGGAGTTCCGAGGTATATCGCTTCTAATCTTGGTGGTTCCATAGAAGCACCCACCCGCCACCCAGTCAGATATGAACACAGGGAGCTGCCTTAAACTGAATCAGACACTTGGAGCGTGTCTACATTAAGGGAAATTGCATTGTTTACCCGGGGCTTTTGTGCTTCCAGGTTCTTTGGCGTGATTGTTATGGGCTGCATTACATGGGAAGAGAGGGCGACCACGTGCTTTGAACTGAATACTTCCCTTCTGTTCAGTTCCTTTGAGACCGTGCCATCTAGTGGCAGAAGATCCACTACTGACCATAGCTCCCATCAGTTGGCTGGGTCTTATGGGAGTTGCAGTCCAGGGCTTCTGAATAAAACCAGGTTGGGGAAGGATGGGTTTTTCCTCGAAAGAACCCAAGACAGCTTACGTGATTCTCCTCCTCTCCGTTTTATCCTCACAAAACAACCCTGCGAGGTAGGTTAGGCTGAGAGTCAGGGACTGGCCCAAAGATACCCGGCAAACTTCATGACTCGAACCCAGACCTCCTGAGTCCAAGTCCAACCGTCTAAACCCCTATTTCGTTCCCCAGATCTCTAGGAGGGGGGGAAAATGAATGAAATCAAGGAGAGCCTGCGGAGCATTGAACAGAACTACAAGGTCTTTCAGCAACAGCAGTTCACCTTTATTACTGCGCTGGACCACACCCGAGAGAACGCCCACGACAAGATCAAGCCCGTAACAAGCATCGGACAGGTACAATGGGCATCCCAGAACATGCCTTTTCTTGTAGGGCCAGCTCAGGGATTTCGGGGCGGAGCGAGGCAGGCAGGGCACCCATAAACTGGAAGAGGCGAGGCACGAAGAAAAAGAGAATTCTTTCACACTGGCTGGGTTCAGACAACACGATACCCCACACTCAAAGGTTGAGTATGGGTTGTTAATTGAAACGTGGGCTGTTAATTGAAACGTGGGCTGTTGCGTCGTCTGAGCCCAGCAGCGATAACAATCCATGGTTTCTTAACCCCAAACAAGCCACAGTTCGCAACCCAGCCACAAGCCATGAGTTCTCTTCATGGGTTGTTCATGGTTAACCAGCCATGGTTTGTTAGTATGACGGGTTCAGGCAACACGACAATCCACTTTTCACCCATACTCCACCTCTGAATGCAGCATATCGTGTGGTGTGAACCCAGCTGTTTCCGAAGGTCTCTGCAGCTGTTTATGGGGGCCTGGAACCCCCCTCCCCCAGGTGCCAGCCCCATCGCTAAAATCACCACTGAATATCGCACGTGGTTTTCATGCGATTGGAAGCAAGCGTTGACCCTCAGGCCAGGTGGCACGCACGGATCTCTCCCGCACAACCTGTGTCTTCACTCACCCCGAAAGAGGGTGCTTTCGCTCACGCTGGGAAACAGGCTCAAAATGACGTGCGCTGCAATTAATACCCGGGGCAGCCCGTCGAATGAAATGCAGCTGATCTTGTGTAATCGCCTCCTTTCCGTAGATTAGCAAAAGCATTCTACCCACTCCGCCCCACCCCTCTCTCTCTCGGCAAATCTGGACTCCTTTCCCATGTTGTAGCAACAGCCTCTTCTTCTCTTCACCCCACCTGTGCTTCCCCACGGCGTACCTATAGCTTTTGAAGCCGCCTATTAAAAATAATGGCTGAGTAGCCAAAGCGGAGTGATGAATGAAGAGCCGGCCGCCGGTCCTTGGGGAGAACGGGAGGGATTTTTTCTGGGCTGTGCTAACATAGAAAAATGTGTCCGATCTTTAAGTGATCGCTCTTAGAATTTCTCTCTTTAAAACAGATACACACGCACACAAAATCCTTCTCATTTTTCACACTTCCAGTTCACAATAACATTTAGACCTCGAAGGGGGGGACACACACACATAAGTGTTACGCTCAAAGAACACTTTAAAAAAAAAAAGACACAGCGATGTCTAGCTCTCTCAGACTTCCCCAGCTTGGAGCCCAGATGTGTTGGACTACAATTCCCATCATCCCCCGACCAGCATCGTTCCATCAATGCAGTGTCAGAAAACGCGGAATGGAATTGACATGACAAAGAAGCGTGTGGCATGCTGAAATCTTAATAGATTTATCCCAGCATGACATGAGCTTTCGTGGACACTGTGCACATCTGGGGGCCTCCGGCGTGGCCCCCCAATGTATTCCTAGACTTCTCTCTTGGCATCTCTCCCTGGTTTTTTATTTTATTTCTTAAGAATTCTTTTTAGCAACTTTTCTTTCGGTGTTACCGGTTTGCTTTCTGGAAAAGGCGGGTTTGGGGACCAGCCACGCCCATAACGGCAGCCATTTCCTTACAGGGGCAAGCCCCGCCCCATGGCAACCATTTTGTGAGAGCACCCACAGCATGCCTTCAACATGCCAAAAGTACCCGCCGACCCAAAGAGGGAAGAGGAGGTTTACAGAGGGGGTGACAAAACGGTGGAGGATGGTCTTGGGTCCCGAGATGTGGCCAAATCAAGTCCGGGTGCTCCACTGTTCTGGAAGCAGCAGATAACGTGGGCATCGTCCTCAAAAACTTGTAAGCGGAATAAATGGCTTTGTCTTTAGACCTGTTATGCTATTCTTCACTTACCTCCTGGAATTATCCCATCTAAGACAAGTTCTAAAGAAAAGGGCGAGAAGGGCAGAAAATGAGTCATAAACACCAGAACGTCATTCCCTCTATTTTCAATGTTCAGGTCATGAGTGCCGTTACGTATTTTGCTAAAACGGCACCTCTCGCGCCCAAGGAGGAGCTGTTGGCATGCTTGCAGGAGCCCTGAGGTTTGCAGAAGTACAAAATACCTTGCGGGGTGGGGAATCTAAGGGGGAAGAGATCCCACTGAGGACCACAGATGCTCAGTGGCCCCAGAACACTGCTTGGCCATTTGGGGAAGAAAAAAGGAAGACCAGGGGCTACAAAGTACGGAATGGAGCATGCTAAAAGAGGGTGACTGGCTAGAATGCTGAACAAGAGCACTTCACGCTGCAACATTTTGTTGTAGCTGGTTGGCCCTAATCCCATTTCTCTGTCCTTTCAATTATGTTTAGTATTTCCTGTTTGGCCTTTCCACCTTTGCTCCTTCAATTCCTAGACCCTCTATAAAACTGACCCATTATTTCCGCCGTCCCCAGCCTGGTGCCCTTCCAGGTGCGTTGGATGTACAAGCCGGCTCAAGATTCTTTAACGGCCAAAGGTTCGAGAACCCCCCCTTCCACCTTTCCGGAAGGGAGCCGCTTCCTCGGGGCCTGCCCCGTGAGGAACGGCCTCCCCCCCACTTCCTAAGAGATGCATGGCTATTTTGATCTATCCCTCCCATTATGGGTGTGCACGGCGCCAGCGTTCCTTTGCGTCGGTGTGCCTGAGTTCGAAACCCGGCGGGGCCACTTAAAAAGGAGGAGGAAAGTTCACACAGGCCTCTCTGTGCAACCCTTGCCTTTTTCTGCTGAGTTTGTCATCGCGGGACTCAATTAAGCGGAGCAACTCAGAGTGACTCCTGTGCACGGGGAGAATGCCTGTCCGCTAACGGCTGACCTGAGACCGCCAAGCAGCCAACCGAGGATACAGATTTGCAGCAGGTACCGGCCAACTCCAGATTCGAGCCGGCAACCTCTGAACCCCATTATCTGCTTTCCCCCGGACCGTCCCCCCCCTCCCCGGTCCGCGGTCGCTGGTGCAGGAAAGCCAAGCTGAGCGCGGCTCTGTGACAGTTCTCTCCTGAGGCTTGCCAGGTCCGAGGTCTCTTCCCCTTCCCAAGGCTGCAGATCAAATCTCGACTCTTTTACAGCTGCCGTGACTTTGAGTGAGAACTGCAAAAAGAAGTCTATTAATGCTGCTTCTTTTTCTTTCTTTTTGGTGGGAGGGTGAGGAGGCTTTTCAAGGCCCGCTTCTTCCAAGCTGCCTAGGTTCTTGTGCCCGTGATAACTAGAGACACCGAATGATTTGCACAACCACACTGGGGTTAACTCCGCCACCGTGCTGGCTGGATTTCTCAGGTGACCCTTGCCGGCATAGCTTGCCACGCTGTCTGAACCCTGGCAGCACGGCTTGGGTTCAGACAACACAGCAAGCCTCAGCAAGGAAGGTTCATTAGGGAAATCCGGCTAAAACACGTGGCGAGGGAAATAAGCCACCATGGTTTATTTCCCTCGCTGCGATCGTACAAACCAGCCCTCAAGAGAGAGAGAGAGAGAGATGCAAAAAGAAAGACAAGAGATCATCTATGATAATAGATCTTCTCTATTGTCTATGCTCGGAGGAGCAGCGCTGGTTAGGAACTCCAACACAGAAACTGACAATTACATTTTATGGGACACGACTACAATCCTATGTATAGTTACCTGGGATGAAGCTTCGTTGAATTCTTTGGTGCTTACTTCTGACTGACTACGCTGCACTCGACATCTACGGTCCTCCTCCGGGTGCCTACTCCGAGGGACGCTTGGAGGATGGCAACAAGGGAGAGGGCCTTCTCAGTGGCGGCCCCCCCAATTGTGGAACGATCTCCCGGACGAGGCTCGCCTGGTGCCAACGTTGTTAGCTTTTGCGGCACCAGGTCAAGCGTTTTCTCTTTCCCCAGGCATTTAGCAGACATCGACCCCAGACCTTTTTCCTTTTTTTAGGTGTGGCTAACAGCTCAGTGGCTGCTTTTAGATGCAAGTTGCTTTTGTGTATACTGTCTTGTGTGTTTTTAAATTTTGCAATTTGTTCTTAATGTTTTAAACTTTTGTAAACCACCCAGAGAGCTTTGGCTATGGGGCGGTATAGAAATGGAATAAATAATAATAAATAGGTTGAACCCGGAAGACATAAAGAGCTTTAATAAAAACACCTTCAGCCAGCAGAAATTCAACCTTTCGTTTTGAATAAGGAATGCAAACAATTTTGCAAAGGAGTATTTCTATTTAGGTCCGGGGACTCCTACCAATGTGACCCCAGACACACCTTCTTGGTGTCTATCGAACTCCCTGCCTATTCTGATTTTTATTTTATTTCTTAAAATAAAAGGGTTTTTTTTGGGGGGGGGGGGTTAACCAGGAAAGTGCTGCCCCCTAAAGCCATCTTTATTTAGGTTTTTGCATTTCGAAGCTCAGCCTCCTTCTCTGCCTTAGGTTCTTGGCCAAGTTACTTTTCTTTTAGTCTCATCAGTTTGCCTCCTGGGAGACAGGTGTTTTGGGACCAGCTAACCCCGCCGGGGCAGCCATTTTGTGAGCGCACCCGCGACGCCCTCTCAAAATCCCCAACCTGCCCCCCAACCCTGAAAGGTTGAGGACCCCTGCTTTAGAGGAAGAGGTAAGGGTGACCTGCTTTGTTCTCACAACGACCCTGCAAGGTAGGTTATTCTTCAACCCAGCGACTGGCCTGAGGTCACCCAAGATTTGGGGCTGAGCCAGGGTCTAGACCCATGATCACAGCAGATTACTGGCCTACAGATTTTGATTGTCTCTGCTTCTGCTCTACTGGCTTTGACCCTGGGTTTCCCGTCGGCCTAATGACCCCCTTCCTCGCTCATGTCGTCCCTGACAGGTGCAAACGTACATGGACCATCACTGCAACAATTCCACCGACAAACGCATCCTCCTCATGTTCCTCAACATTTGTGCTGATCTGAGCAGGCTTTGCCAGAGGCTGGAAACCCTCCATTCCGGTAACTCCACGACCAACGCGCTCCTGGAGAAATGTAAGGTGCTGGTGAGCCACAGCAATGACCTCAGCGGAATCCGAGCCAAGTAGGTATTGATTTATAGACCAAATAATAATGATGATGATGATAATGATGAATTTCTTACCCACCTCTCCACTTGGATCGAGGCAGGGAACAACAGTGAATATAAAACACATTGAAAACTGATTAAAAACATAGCATACATGATTAACACATCCTTAAAACATTCTAAAATTTCACTGGATAGGCCTGCCGGAACAGATCAGACTTTATGGCTTTTTTAAATGCTAACAGACTGTCAAGATGACAAATTTCCTGGCGATGAGAGGGAGAAGGGTTCTTTGTTTTTGTACACGGTGTCAAATTGGAAAAACCACAAAATACACCCCAGGTGTTTAAAAAATAAAACATTTATTCTGAAGATTTAAAATAAACAAATGTTAGATTACACACACAGATGTTTATTCAGGATATGGAATTTCTTTCATCAGAGATCAAACACTTTTAAATTATCAGCTCTTCCAAGGAGCAAGATACACTTTGCAAGAGGTCAGCTGCAAGTCAATTGCAATTGAACTTGCAAAGCAGAAGGCAGGGGGGAAAGTTCAAACTTTTCTCTCTTTTTTTACACATGGAGTGACCTTCATACTTTCGCTTTAACAGATACCTGAATAATTATGGTTATAGAATCATAGAATAGCAGAGTTGGAAGGGACCTACAAGGCCATCAAGTCCAACCCCCTGCTCAATGCAGGAATCCAACCTAAAGCATACCTGACAGATGGTTGTCCAGCTGCCTCCTGAAGGCCTTTAGGGTGGGAGAGGCCACAACCTCCCTAGGTCATTGGTTTCATTGTCGTACTGCTCTGACAGTCGGGAAGTTTTTCCTGATGTCCAGCTGGAATCTGGCTTCCTGTCACTTGAGCCCGTTATTCCGTGTCCTGCACTCTGGGAGGATCGAGAAGAGATCCTGGCCCTCCTCTGTGTGACAACCTTTTAAGTATTTGAAGAGTGCTCTCATGTCTTCCCTCAATCTTCTCTTCTCCAACACATCCTGAGAGGGATATTGGGGGAGGCTGGCTGAGGGATTGTTGAAAGGGAAATCGCTCCTGTGAGCCTGCTGTTGGCTACACCCATGCATTTGCCCTCTTCCCCCAATCCCTCGCCCCGCATGCTTAACAGGTACCCCCACGATGTGGTGAACCACCTCAGCTGTGATGAAGCCCGGAACCACTACGGCGGCGTGGTCAGTCTCATCCCGATTGTCCTGGATTGTATGAAGGAATGGGTCGCCCACAGCGAGAAGCTCCCTCGGAACCTGCTGCAGAGTGTGAGTGCGAGGAGGGCGGCCATCTATCAGCAGCCCGAACTGCCGAATCTGAACACGAAGGGCTGCCGCTCGGGCCTGCCGACTTTCGTCCCAGAGACCACTCAGACCACGCTTAGCTTGACAGACAAGGCCCGGGAGAGGGAGCATAGGCAGGCAGCTAAATTAAAACAGCTGGGTGGCCTAAGGAAAGCCATTCACAAGTTTCTCGACGGGCCCTGGAAACCGCCCGGTAAAAATGCTTTTTAGAGAGAGAAAAAGAAAAAAAGAGCCACACACTCGCGATTAAAACACAGTCTCCCTCAATTCGCTTCAGTTATGCCCTTTGCTGATGACAGTGCAAGAAAAGGAAAAAGGAAGGACGGGACCGTGGCCGGCTCTAGCAAAGCAGAGATATCCTATCCCGTTGTAGGGCAGGCCTGCCCCTCAGAGGGGGGCCTAGGCCATGTTGGGTGCTTTAAATGCCGGATTTAGAGCCAGTCGGGTCTATACAACGGGGCGACCGCCCAAGGCAAACCTGGTTCCACCAGCCGCAACTGCACACAGCCTGTTATGCGCTCGCTCGTTTTTGCGACATTCGGAAAGTAACCCAAAAGCAGTTGAAGGGGTTGCTGGTGGGCCACCATCCCCAGCAAGTGAGATCGAGTTAGCCCCCATGTTCTGCAGGCTTGAGTTTGATACCATTGAGCTAGCAAACCCGTCCAGTGCAGGTTATGTATCTTGGGAGAGTGGGGCGGTACGCCACTACGCTAAGGAGGAGCCATTGCCCACAGAGGTGGGGATTGTTTTCGAGAGGCTGCAAAACGCCCCTCGAAAATGTGGACACCCTGGCCGGCGCCAGTTCTCCGTGGCAAAAGTTGGGCTAGGCATTGGCGAACCACCGCAGAACGTGGAGTCAGATTAGGAAGTGGTTGTGCCCACTAGAGTACAGCTTGGCTCACGGGAGGAGATGGGGAAAGAGGAAAGGCTAAGGCAGGAGAGAGAGAGATTTTTGTACTTCAAATCCCCGGCCAGTTCAATTTCAAGGCCGAATTGCACTTTTTAACCACACCTCTGGGGAGTGGGGGGAAGACAGGCAGCCTATAATGGGAGCCAGGTTCTCTCTCACTCGCACACAAACTCACACCAACATCTGGGAGGGGGGGCGCGAAACCTGTGTTTTGAAAAGAAATTGAGCACGTGGCATTAGATGTCGTCAGAACAACTCGCCTCCTTTTGTCTGATTGTTTCTCTCCCCTCCCAACAGGCTCCTTAGCTCTGGTCTTTTTGACCTCCTACCGGAAGATGCTTCTGAATAAAGCCATTTCCCCTGCATGCACGGCTCGTTGCTAGACTTCTAGAAGTGCTCTTGCGATCAGATGCCAAAAGGAAAATTATTATCTTGAGACAGGGGGCAGGATAGCAGAGTCACCTTCGAGTCTAGAGACCTCAGTGTCTGCCCTGGATTTCTTTCGCTCCTCACCCAGACCTGCCCTCTGCGTTAACAGTAGATGGGACAATATTGGTCTATTAGTCACAAATCCCTGCCAGGTTTCTTGAGATGCGTTATGCCTTAAATAATCAAGCCAGGCAGCTTTATCCTGAACTGAAGGAGCTGAACAGCAATATCTGTAGAACCCGGAGCAGATTCAACACCCCAATGACATCGGAGCCCCCCGCTTCTACTGGTCCCAGGGCGACCCTACAGCTGTCCCCCTTCCCAGAGTCTGTGCACTGGGATGCTTCAATCTGTGTATCCACAGCCTCCCCAATCCACCCTTTAGGCCCCTACCAACAGAGAGGCAGAGGTTTCCACAGGCTCTCGGAGGGGATATCCAAACCTGGATGTCCCCCTCCACCCTCGGAGCGGGAGTTGAACTGTCCCACAGGGGTGCAGAACCTCTTTCAGCCTGAGGTTTCGGAGGCGCTCTCGGGAGTTGCATTCCAGCAGTGGGAGGAGCCAAAGAAAAACTGGGTGGGGCCCAAAAGACCAGCTTATTTTAGCATGATCTTCCTGCCCGTCACCAACCCTTCGGCCTTTTACATGAACTGCACAAAAGCTGGGAAGCCCAAATATGAGGACGGGGCAGGTCCGTTCGCAGAACTCCAGAGAGCCGGATTTTTGCCATCCCTGCTATATAGGCCGTGGTACACTCCGCCAGAGCAGTTAAAAATTCTCAAAAGTAGTGGCAGAATTTGCAGAACTCGAAGCTCCCTGGTTAGTGAGTCTTCTGATGTAAGATCAGTTCTAGGATTCTTTTTCCTTTCGCTTTTTTCCCCCCTTTCTACCGCCACCTTGGTAATAAGGCAGTTCGTCAAAATGCACAGAGGAGTTTGGGTTTCTTCTCTACATTCAGGAAGTGAAGTAAATGAATAATTGAGCCCTTTCAACCTACATCCCCGGCTCTTACGGCATAAAATGTTTATTATTTATGGTGGTGTTTATGGAGTTACCAAGGTATTCTGCTTAGCACTAGAAAGCATGGAAGGTAATTTATTTTTCTCTTTTTCTGTCTTGCTGGCTTCCTTTCTCAGATGTAATACATATTTAATCATTTTGATCCAGGTGCAACAGCACCCCTCCCTTTGAATATTAAACTAGGATTGAGCTGTATTTTTTTTTAAAAAAAAAAAAACCAAACCACACACACAGGAAAGTTTTTAAAGTCAAATTTCTTCGATCATATAAGCAACATTTTTATGCAGAAGGTTCAAATATTTAATATCAAATATCACCTATAGGAGTTACAATATGCATGTCAGGTTGCACATTAACTGTCTATTACCGGCATTGATTTTTAATTCCCCACACGGGTCAAGTCAATCTCAACAGATGGTTTCAAACCGGCGTCTCGAAACTGAAAATTGTGCTTAGCTACCTTTAAAGCAGGCTTCCTCAACCTGGGGCGCTCCAGATGTGTTGGACTGCAACTCCCAGAATGCCCCAGCCAGCTGGCTGGGGCATTCTGGGAGATGCAGTCCAACACATCTGGAGCGCCCCAGGTTGAGGAAGGCTGCTTTAAAGGGTTACGTTTATGCACAAAAGCTGGGCACAGTTATGGGATCAAATCCAAAGTCCTAGAGAGACAGGCTGGAAAAGGTACGACTTGGATTTCTGCAATTGGGGGAGCAGGGAGCCTTGATTTGCTGAATTCTCCCGTCCTTTGGATCCTGGTTCTATATATTAGAACCACAAAAGAGAAAGGAAATCCCAAATAGCAAGGGGTGGAAAAGCCAAAGGCAAGGGGTGGAACCAAAGATATATCTGAGAAAATATTTAATGTTTTTGCCAACGCGTTGCAGACTATTAAAGTCCTTCTTCAGGGCAATTCAAGTAAGACTATAATTTCAATTTCCTCTAGAGCAAAAAGGAGTGCTCAGCATGTAACCACATAGCCACCTCCCATCCTATACTATCGTTCACTCCTCACCCAGACCTGCCCTCTGCGTTAACAGTAGACGGGGCAATATTGGTCTATTAGTCACAAATCCCTGCTAGGTTTCTTGAGATGCATTATGCCTCAAATACTGAAGCAGGCAGCTTTATCCTGAACTGAAGGAGCTGAAGAGCAATATCTATAGAACCACCCCAAGTCCCGGACACCAGCTACAGCAATAGTCTTGCTGGGTAGAATCTACACTGAAGACCTATAAAAGGCTTGAGGGTTGTGTGGATGCTATGAATGAGGGGACCAGCGGAGGTCGTGGGTTCTCCCATCTCTGGAGGTTTTTCAGCAGAGCCCAGACAACCACCTCTCGTGGATGGTTGAATCGCTTCTCCTGCACATGGCAGAGGGTTGAGCGAGATGATCGTCTTGGTCCCATCTATGATTTTGTGACTTCCAATTTTGGAGAAGCTCTCAGGGGGTGAGGCCGGAAATGCCAACTGAAAAGCCAGACTTGATGGGAAACAGCGATCCTATTTCCAAATAATATGGATACATCCTGCTTCTGAAGACGGCGGTTTCGTGTAGCTGTTGCAACAAACACCCCTCCAAAGACAGAAGAACATAAAGAGTCCTGGTGGGTCAAGACCGAGGGTCCATCTAGTCCAGCACTCTGTTCACACCAGCTGTCAACCAGGGACCCACAAAGCAGAGTTGTTTATTCGTTCAGTCGCTTCCGACTCTTCGTGACTTCATGGACCAGCCCACGCCAGAGCTTTCTGTCGGCCGTCACCACCCCTAGCTCCCCCAAGGTCAAGTCTGTCTCATCCAGTACTTCAGTTTTGCCTTTAATACCATTCCCTCAAGTGAGCAGTCTGGCTTTATTTCCTGGAGTATGGACAGGTTTGATCTTCTTGCAGTCCAAGGCACTCTCAGCATTTTCCTCCAACACCACAGTTCAAAAGCATCTATCTTCCTTCGCTCAGCCTTCCTTATGGTCCAGCTCTCGCAGCCATAGGTTACTACGGGGAATACCATTGCTTTAACTATGCGGACCTCTGTTGTCAGTGTAGTGTCTATCTCCCATGAATGCGCTTTTTCCATCATTACATGTCGATGTGAATGAATTCCTCAAGTTACGCATTGTGTGAAGTCTCTTTCTGTTACATCCTGAGCCTGGTTCCATACCTGGCTGCACGTGCCTGGTGCCCACGGTTGGCTAGAGGATGCTGGGAGGTGTAGTCTATTACATTGACAAAGCACTAGGTTGGGAAAAGGTTTCTTTAATGCCGTCAAAGAGCCTAAGCAACTATACAGACGTCTGGAAGAAGAAGAAGAAGAAGAAAAACCAAGTTTGCTATCCTTGCAACAATCAATCCAATTTGGTTTCTGCGAAGATTCCTTTTACATTCACTACCCAGTCAGTTGAAGTCGAACCTTTTTCTTTTCTTCCCCACAAGAACACAAGACCAGTGCAAAACAATACGTTTTTTTTTATTATTTTGTTCACAGTTAAACACAAGCAACTGCTTTGACGTATTAGAACATTCTAGTAAGGACAGCAAACACTCTCCAATTGGTTTTGGGTTGTTGTTGTTTTTAAAAGTTCTCTTTTAGCTTAGATTGTACCATTTCGTATTACCGTTTCATATTTATGGCATTTCGTGTGTTTTTTTGTTTTGTTTTGTATTTTTTAAAAAGTCAATTATTGTTTAATCATGCTTACAAAGAGCGAGGCAGGAAACAATGTTAACCCTTTGATGGAGAAGTTGCTTTTTCTTAGGTTTAACTAAAAGCCGTCAGTAGCTGTTGTGTGTTTTGTGTGTGTGTTTTAAATCATTTCCAGCTTTACCGATGAAATTCCCCCCACACACACAAACTGCAGGAGTTCGTAACATGCGCTACATCCATGATTCAAAGAGGTTCGATAAAGAACGGCAAGAGATTTTTTCCCCCTCCATAATTACTGTGGTCCATCAGGGTGGGGTGGGAAAGCGTTACCATGAAGGTCCGATAGTTTTAACACCAGCAAAGTGCTCGTGTCCTTGTTAAGAGTGAGGGAAAGGGACCTCCCCGTTGACAGCAGCTTATTTTGGGCTATTAAAAACAGGAAAGTCCCTTTCTGTAAAGAACAGGAAGGAGGACAGCCTGCAAGGAGGGAGCAAAAAAAAAAAACCCATTCAGTGTAACTCCTGTTACGGAAATATGTTCAAGAACTGAGAAAAAGAGCTGAAGGTGGCAATGTGCAACTGTTTTATTCCTATCGGACCTAGCCTATATATGCAGCAGAAATGAGACGGCAGAATGGATTGTACCAGTGTACCGCAGAGGGAAGGGGGAATATCCCATTTACAGGGCTCCTTGACACAAAGGAAGACCTTCCCCATGAACTAGAAAGAACTAGCAGAGTGGGGAAAAGAGATTTTAGGCCAGCCGGCCTCCCGTTGTGCTAGTTATCTTACATGTGTGTGTGTAACACAAGAGCATACTGTAGTGTGGAATTATACAGTCGTTCGAAGATCTTGGGATTCTACCATCCACCTCCAGCTACAACGTGCTTAAGTCTAGCCACAGAGCGACCTTGGAAGCAACGGGGTGGCAACCCAGGACGATTAACTTCCTTGCAAGGACCTGCCACCGTGCTTGACGCACACCACCCGTACGCGACAACTGTTAAATCCCGTGTCGCTCTTGCAAAAAATGGTTCCGCTTTCTGCACTACTGCTATCCCAAGGCCACCGTTTTATTCATTCAGGGAAACTGTCAAAAGGGCCCAGAGACGGATTCAGGATGGGTTGCATTAGAAATGTACATAGGACCATGGGAAAGAAAGCGCGGGGGGCGTGTGTACGTGCTGGGGGGGGGGGCATTTTAGCAGCTTACTCTCAGAACAGCTGAGGGAATTTCCACCACTGGGAGAGAGTTCAGGTATTGAAGAGACAGGAGAATCCATTGTGGGGGTTAAGTACGAATCAAACATCACTCCTGGGAAGGGAAACTACCGACACGCTTCCAACATTTAATGCTTTTCCACCAAGAGGCAAGAGGGGCTGAAAAAGGCACACACACACACCCCCGCATTAGGAAAGGAGGAGAACAATTTGAAAGATCCAGTTGCAGATAAGTCCTGGGGGGGGGGGGAACCCCAGAAAACATGTAGCTTTTGCATTGCATCTCAACACAGCTTCTGTCTGTTCATTCTTCCAAAGCAGCCTTCCTCAACCTGGGGCGCTCCAGATGTGTTGGACTGCACCTCCCCTGGGGCATTCTGGGAGGTGCAGTCCAACACATCTGGAGCGCCCCAGGTTGAGGAAGGCTGTTCCAAAGGGTATTTGGGCAGGGGGGGGTTGGTTACAGACCCAGCCATAAATGCTGCTCAGTTTCAGGACACCGACGTCCCACCACAGAAGGCCATGGTGTTCTCTGCCCACTACTACGGGTGAAGACACAGGGGGCCAGGCCTTCCAGTCTAGGAAGGGAACAACAGCTCAGCACCCACCAAGAAAGGTTGGAACGGCCTCTTACTCGGAAACTAAACGACCTAGGGGCTCACTCAAGAACCCTCCCTCCACCCCCCCGCATCCCAAGCTGATGAGACACAAAAAACACACACACAAACAGGACTCGTCTAGCTTGGGAGACAGCAGCTCTCATAAAACCAGGGTGGGAGAGGAGTCCCCAACCCCTCCATGGTTTTCATCAGGAAGCTGTACCCAGCCGCCCCCCGAGACGAAAAACTGAAGGGGAAAACCTCGACTTTCTGCTGCTGCTCAAAAAGACACCCCAACGGGACTGATCACCGCGCCAGCTTATCGGGCAAACTCTTGAGAAACTGGCTTCGGAGGGCGAGGGAAGAAGAGGCATCGTGTTTCAAGGAGACCTGCCCGTAAAACCTGGTGGGGGTGGGGGTGTCTCTACGTGAGAAATTCCAGTTTCTTGGGCGTGGCTGCAAAGGGTTCGCTGGCGCACAGAAATGTTAAGGACAACACAGGTAAGTGATGATTTGTGATTTTTAAACGCTCACGGGCAGCCTTGAAATCACTTCACGATTAGAGTCTACTTGCCACAAACAGGATTTGGGGGCGGGGGGAGGCGCAGGACAGGCGCAGAAGGAAGAAGAAGGGCAAAGTTGTCGTCAAATGACCGTACTTTAAAAAAAGCAGAGACTTTCTCCTTGGGATGAGAGGAGTAACCCAAGTCGCCTGCAAGGGGAAGCATTCCCACCTACCCTGAACGGGGAACACTGGTACCTTGTTCTTCAGCTAAGTGCACCACAGCGTGTCTCGGGGGGGGGGGAGATTGGTTTAGCTTCATATTGCACACAGGTTCACGGGAGGCAAACTCTCAGGGAGAGGAGAACAGCGGGCGGGGAAAGGAGAGAGACACGGAAGACCCCAGCCACAGTCCTGTCAAAGTCAGGATGCTCTAAAGGTGGACTCGAGAGTGAGCTTCTCCCGACGCTTCCAGACCTGAAATCCATTTCGCGCTCGCTCCGTTGAACAAGCCGACGGCCCTGGAACAAACCACGAAAGCTTTTAGTTAAAACGTGCGTTCACGCCTCCCTGTTCTCTGCCAAGAATATGAAAAGTAACACTGATTTGGGGGCCGGGGGGGGGGTTGAGATTCTCTTCCATTTTAGCTATGCCCATGATGAGATTCATTGTAGTCCATTATATGAAGCTGTCCAACACTGCTTTCCTGATTCCTGGGGGAGGGGGGCGAGTCCTCCGGGCTGGGAGGGGCTCTGGCCTCCATGCTCGGGTCTTTACACAGTTCCGTCTTTAAAGTGTCACAAAGGCTATTGATGGCCACGCCGTCTTCGTCACACTGGCTCTCGCTCTTGGTGCGAAACAGCTCCCGCGCCTTCATGCCCAGGAAGCTCTCGGAGCTGGGGAAGGAGCCCACGGTCAGCGGGCCGCCGCTGGGGGAGGCTTCCAGCAGCACGGACGTTTCCCAGCGGTTGTTGAACTGCCCGGCTCTCTGGCCGGGAGGCGGCTTTTCGGGGGTGGAGACCTCGCTGCTGCCGCTGCTGCTGTTACCGCTGCCCCGGGCACTGGGAAGTTTGGTCTCGCCGTTCCGGTCGATCGCTTCTTCATTGCGTCCGGAGACGGAGACGGTGCTACTTTCCTTCCCGCCAGACGGCCTGTTGCAAGGGTGAGAGGCAGACACAGACAAGGAGACAAAGTCAGCGGGAGAGAGCAGTGGCTCAGCTTCTAAGACAGCAACGCACAAGTTGTGGAGGAAAGCCTGAACCCTGCCTCTTCTCCCCCACCCCAACCCGGCCACATTGGGTGTCTTTTAAATAAAGCGATAAAATACATTTTAATCCCCGCCCAAACTCAAGCCGAAGGGGTATTATTATTTTTAATAAGTCGAAGCCTGCACTGTCAATGTCCTTCCTCAAATACGGCCCCCAAACTGGATGCAATACTCCAAATGCAGCACAGAACGGACCCTAACTCTTTACCTGCACTTCTGTTTATTGCCGGCCAAAACGGCATTCGCTTCTTTTTCTTTTCTTACCAGCCCTATGGCACGGTTGGCTCATATTCCTGGCTGCTCAAAGAGAAAGCTGCGTGTGTCTCCTTTACGAGCCCGCCAGGACTCCCTCACATTAGGCTAGGCAAAGTTCCGGACCCCCTAGCCCCCCATGCTGCCAACGGGGCAGGGACGGCTCCAGGCAGCACGAAGCCGCCGACCTGGTGACTGGCAGAAAGCAGCGGCCCGCTTCGGAAGTCTGAAAAATGAAACCTGCTGGCCATTGCCGTCAAAACACTGTTTTAAAGTTGTGCAAAGTCAGCCAACTTGCACCTGGGCTCAACTCAGCCTTCCTCAACCTGGGGCGCTCCAGATGTGTTGGACTACAACTCCCAGAATGCCCCAGCCAGCTGGCTGGGGCATTCTGGGAGATGCAGTCCAACACATCTGGAGCGCCCCAGGTTGAGGAAGGCTGGCTCAACTTATGGGAGGCTGTTGGAATTCAGCTCAGCTTCAGGTTGATTTTTTCGCAGGAGGGGAGCAGAGTATGTCTACGGCCCTAATCGCAAGGAGCCCTTTGCAGACCCCTAGAAATGCTACGAATTCCATGGGGCACAGCTCCACCCCGCTGTTGGCTTCGGGATTCTGAGCAACGTTCTTTTATCGTGAGCAGCCAACAAGCTGCAGAGCTGCACTGGGGGGGGCCTTTACCTTTCTTCTGCCATTTCGGCTGGCTCCGTTTTGTTCTCCCCCAGTTTCCTCGGCACCCTGTCGTTCTCCAGGCGACCGTACAGATCCAAGATCTCCAACTCAAATGCCTGAGTAATCCTTTTCTGCGCCTTGTACCGGCTCTCGACGGCTTGGAGCTGGCCCCTGAAACAGACAAGGAATCACGTCTGTGGCGCCCCTTTGCAATTTCCCCCCCCATTTAGGCGAGGACTTCCCATTCCGGAAAGCTGCCTGCCCTCCGGACTACGTGAAAACGTGACGTACTAAAAAGCAAGAACGGCACAAAGGCCGACAAATGAGTGTGGTTAGGGTCCCACAGGCAATCTTCTGTTTAGTTACAGTCTGAATTAAACTCTGCCTTTGCTGACAGTGAACATTTTTCAGAGGGGGGGAGCCTTGTCAGTGTGTGATCGCGGGAAACAACGACGAAGAATCTTGTCCACGGAAGCTTACACCATAAGCTTTGTTCAGACGGAACGCTAAACCGTGATGGTTAAGCGCTTTGAGCTAAACCGTGTTGTGTGAACCACGACTTCGTGGGTGGGTGGATGAGAAGAGACGCTCACCTGGCTTGAACCTTCACATCCTCCAAGTACTTCTTCTGCTCTAGTAAGAGGTGGTCTCTCTTTGTGAGCTGAGATTCCAGTTCGACGATCCGCTTCTGAGATGCCTCCAAATGTTGGCTCTGCTGCTGAACGCAATACTTGGCTCTCTCCAACTCTTTTTTGAAGGCTGCCTGCATACTTTCTACTTCCTGAAAAGGGGGGGGAAGCAGCAGGAGGAGAGAGAAGCTGAACTTCTGCAGAATCCACAAGGGAAGACAGGGAGGGAGGGAGATGAAGCGAAAGGCCAGATAGAAGAACTGGATATAGGGCTGGGAAGCAATTGCTGCAGTCCCCTGGGTAGAGAGGCTGACCTTGGATCTGGGGTCACGCCTCAATTAAAACATGGCCCAACCTTTTGGGAGAGGTGGGCACATTGGGGGATTTTTAGAGGGCGTTGTGGGCATTTAGAGAGCAACGAGGATGATCAGGGATCTGGAAACGAAGCCCTATGAGAGACTGAAAGAACTGGGCATGTATAATAATAATAATAATAATAATAATAATAATAATAATAATAATAATAATAATAATAATAATAATTTATTTATTTATTTGTTACCCGCCTCTCCCTCTGGATCGAGGCGGGGTACAACACAATTAAAAACAACATAAAGGACATAAAACTAATTCAAACATTTAAAACCAGTGCATCATTAAAAGCAGCACACCATTAAAAAAGGCATCTTAAAATTCAGCTGGGTAGGCCTGCCGGAAGAGATCAGTCTTTATGGCTTTCTTAAATTCTGGAAGACTGTTAAGTTGACGAATCTCTCCCAGCAAGCCATTCCACAAACTGGGAATGGCAGTTTAGCCTGGAGAAGACAGAAGGGAGACATGATAGCACCTTTCAAGGACTTGAAAGGTTGTCCCACAGGAAGGCCAGGATCTCTTCTCGGTCATCCCAGAGTACAGGACACGGAATAATGGGCTCAAGTTCCAGGAAGCCAGATTCCGGCTGGACATCAGGAAAAACTTCCTGACTGTTAGAGCAGTATGACAATGGAACCAATGCCCTAGGGAGGTGGTGGGCTCTCCCATGCTAGAGGCAGCTGGACAGCCACCTGTCAGGGATGCTTCAAGGTGTATCCCTGCATTGAGCAGAGGGGAGGGGGAGGTTGGACTTGATGGCCTTAGAGGCCCCTTCCAGCTCTATTATTCTAGGATTCATTCTCATGAAACGCCTGGCTTGGGGGGATCCCTGTTCGCAAAGCGGCTGCCACCGTCACAGAACACTTCTTCCCCAGAGGGTAGCCTGGTGAGACTAAAAGAAGAGCAGCCTGCCCAAGAACCCAACGACAAGACAGAGGAGGGGGCCGAGACCTAAAACACAAACACTCTTCCGAATCCAAAACGGGACGGTGCCGGAGGGCGGCGCTTTGCTTTGCAACATGCCAGCCCCTGCCCCCACACCATACTTATTTTATTTTTTAAGTAAAAACTTAAGAAACTAAAAGTCAGGAGGTGGGGGTAGAGAACCCAGCAGCGCCAAGAGAGGCATCCACAGGCACTTTGGTTGCCACAGACACTGTACCCCGGATCGTAGCCATAAAATGTCACCCTTGCTACGTATCCCGTTGGGAGACGTACCTTCGTCGTGTCTGCGTGCTTGTGCTGCAGCTGTTCCAAGTACAGTTCGTTTACTTCTCCCAGCACCAGAAGTTGCCTGTTCAAGAACTCCATCTGCTGCTGGACTGACTCACTATTAGAAAGCTTTAAGGGAAATACATATATATATTGGAGGCTCCATTTAAACAAAGCCAAAGCATGGCTTATAGTCAGAGTCGCTCAGGGTAAGCAAAAGCCAAGTCCTGTGCTCAGAAATGGCACAAATCAGATTTGATCTACGGAAGCTCCATGTGCAAACTTCAGCACAACTTCTGGCCTTCCAGATGTTTTGGCTGACAACTCCCTGTCCTCCCTCACCTCTGGCTAGAGTTACCCACTCCGGCTTTGCTGTGACTAGTTGCATTTTCGCCCCACCCCACCCACCCACCCACCCAAAAAAGGGGAGGGAGTTATCAAAAGCTGATGTAGAGGCAGAAGATAATGACTGGGGAGACGTCCAGCAACATCTCTTATCTGAATTTCTCTGTCGTTTTTGAGATTCTGAATTGTTTGAGCTTTGTTTCTGCAGCTCCACCAATGCATTCGTTCGGCAGCACCCTTCTGTTTGAATTCTGGATTATGTGCCACAGTGCTTGGGTTGTTTCGCGACATCCGAACACGGAAAGCTTGAGTTGATGGTTGAACAACCCGGAGTTAACCCAACAGCTGCCCATGGTTTAACCCCTAAACAACCCAGGCTCTCTCGGTTTGGGCATCGAGAAACAAGCCAGGAGTGGGGTGGAATCGGAAGTGGCAGACGCGCTCTCAGCTTGTCACCACAACTCCTGGGTTAAACAACCCAGGAATTGCCGCCGGGACGTGCAAACTGAGTCTTAGTGTTAGTTCCTGGAGGCTCTAACGCTCTGGATGGCTCGAAGAGCAAGATAACGTTAGCGGTTGCTCAGGTTTTGAACGTAACTATTACCAGTTCTCTGACAGGGTCCAACTAAGCTGCCCTCGCACTCTGAACATGGCTTTGTCTGTTTGGTTTTTGTATCGTGGTTGGTTGACTAATAAATCTGGTTTGAAAGACAGGAAAAAATCTTATTAAACCAAGCATGCACCCGCAGCGAAACTGAAGCATAGCTTCTGGTGTCAGGACCCTGCCCGTTTACGCGTATGCAAGCCAGGGATTTAGCTCTTACCTTTTGAGAAACCTGACTCAGAAGTAGCTCTGTGTGGCAGACTTTATTGTTGGCCTTCTTCAACTCCAACCGTAGATCTGCAATGATGTTGTAGCAGTCTTCCAGCTTGGTCTATGCACACACAAAAAGCCACGTTAGCAAAGCTCAGAGGACAAAGAGGCGACCAGAGCTAGAACGACCATCTGTTTTAGGCTAAGTACAATCCAGATTCCTAGGGACCTCGTCAAGCTGCTTGCTAAGTCTCATGTGAAACCCCAAGTTTATTTTATTTATTTATTTATTACATTTTTATACCGCCCAATAGCTGAAGCGCTCTGGGCGGTTCACAAAAATTAAAACCATGAAAAGCATAATAAAACAACCAACAGTCTGAAAAACACAATTACAAAATACAATATACAAAGCACAACCAGGATAAAACCACACAGCAGAAATTGATATAGGTTAAAATACGGAAGGAAACACCTAATTTAAGTTGAATTAGGTGTTAAAATGCTGAGAAAATAAAAAGGTCTTCAGCTGGCGAGGGAAAGAGTACAGCGTAGGCGCCAGGCGAACCTCTCTGGGGAGCTCGTTCCACAGCCGGGGTGCCACAGCAGAGAAGGCCCTGCTCCTGGTAGCCACCTGCCTCACTTCCTTTGGCAGGGGCTCATGGAGAAGGACCCCTGAGGACCTGCAACAGCACTTCTGCTAGTCCCAGCCATGTCTGAAGTAGAACCCTTTTCCTGAAGGGTTGTTGTGAAAATAAAAGAGGGGCAGGGGTAGAGTGAGAAATCTCACAGACTCGCCTGAGAGGTCCTGGAGGAAGGCAGTGGGATATAATTGTACCAAGCCATTCTAACACTAGCAAGTTTACCCGTGCGGGCGAGTAGAGGGTTCCGTATTCTACACTCAGCATCTGGGTGCCTCCTCCAAGGGAGGCTCAGTAGGTGGCAACAAGGGAGAGGGGGCCTTCACGGGGGTGGCCCCTCCAATTACGGAACCATCTCCCCGATGAGGTCCGGCTGATGCCAACATGGTTATCTTTTCGGCACCAGGTGAAGACCTTCCTCTTCTCTCAGGCATTTAGAAGCACAGGATGGGTTTTAACGAGGTCCTGGATTCATCTTATGGTCATGGCTGTCTGCTTCAAATCGCTCCCTGCCCTCTGTGCACACCGTCTGTTTTTAGAGAAATGGTTTACTGTATTTTCAAAGGCTTTTAATCTTTGTCAGCCACCCGCAGAACTTCAGCTACGGGGCAATGCAGAAATGGAATAAACCGTACGTTCAGGATCTGTGGAGGTTTACTCAGCGCCCACGCTCTATAGCAGGATGACTCCGACCCACCCAGCCTTCTGCAGGGAGAATCATGTCGCCGGAGCTGGGCCACGCCCCCCTTCAGTCCCCAGACGACACCCCGGAATGATGGCCCTCCTGATTCATCTACCAGGAACCCCCTTCGCTCCGCTGGGGGAAGTTGGCGAGCGGTGAAACCGCTTCATCTGCTGGGAGTTGCAGGGCCCTAGTCGCCTGGAAGGCGCCAGGGTTGGGGGAGGCAGCCTTAAGGAGAAGCCGCCCCCCCCGCCCCCGGTGCTCTGCCAGCCCTCGACGCGACGTGCTCTACCTTCAGTTCCTGGCTCTGGTTGTAGTACTCCTCCCTCTCGTGCTGCAGCTGGCGGATCTGGCTGTGGAGCTGGGCAAGCATGCGGTCGCGCTCTTCCTGGAAGTGGCGGATCTTGGCCTGCTCCTTCTGAAGGCTGAGCTTCAAGGATTGGATGTCCTTCTCCTGAAGCCGCAGCTGGTCTTTCTGTCCCCAAGCAGAGAGCGGCAGTCAAAGCCCACACCCAAGAGAAGGTGGTCCTTCCGCAGCGGAGGTGCCCGGAGAAAGGTCTCTGAGGGTCTCAACTCACCATCGCCGCGTTGTGCTCCTCCAGGGCGGCCGCCTTGATGACTCTCCGCAGGAGGCGCCGGTTCCGGGCCGCGTGCTGCTGCCTCTTGAAGCGCTCGTACAGCAGCTGGTTGTGCAGTAATCGCAGCTGGTTTTGGAGAGTGTGGATCTCGTCGGAAGGGGGGAAACCTGCAGGGATGGCAGGGCAGAGGGCGGCACTCGAGAGGGAGCGGCAACGTGAAAACGGGTCTGCCCCCAAACACCCTGTGAAATGGAGGAACAACCCCCAAACTCCACACTGCAGCAGAAAAAGAGGCTAGCCCTAATGGCGTACACACGTCCAGATCTAGACACCTCTGTGGCTTAGATGCCACTATTCCTGCAGTTCACGATGAGGCCAGTGATCGCTTCTAATCACTAATGCAGGCGTGCATTTCACTCCTGGTGGCCCAAGGATGTTGGCAAGGCGCATGGGGAGGTTTGGCTTTCCACCCCTAAGACGGCGCAACCTTCGCCCATGAAGGCTTGTCACACCCAGAAGAGAAGGAACACGTCGGGGGGAAGAGATCCTCCGTGAAGCAGGCGGCCTATGAAGGACCCACTAGATTGAGGGGAGACAGGAGAGCACTCTTCAAATACTTAAAAAGTTGTCATACAGAGGAGGGCCAGGATCTCTTCTCGATCCTCCCAGAGTGCAGGACACAGAATAACGGGCTCAAGTTAAAGGAAGCCAGATTCCGGCTGGACATCAGGAAAAACTTCCTGGCTGTTAGAGCAGTACGACAATGGAACCAGTTACCTAGGGAGGTTGTGGGCTCTCCTACACTAGAGGCATTCAAGATGCAACGTGATAGCCATCAGTCAGGGATGCTTTAAGGTGGATTCCTGCACTGAGTAGGGGGTTGGACTCCATGGCCTTATAGGCCCCTTCCAACTCTACTATTCTATGATTCTAGGATTCTACTGCTTCTCCAGAACGCAACTGCAAGGCCGTGGGGCGGCACCGATGGCAGAGAACATCTCGTCCATTCTTTAAAAGACATCACCGAATTGCAAGAAAACGGAAGGCTCTCCCCAAAAGAACTGTTGGGGGAAACAGGAATTTTGCTGAATGGAACACAAAGTGCACTGGGAGTTGTTTGCATTTTAATTTTCCATTTGATTTTTGCGTAACATTTCATAAGCGTGCTTTAGAACCATAGAATAGCAGAGTTGGAAGGGGCCGACAAGGCCATCGAGTCCAACCCCCCGCTCAACGCAGGAATCCACCCTAAAGCATCCCTGACAGATGGTTGTCCAGCTGCCTCTTGAAGGCCTCTAGTGTGGGAGAACCCACAACCTCTCTAGGTAACTGGTTCCATTGTCGTACTGCTCTAACAGTCATAGAATCATAGAACAGCAGAGTTGGAAGGGGCCTACAAGGCCATCGAGTCCAACCCCCTGCTCAATGCAGGAATCCACCCTAAAGCATCCCTGACAGATGGCTGTCCAGCTGCCTCTTGAAGGCCTCGAGTGTGGGAAGGCCCACACTAGACTTGTTGGCGTCTCTGTTTTTGTTTTGGGAGAAGCGATTTATACGAACTTGCATTTATTTATTTATTATTTATTTATTGCATTTATATACCGCCCCATAGCCGAAGTTCTCTGGGCGGTTTACAAAAGTTAAGAACAGTAAACATTATAAACAAATATACAAAGTTTAGAAACATAAAAACAAAAATACCCTTATAAAAAAACCTATTCTGGGGTCCGTTAAAAACAAACGAACTCAGCTCATGTTGTTAAATGCTGTTAAATGCCTTGTAAACTGCCGAGCCCTGCCAGGTGCTAGACGTCGCAGCAACGAAGAGGGGCAGCGAAAGGAGCGGAAAGGGGCGAAGTGTGGTTCAGGTGTAGGCCTGAACGGTTTGCTTACCTCCAAAGTGAGTCCAGTCGGCAGATTTGCTTGGCAAGGGTAGTCTGGAAAAATAAAGAAGGACAGCGATTCATTCTGGATTGCAGTCAAAGCTTTTCAGCAGGAAGGCAGAAGCTGAAGGCCAGGGACAAAGGGGTTCTTCAGACGCTGGGCTGAGTTTGGGTTCCGGTTCTGACAGGACCAAGTCATCATTTGGGCGATCAAGATTAAAACAAGCCATTGCAGCTGCCAGTTCAAGGTGCTGAAGGCGATTTGAAGCAGTGCTTGCTCAGGGCTTTGCTTGTCCCTCGTTTTTCCTGACAGCTGAAGTGATTGTATGTGTCTATGGCCATAGCTAGACCTAAGGTTTGTCCCTGGATCGTCCAGGGGTCAAACCTGTTCATCTAGGTGACGCACAGGGGATTCAGTGCTCAGGCAGGGGCGAACCCTGGATGATCCCAGGATAAACCTTGGGTCTAGCTGTGGCCTGAGTCTGTGGCCTGAGTCTGTACTATGATTTTATTAGATTGTAAGCCTATGCGGCAGGGCCTTGCTATTTACTGTTTTACTCTGTACAGCACCATGTACATTGATGGTGCTATATAAATAAATAATAATAATAATAATAATAATAATAATAATAATAATAATAATAATAATTGCACAAACAGATGATGATGGGAAATGGATGCAGAATATGTACATGCAAAGGGAGTTCGCACCTCCTTCCAGCTAATCAAGTTTTCATAGCTGGGTGTCTATCCCGGGGTGGGGTGAGGACACACACACGCACGGTAGATGGAAGCCATCCCTTTGAGCCAGCTGCGGTTCTCCAGAGAGAACCGGAGGCCGAAGCATGAAGCCTGCGCATTGGATCTTATCGGCCCCGCTGTTCAGGAGCTGACAGGCTCCATCCCTCCCCTCTCTTAGACGCAGCACGGAGGGGCTCCCTCTCGCAGGAATCCACCCTAAAGCATCCCTGGCAGATGGTTGTCCAGCTGCCTCTCGAATGCCTCTAGTGTGAACGCCTCTAACGTTCTTCCTCTGGCAACACGATACACACACGCTCACAGGACTAATTAAGCAGTGCAGATCTTCACATTTAACCTGGGAAGCAGGAACGAAGGCGCGGCTGGGCGCGAAGGCCCGTGCAGTCACTTACTTGTTGAGCTCTTTGCCGTGGGCGTCTGCTCCGTGCTGAATCAGCCTATCAAGCACTTCCAAAGGGGAGGTGGAGAAAGCGCCGTCTTCATCTGGACACGCCTTGGCTTTCTTCAGCAGCTCTTCCGTCCTTTCGGTGACGAACAGGTAGGCCGTCTTTGGCAACGCCACCTCAAACAGGTGCTCGTAATCGCGAGGCTGCTGCTCACTCCCGGCCCCTGTTCTCTTGCGGGCCGGAAACTTGCAGGGACTGGGGGTGAAAAGGCTGGACTCCAGAGACGCCTGGCTTTCCCGGTGGCTGGCGGGATAATCCCGGCACGGCCGGTCTATAGGCGTGAAGGCTTGTTTAGGGGTCTCCTGCAGGCTCTCGCCTCCAGGCTGGTCTGGAAAGGATGACGCCAGGGGCTCGGAGTTCAGGATCTGGCCCTGAGTGCTGGAGGCTGCCGACTGGGATTTCTTGGAGCCGGAGAGACTCTCGGTGGAGTGGTAAAAAGGGGAGTCAAAACCGCCCCGAGGCACCACGGGCTCAGCATCCGCTGTCGTGATCTCGGAGATCTCCTTTGATATGGCATCTAAGGATAAGAGAGGCGGGGGGGGGGGATATCAATGCTCTCTCTCCCCACTTCATGGGGAATCCTACCCTGCTTACACGATCAAGGCTGATCCAGAGTCTGCACCAAGAAAAACTGGATTCTGCCACTGGCATAAATCCTTACAATCGGCATGTTTTCTCAGGTTTTTCCATTAACGGAGGCAACGTTTAGTATTTTTGCATCGTTTGTTTTGGTTTTTACTAGTCATGGGTAGCCCAGAGAGAGAAGACACATTGTTTAGAAGTCCTTATCCCTACCAGCCCAGTGCCTGCCTCTGGAGACCAGGCGGGCACCAACTTTGCATTTCCTCTGGCGCCTCCTGAAAACGTAGTTGGTTCCAGGAAGCCTTCCCTCAATGACCAGTCGGGGTTTCATTCGTGCTCTGTTTCTTTTAAAAGATGTATTTTTAATGCATTTTTATTCTTTTATCGGACTTGTTCACCGCTCCGAAATTCTTGAATGGGGAGTGGTATATAAATATTGTGAATAAAGAATTTTTTAAAAAATCCTAGGAGTCGCAGGTCAAAACATCTGAGGGCGCCACGTTGGCGAAGGCTGTTTATAGCGTGAGGGCAACCCAGTGGCAGTCTTCCCCGGCCACCCAAGGCTAGACCCAACACACAGTCCTCTTCTGAGCACCTTCCAACCTGGGATCTCAATAGAGGACTCCTGGCCAGGCCGGTTTGCCCTCTTCACCACTACACTTTTGACGGTCGTGAAAGCCAAGAGGCTTCAACCCCACCCTTACCTTCCTCTCGGTCCTTTTCCCCGCTGTCTTCAAAAGAGGCCTCCAGGTCACCTAAGATGCCGGGTAGATCACTTAAAGTTACCGAACTTTTACTGCCATGGGAGTCTGGGGGAGCAGAAAAATAAAACGTGAAGGCTTAAAGAGCGATCCGACTGCAATGCTGTACACTCGGCTGCAACGCGAGTCCGTGGCCTACCTCCAGCAACGTTCTCTTCTGCGGGCACAGAGAACCTCTCGTCCCTAACTGGCGAACGGACCCGGCTGCACACGGGCTGGTAGAGCCCTTGGTTTTGATTAAGCAAAGCCTTCAAGCAACCTGAATGCAGCTGTCGGAGTTGAACACATGGTGCCCGCCCCCGCTGAGCGAAGCTATTCCCACTGGCATCCCTGGGCGCGGTCCTGTATTTCCCTGAGGGAGGGGTCTGTCCACTCCCATTTCTCTGTGGCAGGTGGGGAGCAGGCTTCTGACTGGGCCCTTTGGCCCGCTAACCTCCCCCAGCGCCGGTTGGGGAGGTCTGCAACCTAGTGGCTGAAGGTATTACTACAGATTTCAACCACATGGGCACATTTATATTAATGTGTTTTAAGAACCAAATAATCTTGGGGTGCACACCCCCAGGGTCCCCTTAGTACGCACACTAAGGTTCAAATGATTCAAAGCCATGGTGCGGGCGGACGGACAGGCAAGACACGCATCCTCTTTTATTATTATACTTTGAGTACATGGGTTGGGTTCTTCCCACACATACACTTTAAACAAGGGGGAATCTTCCTGTTTCAGACTGAGGCACATTGGAAAGACCCACTGGATCTTCCACATCGCTCAGGTCGCTAGCCAAAACTGCCATCCTACTGGGCTAATGCAGACATCACACACCAACCTCGTAAAACCAAGTTAAGGGACTAGGAACAGGACACAGAAATACACGGTGCCACAGACCAGCTTCCCTCCTGTGCACAGGTATCCCCTGCTCTTAATCAAGGTTAGAACGCTACGCTCCGCAAACAAAAGAATTACTTTTAGCACATGCAAAGCGCCAGAAACTTAGAGCCATCTGGTCGCCTTTTCTTGAACTCTTTCAAAAATGTGAAACTGGGCACTGCAGTGGATCCACTGGAAAAACGTTACGGAGCCACAGTGGATTCCTGTAGATTTCATCCCTATAGTATTAGTTTCTTCTCTTTTATCTCAGGTACACTTGAGATTTGGGTGATTCTCAGCATTTCAGCAGGAGACCCAGCCGGCTTTCGCGTGACTGGAACTTTGGCCAAAGGTGTGACCCACGTTGGATGGGTCTCCCTTTGAAATGAAAACCAGCAAGAATCACACAAATGAACTAATTCCCAAATCGCCAAAAAAAAAGAATGTACTGCTAACAAAACAAAAGCAACTTGCAACAATGAGAAGGGAGAAAAACAAGGCATGGGTTATTTATTGCATGCCCCTGATTTGGAAGAGAAAAATAATTTAGGGAGAAGGGAATGAAGGTTCTAGAGGTCGGAACAGAGATGAAGCTTACCCAAAGTTCTCACATTGTTTACGATATTTTGCTGCCGGGATAACAAAGGCCTCCCAGAATCTGCTCTGTCCTCCTAGAAGAGGGTAAGGAATCTCTGCAGCATTTACATCACTCACACGGCAACCCATGTTCCCCAAACCCTAGAGTAGAGTCACACTTTTTGCCTCGGATTGAAGTTGGAAGCACTCCCAGAGTGAGTGAGGGCATTTAAGAGAGCCAAGGAACAACCCGCTTTCAGGCGTTTCCAAGAGAAATCTGGGTTGTTTCCTCTAAGGCAGCCTTCCTCAACCTGGGGCGCTCCAGATGTGTTGGGCTGCATCTCCCAGAATGCCCCAGCCAGCTGGCTGGGGCATTCTGGGAGATGCAGTCCAACACATCTGGAGCGCCCCAGGTTGAGGAAGGCTGCTCTAAGGGAAGCAATTCAACCCCATTACATATTAAGTAATAGATAATAAATAAAAATTCTCCAAACAAAGAGACTGAAATGATGCAAGCAGCCCAAACGCAGAGAAGCAGCAGAATCGACTGTCCCCCAGCCAAGGCTGACGGAAAAGAGGCAAAGGCCTTTCCAGCCTGTGGGCCTCTGGTAGGCCACTGTGTGAACAAAATGCTGGGACTACATGCACCCTTGGTCTCACCCAGCACCGCTCTTTGATTTATTTATTATTTATTTCTTGCATTTCTATACCGCCCAATAGCCGAAGCTCTCTGGGCAGTTTACAAACTGCTCTTCTTAAGGGCAGAGCCGAAAGAGCCACATAATACAACCTCCGTCCAGAGCCGAACTTAGGTTCCTTCTCAGGAGCCTTAAATATTTTAGCCCTTTCATTTCACAGACCGACAGTTCTCCCACGGCGTACGCCATTTCGGAATTACTGCTCTGGCTACATGTCCGCTGAGGAGGGGTTTTCCCCCAGGCCTAAAATCCCAGCAGTGAGCCCCATTAAAAGACAGTGACCCGGGCTCAGACGACACGCGAAGCCACGGCGGTTCAGCATTTTGAGCTGAACGTGATGGTTTCGTGTCCTGTGAACCATTCCTAACCACGGTGGCTACATAATCACAGTTGCCACATGCTCACTAACCATTAGCTGCAAAGGGTTTAGCAAGCAGCCTAAACGTGGCTTGGCGTGTTGTCTGAACAGGCCCAGTTTAATCCAAATTTACCTGAGATCACACAGAACGTGATCAACATAAAAAGGGGCGGGGGAGAGGAGGACGAAGGGCATTTCGTAATTAGGAAGTCTTTCATCTACCTATATGCCAAATCTGGAGGTGCCCCCTCCCCTCCCCCCCCTCGCCCCGGTTTTTGCCAAGCACTAGCAATTCTGCCTTTACCTTCTTGAGAGCGGCAGCAGTAGCTGAAGAAGCTGAAACGTGAACGCACTCGTCTGAAATGCACGATGGAGGTGGTGAGGTGGCAGGGGTTCCGAAGGGGGTTCCTTTCCCAACTGCGGAACAAAAGTAGAGAAAAGATGATTTCCTTTCGAATGGCTTTCCTAGAGGCTTCCGTCGCGCGTCCCGTCACCTCCAGAACAAACGTCTCGGCACGTCTGAGGGATAATCTAATCGCTGGCGCTCCAGACGCCGAAGCCACACGCAAACAAATGCCATCGCTCACTGGAAATGAGCAAATGAACTTCCTCTTATCCTGTGGAAACAGAACATTTGGGACCTTGCGCCGATGGGGGAAACTCACGAAACATCTTCAGGCACAAAGAGGCCGAGTAGAAATGGACACGTCTGATGGAACAGGGCATGGATTTATTGAATGCGCTAATACTACGACGAATACACAAGTTCCTAAGATACATGGAACGACTAGGGTGTTGTGGATCATTTTTAATTAGGTCTCCTTGCTTGTACCAGGTAGCGATGTAAAGACATTGACTCACAGGTAGCGTGCCTTTGGATTTGTCACTGTTCATGGTTACTTTAGGAATGCTGATTAAGAGAAACGGGGGAACCTACCGGGTGTGCTAAAGAACTTGCTGCCAGGCTGGGAAGATGTTTGTGAAGATTCCAAAGCAACCCCAGGGGAGGTGGGGGGAGTGGTCATGCCACAGATCGCGGAGGGACTCCAGAAGGACACCTGGAAGAAGAGTTGTGGGAGAGGCAAGGCGAGGGAGGGATTTGGCCTCCCGCACCGGCACGGTGCCATCCTATCTACTCCTCAGACAGCGACATTACGGTCAAGACACAGCATGCTGTATTTGGAATTACACATCCTGCATGCGCACCTCACACAAAAACGGCAGTGTGGGGTAGTGGCTACTACACGCTTGCACCAGGCTTTTTATAAAGGCTGCTGGGTTTGATAGGGCAGGAGGAAGGGGCCAAGAGCAGCACCACTGGCCCCCTCCTCCTGGCTAGCCAGTCCAGCGAGCCCTTTTTTCTCATCTCGCCCACCAAAACCCTTCCTTCAGTATCACTGCCGCGTCCCAAAGACCAGCCCCGGAGCACCACCCCTTCACCGTCTGACCCTCTCCGCCCCCCATGGCACAAAGCCCATGCCTTCAGCAGCTCTCCATGATGCAAACTGCCTTCCCCACTGACCAGGTCCCACCTATTCCATACCCTTGCACTGCCTTTCAGCTCAGGGGTGCAGAACCTCAGCTCCAGGGGCCAAATCCAGCCCAGGAGGAGTTTCCCCAAACAGGCCCACCTCTCTTTGGTGGTTTCCTGGCTCCCGTGTCATTTCCCTCCTCCCCCCCTTTCTAAAAGGTTGAAATGCCTTTCCAGAGGCTTGGTGACTTAGCAGCTTTCAGCCAATCAAGGCTGGCGGTTTGATTTTCTGGCACTGCCCCTTTTGACCTCAGCCACGCCCACCACTGGAACGCCCCACCCCCACCCCGGAGAGCTTCCCTGCAATGGGATCCGGCCCTCGGGACCCCATTGCTCAACACGGTTTTAAGTGTAATACGGGAGAGTCTGATCGTGACGCAGACAGGAACCGCCTCTGTCAGGGCAGGCTCTTTGTCCTGTGAGACTGCCAACGGAGGCAGAACGAATACGACTACAGCCCTTAAAAAAAACAAAACCTAAAAGGTTTTAAATTGATAATTGCTTCAAAGAGGGCTTCATTCTGTTGCACAGCTCCTGACAAAGGATCTTCAGATCCGAAACGTGGAGCGTTTGTACAAGTTAAGTTGAAAGCGTTTGGAATTTTTTTTTCTGTTTTGGATAAGGAAAATAAGGAAAACCTCCTTTCGTATCTGATAGCACCAGAGCCAGCCTCTTCTTTTCCTCATAGCCTTTTCGTGGTGCTTTTTCCCCTCTCCTTCCACCCCAAGCTCTTCCAACGAGGAATGGCGCACGCAGACCCCTTAATTCTTCTCATGCCACAAAAACGGGCGGCGTTTACCTGCTGAGGCTCAGTTGACAGACACGAGGACTGGGAGTTCAAAATCTGAGGTAGCTGCCCTGACATCTGCGCTAGCGCTAGCCGAGAAGGGGTAGACGTCAAAGCTCCTGTATTCCGTGAGATGGAAAATAAAGGGGGTGGGGTGGGGAGAGAGAATGGGATTAGTTCTCCCGATCTCAACGAAGCTGTGATTAATTCACACTCAACAGGATAGTTTTAAAGTTTGCATTTGCAACTCGTTTTATTTACGTATTTGTCGCACTCACGTGCCGCGAAATACAGTAAGATCTCTTTTAACTTTTGCATAGACGCTTATATGTATCCTCGTGTGGCGCAGAGCGGTAAAGCAGCAGTTTCTGCAGCTGAAACTCTCCCCACGGTCTGAGTTCGATCCCAGCGGAAGCTGGTTTCAGGCAACCGGCTCGGGTCGACTCAGCCTTCCATCCTCCCGAGGTCGGTAAAATGAATACTCAGCTAGCTGGGGGAAAGGTAATCATGGCCGGGGAAGGCAACGGCAAACCACCCCGCTATAAGGCCTGCCAAGAAAACATCAGCGAAAGCTGGCGTCCCTCCAAGAGCCAGTAATGACTCAGTGCTTGCACGAGAGGTTCCTTTCCTCCTTATATGTAGAACGCAGCAGCAGAAGTTATGCAGCAATGGGAGCAGATGCTAAAGAACCGTCGATTTGGACCAGGTGAGATGGAGAGGGCTCTTCAGAAGGGATCCCAGGAGGAACAAGGGGCTAACGTGGCTTTTAGAAGCCTCAGAGCGCCATCGGAACCTGAACATCCATTGTAACGAACGCTTTTCCCAGCTAAGAGCATCGCTGCTCCTTCGACACTCGGAAAACGCTTTTTAAAAATCCCTTACCGAAGGTGCTGTGTGAAGGAACGAAAGGGCCGGCATCGGGGTCGGCTACGCGGTGCTGCAAATGCGAGCAGGACTGCTGGGATGCTGGACAGTAGCCGTCTTCGTAGGAAGCTTCCGCTGGGTCCAAGGAGATTTTGGCACATTCGATCACAACGTCGTGCGTCTCTAGCCTCTTCCACCTGTTTTGGGGCCCCAGCAAACGGTCAGGAACCACCCCTGACAGAATCTGATTAGAATACATTCAGGGCCAGCCCTAGCATAAGGCCAAGTGAAGCGACTGCCTCAGGCGGCAGGTACTGAGGGGTGGCAGTGCCAGCCACCAAGCTGTTCTCTGTTCCCAGGACAGAGAAGTGTATGGGAGACGGCCTATCATGGACCCCCTAAACCAGGGCTGCAGAACCTCAGAACCAGGGGCCCTTCTCCCTCCCTCCCTATGCATTGTTTGCTTTCCTGGCTTTCGCTCGCTCCCCCATCCACCCCCAAAAAGGTTGAAATGTCTGTCCTAAGGCTTCGTGACTGGCAAAAAGAGCTTTCAGCTAAAGTAGGCAGGGAATTTTAGTCTTCTGTCTCCGCCCATCACTGGAACACTCCAAGAGCTCCTCCTAAATGGAATTCGGCCCTTGAGATGAAAGAGATTCTGTACCCCTGCCCTCACAGAATCATAGAATAGTAGAGTTGGAAGGGGCCTAGAAGGCCATCAAGTCCAGCCCCCTGCTCAATGTCCTAAGTCTAGCCTGTGGGAAAGGACGCCATCCCATTGTTTGTGGTAAAGGAGGACTCCGCAGCTCATTCAGTCAGCTTCTGTATGTGGACTGGGGAGGGGGGACACCATCTGAAAATGAATGGGGTTTTTTTGGTGGGCGGCGCACACGTCACTCTCCAAGTGCACGGTCAAATAGGGGTGCGGCCCCGTCGTCTTGCTCGGTTCCTAATGGACCGCTGCAGCAGACCAAAGGAAAGCCACACGTGGGAGGCATTCAGAAGAGACACCAGCACCAAGAACGGAGACCAGGCTGTGCACCCGCAAGTGTGTGGGGAAACTGCTGCTAAATCATTTAAGAAAGCCCCTATTCACGTTTTCCCTTTTTTGTGTTTTTTAAAGTACTTTATGCTTTTTATCATGCATTGCCCCAAGAGCTCACTGAGCAGAGAGGAGATCCCAAAAGTACTCTGGTGTGGTGAGAAATATGACGGGTGTCGGTACTGACAAAGTACCCATCAGTTATCAGCAGCAAGGAGATCGACTGGGAGAGATTTTTTCCCCGTTGGAAAGGGCTGAGGTTCTGCTGCGAGACCCTGTGAAGGTGGCTCAAACACAGCCTCTCCAGAGAGAGATGGAAAGGCATATACCTTCGAGGGTCCAGCTCATGATCCTTCGATCCAGTCACTAGCTCTGGGTGGATGCGCACATGTCCCATCATTGGCTAGAAGAACAAAGAGAGAAAACAGGCTGTTGGCAAAGGGGCTGGTGCACAGCTCGAAGCGTGAGCCAAGGACTACACGATCTCTCATCTGATGCAACTCTTATTTCCGGGTATCAAGATGCAAAATTAATCACAGAGGTCTATAGACACAGCCGTCCTCATTCCGCGGAGGCAGCGTCTTGTTCACAACCTGATAGCTACACATGCAGTGTATGCCAGAGTACCTGGGAGAGCGCCTTCGCCCTTACCAAATGGCCCAGTCACCGAGGACTTATGGCCTGAGTGAATCCACCAGAAGAGCCTTCAGCGTGGTGGCCCCCTTTCTGTGGAACTCCCTGCCCCTGGAGATCAGGCATGAGCCAACAATGGGTTTTTCTGGCACTTCCTGAAAACATCTTTATTCCAGGGAGCCTTCCTTGACTGACTGGCCACAGTTTTGTTAGAATTCGATTTCTTTTTAAAAACAGCAATTATTTTAACATGGTGTTTTTTATTCTTATGTTGTGTTTTTATTGTTCACTGCTGCAGAACCTGTCTGGGTGTAGGATGGTATACAAATGCTGTAAATAAATGAATTAAATAAGTTCGAGTGGTTTGTGTGGGGGGAGGGGGGAAGGAACATGAGAAGCTTATACCAAGCCAGATCATTGGCTCATCTCACTCAAAGTGATCTACGCCGGCTGGCAGCAGCTGTCCAGGGTTTCAAACCCAAGGCAGGTGGATGCCTGAAGCGCGAACCCCCGATTACCGCCTCCTGCCCTCAGCTTACTGTTCTTTGCATGGGTGGGGCCAGAGAGCAGAGCGGAGCAGGAGGCGGGGTGCAGGGGGAGAGCACTGCTCTTCCCATACTCTGCTGTGTTCGCTTCCTCTCGCTTCACGGAAGGGCCAGCCCCGGTTTCAGACAACAGAGATGCCAGGGATTGAACCCAGAATCTTCTGCTTGAAAAACAGGCGCTTGACCATTGACCCCTTCCACACAGACCCTCAAATACAGTTCTGAATTAACCAAGGCTGATTGATGGCCGGGCTTCTCATTTTTCTTCAGAGACCTGTTCCTGCTTCCCTCTTTTTTTCCTTTTGAGAAGAGCTGTCATTTCGACAGCAGCAGGTTATACTCGTATTTCAGGTTCATCCCAATTAGGTCAACGCAATAAATTACCAGCAATCCCATAAGGTCCTCCAGCAACGGGAACATCAACAAGGTTTGTTTGTTTACCTTGACCACCTCTTCAAAGGTCTCCAGGTTTTCCTTCATACTGTAGTGAGAGCGCAGAAAGGAAACGAAGTTGCAAGGGTACATCCCATAAAGGCGGTGAAAGAGGGCATAGACGCTGGCATGGAGGTGGACTAGGTAGATTTCTGCCACATGGCCTGGGGAGGGAGGGATAGAATACAGGTTACAATGAATGCCACCTCTCACTTAGGGCACAGGGAGGGGGGGGAGGGAGCCCAGAGTGGAACTGGCTATGCATTTTGGCATCATGAGAAATGGCAGCGTTTAATTTAAAAGTTTCTAGCCCTCACAGAGTAGAAATAGGCTTGAAAATGTTGGGACAACCCCTGCCAAGATTTATTTTTATGACCCATATTTATACGCCACTTTCTACTCAGTTATCAAAGCCGCGAACACAAAATGTCCCGACCATCAAAAAACAATAAAACGTAAGAAAACTATAGAATAATAAATGCTAATCAGCTGAAAAGCTACACGTTCTATTGTGTGCTGGTTGGGCCACAGCTGGTTAGGTCACCCTTCAGGGAAAGCCTGTGTGAAGAAATGAGTGTTGAGATGTCTAAATTCAGAACTGAGAGATCCTGTCAAATGACAAATGGTTCCAGGGGATGGGCGCAGCAATACCGAATGCTCTACTGCAAGTGCTCTCAAGGTGACATCCTCAGAAATGCTCCCCCTGATTGGGGAGGGGCGAAGCCCTATGAGGAGAGACTGAAAGAACTGGGCATGTTTAGCCTGGAGAAGAGGGCAACCAGGATGATCAGAGGTCTGGAAACAAAGCCCTATGAAGAGAGACTGAAAGAACTGGGCATGTTTAGCCGGGAGAAGAGAAGATTGAGGGGAGACATGATAGCACTCTTCAAATACTTAAAAGGTGGTCACACAGAGGAGGGCCAGGATCTCTTCTCGATCCTCCCAGAGTGCAGGACATAGAATAATGGGCTCAAGTCACAGGAAGCCAGATTCCGGCTGGACAGCAGGAAAAACTTCCTGACTGTTAGAGCATTACAACAATGGAACCAGTTACCTAGGGAGGTGGTGGGCTCTAGAGGCATTCAAGAGGCAGCTGGACAACCACCTGTCAGGTATGCTTTAGGGTGGATTCCTACACTGAGCAGGGGGTTGGACTCAATGGCCTTATAGGCCCCTTCCAACTCTACTATTCTATGATTCTATAAAACGAAGGGGAGACATGATGGGCTCAAGTCACAGGAAGCCAGATTCCAGCTGGACATCAGGAAAAACTTCTTGGCTGTTAGGAGTAGTACCTCAGTGGAACCAATGACGTAGGGGACTAGAACTTGGACCTCCCGAGGGCCAGCCCAACACTCTAACCACTACGCCACACTAGATGAATTCATGGAGGAGAATGCCAATGGCTTTCAGGCATGAGTGAGGAAAAGGAGCCCAACATTCAGAGGCCGCGCGCCTCTTTATATAATTGCTGAAGGCATACAAGGAGTGGAGGTCCCAGAGGCTTGAACTGCACACCCTACTGGTGAGGTATCTTGGCTACTTGAACCCGCTGCCGCGTGATCCAGTCCCAGGCAGCTTTTATGGCCAGTCCCAAAACGCTAGTCAGAAACCTGAGCTTCTCCTCAGACCTGGAAGCAACAGGGGCACCCTGCTCATAACAGAAGACATCTTAGCATCTCACCTGGGTTCTTCAAGTACCAGGATGAAAGGCGGCCAAAGACGCCAAAGAAGTCGTGAAGGTACTGCTTCCCAGACTGGGGGATCATTGGCAGCATGGTTATTAACACAAGCACTCCTGTAGTGAGGGCCACTACATCCGTATCAGTCTGTGAAGGGGGGGAAAGCAGGCAATTAACTGCCCCACTATTGGCAAGACACATCTCAACTCCCAATGGATGAATTATGAGTAGTAGAACCCTCTGCCACCACCCGCCCCTTTTCCGTTGATCAATGGGTCACGTTAGCGAGTTATACGTGCCGCCAACAGCAAGATGGGGCCTTTTCTGCAGCAGCACCCTATCGGTGGGACTCTCTTCCTAGCGAGGTTAGCTTGGTTCCATCTTTGCCTAGCTCCAGGGAGGTAGTAAAAACTGTTCTACTCTGCCTTTTTGATGGACTTTAACATCAATCTCTGGCTTAGGGATAGTTTTCCGCGCTGCTTTTAATTGCCATCTAAATCTGTACTGCTGTTTTTAAGTTGTCTATCGCCTGGAAGGAGCTGGTGGGCAGAAAGGCAATTTATAAATAGTTTTAATAAAGAAGAAGTTAAGATCAATACATCTCTGCAGCCCTTTAGCGCAGACTGCACTTTACAATCTTCAAATGAGATGTGGTAAACGCTTCTTGAAAGGTAATGCTTCATCACCACCAGAATCACGTGTTTGCACACATCTACTCCCCACTATACAAACATGAAAGCCACGCTATACTGAAGGCTGGGAGCCCCGACAGCTAGTTTTCTACTTGCAGGGAGTTTTGCTTTGTTTTTTTAAAAATAGAGGGAAACATACTATAATTATTTTCTAAAACCAAACTCCCATATAGTAGGAGGGTGTTGTTGTTTTTGCCATTTTCACATAGACAGGGCTTATTAAAACTAATGGAGTTCAAAACACAGTTCAAAAATGGTGAGCAAAGGCTGAGAGGGAGAAACTTGCCCAAAGCTATATGGTAGTTTTAGCACAACCTCCCCAGACCAATAACTATCAGAGGCAAGAAGAGGGATACCCCACATCCCCTCCAAAACCATCCAGCTGTAAAGAAACTGTATTGTTTAGTTCAGGGGTGGGCCATTTGTAGCCCTTCAGACGTTTTGGTCTGCAACTCCCATGATGCCTCACTATTGGCTATGCTGGCTAGGGGTGGTGGGAGTTGTAGGCCAAAATTATAGCATTCCTGCATTGAGCAGGAGGTTGGATTCGATGGCCTTATAGGCTCCTTCCAACTCTGTAAATGGCAAATCCTAGTTTGGGACTCCCTCATATGGTTACAAACATTTGTGTCACAGACACCAACTGGCTCAAACCATATCAGTTCCTTATATCACCTAAACACCACAGTCTCCACCACACATAAACATAAAAGAGACCACAGCAGTATAGCACCCATTACCTTGAGACACTTGAGCAACGAAAGAAGGACAGGTGCTTGAGAAAGCTTATGTTTCCAAGAGGGCTGACATCTGATCACATGACCCAGGAGAGAGAGGGTGGAGAGGCGAGTGGTGGGTTTACTCATATATTCATTGATTTTGTCAAGAAGGTGCTAAGAGATTTGAGGGAGAAGAGAAAACTTGTAAAGAGAGCAAGAGCACACGTAAGATTTCAGTAGAGGAAAACTCAAATATTTATTTCGTTTCTTATCTACACTGTCCGATAGCCGAAGCTCTCTTGCTGGTTCAGAACAATACACAGATTAAAAACAGCATAAAATAATTAAAATATACAACATTTAAAACAATTTAAACAGCTAAAAACAATTACAATAAAATACTAGACACGTGCAGACGGCAGGCATAGATGGCCCATCATATGCCATTAAATGCCTGGGAGCAGAGGACATCTTAACCTGGCACCGAAAAGACGACAGTGTAGGTGCCAGGCAGGCCTCAATGGGGAGCTTATTCCAGTGTTAGGGGGCCACCACTGAAAAGGCCCTCTCCCTTGTTGCCACCTTCCAAGCCTCCCTTGGAGGAGGAGGCATTCAGACCAAGATGTTGATCGTAGTGGCCAGGTAGGTTCGTGTCAATATAACACTGAACATTCTCATGGCCCAGAGATTGTTATTTCAATTACTTATATCCCACATATATATGTAAAGTGGCTTTCAATCTAAATAATAGCAAACTCAGTTGCTATGTGCCAACAGGACTATAACCAAAAGAGCAACAAGAAACAAGATGGAGCTGTCAATATGCTCAAGGAAAATGCAACATTTGCAGAAGAACAAAAGATATTTAAAAATCCTAAAGGGGCAAAACACGTATCAATACAGCCCAATTAGGAGCATCAATTTTTCCCTCCCTTTGACATCATCATCATCGTAATAATAATTCATACAGTGCTTTCTAATGACGCACTGTACATGAGGTAAAATAGGTCAGGAGTTTACAAAAACGTATCATAAAGTTACTGTATAGCAAAGAGACAGGGCCGAAACTCTCCCCACGGCCTGAGTTCGATCCCAGCGGAAGCTGGTTCTCAGGCAGCCGGCTCAGCCTTCCATCCTTCCGAGGTCGATAAAATGAGTACCCAGCTAGCTGGGGGAAAGGTAGCCACGACTGGGGAAGGCAACGGCGAACCACCCCGCTACGAAGTCTGCCAAGAAAACGTCAGCGAAAGCAGGCGTCCCTCTAAGAGTCAGCAATGACTCAAGTGCTTGCACGAGAGGTTCCTTTCCTTTCATTCACCCCCCCCCCAAATTTATGGAGAAACACTTGCAATGACATTTGTGTTACCTTGTCATGTGGCTCTTGAAGGGTAGACAGGATGTACAGTGCTTGCTCAGAACTGGTGGCCAAGTAGTAATCTACCAAGGTATTTACAAGCATGGGCCCACGGTCTGCCACGGTTATCAGCCAGCGAAAAGGAAAAGAACGTATTACGAATCAATACACACAGAGGACATCTTAGCTGGGAGAGATTGGTAGAATTTTAAAGAAGAGGATACAGAATAAAACACAGTAAGTGCTCCACGGCTTCATCAGTTTGGCTTAAAAGATTTAATTGCCGACTGAAAAGCTTGAGCATGCTATGGTGTTTGGACTTAATTGTGAACCATTTTTAACACACAGTTTTGGTGTCTACTGATGTGTTTTCAGGTCTAGATGTTTTTGGTGCTTAATGACCGATTCCCAGAAAATCCTGCACACACTAATCTATAAGCTCAATGAAACAAGGCAGGATATAACCATTTCACAAGCATATATACTTTTAATTGGGGCAGTCACTAGTGCAACTGGCTTTTGTGCTCTTAGAAGAAACACCCCCGCTTGTGCAAATAACGAGTATCTCAAGGAAAACCATGTATTGCTGGCACTGAAGCGTGTGAAAAATCTACACAACTGTTTATTCCGGTAATACACCAGCGTGTTAATAACCACAGCTGAGGAACACCAGCAGAACAAAAGAAAGCCAGTGGGGCAATTTTATTTATTGCATTTGTATACCGTCCAATAGCCAAAGCAATGGTTTCTTTACACAACTTCAGTCTAAGGACAAGCAGAACTTCGCCTGCTCCCCAAGTTTTATTTAAGGGCCCGGTCTGCACATCACACAACCACCCAGGGCGTGTCGTGAATTGAGTGGGATCAAGCTAGCGGGCTGCTTCCTGCTGCCCCACTGTTCTGTCCCTGGGTTGTTTAGCATTATGTGCAAGCCAGGAATTGCATGTTGTTAGGGGAAGAAACAACCCAGAGTCAGAACTGAGGTATAACTCTGGGAAGGGCTGTCTCTCCCCACAACCACGCAGAGTTCCCTGTTTCACAGACAACGCTAAACAACCCAGGGCCAGCGCATCCCTGGGTTGTTTAGCCCCTTCTGCCTGCAGTAGGAGCGATCGGATGACAGGAAACAACACACTCACTCATGTGCGATGTGCGAACCAGGCAAGAAAGTTTATGCAGCAGGGTTTGCACATAACAACCCATTATTCAACAACCCTAGGGTTAAATAAAGCATGGGTTAGTGCCGTATTTCTTCGATTCTAAGACGCCATCGATTGTAAGACGCACACTAATTTCAGTACCACCAACAGAAAAAAAGCTTTGATTCTAAGAAATAATAAACGACCCGTGATTCTAAGACGCACCCCGTTTTTAGAGATGTTTATATGGGGGGAAAGTGCGTCTTAGAATCGAAGAAATACGGTACTATGTGCATAACCAGGTCAATATTGTGCAAGTTTTTTTCTGGATTATGTATCTGGGTGCCTGTTGTTTAAGCGGCTTTTGCCTGTGAGTTTTAACATTTCCAGACTCACCTTTACAACCCAACCTGCAACTTGTGGACCACTTTTTATGACTGTTTTTCATCTCTCCCTCTGTATCAACACTCATGCATACATACATAAATGCACACACACACACACACTTCAGTAGTACCATCCATGGCCCACCTTAGCTTGGTGTACAATCCTGTTGCGGGTTGTGATGTACCCTTATGACACTCATTAGTTGCCTCAGAACAAAATGGGAGAGGTTCAAAGAGACTCCATAGACATGAACAAGACCTACCTGAATTTAGATTCTCTCTAAACGCAGCCGTTATATCTTCCAGGACAGCCAGGACTTGAGAATCAAGCATGGTGAGGAGATCACCAACGTTTGCTTGCTGAGCCATCCTGCTTCGGACTATGTGCTTACAGGCATGCTACTGTGATCGCACAAGGCACAACTTCTACGGGTTCCTCATTGGTGCTCCTGTAAAACGGAGGGCAAGACAAACCCTGATTTTGCAATGTGCTCCTTTTTGTCTTCAGCCTATTATGATTCTTTCTGCCAATGTTCCACAGCTTTTAACACTGCAAAGACAGCATGTCCATATATACACACACACACACACAATTTATTTATCTGTGATGCTTATATACCGTTAAATATAATACTGCCCTCGGCTCTCCAGAATTTATCAGCTCAACAACCAATCACGTCACGGGTTGGAGGCAGGAAAGGCAATGGGTTTTATTTATAAAAAGATGTTTTTATCCCATTTTATTGCACACAGCATCATGGTAGTTTATAAGATTAAACACGAACGTTTAAAAAGAAAGCACAAAAGCAGCACAACTGTACAAGGCAGCCAGTAAAGCCGATTTAAAAACACCAAGACAATAAAAGGGAGTTTTAAAAGTGTCAGACATTAAAGGCCATTTTAAAAAGCATGAGAGAACAGGGCAGACTTTGCCTAGAAGTTATTAAAGGTGGTGCCAGATGCAAATATCCTAGGAGAATGCCATAATTTGGGTGCCACCACTGAAAAAGCCCTCTCCCTAGCAGACACTTGCCTAACCCCAGATTTTAGAGCCAAATTCAATTTCAGAGAAATTCTCAGGGGTCACATTCCAGTGGAGGGTGGGATCAAAGGCAAAGAGGGCGGGGCCAAAAAACCAACAAATTTGAGCTTAAAGCTCTTCCTGCCAGTAACATAGTCTTAGGAGAGGCATTCCAACCTTTTAGAATGGGGGGAAAGGGAAGCTTCACAGAAGACACCCAGCAGTTGGTGGCTGGAGAGCCAAACGCTAGATCCAAAAGCTAAAATGTCTCCCCCTGAATTCATATTTGCACGAGCCTTCTGATTAATTCCTGTTCTGTCCCTTCAAAAAGAGGGGGAGGAGAAATTCTCAACCTACATGATTCTATTTTTGCAGACACCACTTCTCTAGCAAACAGCAAAATGGGGACATGTTTTTATCTTGCCTGCAACACCAAAAACTAAGTCAAATGCCTCAAGCCAAGTCATGCCGGCCTTTGCCAAGTCAACTGGACTCCTGCCACTGTTGTCTACAGCTCCAGTGTAATCATCCTTTTCACTGCAATTTCAGCCTTGTGCAGAACGTCGTCAGGGTTGGAATGGCAGAATTTTCATGCCATGCTAGACAAAAGCGCCAACCATTTTTTAAGCATAGAAGTTGCTGAAGAACTAAACCCCTATTCCCCAAGTTGGGGGGGGGTCACTTGGCTAATTAGTGTCCAAATAGATATAAGAGGTTTAGAAGACCAAATCCCTCAGGTGAAAGACAGGAGTGTACAAGCCAACAAAAGCCTGCCATTTTGTGAGCAGAGGGCAAAGCCCCACCCTTTCATTCAAGACATTCAACAACTGCTTAAATTTTTTAAGACAGCTTTTTATCATCTTAGGATTTATGACAGATGCCCAACACAAAACAAGATGTGTCAAGTCTGCAAAACAAAATTGGAAGTGTGTTTAATAGGATACCAGGAAATACTGATAGTTTGCAATTTATAGTCTTCCTGAACCATAGAGAGTGGGGAACTTTAATTGAGGGAAGTAATAATGTCAAAACAGTCTGTGTAGACCAGCCTTCCTCAACCTGGGGCGCTCCAGATGTGTTGGACTGCATCTCCCAGAATGCCCCAGCCAGCTGGCTGGGGCATTCTGGGAGTTGTAGTCTAACACATCTGGAGCGCCCCAGGTTGAGGAAGGTTGGCGTAGACAAACATCTCAACTGCCGTTTTACTGCAACCTTACACCAAAAACTAAAAAAAGGGATCAAATTATGTTAGAGACTTAGCTGGCTGGGGAATGTGAGGAGTTGTGAGGCTTTTTCTTTTGCCTAAACATGCAAAGGATAGCTCTCCTTGTTATCCAACGGGCCTACACATTTCATAGAAGTATGGATCGGTCCTGTATGTTTTCAGTGATTCAACGGAATTGTGATACGTCTTCTCCTGGGAGGAACTGAGTACAGGATTGCTGTAAACACAGCAAACCTGTATAAATCCCTGACCCTCTTCCCTATGAGATGTACTCATAAAAATGCATCATTTCGCTGAGGGAAGGGGGAATGGAGTAACGCGCACCAAACTGCAGTGCTGACTATCCCAAGGTACCAGGACTACTCGATTTATAGTACTTTATCCTGCTACGTTAAAGATGCCTTTCAAAAAAGAAAAAAGAAAGAAAATGGCAACTAACTTCCAGTGACGGAAGGATATTACAGTTTCGGAACACGATTCCCAGTTTCAGGAGCCAGTATTCCATGCCAAAGCGCCAGTCCATTTGAGAGCTCTATGAACTTGTTGCTTCTGCTGAGAAATTTCAGAATTTTTCTAATCAGAAGTTACATGTTCATACAAAAATGGAGGTGATAGCTTGAAAATGGATAAATCCATTCTAAGGGCCACATATTTAATGCTTTCTTGTATAGAGGAAACCCCTTCTTATAAGTAGGAAACTAAACAGGTACAGTAAGCTTGTCTAGAATTGCTCTGCCTATTATACTAGGTTTGCTTAATGCAGAAGAGCTTTTTTTTAAGCATCCCCCATCTGGAGCCTGTAAATGCAGGAGGTGGGGAGCCTGTGACCCTCCAAATATGGTTGGACCACAACTCCCATCAGCCCTAGCTGGCAATGCCTAGCGAACAGTGAGAGGAGCTGCAGTCCAGCAACATCTGGAAGGACACACATTCCCCGTCCCTGCCATAGCAATACAGTCCACTCCATCTGTACTTCATACACAGACCAGGCCAGACACACAACCAGTATATGAAACAGAGAAGTTCAGAACGCTTTACCTGGTATGCTGACAAGTAGACTGTCCCTTTCCCACTGCTATCAATCTGGCCCTTTTCATGATCACAGAATGTGAAAAGGGGGAGAGGGGAGATTGAGGAGTCTATGGTTCCGCTGAGCATCCTGCATTAAACACAGCAACTAAACAACAAATTTGCATGTTATGTCTCTTTGCAGCGTTACTGGCTGTGCCCTGCAAAAGCAAGCAAGTGTACAGACACACACAACAAGGGTTGAAACACCAGTTAAGCAGCAGCAGCAGCACACACCGAACATTTGGCCTTTCACGCTTTTAGCTATGAATTCTCACTCCTCTTTTTGGTTCAAACGAGACAAAAGCCAGATTGGGAGTTATAAAGGAAGATCTTGTGTCTCTTTAAACACCACCTCACACCTTCCAAATTGTACACCAGTAGGATATTAAATGATAGTTACACACACAGTCAGTTCTCTCCAAATCTATTACAAACCTGCCTTTTCAGAAGTTTATGTCTGCATGCTATTTATTCACCACGCAAATATCACAGCCCCAACCCCTCTCCCAATCCTAGACAAAATAAACAATAAGCAAGCATCCTCATCAATGCACTCCTACCTCTATATTTTTACAAGTGAATTTTAAGAGACACGAAAGAAAAACACTCAGCCTTGAGAAGTGATAGAATAAGCTACCCTTTCCTGTCTATAGCATCAATCCTAAACGTACTCAGAGTCAGCACAAATAAAAGGAAGGACTTCACACAGCAAGTAGTTAAACTATGGAATTCACTTTCACAAGATATGTAGAGGTGGCCACCAGTTTGGATGGCTTTAGAAGGAGGCCAGACAAATTCCCAAAGGAGAAGGCTATCAATGGCTACTAGACCTGATGGCTATATGCTGTCCCCAGTACCAGAGAGAGTATCCCTGTACACTAGTTGTTGGGAACATGGGGGTTACTGCACTCATGTCCCTGTGGGCAGATAGTTGGCCACTGCATGAACGGAATGCAAGATGGACCTGTGATCTGATCCAGCATGGCTCTTCTTATGTTCTTTACTAGGAAATAAACCCCATTAGATACAGAGTAATTTCTGAGGAAACATGCATAGGATCTGGATATAAGAGTACATAATATTATGACACCTATGATGTTCCATCAAGAGAGGTGACATGGGCAAGATTGAAAACCCAATAGCCTGCCAATTAACATTTGAGGAAGATCTCATCTAGGAGATCCTTTTAGTCTGGGCCTCACGGATCCCATCGAACCCAACTTCAAATACCTACATTGGCTTTCCATCCCCCACCATCTAGATTCTAGAACAATCCTCAACAGATTCTGTCTTTACTCCCCATCATATCCATGTCTGAGATGGAGGATCTTCGCTCCTCTATCTCAGCCACCCCAAAGTACCTTGCTCTCAAATTCCTCCAGACATCCTAACTCGTCTTTTCCTGTGCCTGACATTAACTCCAAGAACAACTACATTGCCGAATTTCTCTCCATTTTCAAATCCTTCTCAAAATACACCTCTCACATTAAACATCTGATTGAATCCTCAGTCCGCTTCCACAACTGAAACAAGGCTTAAGTATAACCTTAAGTCCATGCTATTACCCATTTCCCCTCTCCCACACTTAAGATCAGAAAGGGATCAAAAAACCAAACTGCCAATATCACAATGCCTTTATACAAATCTATGGTGTGACTACACTTGGAATATGACGTACAGTCCTGGTTGCTCATCTCAAAAAGGATATTGTATTGCTGGGGAAAGTGCAGAAAGGGGGGTTTAAAATGAACAGGGGCCTGGAGCAAATACAGTTGCAGCACTTGGGGCTATTTTAATTTAAGAAAAAGGCAAGTAACGGGGGACATGATAAGGGTGTACAAAATTACAGGTGGTGGGATAAAATAAAGAGTGATATTTTTCTCCCTATCTCATAACCTCAAGGCTTGACTTCTGCAATGCACTCTACATAGGGCTACTATTGTACCTAGTTCAGAAACTTCAACTAGTTCAAAATATGGCAGCCAGATTGGTCACCAGTACATCTAGGGGTGAGCATATTACCCCAACATTAAAACCACTCCACTGGCTGCCAATTAGTTTCTGGGCAAAATACAAAGTGTTGGTCATTACCTTTAAAGCCCTAAATGGTTTGGGTCCAGGTTACCTGCGGGATCGCCTTCTCCCATACAGTCCGCCCCTCACACTCAGGTCCTCTGGGGTGAACTTACTTCAGCCAGCAAAAACTAGGCTCACATCAGTTTCCCAGAGGACCTTTTCTTCTGTCACCCCCAGATTGTGGAACGGCCTGCCGGAGATTCGTAAAATTAACTCTGTGTGTGATTTTAAGGCAGCTTTAAAAACTAGCCTTTTCCGGCATGCCTATCCAGATCAATGCTACATCAAGAATTTTTCAGATGTATTGATTCCTGTTCTAATGTTGTTCCCCGCCTCAATCCAAAGGGAGAGGCGGGTAAGAAAAAAATATTATTATTATAATACAAGAACACAGGGTCATCCGATGAACTGAATGGTGGAAGATTAAGACAAACAGCAGTACTTCCCAGAGGAGGGAGGTGAACTACGGAATTTGCTTCCATCATGAAATGTAGTGATACCCGCCCATTTAGATGGCTTTAGAATGGGATTAGACAGATTCATGGAGGATATTCTTATTGATGGTTACTAGCCATGAGTGTTATATGCTTCTTCCAGGATGCGGCAGTAGGTCTTTGAATACCAACTTCTGCGAAACAGTAGGACAGTGCTATTGTGTTTGTGTTCTGTTTGTATGCTTCCCATGATCATAAAACTGGCCGCTTGGGAAACAGAATACTAGACCAGACGAACCTTTGGTCTGATCCAACAGAGTTCTTCTTGTGTTCTGAAGCTTTTTCAGAGCAGTAGCCTGTTCTTTATTATGATCTTACTCTGTAAGGAGCCATGTACCCTGACAATAATTGTGAGACATATAATCTAGAAAAATTAGCCATGGAAGGGCGAAAAATGCCTGCGAGGAATAACTTTGTGCTCTGAAGGATTAGTCTTATTTTAAATGAAGTATTATTAGTAACAAGCTAATTGAGAAGTGTTCGCCAGAGGTACTTTAAGTAGGTCTGATGTTTTGACAAATTAACAGCGGTTGGCATTAGTCAGTAACCTCCTACAATAGTCACCAGCCAAAAACAAATAAACATTAGAAAGAACTTTTAAGCATCACAGTACATCCACCTTGAATACTTTCCACCAACAGCTTTGTTTTTCTCTGCATCTAAGCCAGAGCTGGACAAGAACAATAGGATAACCAAGGCTGCTGATTAGGCCTGAAAAACAGTGGGACTCAACTATAGAAGTAATCCAACTGAAAGACAAAAGACTATTTTGTTCCTTTAGTTATGTGTCCATCCAGATTAGAACTGGTCAACAGGATGTTTTTTAGGAGAGAGAGAGGGAGAGGGTGTTCTGGAGGGTGGGGAATGTTTTTTAAAGGATGGTCATATAATAATCTACTTTCCATTTTCAAGAAAAGATTACTCAACATTTTGTCAAATGCCGATTTTGATTGAACCCCAGATAAAGGGACCCTCAGAAGCAAGGAACTTCCTCAAGTTTGGGAGGGAGGGGAGGAGACCACATATAGGCCTGCAACGCTAACACTTGTATTGGTTTTGGAAATAAGGTAAATAAGACATTAACTGCACTTTATTTTTTTGTCCCTTTCCCTTCCTTTCTCTCTCGATAGTTAATAATTTCCCCTTCCTCTTTACTCTGCTCCTTTCCCACTCACCTCCCATTAACTTTCCCTCGTACTTTATCCTGTCCCTTCACCCACGTTTTTTGCCCTTTCTTTCCCCATCTCCTTTGCCCCACATCCACCTCTACGTAGTCTGGCCTACCTCACAGGGCTGTTGTACAAAGAGAACAGCCACTGAAGACTATCAAAGTGCTACGTATCCATCTCCTTCCCCCCTTCCTTCTTTCTACACCACCCAGACCATCTTCTCTCAGTCTCTCCTTCCCCACAACCCACAATGCTGGAATCACACCCCATTCTCCCCTTCCTCCTTTGTTCAAGGCGCCGGAAAGACAACATACCTGTGAACACTAGAAAGCACTAGAAAGACAAACATCGCCTCCCAATTGCACTACTCTTCCCTTCCCCTCAGCCTCTTCCTATACCACTCACCCTGTCTCCTTTCTCGTTCCCCTCCCACTCACTTCCCACGGCTATCTTCCATCACTGTCCTCCCTGCCACCCCTCCCCCCTTGGCCTACCTTTCAGGGCCGTTGTTGTTGTTTTTTAAAAGGATGGCTGAGATATTGTCTGCAAAGCTACCTGAACGCTGCTGTTTAGAGCCCGTATTATCCCGTTATTATGTCTCTGCTCCCTTTCTGCCTCCACACACGCCTGCCATTCCCCAGACCCCTTCTTCTGCCCCACAGACTTCATCCTCTCCCCTCCCCACCCCCTTTTGCTCCCCTCCCCCTTGTCTCACACCCACTTTTCCCCCTCCCCCCTTTCCCACTCTCTCTTTTTTTATCCTTTTCTCTCCCCCTCCCGCAATCTCCTTCCTTCGCCCCCAAAATACTCACCCCCCTCCTTCTCGGCCGCCACCGCCGCCTCCCCTCAGCTGTTTACCGCTCAGGACTCTTCTAACCCACAGGGCGCCGCCATCTTGGCCTTTCCACCCTCCTTGGCGTCCGCTCGGGGATCCCTCCGCAGCTGCCCCCCCCCGTCAAAAAAAATAGTCCCACCGCCACAAGCGCCCGCGGCGGCGCCCACCTCCTCCAACGGACGCGGGGGTCCTCCCTCTCAAGCACGCCCACTTCTTTCAGGGCGCTAAGTCTACAGGGGACGGGCCAGGGGCGTCTCCGCCGAGGACGCGGAAGGATCCTCCGGCCGGGCGGCGCTGCGAAAACGAGGCAAAGAGGTCTCGTGATTCTGAGGGAGGCCGCAAAAAGGTCCCGGCGCTCGGCGAGGGTCACGTGACGCGGGGGTCTGGGAGGAGGGAGCGCGACTGGCTGGGTCGTAAACAAGGCTCGCGGTGGGCGGGGCCTAGCGAGCGCCTGAGGGGGCTCGCCACGCCCACCCCGTTGCCATCGGCAACCGCGCGGCCTAGCCGAGTCTGGGCCTGCCTGCAGCCTGCCTCCCTGTTTGCATGGGAGAAGGAATGGGCTTTAACACACCACGTGTTTTCCAACGACGTGTCACTTGTGAAAGCGAAGACACGGTTGCAACATTCGTTCAAGCGCTCTCCTCCACCCATTATACATTGCTTAAGGTTGTGCTCCAGTCTTCCCCAACCATTTGCCCTCCTGACGTTTTGGACTACAACTCCCAGCATGCTGGCTGGGGCTGATGGGAGTTGAAGGAGGAGAGCTCTCTCTCATAATACTAGAATCCAGTGGGATGATCCCATGAAGCTTGGTCTGCCCCTCCATTGGGAGATGAGAGGACGGAGCAAGGCCTCCCCACCGGCCTAAACAGTCTCCTTAATTTCTTTTTATTTTCTTCCTCTTCCCTCCCCATCCCCTTTTCCTTGTGTGTCATGTCTTTTTTAGAATTTAAGCCTGAGGGTACGGACTGTCTTTATTATTATTATTATTATTATTATTATTATTTATTTATATAGCACCATCAATGTACATGGTGCTGTACAGAGTAAAACAGTAAATAGCAAGACCCTACCACATAGGCTTACATTCTAATAAAATCATAGTAAAGCAATAAGGAGGGGAGGAGAATGCAAACAGGCACAGGGTAGGGTAAAACTAACAGTATAGAGTCCAAACAACATCAGAGGTGCGGGATAAAAATACTCTAAAATAAATAAATAAATTAGTGGGAGATTCAGGGGGGAAAAGAAGACAGCTAAGACTTCTTCATGCAGAGTTAAACTATGGAATTCACTTTGGCTTTAAACTGGAGTTAGACAAGTTTCTGGAGGAGAAGGCCATCAATGGCTACTAGTCCTAATGGCTATGTGCTACTTTCACTATCAGCGGCAGTATCCTTACTTACCCCAATTGCTGGGGAACCTGGGCGGGAGGGTGCTGTTGTACCCATGTCCTGTTTGTGAGTTCCTGGTCGCCAGCTGGTGGGCCACTGTGTCAACAGAATGCTGGACTAGATGGACCCTCGGTCTGATCCAGCAGGGCTCTTCTGATGTTCTTACGTTCTACTCTTGTTATATTCCAGGGTCAGGAAGACTGCCAGCCTGCCAGATCTTTGTTTTATGACTAGAAGCCCAAGATCCACCAAACAGAGCAAGATACAAAAAAATGGCCAGGGCCCGTGTTAAGGGTTGGCAAGGTCAGGCATTTGTCGGAGATTGGCCAGCTGTGCTCCAGGACGTGGTGCCCGGTGCCATAACCTCAGCCATCTTGCATAAGTTACAGTGAGTGTTAAACAGCAACCAGGAGCTTGCAGAGGCGAGGAAGGCCAAAGTTCATATATCCATACAAATAGCGAACTAATTCTCTAAGAGTCGAATCCTATGCATGTTTAGGCAGGAAAAAGAGTCCTACAACTCCCAGCATGCCTCAGGGGAGGATAAATAAATAAATAAAAGGGGGAGAAGCCCCCACCCACCCAAAGCCCAGTGGAGACTGAGCACCTCAGTGGCCGACTGACTGTGGAGGGGCAAAATCCCCAAAATGGGGTGCAACGGAATGGAACTTCTTGGAATACGGCATGGCTGGCTGGAACCCTGAACAGGAGCACGCGACGCTGCAACCTTTTGTTGCGGTTCCACTTCTTGATTTGAAATAGCCAGTCAAATCTTTGATCTGGTCTGGGTGAAACACTGAACAACAATGAGATTAGTATGAATTCTTGGAGAGTGACGTGCACAAGTGGTTTTAGCAGGCAACTGACGTTGGAACATTAGCATCAGACAGCCTTTATAATGGTTAATTCGATCATCTTCCTAAAGGGGGCTTAAGCGGCTTCTTGCAGTGCCACCATGTGGAAAATGCAAAGTATTGCAGGTCTGGCAAATCTCACGATCCTATAATAAACTCATTCTCCAAATGTGGACTCTTTTATAAGAACAGAAGAGGAGCCCTGCTGGATGTCTAGGATTTGTTCACACAGTGGCCAACCAGCTGTCCACAGAACCCTACAGCAGGATATGAATGCAACAGCACCCTCCCGCCCATGTTCCCCAGCGACTGGCCTCTGATACTGGAGGTAGCATATAACCATCAGGACTAGTAACCATGGATAATGTGTGTGATGAGATAGCCTGTATTCCTATTGAAATATTAATAATCATTTCTAAAATGGCATCTCTACATATAAACAGTGGTGGCTGGTGGCTCAGATGTCAGTGGGGCTGTGAATCCACTCTGGGTTTCAGTCGGAATCACCCAGAACGCTAAAGATTGATCCAACCTCTGAGAGCTTCTTTAGAGTTCTGATTGGTTCCGACTGCACATTTTATATGCAAATCGGTGTCCTCTTTTGGGGTGTGTGTGATACGTGTCCTCTTTTTTGGCGCTTCTCTTCAAATAGCCACCCTATTTTTGTCACACAGAGCTTTATCACACCAGCGTTATACTGTGCAATCACTGCGAATTGCATGCAAAGGACTCAGAAGTTTTCCACCTTATGATCTGCTTTGATTGTGAAGTACTCCCAGGCATCCTGCCTTAATTGTGCAATAAAGCCAAAAGACTCACCATATTTAGCCCCTACTTTTTGAGCATATCTTCCGAGCTGCCACTGGGGCACAGGAGCAGGATTTTAAAGAAATGCTTACATCTGCGTAAGCTTTAAAGCCAAAGACACCAAATTTGGCACGGTAATAGATATTAGGGAGAGCTTTAAGCATACCAAATTTGAATTGAATTGGGTCATCCGTTGGTTTTTTAACATTTTTTTTACATTTCCCCCCTTAAACTCACTTCCTGGTATGCAACTTAGCGTTACGGGGATAATCCGAGGGAAGCAGGTCCGTGGGATGAAGCTCTCTGCCAGTAAACTGCCTCTGGACGGCCGTGGGCTAGGGTTGTGGTCCGGTGGCTTTAGGCGTGGCCCGATGTTGCAGGGCTGCTGTAAGCCCGCCGCTCTCCCTCCACGTGTGCAGGAGGTGATTAATTCAGGATAACAACCTTGAATCAACAGCCTTTGAAGCACACTAGGCAGTCCAGAATTGTCTCTGCATATTTCACAATCCCCCTTGTATGGGATGCTATGCCGGTTTCCCTTGAAGTTTCACCTGCGAGAGGTCAGCCCAGAGAGAGAAAACAAGTTTCTTGATGTGAGCATCTTTCTAAACCAGTCCCGCTTTGTGAATTACAATTAATTTTTATTTCAGTCTTGGGCACCGCTGGTTTTCTCCCCCCGCCCGCCCCCTGCTCCTGCTGTGCTGGAGACATGTTTATTTAATCTTCCCTGGGGTGGGTTGCAGGGGGGGGATATTAAAAAAAAGAGGGGGGAGAGAGAAAGGAACTTAAATTAGGATGCACTTTAGAAAAGAAATGGATATAGGCAATTAGTAAAATTATTTCTCTTGGATTTAATTATCATAACATTACATCGGAATGTAAAAGCATCGGTGCACCATGGGTGCGGTGGGAGGGGGGGCGTGCAAAGGGAAGAAGGGGTATTTCCACGTGGGATTTGCTTTGGAGAGACGAAGAAAGAAGAACCCCAAGAAAAATGCATAAAAGATTTCTCCTTCCCCACCCACCCCCCACCCCGCCCCGCCATGATATCATTAACCTTGTTTCCTCTTACTAGGCTGCGGCCTTTAATGATTTATTTATCGGGCCTGTTATGTGTTGGAGAGGGTGCAACGCGCATCAAAAGTCAGCAAAAACACTAAGAACCGTTTGCGGGATCAGACCAATGTGCTGGCCAAGACATCGCTCTGTCTCGGAGAGCGGCTGGTTACAACGCAGGGCTCAAGAAGGTCAAGCCGGGGAGGGCAAAACTGAGATTCCAACTTCCCTTGGCCACGCCCTCTTCCCCCTAACCACTGAACTTTGGGCATTTTCATGGCTTTCCTACAGATTTCTCCCCCTTCTAAAAGCTTGAAACGGCTCTCCTAAGACTTACTAAGAGCTTTCAGCTAAACGAAGCTGATATTTTCGCTCTGCCTCTTTTGCCTTTAGCCACGCCCACCACAGGAATGCAGCCCCCAAGAGCTTCTCTTGAATTCGGCCCCCGGCTGAAAAAGGTTCAACACCCCTGGTGTATGTTTTTATTTATTTATTTATTTATTTATTTATTGGTTAAATTTAAACTTCAGCCACCCCTCATGACAGTTTTTACTTCCGCCAGGAGCTGGCAAATGGGCCTTCATTGCCATTCAAGACTGATCCACCTCAAAACGCTTTGCATTACAACACAAGAATATATTGGAAAAGTTAAATTCCCCTCCCAAGTGTTGTGAGGGGTTGCAGCTAAGATCAGAGGGAACAGGAGCATTACCAACCCAAAAGCATTGTGAAACTGTTCTGTATTTTGTCGTCCTTGATGTGTTGGGTGACCCTATGAAAAGGAAGACAGGGCTCCTGTATCTTTAACAGTTGCATAGAAAAGAGAATTTCAGCAGGTGTCGTTTGTATATATGGAGAACCTGGTGAAATTCCCTCTTCATCACAACAGTTAAAGCTGCAGGAGCTATACTAGAGTGATCAGATTTAAAAGAGGGCAGCTTTAACTGGTGTGATGAAGAGGGAATTTCACTAGGTTCCCCATATATACAAAGGACACCTGCTGAAATTCCCTTTTCAATGCAACTGTTAAAGATACAGGAGCCCTGTCCTCCTTTTCATAGGGTCACCCTACGGAAGCACCCTCTTATAAAGCTCAATGCAAAGCGATGATGGAATGACGGCAGAACAGCAGCGGAGTGGCGTGCAGTTGCACATCCCATCAGCAGATGGTGCTGGAGACAGGTTGTCCCGCCACCGCCGGCTGTCAGTGCTATCTGTGCTGCCTTCTTGAGCTCCGCCGACACCTGCCCAACGCCAGGGCCGGCCATTTCACAGCGGAGTGCATTGCAGAAATCCTGGCATGATGCACTCCTCCTTACTTCAGCTTGCCAGGGGCAGTGATTATGGGGCCCAGAGGAGACGGAAGGCTGGTGGTCCTGCAGTCGCCCCCTACAAGGACTCATTCATGTGTGGGGCGCAGTGCAAGGCCAGCTGTAGGTTTTGGGGGGGCCGTTGGGCAAGGCGCCTTGCAAGGGTCCCCTCTCTGAGTGAGTCCACCTTCTCACCGCCATGGCCACCAGCTGCTCTCACTCCTCCTCCTCTTCCTCCTCTTGGATCCCGCTTGGAGACACGCAGGGAGCCAGGAGGCCGTGGCATCTCCTGCTGCTCCTCCTCACCTGGGCCAGAGCGAGAGGCAGGTAAACAAGCAGGTTGCAATGGGTGAAGAGGAGGCGCAACTCCTGGGGGATCTTGTCCATGACCCCTTGCTGGGGTGTGGACCCTCGGCACGTGCCCCACTATTCAGACCCTTGACACTGGTCCTGCCTGGGTTCGCATGGGTGTGTAGGCACAAGCAACAATGATTTTATTTTTATTTATTTATTTATTACATTTATATACCACCCCATAGCCGAAGCTCTCTGGGCGGTTTACAAAAGTTAAAAACAGCGAACGTTAAAAAGTATACAGAATTTAAAAACATAAAAACAATTGTATCCATTTAAAAAACAACAGTTCTGGGAGTCCGTTAAAAAACAAACTTAGCTTTGTTAAATGGTGTTAAATGCCTGGAAGAAGAGAAAAGTCTTGACCTGGCGCCTGAAAGGTAACAGTGCGAGCCTCATCGGGGATATCATTCCACAGTCGGGGGGGCCACCACCGAAAAGGCCCTCTCCCTTTTCGTACCAGGTACGAATGAGGATCAATCGTACCCGGTAACTATAGCGAGAAGGTGGATTCACTGAGCAAAGGAGCCCATTGAGGGTATTTTTTGACCAAGAGGCCTCCAAATCCTGGAGTCAGCAGCGCCTGCTCTAAATTTAGCACTCCAAAAAGGTACAGAATTAGACCGATAATCTGGTACCGGATTTTATTTTCTTACCGTTTTGTGCTCATTCATTGCTTTCTACCACTATCGTGTTTTTATCTTGACTTTAATAAACTTTACTTCGTTGGGCTGTTGAGTCAGGATTGTTCCCCCATCCTGCCTCTGCTGTCTGGGTTAGGCTTTACCAAGGAAGGGCCCAATCCTGTGCACATTTAGACAGAAAAAAAGTCCTACAACTCCCAGAATTCCCCAGCCAGCACGGACTTTTCATGTGGGACCTTTTCCTGTGGAAGCTTACCTAGGATTGCATTCAGAGAAACAGAGAGACGGAAGGGGAGATAGTCTAACCGCTTTGCAACGTGGACTAGGAGCTTAGCCGTTTTCCTACTTCCAAGTAAACATCCTGAGCGCTGGAGGAAGCCGGCTCGCTTCGGCTTGGGTTAACTAGGAATGGAGACGACAAAGAGAGAACTAGAAGTTGATGGTGCATGTGACATGTCCAGAGAGCTACACTGCAGGGCTGTTGTGATTGATATCTCTCCCTTGTGCGTGGATCGTGCCATTTTGGCTACATAAAGATCAGCACTCCCAGAATGAGTTTGATATTAGTATACAGGAGCCTCCGTCAATCTGGTGCCCTCCAGTTGTTTTGGAGTTCAGCTCCAACAGCCCCAGGCAGTATGGCCAAGAGTTACGAATGCTGGGAATTGTTGTTCCAAACACCTAGAGAATATTGGGTTTGGGGCGGCTGGTTTACAGTCAATCAATCAATCAATCAATCAATTTATTTATTTATTTATCAATCAATAAATGCTAACAATCAATAAACGTCAGGAATATAGAATGCTGCTTTACACCAAAGGGCCGTTCTACACGAGATATTTATCACGCACTCATCATTAGACAACATCACGACCCTCCCGTTTCGCTTCTGTGCCTAACCAGAACTTTCAGCAATATACACCAGTTGCTGTGGAACATGGGTGAGACAGTGCTGTTGCACTGTGTCCTGCTTGTGGGTCCCTGGTCCACAGCTGGTTGGCCACTGTGTCAACAGATTGCTGGAAAAGACGGAACCTTGGTCTGATCCAGCATAGCTCTTCTTATGTTCTTATGTGTGTGTGTTTTTGGAGCAAGGAAAATGCGGCGTTTAATTGTGAAAGTGAAAGAAAGCGCAATTTCTTCTTGTGCATATGCGCTCTTCTGCGACACCGCAGTACCCCCTAGAGGTTATGTAGGACAAAAGCAGAGATGGAAACACTCCTCATGTGGTATTTGGATCTCAGTTCTGTGCCCCTACCTGGAGAGCCTGGGCATGGAACTTGGGGGACGTTCAAAGCACTGTTACTGTTTGTCCCTGTGGGTTTAGCTCCGCTTACTCTAACGGACACTTTCAAGATACTTTGAAAGATACTTTGAATAAGAAGTTGCAATTCCTAGGCTACTCCATGACTGCGGTCCTGAACCTAGGATACGAGAAAGCAAAAATGGATATTGCCCAGAGGATTCAAGACATCGATCTACAAGATCAACTGAGTCGAGCTAGCCTGAACCCGGGGTTCAGGGGAAATAGTGGTCCTCCAGCACTCGCCACATACCTGATAAACGTGACCGTTCCGAGGCTCAGAAGAGCTTTGACGTTAGCCAGGTTTAATGTTTTACTTTCAGCATTGCTGGAGAGCAGATTAAAAAAAAATCCCTTACAGCGAACGGCAATGTCCATGTGGGTCAGGGGATGTTGTGACAGTAGTCCATGTTTTACTTTACTGCCACCTGTATAAAGACCTCAGACAGGGCCAGTGCTACCATAGAGGCCACTCAGGCGGCCGCCTAGAGCGCCAAGCTAAGAGGGGCACCGGGCACAGTGCAGCTCTCACGTGCGTTGGCTGTCAGCCGGGCCAGCCAGAGGATTCAGCTGGGCCTGGGCGGGCGAGACGGCGCCCCGCGCCCGCCCAGCCGAAACAAAGCCAGGGACGCTGGGGTGGGGGTAGGACAGCTCCACGTTCGGACTTCCGGAACGCGCCCGGAAGAGAGAGAGAATGTATGAGTGAATGGGGTGCAGGGGGTCTTTGAGTGAATGCATGTGTTCATGCGTGTGTTTGTTTGGAGTGAGTGATGTGTGTGTGCGCACGCGTGTGAGCTGGGGGGGATGATTTGGAGGTGACATTCCTATTAAATAATGCATTTTAGACCCATAGACGTTCCTTTCCAAATTTGTTTGCTATAATTGGCATGACGTATTTCTTGCACTTTGAAATAAATTTAGCAGTTTCAAGTTTTGGGATTCTTATTTTTTCCAGGAAACATATGTTCTTAAAAATCAACGTTGGCATTTTGGTGTGTGTGTGTGTGTGTGTGTGTGTGTGTGTGTGTGTGTGTGTGTGTGAAAGTAGCTCACCTTGCCTAGGGTGCAAAATAGCCTGGCACCGGCCCTGACCTCAGAGTTTCCTTAATAACACCACTCATAAACAAATTCCCGGGCAGAACGGACAAATTTTGTTTAGATTACCTTTTGTCAGGCATGAATGCCCAAGTTACTGTGAAAGTGGCCAGATTTTGTGCTGCAGCCATCTCACGCCGTAAAGAGGCGAGACGTTAATAACATACGCACGTTTTTTACATCTGTAATGTAACGTAATGTGCTAAATTGTATGGTGTTTGATTGGAGTGCTGGTTGTTATACCGTAATAAACTTATTCATTCAAAGCGCTGTGCACACATTATCCCGGCAAACCTTACGACAGCTTTGTAAGGTAGGCCAAGGTGATTATCTCCCATATTGCAATGGGGAGGCATTTGGGGGTGCTGTTGAGAGAATTATGCCTTACCTGAGTCCACCTCTTGCATGCAAGGCTGTGAGATCTGAGTGCGAGGGATTCCCACATTTAAAAAAACAACCGCACAAATTTCCTTCGCGGACCCAGCCGTACGTTTTTCAGATGCGTACATTTAGGCAAGTCCCTTTGCCATTTAAGTTTCTGGTTGTTGTCGTTTTTATAAAATCGATATCTCTAAAGAACACTCCACCAAACAACGAAAAGGGAGCAGCCGTTTGTGAAAGGGTGCTACTTTTCTTGCTGAGATGAAATTGAGCAACACGACAGCCCTGTTCAAGTTTTCAAAGTCTGGGACGTTTTGATAAGCAAATACTGTCAAGAGTTTTGCTTCCTCATTGGCCCTGTCTGTTCACCGCCAGATTTTGACACGAATAATCTGATTGAAAAATCAGGGAGGAGACTGGGTGCGAAAAGGGGGAAAAAGCAAGAAAAGGAGAAAGAGAGAGAGACAAGTATCTAACCGCAGCAGAGAAATGTGAAATGTTAACAGAAGCAGAAAGCTAAAAGGGAGTTAACTTCTAAAGAAGTTTAGTCAAGAAGCAGAGAACATCTCAGAGGAAAATTTCAAGCCTTACGTTCTGCTAACAACAACCCTGCAAACAGGTGATTTTTCCCTTCATCATCTTAAAAAATACTTTATTATTATTATTATTATTATTATTATTATTATTTATTTATTTAACTGTAAATTTTATCCCTTTGAGCAAAGTTATTAAAGCTTGTACTGAAGCAAGAGACAGGAACACAATATTTAGGAAAGTATTCACGCTAGAAGAGCTATGGGGAGCTATTTTGGGGGGGTAATTTGGGAACAAAAAATAATTATTATATGGGCATCGTCTGGGGAGAGCTTTGGTCAGGATAAATCCATCAGTGCAGGCAGACAGGAGAGATTTTATTTATTTATTTAAACTACTTATATATTTATTATTTATTTATTATTTACGATATTTATTAAGGGGACAATGTGAAAAGGAGGACAGGGCTCCTGTATCTTTAACAGCTGAATAGTAAAGGGGATTTCAGCAGGTGTCATTTGTAGGCACGCAGGACCTGGTGAAATTCCCTCTTAGTCACAACAGTTAAAGCTGCAGGAGCCCTGTCGTCTTTAGCTAGAGTGACCAGATACAAAAGAGGGCAGGGCTGCTGCAGCTTTAGCTGTTGTGATGTAGAAGGAATTTCACCAGGTGCCGTATGCGTACAAATGGCACTTGCTGAAATTCCCTTTTCTATACAACTTTTAAAGATACAGGAGCCCGGTCCTCTTTTCCATAGGGTCACCCTAGATTTGCTAGAAGACTAGTAATAATTTCTTAGTCACTAGAACAGGACAAATCCCCATGAATATGTAAGACAAAAGTATTGGGAATGTGCATAGGTATATAATGGGTGGATCCTGTAATATATTGGTTTGGCATTTGTAGCTTGCTTGTTCGTTTCCAGCCATCTTAATGTGTTAAGGGCCCAATCCTGGGTATGTTTAGACAGTAAAATGTTCCCCAATGTTCAATATTCGCCATCCAGACATATTTGTTGGAGAACGCTGGAAGTTATAGGTTTTTTCTCTCTCTCTCTCTCTAAACACGCATAGGATTGCACCCTTAGTCTCATTTATGCATATATACATATCTAGGTAGCACAGCCTTTCCCGAACTGAGTCCCTCCAGAGGTGTTGTACTACAACTCCCATCGCTGGGTGGGGGATGTTGGAAGTTGTAGTCAAACACCAGGTTGAGGAAGGATAGTCGTACAGAATACGTGTGTGTATATGTGTATCTGAACTGGTATTTCTCATGAGAGATAATTTTGAAAAATACACGAATTTCAAAATTATCTTTCATGAGAAATATAAAGTAGCATCCCTCTCGTTAAAGAGGCTCACTGTCTGGGACTCCAGAAGTGGTGTGTGTGTGTGTGTGTTTTAGTTTGGTTTTTAAAGTGCTCAAAACATCCAGGCTATGACGCTGCCAATTTTTAGATGCATTTTTTTTTAAAATCAATCTTCTTCTTTAATGAGCAAACAATAAAGTTATAAGCGATCGCATTCAATATCATTGAAACAAATTGATCGTAATTGCAGGGACGCTTTATTTATTTTTAAAAGAGAAGCATCTTAAAAACCAGGAACTGATCAAAGTCAGAACTATGTTCTATAAATGTTCTTTAAACCACCCTTTGCTCCAACAGCAGGGGTTTTTTTGGGGTGGGGGGGTTGCCTGACAATCCTGGGAGCGGTCTGTTGTATACGATTCCCCAATGCTGGGCTCGACTTTGCCATGCACAAGCAGCATGGCGAGAGAACTGGGCCCGATTCACAAGGCGCTGCTACACTTGCCTGCTCAGAAGTAAGCCCTGCTGAATTCAACGGGACTTACTCTAAGGTCAGCGCGCAGCCTTAACCAGCTAGAGATCAGTGTGCGCGCGCGGTTCTTTTCAAGAGAAACGAGAGAGGTTCCGAAAGGTGTTCTGTTTTCGCGATGCGCGTGCAAGGTGTGAACCGCCCAGAGAGCTTCAGCTACTTGGGTGATATAAAAATGCGAGAAATAAATCATCATCATAAACAAAGAGGGAGGCCCCTTTTTTTTTTTAGAAAGCTGAAGGCAAACTGAAGGCACTCCATACAGCCCGGGAACAACTTTTAACAAACCTGCCAAAAGTGTTTGACTAGCAGCATTGATGCAGCTTGGGCTGTGAACATCAGAAAAGCCCTGCTGGATCAGACCGAGGTCCATCTAGTCCAGCATTCTCTTCACACGGTAGCCAACCACGAGAAGCCCGCAAGCAAGACAGCACCCTCCCGCCCATGTTCCCCAGCAACTGGCGTACATATTCAGACTGCCTCTGCTAGGGTGACCATATGAAAAGGAGGACAGGGCTCCTGTATCTTTAACAGTAATGTAGAAAAGGGAATTGCAGCAGGTGTCAATTGAAGTGGGTGAAATTCCCTCTTCATCACAACAGTTAAAGCTACACTAGCTATAGTAGAGTGGCCAGATACAAAAGAGGGCAGGGCTTCTGCAGCTTTAACTGTGTTGATGAAGAGAGAATTTCACCCTCTTCAATTGACAACTGCTGAAATCCCCTTTTCTACATTACAGTTAAAGATACAGGAGCCCTGTCCTCCTTTTCATATGGTCACCCTAGCCTCTGCTACTGGAGGTACCATAGAGCCATCGGGACTAGTAGCCATTAATTTCCTTCTCCTCCAGGAATTTCTCTAACCCCTTTTAAAGCCCTCCAAACTGGTGGCCATCACTACGTCTTGTGGCAGAGAATACCACAGTTTAACTATGTGCTTGGAGTCAAAAACTATGGCCCCAGGGGAGGGGGGCAGAGGCAAATACACCCCCCCCCAGTAAGCAGAAGGTGATGGGGGCAGCAGAAAGCTTTCGCTTATGTGATTCACTCTAGAACAGCCTTCCTCAACCTGGGGCGCTCCAGATGTGTTGGACTGTATCTCCCAGAATGCCCCAGCTGGGGCATTCTGGGAGATGCAGTCCAACACATCTGGAGCGCCCCAGGTTGAGGAAGGCTGTAACATATCAGGACTGCAGCAGCAGTTGGTTAGGGACCAGCAGAAATGTTACTTATGTGCTTTATAACTGGCCCGAACTTTCCCTTTCCCGAATTACTGATAACTTAGTAGTTTGCCTTCTTTTGAGCAGTTTATTCCCCATTCTAAATGGTTGAACTACCTCCCCTAAGGCTTAGTTACTGGCACTAAGAGCTTTAAGCTAAAATATACTGGTATTTTTTGGTATGTTGGCTCCGCCCTTTTTTGCCTTTGGCCACACCCACCATGAGGATGTACCCTCCTCAGAGCTTTTCCAAAATGGAATTCGGACCTCGGATCGTCGAAAGACGATCCCCACCCAGGTTTAATCCTTGTCCAACTCTGTAACTACTTCCCCAGGGTAGGCAGATTTGCTACTAGTTGTTTAACTAGAAGCCAGAGGCCCACCAGGTACAAAGTAGGGGCTTAGTGTGTGTGGGGGGGTGTTAGGTGAAGGCGATAGGTGCTTCTGAGCACATCCTCAGCCCTTGTAGGTCATGACATTTACAAGACTGTAACTGCTTCATCAACGGTCAGCCGATTTCAGGCTTGCTAGATCTACTAATTGTTTTACTAGATGCCAGAGGCACACCAGGTACAAAGTAGCAGCTCAGTGTGTGTGTGTGTGTGTGTGCGGTAGGTGAAAGTGTTAGTTGGAATTAAGGAATAGTTTCTTCTGACCACATCTGCAGCCCTAGTAGGTCATGCCCTCTACAAGACTCCGTCAGTGGTTATTCATACCGGATGTTAATGTAAACTCATTAGATCATCTGTTCTAAGCATACAATGAATATTGATCAGATAGGGCGGTGATATAGTTCCCAAAATGTACTGCTGTTGTTTCCTCTCTTTTTTTATTTGAGCGTGAGAAACATCTAGTGAGCTCAACTGTTTGCATTCTGGGATAAACAACAACCAAAAAAAGATCTGATTACTACTACTTATGGTGGGCAAGTGCCCTACTTTACAGGGGACAGTCCTCTGTTTGAAGGTGTCCTTTAATTGAAGAGCTGCCCCATTCAGTTCAATGTACAGAAGAACATTTTAGCTGATTCAGCTCCTAGGCTCATCTCCAATTTGGCTTTTTCCATCATTGACAAGACTATTCAAATTAATTTTTCATCTGGACTACATAAATAGCCAATAATGTGGGCTGCGATGGCGAAAGGAACATCGCAATGCTGTCCAAAAGTTGTGACGTATTAGGAATGAAGTGGAGGGTCCCTAAGGGTTGATTTCAACACTTATCACAGGGCTCCCTAACTTTTTTTGGTTTGGTGGACACATTTGGAATTTTGAGACCCTCATGGGCGTTCTCACAAAATGGCTGCCTTGGAGTGGGTCTTGCCCGTTCTTAAAATGGCTGCCAGGGTGGGTGTGGGTGGTGAAAAAAACCACTCATTTCCCAGAAGGCAAACTGGTAAGACTGAAAGAAAAGGAATGTGCCAAGAACCAAAATCACTCTTCTGAATCCAGTCCAGCATCCATTTCCAAGACTGGCCCTACTATTAGGCAAAGTGAGCCAGTTGCCTCAGGCGGCAAATGCAAGGAGGCGGCAGTAAGGCGACGGGTGTGGCGGAGGATGCTGTCCCATGTGTGAGTCTTGAAGAAAGGCTTTTGAACATGGAATGGGACAGGGTGCCATCTTGTTCTCCACCTCACCTGAGCTCCAAAACACCCAACCGCTCTTACGGGCCCTGATAAAGTTGGTGCTGGAAGGTGGCACTTCAGAGCAGCATCCCAGTTTAAAAACAAACACATTAAAAACATTCTTAAGAAATAGAAGAAAAATCAGGAGGGGCACGGAACCTGGCGGGCACCAAAGGGAATGCCCATGGGCAGCAGGCCGTGGTGCCTGGACTTATCATATGCTGTGGATGAGTGCCGGTAGCTGATAACCCTCCACCCTGTGCTGCGTTGCGATAGCATCTTTTTCTCACACATTGTCTTTCTCACACATGGGTCAGGACGCCACCCAGCCCCGCACTGGCGAAGCCGCGTTCCGCAGATGTCAACGCACCTGCGCTGCTCCGCCGCACGAAGCTCCAGCCCATAATAAGAAGAGGTCCGCAGATCATTTGGAAAGGGGTACATTTTGGTCCTCGGAGCTCGGACCTTCGGGACTTGCTTGGCCCAGTGTAGAACCTATGATTTCCCTTCCCATCTCATCGATGGGGCTGGTGGTTCTAAAGGAGCCAATGAGAACTTCCTTCTCAATACAGTTTGGGGGGGATTTTCATCAGGGCTGTTAAACTCCCCCCCTTCCCCCCTGAAGTCCCGAGTCTGGTCCAATCCCCCTCCGGAGGCATTTCTAAAAAATGATACGCCTTTAGCATCACACATACTTTGGTTCTGGTAGGGAGCACAGATGCCTTGATTCCCCAGTACACCTGGGCTGTCCAAAGCCCAGCAAGGAAGTATTCCCTTCACCAAAGAAAGACACTTTCCCCATGCTCAGGAACCATCAGTCCTAGCCCAGATTTCAGTGTTGTTTTTCTTGTAAATGAAGGCTGACAACCTTACATTGGAAACCTGGCCAGAGAGCGAGGCTGCAATTTCTATTTCGAGAATCAGGACAAAGGACAGACTTCCAAGGGCTACCTGTACCAGAATTTGCTTTTTCCGTGCGTGCCTGTGTGCATTTTAACTGTTACTGCGTTGAGCAATTGTAGGAGAAAATGCAAACGACCATGCAAATAAGAGACACTTGATTGCTTTCCAGGGTATTGGACTGAGCGTTTTTCCTGGGTTGTGTTACTGTCGCAGGTGGGGGCGGGGTGGAAGGGGAGGATTTTGCTGCCTGGGGGCAAAGCAAAAGGCTCAATAGAGGATACAGCAAAGGGGAATTCTGCACGTCGCTTTGTACTCCCTCCCTACCCGAAAGGTAGGGAAGTCCAGCGGTACGTTTTGGCAGGGTCCATTTCCCAGGTCAGGAGAAAGTCCTCAGAAATGGACCCTGCGAAAACTTACCGCTGGACTTCTCCACCTTTCGCGGTAGCTCGGGTGACCATATGAGAAGGACAGGGCTCCTGTATCTTCAACAGTTGTGTAGAAAAGGGAATTTCAGCATGCAGGAGTCATTTGAGGCATGCACCACCGGATGAAACCCCCCTCTTCATCACAGCAGTTTAAGCTGCAGGAGCCCTGCCCTCTTTTGTATCTGGTCACTCTAGAATAGCTCCTGCAGCTTTAACTGTTGGGATGAAGAGGGGATTTCACCAGGAGCTGCCTGCCTACAAGTGACACCTGCTGAAATTCCCTTTTCTATACAACTGTTAAAGATACAGGAGCCCGGTCCTCCTTTCCATATGGTCATCCTAACACCAGGGGTGGACAGAAAGGAAATCTCCAGATATTTTGGAATTCAACTCCCATCATTCCTGAGCATTGGCCGTGCTGGCAGGGACTTCTGGGAGTTGAAGTCCAAAACATGTATAGCTCGACCTTTTGCCTGTCCGTGCAGCAGATTCTTGGAGGAGGAGGCTATCCATAGCTACTAGTCCTGATGGTTCTATGCTACCTCCAGTCTCAGAGGCAGTAAGCCTATGGACACCAGTTGCTGGGGAACATGGGTGGGAGGGTGCTGCTGCACCCGTGTCCTGCTTGTGGGTTCGTAGTCGACAGTTGATTGGCCACTGTGTGAACAGAGTGTTCGACTGGATGGACCCTTGGTCTGATGATTATTATTATTATTAATATTTATTTATGAAGTGCCATCAATTTTCATGGCGCTGTACAGAATAAAAGAAAACAAGACCACCTGCCATATGGCTTACAATCTAAAATTGGTTATTTCTTGGTTGGACTACTGCAACCTTCTTCTCACTGGCCTTCCTTCTTCTCACATCAGTCCGTCGGTTTCTGTTCACCACTCTGCTGCTAAGATCATCTTCTTGGCTCGCCGCTCTGACCATGTTACTCCACTTCTGAAATCTCTTCATTGGCTTCCAATTCACTTCAGAATCCAATATAAACTTCTCCTGTTGACCTACAAAGCTTTTCACTGTCTAGCTCCTTCCTATCTTTCCTCTCTCATCTCACACTATTGCCCAGCTCGTGCTCTTCGCTCCTCTGACGCCATGCTTCTCGCCTGCCCAAGGGCCTCTACTTCCCTTGCTCGGCTTCGTCCATTTTCTTCGGCTGCCCCTTACGCCTGGAACGCTCTTCCAGAACATTTGAGAACTACAAGTTCAATTGCAGCTTTTAAAGCTCAGCTAAAAACTTTTCTTTTTCCTAAAGCTTTTAAAACTTGATTTTGTTCTGACTTTTATACTGCCTGTTTGGTGCATTCTCTTCCCCTCCTTATTGTTTTATTATGATTTTATTAGAATGTAAGCCTATGCGGCAGAGTCTTGCTATTTATTGTTTTACTCTGTACAGCACCATGTACATTGATGGTGCTATATAAATAAATAAATACATAAATAAATAATAATATCACAGTAACAGGGGAGGGAGGGGAAAAACCAACCAGGGTAGGGGCATTAACTAAAATATAGACTAGTATGACCACGCTACAATTGAAAAGCTTTCAAGAAAAGAAACGTTTTCAAGCGAAATTGAAAAACTGAAATTGACGTTGTGGTCTGCAAAGGCACTGGAAGAGAATTCCAGGCATAGGGGGCAGGCAGCGAGCGAAAGGGAGGGAGGAGCCAGATGACAGGCTTTAAAAGTGAGAAGAAGAAGCTTGTATTGGATTCCGTAAGAGATAGGAAGCCAGTGGAGGGGTTTTAGAAGCGGGGTGACATGATCAAAACGGCGAGCCAAGAACATAATCCTACCCGCCGAATGATGAATGGAGACCAGTGGAGACAGATGAGAAGAAGGAAGACCGGTCAAGAAATAATTACAATGATCCATCATGGCTCTTCCTACGTTCTCATGTTCTTACGTAATGTAACTCTTTTACTTTCGGGGAGGTTACCAAAGAGAGGCAGGGACATGTTTGTGGCTCTTCTCTGTGCTTCGGTTGTCTTTATGGATCTCTGCTCCCCAGGTGAACAGGAGATGCCACGGTCCTTCTTGGTGAAGAGTAAGAAGGCCCACTCACACCACCGGCATCGCGCCGTGGACGAGGGTCTCCTCCTGCCGAAATGGGATCCGCCAACAGCAGGGCCCTGCTCTAGTGGTAGGTCAGCTGGGTGACCAGCCTCCGTGAGGACATTGGTTAGAAGATAGGCTGTGAACCTCTTCGATGGATGAATGAAAGTCCTGCGGCTTCTATAAATTTGCCTTTGTTTTGCATGATTTGTAACAGAGGTGTTGAACCTCTTCCCATCCGAGGGCCGAATTCCATTTCAGAGAAGCTCTCGGGGGCCGCATTCCAGTGGTGGGCGGGGCTAAAATACCAGCAGATTTTAACTCAACGTTTTTACTGCACAAAATTCAGCCTTAGGAGAGGCACCCCAACCTTTTAGAGGGGGGGAAACTGCGGAAAAGTCAGGAAACCACTAAAGAAATAACAGGGGCAATGAATCCAAAGGGAATTTGATTTGAAGCAGGATCTGTTTGGGGAAATTCATTGGGGCTCAGTTAATTGAAGGGGTACTATTGATTTGGGATGGTTTTGGGGTGCAAATCTATTAAAGATTTGGGGGGGATTTGGAAGGGCAATGAAATGGCCGGCCTGTAATGAAATTTAAATACTTTCTAGTAACGATTATATATATATAGAATCATAGAATAGTAGAGTTGGAAGGGCCCTATAATGCCATCGAGTCCAACCCCCTGCCCCATGCAGGAATCCTCCTTAAAGCATCCCTGACCGATGGCTGTCCAGGTGCCTCTTGAAAGAGGTTGAGGAACAAGAACAGCTGGCGACCATAGCGATGAGAAGGTGGATTCACTGAGGGAGGGCCCCCACAAAGGGTGTCTTGTCCTGCAAAACCCAGAGCTGCCACGGAACTAAGCCATAATTCTGTTCCAACATCACAGTTATTTATGGTAACGACGGCCCAGAGGAGAGCAAGCCCTTCACCACAGGTTACCCACCATGCCCTGCTCCGAAGGAAGAAAATGAACCCAAAGAGGGCAAGGACGAAAAATCCCCTGCCCAGAATATGACCAGGATAACATCAGGACCACCGACCCCAGGTGAGGGGATGAAGTGGTAGAGTCCTAAAGGGAGGGTGGAACAGAGTATTATTAAAAAGTTATAATACGGCAATGGTATATTTTAAGCGGAATGATCAACTCTTCCCCCACCCCACCTGTCTTGCCCCAGAGACACCCGTCCCAGCCCTGAAAACCAAAGATGTCGGCAATATGGAGAGCGCTTCTCCCACTTTCTACAAGCCCAGTTTTGCATGGGATGCCTTGCACCCTCCGTACAGCTATCGTCCCATGTCTTCCGCCCTTGTGGAGCGCTCCTTCAGCCTGTACGGGACCCACCTGCTCCCGGCCTCAGAACCGCCTCTGGATTACAGCATGAGATTCTCACCGGACATGGAGACGTACCACTGCGTGATATGTAACAAAGTGAGTTGCCCGTAGGCCGTGCGCTCGCCTCGAGGGACCCCGTTTACCCAAGGGCAACCCCAATTTTCTGGTAATTGTCCCCAGGCCTGACGTCAGCACTTGGCACCCTCATATAGCTGCTGGAGCCAAATTTTGGCCCTCAGTGCTTGGCGGCCATTTAAACTTCCCAGAATGCCTTGGAGTGAGGCCGTAACAATGGCAGGGCGCCATTGTAAACTCCCACAATGGCCCAGAGCAATGCTATGTCACTGTGTGTGTGAATGTGAGCGTTTGTGTGTTTAATTGTAATTCCTCACAATGGTCCAAAGGCCCAGAGTGAAGTTACATCACAGGGGGTGAGCCGGGGGTGGGTGGGCAACGCCAATGTAATTTCCCCACAACGGTCAAGAAAGAACCACTTAATCAAGGGGTGTCAAATCTCTTTCACCCGAGGGCCCTGAAATCCTCCAGGGATGCATCATGGAAGCACCTTGGAGAGCTCCTTTAGAGCTCTGACTGAATGGATTCATTGCCCCACTGCCATTGTCAATAACAATGGAGATTACTAAGGCCCTCTTACTTAAGAGGAATCCAGGAAGACTCTACAGGCCAGATGGGAACCTCCGCGGGCCGAATTCGGCCTGCAGATCAGAGGTTCCTCTCCGCTGCTACAAGCCTTGGTCAAAGGCGGCCAGTTAATATTCCCATTTACAGGAGAGATACGCTGACGCTAAGACTGAGATCAGTATTTAACCCAAGCCATGGTAGATTTTTTTTAAAAAAAATATCTGCCTAGTTCTGCTCTAGATACATCTTGATAGCGTTCACAAAAGCCCAAGACCAGAACGCCACCTTACAAGGCGAAGTCAGGATTTCCAATCCCATGTTTGCCTGGTAAATCCCCTATGGTCATCAGGGCCAAGGTAGAGGAGAATCATTGAGCAAGAGGAAGGGGGCTTTATTTTTACTTTAATTATTTTATTTTTATTTAGTTTATTTTCAGTTTAAACTTAAATTTAAGTTAAGATTAAATTTAAACTTAAGTTTAAGATTAAATTTAAGTTTGTTTAATTTATATTTATATATGTTAGTATATCTATAAATGCATTTATATTTATATATATTATTACTAGCTGTACCCGGCGTAACATACGCCATTGTAGCATATCTTAAAATTTATTAATTAAATATTGCGGGGGCGCGGGCTGCTTCGAGGCCGCCGATACAGTGACGTCTGGCAGACCTGGGGGGCAAGGAGGTCAGGGGGAGGGGGAGCAGGTGTCCCCCTCTCCCCGGGGTTCCTGTCAGCCTTGGGCCGCCCGCCCAGCTCGCATGAGATTAGGCTGGGGCCTGGGCTCACAGCAGGTGAGCGGCTGGCCACCAAGGGCCCCGGCCATGCCTCACTCATGCTCCAGGCTGTGGCGCTGCCCCCTTCGTGTGGGGGGGAGCGAAGAGGCGGAAAGGGGGGTAGGATTACCTTGGAAAGCCCGGAGGAGTCGGGCGAGGGGCTTAGCAACCTGTATCAGCTGACGTTACACGTTGTTACTGCACCTTAGCAACCTGTATCAGCTGAAGCCTGTACGGAAACATATCTGAGTGTTTTATATATATATATGCTGATGATGATGATGATTTAAAAATGAATAGGAGTGAGGGAAAAGAAGACCAAGCAACGGAGGTGGAACTGCCATAGTTTTAAAAACACCTCTTTGTTTTCCAGATATTTTCCACCCCCCACGGTCTGGAGGTCCACGTCCGAAGATCGCACAGCGGCACACGGCCCTTCGCTTGCGAGGTTTGCGGCAAAACCTTTGGGCACGCCGTGAGTTTGGAGCAACACACCAACATCCACTCTCAGGTGGGTTTGGAAGCTGACGCGGCAGGGCCTGTCCCAGACCGCTTACCTGTCCTCTCTCGAACACCTGTCCTCTCTTACCTGTCCTCTCTCTCGAACACTCTGACCAGCAACTAGCTTTTTCAGGGGGCCACTTTGAGAAAAGGGGTAAAACAGGGGTGCAGAACCTCTTTCAGCCGAATCCCATTTTGGAGAAGCGCTCGGGGGGGCGCGTTCTAGTGGTGGGCGGGGCTGGAATCAAAAGGGGCGGAGCCAAAATACCAAAAACCACCAGCAGATTGTAATTTAAATCTCTTACTACCAGTAGTTAAACCTGAGGAGAAGCATTTCACTATTTTAGAAGAGAGGGGAAATCAGGACAAAAGCCCCAAGGAACCACTCAAAAGCTGGGAGGGGGGGGTGAGAATTGGGGGAAGTCAAGAGAAGGGGCCATGGCCATTTGGTGATCATAAGAAGAACGTTAGAGGAGCCCTGCTGGATCAGGCCAAGGGTCCATCTAGCCCAGCACTCTGCTTACACAGTGGCCAACCAGCTGCCGACCAGGGACCCACAAACAGGACACGAGTGCAATAGTACTCTCCTGCCCATGTTCCCCAGCAACTGGTGCATGTTGACTTACTGCCTCGGATACTGGAGGTAGCACATAGCCATCAGGACTAGTAGCCATTGATATAGCCTTCCCCTCCAGGTATTTATCCAACCCCCATCCAAATGGGTGGCCGTCACTACGTCTTACAGGACCCAAATTCCCTAGTGTAACTCTGCGCTGTGTGAAGAAGGACTTCATTCGCTCTGTCCTGAGTCTCCCAACAATCAGCTTCATGGGAGGACCCCGTTGGGTTCTAGTATTATGGGTGAAGAAGGCCCCTGGGTCTGAGGGTTTGCACCTCTGGGAGCTCCGCAGCACATGGCTCAAAAACTAGACACGGGTTTGGATTAACAAGGTGGTTCCTTTGTTTGAAAAAGGTTGGAGACTTCTTGTAATTCCGAGGAAAGAAAGCTTAACTTTCAAAGAAGTCAACAAAAAAACTAGGCCGCTTCTGAGCTAATATTAAAGGCCCAGGAACCCTACCGTCCTCTGCAGTTGGCTATCCCAGCAGCTCAGAGGGTCTCGTCTTTGAATAATTGGCCTGACGTTACACCCATCTGCCGCTGATCTTACCCCCGTCGCAGGAGAAAAGCTTTGACTGCAAAATGTGCGGCAAGTCGTTCAAGCGGTCCTCGACGCTGTCCACCCACCTCCTGATCCACTCGGACACGCGGCCGTACCCTTGCCAGTACTGTGGGAAGCGTTTCCACCAGAAGTCAGACATGAAGAAGCACACTTACATCCATACTGGTAAGGTGGGACCCTCCCGGCAAGGGGACACCCTGGAGGAGTATATTGCACCTTTGCGTCTATTGCACACGCAGGTGCAATATAGGGCAGGCCGAGCCCCCAAAACACAGAGAGATTCGCAACTCTCGTAAGAACATCAGAAGAGCCCTGCTGGATCAGACCAAGGGTCCATTTAGTCCCCCATTTTGTTCACACAGTGACCAATCAGGCAAGCCCACAAGCATGAGTGCAGCAGCACCCTCCCACCCATGTTCCCCAGCAACTGGTGTACATAGGATTAATGCCTCTGCTGGTGGAGATAGCACACAACCATCAGGGCTAGTTGCCATGGATAGACTTTGCCTCCAGGAATTTATCCAACCCCCTTTTAAAGCCTTCCAAATTGCTGGCCATCACTACATCTTGTGGCAGTGAGTTCCATAGTTTAACTCGGCGCTGTGTGAAGAAGTCCTTCCTTCGATCTGTCCTGAATCTCCCACCCATCAGCTTCATGGGATACGACCCCGTTGGTTTCTAGCGTTCTGAGAGAGGGAGGAAAATGTCTCCCTGTCCATATTCTCCACGCCGTGCATCATTTTTGTACACCTCTATCCTGCCTCCCCTTCGCCTCCTTTTTTCCAAGCTAAACTGTCCCAGACAAAACTTTCCTTGTAGGTGAGTTGCTCCAGCCCCTTGATCGTTTTACAACTCCTTTTCTGCACTTCTCCCAACCCTAAAATATCCTTTTTTCAACGTGTGTGACCAGAGCACAGTGGTCCAAGTTGGCTCACACATTAGGTTTGTATCAGAGCATATCTTGTCGAAGGCTATCCACGGCTACTAGTCCTGATGTCTATATCCTCTCTCCAGTATCAGAGGCAGTAGGCCTATGTACACCAGTTGCTGGGGAACATGGGTGGGAGGGTGCTGTGGCACTCATGTCCTCCTTGGGGGTCCCTGGTCGATAGCTGGCTGGCCAGTGTGTGAACAGAGTGCTGGCCCGGATCTACACTACTGCTTTAAAGCGCTTTATAACAGTTTTATAGTGCTTTAAAGCAGTTAAAGTGCTTTATAACTGTTATAAAGCGCTTTAAAGCAGTGTAGTGTAGATCCGGCCCTGATCCAGCAGGGATCTTCTTCTTATGTTCGGTATAATATTGGCAGTTTTATTTTCGATTCCTGTCAAGAGACCATTTTCTAACCATTAGGTCCTCGTGATGAAACATCCTGGTCTAATAACCTGTAATCTGCCTGATGCAGGAAAACTGGGATAACAATACCCAATTGGCTGCCTATAATAATATGGACTTCCCCCACCCCTCTTCTCTTTCTCATCCACAGGAGAAAAGCCACACAAATGCCAGGTCTGTGGCAAAGCTTTCAGCCAGAGCTCCAACCTCATCACGCACAGCCGCAAGCACACCGGCTTCAAGCCGTTCAGTTGCGAGCTCTGTGGGAAAGGGTTCCAGCGCAAGGTGGATTTGCGGCGTCACCGGGAGAGCCAGCATAGCCTCAAGTGAGAGAGGACGGCCCCCGTCGCCGAGTTCAGCTAATAAAGCAGGGGTGGGGGACCTGCGGCCCGCGGGCCAAAGGTGGGCCTTTACAAACCCCGCCCACTTTTGGCTCTGACTCCGCCCACTTTGGGCACTCACCACAGCCACTGCCGGAATATTCCCTGACAAGTTTTGCCTGAAGTAATAAGACCCTCAGCAGGGAAAAGGTTCCCCGACCCCTGAGCTGAGGGAAGGCAGAGAGACGAGTAGCCCTGAGAGACCGTGCAGAGAGGGCAATATATTGGACAGAAAGAATCAGTTTGGCCTCAAACACCTTGAAGTTATGTTGTTCCTTAACCTCCATTTTCCCCATATGCAGAGTGGAGGGAACACGCTCTTTCTGTTCCTCCCAGAGAAAGGACAAATGCCTCGTCTACACATACGTAAAGCGGTAGAGTCCTGAGGTGGTAGAGGGGACTGTACCACTTCTGACTGCATGGAACCATTTCCAGACAAGAGTTCTATGAAACGAAATCTTTATTTAAACAGCCCTGCTATCCTCTTTATGTTTCTCCTGCTCTCTCTCTGTGCTGTCATATGGAGTCATCCCTTGGGGTAAGGGCTGTAGTGGTAGAGTCCTTGCTTTACATGCAGAAGGACCCAGGTTCAGTCCCTGACCTGTCAAGGTAGCTGCCAGGCCGCTTAGACAATACCGAACACGATGGACCAATGGTCTGACTCACTGTACCGTTAAAACATGCCACATCCTGTATCCGTTTTATATCAGTTTATATCATGGCTTCCCCCGAGAATTCCTGGGAGTGATCATTTGCTGAGAATTGTCTAGCTGAGAGATCCCCTAGGCCAGAAGTGGTGGACGCTAGATCTCCAGATGTTTGGGACGTCAACTCCAGGTGCTCCTGACCATTCTGGAAGGGGCGTATGGGTGGTGAAGTTGAAAATATCTGCCTATCCCTACACTTTTCATAGAACTATGGTGTACACAGGGTACCTGTGTACCACCCAGAGAGCTTCGGCTGTGGGGCGGAATATAAATGTAATAAAATAAATAAATAAATAAATACCCTGTGGAGACAGAAAATTATTGTTAAGGATGCAGTCCTATGCATGTTTAGACAGAAAAACAGTCTTTAGACAGAAAAAGGCCATGTTTAGTCAAGATAAAAGTCCCAGCATTTCCCGAGAAGCGGGATACAATTATTTAAGTCCGCAATCGTATGCATATTTAGACAGAGAAAAGGTCCTATAACTCCCAGCATTCCCAAGCCAGCTGGTTGGGGGATGATGGGAGTTGTAGGATGTTTTCTCTGTCTAAACATGCATACAACTGTGCCCTAAACCACTTTAAGCCTATAATGTCGGTATACCCTGAAACAGAGAACGTAGGGCGTTATCTTGCTAACCACTCCGCGATTTTAAAAAAAATGGAAAGGAAAGCAGTACAGAAATTCTCTGAGTTAAATAAACAAACCACTTTGCAGCAAAGGGATTAATGTCTCAATACCATGTTCCTAAAACTGTGGGCTGATGCTGTTTTCAGTTTGGGGAGCTCTCCCAGCATACACACACATTTCTCTTCTTTCTCAAAGAACACTGTAAATAAATATGTATTTATGCTTATCATTATATCCACACTTTTAAAAAATAAATAAGTCAGGCGATAAGAACTTCTCCAAGTCATTGGTGTTTCATAAAGAGGGCTGTGCATTGCATATGACTGGGCCATTATTGGGGTGCTAATATCTGTGTCGGGGTATCTTTTGCCTGCTTCGGGGGATTCAGAAACCCAAAGGCCTGAGGTGGCTGCTGTGTCGTATAATACGGTGACCCTATGGCAAGGAGGACCGGGCTCCTGTATCTTTAATAGTTGAATAGAAAAGGGAATTTCAGCAGGCGTCCTTTGAATGCATGCAGCACCTGGTGAAATCCCCTCTTCGTCACAACAGTTAAAGCTGCAGAAGCCCTGCCCTCTTGACCACATGCAAAGTGGGCAGGACTGCTGCATAGGGTGACCCTATGGAAAGGAGGACAGGGCTCTTGTAGCTTTAACAGTTGTATGGAAAGGGGAATTTCAGCAGGTGTCATTTGTATGCATGCAGCACCGGGTGAAATTCCCTCTTCATCACAACAGTTAAAGCTGTAGGAGCTATACTAGAGTGACCAGTTACAAAAGAGGGCAGGGCTCTCTTACATGCGAACCAGCCAGATCTGGTTTGCATGTAACAACAAGCCAACTTACAGGTTGAGTATGGGTTGTTGTTGAATCATGGGTTGTTGTTATGTGCACACCTTGCACTCTGATTTAACTATGGGTTGTTAACCCCAAACAACCCAGAGTTCACAACTCAACAACAAAACATGGGTCTCTTCCTGGATTGTTCATAGTTAACAACCCATAGATAAAGCACAATGCAGGGTTTGCACGTAATGACAACCCAGGATACAACAACAAGCCAGGATACAACAACAAGCCATCCTCAGCCCATATTTTGGGTTGTTGTTACATGTGAAGCAAGCCCTCCGGTGCTTCTATAACTCTGTCTCTCTACTTCTGTTTGCTCGCTAGCTTGTTCGTTTACTCCCTCTGGGCCAGACCAAGAGGTGGGTGAGCCTGCGAGTGTAATGCTGAAGAGGTGGAACAGGCTGATGGGGCTCTTCTCAGTGGGCCCCCTGATAAAATGTGGGCCGCAGCCGGTGCCCAGCTATGGCAACCTCTGGTGCCAGGCCTGGGCAGAAGTTTCTCCTAATTTCTAGGCTTTTTTTCAGACCAAAATCGGTCTCATGTTTTGTGTGCCATTGTATTATTATTATTATTATTATTATTATTATTATTATTATTATTATTATTTATATAGCACCATCAATGTACATGGTGCTGTACAGATTACACAGTAAATAGCAAGACCCTGCCGCATAGGCTTACAATCTAATAGTAGCCACGTTGTCACGTTGTCACATTTCTGGAGATTGTACAGCCGTGCTTTTTCATTGTTGCTTGTAATCGGTCCTAGATCTGTTCTCCAAACACAGAACACACACACACACACACACACACACACACACCGCTTCTCCTGGCAGGAGTCCTGAAGGGATTGCTTTGCATGCCTCTAATTTGTTAACCAAAGCAGACCAAATAGCAGCCTCCTTCTCTCAAAATAGAGGAATGAAGGTGTTAGGTGGGCAGGGACCACGCTTAGACAATCGCCGTCTCTGTGCTCCAGCCACAGTTGAGATTTTGGTGGGAGGTCAGTTCTGGATTGACTGGTGGGGGCAGGAAGGGATGGGGACGGGGGGGGCGTTTTGTCAGCCACGAGATTAAGATTTGCATGTCGAGAAACAGAGAGAGGGAGGGAGCAGGTGTGTTCCTCTTGCAGGAGTGGACTGACTCTAACCACAAGTTTGTAAGATCTTAAGAGGAGTTTTCGGCAGATCAGACCAAAGGAGACACCCTGTTTCCCACACTGAAGGGTCAGGTGCGTTTAGGAAGCAGTGGAGGTGGGCAGCTCCGGTTGTCAGTGGGGCTGTGAATCCGTTCCGAGTTTCAGCCGCAACCACTCAGAGCTCTAAAGGAGCTATCTTAGGGGACGTCTACACAGTACCACTTTCAATGCTGATCTCCCCCCCACACTGCCAACCCCCCCCCCCGAGTTTCAAAGCGACTACCACTACGACACGTGGATGGGATTGAAACGGAGTATCCGACCCAAAAACTTCACAGCATTGGGTTACACAGATAGTTGGTTGTTTTATTTTGTTCTTCATGGTTTTAGTTTTTGTGAACCGCCCAGAGAGCTTCGGCTATTGGGCGGTATAAAAAAGTAATAAATAAATAAATAGCGACTAACGATGGGGCTCTCTGAGTCATTTCCACCCCGCTCTATAACGCCGCGCAACTATGAAACTATGAACCTACATTATCTGCCGAACTTCGGTTCACCAATGGTACCTGACTGTTGCCATGCCCACTGTTTGGAAACACTCATTTGGGTCCGGCTCCCCAGTCTGCACACTTGCAAGGCTTCGCACATGCGCAGGGGCGTGCCCGGGCGGTACGTGTGCTGCGATCATTCCAAAATGGAATGGAAGCCATTGGGGCTTCAAAACACTGAGACTGCACGGCTGTGAAGGAGCAAGGCGGGGAAACAAAAATGGGAAGAGCTCTGAGGCTGGGTCAGACCAAGGGTCCATCTAATCCAGCACTCTGTTCACACAGGGGCCTGTTTGCGGATCCCTGGTTGACAGCTGGTCAGCCCCTGTGTGGACAGAGTGCTGAACTAGATGGAACCTCGGTCTGATCCTCTTCTGATGTTCTTAAAAACTCTGCAGACCTTTGAACCCTTTTTTCCTTCTGTGGTTCTTCTTCTTCTTCTTCTTCTTCTTCTTCTTCTTCTTCTTCTTCTTCTTCTTCTTCTTCTTCTTCTTCTTCTTCTTCTCCTTCTCCTCCTCCTCCTCCTCCTCCTCCCTGGTTTTATTTATTTGCTCTTCTCTTTTCTATGGCCCACGGCCGGAAAAGGGTGACTCGGGTGTGCGGAACAACCAAAGCGAACCCAACACCTTAAAAGTTCGAAACTCCTCACAATTTCAACCCCGAAGAGGACATTGAGGAAGGGCATGGTGATGACTAGTAACGCTTTGCTTTTTTAAATTTTTCGCCTCTGAAGAGCCTGCCTGCCGAGGAGGACGGGGAGATGAAGGAAGAAAGGACCTGGAAATCTGGGGCTGAGGAACTCCCTGCCTGCAGGGCTCAGCGTTTGGGCGTGATAAGTTTATCAGGCGTTGGCAGCTGCTAACTGTCAGCTGGGGAAGCGGTCTTGGGAGGGCTCCTAGGCCAAGATAGGTCAACGCTGGCCTTATCAGGGCCTAGTCTGAACACCAAGATCCCAAAGCAACCTCTCCCTGCGTTCCCCGCCCCCCACCCCAAAGCAACTCCACAATAGAGAGATTGGCAAAAAGATTGGGGGGGGTGAAGATGCCAGTCCTTCGGGACCCTTCGTGGCCGGAAAGGCCCCCATGCAAATGACGAGGCGGGAGGCGAGGGGGAAACTTGCAAATTCGAACGTGATAAACGTCTCCAGGAAATGCAAACATCAAGGATGGAAGGGTGGCCGCGGTAGTTAGGAAAGACTGCACTCCCTTTAGTAGGGTGACCCTACGGAAAGGAAGACCGGGCTCCTGTATCTTTAACAGTTGTATTGAAAAGGGAGTTTCAGTAGATGTCATTTGTTTGCATGCAGCCCCTGGTGAAATCCCCTCTTTGTCACAACAGTTAAAGTGGCAGGAGCCTTGCCCTCTTTTGTATCTGGTCATGCTAGGCAGGGCTGCTGCAGCTTTAACTGTTGTGACGAAGAGGGGATTTCACCAGGCGAGCGGCCTGGGGCCCTCCAGGTGTTTTTGACTACAAGTCCCATCAGGCCCAGCCAGCATGGCCAATGGTGATGGGAATTGTAGTTCAAAGCATCTGGAGGGCAGCCCGCTACAATGAGGCCTAAGAGGTGTAGCCGATAGGTGAGCATGAATTGAGCGAGACTTTCGACTATGTTCCCAGAATCCTTTGCAACGCACAGAGATTCTGTGGAAGAGCAAACGGCTCACAAGAAATGATTCTCTCTCTCTTTCTTTCCTCCTTTTCCGGATCATTTCAAAATGGGACAGCTTATCTTCTCTGTATTTGAAGCTTTCGTTGCAATTTTGGCTGTGGCTGGGAAGCCAGTATGTTCTTCCTTTCTGTTCAGCGCAAACTATCTCTTGAGAGCAGGAAGCTTTATAAAGAGAAAAATGAGTATTACATTATAATAGGAAGGGTAATGAAAGGGTACCATTCAGCGTTAGGGGGTGAGTCAAGTTACAGTATCTGATAGCCTTCTCTGAAGATATGTGTATAAAAGGATTAATAAAGTTAGTTGTTTTGAACTTCTTTTAAACTGGCCCTAGTTAGCGCATAATGCCTGCAATACTAAATGCTGCATTGCCACGCTTTCTCTGCATAAGGCAACTCTGCTGTAAGTCACACCAGATTTTCCCACACATTCCAGTTAGTTAAATCCAAACACTGCAAGTGCAAAGAACCAAACACAACACGCTGGATTTAATTCCTTTCATATACGATATATAATTGGTATTGCTAGATAATTAGATTTTCAACCAACAATATCAGAAAGGATGTTACTGAACGATTTCACTGCACATTTCACAGAGGGGTTATGCCCAACACTCTCCAGTTGTGTCTAAACGACTGCAAGTCTTTAGATAATTTTTTAAACCAGACAACAATGGAACCTTGGTGAAACTCCGTTTCGAACGGGTAACCTTCTTCAGGTGTTACGATAGATATAACTCCTGGCAGTTTATATACAGTACAATTTTTTATGAGCTGATAGTGTCAGAAGGACATTTTCACATTGTTAGATAGCTCTGTCCTCTGCAGAACAATAAAGGCAAAATAGCCTGTTTTTAACGGGATAGAGGTGAGATAAATAATCTTTCCTCTTCATTTCACCCTTCCCAGGAGGTTAATACTCCTACTAGCAATTCTTTCGGCTCGGCAGTCATCTATCCAAGGTGCTGAACCCTAGGCCCAAAACTAGCGCCTTGCATAGCTCCTTAGAGTTCCAGTTGGTTCCGACCCAAACCCAGAATGGATTCATGGCCCTGCTGAAATCAGAACTACCAGCCTCTGTTGTGTGCATTGGGCTAAGGGCCAATTTACGAAAACGCCAACCCTGACAGGAAGTCCCGAGGTCCTTCCTGTTTGACGTCCCAGTGCCATGTTGGCCATCACTGCTGGGACCAGGGTGTGTTAGTGCCTCCTGCAAAGAAAGAGAAACTGGCAGACTTTGGGTTTATTTCATGCACTGTTGTCTAAAACGATGGCTTGCTCGATTCTCTGCTTTCTCCTGCCCGGAAATGAAATCCCTCAGAAGGCCTATCATCCTGACAAAGCCTCGAGGCACGACGGGGCCAGTGTTTTATCGGCCCTCGCCACCTGCCTCCGCCGTCCCTCGCCTTCCCCCTCCCCTCCCTTCGTGATTCAGCAAAATCTCCTCTCGAGGAGAAAAACAGGCCCCCAAGTCGAACAAATCACAATGTCAGATTACCGGGACGAAAAGGGGGAACGTTGCGACACAGGACGGCGTGATAAGGTGGCCGGGGAGATCGCACGCACCATGACTCGCAAGACTTATTAATAATATTGTTCCACGCTGCCCCCTCCCCACTTCCCGAAGCCGGTTTCCTCGTGAGACGAGAGAGTATTGCAATCCCTTTATGTGCTTGCAAGACACTACTCATTCACAAGCGTACATGTGGAGCAAGCAGGCAGAACTCGTCCCCCACACAACACCTACAGCCAGCTCCCCCAGTATATAAGTTTATTTGATTGATTTAAGGCACACTCCTATGCATGTTTCGACAGGAAGAATGGTCTACGACTCCCGGCATGACTTGGCCAGCAAGAGCTTTAAGCTAAATGCACAGTTACAAGATGGGGGATACTTGGCTCAGCCATACTACAAGCGAGAAGGATCTTGGAATTGTTGTAGATCGTAAGCTGAATATGAGCCAACAGTGCGATGTGGCTGCAAGAAAGGCCAATGCTATTTGGGGCTGCATTAATAGAAGTATAGCTTCCAAATCGCGGGAGGTACTGGTTCCTCTCTATTCGGCCCTGGTTAGGCCTCATCTAGAGTAATGCGTCCAGTTCAGGGCTCCACAATTCAAGAAGGACGCAGACAAGCTGGAGCATGTTCAGAGGAGGGCAACCAGGAGGATCAGGGGTCTGGAAACAAAGAGCCTGAAAGAACTGGGCATGTTTAGCCTGGAGAAAAGAAGATTGAGGGGAGACACGATATCACTCTTCAAATACTTCAAAGGTTGTCACACAGAGGAGGGCCAGGATCTCTTCTCGATCCTCCCAGAGTGCAGGACACAGAATAACGGGCTCAAGTGACAGGAAGCCAGATTCTGGCTGGATATCAGGAAAAACTTCCTGTTGGAGCAGTACGACAATGGAACCAGTGACCTAGGGAGTTTGTGGGCTCTCCCACACTAGAAGCATTCAAGAGGCAGCTGGACAACCCTATGTCATGGATGCTTTAAGGTGGATTCCTGCATTGAGCAGGGGGTTGGACTCGATGGCCTTAGAGGCCCCTTCCAACTCTACTATTCTATGATTCTAAGTATGCTGGTTTTTCTGGCTCTTTGCTTTGAGCCCAGCACTGGAATTTGGCCCCCAGGGCCTAGGGTATACATTCAGGGTGAAGACATACGTACCATTTTAACCGTGGTGACTGTGAATGTGCTTCCACACTTAAAATGTCATCTCTGTCTTCAGCCCAGGGCTAGCCCCTACCATTAGGCAGAGTGAGGCAATCACCTCAGGCAGCAGATACTGAGAGGTGGCAGCAAGATGTTGGAGGAGAAAGCTGTGGACCACACAGCCTGCCCTTCGCCCCCTCAGCTAGTTGTCACCTTCAAGTGTGTGGAAGGTGCTGTCCCATTGTTAGGATCGAAGGAAAATTCAACTGCCATTCCAGCCATCTTTTGTACATGGCATGGGAAGGGGCGCCATTTTCTCCTTTGCCTCAGGCAGCAAAATGGCTTGGGATGGCCCTGCTTCAGCCTCAGTTCTTGCACGCTCAGTTGTCTTGTCCTGGGTGAAGTCCCACCACCACGTCAGATGATCTGAGAAGTCATTTTAGTCTAGAACACATCCAATGCTACAGAGATGTTTATGGAAGTGGCGCCTCTGTGGTAGTTGGCCAAGGTTAATTTTGTAGGCTGCTTATTATCTGCTAATTGACTGATCCCCGATAACCTTCTGAGGAACCCCTGGGGTCACGAGTGGTGGGGCCAAGGGGGTCGCCAGCCGCAAGCGAAACCCATCTCTTTACATGAGCATCCGCACCACGTGAAAAGCATGAGGGCAAAGAGGGAGGGGAAGCATTCACACAGCCAAACGAAAGCACGTTCTCCTGTTCCAGCACCCACTCCCATTGTCCAGAGAACCAGGGATCGTGAAGATCATGTGCAAGCGGAGGACGATGTCGTATATCCTCAGAGGCACAGAGAACGGCACCCTCTGGAACTCAGGACCAACCATTGCAAAAGGGGACACCGAGAGATGACGAGGCTAAACACCCATACCAGCCTGCCCGCACTTTAAGATCAGGATGAGAGGCTCTTCTCATCCACCCACCAGTGAGAGAAATTAGGTGGGAAAGGGACTTCTCTGCAGTGGCCCCACACCTGTGGAACAAACTCCCACCGGAGGTCTGCCATGCACCATCCTTGCAGGCTCAACAAGGCCTTAAAACGTTTTCTTTTACCATGGCCTTCTCATAAGTGAATACGGTTTTGCTGCTACTGCCCAGTTGTATTTATTTATTTATTTATTTATTTATTACATTTCTATACCGCCCAATAGCCGAAGCTCTCTGCTATTTTTTGTTATTTTTTACTTTTAGCTTTTATGGTTTTAAACTGATATTTTACTGCCAATGCTTTTATGGCTTTTAATGTTTATACGGTTTTACGTACAGTTGCAAGCCACCTCGGGAGGGCTTCTGCACTAAAAGGCGGCTAAGAAACGCTTTAAGCAAACCAGCCTCCCAAATGCTGGTAAGCATGGCTAGCACGTTCTGAGTCCCCAAATATAAACGGCAGGCACAGTATTAAAAAAATCAAACAAATCTATTTTAAAATTGGTTGGAGGGTGCTGGGAGTTGAAGTCCAACTCATCTGGAGGGCACCAGGTTGGGGAAAGATGTGGTGGAGTAGTATGTATGCTGCTGTTTCTCTAACAATTGTCAAATAGTGCTCCCTGGTGTACATGAAGTGAGTAACAGTTACAGTTCATGCACCATAACGATTTAAGATAAATGGCCGTATTGTGGCATATATTATTATTATTATTATTATTTATTTATTTATTTATTTATATAGCACCATCAATGTACATGTTGCTGTACAGAGTAAAACAATAAAATAGCAAGACCCTGCCGCATAGGCTTACATTCTAATGAAATCATAATAAAACAATAAGGACGGGAAGAGAATGACCAAACAGGCAGTATAAAAGTCAGAACAAAATCAAGTTTTAAAAGCTTTAGGAAAAAGAAAAGTTTTTAGCTGAGCTTTAAAAGCTGCGATTGAACTTGTAGTTCTCAAATGTTCTGGAAGAGCGTTCCAGGCGTAAGGGGCAGCCGAAGAAAATGGATGAAGCCGAGCAAGGGAAGTGGAGACCCTTGGGCAGGTGAGAAACATGGCATCAGAGGAGCGGGGCAATAGTGTGAGATGAGAGAGGAGAGATAGGAAGGAGCTAGACAGTGAAAAGCTTTGTAGGTCAACAAGAGAAGTTTATATTGGATTCTGAAGTGAATTGGAAGCCAATGAAGAGATTTCAGAAGTGGAGTAACACGGTCAGAGCGGCGAGCCAAGAAGATGATCTTAGCAGCAGAGTGGTGAACAGAAACCAACGGACTGATGTGAGAAGAAGGAAGGCCAGAGAGAAGAAGGTTGCAGTAGTCCAACCGAGAAATAACCAATGCATGAACAAGAGTCTTGGCATACAAATGACACCTGCAGAAATTCCCTTTTCAATACAACTGTTAAAGATACAGGAGCCCTGTCCTCCCTTTCATAGGGTCACCCTAGGCATGTCTATAAGAAAACAGTAAAGTGAATACAGAGCAGGGTGACCCTATGAAAAGGAAGACAGGGCACCTGTATCTTTCACAGTTGCATAGAAAAGGGAATTTCAGCAGGTGTCATTTGTATGCATGCAGCACCTGGAGAATTTCCCTCTTCATCACAGCAGTTAAAGCTGCAGGAGCTATACTAGAGTGACCACATTTAAAAGCGGGCAGCTTTAACTGTGGTGATGAAGAGGGGATTTCACCAGGTCCCCCATATATACAAACGACCCCAAGTGCTGAAATGCCCTTTTCTATGCAACTGTTAAAGATACAGGAGCCCGGTCCTCCTTTTCATAGGGTCACCCTAAGATGGTGTATAAATACCCAGCTACCTCCCTTGCGAGGTAGGCACATGCTTTGCAGCAATTGACTCCAGTGCCTCTTTATTCTGCAGAATAAATGCTGTTTGACCCATATTTCATCTCCTCTCCTGCTTTTGTGCTGAATTGGACTTGGTATACCAGGGAACGAGCTATTTTTGCGACACTGGGAGTGGCAGGACTTCCCCTCCTCGTCTAAGCATGCACAGGGTTGGCCAAGGGCGGAACTTTTCTTCCCCGGAACCTTAGTTCCCTGGGCCGGGTTGCGACGTTCCGGGGGACGCTTTAAAGCGACGGACCGAGACGTCGCTCAGCGCCTGAAGGCAAAGAAAATGGCGGCGGAAAGCGGCGCCGGTGGAGGCCAGGAGCGAACCCGGCTCCGGGCCGGCGGCGGGTCGTCAGCCGCCACCGCGGAGTTGCAGCGCGACAAGCGGCTGGTGTGCGTGGAGTACCCCGGCGTGGTGCGAGACGTGGGGAAGACGCTTCTGACCCTGGGGGGCGAAGAGGGCGTCTCTCGGGTGAGGGGATTCTCCTCAGGCGGCCTCCTGTTTCTCCCTCAGTGGCTCAGAGGGCGAGCTGCCGGCGAATCCGATGCCCTGAGTGGCCGGGCAGAAGTCGGGGCGCTACCAAATGGTCGGGGGGAAAGGGGGGGTGGCCATCTGGGGGACCCCGGAGGGCTGGTTTAGTCCATGGGGCTGAGGTTCGGCATCCCTGGGCGACATGGATCTCTGTCTGATTTAATAAGGCAGTTCTTGTGTTACTTGCTGGGAAGGTGTAGGGGAATGATGGGCCAGCTAGATGGCCACAAGAATCATAGAATAGCAGAGTTGGAAGGGGCCTACAAGGCCATGGAGTCCAACCCCCCGCTCAATGCAGGAATCCACCCTAAAGCATCCCTGACAGACGATTGTCCAGCTGCCTCTTGAAGGCCTCTAGTGTGGGAGAGCCCACCACCTCCCTAGGTCATTCGTTCCATTCCCATACTGCTCTAACAGTCAGGAAGTTTTTCCTGATGTCCAGCCAGAATCTGGTTTCCTTTAACTTGAGCCCGTTATTCCGTGTCCTGCACTCTGGGAGGATCGAGAAGAGATCCTAGCCTTCCTCTGTGTGACAACCTTTGAAGTCTTTGAAGAGTGCTATTGTGTCTCCCCTCCATCTTCTCTTCTCCAGGCTAAACATGCCCAGTTCTTTCAGTCTCTCCCTGTAAGGTAGGGCCATTTCATAGAATCATAGAATAGCAGAGTTAGAAGGGGCCTACAAGGCCATCTAGTCCAACCCCCTGCTCAATGCAGGAATCCACCCTAAAGCATCCCTGACAGATGGTTGTCCAGCTGCCTCTTGAAAGCCTCTAGGGTGGGAGATCCCAGAACCTCCCTAGGTCACTGATTCCATTGTCGCACTGCGACAAGGGAGAGGGCCTTTTCAGTGGTGGCCCTCCAATTGTGGAACGATCTCCCCGATGAGGTAGTGTGACCATATGAAAAGGAGGACAGGGCTTCTGTATCTTTAACAGTTGTATTGAAAAGGGAATTTCTGCAGGTGTCCTTTGTATATAGGGAGAACCTGGCGAAATTTCCTCTTCATCACAACAGTTAAAGCTGCCCTCTTTTAAAATTGGTCACTCTAGTATAGCTCCTGCAACTTTAACTGTTGTGATGAGCAGGGTGACCATATGAAAAGGAGGACAGGGCACCTGTATCTTTAACAGTTGCATAGAAAAGGGAATTTCAGCAGGTGTCGTTTGTATATATGGAGAACCTGGTGGAATTTCCTCTTCATCACAATAGTTAAAGCTATGCTGCAGCTATACTGTGACCAGATACAAAAGAGGGCAGGGCACCTGCAGCTTTAACTGCTGTGATGTAGAGGAAATTTCACCAGGTTCCCCATATATACAAAGGACACCTGCTGAAATTCCCTTTTCTATGCAACTGTTAAAGATACAGGAGCCCTGTCCTCCTTTTCATAGGGTCACCCTATCCAGTGGTTCTTCTGAACTGATACCCTTTGTGAGAGGGAGTGATTTTGGAAGGGACGTGAGTTTTAGAAAGACTAGTCACCAGGCTCAGATTAGATCTAACCATTGTGATATGGGGGTGATTTTTTGTTTTTTAGATCTATGCAGATCCAAGCAGGAGGCTTGAGCTGTACTTCCGCCCCAAAGATCCCTACTGCCACCCTGTGTGTGCCAACCGCTTCCCGACATCTTCCATGCTGCTCAAAGTGAAAAAGAAAACCAGGAGGAAACGGACAGAAGGTGGCGACTTTGAGGAAGAAACAAAGTTTGACGTGGAGATTCTTGGCATTGTCGCTACAGTTTATAAGTTCCAAGGTGATCATTTTTTCTGGCCTGCTTAGAGGGTGTGTGTGTGTGTGTGTGTGTGTGTGCAAGGTGTAGAATTATTATTATTATTATTTATTTATTTATATAGCGCCATCAATGTACATGGTGCTGTACAGAGTAAAACAATAAAATAGCAAGACCCTGCCGCATAGGCTTACAGAATATAAGAAGCTGTCATTTAATAAGTTAGAGTTTCGGTTCGCATAGCCAATAGGTTCATCACATGCTGCTAAATGCCTGGGAGAAGAGACCTGGCACTGAAAAGATAGCAATGTTGGTGCCAGGGAGGCCTCATCAAGGAGATCATTCCATAAATGGGGGGCCACCACTGAGAAGGCCCTCTCCCTTCTTGCCATCTTCCGAGCCTGCCTTGGAGTAGGCACCCGGAGGAGGACCTTAGATGTTGAGCTGAGTTTACAGGTAGGTTCGTGATTAACGTAAGTTCGATTCATTTCAGTGGGTCTACTCTATGTAGGATTTCCGTTGCATTTAACCCAAGGTGTCCACTTCTGCTGTGCCGCCTTTACTCAGTAGCATGGTGAAAGGAAATCTAGCTGTTGCTGGGATGAATCCATACGCTTCTGTTTCACACCAGTCTTAAAATCTCTTCACTGGCCGCCAATTAGTTTCCGGGCGAAGTATAAAGCGTTGGTTATCACCTTTAAAGCCCTACATGGTTTGGGTCCGGGCTACCTGCGGGATCGCCTTCTCCCGTACAATCCGCCCCGCGCACTCAGGTCCTCTGGGAAGAACTTACTCCAGCCAACAAAAGCAAGGCTGACAACTATTACCCAGAGGACCTTTTCTTCTGCCGCTCCCAGTTTGTGGAATGGCTTGCCGGGAGAGATTCGTCAACTTCACAGTCTTCCAGTATTTAAGAAAGCCGTAAAGACTGATCTCTTCCGGCAGGCCTACCCAGCTGAATTTTAAGATGCCTTTTTTTAATGGTGTGCTGCTTTTAATGATGCACTGGTTTTAAATGTTTGAATTAGTTTTATGTATTTTATGGTGTTTTATTTGTGTTGTACCCCGCCTCGATCCAGAGGGAGAGGTGGGTAACAAATAATAATAATAATAATAATAATAATAATAATAATAATAATAATTGCCTACAGGAATGTCCGATTTCCAGTATTTGGCAATGCACTCTGGACCTGACGGGAAGCAGACATCAATGTATGACAAAGTCCTGATGCTCAAGCCAGAGAAAGAGGAATTCTTCATGAGCGACCTGTCGCTTTATATTCCTCCACCCATTTTCTCACGCCTGGACACACCTGTAGACTATTACTATCGCCCAGAAACCCAGCACAGGTCAGCGCCTTCTTTCTTTATTCGTCAGTGCAGCTGCTTCTGTCTGAGCAGTGCAAGCCCAGGGTTTGGACAGCCAGTCGTGTCTGGCCTATATGCCACCTTGTCACTGAGCTGGCGTTTAGCCGAAGTGGCTGTACCTGTTAACCTTGGTTGCTGCTCTTTTAATAGAGGTAACATCTGGAATCTCTCTCAGGCTCGCACCTTGAGTTTTTCTCACTGTTGTCCTTCATCCAAACTAAAAGGGGGCAGGAGTAAACATGATGAAGCATGGACTGATTTACTGCCTTTTATATGATCTTCAGGAGGAGCAATTTTATGGCCCCTGAGTCCAAACAAGTGCTTTCAAGAAGCGCTTGGGCTCTGTAATAGAGAGGCATAAAAGAGGTGAATATAATAACTAGAAATATTTGGGTCAACAAATATTGGGATGGCAAATTTGTATATAGAAAATTCATATGGATTAAATGATGAAGCTGGCAAGGAACTCCCATACCCCTCCATTCCTCCTTGTCCCTTTTTTTTTTACACTTCAGGGCAATCCCATTCTCTGACCTTTCCCACGCCGTAAAATAAGACTGTATCATAGTACATAAAACCTAAAGCATCGATTTAAAAACTGCCAATTGTTCCCCCCCCACCACCACCACCTTTTACAATGAAGAGAAGAGAATCTATGGTGAGATCACGACCAAAATAGTGTACCTCTGTATTTAAGCTGGTTATCTATTCCCAAATATAGGCGGGCATTTTCCCTAGCAAGGCCCAGTGCTATGCCTTCTAGGGTAATGGAGGGCAGATTTGGGAAAGTCCCACTATCAGATAGATGCTGCCCCTGTAACAACAAGGAGGTGGAATCTATCTCCCATGTATTATTCAACTGCAGCTTCTATCAGGAGGCAAGAAAAGCCCTTATCCACCCTTTCACGCAACGATTACCTGGACGATCGTCCGTGACCCTTACGTCGGTCCTTTTACAGGCTCAAGATAAGCATACCAACAAACAAGTTGCTAAATTTCTTAATCACGCAATCCTTACCAGATCAGTTATGGTGGCAGGATTTTCCTTTGCTTCTAGCACAGAACTTTAAGGAGGCTCATGTAATCATACTCTGTTTTAATTTCATGTATTTTAAATATTTATTATGTGTTTTTATATGTTTTATTGGTCTGTTGACTGTAATAAAAGGAATTGAATTGGTACTCTCATGAATCTTCTCATTTGAGTACTGAATCCAAGGCCCAAAGCTCCCCAAAAGTCTTTATTCCCTCTTTGGCACCCTTCCCTAGCCCTTATATAACTTGTCAATTTTATCTATTTGCCAGCTTTTTCCCCCCCGCAAAGAGCCTTGAAGAATAAGAGCAGTGTTCTTTTTTCATATCCTGGCTGCATAAAAAATATTTTAAATAAACTCAAGGTTGCAAGGTTCCACTTTCCCCTTTTTAAATCATGCCGAAATGTGGTTAAGGCTGGGGCTTCCAATGAGGTGCCCGCCAGGTTCCTTGCCCCTCCTTATCTTTATTGCTTAAGATCCTTGTCAATTGGGGGGAGACGCATGCTGCAAAGTGAAGGGCTGCCCCCCAGAGCCATCTTCACTTGTGTTTGGGAGATGTGGTTCTGTGTTCTGGTGCTCAGTACTGACATTCATCCATGCATCCAAAAAGGGTGTGACCCAAATAGTGCATCCAATCTGTTGGTTTTATCTTTTACTCTGATTCACTGCTAAGAGTATCAAAGGGAAACAACCCCTTTCTGTGTATATACGTGTGTTTTAATTGTTAAAAGGATGGGTTATTAAATAGATTGGCGCATACAGTTCAGCTGAATTGGACTTTGTTTTGCTCTTTCCTTGCTCTACAGGGAGGGATATCAAAACCCTCCTCTGTCTAGCGAGAACCTGATAGGTCTCAGTAGGGCCCGCCGGCCCCACAATGCCATCTTCGTCAACTTTGAAGATGAAGAGATCCCGCCCAAGCCCTTGGATGCAGCAGAGCAGACCTGGAAAAGAGTCTGCAGCAATACTGTGGATCACAAAGCAGAGGAAGAGTTGAGAAAGGTGGGTCCCCTTTTCAGGGATCTCTTCATGCCCCGAAAGTTGCATGAACAAGGCGTGTTTGCTTGGAAAGTTGCGTTCTCAAGAGAGGTGGGATTGCCCGGAACTGCAGACCCGGTGGGAGACCTGGACTTGCTCTTGCGTAACGTGTGGCTAGAGAAGGGGTAGGCTCAGTATGGTGAGCTGTACTCTAGGCTGAGAGTTCATCTCAGCTTTTCAAAAAACGTTTCTTAAGGAATGCACGATTCCAGCCCTCCTGCTTGCAAATATGGCCTGGGACATAGCGGTAGCATTGTGTGTTGCAGTCGCAGAGGCTGGAGGAGAGGGGAGGGGATGAAGTGGGCAGGAGTTCCACTGATAGAGGGCAGGACCTTGGAGCTCTGCATTTCTTTTGACGAACTGCATAAATGACTCTGCCGAAATGGATTTCCACAATTTAAACTGGTTGCAGAATTTTGCTTTTTCTTCGTGGCCTTACTGCAGTGTGTATTCAGGCTTGGAGAACGACTGCAAATGGGCGACAGCCGGTTAAGTTGGGTTGTCTGGCATATAAACAGCTTAGTACCACCGCAGGGGAGACCTGGATGCTCCCAGATGTTGAGCGAAGCCATCTTCGGTCGTGCAGTTGTGCCAGGCTCATGGTTACGCAACCCTGCCTAAAAACAAAACATATCCCTGTCGGTTGGGTGTCAGAGAACATATCTGTCAGTCTGACAAGCACACTGGCCATTTTGTTTTTCAGTATTTATGTCCTTTAGTTAAATGGTTCCCAGGGCGGTTCCCACACACAAAAAGAATGGAATGACAGTTTCTTAAATAAGAGAGCTAGTTTGCGGAAGAAATAGATCGCCTTTAGCTGACGCAGTGTTTAAAAGGCATCATGAATACAGGACGGAAATCCAGCAGGTGACCTCAGTTGGAGATTTTGTGATCAGGAAGCCATGTAGGTCTTGCGCTTGACTCTTACTTTTTCCTCTCATGTTCATTTTTCTTTAGCTATTTGAGGTCCGTCCTGTCTGGTCTCGTAATGCCGTGAAAGCCAATATCAGCATTCATCCTGACAAACTTAAGTTTCTTCTGCCGTATTTAGCTTATTACATGGTGAGTCCATTATCTCCGTCACAGATTTGTTTTCTTTCTTTAAACGCAACCCATGTCCGTTGAAAGCTTCAAGTAAACCTGCACCGCTGTTAAATTTAGACGCGTTGTGCCCGCATCATCTGAGTGTATGTGGAAGGATCAATTATTATTATTATTATTTATTTATATAGCGCCATCAATGTACATGGTGCTGTACAGAGTAAAACAATAAAATAGCAAAACCCTACATCAAAACTAGCTTATAAATATCAAACCTATCTTATAAATCGGGGCTTCATATATATTATTGTAATAGTTTGTCTTCCCTATAGTTAACAGGTCCCTGGAGAAGCCTATGGGTTCGCTTTGGTTATGATCCCAGAAAATTCCCAGAAGCCAAGATCTACCAAGTCCTGGATTTCAGAATTCGCTGTGGGATGAAATACGGTAACTCTAGAAACCCGCCGGCCAAAACGGCGCCGTGCTCGTCGCTGTCACCCCCGCCCCCACCAACTCTGTGTGTGCGTGCGTGCGTGCGCCTGCCTGCCTGTCTCCCCTTTGAGTTGCTATAATAGAAAAGGCAATGGTGGTGAAAATATGTAGAAAAGAGAACCCTAAAGGCAACAACCATAGAAACAAATTCAACACATTGAATTAAATAGTCTTACAGAGTACAAAGACCAGCGTTTTGGAAGAAGACATTTCGAAACAAGGAATAGCATGAACCTTGTTAACAAAGAATTTTGGTCTTGTTTATAATGAATGATTTAGATTCAAGTGTTAAATGTGTTTGAACGTCGATGGGTCTGATGTTTTGTAACAATTGTTTATGATTGGATATTAAATGCAAGTGATATATGAGGAAATGCTACACAGGTGCTGAATATCATGGATATGTAATGAAATGTTACACATGTGGAAAAACTAAATTGATATAATCTGGTAGTAGCATTGTATTGTAAAGTGGTTACTTTAGTAGAAAATTACTTGGAGTAGAATTATTGTTTGAATGGCTATTTAATTCAATGTGTTGAATTTGTTTCTATGGTTGTTGCCTTTAGGGTTCTCTTTTGTACATGTCCCCTTTGAGTTGCCAGGCGCTTTGTGTGTGGTGGGGCGCTTTCGCTTGGCATGGCGCCTGCGGTGGGAAAATCCACACCTGGCTGAACGTTCTCAGGGAATCTGCAAAGGTAGCGGAAGCCCTCACGGAGGACGCACTTGGCCTCCGTTTGCTCTCCGTGTCTGGTTTACAGGCCGCTGGCCTGCCTGCTCCCTTCGTGCCAAATACTATCATTTGCCTTTCAGTCCATCCTCTCCCCTTACCCACCTCGTAACAGCCAAAGAAGAACCGCCCTGGATCAGACCCCAGGCCTCTCTGGTCCAGGATTCCGTTCCCACAGGGGCCAAGCAGATCCTGGTGGCTGAATATTGCCATGTACAAGAATACCCCAAAACAATCAAACTGCTAGACAGGAAAATGCTCGGTAGACTTAATCAATTTGGCCAGACGCGTTTCGACTCTTGTCTTCCTCAATGGCCGGTGTGCCAAGCTGGTTAGTACTGTGGGCTAGTTTTTCTCAGGACTGACTTAAAAGTTCCAAACCATATCGATAATCAGAGGTCACTTCCCCCAATAGACGGTATTGCTAGCGTTATCATGCTTGCAAGCAGTGGCTGTTATGGGCTTCCTTTGAATATTTGGAATTATACCGTATGTTGTGGGGAGTGACCTCTGATTATCAACCTATTGGTATAATAGTTTCCACTTGAGATGTTCTTCCTCCATCATGGACAAGTTTTTCTTCTCTTTAGGGTACGCCCCGAATGACATGCCGGTCAAAGCCAAACGCAGCACGTACAACTATAGCTTGCCCATCACGGTGAAAAAGCCAGGTACGCCGTGCAGACGAGAACGCGGGGTAGCCGGCCGTTGGCTGTTTCACCTCGCCTTCCGGCACCTCCTAAGAGACGGGACTGAAACCACGGTGACCTCTGCTAACCGTTTGTGGGTTTCTCGTGGCTCTGATCCCATGGAACGCACGAATGGGATGACATTTGCTTAGACTGTGTCTCAGATTTGCACAGTCTTCTGCAACCTAGTGTCCACCAGATATTGCTGGAATCCAGGGCCTGTCTGCACCCAGCCAGCATGGCTGACGAATCCTGGGAGTTGTGGTCTTAAACATCTGGAGGGGGCCAAGTTGCGGGAGGGGGGGCTTTTGACATCTGGACCGTAGCCGAGTGTTCGAGGACATGGCTTTGCTTGCAAAAGATCCCACATTCAATCCCAAACTGATCCTGGTGGGGTGGGGAAGGACTTCTAACTAAAAAACTAAGCAATTGCCAGTCTGTGGGGACTGGGAATGAGGAACCCAGTGGAGGCTGGTGGCTCCAATGTCAATGGGGCAGTGAATCTGCACCGAGTTTCAGTCGGAGCCGGTCAGAAGTCTAAAGGCGCTGTCCAAGGTGTGGCACAGGGCCGACAGACATCGGAGCCACCAGCTGGAGGAGCCTGCTTCAGCCCAATTCAGGTTTGGAAAAGCTCCAAGGTTTGCATTCCAGTGATGGGTGGAGCCTAAGGCAAAGGGTCAAAATTCCAGCCTATTTTAGTTTCTTACCAACTAAATCATAGGAGAGGCATTGTAGCCCTTTTAGAATTGAGGGGAGGGGCCACGCAAAAGCTGAGAGGCTACCACACTATTGATGGCTGGGGGCGGGGCCAGGGGAGGGGGCGTGGCCATCTGTGGGACTCCAGAAAGCCGGCTTTAGTCCGCAGGGCTGAGGTTACCCACCCCTGGTGTCGACAGTCCTGTGCTAGGTCGATCGGTGTTGTGACTCATAAGAAGAGCCCTGATGCTGGATCACGCCAGGGGCCCATCTAGTCCAGCGCTTTGTTCACACAGTGGCCAAACAGCCGTCGGCCAGGAGCCCACAAGCAGGACGCGGGTGCCACAGCGCCCTCAGCAACCGGTACATATAGGCTCGCTGCCTCATACTGGAGGTAGCACACAGCCACCAGGACTCGTAGCCATGGATAGCCTCCTCCTCCTCCAGGAATTGATCCAATCCTCTTTTAATGCCACCTCAATTGGTGATGGTGGTAGTGAATTTCATAGTTTAACAGCTTCCTCTGCTCCGAGGCCTGCTAGGCACAGAAGGCCGTGGCTGCCAGGTGCTGCATGGCACGTCATATCCTCTTCCCAAGTCTGGGCTGAAAGAAAACTGGATCCGGTCAGGTCACACTGCAACATGTTCTCGCCTTTTGGTGCTGTGATGTAATTTGGGGGACCTCCCCCCCCTCTCTCTTTTCAGCAAGTCACGCAGTGGGCCTACAGGGCCTGAAACACGGGCTGAGCACATCCGGGGCACCCAGTGGAAGAAAACCTGCTTTTAGCAAGTACAAACTTAAAGTAGGCACTTGACTCCCCACCCCACCCCACCCCTGCGTCCTGACCTCACTCTTTGTCCTCGTGACGTACTAGGAAGATCGGTTTGTTTTCTTTAGGGACATCCCAATTCTCCTAACGCTTCAAGACAATTCGTTGTTGTCTTGGCAAGGGAAGATGAGTAGATAATGGCTCATCAGCAAAAAATCCCCATTTTATTAACTTCATCTTCCTGTCTTGGGTCCCTGTGGAGACAGGAATTCTTGGGTTCAGGTCTTCACTCGGGGAAGTTAATCCTCCAGTTATGGGCATCCGTGATGGTTTCTCCAGGAGGGGTTAAACCCTTGTGAGGAATTGTGGCAGGCCTTGGTAGTGGGTACAGGGATCTTGGCTCGGGTTTTAAAGAGAACGAAGCAGGTTAAATAGTACTGAGTTTCCCCCCTCTCATCCTTCGCTTGGCTTCCAGGCACCCAGAATTCTTGGAGGATTCTCCTTGAATTAGGTGCCTCTAGTTTTCAAAAACATTGCACCCACGTCCCCTGCTGCTAGTTGACGCCTGCCGCCTCCTCCCCAGCTAGGAAGTCACCAACACAGAACACCATTCAATGTTTCGACTTCTTCCGTTCGCTCCTCTTTCTGAGGCTTCCCCTCTCTTTCTTTCTCAGGATTCAATTTATATCTTCCGAGAAGGGTCCTTGCCGCCCTACCGACAGATGTTCTATCAGCTCTGCGACTTGAACGTGGAATGGTATTTGCACTGATTATTGGGAGCAGCTGTAACGATTTGAGGGGCGGGGGAGAGAGACACACAGTTTGGGTCGTCGTTACCTTCTGGACGCCTGCTTGAATCTCAGAGGAATTCTTCTCCCTGGGGTGGCCCTGCCACTGGAACTCAGACCTTGTCTTGCAGTGGAAAAACCGTGGCTGGCTTTGAGTGGCAGAAGCCTCGCGGCTTGTATTCCTTCAGTATTGAATCTGTGGAGAAGGTGGGACTCACTCCAGGCAGGATGGAGCCAGGCAGTGTGCCTGACACTGGAGGCAGGGACTGTGTGAATTGCAGGAACGCCCTTTTCCTGTGGACCAGGAAAGAGAGCGCCGGGGCTACACAGACAGCTGGGGCTATGCAGAGCTGAAACCCTCCATCCCAATTTCTCCTGCAGGTGACATTCCACGGGCTCTTTGGCCGCGCTGCCCCCTAAGAGCTTTGTAACGCTTTTAGGGCTACATCCAAACGTGAAAAGTGGCCATTGTGCGCTTGAAAGATTGTGTATTGTGCAGAGACAGGCAGGCGGCCGCGCCTGGCTGCAGCGCTCTGTGGAATACGGGAGACGTAGAGGCACACCTGGCTGCAGTGGTGAAATGGCCCTCCTTCGGCTTAAAGCTGGCTGTTTCGTCAATGAACCCAGGCTGTGGTTTTCGGGTGAGCGGGGAGAATCTGGCTCTCAAATCCGCACTTAACAGGTTTGTTGGTTGTTGCACCGACGATGCGGTCCATCTCTTTGTCCTGATTCCGTTTTAAGAGCAGGGCCGGCCTTTAGGACGGATGTAAGAAGCGTTCAGCCCTTTGGCGTGGGAAAGAGCAGAGCCTGAGGTCAATCTCTGTTCAGCTTGCAGAAAATCATCCGCCGGAACGACGGCATGGAGACCCTGTGTACCGAGCGAGACGGCTGGTGCCTCCCCAAGACCAGCGACGACTTGCGGGACACCATGTCTCTGATGATAAAGCAGATCATCCGCTCCAAGAGGCCAGGTAAGATACGGTGCTCTTAGAATCATAGAATAGCAGAGTTGGAAGGGGCCTACAAGGCCATCGAGTCCAACCCCCTGCTCAATGCAGGAATCAACCCTAAAGCATCCTTGACAGGTGGTTGTCCAGCTGCCTCTTGAAGGCCTCTAGGGTGGGAGAGCCCACCACCTCCCTAGGTCACTGGTTCCATTGTCATACTGCTCTAACAGTCGGAGTTTTTCCTGATGTCCAGCCGGAATCTGGCTTCCTGTAACTTGAGCCTGTTATTCCGTGTCCTGCACTCTGGGAGGATCGAGAAGAGATCCTGGCCCTCCTCTATGTGATAGCCTTTTAAATATTTGAAGAGTGCTCTCATGTCTCCCCTCCATCTTCTCTTCTCCAGGCTAAACATGCCCAGTTCTTTCAGCCTCTCCTCAGAGGGCTTTGTTTCCAGAGCCCTGTTCATCCTGGTTGCCCTCCTCTGAACACGCTCCAGCTTGTCTGCGTCCTTCTTGAAATGTGGAGCCCAGAACTGGACGCAATACTCTTGAGCAAGCGGGGGCGGGGCCCTGGGAGGGGAGAGTCCTGGGTTACTCTGGTACTCAGGTATTCTTACTTGCTTGCCTTCACAGCCTGGAAACCTTACATGAACCGCCCAGAGAGCTTCGGCTATGGGGCGGTATAGAAATGCAATAAATAAATAAATAAAATAAACCTGCCGACAGCTTTTTAAAACAGCGGTGACTCCTCAGATCTTGAAATCTGCCAGAACGCGTGCTCAAACGCCAGGGTTGATTATTCCTAGCTTGGTGTTTCAGATGTCGGGATCCCTCAGCTACTTAATTAGTGGAAATTAGACGGTCAGCCCCAGACGCATTTGGCCTCTGCCCCGGGTTTTAATCCTTTCCCCTTGCTCGCTTCAGCTCTGTTCACAAGTACTTCGACCGCAGAAGAGGGCAAAGAGCCGCTGGCATTTGAGTCCGGAGAGGAGGAGGAGGAAGAGGAGGAGGAATTCAAGCCTTCCGACGGGAGTGAAAATGAAATGGAGACGGAGATTCTGGACTACGTGTGACGCCGTACGACTGGCGTTGCGGATGCGGTCCCGGCGAAGACCTTTGCTGCGCTTGTTTTTCCGAGGTTCGCAGGAACGAGCACGCCGGCTCGGTCTGCAGGCCCAATGCGACGTTTACACATCCAGGAGTTGTGTTCAGACTCGCATTCTCTGCCTTCCGGGCGTCGATTTGGTCAACGCAGAGTTTGTGGCACTTTGCCGTGAGCGGAAAACGTCCCTGAAGAACTTGCGTTTTGTTGCTTCTCTGCTCAACCGCATCTGCCGACGGGCCTCATCTTGGTAGTCTTCTGTCTGCCCTTCTCCCAGGTCATCACGGGCTGCACGTGGAATCTGGAGCTTTGCAGGCGTCGTCTGATTCCAGTATTGACTCATGCAGACCGGCTCTTTGAAGTGGCTGCCATTGAAGTGGCACATGGGAGCTGATGTCTGTGTGGTACATCGAAAACTGGCAAAGCGGCATGGACCAAGTTGTTCCTGGTCTTGTCAAGCCAAAGTGATTCGGGCTGTGTTTTATGAAGCCACCCGGAAGCCCCTCTGCTGTCGTTTCAAACGGCAACCGAGAAGCAAAGTGTGAACTCTCTCTTGAACTCCTTATAATAAGACCTCTTCTATTGTTTCCAGTAATACTGGGTCACTGACTGAATTCCCCCCCCCTCCCCGCCAGTTACGTGTAAATAAATGCACAGACTCGTATTCCCCAAAATGTTGTTATGTGACATTTCATGAGAGGTTTCCCAGAAGCAAATCGGAGATTGTCTCGGCATTTGGAAAGGGCCTTGGAGGCCATCTGGACTGAGATCCTGCTCAGTTGCGGGATCTGCATTTCAGGATGCGGCTACAGCCCCCCTGGCAGATGGCCGCCCAGCCTCTGCTTACGTACCTGTAGCGAAGGTGAGCTCATCACCCCCTTAAGGCAAATGGTTCCACTATCGACCAGCTGTATTGTTAGACCGCTTCTTTCCACGTTTATCTGCGATCTACTTCCCTGCAATTTCCTCTGAAACAACCTGTAAAATAAATGGAAGCGAAATAAGGGCTGTCTTCCTTTTCTGCTACTTCCCGATGCCCCCAAACTTATTGCCTTTTGGACCTTGTCCTATATGGGATAGGCTGCTTTTCTGTTCCCGGAACCGGAGGTCGCACAAATGTTTTGCTGTTTGCCTCAGTGTTTAGTAGCTGTTAAGAGCTATTGTGTGAGAGAAAAGGATTTCCTTTTGAACTAGACGAAACGTGGCATCGTTCCACGGTGTTTACATGAGGAAATTACCTTTATATGAGTGTTGCCTTTTGGAAGCCTCCTCTTCTTGGGAAGGAGAAAAAGGGTAATAATGGATCTATGCACCGGTATAGGAAGTAGTGGGGCGCGTTTATTTATTTATTTATTTATTTTATTACATTTATATACCACCCCACAGCCGAAGCTCTCTGGGCGGTTTACAACCATTAAAAATAGTAAACATTAAAAGTATTCAAAAATGTTAAAAACATAAAAACAGTATAAAAACAGTATCCATTTAAAAACAACAATTCTGGGGGTCCATTAAAAACAAACTTAACGTTGTTGAATGCTGTTAAAATGCCTGGGAGAAGAGAAAAGTCTTGACCTGGCGCCGAAAAGATAACAATGTTGGCGCCAGGCGAGCCTCATCGGGAAGATCATTCCATAATTGGGGGGCCACCACTGAGAAGGCCCTCTCCCTTGTGGCTGTCCTCCGAGCTTCCCTCGGAGTAGGCACTCGGAGGAGGACCTTAGATGTTGAGTGCAGTGGACAGGTAGGTTCATGTCGGGAGAGGCGTTCCATCAGGTATTGTGGTCCCAAGCCATGGGTTTCTAGTCCCTGTGAAATCTCAAAGCCGGAAAGGTGACAGGAAAAGTTTTCTAGGGGGAAGGGTGTTATTGCTGTTCTTACATTTATTTATATCCCGCCTTTTTCTCGATACTGGTCTTCAAGGTGGCCCTACCATAACTCCTTACCCCTCCTCAAAACAAAATTAGGCAGATTTAACTGCCGTATTTCTTCGATTCTAAGACGCCATCCATTGTAAGACACACACTAATTTCAGTACCACCAACAGGAAAAAAAGCTTTGATTCTAAGAAATAATAAACGCACCCACGATTCTAAGACGCACCCCGTTTTTAGAGATGTTTATATGGGGGGGGAAGTGCATCTTAGAATCGAAGAAATAGGGTATACAAAGTGAGAATATGCAAATGCATTTCATTTTCATAATTAATACTGGGGGCAGAATTTGGATTGCCTGGGGACAGTGTTTTTAAAAGCTTGTTGTAGACACAGTGATGTCCTTGTGTTTTTGCGCCCTGTTCTTCCTGAGGAGTTAAAAAGGCAACTTTTTGGATTGCAACTCCCACCAGCCTTAGACAGCATAGCCAATGGTAAGACATGATGGGAATTGCAGTCCAAGACTGGAGGGCCAAGAGTTGCCCACCCCTGGGTTACAATGAGGAGGAAAACAGGTCTGGCAAAAGTCCCCATCATGCCTTCTAAAATTGGGCCTAGCTGTGTTTACCCACACACTACTGACTTCCAAAATTGACTACTGTAACTTGCGCTCTGCGGGGCTGCCTTCAAAGACTGTTCAGGAGCTTCGATTGGTTCAAGATGCGGCCAGGAGGTCTGAACATATTATACCAGTTTTGCCCCAACTGTTACTGGTTGCCAGTGTGTTTCTGGGCCTATTTCGAGGCCCTGGCGTTATCTTTTAAACCCTTAAAACGTTTGTGGCCATTATTCAAAAGACTACCTTTGCCCATATGATTCTACCTGTTTGTGAAGATCAGCTACAGGGCTTCCCTGCCCATCAAAAAAGATTACGTTAACAGGCACAAGAGACCTAGCCTTCCTCGTGGTTGGCACCACAGCTGCGGAGCTCCTTTTGTATGGAATTATGTATTGCCCTTACAGTGCAAGTAGTGAAAGCTAATCTGTTCAAGACTGCAGTGTCTCAGAGTCTTTCCTTCTTTCCAGTACTGTATTCTTATGGTTTGCTGTTTGGAATATATGTCATCTCATTGCATGCTGCCTGTTGCTCTTAAAACTGGCCTAGGAATACTTCGAATACATGCCTAAAACCACTCTTGAAGGCTTCAAAATTGGGCCCAGAGTTCAGGCGCTGGCACGGCAGACACCTACGAGTTAGCCCTATGTTTTGCAGCGCTGTGCGGTCCTGACGCCTCTCCTAAAAACATAACGCTGATGCTTAGGGAATCATAGAATCATAGAATAGCAGAGTTGGAAGGGGCCTACAAGGCCATCGAGTCCAACCCCCTACTCAGTGCAGGAATCCACCCTAAAGCATCCCCGACAGATGCTTGTCCAGCTGCCTCTTGAAGGCCTCTAGTGTGGGAGAGCCCACCACCTCCCTAGGAAATCGGTATTCATTTTTTTCCCAGCCCTCTCCTTCAGCGTCTGCCTGTGCTCCAGAGGAGAGCTCCATTTGCAACTCGCAGCAAGGATCGTGTGTGTGAAAACCCCAGCTGTTGGATGGAGGAAGAGGCCAGAAGCCGACCTGAATCAAGGTAAAAGCTGACGGCAAGAAGTACCTTTTGTGACGATGGCTTGGCAGAGGCTGTGATGATGCCCACTCCTCCCTCTGCTGATGTGTTGAGGCGGGCCCGAGGTATAAAAACCCTCGTCGGAACCGAGGCGGACCCATTCAGAGCACGCCATGGCTCGCTGGAGCGTTCTGTGCCTTGCTTTCGCCTTCTGCCTGGGCGCAGCGGGAGCTGCAAAGGTAAACGTGGGACAAACTTGACGGGCATTAAAAATCTGAGCCCGGTGGAGGAAAGGAGGCGACCGGGTTTAGAAGAACGGATGAGAGGAATGGTTTTCCTACCTCTGTTCAAGGGTCTTGATCAGGATGGCGTCAAGTGTAGGCCTAGTTGGGTGGTGAGTTCCTTTAAAAAATAACCCAACCCAACCCAACGGCAGCCATGTTGACCGTAAGAAATATGCCCAAATCCATTTTGGGGAAATCCCTTTGATTAGGCTGACCCAAATATCAATTAAAAATGTGCAAGCTTTCGAGATCCCCGGATCTCTTTCATCAGGCAAGATGTCACAAAAGGCTGGTTGGCAGGTTAAGAACGCGCGATCTTCACACGCGATCGTAAGTGACCTTGAAAACCTGGTTGCCGCCGTAAGGCGGCCACGTCTTCCGTGACCGGAATAATAATCTCCTTTTCTTTCCTTCTTGCTGCGCGAGTCTAGCTGGGCATTGTGTACACCGAAGGAGGCTTTGTGGAAGGTGTCAATAAAAAACTGGGCCTTTTCGGGGATTATGTGGATATCTTCAAAGGGATCCCTTTCGCAGCGCCTACGAAAACACTGGAAGACCCCCAGCCGCACCCCGGCTGGCCAGGTAAGGGTCTGCGTGCCTCACACTCAAAACATGACACACGTCAAGCATTAGAAGGGCTTCACGTATCGTTATACTAACCTCACAACAACCCTGCAAGGTGCCCTGGCACCGTTATCCCCATATTCCAGCAGGGTGGGGGGCTGAGGATGAGAAGACGGGGGCCGTGGCTCCATGGCAGAGCAGCTGCTTTGGATATTGAAGGCTCCAGGCGCGATCCCTGGCGGCATCTCCAGGTAGAGTTGGGAAAGCCTCGTTTTGGTCACCCCGGATTTGTAGTGGGACCAGTTCTTTTCAACTCGTTCATAAATGATCTGGAATTAGGAGTGTAGTGAAGTGGCCAAGTTTGCCGATGACACCAAATTATTTCAGGCAGTTGAAACAAAAACGGGATTGTGAGGACCTCTGAAAGGATCTCTCCAAGCTGGGAGAGTGGAAAGTAAGCCTGTGTGCATCAGTTGCTGGGGAACATGGGCGTGAGGGTGTTGCTGCACTGAGTCCTGCTTGTGGGTTCCTGGTCGACGGCTGTTTGCCCACTGTGTGAACCGAGTGCCAGACTAGATGGACCCTGGGTCTGATCCAGCCTCAGGGCTCTTCTTCTGTACTTCACAGCGCACCTAGCAGGTTGTACTAGAGATCCCTGCCAGCCATGCTCTCGCTGCGGCAAATGCCCCCCCCGGGGGGGGGGAATAGCTGCCGGGGCTCTCCAGAGCCCCCGCGGGAAGCAGCAGCAGCGAGGCAATTTGCCTCTCTTCTCTCTCTGCCTCCTGCTGCGGATGGATACATCCGCGTAACGGTAGGGCCGGCCCTGGTCTGGAATGCTGGGAGTTCAAGTTAAAGAAAAATCTGGAGATCTACTTTGTGCCCGCCGCTGCCGTGAAAGGCCCTCTCCCCAGCAAATAACCCGGCGTGTCCGGTTCCCCATGTCTTTGTCAGGCACCCTCCAGGCCACGGAATACAAGAAACGCTGCATGCAGTCCACGCTCACCCAAACGGACATCCGGGGCAGTGAAGATTGTCTCTATCTGAACATCTGGGTCCCCCAAGCGAAGAAGCAAGGTCAGGGGGGTTTGCTGAGGCACAACCTGGCGATAGTGGTGATTTCTCCTTTGGGTTTCGCCCCACGTTCATGAGTGGGAGGGTGGGCTACCGTGTGGGCGTCCCGCCCTGGCAACCACGGCGGCTGGTAAGCTTTGAGTGTCGGGTTGCCACACCAAAATCTGTGTGTCCCCCTTTGCGTTGGTGGGTCATCCCATGAACATGCCAAGTTGACCAGGGGGCATCTTTGGTAATGCACCTGCAGGTGGGACATCCTTTAAAATGGGGCCGGGGTGGGTGGGTGGCTGGGTGGGAAGAGATCTCTTTCACCCCAAGGGACAAACTCCATTTTGGAGAAGCTGTCTGGCTCTTCTTTTCAGTGGGGTGGGCCCCCAAAAGACCTGTATTTTTTTTTTTTAGCTTAAAGCTCTTACTGCTGGTAACTGATCCCTAGGAGAGGCGTCTCAGCCTTTTAGAATGGGAGAAAAAAAATACCCCAAAGCTGGGAAACCATCCAACAATCGGATTGGGGGGAAGGGGGCGTGGCCAGGAGAAAGGGGCGTGGAAGTCCAGTTTAGGACCCCAAGCAGGCCAGATTTGGCTCGAGGGCCGCAGGTTGTGCACCCCGCTTTAAAAGGGGGGTGTAGCGCCGTGTGGTAGAACACCTGCGTTGCACGCAGAAGGCCCCAGGTTCCATCCCTGGCTTCCCCAGGTAGGGGAAGGAAAGAAGCTTGCCTGAAGCCCTGGAGAGCCGTTGCTGCCGGTCAGTGTTTTCCAGACTGGGCGAGATGGACCCAGGGTCTGACTCCGTATAAGGCAGCTCCCCCTATTCCTGAAAGCAGCGCCCATCAATGAATTCCAGGCTGACGGAGGCAGGCGCGCTTCTGAGCTTTCGGCTCCTCGTCCGTTCCCTGCCTGCCTCACGCCGCGCTCCTTTTCCCCGCCCGCTTTCTGCTCCAGTCTCCACCAACTTGCCGGTGATGGTCTGGATTTACGGGGGAGCTTTCCTCTGGGGAGGCGGGCAGGGCGCCAACTTCTTGAAGAACTACCTCTACGATGGCGAGGAGATCGCCACCCGCGGGAAGGTCATCGTGGTGACCCTGAACTACCGCCTCGGACCCCTCGGTTTCCTCAGCACAGGAGACGCCAGCCTTCCGGGTAAGGCGCCTCTCCGGGCATGTTTCTCTCTCCTCCTGCGTGCCAAAGAAAGGTTTGATGTTTTGCTGTTCAGAATCCACCTCTGCCTTGGACTTCTGTTCTCAAGCGAGTGACTTTTTCTTTCCGTCTCACCAATTTGGCCTTCCGGACCACACCTTCAAATAGAGGACTGTCCCCTGTAGAAAAGGACACGTGGCCACCCTGTAGGTTGTAAACAACAAATAACTATTTGAGTTATTAGAAAGCCGCTGGGGATTGGATCCCACCTATCCAATAGGGGAGATGTTGCGGTCGCCTCAACGAAGAGGCCCTGTTTGGGTAATCAAAGACTACGTGGGGGATATTGCCATGGGGCAGTTGCAGCATGTGGGGAAAGGAGTATTAACCCTTCCCAGCTGCAGTCGCCCTTGAAAATTGCCCCCGCCCCGCATGGCTGGCTTAATGCTGGGGGTTGCAGGACTTTTTCCTGTCACATCACAGGATTGCACCTTAAAAGTTGTTTAGCGGGCAGACAGCCTTTGACTTTAACTGGTCTGAAATGCATATCTCTCTCTCTCTCTCTCTCTCTCTCTCTCTCTCTCTCTCTCTCTCTCTCTCTCCTTTTTCTTGCTTTGCTCAAGGCAACTACGGCCTTAAAGATCAGCACATGGCCATCGCCTGGGTGAAGAGAAACATCAGAAGCTTTGGAGGCGACCCGGACAACATCACGATCTTTGGGGAATCTGCCGGCGCTACCAGCGTCTCCTTACAGGTGTGTTCCAGGTTGGGTTACGTTGTGTACTGGGGATGAAGGCAGCTTTTTTTCAGCCACCGTGCGCGATCTACCTGTACGCCCAGCTACATCCGCTGCAGTAGCTTAAAGGACCCAAAACAGAACAGCTTAAAAAACGCAAGACCCCAACAAAAACATCTCCTTATTAAAATTAATTTTCCCAGTTTCCCCTTTCCTGTATTGTAGACGACAGCGTGACTATTTCTAACCAGATGCTGATGGCTAGATTTCTATGAGTAAACAGTGATGTTTAGAACGTTGGGTCTGGGAAAAGACTCTGAGCTTGCTGGCCTTTGTCCTCCTTCCTGCGCTTTAGACGCTGTCGCCGTACAACAAAGGCTTGATCCGCCGAGCCATCAGCCAGAGTGGCGTGGGGCTCTGTCCGTGGGCCATTCAGAAGGACCCGCTCTTCTGGGCTACCAAGGTAAAGCAGCGTCAAATTAGGGGGCAAAATAGAAATTGTGTCGAGGCCTGGGGATGTTCAGGACGTGTGGAAGGTGGACGTTGGGGGAAGGAAGCCAGGAAACGGGGCGGGGAGGGGAGTGGAATAATGCAACCTGTATAAACTACGCCCGTCAGCAAATGTGCACAATTGTCTGCAATGTATTCTTCCTTTTCTGGGCTCCTTTGCATAATTTATTCTGGTCATGCTAATCGCGGGAGGAGGAGGAGCCGCCCCGGAAGCGTTGCCTTCCAAGCCCCGGTGATCTTCGACCCCGTCCCGAAGAGGCCCTTCGCTCTGAGCAGTGGCATAAAAGCATTCTGGGAAACGGATATCGATTGTGTCTTGCAGATAGCGCAGCACGTGGGCTGCCCCACGGACAACACCACTGTCCTGGCGAACTGCTTGCGGATCACCGACCCCAAAGCGCTGACACTGGCCTACCATCTGGACGTCCTCAACCTCCGCTGTAAGCCAGGCTGGGGCAGGGAGTGTGGAGGGGAGGAGGAGCGGTCGTTCCCAAACCCCCGATAGGAAAGATGAAACCGCAGGACAAGCATCTGTCGGGGATGCTTTAGGGTGGATTCCTGCATCGAGCAGGGGGTTGGACTCGATGGCCTTGTAGGCCCCTTCCAACTCTGCGATTCTATGATTCTATGAACCTGCTGCTTTAAAAACCCAAACAGCGAAGCGTGAGCGCTGCAAAGCTGCAGAGCTCGCGCTGCAGTGATCCAAAGAAGAAGCGAAGTGTTACGGTGAGATTATGAGGCCTCAAAGAGCTCTCTCATTTCTGCAGAAGTGTTCTCTAAGCCAGGTGTGTGCCAGGGTCAGAGGCAAAAATGGGTGGATGGATCCTTTTCTCTCTCTACTCTGTCTCTGCTCTCTCGCTCGCTCTGCCTCTGCCACTCCCATCTCTGTCTGTCTTGTCTTGTCTTTCTTTCTTTCTTTCACCACCCCCTTTCTCTCTCTGCCAACCTCTCTCTCTACCACCTCCTTCTCCACCCCCACTTCCTCGTCCAGCGGGCTGCCAGGAAACTGACGGATGGCTCTTGCCACGGGCCTGAACTAACCGTGTGCCTAGGCAGAGGGCGTCTGAAATTAGGCCGTTAGCAGGTGTGCCGCCTTTGCCGACCTTTGATGCAGGCCCTGCACGTGTTCGTGTTAGACGCACGCCTACACGCCCCACACTGCGAGGACAAGGGAGTAGCAGTGAAGCAGTGTCATTGCGTGCGGTCCGCCGCATCGCTCTGTTGGGGGGCTCTCCTGTTGCTGTCCTAAGGGGTGTGGCAGCTCCCTCTCTCCCCCCCCCCTCAGATCCCCTGGTCCACTACCTCGCCTTCTCCCCCGTGGTGGACGGTGACTTCCTCCCGGATAACCCCGAGAAGCTCTTCGCCAACGCTGCCGACATCGACTACATCGCCGGGGTGAACAACATGGACGGGCACTTCTTTGCCGGCATTGACATGCCTGCCCTCAACCGCCCACTGGTGAAGATCACGCCGTAAGGGGGAGAGCAGGGACGGGCGGCGTTACAGCGGGGAGGGGGGCAGCCGTGACTGGCAGCATAGGAAGCCTTTGAAAACCGTCGCTCTGAAGGGCCTTGTGGGGCTCTTTTAGTCCAAGGGCCAAATTCAATTTGGGGTGGGGGTGGGGACTACACGGCCATGAAAAGGGCTGGGAAAAGTGACGTGGCCATGTGGGGAAACCCAGGGGGCCAGATTTGACCCTCGACCTAGAGTTCCCCACCCCGGCCTCCTGCTTTTAGTCTTATTTTATTTTAAGGGCAGGAACAGGCCTGATCCGTGGCTTGTCCCCCACATGATGGGTTGGCATGTGAACTCACCACCCCTACCTCGAGCCTGACCTACCCCAAAGGGTTGTTTTCGGGCATAGAACCATAAATACCACCTTCAGCTCCTTCCAGAAAGGGCAGGTTCTAATTATGCTTCCCCCCCCCCCCCCCGGCCTCTGCTGGCGTGGCTGGTTTGATTGCGCTTCTATCGCTTCTGAGTATTGTATCGGTTTTATTGTTGTACACCGCTTTGGGAGGACTGAAAAGCGGACAAGAAATATTTTGAAGACTGAATGAAAATACAGGTCAACGTGGGGTACGTGTCACAACGGAAGCGGCACTGTGTAAAAAGTCAGTCTCATCGGAGTGTTATTATGTATGTATGTATGTATTTCTGCAGGGAAGAGGTGTACCAGGTGGCTGAAGGTCTGAGCGTGGTGAAGGGGCCGGCGGGAGCGAGGGCTGTCTTCTCCCTCTACAGCCAGGTGTGGAGCACCGACCCAAGCCAGGAAGTCATGAAAAGGACCGTGGTGGATATGGAGACCGACTACATATTCCTGGTTCCCACCCAGCAGGCGCTGCAGCTCCATTACCAAAACGCGAAGTGAGTGTTTTCGATCGGCTACAAAGCAGGGTTCCAAACTCATCTCCAGCGTCTCTGATCCTTCAGGCTGAATCTTGCGGGGAGAACTCCAGGTCGGATTGCTCCAGGGATGACTTTAATCTCGAGGTCTTGGGCTCCTGGTAATGTTTGCCCTATAGCGGGGGCGTCGGACCCCTTTCAAGCCCCGGGGGCCGCATCCCAGGGGTGGGCGGGGCAAAGGGAAAGGGAAGCAAAGCCAAAGCTACCAGCGCCTGGAGTCCTTCTCTAGAGAGAGACACTCCGCAGACCTTGCTGACCGCTCAGGTCTCGCCACGTTCACGGCCTGATGAGAACGGAGCATGGAAGGGAAAAAGTGGGATGCGGAATGGAGTATCTGACAAGAAGGCATAACTTGTCGGAGGAGCACTCTACCCCCCAAAATTTTTGCAGCAGGCCCAGTTGGCTGCCTCAGTTGGCACGGCCGGCCGTCCATTCGTCTGCAAGGCCTTCAGCTGTTCGAAACAGGGCCTTCATGTAAGATTTCGGTGGTAGGCAATAGCCAGGGTTTGAGGGGGCTTCCAGGTGAGACTTTGACGGGGATCCAGACCCCCTCGTCTTCCCACTGCAGCTTCTGTCATGTTTTCTTACTGGGGAAAAACCTTGGGTGGTGATCGCAGCCCTCCGGTAGGGAGGGGGGAATCGGTGACGCTCGCGCAAGGGTGTGCGTCTGCTCTGAGCTCCACTTCGAAGCTCGGTCCGCCTCCTTCCAGTTTCCGACGGTGTGTGGTGTTCTCGGCTGGTGCAGGCCTGTGTGGTTTGAGCAAAGACCCTCCCGGTGTCAGCGTAGGCTGGTGACTCCGATGGCAGTGGGGCAATGAATCTGCTCCGGGTTTCGCTCAGAACCGTCAAGGAGACTGGATAAATGGGAGCCATCGCGAGGCTGGGGAGACACCTTTTGGCCGCCTCTGGCTTTTGCCCCACCTTCGCTCGCTCACCGTCTCCCCCGCTCTCCGTTCAGGAGCGCCAAGACTTACAGCTACCTGTTCTCCGAGCCGTCCCGAATGCCGGTCTACCCCAGCTGGGTCGGGGCCGACCACGCCGACGACCTTCAGTACGTCTTCGGGAAACCCTTTTTCACGCCGCTGGGCTACAAAGCCAAGCACCGGACTGTCTCCAAGGCCATGATCGCGTACTGGACAAACTTCGCCAGGACGGGGTAAGAGGCCTGCATAACCAGCCGTCGCTTTTCTCCCGTTATACCCCAAAGCGAAAGACTGCCCTGATTGAGCTGAAAACCCTGTTAAATCTGACAGCGTGTCTCGGCTCCGTTGATCTAAGAGACAGCAAAACTTGTTCCACAGAAAGCTTCTCTAGGTGGTGATTTAAAGCTGCCGTAGCTAAGGGACCAAGAGCCACAGGGCTGCAGCAGCCCCTGCGACCCAGGAATAAGATCTATCCAAGGGGAGACCAACCGGGCCTCCCCTTGGGAGCCTGCTTCCACCTCCCTGCCAGAAACGCGGCTCCAACTGATGGTTGCCCTGGGACTGCAGAAGCCGGAGGGGGAAATGCTCAAGCCCCCTCCATCAGCCAAAGGAACAAGAGGCCCCCGATTGCTGAACACCCTCAGCATCCAGAACACCCTCAGCATCCTCAGGCTTGAGGATCTGATCCCCCGTTTCCCTTGCGTCTCTTGCCATTTCAGTTCCTAAGCTTGAGGGCAGGGCCTCTCTCTCTCTCTCTCTCCTATTGATGTGAACTGTTTTGGAAGACACAATCGTGGTCTGAAAAGCAGGATTAAACGGCAGGCAAGAAATACATGAAATGGGGAAGGGCTACTCCTGAAGCTTCCTCAGCTCGCGTTCAGCCCAAATGAACTTTTCCCCAGTCCAGGGTTGAATCTTGGGCAGATGCGTGTGTGCGGATTCCTGCACTGAGCAGAGGGGTGAAGTAGATGACTTCCGAGGCCCCCTTTCGCCTCTAAAACCCTATGCTAGGCTCATGCCTCGGGATGCCAGTTGCATCCCCTCACAAACCCTCCCTGGTGTTGTTCTGAGCATTCAAGAGTTTCCTTGAAAGAAAAGGGTGGGGGGAAGGCAACCAAAGCCTGGATAAATGCATTGTCCCACATTGTCTGAGCTCCGGAGCCTGGCTAGCCTTGTGTATTGAGGGAAGGTCATTATGTACCTCCAAGGTTGAGGTGCTACAAACTTCCCAGGCTAAAGTCCTTCTCCCTCTGGCTGGAGGGCATCTTTGGGAGTAACCAGTTCTAATTTGGCGACGTTCTTCTTACTTGCTGAGTGGCTTCTGGCCCAAAGGCGCGCACATGCCCACGGGTCACGCCACTCACTGCTGTTTTATTTCTCTGTCTGTGCGGGTGTAATTCTATGGACTGTGTGTGTTTCATTTTTCCTCCTCCCAGTGACCCTAACCAAGGAGAATCGAATGTTCCCATTGGCTGGGTGCCCTACGATCCTCAGCACGGCTACTACCTGGATATCAACCATGACATCAACTACGAGTCTGCAAAACAAGGCCTGCGCACTCCTTATGTGGATTTCTGGAACACGGCCTACCTCAGCCTACCAGATGTCCCAGTCGCCAAGGACCTGAAGTAGGGCCGTACCATGCCAAGGCCAAAGGCAGGCTCTGAATAAACTGATCTTAACTCCTGCTGACATCACTGGTTTTGGTGTATGTGTGGTTTCCCTTTTGTAGTTCCTTGCACTGGGGTTTTTGGCATATTTTAGCAGTTTAATTTCGCAGTTTGCAAAATAAACCTTTTGCCTGTCCTGAAATTCCTGTCGGTTAGTTTCATCCGGAGATCCCTGTAAGCTGGTATTTCAAGAGGGGTGGGGGAGATTCTGTCCACTTTTTCCAGCCTGTTACCAAATAACCCTAAAATCTTCTGTTTCGGGAAAAGATAGCTTGCCTCCTGTTAGGACAGCTCAACTCGGACCCTGAGTATCCCCGGCAGAGCTGGGATGCGTGACTCTTTGCAAACACCTATCTAGTGGGCCCATCCTGTCCCGATCTCCTTTCTCCGTCCCTGTTAACTCTCGCCAATTGCGGATCAACGCGAGAGCCACAGAATTGCTTCCCAAGAAACATTTAACGTGAATTTTTAGCCTTCCTCTCTGAGCCAGGTGGAAGGGGAAATTATTAGCCGTTTATTTTAACCTTTTAACTATTTGCCCTTTAAAGCCCTTGAAAACCCAGTCTTATGTCAGGACCGAATTGGAAGGAGAAAAGGCCATTTGCGCCTCAAAGGGGGGAAAAGTCTGACTGCTGTTTCCAGAGGCGTCACGAAGAGGATTATGGCATAATAAGTTTTTGTGGATGGTGCGGGAGGTGTTAACCTCAGATCGGCTGATTTATGTACACATGCTAGGGGGTTTCAGGTGGGGGGAAAGAGATGTTGTTCTCTCCCTGGAGACAGCGCTGGGCGCCCCAGTCTTTACCTAGCCACACAAACAAAATATCAAAACATCGGGATTTTATTGAAAAGGCTAATTACAGTGCTGTTTGCACATCACACAGAGTAGTGTGTGCTACTTCGTGGAAATCAGTACAAAATCTACAGTCACCTCCAGGAATCGCTCACTCACACACCCGCCGAAGGATGCCCTGGACTCCGACGGAGCCCGAGGGGACGTGGAGAGAAACCAAAGCCGTTCCCTTTTCATCGGTCACAAAAAGCTTCCAGGCCAAGTGCAAATGCAGCGAGGAGGGCCGAGCGGAGGTGGTGGAAGTCGCTTCCCCCCCTGACCTGATGCCCTCCAGATGTGTCGGACTACAACACCCAGCATTCTAGACCATTGGGAATGCCGGGATCTGGAGCGCGACACATCGGGGCAGCTGTTGTAAACATCAGCCACAGGCCCGTGTGGTGGTGGCTGAGAGACGCTTTTGCCCTTTGGGCAAGGGGGTCAGGTCCTCGCCGCTTCTATGGGGCAGGGTTCTACACCGGCTGATCCACAGAGGGCAGCCCCACCGCCGGCCATAAAAGCCATGGGAGGGGGGCCTTCCTCCCAGCCAAGGAGCAAACAACACAACACGAACCAGCGATAGGAAGCATCCCAGCGCTTGGAGCCTCCGAGAGAGACACGACCACGCTGCTGTCCTACAAAGGAAGGCCAACGTGAGGGGCGTTGTAGTGTGTATTTCTTTTCGGAGTTGGTAAGCAACTAAAAGGAGTAGAGACGAAAGAGAAATCAGCTACGAACAAGGGACCAGCACGCAGAAAGCGACTGAAAAAATACCGGGAGATACGCGCGCCACCTCACCTCTGCCTTCAAGGAGACTATTACTCCTGTCATAGGCAGAGTGAAACCCTTGGCCTTTGGGGACATGCTTTTTAGAGGGAGGGGGAGGTTCAATTAAACAGACTCCAGAGCACCTTGTGTAGCAACAGACCTCCAGGCAGGGAAACGTCACCTTTCTAGAGGGTCCTGAGTGAGGAAAAGCATTAGATTCTTTAAAAAAACAATTGCAAAGCAACACTGCAGATTCTCAGCCTTGTGATCTACGCGTGTTCCGTCCCCACATTTATACTTCTGGCACCCACCGCTCGACGCTCATAGTTCTTGGGGGGGGGGGGGACAGACACACAAAACTTCCCAGCTAAGAGCTTTCAAAGTACCGCCAAACCTGTTGAAGAGAAGTCCTGAAGTGTCAGGAATCTAGTTCGGTACCTTTCAGGATACGGCTCAAACAAGAAGAGAGCCCCGGTTTTGCCATAGCCCCATGCTGGCTCTGGTAGCCATCCCATCACTTGCTCAAAGAGCAAAGGGGGCAAGCACGTTTGGGGCGTGGAGACAAATCCAGTTGGTAAAATCGTAGTTCCTTAGTGTTCCGATTCCGTGGCTTAAAGGGCACTTCCTTCCTCCACCCCGGACCCTTTAGTGGTAAAAGAAATTAAATCATCCCCCCCGCCCCAGCTAAAGCGCTTTTAACTCTTGAGCAAAAAAAATCCCCTCTTTTAAAACTACCGCCGTTCGAAACAAGGGCTTTTTGGCCTTCCCCGTTCTCTCTCTCTCTCTCTCTCTCTCACGCACGCACGCACACACACACTCAAACACACACGCAAAGTTCCCTTGCAATTGAGAGCATAAAAGTGACTGCGCTAATGGACCTTAAACAGTGTTAGTAAAATGTACAAATCCAACCAGTCTATTTACAAGCAATAAATATTGGGAAGGGAGAGAAAAAAATGAGTAAATTTCATTTGGGATTCCCCCCTCCCTCTTTTCTTCTTTTTATAAAAATCTGATCGCGTCAGACCACAAGTCCACAGACTCTTATTTCGTTGTCCAAGTTTCCAGTCTGTTAAAATACGAGAGTGGCACTTCTGACAGGTGAAAGGAATTGGGGGGAGGAAGAGGAGGAGGAGGGGGGGCGTTTTAACCATTCAGAGCCATCGGCTTCCCCCTTCCTGCTCTTCTCCCACCCAAACTGAAGTCTTTATTTACAACACGTTTGTACAGAAAGTGGCTTCTTTTGCTCCTGCCCCCATCGGGTTAGCGGAGGGGGGGGGGGGGTTGCCTACAAAGAAAACGATGCCATTTGATCTTTGGTGCACGCTCTTAAAAAAACGAAAGACAAAAAGGAAGTTGAAGAGTCCGAGCGGGGTGACCTATTCTGGCACAGAGAAGAACCCACCGGTGGCGGAAATCCACGCCGAGGATCGAGGGGAGTCTCCTTGCAGACTTCTGTGGCAGGCAATGCAGGTGGGGTTGCCAACTTTCCAATTTGCCTCCCCTGAGGGCAAAGTGCATTTCAGTAACGGTCCCAGACGAGGATTCCAGGCAGAGGGGGTTTGCTTGGCCCCGGAGGAGTGTATCTGGAGCAGACGGAGCCCGTGTCCTTTCCCCTAACTCCCCGTTGTCTCTTCTCCTGGGCTGCTGCTCTGGCAGATGGAGAGAACGGCCTTCCTGTGCAGCACCAAGCGCGTCGGCGTCGCGCGAAGACACCTAAGGCAGAGAGGTGGGTGATCGCTCCAGGCAGCCAGGTTGGTTGAGAAAGTGAAAAATCTTCCACGTAGAAAAAGAGAGACGTAGACCTGATTCAAGGCAAGGGCCGGCTGCCCCCAGCACAGCGCAGCGCGGCACAGCAACGGGGTTGCTAAAGGATCTCCTCCTCATGGGTCTCGTATCTGGAGCTGTCCTCCGTCCCCCCCCGCGTTCGGCCCTCCGTGGAGGAAAGGGCGAGGCTGCCGGTGGGAGAGCAGCTGCCTCTGTCGTCTCGTCCAGCGGCGTGACTCAAGACGGGCCGGCGGGCAGGAGAGGATCGGCGGCCCCCCGCCCCCGGCCGAGGGGCGAAGCCGAGGTCAGAAGATGCCTTTGGCGATCTTGAGGCCCTTCTGCTTCATCCGCGGCAGCGTGGAGCTGGAGCCGTGCTTGATCTTGACGGCTTTGGAGAAGCCCTGCTTCTTGAGGACAAAGTCGTAATTGGCGGCAGAGTTCATGGCGTAGAAGACGTTGGCGTTGTCGGGGATCTTCAGCTCTGAGAAGGCAAAGGGAGGGAGGGAGTCAGTCCCTGGGGCAAGCTGGGCTCTTGAGGAGGTGCGGCCGCAGGGGTGGGCGACACGACCCGACCCTCGGTCTCGTTTCAAAAGCCCCCTGCAAACCATCAGTTTAGGATGCAGGCAAGAATGGTCTGGGAGGAAGAGGGTGGCAGAGAGAGAGAGTATAGAGGGGTGTCAGAGAGAGAGGAACAGAGAGAGAAGAGGGGTGTCATGGAGAAAGTAAGCGGTGTCAGAGGGAGAGAGTAGAGGGAATTCAGAGAGAGAAGAGGGGTGGCAGAGAGAAAGAATAAGGGGTGTCAGAGCGAGAGAGAAGGGTTTCAAAGAGAGAGAGAACAGGGGTGTTGGACAGAGAGAGAGAGCATGAAAAGGGGGTGGCAGAAAGAGAGGGTGTCTGAAAAGGCTTAGCGCCACCCAGCCCTGGCTTGCAGCAAGGAAGTGAAGCGGCAGCAGCAGCAGCAGTGCCAGGAGAGAGCAGGCCGAACACAGCAGGCCAAAGGAAGCAGGGAGAAGGAGCTGGTCTCAAGGACAAGGACAAGAGGGCCAAGGGAAAACGGGGGGGGGGGGGAACGGGCAGGAGACGTCCAACGTGCTCCCCAGCGAAGAAGGGCAGCTCTCACTGACCATCAAAAGGCATTGGGCAAACGATTCTGCCTTTTCTTCCTTAATGGAATTTTCTTTCTGGTTAAAAATGTCAGAAGCAGCGGAGGGGGCTGCAAATCGAAGGCGTCCTTGTCTGGACCCCCCCATAGAATTCCGTGGCTTGGATCCAGAGCTGTCGTTCTGCCGGCAGAACAGGACTGCCGCAGCCTTTCGTGCGCCCTCCACATCTGCTCCGGAGGACTGAGGGACCCCGGGGCGGGGGGGGGGGAGCAGGAGAGCACACGCAGGTCCGGTTCCGCCAGCGGCATCCTTCTGCCAGCAGAACGCCCCCACTCTGGATCCGACCCGGCGAAGGCAGCAGCCTCGGCTAGGAGGAGCCCCCCAGGAGCTGCAGAGGCGAGAAACCGTTTTGCGGCCAGCCGCCGCCTTTGCCCCCCCCCCCCCCCCCGGGGCCTCTCGTACCTCTTTCTTCCGAGATGATCTGAATGAGCTCGTAGTCTTCCGGCCGGTCCCCATCCAGGTTGTGTTTCGCCATGGCCTTGCGGATCACAACCGGCGTTTTGTCCTGGCTCGTTACCTGGAAGATCGAGTTCAAAATGAGACCACCTTGCCGCCAAACTTTTACACCTGAACGCAGAACGTTCAAGTTCCTTTAGAGCAGCCTTCCTCAACCTGGGGCGCTCCAGATGTGTTGGACTGCACCTCCCAGAATGCCCCAGCTGGCTGGGGCATTCTGGGAGGTGTAGTCCAACACATCTGGAGCGCCCCAGGTTGAGGAAGGCTGCTTTAGAGGAAGTGTAGGATTTCTTTTGTTTTAAAGTACCCAACAACCCCGTTCTTTGACCGGGGTCTCCCCCTGAGATGTGCGCTTCTTCTTGCAATGTTTTGAGGAGACGTCTCGGGTTGAGTGGAAGAGGACACCCGCCCGGTACGACTTTCCCCGGCACCATCCGAGGGGTCCCGGCCGAGGGACCACGGCATCGAGCATCCTGAGAGCGCGGCCTTTCATTCAGAGCTTTAAAAGCAAGGGCCACCGCGGTCCCCAGGGCAGCCTTCCCCCCCCTCCCACGGGGTGCCCTCGGGAGGTGGTGGACCACAACCCCCAGCACGCCTGACCCTGGGCTCGCGGGACCTACCAGAATGCTTTTGTACATGTTGCCGTTCTCCACGGCCAGACTGACGCGGATGATGCAGCAGTCGTCCACTTGCTGGTTGTAGAGGGGCAGCGAGAGCGAGGAGTAACTGGAGATGCCCGAGACGGAGCGCTTGTGGGTGCGGGAGGCCGTCACCGGCGTGGAGGAGACGGAGGAGGACGAGGCGCTGCTGGAGCTGGAGCCGATGCCGGACGTATCCAGGGAGGACAGCGAGGTGGACTCCCAGAACTGCAGAGGGAGAGCGGAGGAGGAGGGGGAACGCGTTGGCGATTTAAACGGCCCGGAGCGGAGCAGGAGGGAACCGGGCTGAACGCCTCTCTGCTTCGACCCGTTCGTGATCACAGCCAGCTTCCTACCTCCGGCAGCGCTCGTGGCCGGCGGTGGAGCTGAGCGTCCGAACCGCCCTGAAGGCCAGGCGGTGTAGAAATCGCAGCAAATAAAAAGCAAATAGCACGCCGGAGGGGAAGAGAGCATTCACCGGGAGGGGAAAGCGAAGTGGCGGATCGAAGCCCGCTTCTCAACTGACCCGGTTCAGACGACACGCGAAGCCACAGCGGTGGAGCGTTTGGAGCTGAACATCATGGCTTCGCGTGTCGTGGGAACCACTCCTAACCGTGGTGGCTGCATAACCCCGGTTTGACCACGCTCGCTAAGGCTTTGCTGCAAAAGGGCGAGTGGCTTCACCGTGGGTTAGTGTGTTGTCTGAACAGGCCCCCCCCACACACACAACAGGCCCCTCCCACCTTGTGGGGAGGAGCTCAATTAGGCCCCACCCCGGACTCCGCCCCCACCGCAGCCATCAGCCCTGTGAGGAAAGGACGTCTTGGGACTGAAGCAGAGGTGCTGGACCTCTTTCCACCCGGGGGCCGCATCCAGTTTCGGAGGAGCTCTTGCGGGGGCCGCATTCCCACAGGGGGTGGGGCCAGAAACACAAAAAACCGCTGGCATTTCTGAGCTCAAAGCTCTTCTTGCTGGTAACGGAGCCTTCGGAGGGGCAGTTCAGACTTTTAGAACGGGGGAAAAAGCTGCACAAAAAGCTGGGGAAATGCCATGTAATTGGCACTGGGGAGAAAAGGGTTCAGCCAGGAAAGGGGGACGCGGCTGCCTGGGTCACCCCCAGGGGGCCAAAAAGGGCCCACGAGGCTGAGGTTCAATGCCCGCCCCCCCCGCGCCAATACCTTAGTTCTAGGCGACGCAGACTCACCCCCCGCCCCGCCCCCCACTCCCTCATGTTCCAAAGCCCCCCCCAAAGTGAAAGTCGGTCTCTCCCCAGACGCGGGGCGCACCTGCCGCCTGGGCCCCTGGACGCGAGCGGGTTCCAGCGAGCCGTCGCTGTCTTGTACCTTCTTCTCTTGGCCCTCGGGGGAGTCGGGGATGAAGCTGATGTTGATCTCTTCCACGTCGGAGCTGCTGGAGCCGGCCGAGGTGACGCTGACCGAGTCGGCCGTGTCCCCGCTGCACAGGTAGGGCCCGCACTTGAGCTGGTCGAAGGACTTGGAGTGGGAGCTGCCGCTGGCGCAGGACTCGGTGCTGGGCGCCTGCCGGCTGCAGGGGGGAGGGGGGGGAAGGAGCACACGGCGCCGTGAGCGGGGAGCCGGAGGGGGGGGACGCGTGGGGGGGACCGAAGCGTCCGGCTGTGCGAGCGAGCTGGGCTCCGTGGAGTTTAGATAGGGAACGGACAGGGCCCCGATAGGGAAGAGTTTAGACAGGGCGTGGAAAGAGACAGAGAGTGAAGGGATAAGACAGGGGCCAGGGATTTGTACGTATAGCGGGAACTAAGTGTGTGTCTTACTCGCTCCAGCGCTTGATGATGCCCGCGTTTTTCTTGGCCTTCAGGGTGTTACTGGCTGACTCCGACAGGGGCTCGATTTCGCACGAGAGGCCGTAGCTGGGAAGGAGAAAAGGACGGAGGTCGTGTGACGAGCCGCCCTGCTCATCTCGTCTTGAAGGCTCTTCGCTTGCCCCGGCTGCAGGGGTGGGGGACGTCTGGAGGCCGAGGGCCAGATTCAAGGTGCATTTATTCCAGCCCACATTTGCTGCCTAAAAAGGCAGCTGGCTGGGGAATGCCGGGAGCTGTAAGACTCCCACCCACCCACCCACCGGCCGCCACCGGCTCAACTTGCCTAGGACTGTGCCCTAAATCAAGTTGCAATAGGAGCAAACCGGCTCAACGAAGCCCAGAGCAGCCATGCTGCTAAAAGGCGGATCGGCAGGGCCGTGACCCGGTCCGGATGGCGGGAGAGAGCTCACCTCTCCGTCTCGCTCAGCCGCTCCATGCCGCGGAACCAGGCCACGAAGCGGTCTTCCTGCGTGAAGCTGTAGTTGTTGCAGGCCGACTGGAGCAGTTTGATCTGGGCGATGACTTCGAATTCCTGCCAGGGAGGGGAAGAGAAAGCGACAAGTGCGAAGCTGAGCTTGCTGTTCATCCATTCGGGCGCCACGTCTGGAGACGCGGTACAAGCTGCCCCCCGCCCCAAAGGAAGGTAGATACGGAGCTGAGAAGGCCTTCTTGGTTATTTTCCCAGGCCTTTGATGCGCTTAATTCTAAAACCTAAAATTGGTTTAGGGTGCAGGCCTAGGCATCTTTAGAGAGGGGAAAGGTCTTGCAGTGCCCAGCCTGCTGGGAGTTGTAGGACTTTCTCTCTCTCTGAACATGCATAGGAGTGCGCCTCGAATTTATTTCTTAGTGTCGCTAGGACTTTTTCTTTTGTAACAGTGGCTTTATTCTCCGCTTTATACAGCACTGTTTTAGAGTTTTATTTTGTTTTATTGTTACTGTAACACACCCAGAGGACTTAGTTATTGGGTGGCCTATAAAGGAACCGGCATCAGAACAAGTCTCACCTTCCGCCTTTTTTCAAAATTGATCAGGCCTCCCTGCAAGAGAAGAAAAAGCAGATTATTAAAGCTCAACAGCTGTTAATTGTTAATTTCCAAACACCCAAGTTACAGAAAGGCCTTGAAAGTGACAGAATAAACAGAGCTTTTCTTCAAGTGAAGCAGGAATAAGGTGGAGGAAGAGAAGGCGCAAAATAGTCTACTTGGAGATTGAATAGAAGGAACCGTGAATCTTTCTGTTGTTGTTTTCAGTGATGAAGGAAGAGCAAGATAGAACAATAATCAGTTGAGAATCCGTGCAAAATGAAGGAATGATACCTAAAGGAAGGTGAGCGTTCCTTTTTTAAACTGCCATTTTGATATTTTAATCGTCGTTATGTATGGTTTTGATAGTCATATTTTTGCCCTTGTGAAAGGGGCCAGGTCAGAACAGTGGCCCAAGTTTAACTATACTGTGAATTTTACAGAGATCTGGGAGCCCATTTTATTTGCCCAATTCCCTTTATTCTAGTTTTCCATTTATATTTTCCTGGCAGATGTTAAACCTGGATTCACACTGGATGGAGCCAATTTTCTAGCTGCAGCCATTAAAACTAGATTGCTAAAGCAGAGATCCATTAAGGAGCGCTATTTGACTGACGAATGCCCACGGATTTTTACTTGTGTATGAGTTTTCATGCACTTTTAGCTTTTAGTTGGATCTGATTTGTGTACAATTCTTAATTTGTACTTTTAATCAGGTAAATATCCTTTCTGGTTACAATGAACGTAATTCCAAATCAATGTACTGTATTCAGATATATTTGTATTTTATCTATTTGTGTGCTGTGGTCTGTAGATCAAAATAAACGGATTGATCAATTGTCATATTATTGTTGATTTGGGTTATTTCTTTTATTGTAAACCACATCAAAGGTATCTGTCAGTTGGGTGATATATAAATGGAAGAAATAAAAACAAGCAAGCAAGTACTGCTACGTAGGATAATTAAACAGCTGGGTAGGGAGGTGGAAACCCAACAACCAGTTATAATTAAGAGTTATAATTAAAGAGTAAAGCTTCTCGAAGGCAGGAATCATTCTTGGTTTTGCCTGTGAAGCGGCATGTCCATCGACAGGCCTGTTTCAATGATGTAAAACAGACAGACAACAGAGTAATTTCAAAATACATTTGGAGTGAAATATTTCAGATTCTCCCCTCATCAGTAGCTATATGGCTCGGGTCCTGGTTATCTGAAAGACCGTCTTCTCCCTTCTGAGCCCGCCCGTGCTTTGAGATCTTCTGGAGAAGCCCTTCTTTCAGTCTCACCATCTTCACAGGCGCGCTTGGTGGGAACATGGGACAGGGCCTTCTCGGTGGCTGCTCCGGTGCTCTGGAACTCTCTTCCCGGGGAAGCTAGGCTGGCTTCCTCCTTGATGGGCTTTTGGAAGCAGGCAAAAACTTCTTTGTGCCCACAGGCCTTTGGAGAATAATCCGGCCCTCCGTCTACGTTAATGTCTTATAATTTTGTTATGTATTTTAAACGTTTATGTTCCCCCCACAATGTATGTTTTAAACTTTGTAAGGCCGCCTTGAGGCCCAGCACTGGGCAAAAGGCAGGATACAAATAGATATAATATATATGTACGTCATGGGATATTGTATGTGTGTGCGCACGCGCGTCCACTGGGTTTAATACATTTATTTGCAGCTATCACGCTTTTATATTCTGCATAACACACTGTTTTTAAGATTTGTAAATCTCCCAGAGCGCTTTGGCTATCGAGTGGTATAGAAATGTAATAAATGAAATGAAATAGATGTAGTTAAAAGTAACCAAAATGGTATTATATAGTACCGTTTCATGTAATACCATAATATAATTGAAACGGTATTATATAAAACACACACACACACACACACCAGACCCCTAACTGTACCACGGAATGCAATCGTAATTGTCCACTAGGAGGCAGAGCGACCTCAGGAACAGAGAGGCTCTTTCACGTCTATCAAGGGAGATAAGAGAAGGTTCAATGCGTTTTACAACAACCACAGCTACTTCCCACGAGCACGGAAGAGTGGGCAAGAAAGCAGCCAAAGGAAAGAAGAGGCAGGGGATGAAGAGGAGGAGGAGGAGGCGGCAGTGTGAGATGGTGGTACCTACTTCCAGGTAATCCTTCATGGCGGTGTCCAGCATCACTAAGTCGGTGAGGAAGGTGCCCAGGTAAGGGATGGTTCCTTGCATGACGCCCTGGGACAGGAGAACAGGTTCGTTAAAGGAGCCACCGACATGGGAGAGGTGGGCAAATTCACGCCCGGTGTGCAGAAAGTGGAAAGTGGAAAGGGGGGGAGATTTTCCTCCCTCTCATAATACTAGAACCCAGCGGGGTCATTATCCCATGAAGCTGATGGGTGGGAGATTCAGGATGGATCAAAGGAAGGACTTCTTCGCACAGCGCAGAGTTAAACTATGGAACTCACTGCCACAAGATGTGGTGATGGCCGCTGACTTGGATGGCTTTAATCGGGGGGTTGGATAAATTCCTGGAGGAGGAGAAAGCTACTGGTGGTGATGTGCCACTTCCGGCAGCAGAGGCAGTTTGCTTATGTATACCAGTTGCTGGGGAACATGGGTGGCAGGGTGCTGGACTAGATGGACCCTTGGCCTGATCCACCAGGGCTCCCCTTACGGTCTTAGGCACCGTGATGGCCCAAGGCTCCAGCCTGCCGCAGGGACAGGGGTCATTGCTTTAGCAGTAGAGCCCCCACGTTCAGTCCCCACATCTCCAGGTAAGGCAAGGATCCCATCTGAAACCCTGGAGAGCCGCTGCTGCCAGTCAGTGTGGACAATATGGGGCGCGACGGCCCAGCACAGTAGAAGGCGGTTCTGCAGGGCCGTAGACGGCCGCCACCAACTCACCATTTCTCGCTGCTGCTGCTGCCGTTTCTGAGCTCTCTTTGGGTTTATCTCCAGCGTGGCGAACTTGGACGTCCCCTCCTGAGCGGGTGGCAAAGAGAGACAAGGGAGAGCCGGCGGTGAGGTTGACGTGCGCCACTTTGGGCGAGACCGTGGCGGTGACTGCCGCGGAGGGGACAGGGCGCCCGCGAGCCGAAACCGCCAAGCGTTGCTTACGGGCAACCGATGGAGTGGGGGCTGGGGGCTCGGATGTCAGTGGGCCGGTGAATCCGCTCCAGGTTTCTGTCAGCTCCTTTAGAGTTCTGACTGGCTCCGGCCAAAACCCAGAGCGGATTCAACGGCCCACTGACGCCCGAGCCACCAGCCCCCACTGCCTCCCACACAGCACCCAGTTTGCTGTCGACTGACAACGCAGGGCCTGAACTTGGAGATGGCAGCGGTTCGAGCCAGCTCATCTCCGGCTGTTGCTAACTCTGTTGCAGAGAGAGAGAGAGAGAGAGAGAGACAGAGAGATAAGCAGAGGGAATCCCTCTGCTGACACGCCAGCTCTCGCCCAGGCGTTCCCCTCCTCTGCTTATCTCTGGGGCTCACAAGGGAATCCTCATCTGCCAGGCCTGGGAGCCTCCCAAGCCTCTGAAACGAAGCAGACAACAGAGACGTCAAGGGATCGGCCTGCTGTAAACAGGCACCTCCTGGGCAGAGGGCCTTGGTGGAGTGACGCAGCAGTGAAGAAACCTCTACAGCACTCCTTCCCCAACCTGGCTCCCTCCAGATGTGCTGGGCTGCAGCTCCCAGGATTCCTGACCGCTGCACCAGGCTGGATGGGGCAGGTGGGAGTTGAAGCCCATGACGTCCAGAGGGTACCAGGTCAGGGGAAAGCTCCTGCATAGAATCTGGACAAAAGAAGCATGAGTTCGGAGTCCCGTGCTTTTAAATAGCAGCCCAACAGGCAGAGATTCAACAGGGCAGCATTCCCCATGAAGCAGCATTCCCCATGAAGCAACACCGGTTGGATTCAGGCCTGTTGCAAGGCACAGGGACCCTACATGGGCAGAGGGAGGAGAACGGCCATCTTACAGGGCCTATCAAACCTCAGCACCAGGGCCCGATCCATCTCTCCTGGCATCCCCAATCCACCCCTTCAGGGTCCCCAAACAGCCATGCCCCTCCCCCTTTTCCTAACCACCAATCAGCTGGTGATTTCCCAACTTTTGTGCAGCTTTCTCTCCCCCCCCCCCCCCCATTTTTCCGAAGGCTCAGTTACCGACAGCAACAGCTAGGAACTGAAACGTGCTGGCATTTGGGGTCTTTGGGCTTGCTGGCTGGAACTCTCAGCAGCAGCCCGCTGCGCTGCAAACCTCTGTTGTAGGACCCGCTTGTTATATTAATAATTAACTGTTCATTCGGGCTATAATAAAGCCAGGGCGGGGCAGATGGGGAAATCTGGTCTGACTGGTCGATTCGCTGTCGATTGGCACGGATTTCCGACTTGCAGTCATGTTTCGTGTTTTTTTTAAAAAAAATCACTTTCTGAAAAAGGAAGTGTGGGATTCTCCTCCAAGGAAGCGTGGCCCGCGCAGAGTCCAGCGTGGCTTTGTTGCGATGCGCCTCCAAACGCAGGCAAACAAAAGGGCCAGGCTGCGCGCGGCGGTGATGTGCGTCATGCGCCAAAAAATAAAAGAAAAAAGCGGGCTCTCCACTGCAGCTTTATTTTGAAGGAAACCCAGCTGCACGGGCCCTGAGCACCTGTTTTGCACGCTGGAAGTCCCAGAATCCATCCCTGGCATTTTCCCAGGAAGGCTTGGGAGAGTCGCCTGTGTGAAACTAGAGCGAAGGCGTTCCTGCTGGTCAATGAATTAGACAACAGGAAGCCAGCAGGCCTAATGGTTTGACGCAGCGGGGCCATTCACACAACATACTAGCACACCTTCAGCGGTTGAGGGTGGATGGTTTTGAACCAGGGCTTGTTTGTTGAACTGTGGGTTAGCGCGTCGCCTGAACACAGGCAGTGTGGCTAGTTCACCACCTTGAACAACCTAGCAACAAACCATGGGTTCTCGAGGTAGCATCTTGAGAACAGTAAGCCACACTGTGCATGGTTAAGAAGCCACCCTGGCTGCGTTCAGACCACACTGATAACTTGGGGCTCGACACACAACCCACAATTCAATACAACCTGCACTCAAGCACTGAGAGTAGGTTAGTGTGTTGTATGAACAGCCTCAGAATAAGACAGCTGTCTATGTTCCTGTAGTCCCAATCTCTCTCTCTCTCATATATATATAGAACCCCAAAGAGGTCAAGCCATGAAGCTGAATTCAGGACAGAGGTTGTGTGACAACCTTTTAAGTATCTGAAGAGTGCTGTCATGTCTCCCCTCAATCTTCTCTTCTCCGGGCTAAACACGTCCAGTTGTTTCAGCCTCTCTTCAAACAAAGCCCTATGAAGAGAAACTGAAACAACTGGGCATGTTTAGCCTGGAAAAGAGAAGATTGAGGGGAGACACGATAGCACTCTTCAAGGCCTTGAAAGGATGTCACACAGAGGAGGGCCAGGATCTCTTCTCGATCATCCCAGAGTGCAGCACGGAATAACAGGCTCAAGTTACAGGAAGCCAGATTCTGGCTGGACATCAGAAGAAACTCCCTGACTGTTAGAGCGGTACGACAATGGAACCAGTGACCTAGGGAGGTGGTGGGCTCTCCCACACTAGAGGCCTTCAAGAGGCAGCTGGACAAGCATCTGTCAGGGATGCTTTAGGGTGGATTCCTGCATTGAGCAGGGGGTTGGACGCCATGGCTTTATAGGCCCCTTCCAACTCTACTATTCTATGATTCTAGGATTCTATAAGGACTTCTTCACAAAGTGCATCATGAAACTACAGACTTCGTTTCTGCAAGATGTAGTGGTGACCACCAACGTGGATGGCTTTAAAAGGGGAATAGGCAAACACCCGGAGGGGAAGGCTAGCAATGGCTACTAGTCATGGTGGCTGAATGCTACTACAGTATCAGAGGCGGTGGTCTCTGTACAGCCAGCTGAAAATCCACCGGCCTCAGAAGCTATTCCGCCCACCACCACCAAAGACACTGTTTGCAATACAAAACACCTTCAGGGGCAAACAGCTGTTTCGGGGGGGGGGAGGGATATTTTTAGCAGAAAGAGTGAAGACGGGCGTAACGTAGAGAGAAGTTTACAGCAGTGAGAGTTCTGTCTTCCTGGCTTTCCTTGACCATAGATGGACAGATCAGCCGACTAAATATTTGTGAGGGCCCAGACACTAGCCAATCAGTACTGCACACAATAGGTTATTACTGTAAAATCGAAAATGTGCCTCCCCGCTAAATTGTCCTAAACCGTCCAGAGAACTTTGGCTATTGAGTGGAATTAAAATGAAAAAAATACAGAAATAAATAAGCTCAAACCTGGAGAGAGAGAGAGAGAGAGAAAGGTACATTTGGATTGAATGCACTTTCCAAACCATACCATCTCTCTACCAATGTTTCACCTGGCTTCACCCTGAGTGGTTATCCAGTTACCATGCCCAGGGCTATCCTAGGTTTATGCAATAGCAGACATAGCTTTTAGGCACAACGCAGACAGATGGATCAAGCTGATGTAGGCTGCAGACGTCTTACCTTAATGAGGAGCTCTCGACTCAATGAGTGGTTATTCTCGTCCGAAAAGATTTCTGAGAGCTCATGGAAAGTGCGGAAGCTCTCCCTGTGTAAGGAGGAACAAAAGTCATCCATTAAAAAAACCAAGCTTCTGCCCTGTTCTGAAGTTTTCGCACCCAAAACACGGAACGTGGTTCATTTAGCCTAGTCGTCTTTTCCTTTATTTTTTAAAAAACACTTTTATTTACTGAACTTATATTCTCCTCTTCCGTGGGCTTCCCGGTGATCTCAAGCCAAGATCACGAAAGAGAAATAATCCTTGACCCAAAGAAAACTAAGGAACGATAAAGAAGTCATGAACAACTGATAACACTATAAAAAAAAGTTCACCCCGTTCCTTAGCACTGAAAACCGAATCAAACGTTTTTAAGTGTTGAAAACGCAGAAATGTATCAACACGTTGCCTCTCAAGAAGGGCATCGTTTGGTAAATAACGTGTTGGCTTCCCCCCCTTTCTTTGGTTTCGTGTTCCGAACGTTTTAGTTTTGTTTTAAAATGTTTTGACTGCGTACGAGCAATAGCAAACAGAGCAAAAATGTGTCGCGTTATAGAATAACATATGCGGGGGTTCGATCCGGGACCCGCCCTCCGTCAGAGGAAGAACTCTGCCCCCGGACGGTCCGTCTGTCTGAATTTGGGGGATCTCCCCTCCCCACACAGGTTAAACAATTCAGCAGCATCTCCTGACTCTCCGACTGGGTTCACACAACACACTAACCCACGATGGTTTATTTTCCAGAACAACCCATGATGGGTTAAAGCATGTTGTCTGTGGGATGTTCCCCCCCAAATAAGCCACCCTGAGAACCTACAGTCCGCATTAAGGGGGGGCTGGCATGTCGTCTGTCGCGCCCGCATGGATTAAAAAGATCGCCCACAGGGCTGCTTGGCAAAAGCAGCCAAAACCGCTGAAATCTCAAGCGATTTCTATTTCCGCCGCAAAGGAAACTGGGATACCCATCGGGCTGGGTGGGAGGACTGCAGGAGGGGTGTGTGTGAAATATACAACTCCGTGTAACTTGTCTGCCTGAACGGCTAATGGGAGCGCACCCTGGCTTACCGTGATGTGCAAACCCAGCCTATGTGTAGCATTTTCAGAGCGCTGGAGGGAGACCCGTTTTCTGGATCTGCCTAGCAGTTTTTCCAACAGGGTTCTGGGGAGGGGGGGGGGGGTGTCTGATTTTTTGGGTTTTTACAAGTTTGTCAGGGTTTCCTCAATTTGTAGAGCGCTAAGGGCAAGGAAGGCGCCCCGGAAAAGCCAGGCAGGCGAGGATTTGAGCTAGAAGCTTCTGCGTGAACGCAGAAGGGGATCTGCAGTGCTGAAACAGGCGCGCGCAGGTGTGCTCCCAAACTCACCGCGACACCTCGTCCCACGTCTTCTTCAGCCTGTGAACCGCATTGCACTGCAGGGCTGAGAGGATGGCTCGGAGGGAGGAGAAATTCTTTAAGATCCGGCATTCCTGGAAGGAGACAAGGAAGAGGTTGAAGAGTCAGCAGTTGCGAAGGGGATGAAAGAGAGAGAGAGACAGAGACAGAGAGGGAGGGAGGGAGGGAGGCTCAGTTCAGACGACATGAACTGGCCAGGGGCTTTGGGAGTTGAAGTCCCAAAGCGCTGGAGATTTATCTTCTGCCCATCCCAAAATTGTAGGACGCAGGAACCTAGGAAGCTGCCTTATACTGGGTCAGACCCTGGGTCCACCTAGCCCAGTATTATTGACTCAGTTCAGACAACGTGGTAGTCAACGCAGTGTGAAAACTCCCCTCCACGGTTGAGTTTTTAGGGGGCGCTCACCACACAACATGTTCTAACTCCACCGTTGTGTGACTGTGGGCTACCGTGGAGTCGAGTAAAATCCATCGCGACGTTTGATTGACAGTTCCTCTCTCCTGCCCCGGTCCTCCTGATGGTATCCCATCAGCCATTGCTGGGAAAAAAAAATCCCGGCGGCTCTCCTACAGCGGCACTCGCTCCTTTGGCCGCTCTTGCCAGGGAACTCTGTAGCCAGTGGGAAAAGTCAGCTTCACGGGAAACTCCACGGAACCCTCCACACAACAGAACGGTTGTGCAGGAACTCTCCTCTGCACAGTGTAGAGTGTTTTCCCAAAAAAAACCAACTCCACTGTGGGGTGGAGTTTTCCCGGCAGACAGCACATTTCTCAACGGTGGTGTAAAAACTCCACCATGGAGTTCTGAAACAACCGTTGAGAAACGTGTGGTCTGAACTGAGCCAGAGAAAGAGACGCACGCCCACACACGCACACTGGCTAAATCCTTTCTGCAGGCGAGGGAGGAGGCTTCCGTTTCCTGGGTTCTCTGCCCAATGTCCTCCTTGCCAATCTATTCCTGGCACCATTTATTATATATCCGGGATTTGCAGGCGGGGAAGCCAAATGTTGCAAGCCAAAGGGTTTGCAAATTAAATCGTACACGGCATGTCCTTGCTTTGCATGAATGACTCCGGTCGCTGTGCTCAAGGGCTGGGGGACTGGAAAGGCAGGGGGATCGCAGGCCACGCAGGGCCACGAAACAGCAGCCAAGAGCGGTACGAGAAGATGCCGGGGTTCGCTCCCCCTAGCAGCTGCAACCCCATCTTCCGCTGACTTGTTGGGGTTCGTTGCCGTATGCCAGAGAATGAGGCAACAGAGAACACACTCACTTTACACTTCAGGTGCTCCCTTTTTTCTGTGACCCCTATGTAAAATCCTCCCCGCAAATAGAAAGCTAGCACATCAGGGAGAGAGGCTCTGATCTACTGCAGCCTACTTGCCTGCTGTGCTAGTTTCGTATCCGCAGGGAGGTTTTTACACAAATGCAGTCCCCTCACCTGCATCCCAAAAGGGCACAGAGCACCTCTTCCAACCCAGGGGGCCAAATTCCATTTCTGAGAAGCTCTTGGAGGGCGTGGCCAAAGGCAAAGCAGGCAGGGCCAAAAACCTGGAGGCCGGATTGGGACCTCCGGCAGGGCGGATTGGGACCACGGCCTTGAGGACCAACGCGCTGACTCTACTGCACGCATCGGCCTACGAATTCAGGGTATTAGGTTTTCAGATTTTTATTTGCATCCCAAAGGACTAGAAACTTGTTTTTGTTTTTAAAGAGACGTTCTAGAGAGGCCACATTCTCAAAGCCCCGGCTTTCCCACCTCGAACAACAGACGGGCCACGTACCCGAGCGACTTCGATCCAGCGCTCCACCACCTTGGCTCTGTGCTGCGGCTTCAGGGTCCGGTCCCCGAGGCAAGTGGCGATGACGCAGTTGGTGACGCTATTGAACTGAGAGACGGTAGCCCGGATGGTGGGGGCCAGGTGCTCTTTGCCTTTCTTGTCCCGCTGGGACCAAATGCAGCCCAGGCAGTGATAAGGCACCACTTTCTTGAAGAGCTCCTGCGACGGAGAGAGGGAAGAGTCAGGACAGGGAAACGGGCCGTCAGAAAGGCGGGACGTGAGGATCGGTACGGGCAGCACGCCCAGGCAGAAAGCAAGACACTCACAGCATCCATCAGGGTGAACTGTTCGGCTGCCATCTCTGGGGAGAAGGTGAGGAATTCCAACTTGCCTTCGCTCAGCCCGTTTTCCTCGTCCAGCCGCAGGGTGCAGCTGGCGTGGTCCACGACTGGAAGGGAACATTTTTCATGCGTTCAGTTACTGATGACACGTTTATACCACCCCACAGCCGAAGCTCTCTGGGCGGCTGACAAAATTAAAAACCACTAAAAACGCACGATATCAAAAGAAAGGCATTTATGTAAAACCACAGGCAGCATATATCTAAAACCAACTTATTTAATCATCAGCCAGGACGATCCAAGAACTAATTTGAACTCATGGGATGGTGCCATTTGCCTGAGAGAAGGGGGCAGTTTTAACCTGGCGCCGAAAAGACAACAGCGTTGGCACCAAGCGGGCCTCGTTGGGGAGATCATTCCATAACTGGGGAGCCACCACAAAGAAGGCCCTCTCCCTTGTTGCCACCCTCTTAGCTTCCCTCAGGGGAGGCATCCAGAGGAGAGCCTTAGAAGTTAATCATAGCATACGGGTCGGTTCATACTGGGTGAGGCGCTCCATCGGGTATCGTCATCTCGAGCTGTATAAGGTCAAAACCAGCGCCTTGAATTCGGTTCGGAAATGTATAGGCAGGCAACGCAAGCGGGATTGAATCAAGGCACCATAAATGTTTGATTGGAAGCAAGCTGAGCTGATGCGGCCCAGAAGATGTCAGCGTTTTATTTTTATCTGGCATTTCGTCCAAAGGGCTCAGCCAGGAGACGTGTCTTCCCTGACCCAACATCAGCCTCACAACCACCCTGTAAGGTAGGCTAGGCCTGGGCGCAGGGGGAGAAGAGGGAGAGAGAAAAAGAGGAAGGGATAGTTACTGGCCCGTATGTCATGCAGTGAGCCACTCAATTGCTGAGAAGCCAGGATTCGAATCCAGATCCAATGTTCTGATCAGGCGCACTGTACCATCTTCATTCATTTATTGGCTAGATTTATATAACAAACATAAAACGTGTTCTACAGATTTGTGAAACCTTGTTATACACCGCTCCAAAATCTTTTGGATGGGAAACGGTATATAAATGTGGCAAATAAACAACTACAAATCAAATCATATTTGCGAAACCTTGTTATACACATTATACACATTTGTTAAATGGATGTATATGTATAACTCTCCCCCCCCCTTTTTTTTTTAATGAATGATGAAAAATGATAATATTCCTATATATGTAACGTGGTTTTTTTTCTTTACACAGTGTATTTTCTGTTGTTTTGTTGATATTCACAATAAAAGGGGGAAAATACGGATACGCCGTGCCAATCTGCCTCTAATATTGAGTTTTAAATTTGATTTCAATATTTCTAGGTCAACCGCTTAGGGATTTCATTATATTGAGTAGTATATAAATACCACAAATAAATAAAAGATGGCGGCATAAAATCGGGCCAAAATGGCGCCCGCACGAAAGATTTCTCGACAGTCCCTCATGAACCCTCCGAGCCAGTAGATGGCGTGGCACCAATTCCCGGCCCTCACCGTCCGCCTCCGCCTCGGCGCGCCCCTGGTGCTGGAACTGCGTGAAGAGGATGCGCGCTCGCCGCTCCAGGTCCGACCCGGGGATGTTGTGCTGCACGTAAAAGATGAGCTGCTTGAGGCAGGCGAAGTCGGGCGGCTTGCGGAAGTCCTCTGAGTACTGGTCCAACCAGGCCCCCAGGATGGATGAGATGGTGCTGAGGAGGAAGGCGGGGAGAGGGAGAGACGGCAATGAGTCCGGGAACCTGCCCAAGCGCCCTGGACAGGATCGGGCTATGACACTCCAGGGCGGAGGCGCACCACCTCTTTCAATCGGACGTTTCGGAGAAACCCCCAGAAAGGCGTCTTCGAGGACCCCAGCAACCTCGTAAGGATGCAAAGTAAACCAGCGAAGGGAACTATCCGGAACACTCGTACGGACGGGGCGACTCTCTCAGGATAAACTCGACCTCTGGCGGTAAACCTGCCCCGCTAGCCTCTGAACCCTTGACTGCATGAACGGAACGTCACGCTGGCTAGAAACTTGAGGGAGGGGCCAAAGGGTGTGCTCCGCCCCTTTTGCATCTCGAAGAGGGGCGCCCCAGGGTCACAGACTTACTTCTTCAGCTCTTGTCTCTCATCCACGGCATGCCGGGGGTGCTGTCCGTTTGCCTGCAGGTGAAGCTTCCCATATCTAAAAGGAACCAGAGAAAGCCCATGTAGCTTTGCAGACGCTTTCAAGATGCTCTCGGTACCCTGCTTCTCCTCCAAGCAGCTGTGGTCCCATTTTATATTTTTATTTATTTAGTTATTCCACTTTTACACTGCCCCATAGCCAAGGCAATCTGAGTAGTTCACAATTAAAACCATAAAATGAAACGTGGCGAGACATAACAGAAAATGCGCTGCGTTCAGACAACACGATAACCCACGGTTCAGCGATAACCCACACTGGGTGGGTTAGCGTGTTGTGTGAACCCGGAATATCTCTCTCTCTCTCTCTCTCTCTCTTTTTTCATTCCCAGTGCAATTTGGAACCCAAGTCTTTTTGAAGGGAAAACGGCGTCCGACGTCGAATTAAGCCACGTGGATCTGCTCACCCCTTCCAAATAAATCTCGCGTCTAGACCTTGCCCCACATCAACTGCTCAGACAGAGTATGCAGGCTGGGAATGATGGGGGTTGTAGTCCTACACACCTGCAAGCTGCCAGGTTGGGGAAGGCATGTCTGAAGACTGTGACCCTAGACTAGGGGTGTTGAACCTCTTTCGGCCCGAGGGCCGCATTCCATGACGGAGAAGCTCTCGGGGGCCGCATTCGAGTGGGGGAGGGGAAGATGGTGAAGGGGGCGGGGCTAAAAACACAAGCATCCTTTAGCTTTAAGCTCTTCTTGCTATAATGAAGCCTTAGGAGACATTTCACTCTTTTGGAATGGGAAAAACACAAAACCATCGGTGGTTGGAGGGGAAGCAGGAGCCACCTGGGGATGTAGGTAAGAGGCGGGGCCACCTGGAGATCACTAGAGGTCTGGATTTGTCATTCTTTGCCCCCCCCCCAGAGCCGTGGTTCAACCCCCTGCCCCACATCATGGCTCTCTAGGACAGTAGGCGGTACACAAAATCCACCCCCTTCCCCACAGTCCCTGAGGAAGGGGCAGGGGAGTTACCTGTTCAAGAGGAGATCCAGCACCTGCTTTGTCGTGGCAAAGGCCCGGTAGGTACACAGGAAGATGGTGACGTACGTGGAGTCGTTGCCTTTGAACGCGGAGACCAAGTACTCCACCAGCTTCTCCAGGGACCCGGCTTTGATCGTCCGCACCTTACACGTCTCGTAGAGGTTCAAGGCCGACTCGTTTTCGAACTGCAACAGGACAGACAGTGGTGTCGGCAGCAGTTCCGGCGGCCCTCAAGCCGGGGCGTTCAACCTCTTTAAGTCCAGAAGGGCGGATTCCATTTCAGGGAAGCTCTCGGGGGCCGCCTCCCAGTGATGGGCGTGGCCAAAGGCTAAGGGGGAGGGGCCTTTCCCCGACCCATTCCGCGAAGGCGCGCAGGCCGGGGAGAGAAATTGTGTCCGCTGTTCCCGCTCCAAATTTTTACGGTCTTCATTTTACAGGCGGAGAACCACTTTCAGCCCACGGGCTGCAGCCCAGTGGTGGGCGTGGCCAAAGCAAAAGGGGAGGGGCCAAAATTGCAAGAACAACAACAGAGCATCTTTGAGCTTATTACCAATGACTAAGTCTATGGAGAGCCTCGTGTGGCACAGAGCAGTAAAACAGCAGTTTCTGCAGCTGAAACTCTCCCCACGGCCTGAGTTCGATCCCAGCGGAAGCTGGTTTCAGGCAGCCGGCTCGGGTCGACTCAGCCTTCCATCCTCCCGAGGTCGGTAAAATGAGTACCCAGCTAGCTGGGGGAAAGGTAATAATGGCCAGGGAAGGCAACGGCAAACCACCCCGCTATAAGGCCTGCCAAGAAAACGTCAGCAAAAGCTGGCGTCCCTCCAAGAGTCAGTAATGACTCAGTGCTTGCACGAGAGGTTCCTTTCTTTAAGTCTATGGAGAGGCATTTCGAATGTTTACAATGGGGAAAACTTGCACAACCCCCTCCCCCGGTGCTCAAGAGAAAGAGCTGCAGCAGTCTGCGGAACTGCAGAAGACTGGATTGGGACCCCAGAGGTGCGGATTTAGCTCTTCTGCATCCCTGACTTATGTGATGATTAGGGTGCATACGTTCTCTAGAACCCATTAGCGTCCAAAATACCTTACAACCAGGGTTAACTCTATCCTTTCTGGCTCACCCCAAAAAGACGAAAATAAGATGCATTCAGTAACCTGCATAAATTAAGGAAAGGAGGCCTTTTTATTTGAAGTCTTTATCTATTTACTAAAAACGTAGATGCGTTTACTGAGTTTGAACAATTAAAATTTGTAGACCGGAGATTAGACACTTCTTTTTTTAAAATCAAGTTTCTAGTCCACATGGTGGCCAAGAAGGAATTGAAAAGGGAACACCTGGCGAGAGCTTAGAAGCGATTAAAGTGGCTGAATGAGTTTAGTGGGGAAGCGGGGAGGAACTTCAGTGCCCTGCATGGAAAAAGCTGAATAAATTGTATCTACAAATCCATGTAATTTGTACAGGTGCAGAATTCTGGTTTTAATCTTGCTCTCACACCCCTTAATTTTCCTTTATATAGAGCAGTATGCATCCCAGCCCTTTCAATTTTCTAAATGCTTTTAGATTTCTTTCTTATAAACAGGTTCGAGGCTGATCTTTTCATGCAAACAAATGGCTCCCACAGTTTCTTTGGTGTGGGTTTTCCAGTAGTTTTAGGGTGGGTGGGAGTGGCGGGGGTGTAAATAAAAATAGGGCAGGGGGCATTCGTGTGTCAAGCATTCTCTGTAGCTGTCGACAGAAGCAGCAAATGGATTGCGATGCGACCAGACAGCCGGAAAATACCAACAATAACAGAAAAATTCCTTCGCCGCATTCCCCCTCCCCGCTGACGCGACAGCGTGGAAGCCTGGGCGCATCAACCACAGCGGGGCTGAAGGTAAGCGACATGAAAAGTGTGTCAGCGTGACGCCGCGAGCCGTCGACAAGGAAGGCGGAGCTGGCCGGGCTGCAAGTCTGTATTATTAACCTCTGGTTCGCCAGGAACCAAAGGCCCTGTCCTACAAAGTGGCGTTTGCACGCGGGGTGAAAGTGCGCTGACACGCACTGGCATTGGAAACTGTTGGGGATGCACATCGAGTTGAGCTCTTGCAACAAAACGGACTATGAACCAGGAAGCTCCGAGCTTAAAGTGTCGCGCTGCCTTAGCTATCTATACATATCAAGCTGGATTTATGTGTGTATGTGTGTGTTTGAATGTCCGGAAATTCTAACCCACTTCCAGAAGAGCTAGAAACTTTTAAAAAATTGCATGCTGATAGGACTTGCTGTACGATCAACCAGAAAATTCAAATGACCAGGGTTTTTGGCGTTAAAGTGTTCGGAAAAAAATAAAAACAAATCCGAGACTTTGGCAGCTGTTAAGCCTAGATCTCCCAGCCCCATCGCTCCCGGCCAAGGCATGCTGGGGGTTATTTATTTATTTATTTTATTACATTTATATATCGCCCCATAGCCGAAGCTCTCTGTGGGTGGTTTACAAAAGTTAAAAACGGTGGACATTAAAAAAAAGTATACAAAATTTAAAACCATCAAAAAATGTATAAAAACAACAGTATAAAACAGTATCCATTTTTTTAAAAACAACAACAGTTCTGGGGTCTGTTAAAAACAAACTTAGCATTTTTAAATGCTGTTAAATGCCTGGGAGAAGAGAAAAGTCTTGACCTGGCGCCGAAAAGATAACAATGTTGGCACCAGGCGAGCCTCATCGAGATAGTTCCATAATTGGGGGGCCGCCACCGAAAAGGCCCTCTCCCTTGTTGCCATACTCCGAGCTTCCCTCGGAGTAGACACTCGGAGGAGGACCTTAGATGTTGAGCGCGGTGTATGGGTAGGTTGTCAGGAGAGGCGTTCCGTCATGTGGTCCCAAGCCATGTAGGGCTTTATAGGTTAAATATAGGTTATATATTTGTCAGTGGACGCAAGGGCTGTGCAGGACAAGACGGCTACTCTGTGAAATGGCCACCACACCTTCGGATATTATTATTATTATTTTAATTCAAATACATCCAAAGTTTAAAGTTTCTAGCTCATCTGAAAGTGGGTTAGAATGTATTTTTTAAAAGTAGGGTTATTATGGGGCCAGGACAACACCGGGTATATCTGCTAGCATATATATATATATATATATATATATATATATATATATATATCCCAACCTTGTACTGAACACTTGTCTGGTCGCCACTGGTGACCAACAATTCCGTGCAGGCGAGTAAGCAAGCTGGTTGAGGAGGAAGAGATTACTCCACCTTTCGTTCATCTGAAAGATGGGATTTTTTTCATTCACTACCCTGCTAAGATGCCAGAGCTGGTGTCTTCCATGTTGCCAGCCCCTTAGTCGGCTAGTAAATAATTCTGCAGGCCAGTAACTTTTGTGGGCTTATTTACAAGGCTGATAGAAAGTCCTTTCCACACATTCCGTGAAAGTGGGGGAATGGGGGAGAAAACTGGGATTGAGTCCACTGTTCCTGCTCCCAATTTTTATGGTCATAACCAGGGGACTTGAAACTCAGGGGCCGCGTTCCAATCGTGGGCGGGGCAAAAGGGGAGGGGCAAAAGATCAAAAAGAGCAGGCCTATTTGAGTGTCCAGTTCTTGCTGCCAGTATTGGCTTGCAGCGCAAATATAACGGGCATGAGCACAGTTGCGCTTTCCAGGGCTTCAGATGAATGTGTGGAGTCCCAGGACGGGAACAGGGGACACGCTCCTTAAATTCTCTGCCACTCCTATCCTCCGTGCATACACCGAGCGTCCCCCCAGCCTCAGTTTCCCCCTCTGCACAGCAAAAGGACTAATACTGGCCTACTCTACAGGACTGTCGTGCGGACGTCTGCACTTGGAACACTGAGACGTACTACAGAATAAGTGGTGTTACAAGTATACCCAACCCCCAAAGAAAAAACCTTTTGCCGCATTCCTAAATCGACCTTAAACACTATTTTCGCAGCTGTGTTTACATTGGTTGGTTGTTTTTAAAGCCTCTCACGTCTTTTCAATCACGGAATACCCAGCCCATTATATTCAAAATGTTTTTCCGCTTGCTTGGAAACACCGCACCCTCCATTCTCTAACTGGAAAAGGTCAAATCCCCGAGAGAATTGGGCCAGATCCTATCTCTCCTCTGGGCAAAAATGCCGCTCGTCGGCGCTGCCTGTCTTGCACCACACGAATCTGGCATCGATCACAGAATCCAGCAAGGGCGAGAATCTCAGCTGATTGATTTGAGTGATTGATTGAATCTATTTGCTACCCAACCAGCACTGAGCTTTGGAGCAAGTGACAATAAATAAAAACAAAACCCTCAATAAAGCAGCAACCAGAACATTATAAAAATAAGAAAACATCAAAAACATTAATATGTATCTTCAAGCAGCATGCCATGAGACTTGGTAAAAATAATACTCGCTGTTTATAGAAACACACATCAGACGGCTTCATATCCTCTGAGGAACGCTTACAACAGCCCTGTAAGGTTGGCCAGTGTTATCAATCCCCATACCGCAACCGAGAGAGACACAGAGAAAAGTTTCTGAAACACTCTCCCCAAAGGAACTCACCGGGTGGCAACGCCGTCACCGTTTCGGCGCTAGGCGAAGATGTATTTATTTTCCACTTGTCTTTTGGATATTAGTGATGACCCAACTGCAGACGACCACGTTTGCGGTTTTCATTCTGGACTGTGAGGCGGGGATGATTTTGTGTACTGTGGATAAACACTTTCCCTAATGTATTGTTTGCAGGTCTACGTTTTCACGGTGCTGATTTTTAATTTGTGTTCTTGCGCTGGTTATGGTTTATGGTCAGGTATGCTTTAAGGTTATGGTTTATGGTGAGGAAGGCTTTACGGTGGATTCCTGCATTGAGCAGGGGGTTGGACTCAATGACCTTACAGGCTCCTTCCAACTCTATGATTCTATGATATATTGATTTTGGCTCGCTCGACTGCCCTTGTTATATTAATTACAGATTTCTGTATTTGTGTGTTGTGAGTCGCACTGAGGTTGATTTTTATGGTTGGAGGTGGCACGTAAAGTTAAGTAATAATAACAGTGATAATAAGAACAACAGCGATAATGGCTTGGGACCGCAATACCTGATGGAACGCCTCTCCCGACGTGAACCTACCCGTACACTGTGCTCAACATCTAAGGTCCTCCTCCGAGTGCCTACTCCAAGGGAGACCCAGAGGATGGCAACAAGGGAGCAGGGCCTTCTCAGTGGTGGCCCCCCGACTGTGGAATGATCTCCCCGATGAGGCTCGCCTGGCGCCAACGTTGTTCTCTTCGGCGCCAGGTCAAGACTTTTCTCTTCTCCCGGGCGTTTTAACAGCATTTAACAACGTTAAGTTTGTTTTTAAATGGATACTGTTGTTTTTATACTGTTTTTATGTTTTTAAATTTTTGGTATACTTTTAATGTTTACTATTTTTAATTGTTGTAAACCTCCCAGAGAGCTTCGGCTGTGGGGCGGTATATAAATGTAAATAAATAAATAAAGAGATTTAATAAATAATAATAGTATATTATTGTTATTAATAACAATAAATAATGCTAATAATAAATGATGATGATGATGCATCACAGCTGAAGTAACTTTTGAACCAGAAATATTCACTGACCCCGAGCCATCGCTGTCCCTTGTTGGCCGTGTGGTGAAGCTGGACTTTCCGGAGCGAAATGCTGTAGATCACGCCATTTTCCACCTCTTCTCCGATCTCCTGGGTGGAGCTCTGTAACGGAGAGAAAAGAACGGGAGAAAAGAAAACCGAATTAAAGACCACTGTTCCGTCAGCTTGCAGTTACAAAGAGTCGCGTCCCAAAAAGTGGAGGAAATTTCCAGTCGGGAAGCCAGGGCGACCCAAGACGTTTTCCTGTGCAGCACGAGTGGTAATACTGGCCTGCTCTACAGGGCTGTTGTGGTGACGTCTGAACAAATGGCAAGATGGTGCCCACTCTCACTGACCAGGACTGGAAGTTGAAACTTATTTCCTCATTTGAAGATAGCGGAATTTTGTTAACGCCCTTAGCCATGGTGTGCTCGGTATATGTTCAGAGACGCACTTTGCCCGGAAGTCTTTTTTGGCAGGGTGGTAACTCAGGAAGGAAATCGGCCCATGCTCAGAGGCACCCAGCCCGAGGTGCCAACCTCTCTCAGCCAAATTAAAGATTCTGGTTTGGGCAGAAAAGGCCTGGAGAGAGGTCAAACTAGGCCCTGTGGAGGAACCAAACGGAGACCTTCACAGGAGGTGCTGCATACACAGCTGTGCGGAAGGAATTCACACAAGAAAAGTGCAAATGACGACACCGCTCCCTCAGTGCTGTTTAGTGGAGGAGAAAGATCGGAGGAAACCGAAATCCACAGGAGCGGCACGCCGTTTATTGCAACGTCAAAACAGAACGGCACAAACTATGCACTGAAAGGGAGGCGCCTCAGCCTCCGGAGATGTGCTGTAGGTTTTGGGGGCTGAGTTCGAAAGCTTGGCCTGGGCCACGTTTGCGGCAGCCCTGAACCAGTGTGGTGAGAGCCAGTGTGGCGCAGTGGCTAAGGTGTCGGACTGGGAGTCGGGAGAGCTGGGTTCTAGTCCCCACTCGGCCATGGAGGCGACTTTGGGCCAGTCACAGCCTCTCGGCCCAGCCTACCTCACAGGGTTGTTGTTGTGAGGATAACATGGAGGGGAGGAGGATTATGTATGCCGCCTTGGGTTCCTCGGAAGAAAAAAGGCGGGATATAAATGTAAATAATAATAATAATAATAACAACAACCACATTCAACATTTTCACATCTTCCTGCCCGTGCATTAGAGGCAATGAGACACGCGGAGGACCCTCCGTGAGGGCACCTCCCCAGCGCTGTGAGCCTGCCATCTCACCGCCATGGTCACCAGCTGCTCTTCCTCTTCCCCTTCCTCTTCCTCATCATGGCTCCCACTTGCTTGCCTGGCAGGCCGAGAGCCAGGGAGCACCACCGCCGTTCTCCGGGGTCAGAGCGAGACGCAAGAGAACAAGCAGGTTGCAACGAGGAGGAGGAGCGGCGAGTCCAGGGGGTGCCTCTTCCTTGTGGGCCCTCGACAAGTGCCCCATCACGCCTACCCTTGACCACACAGTCCTCGTTTCATTTGGGTCGTACGACAACAAAAAGAGACCACAAAGACACACAAGGAAGGAGGAATGAAAAGGCCAACCAGCCGTCAAAGCTGCCCACAGGGACGTTGGGCGCCCTTGTTTATCTAACCCAGGTCAACCATTTGCCTCTGCACGTTCCGGAGCGGATAAAAACAGCACACCTGATTGGAGGGGGGGGCACAGGTGTCAACGTCTACTGAACAAACGAGTCCTGCCCAGTGTTCGGGAGAGCCGCCAGACAATTTTGGGTCGGATCCCAGTTTCCAAGAACCCATCCCCAAAACGAGACGGTCACCGAGGGAAAGCAATTGCATTAACGACGCTCACGCGCACGCACTTTCAGAGAGAATGTAGAAAAACCACCTCTGAATACACAGGCCAGAACGAAACCTGAACACATTTGCCGTTAAAGGCAGGCCGGAGAGTCGACCACAGCGGCCAAACGGACTGCGTCCATAAAGGGATGGATTCGAATCTCCCACAACCTCAGGCGGCTATGCGCTCCATTGGCCCGTTGCTTATGGGGCGACCATTGCTTCAAGAACCCTCATTTGAAATACGGGTGATAATACGACTGGCGTACCTTACTGGGTTGTTGCAAGAATTACAATGACGTAAACTTCGCAAAGCGCTTAAGAACAGATGAACATCAGAAGAGCCCTGATGCTGGATCAGACCAAGGGTCCATCTAGTCCAGCATTCTGTTCACACAAGCTGTCCATCAGGGACGCATATATGGTGCAACAGCACCCTCCCACCCATGTTCCCCAGCAACTGGTGCACACGGGCTTTCTGTCTCAGATATTGGAGGTAGCACCAAGCCATCAGGGCTAGTAGCCATGGATAGCCTTCTCCTCCAGGAATTTATCCAGTCTCTTTTTAAAGCCATCCCAATTGGTGGCCATCACCACATCTTGTGGTAGTGAGTTCCATAATTTAACTCTGCGCTGTGTGAAGAAGCCCTGCCTTTCATCTGTCCTGAATCTCCCCCCCCATCAGCTTCGTGGGATGACTCCTTCGGGTTCTAGTAATTTGAAAGAGGGAGAAAAATGTCTCCCGATCCACATTCTGCACACTATGCATAATTTTGTACACCTCTATCACGTCTCCCCTTAGCCTCCTTTGAATACTTGGAAGTACAACATAATTGCTAAATGGGCATTTTCTACTACTACTATTATTATTGGCTAGGTTCCTTTCTTCTCTGATATCCTTGCTACGGCAGGCAAAGTTTGACTTATTCAAGAAGGCCTTTGGCCTGTAAGGGTGTCTGTGGGTTGGGTGCTGTTTTTATTCTCCAATTCAGGGATAGGCAGCCGTTTTCGGGCCGTGGGCACTTTGAGCAATTTGAGAAGCTGTCCTGGGCACCCTCACAAAATGGCTGCCACTGGAGGCGTGGCAAAGGACAAGTCGCCTGCCCAAAGCACTGAGCATGAGGCAGAGACAGCTCCCTAAATGGCCCCTTTGAACCCACCGTTTTCAGCACTAACAGAAGCCGATTTCACAGCAAGCCCAGCTGCTGGCAAGAAAAATGTGTTAATTGAAAAATAAAAAAGTGGTAGAGGTAGGACACCTGAGGGTGGGGACAAGCTCCAAGAAATGTGAATTGCTATGTTTTTACTGTATGTTAATATGTTTTAATCTGTTTTAAATTGTTTTGTAAGCTGCCTTGAGTCAGTATAAATCAATCAAACCATTCTTGACAGGGTATAAATTTTGGAGAGAGAAACAGAAAAAAGGAAAGAAAGGTCCCACGTTCTTGGAAAATCACAGCTGGCGTGGCGGCCAAATACATCTCTATTTATACTAGTCCCGGAACTGCAGCCCTTGTACTGCAGGATAACAAATAAGGCTTAGGACTGGGTTTGAGAGCATGTCTGCACGCGCACGCACACACCCACGCACACCAAAAAAGTGTCTGTTCATTTTTAAAGACAGACAATCTGCCAGGAGAAATGCTTATTTGGCAAAGTGCATTTCCAAAGCAGAAATGGGAAATTTGACGCAGCAATTTCAGCGTCAGGCTCACGAGGCCTCGGGACGGAAGGGGGAAAGCCCTCGCTTGCTGAAAAGCGCTCGCTCGGCTTCCTTCCCTAATTTTATTTTTCCTCCAGCCGCCCATTCACATTTTACAGCCAGCTGGGGCAAGAGATGGGCGTTTACAAACCGAGCGGCTGGATTCGAAGAAACAGAAAGCCAGAAATTGCGAGATGCTCGCAGCACGTGCGCCCCGTCAGGTTTATTGCTGGGTTTGGGATTTTTTCCTTCCCCGCCCCTCTCCGGAGAGTTCTTTCTCAGCACAAACTCTTCCACTCAGCTATCGTCTTCCCCTTTTTCTGCTGAGTGTCGGCGTGTTCCCCCATTTCCCAGAAATGGGGGAAGAAACACAAAGTAGAAACGGCAGGAGCTGGAGGCCAGGCTGACACCAGAGATAAGATTTCTGAACTTAAAAGGTGTCGGCTGTTTAGAGAATCCCGTGATCAATTCTGTGCAAACGCAGCATTTGGCCAAATTCGACACTCCGTGAAAATTTGGTCTGTCGTCGTTTCGTGTAGGTTATTAAAAGCTTTCTAGTCCTCCTGGATGCAAGAGCAGGCTTGACAGCGTGTAGCCAGTGTCGGCTGTTATAGTAAAATCAAGCAAGGCGTTCACACAATGCGCTAACCCAGTGGATGAGAGCGGGTTGTTTTGAACCGTAGGCTGTTTGTCGAACTGTGGGTTATCGTGTTGTCTGAATGCAGCCAGGGTGGCTGGCTAACCATCCTGAACAATCCAACAACAAGCCATGGGTTCGAGGAAAATAAGCTACACTCCACAGTTAACAAGCCACTCTGGCTACATTCAGACAACACGATAATCCACGGTTCAATGCACGACCCGCGGTTCAAAACAACCCACGGTCAACCACTGAATGTGGATATGCGTGTTGTGTATAAAGTTGAATATATCCAGTTCAGTGCATGCATATGAAATGTATATACACACACACACACACATCATTGAAAGAATTGTGCCTAAACTTCCACAAAAGCAGACCAAATATCCAAACGAGTCTATCTTGTTCTTTGCCTTATTCTCGCCGCTCAGAGAATTTCGAAGAGTTGGGCAGAGCAATTATCCACTTGCGAGAAGTGACTGCACCATCGTTAGGAGGCGAAAGTTCACCTTGGAGGGTTTGCTGGATCCGAACGGCGTATGTCACACGCCCCCTGGGAAAAAGCTCTTGGCATCTCGAGTGCAAGGACAATTTTGCAGAGAGAACGCCGTGCGCCTCGGCCAGACGCTGGGGCTGAGAAGGGGAGCGCTTGAAGAGGAGGCTGCGTCATGTCACGGGCAAAGAGGGGCGCGCTTCCAAAGACCAGGACTTGCAAAGCGATTGTGGATGGGATCATCTCACGAAAGTCCTGCCCCGTCTACATTGGCTACCAGACTGCTTCCAGGCCTAATTCAAAGCGCTGGTTTTAACCTCTAAAGCCCTAAATGGTGGCTTGTAGGAATGGCTGCTCCCATATTTACCTACCCAGACCTCCTCCAGACTTTGGACAGTATGGCTGATGCCAAAGTGACAGGCCGCCAAAGGCAAGAGTTGGGTGTGTGTGTGTTTCTGTTTCTTTTTAAAGTGGGTTCTGGACCTGCAGTTCACTGAAAGCAAGCAATTAACAGGCCATTGCCGGCTACCAAGAGCTCCACTTAAGGGCCCATTAGTCAGCAAACCGTCAGCAAATACAAATAACAAAGCATCGTGGAGGTGCTTCAGAAGGGCTATTTTTAAAACGCAGAAGTATCCTGGAACCAAGCCTCCTCGTCATCGCAATTAGGCTTCTGGCCTCCATCCTGAAGCCGCCAGGGGTCATCGGAACGTCGATGGGGCTCACATGGTACAGTCCGCCGCATGTTGGAAGCGGTTGCTTCGAGAGAAAGCCTCCCCGAGTGTAGAAAGCTAGAAGGTCAGGAAGTCAGGTGGGCTAGAAACCTTCCCCCCACGCCTCCCCACATCACATACGCCAGAGTGTTAGCTTTCCACATGCAGGAAAATCCAGGCGTACGTTTCCCCAGCATTCCTATCCCCAAACGAAGAAATCCTGCGAGGACTGTACCACATTGCCCTTGCTAAGCGGTGTTAAAATTGGGTTCGAGTAAGCCGTCGATGCCTGCCATGTCGTGGCAAGGAGTGGAGGATGGGAGTAGAGATGCTATAGGGCACGATCCGATGCATGTTTAGACAGGAAAAGGGAGCAGGGTCAAGAACGGCCAGCAGATTTTAGCTTAGAGCGCTTACTGCCAGTAGCAAAGGAGAGGCAGTTCAATCTTTCAGAACAGGGTGCAAAAACGGCACAAAAGCCAAGATATCATCCAACTATTTGGGGGGGGGCAACTGAGAACTGGAGGAGGCGGCGAATTTGGCCACGGATCTAAGGCTCCCCAGACCTTTTCTAAGCAGTCAAGCCAATTTCGATCCTTCCTTGTTAGTTCTGCTTGAGTTCGGTTGTAAGGCTTGGGCCAAATCTCCATCTTCAGGTCACCGGCTCAGAGCCTGTCCTGGGCTGAAATCTCAGCAAAACACAATAAAGTCAATGCATATATCTGAGAGAGAGAGATTGAAAGAGGCCGGGGGAAGCAAAGGAAAGGGATTCTTAATTTCCCAACACTTTGGCATCGAAATGGCTTTGCAGCCTTGAATGACTCACAACTCCCATCCTTGTTATTATCACCTCCCGTCTCCGTTACTACGCTGCCGTAGGGTCCCACTTGGTGTTACTACAGCTACGGTATTTTTAGGAGGCGTCGCAACACTCCACAAGCATAGCTACCTATGTTGGCCATTAACAACAGCGGAAGCCACTGAATGGACAAAGTAAAGCCCAATTTTCATTCTCCGTGGCTGTAGTTGCATGGGCATTCTTGCCCATTCAAGTCCGTTTGATCCAGCCTTGAGGACTAGAAAACTTGCATATATACGCAAACGACAAGGTTATCAAGAGCCGTATCTCCACGCTAATTTTTGTTTTTCCAAGGTTTGGAACGACAGAGATAACCCACACGGATCCCACCAGAAGGACCTGATGTCACGTGAACCACGTGGCTAAGCGCCACATGGAAGTTCCGGGTTCAAATCTCACCATAGCCAGAAACCGACTTCGGGCAAGCCGTTTATACCCCAGCCTCAGCCCTGCAAAATGGTGAGAATAATATTGGGCTACTCTCTAGTGACTACACCAGCTGTTTCCGGGGGGGGGGCACATTTGGCAATTTGAGAAACTGTCCTGGGCGCCCTCACAAAATGGCTGCCATGGGGGGCGTGGCAAAGGATGTCGCCCTCCCAAAAGGCTGAGCATGAGGCGGGTCTGAGCTGCAACTCACTAAACAACTCCTCTGAGCCCACCGTTTTGATCACCGATGGGAAACTTATTTCACAGGAATCTCAGCTAACGTTAAGAAAATTAATTGGGGGGAAATGTGGGAGAGGCAGGACACCTTGGGAAACGCCAAAGAAGGTGTCCAGGGTGGGTTGGTGCCCTACAAGCACCATTTAGGGATCTCATAGAAGATGTGGCGTCAGCTCAGGAGAACCTCCAAGTTTAGCAAAAGCCTACCTTTGAGTCCTAGACGCAAAAGAGCGACTTTACGGCCTCTGTTGGAAGCCAAATGATGTTTTTGTTTTGAATTCTTTTTCATTACAATTTTGATGTTTCGTAAGCTGTCCAGGGGACTCGTTGAAGGACGGGATATATACAATCCTCAAAGGAAGTAAAATAAACACCTTCTTATGACTCTCGGATCGCCCTTTGGACGATGGAAGAGCCATATCAATGCTAAACGTTATTAAACAATCCACATAGCGCACTGTTTACTACATTTAACGCATAACCCAAAAGTTAGCGTTCCCTGGGTGACATACAAAGTATAATAAAAAGAATTTAAAGTATTGCGTGTGTATACAACATACATATAAACACATACTTTTCCTCTAGACTCAGTTTCTACTCAAGCAGAGACTGAAAACTTCCAACTGAAACCGACAGCTCTTACATAAGCAGAAAAGCGCATGACTCAACTTACAGCATCAAAAAATACTTCAGAATCTCCCTCTGTTTCCAATTCACAGGGGCCAGCCTGTTTTCCCTCCGTACAGAAACTAAAAAATAAAATAAAAAGTAGAACTATTTGCTGTTCTCCAAAATAGGAACAACCCGGCAGTCATGGCAAAGAACACACACACATCCTTTTTGATTCATCACATTTTTCCATGAAAATGATTGTGAATCTGTCAAGGCAGTGAGTTCAGTTGGACTTTCTACTTTTTTCCTGGTAAGAGAAATCATGCGGGGGGGAAAGCCCACTGCACGGCACAGACCGATGATCCAGAAATCCAATAATACGCAGGAGATATAAAAAGAAACCGCTTTGTGGCAGCTGGGCTATGCCAGGCGAGATGGACATACTGAAAAAGAAGGTCCCAGAATGCTTTCACCAATGCAGGGTTCGCCTAGATGGGTTGGACTACAACTCCCACTGGCTGGGGGGATTGTGGGACGTGTAGTCCAAAATATCTGAAGGACACTAAGTTGGGAAACGTAGTCCTAGAATTGCATCTAATGCATGAAAACGCCTTTAAAATGCATCTTGTTTCAGCATTTGCTTTACTTAGAAGTGCTTGTAAGAATGGACCAATTTAATCCTATTTATTTAATATCCGAGTTTATCACATGGTGCTAACAATAAAACTGGAGGGGGGAAATCTAAACTAAAACTCTCTTGATAAAAAATAAATGCTGCCTGCTGGTGGAAGGGCAACAGAGAGGCAGACAACTTAGCTCTCCCTCAGCTGGGAGTTCCAGAGGTTGGGAGCTCCCGCTGAGAAGGCCCTGTCTGGCATCCCAATTAAACGTGCTTCCGATGGTGGTGAGACCGAGAAAATGGCCGCCCCCTGAAGGTCCTAAAACCTGGGCAAGCTCGTATGGGAGAATATATTAGTAGAGAACTCATTAGCAGAGAGTAGACCCTTATATGTCTAAAACTGCACTGTCCATGCATAAGGTGGGGGTATCAGTCGGCTGGGGTGAGGTCAAGATTTTGCAGAAGTATAAAAAGTCTTGAGGGAGAGAGAAACCTCTTAATGTGGCGAAGTATCCCAAAAATAGCCAGACGAAGACTTGGCACACTTCACAGACAGAGAACGGAGGCCCCTGCACAGGGGGGTGGGATCAGAAGACCAGGGCGACATGGGATGGAATAGTCTCTCCTCGAAAAGGGCATTGCTGGGTGGCTGGCAGCCTGAGCAGAAGCGCTCCACATTTTTCCGCCAGGTCCTGCTTGACATTCCATATCCCAGATGGGATGTTGAAAAACAAACAAAACCATCACCAGGTCCGGTGATTAAATCAGACCACCGACGATAGAAGTTCGTAAAAGAATACATTGCCTGGAGCAGCCTTCCCCGGACGTGTTGGACTGCAACTCCTAACATGCCCCAACTAATCAGGCCGGAGGGGGAGCTAGCCTCCGTGGACCTCCAGCCTGATCCTGCAGGGTTCATCGATTCAGGCGTAGCCGGGGTGCACGAAAGACCATCAGCCAGTTTGCTATGAGGGCTGAATAAACGAGTTCCGACTGGAACCCGGAGCGGATTCATCGCTCCGCTGGTATCGGGGCCACCCGCCTCCGCCTTGCCACATTTCTTCTCCGGTCCAATTTGGCCTACATCTCAACCGGCCGACTGGGGAGGCCCGGAGAAAAGCCCCTGCCGAACGGGGAGCTCCACCGGTCTCAAAACCCGGAGGGGGGCAGGCCGCACTTCCCAGGAAGAAAACGGAGCCCGAGAAAAGAAGGGGAAACACAGAACTCACGGCCTTCGGGTTTCAAACACAATAGCAGCAGGAAATTCCCTCAGCCGTGCTTTTCCTTCCTGCCTCAGAGCCAAAGGAACGAAGCCAAAAGGCCCTGTTGAAATGTCGAAATGTCGAATTGCAGAAGGGGATGGGACGGGACACGGGAGGTCAGCTAACAGATCTGAGGTCGCGCACGCCGCACTCGGCTCCCTCACGGGGAAGCGCCATCGAGCGGCCTTTGCTGCCCCGTGCCCCTCTCGCTAAGCCTCCCCTCTCGTTCCGTAGCCTTCCTCACGGCTGGGGGCATTGCCTTTTGGTGTGGTTTGCATGCCGAAGACTGGCGCACCGCGTCTATGGGTGGCGTGCTACGGATAACGTCCTAACCGCACGCGGGCGCACGCTATGTGAGAGGGATACGCAAATGATCCTCTCCTAAAGTATTTTGGCGCCAGACCTGAGTTGGCATAGTTGGGCAGGGGCTGAGGGCCCACACCCCAGCAGGGGCCCACTGGTTTGAGCCCCCTGGAGTTGCACCTCCGTTTCTCCTTGTTCATCCGCCTCTCGCTCTGGCCCAAGCAACGGAGGTGGTGAAGGACAGGAGCGGCAGATGCCATGGCCTTCTCACTCCTTCACCGCCTGCCGAGCAAGCAGTAGTGTTGTGTTACCCAAGAACTCAAAGCTTTATTCAAGCAATAAACATCTCTTCCCACCTGAAGAGAGTCTAATCTCTAAGAACTTCCCTCTAGGCAAAACTATGCAAACTAAAGGAGACAATTGTCCTTTCCCAGAACACACGCGTTCACTTCAGGGAGACTGGTTCTGATGCAGCTTCTGGCGAGATGCCAGCCGGGCTGACTTCCTCTCACCTTCCTTTAGCTCCGCCCGTTTTAGTCTGCAGCGGGCTCTCGGATCGGCTAGCCTCTCTGTGCCCTCCTCCTCGAAAGAAGACTGATTTCCCACTGACTGTGTGTTGTTTATCCTTGAGGAGATAAGCTTTGGAGAAGGTTCCTTCCTGCAAGGAAGCCAAGATAGGGAGACATTTTTCTCCCTCTTTCAAAATACTAGAACCCGGGGTCATCCCATGAAGCTGATGGGTGGGAGATCCAGGACAAATAAAAGGAAGGACTTCTTCACACAGTGCAGAGTCATACTCTAGAACTCACTACCACAAGATGTCGTGTTTGCCACCAATCTGGATGGCTTTCAAAAGGGGTTGGCTAAATTCCTGGAGGAGAAGGCTATCCATGGCTACTAGCCCTGATGGTTGTGTGCTATCTCCAGTAATCGAGGCAGTAAGCCTGTGTGCACCAGTTGCTGGGGAACATGGGCGGGAGGGTGCTGTTGCACCATGTCCTGCTTGTTCATCCCTGGCCGATGGCTGGTTGGCCACTGTGTGAACAGAACGCTGGACTAGACGGGCCCTTCTTACGTTCTGCTGTTCTAACGCGATAACGACACGCTGATCTGTTTGCAAATGAACGTTTTCTCACAAATACGCGTGGCAGCACACAGTTGCAAGCCACGAGCTGTTGAGCGCTCACCCTGGCCCCTCCGTCTGCTGTCCAATTATGGCTCTATGGGCCTTCTGTTGCAACACAAATCGTGCAAGGAACAGCAGAACGACTTGAAGAGCATGTCAACAAGGAGCATAAACCACATTAGGAATAAGGCTTCGCTTGATTCTGAGCACGCAGTAGTAACTCCCTCCAGGCTTTTCAGGTGAACCTCTACAATTACTGAGGACTAGAATCCTGCTATTTTAAAGTATTTCATATATATTTTAATACTCCATTCCCCGCCAATATGGGCTGCCACATGAATCATCTTGGTAAACAGTTCTGAGAGCCTTCTGAGGCTGATGAGTGGGGTAAAAATGCTGTGAATAAAATAAATAAATACCCGCAGCGCACAGAACCAGCCATTGCACAGGGTTCTGCCACCAGATTCGGCACATGTCCACTGCTGCGAGTGGGGGAATCACAGAAAAGCACATTCCTCACCTCCCCTGTCTGTGACCTTCAACGCGCACACGCTGACTAAGCGAGACATCAATTGCGCTCCATTTAATTTAAAGCTAAAATCCCATCAGAGAGAGGGGCAGGGCAGGGCGGGGGGGGGGGAGAGAAAATATGAAAGGGATTCCAGTCTGCTCAGCTGCGCAAAAAAGACCTAGACGCAAGGAAGAAGGGCCTCTTCTGTCACACTTCCAGCTTAAAGGACACTCGTTCTGGGAAACAGCACGCCGCCCGTCGTGATGAAATTCAGGAGATGAACTCAATGCAGCGAGGCGCATGCTTCCCGCCCAAGTTCTCAGCCAAAACGCCCTGCCAGGAAAGCGATTTGCCAAGAGGCCCAGCAGCTCTGCGATTCTCCTGCCCGCCGTGATCCGCACGCTTCCCGTTCCAGGCCGAGCGGGGGGCCGTGTTACGTAGGGTGACCAACTGTCAGGATTTGCCCGGATTTGTCCTGGGTTTTGTTCTTTCCATGGTGTCAGGGGGGATTTTCTATAATTTTCAATAATGTCCTGGAATGACACACCTTCCCCTTTAAGGCTGCCATTAGCATGGCAGGAGGGAATGACATGCTTTCTTGAGGCACATCATTCCCCCACCCCGAGCTCCGATTGAGGTCTTAAAGGGGAAAGTGGGTCATTCGTGGACATTATAGAAAAGGCCCCAATTGGAGTGGATGGTGGTGGTGCAGAATGAAATCCTTTCCCCTCCTCCACTCCAATCGGGTTCTTTTAGGTGGCGGGGGAATAACGTACTTTCTGCAGGACTCAGATAGCTGCTTCTCCACACACACACTAGGTGTCCTCTTTTTTGGTTTCCCAAATATGGTCACCCTAGTGTTACGGGCAGAGGCGCGCTCCGCACCGTCATGCCCGCACGCAGGGAGGGGGGGAGCATGGACCATCGCCTGAAAGGGCGAGCAATTATAGCTATTGTGATGGCTGGCAGCCTTCCCCGGTACATCATGCCACGAAAGTTGTCGGCGATCAAAATCCACGGAGGCCAGGCGGTGGCATTGAGCAGGGGGGTTGGACTTGATGGCCTTGTAGGCCCCTTCCAACTCTGCTATTCTATGATTCTATGGCAGGTTTTGGCAGGGGAGACACCTCCAGGCTAAATGTGCCCACATCATGACTTCTACTAGCTTATTTGGTAGGCGGAGGGCCAGGAGGTCATGGCGTCTCCTGTTCCTCCTCCTCCTCCCCACCGCCCTGGCAATGGGGCTGGCTCTTGACCCCGACCCACAGGGTGGTTTTTCACCCTGTCTGAACACAGTGCGTTTTCCGCAGCGGGGCTTGTTAACCATTCGCCATGGTTTGTTTTTTCTCGAACAAGGCGCCTCGCGAAAACCACGGCTTCTTCACGGGTTGTTGGGGGGTGGTCAGCAAGCCACGCCGCGTGGTTGACGCGCTGCGTTCAGACAGGGCGATAACCCCTCATCATCGTTTTTTTCTCCTCTGGACGAGTTCCTCTTAAGCAGGAGGGAGTTATCTTGGGTCAGCGCACTGCAAGACCGCAAGGCAAAAAATCATCCACACCCAACAGCCGGGCTACACACCGGGAAAACAGCACGGCAGAGCGGGGTCAGTGAACAGCGGTAACCCCGTTCAGTGTTTTCTCTCTCCAAATTCTGCATTAATGGCAGAAGTGACTCATTGTGCAGCAACAAGCCAATTAAAAAAAAAAGCAAACTTTGCGTTCCCCCCCCCCTTCCGTAGTACGGTGACCCAGTAAACAGCTGAAGCAGGAAAATGCAAGAACAGCGTCCATTGAAGAGGACGGATGAGTCGGCCAGCGTGAAGCTGTTTGCAAAAGATCGGTCTGGGGGGGGGGGGAGTGGAATAAAAGCAGACCTTTTGTTCTCGGGCGATGCCAGCCACCCACATAGCTACCCACAGCGGCTACAGCTGACGCAGGATCCGCTTTTTGTCGCCACCAGAAATGCCGACGCTCGCTCCCCCGCAGCGCCCCTCCATGAATCCTCAAAACATTCCCCAGATAGTCTGCAAATATTCCAAACATGCACTCAGGATTCGAGGTTCACGTTTGCCATTCTGTTACGTTTGATGTTCTCAAACCGACATGCAGTGGTGTTTCGGACCCAACAGCAGCAAAAAAACAGCTTGCAACACGAGGAAGCACGCTTTTACCGTTCAATTACATCTGTCGTTCACTGACATGCAATGGTGTTTAGGACCCCCACAAAAAAATCAACAGCTTACAGCAGGAGTAGGCAAGCTATGCTTCTAAACTGCCCCATAACTGGAGTTCTCTGGGGTACAATACATTAAAACCAAAGTACAAACATCAAAACGAGATTAAAAAACAGGGCAGAAAAAAACCGAGATAAAGCAGAGAATAAAGCCATCCGAATAAAAAATAAAATAAAGCAAGCTGCAAAATAAAGGCACTGAAAACAGTTCCTACAAGCCCTGGGAGAAGAAAAAGGTGTCCACCTGGCCGTGAAAAGGCCACAAGGTAGGCGCCAGGTAAACCTCTCTGGAGGGAGCGTTCCACGACCCAGATGCCACCATCAAAAAGGCTGCATCTCTTCCAACTACCTGCCTCACCTCATTCAGCAGGGCCACCTAGGGAAGAGCTTCTGAGGATGTTCTTAGGGTTTTGGGCAGGTACATATGGAAGGAGACAATCCTTCAGATAGACTCATAGAATAGCAAAGTTGGAAGGGGCATGTAAGGCCATCGAGTCCAACCCCCTGCTCAATGCAGGAATCCACCCTAAAGCATCCCTGACAGATGGCTGTCCAGCTGCCTCTTGAAGGCCTCTAAGGTGGGAGAGCCCACAACCTCCTGAGGTCATTGGTTCCATTGTCGTACTGCTCTAACAATCAGGACGTTTTTCCTGATGTCCAGCCGGAATCTGGCTTCCTGTCACTTGAGCCCACTATCCCGTGTCTGGGATGATCGAGATCTGTGGGACAACCTTTCAACTCCTTGAAGAGTGCTCTCATGTCTCCCCTCAACCGTCTCTTCTCCAGGCTAAACGTGCCCAGTTCTTTCAGTCTCTCCTCATAGGGCTTTGTTTCCAGACCCCTGATCAGGTATTGCGGTTCAACCATGGGTCGAATTCTTATTTCTTTCTTGGGCTGGATGCGCATGAGAGGAAGGGGCCTACTTTATGAGGAAAGGCTCTGCCCAAATTAGATCCCTCTCTGCCTGAAAGGTCCCTCTCGGCTCTTTGGCAAGGAGGGGTGAAGAAGTCCAATTGCGCCAGGGCACTTGATCCAGCATCAATCTGGATCCAACCCAGAACATCCAGACCTATATATAAATATATATAACGTAGCTGTTGCATCAACAGAGACAGGCCCATTGTTAAATTGACTCATTTACTCAACCGCCATGAGAATTTGCCGAAAGCTCTTTCCAGTAAAGTGCCCGTAGGTATCATTTCACGGCAAGCACTACAATGGAGGGTGGGTAAAGGCTTTCCCGCAGGACGGGGAAATTTAATACAGAAGTACCGGCCTGTCGCTAAGGCCACAACGCGTCTGGGCCACCCAGAAAACCTGTTGGATTGCTTCTCCGCAAGAGGCATGAACTGACATGGAGCAGGATCAACTGAGACATCGGCTTTCTCTCTCTCTCATTCCCATGTCAGCTTAATCTTCTGCGCCTGGAACTCCTAAGAAAGATAGATGCTCTCCCGCAGGTACGTCATCAGGCGAGAAATTATGGCCTTGCAGGGTTCCCCTGGTCCAGGCCTTGCGGAAAGTCAGCTTGCGCTTCAAAACAAACACACCCACCCAAGTTCCAAGTCCTCATGACCTTTTCTCCCTTTTTTTGCCGGCTCGTAACTTCAGGGTTGGAGTGCGCCGAGGCGCTCTCCGAAGTGGGGCCGGGCAGACGGGAGAAATCGGAAGGGCTTTTGATCCATCGCTACTTTGCCTTTACAAACAGAAAAAAAGGTTTTGGAGCAAGGAATGTTCTTCCCCCGCCCCGTCCTCTCCGGAGTTTCTGACTTTGTTCAGCTGCTATGTATTAAAATGTGGCCAAGACGCAAGCCCTAAAAATAAAAGGCCTGGCATTCCGGGATTAAGTTGCCTCCAGTTGCTTTCTCCAGTTGCGCTGCCTTTTTGCAAGTCAAAGCAAAGATCGCGCACGCACGCACACACGCACGGCCCGTGCCAATATCCGGCCCACCACACACATAACGCTTTGCGTGGCGTCGGGAGAAGCCAAGCGCTGTTTTCCTGGCTTCCCGAGCACGTGCAGGCAGAAAGGGGCACGGGGGTCGGATATGGCCGGCCAGCTGCATCCGAAAAACACAACCTGAAGTAGGCCAGCCAGCGGCGATGCGCAGCAAGAGGGGAGAGCGTGCCTACATTTGGGGTGAGAGTGTTGTCGCTTTGGACCGGGAACGGAGACGGAAGGCCAGCTCTGTGAAACATACACAAACACGCACCTCGCTCAAACACACAAACACATCACACACCTACACACAGAAAGCAGACACCGCACGCAAAGCAAACACACACCACACAGCAAATGCCACATACCAAACGCACAACCACACGTCACACTACACACAACTACCACGTACCAAACACACGGCACACACACAAATGCCAGCTCTGTAAAACGTACACAACCACACAGCAAACACACACATCACACACCAACTGTATAAAATGACAGCTCTGTAAAACACACCTGAACACACACCCCATACACAAAACACACAGCAACCAGTAATACTTCTATTAATAGAAGTATGGCTTCCAAACCGCGCGAGGTACTGGTTTCTCTCTATTCGGCCCTGGTTAGGCGTCATCTAGAGTAATGCGTCCAGTTCTGGGCTCCACAATTCAAGAAGGAGGCAGACAAGCTGGAGTGTGTTCAGAGGAGGGCAACCAGGATGATCAGGGGTCTGGAAACAAGGCCCTATGAAGAGAGACTGAAAGAACTGGGCATGTTTAGCCTAGAGAAGAGAAGATTGAGGGGAGACATGAGAGCACTCTTCAAATACTTGAAAGGTTGTCACACAGAGGAGAGCCAGGATCTCTTCTCGATCCTCCCAGAGTGCAGGACACGGAATAACGGGCTCAAGTTACAGGAAGCCAGATTCCAGCAGGACATCAGGAAAAACTTCCTGACTGTTAGAACAGTACGACAATGGAATCAGTTACCTAGGGAGGTTGTGGGCTCTCCCACCCTAGAGGCCTTCAAGAGGCAGCTGGACAAGCATCTATCAGGGATGCTTTAGGGTGGATTCCTGCATTGAGCAGGGGGTTGGACTCGATGGCCTTGTAGGCCCCTTCCAACTCTGCTATTCTATGATTCTATGAAATACAAACACCACATACCAAACCCACAAAACCCACACAGACAAACTGAGCGCTGGTTCCTTCCCAAAGAGAAACAGATGCAACGAAGCCAGGACGCTGCCTGACCCCAGCGAGACGCCAACCGCCGAGCCTGGGACCCTTGGCAGCCAAAGCATGCGCTCCTGCCGGCCACCTCTGGGCTTCACAAAGTCCTCCAGCACTTCCATAACCTTCAGTGGCATGCATACACACCCACACCCACACCCTACCCTCCACACTGACCTGACATAAACTATTGGGACCACACGCCGCTACGGGTACGGAAGAGCTCCTCACCACGTTGTTTGCGTGACGAGCCCCTGCCCGGCTTTTAGGAATGAGCCCATGTTTTCAGGCACGGCAAGCATGCATCGTGGGCCATCGCAGAGCTATCTGGGCAAAGCCAGCTCATGAGCCCACAACCTGCTTCCCGTGCCAAGATCAGAGCCCAGAGTTATGTCACAATGTTGATAAAGAGCACTGAAAGAACTCGACGTGCACGGACGTCGGGTGCCTCTCGCTTTCTGTCCTTATCGCTGTTCCTCTTCACCTGGCGTATTGTAGATTTAAGTTTAGATATGTCTATTTTTTTTTAATATTTGGGAGGAAGGAACTGCTGGACTTTGGCGGGGTGTGTGTGCTGTTTTCAGCTGGGAAAAACAGCATATTCTTTTTCACATTACGGCATCCGTTTTCTCAGCAGTCCTTACAACTGTGCTATAAGGCAGGCCAGAATTATTCCCCATATTACAGAATCGGTCCAAGGAGGAGAGAACAGCGTTTTCTTCCTTCTGTCCCGCCACCACGCTTGAGAGGCAAAGAAAAGCATTCCCATCTGTTAGTGATACCAACTCCTCTCTTGAATTCTATCTTGATGCAAGAAGAAAGTCGTTCCATTGATGGCGGAAATTAGCTGTAGAACTGCCAGCAGGAGGAAAAAGCCAGGCATGAGATGCAAGTCACAACAGTACGGGGTGGAAAACATATATATCACCATGTTGAATAATCCCCCATAAGGCATGGGGTTGTCTATTTGGGGCGAGCCCCACGCACACACCAGCCTGGGTATTCTAGCCCTCAAACATCTGTCATTTCAGCAAAACAAAAACATAACAAAAACTTAAGTCTCTAGTCCTTATGATAACCGAGATGAAAAACGTGCAAGCGGTACGGTATTCTACCTCCGTAAGTAGTCAGTGTACTCCCGCCTTTCCAGTGTTCGGGGCCAATGAATAGAAAGGCAGAGACATGACTGACGAGCCCGTGCAGATGTGAGATTGATTTTATTAAAACGTGTAAGGATATGCATATATGTCTTCGCCCATTCGTCCCTGCCCAGTTGCTAAGATCATCTTTAAATGCTCTTTTCCAGGTGTTGCTGTTCATAACAGTGCAGCGAGGGGCGATGGGGGAACGGGCTTTCTCTGTAGTGAAACTTTCTCATTCATTCATTCTGTAGTGGCCCCCCTGTCTATGGAATGCTTTCCCATCTCACATCTTCATTATATACAGTGAGACGCCAAGTTAAATTAACCTCCCTTTTCCTATAGGAATTTAATCTTTCAGCTGCCGCTTTATTAATTTCACTGCTCGGCTCTTCAGTCTCCTAAATAGTTATACAAATATTTTAAATGTGGAATATGATGTTATTTTTTTTATCCTTTTATCGTGGTATTATTCATTTCGCTGTTTGGTTTTGTGACGGCATTTGCCATTTGGGCGGTGAACCGCCCAGAGAGCTGTGAACCGCCCAGAGAGCTTCGGCTATTGGGCGGTATAAAAATGTAATAAATAAATAATAATAAATACACAAAAACAATAACATGTTAAGGCTCATAGCTGCTGTGCTCATCTCTTGCGCCTTTCCCTGTGTCCGAAGGCTCTATGCCCACTGCAACATTTTCGGGTGCACAAAACACACAGAGCCAGAAGTGACAGAGTTGTCGAAGAAACTCCGCCTGCATGAAACACAAGTTCAAGAGGTGAACGTTTCTCCCATCGAATGGCTTGAGAATCAACAGCTTGTTCAGGTTTCTAAATATTGATCTGTTTACCAGCAACGGGGGGAGGGGGAGGGAACCACTCCCATGCAACCAAGCTAGGAAACTTTGAGGGATGTGATGATTCCAGGAATGCACATTGGCTGTAACTTCGCGGGAACTGGGCACCAAAATTCAGCTTTTGCCTTCTTTTTTAAAAACGTGTTTCTAGTCCTCATGACCCCAGAGATACGCTTGAAAATGGGTTGGTTGTGTCCTACCAAAGTCTCAGAAGGCAAAGGAGCAACTGAGCAAAATATCCGGGGTGGGGTGGGGGGGAATTCCACACACGTCCTCGCCACCTCCCTTCGCTGCTTTTTTTTGCAGAAGAATGAAAAGGAACATTCTTCACCGGAACCGTTTTCGCAGGGCCTCCGCCTCCCGAAACACGGCCCCATCTATCCCCTTGCAGCTCAGCTGGCATCCAAAACCCGTTCCTTAGCAACACCCTTCTCGCGGGCTCTTGGAAAACGATCCGAGCTGCGGCAAGCCTGAGTCTGCGAGAGCGACAGCCTTGCGAGGCGGGAAAGGGGGGCATGCCACCGTGGGAGGGAAAACAGCAAGACTTCCCCCCCCACCCAAAAAATGCAACTGGACTAGGAAAAGGGGAAAACAGGTCAGCGAAAAGAGCGAAGGCAGGGGAAAGAGAGAGATACACACATAATTAATTATCAAGCGGACAAAGGAGGTGACTGAAGGATTATTCTGTTCAATGCCCCCTGAACTTGCTTTCCCCCCCCCCCACATCTTTTTACCCTCCTCTCTGAGCTGCAGCACATGAGAGCTTGTCACACAAGGGCACCGGACTCATACAACGCGCCTTTGTTTTCCCCCCTGAGGAATCTCTTGTGTGTTCAAGGCCTAGTAAACAAGCTCACTCTGTCTTCCCGTTCCGGCGTTCCGTTTCTAAATTCCCCGAGGAACAGGAAAGTGGAGGGGGGGGGAGAGAAAGAGAGAGAGAAATCAGAGCAAAGCAGAAAGAGGACAGTGAGGAGATGTTCAGCCTTGAGTGCGAAACCCACCGACCTGGGTTGTTGTTGTTTTAGTAAGTGTCTGCTCCTGCTAAAGGAGCGTCCTGTGTTGCAAATTTAAATGTTTTTAGGCTGAGCTGCATGGATCTGGGTGCTGCAGAGACCAGGCTCTTCCAGGGACCCAAGGCTATCAAAAGGGGCCCTGGCCCAAACTCCCGTTTTCCCCAGGGTGCCCAGAAAGGTCATTTGAGGTTTACAAAACCAAGTTAAGGGGCCTGCAGCTTTCCAAATCCTGAAGCCCCAAGGACCTAGGATTGCGCCCTAGGTGAAAAGATGGCCCTGCGCCCTGCGAAGACTCGCTCTGCAAGGCTGTTTCTAAACACCCAGAGCTTAAAGCATTAAAACGTGTTTTAAAAAAAAAAAAATCCGAGGGCAATGCAAACACTTTTGGGTGGTCCGGGTAGGGTGAGAGAATGTTCATATTTGGAAAGACGCTCAGGGGGATAAGCAGAAGGGTTTGGTTCGCAAAGTTGCCAATCCAGACTCCAACCTTGGGGGGGGGGGTCGGAAGGAATGGGGTGCTTCTTTGGGAACCCAGCGGGGCAGTCTCCGAGAAACACACGATGGAGACAAACTCCCGCCCGGCCACGTTCCAGCTCTGCTCCAAGGACATTAGAAGAGCCCTGATGGATCAGACCAAGGGTCCATCTAATCCAGGATTCTGTTCACACAGGCACCAACCAGCTGTCAACTCACAAGCAGGACATCAGCGCAACAGCACCCTCCCGCCCATGTTCCCCAGTAACTGGTGCACACAGGCTTACCGCCTCAGATACTGGAAGTAGCCCATAGCCATCAGGGCTAGTAGCCATGGATAGCCTTCTCCTCTTCCAGGAATTTATCCAACCCCCTTTTCAAGCCATCCAAATTGGTGGCCGTCATTACATCTTGTGGTAGTGAGTTCCATAATTTAACTCTGCGCTGTGTGAAGAAGCCCTGCCTTTCACCCGCCCTGAATCTCCCACCCATCAGCTTCATGGGATAATGACCCCGTTGGGTTCTAGTATTTTGAGAGAGGGAGAAACATTAAACGGAAGGCGATGCTCTCGGAACGCTCAACGCCGTGCTGTCATACCACGTTTCTGTACCTCCCCATGACTGTGGACACACACATCCGGTGAAGGGACGCCTTTCAGTGGCCCTGTGGATGCTGCAGTGTTGACAAACAATGCCTTGGTCTCTGTTAACCTGGGGTATCCATTTAATAAAAGCCGGATCATACAGATCCTTTGTGTAGTCATTCCATCCAGATTAAAAATGCCACAGTCCTCAGAGATCAACTTCTTACTTTGCTTCAAAACAGGGCGCCTTAGTCTTCTAGATACAGTTAATCCTTCAGAGGAGACTTCGTTTTGGCAAATAGTTACGACTTATTTCGCCAAGCAACGCAAGGCCTTTGGATCAACTTGTCCATGTGACTAAGTGTGACTGTGTGTGTGCATATGTATGTGTGTGTTAAGTATTATCTAACAATACTTTTCAAGGACGGAACCGAGAATTGTTACTGTAGTTAGAATACTGCTTAGAGTTCTGGTCACCACACTTAAAAAAAAAATTAAGAAGGGGAGACAGGATAGAGGTGGACAAAATTATGCAAGGTGTGGAGAATGTGGCCAGGGAGACATTTTTCTCCCTCTCTCAAAATACTAGAACCCAACGGGGTCATCCCATGAAGCTGAAAATGGGATATTCAGGACAGATGAAAGGAAGGACTTCTTCACACAGTGCAGAGTTAAACTATGGAACTCACTACCACAAGATGTGGTGATGGCCACCCATTTGGATGGCTTTAGAAGGCGGGTGGATAAATTCCTGGAGGATCCATGGCTACAAGTCCTGGTGTCTAAGTGCAACCTCCAGTATGAGAGGCAGTGAGCTTGTATACGCTAGTTGCTGGGGAACATGGGTGGGAGGATGCTGTTAGACCATGTCCTGCTTGTGGATTCCAGCTGTTTGGCCGCTGTGTGAACAGAGCACTGGACTAGACGGACCCTTGGTCTGATCCAGTAGGGCTCCTCTTACGTTCCTATGATTGTTTGCAAGTGAGGAGCAGGATGAGAGCACTTTAATTCATCTGTTAAATAAACCAACAAACTTAGAGCCAAGTTGTCAAACAGTAAGCACTGCAGCATGCCAGCGATAAAAAATAACAGGATGAGAAGTGCAGACGTGAAATATGAAAGCGTATCCGGGTGCGGGGTGGGGGTGGTCGGGGGAAGTGGAGAAATACCTCGGAAGAGAATTGCTGGGGACACATTCATTTCGGCTCCCCTTTGCATTCGGCGAGGTTGCTCCGTTTTGTTCCCTTTTCATTTTTAAAAGAAGTTACTTGCGAACACACACACCAGAGAAAGGGGGAAAAAAGCCAGAGCAAGTCTGTGCAGACAAGGCCCGCTGGGAGGAATTCCACTGACATCCTTGATAATTAAGGACAGATTACCTGTTGCTTTTCTCATTCTCATTTGGGGCCAAAAGCGCTTTTGTTATTTAAAAATAAACTTGTTGCCTGTCCTCTGGGAGACTCTAATCTCCGCCAGGCCTAACGCTTGGGGAGGTTTGAACTGAGAATTGTAACTGTAGTTAGAATACTGCTTAGAGTTCTGGTCACCACACTTAAAAAGAAATTAAGAAGGGGAGACAGGATAGAGGTGGACAAAATTATGCATGGTGTGGAGAATGTGGATCGAGAGACATTTTTCTCCCTCTCTCAAAATACTAGAACCCAATGGGGTCCTCCCATGAAGCTGATTGGTAGGAGATTCAGGGCGGGTGAAAGGAAGGACTTCTTCACACAGCGCATAGTGAAACTATGGAACTCACTACCCCAAGATGTAGTGATGGCCGCCAATTTGGGTGGCTTTAATAAGGGGGTTGGATCAATTCCTGGAGGAGGAGAAGGAGGCTATCTGTGGCTACTAGACCTGATGGCTCTGTGCTACTTCCAGTATCAGAAGCAGTACACCTGTGTGCTGGGGAACATGGGTGGGAGGGTGCTGCTGCACCGTGTCCTCTTGTGAGTCCCTGGTCAACAGCTGGTTGGCCACTGCATGAACAGAGTGCTGGATTCTAAATGGACCCTCAGTTTGATCCAACAGGGCTCTTGCTATGTTATGTTTGGAAGCTAAGGTTGTCCTCCTATCCACATGCATCCACATAAACCAATGAAAGCTCCTTCTCAGGAGACATGTATAGGTTTGCGTTGCGTGGGGGAGGTTTGGGGGCAACACCTTCAACGGACCCCCTCCCTTGGTGAGTTGACCTTCTCACCGCCACCGTCTTCTCTTTCTCCTCCTCCTCTTCCTCATCATGGCTCCCGCTTGCTTGCTTGGCAGGTGAACCAGGAGGCCGCGGCCCCTCCTCCTCCTCCTTCTCACCGCCACCATTGCCTGGTCCACAGCAAGACATGGGGCAACAAGCAGGTTGCAAGGGGGAAGAGGAGGAGCAGCCCCAGAGTGCTCTGGTCAGTGGGCCCATGCTAAGGTGTGGGCCCTTGGCAGGTGGCCCATCACGCCGACCTTGGGCGCTCTACGCAAAGCATTCCAGCCACATACCAAGAGGCCTCCTCTCTCTCTCTCTCTCTTTCTTTCTCTCTCTCTCTCTTTCTTTCTCTCTCTCTCTCTTTCTCCGCCTCCCCATATGGAATACGGAGATAGCCCTGTTAGCCTACCTTCCTGACAGGGTGGGTGTTCTCAGTTCAGCTGAGATATTATCCGCGAAGGACTGAGGGACACTTCAAATGTGATCTCTAAAGGCCGCGTATTATACAAATAGAGAGGTGGGTTTGTTCTAAAATGGCGTCTCGGGAGGGCCAACGGCGGAACCCCCTTCCCGAGGCCGGCCAGGATGTCCACGGGGCCTGGGGCAGCCACTTAGCGAATCGCCCCCAAAGAGGGCAGAGATTTGCACATTTCCGTGGCTTAGTTTAGATGCAGAGGGTGCAAATTGAGAAATGAGGATTATAACCGAAATTGAAATGCTGCCCATCTCAGGTGACGTGCAGGCCCACCTGTTCAATCTGTTGTTCAGGCGCTAACTGTGGACGGGCAACAGTTCGTGACGTTCTTTATCTTTAAATGGAGATCGGACCGGACAGCCCTTCGGATAGAGGAGAGTCCCCCTCATGCTTGTGGAAAAAGCGTTCTTACAAGAACAGTATCTTTTCACTGGGATAATAAAATGCAATAAAGATACACTGCAGTTCACCCGGTTGTTGTTTTTAAAGACAGAGCAGGGGGCAGGAGAAATCAGAATTAGCCATGACAAAACGATTAAAAACAACAATGACAATGAGGACCTTTTCAGTGGTGGCCCCTCAATTGTGGAATGATCTCCCCGATGAGGCTCGCCTGGTGCCAACGTTGTTATCTTTTCAGCACCAGGTCAAGACTTTTCTCTTCTCCCAGGCATTGAACAGCATTTAACAACACGAAGTTTGTTTGTATTTTAACAGACCCCAGAACTGTTGTTTTTAAATGGAGACCGTTGTTTTTATACTGTTTATGTTTCTGATGGTTTTAAATTTTGTATACTTTTTAAGGTTCACTGTTTTTAACTTTTGTAAACCGCCCAGAGAGCTTCGGCTATGGGGCGGTATATAAATGTAATAAATAAATAAATAAATAAATAAACAACAGCCCCAAATTAGCTACTGTTCTCTCTAGTCTCATAAAGTCGTTCAGCTTTAGCAAATGGCACTTCTTCCTACGTGCAGGAAGCGGCAGACATGGTGGGCTTAATTGATCGCCCTCCCCAACAATAATTTCTTTAGAATGGAGTGGGGGGGCGGGTAAAGACGTTGACCTCCTGCCCCCCTCCCTTCCTGGTATCCCATTGAAACCTCTCCTCGCCCAGGGGAGAAAAACGAGGAAGTTTGAACCACTTCTCGCCAGACGTAATGAGAACCAGATGATGGTGTTTTCGACATCACTTGCCCACCCTCCAAGGGAATGAAGCCGTGGGTGGGGAGGAGGAGGAGCGCTTTGTGCACAGCAAAGATGGATTTGGCTCAATTGTTCCCAAAAGAGATGAGGCCCGGAAAATGGGGACATCAGGAGAGAAGCCCAGCGTTTCGAGGGGAAAAAAACGCCCTGATCGGCAACCGGGAAAGACCAAGGGCTGCTCTGTAGCTGAGCCCACCCAAGGTATTCCGACACCCGAGGCAAAATAAATCCAAACAGCGGGAAGAACATCACTATAAATAATTGAACATGGCTGCCTTTCAGCAGAACCTCCAAATCTGCTGCCAAGGCCCAACTAACGCGGGATTGGGTTAGTCTGCCTACACACAGCTCAGCTATTCTGCCGTTTAAAAAGCAACGATTAAAAACACACACAACACACAACAACATTTGAGCGACAGCAACGATACGTCTCTTTTTGATCGCCTGGAGCGGATTCTCCACTCACCCCTGGCAACCAGGCGAAGGGCTGTTTACAAGGTCAGGCTGAGTGGCAGGGAGCCTCCAGACACTGGCAATTCTATTTGTAAGCCTGCAGTAGCCTGAAGGTTGCAAAACGCACACATCTTGAGCTGTTTGCAGCGACCTAGAGTGCCCTGCGATGGAATGCCATGGCACGAGGGTCAGTGGGGCATTGGGAAACGGGGGCCCACAACAGGCCCCTGCTTCCTGTTTTCCAGGCGAATCCCCCAATGCGGATATTCCCCCATGGAAAGAGCAGCTCTACGGGTCTTCTCCAAATCCCCGGCCAGGCCAGAGAGCTTTTGGCAGGCCGCTAAGATATGAACAGAAGGTGCGACAAAAGCTCCCAACAGGAAGTCTGTTGTCTCTCGTTTAATGCTCTAAAGGCGCCAGGTCTGTGCTCTCTCGGCTCAAAACGAACTTGGCCACTTGCCCAGTGAGCGAGAATCATCCCACGACTGGTTATGACCAAAGCCAAGCAAACGGATGACTGCACAAGAGGGAGAGAGAGAAAGATACCTCTATTGCCAGTAGATAGAAAGGGAATGCCAAAGGTCATTTGCCCAGCCGATAACCCTAGATCGGATCCGCACATCCGCCAACTTGCAGAGAAGGCCATAGGGACGAGAAAGCTTTTGGAGGTGCCATCGATTTGCCAGGCAACGGCCCTGCTCCATGGGACCAAAAGACAGTCTAGCTTTGCATCCTGTTCCCACCACAGTCAAGGGGATGCCTCTAGGAAGTTCAGAGTAGGCCTTTCCCTTCCCACCGAAAGATTTCTCCTCTGCCCCCAGCCCCCCCAAATGCAGCAGGCAGGCTCCCCACATTTTGAAGTGAAGCAACGCACAGTACCAATCTAAAGAGGGGATCACAAAAAAAAAAAAACCAGTCCAGAGTCGAAAATGACCTAAAGAGGCCACTTTCGTGGCGCACTGCTCCTACACATGAAGGCTCCACTCATTTATTTTTATTCATTTATTATATTTATATCCTGCTTATTTCCTTTTGCAAGGAGCCTAAGACGGCTTACCTAGTCCATCTCCTCTCCATTTTATCCTCCCAAGGACCCTGCGAAGTAGGCGAGGCTGAGAAGAAACTCACCGGTTGACTTTGGGACAGTTTCTCTCTTTCTCTCTCTGACACACAAAGTTACCCTCTCAGCCTAACCTACCTCGCAGGGTTGTGGTGAGGATAACATCATGGGGGCAGGGGAGTAGAAGACACAGCACTACGCACCCTGCCTTGAGCTACAGAAAAAAGAAACGGGATATCAACGCACCAAAATAAAATAAAATAAAACCTTTCGCCTTTCAGTCAGCCCGGTAACCCCAAAATTGGGGCACCGCTAGGCTCAGGGCTCCTGCACTATTCCAGAGTGCCCGTTGGAAGGTGTGTTTTTTACTCAATGTAAGGCTCAATCCTATGGATGTTTAGAGGGAAGGGGGCAAGTCCTACAATTGCCAGAATTCCCAATGCTGGGAATTGTAGGGCTCTCCCTTCCCACCTCTCTTAACACGCACAGGATTGTGCCTTTAAATGCCATGCAGGGGGCAATTTTCAAGACTGGTAAATTCTCTCCTTGGCACATCCTGCCACGTTCCTCGCCCCAAACCTCTTCCTTGACAGCAATGAAGCTTAAGCAGAGCAGGGAATTTTCCCACTGGTTTAGGATAATGTGGGTCAGGGTGCCAGTTCATGGAAGAATGTATTTCCTTTGGCACCACGGGCCTCCTGCGAAATTTAAAGCACCCCCGCTATCGTTTCTTAAATTTGCATGTGCGGATTATTTTTAATTGCAGATTACTTTCCTGCATTCCCGGGTCCCGAATCTTGTCCTAGCAACGAGAGCTCGCCCTCCGGAATTTGGCGTGTGGGGAGGTGGGGGGGGATCGGGCCCAGGAATCGACCCGTGTCACGCGCGCGCCCTTCCCAAGCGAAGCATCTGACACAGCACGCTCCAAAACAGTCGCCCGGCTGCTAGGATGCGCCTCACGCTGGTATCACGGATTAAAACAACAACAACACCCAACATATATCTTGCTTAGAGTAGACCCATCGAAATGAATGAGTTCGCCACGGCTGGCTGCAGCCCCATTCGTTTCGAAGGGCTGCTCGGAGTAGGATTCGCGTGGGCTTTGACCCAGCCAGCCCCAAGGAAAGCTTACTCGCGAGTAAACCCGGCCGGGGATCGAGGCCGTGGGCAGAGGAGAGGCTTCCCAGGCCGCCCTTCGAAAGAGCCGAGGATGCTAAAACTCAGAGACGGGGCGCCCCATCACCCACACCCCCCATGTACCCCCAATCCCCCACCCTCTCCAAAGCGGCGCCCACCCCCGCGGTCTCTCGCCTCGCTTTACCTCCAGCAGCGGGGGCAGGTCCGGATCGAGCTGCGTGAAGCTGTGCAACACGACGGGGCTGGCGCTCTCGGCGGCCACCTCCAGCCTCACCCCGTCCCACAAGCTGCGGAGCCGCCGGGAGCCTTCGAACATTTTCTCCGGGCTGCTGCCGGTGGGGCCGCCGCCTGCAGCCGCCTTGGGGCGCTCATCCTGCAGCAGCTCCGACCACATGAGGTTCACCATGAGATGAGGGTGAAAGGGGGGGGGCTTCTCCTGCTAACTTCCCATAATAATTATATTTGGGGTGGGGCGGGGGGCTGTCAGATCTTCGCCTTGGGAAGGAGCCCTCGCCGTGCGCCCTGCGCCTCGGCTCCTGCGCCTCCGTCCTTTCTTCCCGTCTGTCTCGCTCTCGCCTCTCCAAAGCGCACACGCCTCGCTCATCGCGCACAGGCTGGGGACATTTGATCCGCCCCCTCCTCGCCCAAGCCCTGATGTCATCCGCGTTAAAAGGGGAAGGGAAAAGGGGGAAAGCGCCGGGAGGGGAAGGAAGGAAGGAAGGAAGAGAGCGCGCGGCGAGCGAAAGTGGAAGCAGCCAGCAGCCAGCAGCCGGCCCTGGGTCCCCCTCTCGCCTCTCCAGAGCCCAGGCCCGAAAGGAAGCCAAAGGACGCCCTCTGCAGTCCGAGAGGAGAGGAGAGGAGAAGAGAGGAGCCGCCGCCGGGAGGGAGGCTTTTATTTTTATTTGATTTGTCCAAGGACAGGCAGATCAAAAGAAGGGCTTCTTCACACGGCGCAAACTAGGGCATGCACTGCCACAAGACCCAATGAAAGCAGGGGGTTGGACTCGATGGCCTTGCAGGCCCCTTCCAGCTCTGCTATTCTGTGATTCTATGAAAGCCACCAATTTGGATGGCTTGAAAAGGGGGGTTCTATAGCTCATCAAGAGATGCGACTCTCTTTCCTGCTGGGCTGAATAGGGACTGGGCGGGTCTGCGGCTGTACAATAAACTTGGATGGATGGATGGATCGTTACAAAGGTAGGGTTTGTTTTTTTTAAAAAAAGATCACACTACATATGCTAATTGACTTGCTATTGGCCGAATCTATTCCTAAGGTTTATCCCTGGATCATCCAGGGGTCAAACCTGTTCACCTAGGTGACACACAGGGGATCCAGTGCTCAGGCAGGGGTGAACCCTGGATGATCCCAGGTTAAACCTTAGGTCTAGCTGTGGCCTGTGTTACATTACGATTGTTATTATTATTATTTACTGCATGTTGATTTTGCTTTTCAAACCATTGCTGCCTCCCAATTATTGTCTCACATCATCATCATCAACAATAATAATAGAGAGTTTGTCAGGGTTACTTATTATTGCATTTATATCCCGCCTTTTTTCCTCCAAGGAACCCAAGGTGGTGCACTCCTCTCCATGTTTATCCTCACAACAACAGCCCTGTGAGGGAGGCTGAGCTGAGAGACTATGACTGGCCCAAAGTCACCCAGTGGTTTTCCATGGCCGAGTGGGGACTAGAACCCGGATCTCCCGTCTCCCAGTCCGACACTTTAGCCCCTACACCACACTGGCTCTCAAACGGCAACGGTTAAGGTAGCCATCAGTGCCTGAACTTTTCTTGCATTTTAATTCACTCTGACAACACAGTTTACATCACACACCCAAGCATGTGTATATAAATCTTCACTTTGAGCTTAACGCTTCGTAGACCCGGAAAACTGGGAAGTGCCGAGGAAAGCGGGTGCCAAAATAAATGTGTTAGCTTTTAAAGTTCCACCAGAGTCTTTGTTGATATTATCATAGTATTATTGTTATCATCCACACGCACAAAGAGAAAGAGAGAGGGAGAAAGTCTGGTGGGGCTTTAACGGCTCACAGATTTATCGGGGCAGCGGCTGTGTACAGACTCAGATCGGCTGTGCATCAGCTTAATGAATTGTTATCGCCACCAGGCAGATATAACCTATCTGGGCCCATATATGCACAGTGGGATGAAGGTAAATAGCGGGTCCTAGGGGTCATCAAATGCAAGAGGTACAGCCTGTGAGATCTGGACGCAAAGCTTCAGCGTATACAAGATAAGAATTTCTTAAATGGCCTTTTCGCCCGGCAGTTTGCAATTGCTGCCCGCCCTTCGCTGTACGTCACAGTGTGCCAACTGAGAATCGGAGGAAGTGGAGTCTAAGCCACGAAAGATGCCACCACAATATATCTGCGAATGACGCAACACATGCCAGGGGCACTGCTAAGCCTGGGCCCCAGATCTATTTCAAAGTGCCCCGGATCTATTTCACAGAGTCTGGATTATCTATCGTTTCCAATGGAAGGTTCCCCCCCCCCAGATTAATTGCTATGCAGGGGACAATTTAATCTTTTGAAAAATGCCCAAAGAGCTTCAGCTATGGAATAGTATAGAAATATAAATCATCATATCATCATCATCATCACATCAATCACCTGCATCACATCATTATTATTTTTTACAGAAAACCTTCAGAAACTGGGCCTACCAAAATACATCCACTCCAACATCTAGAAAGCAGTCATAGTTAAAACATGCTCGATAGGAAATTCCTGGATCAATAAAAGACAGCATGACTTGGCAAAACCCATCATATCCATCTAGAAAAACTGTCATGAGTGAGAAAAGAGAGATAATTAGGTTGACCCTATGGAAAGGAGGACAGGGCTCCTGTATCTTTAACAGTTGTGTAGGAAAGGGAATTGCAGCAGCAGGTGTCATTTGTATGCATGCAGCACCTGGTGAAATTCCTTCTTTATCACAACAGTTAAAGCTGCCGGAGCCCTGCCTTCTTTTGAATTTCACCAGGTGCTGAGTGCATACAAATGACACCTGCTGCAAATTCCCTTTTCTTTTCAACTGTTAAAGATACAGGAGCCCTGTCCTCCTTTCCATATGGACACCCTAGTTAAAAGCACAGGGGCTGATAAAAAGAAAAAAAAAAAGTTAGTAACTCTTGAGTTGGGCTGTGTTGAATCAGGGATTTTGCGCACAATTCACAGATATAAAGTCAAGCAGCCGATCCCAGCTTAGATTGTAGGCATCATGGGGCAGAGTCCTGAATTTTGTTTAGCTTACTTTAAGAGTCCTCAACGACATGACATGAAGGGGTCTGACACACAATGTCGTTAGGACCGGAGTCGCCACTCTTTGTGCTGGGGCACACTAAGAAATGGCGAGAAATTAATTTCAAACGATTAAAGGTAAACTAAATCAGAGGAAGCCGTCCAAGCGGCCGACAGCACATTCACTGATCCTGCGTTATGTACTTCCAGCCGGCTGCTGTGATGCAAGGGGAGAAAGTGTGTTTGGGAGCGTTGATCCCCTCTGGAAAGACGAATTTAGTGGTGGGGAGAGACCAGCTACAGGGTGTAAGTGGAGGACAGGAAGGCAAAGAGTTAACCGAGTTGACACTTAAGGGACCCTGATTGATCTCTAAATTTAACAGCCTGCTGAGATATATGCAGGAAATCCAAACCATTGTTTCCCTGTGTTTGCAGATTCCAAAGGGACAATGGCCCGCCTCAATAAGGTGGAAAGTCTGAAATCCTCTCCTTGTTTTCTTAATTTTGAGGTCTGTCGCAAGGAGCACATTTTACTGGAGGGAAACCGATCCGAAGAGACCTTATGAAAACAAACACTCACACACGCAAACACGAACAGATCTACGGTGCCAGACGCTTCCGTGAACTACAGCCTACTTCAGAGGCATGCAGCGTTATTCTCCAGTGCCAAAAGCATTTGTTTGTTTATTTGGTACATTTCTAATTTGCCCCATAACTAAAGTTCCACAGGCGGGTTACAAACATACACATATATGTGCATGTTCTCCAATGCAAGAGGTCCAGCATGCGTCATTTGATGCTAAGCAAAGCAACCGTTCACAACAGCAATAATTGGCAACCATGTAATTCAACACCTGCAATTGGAAAGAAAACCTTGGTCTTGATTGAGTCCCAAATGAAGAGAATCAAACGTTTTGAGAAATCCAGCAGTTTCATGCTGGGGGGAGGGGGAGTCTTCCTATGAAGCTCTATTATTGAATATTCTCAAGTATTTTAGGGCTTCATCTTTTTTAATCTAATGCTATCATTGCTTGCTTTGCTGATTTTTGTTCTTTTATACGGATTCATTGAATTGGGTTGGCTCCAGGAGGAAGGCACCTTTTGCAAGAGGAAGGTTTCCGCTCGTGGAAAGTCTTTCTACCTGATCTTTGGGGATCACCTCTCCACCACAGCTCACCCCATTTTACAGGGACTTCTCAACCTCTGTGTAGCATTTTCGGGGGGGGGGGGTGCGGTAGGAAGAAGGGGGAAGCCCTTCCTGCCGGTAACGAAGCCTTAGGAAAGGCAGTGAAGCCTGTTTAGAACAGGCCATTTGGAGAACCCCAGAGGGTCAGTTTCAGCCGGATTTGACCCGGTGGCCTAAGGTTGTCTTAAACAGTTCCTGAAAACAGTTCTGTTGCCAGTGCACTCTGCACACGATTCTGTCAATAAGAGAATGCCCGGCTTTAGGCTTTAAACTAGCTAAGTCCCATTGACTTCGAGAAGATTAAGCCCAAATCCTCTAGCTTAACTGGTTCTTGGACCACGCAGCTCTCCTATCTCCCGTCTCTTGCATTTGAGTCACAGTTTGGAGTGGGCAAACAGAAATGCTCCCAGGAGGGCTTTTTGGGGGGCGGGGGGGGGGGGGGAAGGGGATATTAAAAATGACCCTCAAAAGCAACACCGGCTCCAGGTTTTGGAGGGCCCTTTTCACCACCACGGTCGCCATGCAGGGCCCAAAATTATGAGTCGAGGAGACGCAGATTTAATTCATGCGCTCAGATTAATAAATGCAAATTAAATCGCTCTGCGTACATTTACATGGAATCGAAGATTTTTCTTCCAAGAGTTGGTTGTTTTTAAAATCTTTTTTAATATTATTATTGGAAACATCTGGACAAGGATTAGAATGCAGCAAGGCGAAAAAGGGGAGTGGAGTGGAGGCAGGCAGCTGGTTTTCCTCCTCAGAAATACTCTTTACCCCCCACAGCAAGGGTGCTATACTGCTCCATCTGGGAAGGGCAAGAAATCTTGCTACTGGGTGCTGGCCATGCACCACGAGAAAGTGCAGGACTTCCTTAATACTTGGAAAGACTCTGAATCTCTCCATTTTTGAGATTTAACAGTCGGCTAAACGACGCTGAGTTTAACTAACGCGAAGCCAAGGGCAAACCAGAATTCAGCCGTTAGGTCAGCCTGGCAGCTATATCTCTTGAGTAGCTCGTCAGCCCACATGCTCGGACATGAGCCACGTGACATTTCAAAAGGCCTGACATTTCAAAAGGGAACATGCCGTCATGCGACGTGCAAAAAAAGCTGGTCGCCTGTCAGGAATTCTCGCTCGCCCCAGGCGAGTGGAACTCTGAAAGGGTGGATCCCTGGCCTAAAGCAGGGGTGTTGAACCTTTTTCAACTAGGGGCCGAATGTAATTTCAGAGAAGCTCTTGGGGGCCACATTCCAGGGGAGAGCTGAAGGCAAAAAGGGCAGGGGAACACACAAACACCCACACCCGCAAATACCAGCCTATTTTAGCTTAAAGCTCTCACTGCCAGCAAGTAAGTCGGAGGAGCGCCTTGTCAACCTTTAGGAATTTGATGGGGGGAAATGCCCAAACTGGCAAACCACCAACCGTCAGTCATCATTTGGAGAACTGCAGAGGGCTGGATTCTCACCCCATCCCGGCCAAATTTGACCCGGGGGCCGGAAGGCTCAACACTTCTGGGCTAAAGGGAGGCCCGACGCCGCAGGGTCAACTGGTGGTTGCTAAAACGCAGGGAGGGCCTGGCGGTGGCGGGGAAGAGATTCATGGCCGTGTGCCCCAAAGCTTCCGAGAACGGAGTGGCAGGACTCACAGGTGAGTCAGCGCCTGGCAGGGAGCTCCGTGCTGAGTCAGCGCTAAGGATGCCGAGAAAGTTGCCGCCTTCTCGTCAGCACCGTTGATCTTTTCCCTCTCTCTCTCTTATCTCCTCCTCCCCTTCTTTGTACAGTTATCAAACAATCCTGTATGATTAGGGACTCCAGGAGGCACGTTGGAGCCTCAGCAAGCTCACAACGGAGAAATGCCTGCCGCGTCCTGTCTCTGCAACACTCAGTTCACTCAGCACAGTCTCAGCCGGTTGTTCATTTCCCCCAGCTCCCCCATGGCCATAAGAATGTGAGAGCCACCGTACACACACATATGCACACGCACACCTTCTCTTACGCTGGGGAAACAATGCATGAAACGGAACAGGTGCTGAGCAAAGGCAGGGAAACTGTGCCTGGTTCTGGCCGCCACATTTTAAGAAGGACGTGGACAAAACGGAATATGCCCAGAGGCAGGGCTGGCCCACCTTTGATGCAAGGTGAGGCGCCTGCATCAGTCGGCGGAGCAAACTGCACTGATCCACTCCCTGTCGGATCTCCGCCAGCCGCTGTCCCACCGTGGCATTTTTTGCAGCAGTGAGAGCACAGCCAGAAGGCCTCTCTAGAGTCCCGCCCCACCCTCTCCTCTTGGTGCGTACGGCCGCTTCCTCCGGCCATACGGAAGCCGCCCACCCTCTCCTTCTCTTGTCCCATGACTGCTAGGCAGAAGATGGAGCAGCCTCGTTTTCTGCTTCTCCTGAGGGTTTGGTGCTTTATTCACGTTTGGGGAAAACGTGAATAAAGACTGCACCTCTGAGCTTGCACAGAGCGCCTTTCTCTTACTGCTGCTTAACCCTGTCTGGGGTCGACAAGTCTGGCTTCCAGGAAGAGAGCAAGGCATTTGGGCCAGCGTTAGCCCCGGCACCTTTCGCTCGCACCTCCGGCGAAAGATCTGCATAACACAATGAAGCCCAATGACTTGTTTTTATGATCTAAGCTCTGCTTTTCGCTCGCCTGGTTTCTGTGCGTGTGTGAAATGTCCCCAAAAGACCGGAGGGCATGCGTTGCCACATTTTGGAGCGATGGGGACAAGGGTGGTGGGGGAGAGCACAAGTACAGTACACAAATCTTTGAATCCACCCAGAATGCTGAGTGAGAGGGAAAATTTGGCCCAACCTGACTCATTAATTTCCTACAAGGGATCCATTTTGTAATTGCTTTATAGCTTTAGAATCCAGAACTGCAAAGGGGGTTTGCGTGCCAACGCAGCACTCTGAATCCGTCGATTGTCTCCCCACAGTCCAGAAGCACAAAAACAGAGAGCCAAATATGAATGTGATGCCGTTCACGCACTTAGAAATTGGGCTAACTTTTTTTTTTAAGGGCAAAATCCTACACATGGTTAGAGGGGAGGGGGGAGTCCTTCAAATTGCTAGCTGGGGAATGCTGGGAGCTATGGAAGGGGTCTGTCTATATTCAGCACAAAGATCTGGCATCCCTTGTATCATGCCGACAGTGATTGGTGCCTGTTTTCCATACACTTTACAATAACTTTCCCCCATCTGCTCGTTTGGAGGAAAATTCTCTCTCGCCCTAGGCGAGTATGGCTACCAAAACCAGTTTTAATTACCTGACAGCAATCATTATTACTACCCAGGTTCCAGGATTAGACCTTGGTAACAGAAACCTATTGGAGGACCTGAGCCTGGATGTAGTTTCATTCGAGGGGATTTGATATCAGGGGATAAAACATCCGCTGAACGGCCTAACTTTTTATGGTTGGGTGAAATAAACCTAACGACCAATTCGCCCCAGCTGGCTCTGAAACCACACGCGGTAACCATATCCCACAAGTACCTTCTGACCCAGACCCAAAGTTGTAATCTCTGGGACTACAGAAAAGTCCATCTAGCCTCAGCAACCTGTTATTATGGCAAAGACAACCACGTCCCAGTAGGAAAGATGTCACCAAACCACAATGAGTCCAGACAGGTGTAGGGCCGTCTCTGGCAACCGCCCAGGTATCCTCCTGGCCGCCGTGACCTCAGCCGGCCAGCGATACCCAGCAAAAAGCCTCAGAGGGCTTGCTAATTATAGTCTGGGTAGAATCTGCCTATATTTATAGCAACTTTTTCCTTGTGTGGCGTTTGACAGCTTGTTGGATGGCTTCAGACTTGAAGCGGCCACCTTTGAATGGGGAATTATGGGATGCGTAACCCTTTATTGGGCTATCTGTGACATAATGCTGTTTTCTTTCTTTTTTGGCCCTTCCACAGGTGTTCGGGAGGAAAGAAAAATACACAAGTCTAGAACGGCAGCAGCCCCGCATCGAGGAGGGGGGGAAAGCCAGAAAAACAAATCCTTGCATCCAGAAAAAAAATACATACATAAATCTCAGTATCTTATAAATGAGAGTCTATTGACACAATCTCAGTATCTTATAAATGAGAGTCTATTGACACAATCTCAGTATCTTATAAATGAGAGTCTATTGACACAACCAGCTTTTCTCACCACAAGATCCATGTGTCAATTTTGAGGGAGCCTTGTGGGCACTCACACAAAATGTCTGCCACGGGCAGAGAGTTTCACAGTTTGGGAGCGGCCACTGAGAAGGCCCCCTCTTGCCCGTCGCCGCCAAAGACTTCTCTGAAGACACTTGCAAAAGAAGCGTCTCTTCCAAAGACCTTAAGGCCCGGCCAGGCTCATATGGGAGAAAACGGTCTTTCAGGCAGCCTGGTCCCAACCGTAGCGATGCTTTATAGGTCATAACTTGCAGTTTGAGTCCTGCCCGGAAACAGGCTGGTAGCCAGAGACGCTGTTGAAACAAGGGCGTTGTGGGCTTGCTGTAACCGCCCCCCGCAGCTTTCTGGACTGACTTGAGTTTCAAGGCAGCCCCACATAGAGCGCATTGCAGTAGTCCAAACGGGATGTAATGACATGTGCTACATTTACATCCCACCTTCTTTCCTCTTGCAAGGAACCCCAGACGGTGCACATAATCCTCCTCCTCCTCCATTTTTATCCTCACAACAACAACCCTGCAAGGTAGGTTAGGCTGGGAGTCGCTGACTGACCCAAAGTCACCCAGTGAGCTTCACGGCCGAGGAGGGACTAGAACCTGGATCTCTCGAGTCCCAGTCCAACAAAGGGGTTCTGCTCCCCTGTTTTCCGGGGTTCAACTCCCTTCTCAGAGAATTTCTAGAACCCGAGTCTCTCAGCGGCCGTAGCGTCAGCTCCTGACATCCGAAATGTCCTACAAGGCCCCCAAAGAGGGCCATTGCAGATTAGGAGCTGAGAGCACTAGACTGGGACTGTGTCTCAAAAGGGAGAAATTTAGCTCAAAATCAAGATGAATCTGTCCCTTTTAAGCCCCTGTAGAGTTTTCCCCATGAAATTCCGCAGCAAGCTGCTGGTTTTTTTGCCTTTCGGTGGCATAGCAGGGCCAGGAGTGTAGCTCAGGCTCGTAGCCAGCCTAAAACTTCTGGGGGACCTGCCAAAAAAGTTGGGATGGGGTAGTCCATCTGCTCTGCAGGCCTTTCAGAGACAAAATTGTAAACTGATTTTTAATTAATTGTTTGCAAGAAAAAATTAGGGGGCAGAGAGAATTGGGGGGGGGTCTAGCCCACCCCTGGATACAGGCCTGATGGAGTCCAGGGGTGGTGAAAAGTGGGCCACAGCCCCCCTCACCCAAAATTGCCCCCCCCGAGCCTTCAAGAAAGCACTCTGCAGACCTTACAACACCCTTGTAAGGTAGATCAGCATGGCTGTGGAGACGTGGCCAACGAGAGAAGGGCAGCTTCACTTAGCATAAGTTCCTGGGAGGGACAAGCTTTCAACGGTGGTGGGTGGTGGGATAAATTACTCCATTCCAGCCTACGGGCAGAACACGGCGAAGGTTAGAACAGGGCCTGAAGGCAGACAGGAGGACGTGGGAAGAGAAGTCCGCTCTGTGGTCCAAGGCCGTTTATGAAACCCCGGGACTTTCCCCTCCCCGCAACAATCCTGTCTTGGCCCATGGACAGACGGATCGAATGAAAACGCTCCCAGAGTACCATAGGAGCAGGGCGGCACTCAACACGCCTGAGGGGAGGGGCTGCAGCTCAGGGCTAAAGCCCTTGCTTGGCGAGCGGGCAGTCCTGGGTTCCAATTCCAGCACACACACACCCGGGTCAGGCTAAGAAAGAGCGCTGCCTGAATCCTTGGAAAACTGCCTGCCAGTCAGTGTACGGAGGGTCTGGTTCAGTAGCTCAACGGAAGAATATCTTTATTTATTTATATTTATATCCATCCCTTCCTCACAGGGAGGCTACAGCAGCTGACAACCCGTGTAGAAATAAGGCAACATACGAATGCCGTTAAAATCGGAACACTGAAACTCCAAATCCACAATGCAATGCGATGCAAACCAAAAAGCCGATACAGAAAAAGACATCTTTAATGGGCGCTTCAACGAAAACAACCTGGGGGACAGTCCAATCTCTACTGGGAGGGCGTTCTACAGCTGGTGTGCCACCACCGAGAAGGCTCTGCCACATGTGATTACCCCACAGCTCACATTTCTCAAAGACACCACAAGCAAAGGCTCTCTGGACAAATTTTAAATGCCGGTCTGGTTGGTCCTTTGGATGCGAAAGGCCCAAAGTAGGGATTTCTCCCTTTACTGTGATAGAAGGAAAAGCAGTTCCCAAGTTTAATTCTCAGCAATCCCCAGCCAGACAATATGGAGCGGAACAAGGGTGTGATTCAGAACTCCAGTTGCCGGGCAGTTTAAAAAGGTAATAAAGGGAAATAATTCGACCGCATGCTTTGGGTAGTGATCACGGCTGCTGCTAACTCTGGGAGAAAACTCCTCCTGTCCCAGTGCTTTGACACGAGAGCAAAGCCACGTATCTCGCACGGCAGCCCGTTGCCGCCAAGGTACACGCCAGCCCTGGGAGCTTCTTGGTAACTTTCGAGCCGGCCCAACGGTGAGGCGAGGCGAGGCAGCTGCTTCAGGCGGCAGGTCTGGGATGCCGCGAAAAGCGGCAGAGTGGGTGGGGGGGCAGGCAGATCCAATCCCAGGGATGTACAGGGAAATTCTCCTGCGCAAGGCCCACCGAAATGCACGGAGAATGTTGTGCCTATATGCACGGGGGGGGGGGGGGGCGGGGGGACGTTTGGATTTCCCAAATGTCCCCGGAAACTTCTTCCAGCCACCCTGAGTGACTCGCCTCTACGATGCTTCCAAGACCGTCGGGAATCTGGGCGGCCACCGACCCTGTCTGCTGCACCAGCCTCTGCCCCTCAGAGCACACACACACACTCATGCACCCTGGCGGTACTCACATCGTCGTCTTGCACGCTCAGGGGGATATCCAGCATGCACATCTGGAAGGGCTGCACGAGAGCCTTCTGCATGCTGAACAAAGGTTTGGCCTCCATCTTCCAGCCAACGAGAGGTGCGTCTCCTTTCCCCGGAGCGCTGAATTGTCTCCAGCCAAGTCCAGCCCCACGGCTGTAGGCTCAGCCTCACCGAAGCATCTCGCCGCCTTGGATTTCCTCCCTGGGGCAAATCAAAGTCAGGAATCCCCCAGGCGGAGGCGCGACACCCCTCCTGACCCACCCCACCCCGGCAAGTGTGCGAGATGCTCCTGTCCGCCTCCGCCAGACCCGCGTTTCCTCGGCTTGGCTTCCACTGGGGCTTCTGCCTCTCCAACCTCATCTATATGCCTGGCACTCGTGCCGAGAACGTTGCATTGTCTCCGCCGGCAACAACAGGTTTTCGCTTCTTCCGTTGGCTGTGGAAGGCAGGCTGCGGAAGCAACGGTGGTCCCCTGCGGTCCTCTGTTGCAGGCAAGAGCTGGAAAGGGGGTCGAGGGGAGGGGGGGTCGACGCAGTCACAATCTCCCTCGGCTCGCTCCTCTCTCTGCAGCCCATCCTCTTTATTGTTTCTGAAGGATTACGTCCTCGACTCCCAAGGGCATGGAGGGGGGGACGGGGGACACACACACATGCTTGAATAATTCATACCTATCTATCCAAGCGCTCGGGAGAATCCCCGCTATGGCGCGTCGATCGCCAAAAGGCGAGTGACATTTGCACCGGGTTTTGCGAACACACACCGCGTGGCCAACGACCTCGGGACCTGTCTCTCTCTCTGGGTTTAGGGCCTCAAAACCGTGGGGCACGGCACCGCCAGGGGAACACGGGACACCTGAGAAGAGAAGGCAGCTCAAGGGGAAGAAAACAGTGGCTTGGCTTGGGTAGGGTGACCGGGGCACTGCGGCCCTGGGTGCAACTCGGACGCGGGAGCAAAACTGGGCGTCAAAAGATCCCTGGATATTTTGATAGCTATTAAACTAAGGCGTGAGGTCTGTAATTTTTTCCTATTCGTATGGAATGGTCAGGGGTTGGATCCAGATTGACGCTGGATCAAGAGCGCCAGTGGAGTGGACTTCCCCACCTCCTTGGTCCGGCAACAGCTCCGCCGCCACACCTGAAAATGCTACACGGAGAGTCAGGTGACCGTGCTGAACAGGTGTGTGGGGAAGGGGGGGATCCCCAAAAATCAGGCGGAGGGACCACCCATGACTGTCCCTTTCTCTCAAGGAAGTCAGATCCAAGCTCAGGCATGTTTTCAAGGTGGTAGATGGAAAGCAAACTACTAGCCTGCTCAGAGGCTTGGTGAGGGCAGCTGGCTCCCGTATCTTTAAAGGGCATTTCAGCAGGTGTCATTTGTATGCGTGCAGAACCTATTATTATTATTATTATTATTATTATTATTATTATTATTATCATTATCATTATCATTATTATTATTATTTATCCTCCCTTTTGCCCAATACTGGGCCTTACAAAATTTAAAACATATACATTTTAAAACCTATGAAAAGAAATATACAAAACTTTTTAAAAAATTAAATATATTACAATATTAAAACATTAAACATTTAAAATACACGTCAATTTTACAAGTCTTCAACACGAAGGCCCAGGTTATTCGCCAAAGGCCTGCCGGAACAAAGAAGTTTTAGCCTGCTTCCGAAAGCCCATCAAGGAGGGAGCCAGCCTAGCTTCCCCGGGAAGAGAGTTCCAGAGCACCAGAGCAGCCACTGAGAAGGCCCTCTCCCACGTTCCAAATAAGTGAGCCTGTGAAGATGGTGGGATTGAAAGAAGGGCTTCTCCGGAAGATCTCAAAGCAGAGGCAGGCTCATAAGGGAGAATACAGTCTTTAAGATAACCTGGCCCCGAACCATATAGGGCTTTATAGGTCGTAATTCCCTCTTCATTACAACAGCTAAAGCTGCAGGAGCCCTGCCTTCTTTTGTACCTATACCATTCTAGTATAGCTCCGTTCAGCTTAGGCACTCAGAAACGAATCCCTGGGCCCAGACTTCTTTAATTTTAAGTGGATGTCTTTTGCATGGAGTCCAATTGGTTGATCTCGGGTTTCTAATAAAAACAACAACCCCAAAGTAGAATCATAGAATAGTATCATAGAATAGTAGAGTTGGAAGGGGCCTCTAAGGCCATCGAGTCCAACCCCCTGCTCAATGCAGGAATCCACCCTAAAGCATCCCTGACAGATGGTTGTCCAGCTGCCTCTTGAAGGCCTCTAGTGTGGGAGAGCCCACCATCTCCCTAGGTCACTGATTCCACCGTCGCACTGCTCTAACAGTCAGGACGTTTTTCCTGATGTCCAGCCGGAATCTGGCTTCCTTTAACTTGAGCCCTTTTATTCCTGCACTCTGGGAGGATCGAGAAGAGATCCCGGCCCTCCTCTGTTTGACAACCTTTTAAGTATTTGAAGATAGCTATCATGTCTCCCCTCCATCTTCTCTTCTCCAGGCTAAACATGCCCAGTTCTTTCAGTCTCTCTTCATAGGGCTTTGTTTCCAGACCCCTGATCATCCTGGTTGCCCTCCTCTGAACACGCTCCAGCTTGTCTGCGTCCTTCTTGAATTGTGGAGCCCAGAACTGGACGCAATACTCTAGATGAGGTTCTAGATTTGTAGTAGATCCTACGAATCCTGAAACTTGCCCACCCCTGCTCTAACCACTACTTCAGTCTCTCCCCAACTTAATCGGAATGACTCATTCCTAAATGGCTGACATGGGGTTTCTTTCAACATTAGTCCTACTTAGAGTAGATCCATTGAAACAAACTGGCATTGGCTATACCCATTATTTTTATCCATAGGGGGTTTCCTCCTCACATTCGCTCTACTCACTGAGACCGACAACAAAGCATGGTTGTTTTTAAAGCAAGGGATCATGTCAAGAAACCTGCCAAAAACAACAGTGGGAAAATGTGTTGGGAGGAAATCTCCGCCCTTTCTGCATTGTCCAAAGTCCTAAACATCCTCCCAGGGGCCACATGCCACGAAACTGACTAGCAACCAAGATGTGCTATTGACAAATTTGTTTGTCATTGTTTGCAGTGAGCAGAACACACCCACCCAAAAAAAAGATAGGGGGCTTGGGAGAGAAAACCCCTCGTTTCCCATTTTTAAGCTTCGTTGAGTGTGGGGAAACAGCGGCTGGAGGATGTTGACGAATCTGCCATTAGGGATCTTGAACATGCGTTTGTGAAGCTCTTTTCCCTCCCCACCTGCGTCTTCTTTTTTCAAAGAAGGCATGTCTGAGCACGGCTTTGCCACCACCAACTAGACCCTGCTCACATACTTCTAAGGAGCTGGCCCTGAGCGTAGACGGAACTTCCAATCTCCCCAAATTTATGTTTTGTCTCTGGAAACCATTCACATATTCATTCGCCCGCGGATCAATGAGTGATGGAGTGACGTAATATCCTTGCGTGTCCCTTCCTTAGCAGGGGAGCAGAACACAGCCAGATCTGATATTGCAATCAAAGTCCTACCCCCACCCCCATGGAAAACAGCTACCCTCTCCTCTGGAAAAAAGGAGCGTGCAGAATTAATCCGCAATCATGACCTCGTCAAACCAACCAATGGCCTCTAAATAGGTGGAGAGCATCAATTAGCAATGCAAAGCAAACCGATCAGGAACGTTAAAGAGGAAAAACTCATTAGTTTTCCCGGGGATTCTTCAGGGGCTGTGATTAGCACTTGGTTGTTCCTCTCCACGCTCATCAGTACAGCTCCGAAGCCTCTGGGGACGTTTGCAGCAAGTGCCAAAATATCCCACAGATGTGGGGCTGATAATGCCGGTGTGATAACGCTGGCCAAAAAAAGGGGGTTGGGTGGGTGTGAGGAAAGAAAAGGGAAGAAAATTCACGATGGGTTTTCCCCATCTCTCTCCAGGTACCTGGTCCTGTCTCCATGGAGACGGCCACACGCAACGTTGCTATGCCTACGAAAGCACACCACAATGCAGGAAGATAATTTTGATCGCAGAGGGAAAACACTAAGAAACCGTGCAGAATTGTCACAGAGGCACAAATGAAAAGCACAAGCTGATGCCCTTTATGAACTCAGACAGGAGCACGAGAGGCAAGCAACACCTCCTTGACTCCTCTAATTACCGGGCCTGCAGGTTTTCGTAGATTTAATCGGCTGATTAATTGGCTAAAAGCTGTGCAGCCTGACCCAGGCATAGATAGGTAGCAGAGAGCATCCGATGCGCTTACATATCTTCCCTCCGTACAGGATTACCGAAAATAGAGGCCCGAAGAAAAATGCCAAAATCCATATGGTATAATGCCTTCATTAGGCCAATTCAAAATTCGGCTCCACCGCCAAAGGTGCAAGTTTTCGAGATCCGGAGATCTCGAAATCTTTGGTTCTTGCACATTTTCAGTTGGCCTAATAAAGGTATTATACCATAAGAATATATGGATTCTGCACAGGATTGAATTCTTAGGATGCAACCCAATATGTAATAATAATAATAATAATAATAATAATAATAATAATAATAATCCGCCTTTTTTCCTCCAAGGAACCCAAAGGTGTGGATACCGTGTTTTTATGCCTTTTATGTTTTTAAACTTTGTATATTTATTTTAATTTTTACTGATTTTAACTTTTGTAAACCGCCCAGAGAGCTTCAGCTGTGGGGTGGTATATAAATTTATTTATTATTTATTTATTTAAAATATTTATATCCCACCCTATATCACTAAGATCTCAGGGCGGCGTACAGATAAAAACATACAGCATAAAACAATAAATATAAATATAAATGCAATGAATAAATAAAGTGGCATACATAATCTTCCTCCTCCGCTCCATTGTATCTTCACAACAACAACCCTGTGAGGTAGGCTGGGCTGAGAGTCTGTGACTGGCCCAAAGTCACCCAGTGGGTTTCCATGGCCGAGTGGGGACTAGAACCCGGATCTCCCGACTCCCAGTCCAACACTTTAGCCACTACACCACACTGGCTCTTATTATGTAATTATTATTATTATTATTATTATTATTATTATTATTATTATTATTATTTTATTTCTTAACTGGCGAACACACTGTGTTGAGACCAAACACGCTGGCTGGGGAACACTGAGAGCCTGTTTTTGACAATTCCCAGTATGCTTGTTTTTGACAATTCCCAGTATGCCCCAACCAACGTGGGGCCATTCCACCAACCCTGCTGGAAGTCTTCTTCGGGCACAATCCTGTGCATGTTTAGACAGAAAAAAAGTCTGAGAATTCCCAGCATTATAGGACAATTCCCAGGAAACTATAGGCCTTTTGTCTAAACATGCGTAGGATTGTCCCCCCTCTCCTCCCATGTAATGCATTCCATAACAATCATGCCAAAGAAGCAGGAAGCACAAAAGCCCAGGGTAAACAACGTGATTTCCCTTAATGTACAGACACTCTAAGTCCCATTGAACCCGATGGGGTTTACTTTTAAGGAGATATGTATAGGATTGCACTGTAAAGCAGGGGATGGCAACTTGTGTCCCTCCGGAAGTTTGTACTACAACTCCCAAGATCCCTCACTGCTGGCTACCTCTGGCTAGGGCTGATGGGAGTTGTAGGCCAAAACATCTGGAGTGCCACAAGTTGCCCACCCTGGCTGTAAAGCAAATAATATTTGCTGCCATTAGGGCCACCTTGTCCATGATGCCTAGCTCTCCCAAATGGAGAGAGACCCACCACCAACTTTCTTGCAGCGGCAAATGTAAAAAAGCTTGATTAGCCATGTTTTTCTTGGCAAGGGCAGATTTTGATCTGTGGGGCTGTGAGATAAGGGGACGCGTGCTGCTTTTGTAACAGGGCTTGGAAAAGAAAAGCTCAGCAATACCCTTTTATTCTCACAGCAAGTGGCCGCTCTCTGGTTTATTCAGTCCGTCATACTTTCAGCAACATCTCAGAAAGGCACCTGGGTTGAGGTTTTGGTCGTGCTCGCATTTCTTCAAATCCGATCGATCAGTGAAAAGGCTGGCAATTAATCAAGTCAACACACTTTGATCGCTTGAGACCCACTGGGCAACAATACATTCTCGGCTTTCTCTAATGTACGCAACAACGCACAAAGCCACACATAGCCAATTCTTAGGGAGGAAAGCACACAAAAATACAAACGGGGGCACACACACCCCTAATTCCTAGAAGACAGCACACAAAATCACAGAGACATTCTTAGGGAGGAGAGCAGACACATGGATGAGGACACACACACACACACACATTGCAAATTCCCAGGAGAGAGCACATGAAAACACATGCATGGACACACTGTCAATTTCTAGGAGAAAGCACACAAAAACACGAATGGATCCATACAAACACACAGCCAAGGAGGAGAGTGATGCACTTAGCTGCCCAAGATTTTTCATTTCCCCCCTCCTTTTTTACTCTCCCCCCCTGCCCCATTTTCTTTAATAGGGGTTCCCCCTTTTTGCTGGGGAAACCACAAAGGATACCCCCCCTCCCTTAACTTCATTTTCTGATGGATGGGTTTGGCCTCGAGGCATGGACAGAAAAGGAGTGTCCATTTCACCAGCAGAGACAACGTTATCGAGAGAAATCTCACGTCCACAGCCTGCACGCACCCACAAGACACGTCCAGCCAGACCCGCTGGGCTTTGACCCAGACAACTTGGGTGTGCGTCGCCTTTTTTTTTTTACCCACCACGGAAGTCAGAAGCTAACAGAACAAGCCTCTTTTACTGTTTATTTGACAATAAATCACCTCCAGCGAACAGATTCCTAGCGAAAGTGGCAAGGTCCTTCCGAAAAACGGAGAAAAAGTGACATTCGCTTCTGCCACCTAGAAATCGACCTCTCCAAATCCCTCTGTGTGGGAACTCAGATGGATTAACACGCTGAATTCCACACAGGCTTGGCTGAACACTCTTCTTCCCGAATCTATGCGCAAACCAGAACGTACATGCGTGCCAAAATCCACACTTTTCAGCGCTGTGCAGTTCACAACTCAAACAATGGCTGCAAAAATACATTTATTAGAGGAACGTACGGACGAATGCAGACGTTATTTCAGGGAAATCACTAGCAATAAGAGCCCACATTTAGGGAAAGTATATTCAGGCATGCATATATTAGGAGAAACACTCATACAAGTTCTTGGTGTGGGCTTCTGTTTTTCGGCCGAATTTGCAAACCAATGCAGAAACAGGGCAAAACAAACACACAGTCAGGGAAACTGAGCAAAACTGAAATGGATAGAGTCACCCGTCCATACGCTGAGAGCTGTTTCCTTTGAGATGTCTGGGAGGCTGTGTTTTGCTCATGCTTTGACCTGGGCTGATCTCCACAGCCAAGGTATTTTCATGCCTCTTCACTACACCCAAATGACCCAGCAACTCGGCCTCCCTTTCAGCCCTATAAAATGAATTCACGACAATCCTCTGCAACCAAAGCGGTTGCGTCACGATGCTCGTTTCTTGCACACACGGTCCTTCTCTCCCCAAGGGAGAGGTCTTATCTGCACAAAAGCCGGAGTAATGCCTCTACACTCCCATTAGATCCAACAACATCCTGCAAGTTCGGCTTATTAATAATTCCTATAAGGTATTTTTTTTTCCTTTTAACAGAACACATTTTTAAAAAAAGGATTGCTTACTAACAACACTCCATCCTAATAGACTTACCTTTTTTATAGGCAGGAGAATGAAGGCTGTGAGGTCATGAGAGATCCAGACCACACAATTGTCCCCTGGAAATAATGGGATTTGAACCTGGGACTTCAGATTTCAGTGCAATTTGTCCGCTATACATTCAGGACCTCAGCACCTGATGCAGCGCCTCTCCTGGTATGAAGCTACCAGTGCACTACGATGAATATCTGAGGCCCTCCTCCATGGGAGGCTCAGAGGATGGCAATAAGGCTCAGTAGTGGGCCCCCGAATGTAAAATGCTCTCCCCAGGGAGATCCATTTGGTGCCAGCGTTTTCATCTTTTTGGAGCTGGTAAAGGTTTCGCTCTACTCCCAGGCATTTGACAATATACGATGGGGCTTTTTAGTGTTTTATTGGGTTCTGGTAATTGTACAGTTAATTGTCTTAAACTTGTTTTCAGATTGTTATAAATGTTTCCATGTTGCTTCTCTTCATATAATCATATCATCAGAGAGTAGTAGAGTTGGAAGGGTCCTGTAAGGCCATCAAGTCCAACCCCCTGCTCCATGCAGGAATCCACGTTAAAGCTTCTCCGGAATGGAATTGGGCCTTTTGGCTGAAAGAAATCCAACGTCGCCATTCTTCCGGGTCCAGTTCTTCACTTAGGCACTAATTCATGGGATCTGCCCTCAGTCAAGCTCTTTTTTTGGCACGACAACAATGAATCATGCCTCAGGGCTTGCGTGAGGACATGGAAAAGTCGCTAACCGGTCCCAAGCACAGAGAAGTACTGAGGTTGGGGCATATTTAGCTTCCCTGCCATCTTCTTCCCTGTGGCCAATATTTCATCTCATTGATTACATTTCTATACCGCCCCGTGGCCGAAGCGACGGCTTCGCAAAGCTTCAAAACCATTCAAAAGACGTTGTACAACGTGCGAAACCTAGACGAACACGCAGAAACAGGAAGTGCACAAGCAGAGACGGCGGGTATCAAAAAAACAATTTGTAAACACTATCTGCAACTGTAAGTTCCTTGCAGCAGGGACCAGAACTGTCCCCTGCGTTTATCTTACGTCTCCACAAGGTGGCGTCTCCTCCCGTTCCGCACGCCGTGATTGACGTCTGGATTTGGGAATTTTAATAAAAAATTAACTTCCCTGTGGTGGGCGGGGCCAGAATCAAAAGGGGCGGGGCCAAAATACAAGCAAAAATGCCGTCGTATTGTAGCTTAAAACTTTTCCTGCCGGAAGCAGAGCTGTAGCGGAGGCAGTTCAACCGTTCAGAATGGAGGGACAACTGCACAAAAGCAGGGCAGCCACCGAATGATCAGTGTTTGGAGGAAAGGGGGTGTGTGGTCTGCAGGGGAATCCCAGGGGGCTGGATTAGGAAGGCCAGCTTTGGCCCCTGGGCCTGAGGTTTCCCACCCTCGACATAAACGGTATTATCGGGATTAGAAATCAGCCTTAAAACTGTATTGTCAGATAAATAATTGGCCTAATGAAGTGTTGCCAAACTCAATACACTAAAAGCAATCTCAGCTTTCAGAGTGCCGCTCCTCACGTAGCCAAAACCGCACCACCCACATACAAGGGAAAGGTGCCTGCATGCTTGGGAAAAACCCGAAGTTTCCAGGCATACAAAAAATCTTTCCTAAAAAGCCTAATGGGCTTTCCCCCCCCTCCTCCCTCCCAATCTCTTTTCCTTTTGTGTCGTGTCTATTAAAATGTACGCCTCTGGGCAGGGGCCGTCTGATTACTTGGCTTTGTTCAGCCTCTCTGGGAGCCATTCTGGATGACGGGCGGGATAAAAATGCTACAAACAAATAAATAAGAAATGTTCCTAGCCGTAGAAAAGACGGAGCACCATTAGGCAGAGGGAAGAAGTCCCCTCCAGGGCCTTATGCGGGTTTCGGAGGGCCCTTGGAAAAGACACCCTTCCGAGGCCTGCCTCCCTCCCTCTGCCAGTGTGCCGCCATTGTCACCAGTTGCTATATAGACTTTCTCATCATGGCTCCTGCTTGCTTGCTGGGCAGGCAGGGAGCCAGGAGGCCGCGGCGTCTCCTGATCCTCCTCCTCACCGCTGCCATTGCCTGGGCCAGAGCGAGAGGCAGGCAGGCAGGCAAGCAGTCGGTAATGGCGAAAAGGAGCAGCGAGTCTAGGCAGCCCTGGTCAGGGCCCCCCTGCTGGGACGTGGCCCATGGCAAGAGCCCAACCGTGCCTGCCTTGGTAGTGATTGAGGGGAGACATGAGAGCACTCTTCAAATACTTGAAAGGTTGTCACACAGAGGAGGGCCAGGATCTCTTCTCGATCCTCCCAGAGTGCAGGACACAGAATAAGGGGCTCAAGTTACATGGAGCCAGATTCCAGCTGGACATCAGGAAAAACTTCCTGACTGTTAGAGCAGTACGACAATGGAACCAGTTACCTAGGAAGGTTGTGGGCTCTCCCACGCTAGAGGCCTTCAAGAGGCAGCTGGACAACCCTCTGTCAGGGATGCTTTAGGGTGGATTCCTGTATTGGACAGGGGGTTGGACTTGATGGCCTTATACGCCCCTTCCAACTCTACTATTCTAGGATGCCCTCCCAGGCTCCTTTGCTCCTGCCTGGCCCTCTATGGCTGAAGGGAAAGGGTAAGGGATTCTCAGCAGGGCACAAGCCCTTCCTTCCTAACCCCACGCCCACCCCCACCCACCCCACACACCCGAAGCCAGGGTAGATCTTAGGGTGATCCGACTCCCCCATTTCACAGCCACACGCCTGACCTTCCGCCGTCTTTGGTAGCTCCTCAGGAACATCACGGCCTGGGGCACCTCCTCCGCTCCCCACGTGAAGCATCTCCTGAAGGAGGCCGTTTTTGAGAGCATCCGTCTTTTCGGCGGGGTCCCCGCGGCCCCGGCCAGGAACATTTCCCACCCTCGAGGAAACGCGCTGGCGTTCTTCATGTCGGCTCCTTCCAAAACAATGAGTAATGCGCCTTCCCCGCCTGCCTGCCTGGGCGCTGAACTCATGCTCCCTGACGGAGGCGGCCTCACCTGGACCAGGCATGCTTCCCCGTGTCCCTCCCCGTGACCCAGAGCCCCGAGTCAGCCCAGGGAGGAGACGGGAAACCTGGCAACCTGGCTGTTTACCTAGACAACATCGCCAGCCGTCAGCCTTGCGCAAAGCCTCCGGCTAAAGCTCCAGAAAGGTGACATGCAACAGGCATGCCGTTAAATGCATGGTGTGTGGGGGTGTGTGGGGGTGTGCTAAAATTCAGTTCAGTGATCTGGGGCTCCAGGTTTAATTAAAGGTTTTCCCAGAGGGCTGGAAAGCAGATTTCAGGGTGGCCACATGTCACAAGAGGGGGAGAAACAGACCAGGGAACCTGCTCCCAAGCTCCCTTCCTACGGTTTGTTGTTTATTCGTTCAGTCGCTTCCGACTCTTCGTGACTTCATGGACCAGCCCACGCCAGAGCTTTCTGTCGGCCGTTGCCACCCCCAGCTCCCCCAAGGTCAAGTCTGTCCCCTCCAGAATATCATCCCTCCATCTTGCCCTTGGTCGGCCCCTCTTCCTTTTGCCTTCCACTTTCCCTAGCATCAGCCTCTTCTGTCTTCTCATTATGTGGCCAAAGTACTTCAGTTTTGCCGTTAATACCCTTCCCTCAAGTGAGCAGTCTGGCTTCATTTCCTGGAGTATGGACTGGTTGGATCTTCTTGCAGTCCAAGGCACTCTCAGAATTTTCCTCCAACACCACAGTTCAAAAGCCTCTATCTTCCTTCGCTCAGCCTTCCTTATGGTCCAGCTCTCGCAGCCATAGGTTACTACGGGGAATACCATTGCCTTAACTATGCGGACCTTTGTTGTCAGTGTGGTGTCTCTGCTCTGAACTATTTTATCAAGATTTGTCATTGCTCTCCTCCCAAGAAGTAAACGTCTTCTGATTCCCTGGCTGCAGTCAGCGTCTGCAGTAATCTTTGCGCCCAGAAATACAAAGTCTGTCACTGCCTCCACGTTTTCTCCCTCTATTACCCTTAAACTAGACTTCGACTGCTGCTCTCACCCTTCTGGCTCTTTGTTTTGAAACCAGATTCGGACTGGACTCCCCATCAAATAGAGGACACTTCCAAATAGAGGGACGTCCAAAACATTGTCCTCTGTAAAGTTGGGCACCGAAGCACATAAGATAAGCCCTGCTGGTTCAGACCATCTAGTTCAGCATTCTGTGGACGCAGCGGCCAACCAGCTGGCCACGGGAAACCCACAAGCAGGATCTGAGTGCAAAAACACCCTCCCACCCATGTTCCCCAGCAACTGGTGCACACAGGCTTCACTGCCTCTGATCCTGGAGGCATCACACAACCATCAGGGCTAGTAGCCATGGATAGCCTTCTCCTCCAGCAATTTGTCCAACCCCCTTCTTAACGCCATCCAAATTGGTGGCCATCACCTCATCCTGTGGCAGTGAGTTCCAGAGTTTGACTCTGCGCTGTGTGAAGGAAGTCCTTCCTTTGATCTGTCCTGAATCTCCCACAAATCGGCTTCATGGGATTATTTGGGTTCTAGTGTTATGAAAGAGGGGGGGGGGAATGCCTTCCTATCCACATTCTCCACACCAGACAGAATTTCGCACACCTCTATCAGGTCTTGCTTTGACTCGCCTCCTTTTTAAGCTGAATAGACCCAGCTGCCGTAACCTTTCCTCATAGGGGAGTTGCTTCAGCCCCCTGATCATTTCAGTTTCCCTCTTCTGCACTTTTTATAACTCTAAAGCAGCCTTCCTCAACCTGGGGCGCTCCAGATGTGTTGGACTACAACTCCCAGAATGCCCCAGCCTGCTGGCTGGGGCATTCTGGGAGATGCAGTCCAACACATCTGGAGCGCCCCAGGTTGAGGAAGGCTGCTCTAAAGTGTCCTTTCCCCCCCCCCCCGGGGCCAAGGTTCCGCGTTCCTGCTTTAAGATGGCCTGCACACCGCCGGCGTGAGATGAAGCGTAATTCTCACCCTTACTATTCTCTCCCCCTGCGCCTTTGCGTTCCAAAGAGTTAGCTGAAGCAGAAAGCAAACTCCATTCCCTCTGCTGTGCGGGGAGCCAATTTGGCCACGCTGGCCTCTCCCCTTGGTCTTTTCCCAATCCCAAATTGGGTTGGGCACCCGCAGGGAAGGAAATGAAAGCCGTAAAGTTCATTTCCAGTGTACACATCCCTTCCTTTACTACGGGTCGGCCCAGCTTCCACCGCACCATTTCATCTACAAGGAGGAAGGGGCCAGGGGGTTGGGGAGGGGAGGGGGGTTGCAGATTAAAGTGGCCGAGAATCCCCAGGGAGCTTTCTGATGCTTTGGTGGACACGTTGCCAGCTTTGTGGGGAGGCCCCCAGGTGACCCCCGTTAATGGGACGGTGTTGAACATTCTTCTCCCAAACCTGGGCCTCTTTTCTGGAGCGGCGCCCGGATTCCGAAGAGCAAATCCCCCGGTCGCGAGCTACTGACAGCCTTGCATCTGCAGAGGGAGGGAACTCAGCCACTCAGCGATGGGAAAACGCAGCCGGCGTCGCCAGGCCTGGCTGACGTTTGGGGGAGAAACTTGCAAGCCCAGGGGGGCAGTTTTTAAAAGGCCCGGCTCGCTTGCGGGGCTCCGAGGTTGCCTCGCTGGGCGAACGTGAAGCGTGCGCCTCCCATGGTCAGGTGGATCAGTGAAAATGTCCTTATGTCACATTCAGGCCTAGCCAGCTCTCTGAAGACCCGCACCAGCCACTTTCTCTGGCCGACGTGGCTTTCCAGAGAGTCCACCTGCCCTCTGGTGTTGCTTCCAACATTTAGATTGTAAGCCCCTTGAGGCAGAGACCATTTTTCCTGCAGACAACAGCAGCAGCCGCAATCGTCCATCAACAGTCAAATGGTCCTCCTTGTTCCAAAAGGAAATCAAGGAAGGCTGAGAAGCGTGCCAAAATCCCATTCTCTCGTAACTCATCTCCCCTCCGGGGTCTCCTGAGGCGACAGGCCGTATGCGTCACAGCTGTCCTGCCAGACAGGAGATTTCCTCCTTGGTGGGAAAGGAGCCCAATCTCTAAGGAGTCATGCTCAAGTTAATGCCACTTGTTCTTTACATAGGGAAGGATTCTGGCCTGGGTTTCTCACCACGAGCAGATGAGGCCTCAGCCAGTGCCTGGATTGTACCACTCCGGACTTCAATTGATCGAATAGTCCTCCATTAAAAATAAAAATTAAATTCCCTGCACAGGGAAAATTAGTTCAAGGAGAAGATCAGGCTAAAATCTTTGTCAATAACCGCCTCATTTTCTATATACAGGGATATTTTTGTATCTATTTATTTCACGGAGAAGACTTTGGGAGCCCAACCAGTGCAGGCTGAAATGGTACATCCCAGACACAGGGCAAACGCCCAAAACACAGATGCTATTCCGGGATGGGGGGCTTTGCCCACTTCCTGTTCGGCCCCTGAAGCTCTCAGGGCCCCTGGCATGAAATTGGGCACCTCCTCATGGCCCACACCCCAAGCAGCCCCCTCTTCAGTGGGCTTTTCTCAGAGGGCCCCTGCTGGGATGGGCACCCTCGGCAAGGGCCCCGCCGTGCCTACCCTGAGGCCAGGCACCATCCGCGAACAGTGAAAATCTGAATTTCAGTCAGGGAAAGGTGTCCACCACATTTATAGCCCTTGAATCTTTCAGAAGCCCCAGGACCGGGGCCAAGCTGTGCGGTTCCTCTCGGCTTCAGCTCTAAATGCTCCAGACGACAACTTTTATCGCTCTCATTTCCTGTCTCCAGTGTTGACAGGACATTTTGAGATGAAGATGGCCAGGCGTTGCGCTGGAGAGGATGAAAACAAGGCTTAGGTGCCCTGCGGAACAGGTGAGGCCTTGTTCCGGAAGGATAATCGGTTCCTCCCAGACACAAATCAGAGAAACTTTAAAGAGTTTGGCTCATCTTGCGGAGCTCAGCTATGTCCAGGAGAAGGTCAAAGCCTTCATCCATCAGAGAAAGGCGCCTGAAACTTTACAGTTCAATGAACTCCTTCTGCCTCCTCGGCAGAAGGAAAAATAAAACTGATCTGGGATGTTTTCCGATCCAGCGATCCACAACTCCTGACGTCAAGTCTCTGTCCACAAACATTTTCTTTGACCGGGAGCCAAACTGCGCACAAAAAGTAGAAATAAAACAAACGAAACTGGAAAAGGGGGAAAGAAAGCAATCACAGAATCATAGAATAGCAGAGTTGCAAGGGGCCTACAAGGCCATCGAGTCCAACCCCCTGCTCAACGCAGGAATCCACCCTAAAGCATCCCTGACAGATGGTTGTCCAGCTGCCTCTTGAATGCCTCTAGTGTGGGAGAGCCCACAACCTCCCTAGGTAACTGATTCCACCGTCGCATTGCTCTAACAGTCAGGAGGTTTTTCCTGATGTCCAGCCGGAATCTGGCTTCCTGTAACTTGAGCCCGCTATTCCGTGTCCTGCACTCTGGGAGGATCAAAAAGAGATCCTGGCCCTCCTCTGTGTGACAACCTTTCAAGTATTTGAAGAGTGCTATCATGTCTCCCCTCTCAATCCACAGAGATGAGAAAGATGGTCAAGGTGCATGGCTGCACGTGATGTCACATGCGGAGTTGCTTCAGACGTAGGTAACTGGTGGTCCCTGGGGGCCCCCAAATAAGGCTGAGGTGAGGACTTATCCTTCTGTCCGGAGCCACGTTCCCTCGGGGGTAATTTCTTTTACGAAGCACCCAGAGTGCTTCGGCTATGGGACAGTGTAGAAATGTAATAAATGAAATGAAATCGGAGCATGCCGGCTTTCACAGCTACCAAGGTGCGTAGAGATCTCCATGGACAAACCAAGTACTGGACACGATCAAAATCCTGATAGTATATCTGCAAGGAGTTGGAGGTTTGGTCTTTGCCCACACCGAAGTGTCAAAACTCTTCAGGGAAATGCGGCGTGCAAAGTCCTCCTCGGCACGAAGCGCACCAGGACCAATTCCAGCCCCATCTGAACGGTGACATTTTGCCAAACGTCAATGTGGCGAGAAATCCGGATTCCGTTCCAGCTACAGACCGGGGCGAGGTGCGGCAGGGACAGGAACCCTTGGTTTCAGCAACTCTAGAAGATCCAGAAGTGCAATGTGATGACGCCAACGCCCCGGGGCCTCTCTAAATGTGTGAGGCATCCAGGTGTGAGGAGCCTTTGTTGTTCTAACCAGGTAATGAAACAACAACAGATAAACAAAGGGACAGACGCCACCTGCTGGCTTGTAAAAATGAAGCAAGGAACACTGTGAACCGAAGAAGAGCCTTCACGCTGGATCAGGCCAAGGGTCCATCTAGTCCAGGGCTCTGTTCCCACAGTGGCCAAACAGATACCCATGGGAACCCCCTTGAGGAGCAGCTTGAGCCTCCAGGTCAACTGGATTTGGCCCAGGAGCCAAGTCCCTGTTGTAGAGAGTTCTGCAGAGCTTACTCCAAGACGTAGCCTGCCAAACTCTTGTGCGATGTTACGCCACCGTCCCAGAGCGTGGAATGCAATTAAAAGGAACAGGGGCATCTGGGCATGTGCAGGGTGCAGGCTGAGTAGTCACGCACACAGGTGGGGCAAGAGAGGGCAGAAATCCAGGGCTGGCCCGAAACCTTAGCCAGCCCAAGTGACCGCGGTGCATGACGGGAGAGCCCTGGCAATGTCGCTGAAGACGGCGGGCAGCTAATTTGGAACTATGCGAAGTTGCGCGGAGCTGAGCCCAGCTTCCAACAACCTCTGGGGCACTGCAAGCGATCTGGAGGGATGCCTCTCAAATCAGACACCGGCTTCCCAAGCAAGCGCATGGAGACGGCCTGCCCCCTCCAAGCCGTGACTTCCAGACGGTGGCGGCTCCCAGCACTTCTTTGCGGTGGAAATTACAGGCCGGAGGTGAGACGTTGCAACCACATGGGCGCAGTGCGAGGCAGGTCTGAGCAGGTTCTCTCGGCTTGCCGACAGCCTAGTGCCAGTGGCAAAGGTGCTGATTCGGCGAAGCCGCGAAAGCGCCAACCGCCCCCTGACGCCTAGCGCTGCGTGGTGTGTGTGTCTTTTCTGGGCGAACTCAGAAAAGAAAACACGGCCAGGTGCCAAGTCTCACGGCTGGCTAGGAGCCCAGCCCCAAATCCCAGGTGTACCTGGGCGTCTCCAGTGACCAGAGAGGCTCATGGCGCATGCTTAGAGGCACTCGACGGGATCGCCACGATTATCCCATAAGTCCTAATGCTGGAGCCCTGATGAAACTCGAAAAGCAGGTTGCAGAAGGTGGCTGCACGCCAAACACACCGCCCTCAGGAACTCAGCGGAGCTTACTTCCAAGTAGACGCGCATAGGATTGCGCTGTCAGACTCTCGAGGACCTGTTGGTGGTAAATTGGTGGGCCTCTTCCCATTCCAGACTGTTCGGGTTTTGAGAACTCTGGATCTCTTCCCGAAGCGTGCTATGCAACAAGACGAGAGAGGGCCTTTTCGGTGGTGGGTCCCCAGTTATGAAATCCCCTCCGTAAAGAGGCACCTTACATTCTTTTGGGCACCAGCTTAGGAAATTCTAATTTCTCGCAGGCAGTTTAACCTTAGAAATGCCCTAATCTGCAGTATAATTTTAGTGGATGCCTCATTTTTATCATGAATGTTATGATTCTATTATGTATTTTAATCTTTCATGATATATTTGCTGTTTACTACCCTGGAATCTAGCAGATAAAGGGCAGTGTACAAATGTTTTAAATAAAACAAAACAGAATTTTCTCAGAAGAAGCGGGGTGCAGGGAGGGAGGGGTGTTTCAGTATTCAAATATGCCCTGTTTTCTCACAACCATCAGGCGGTATACAAAAGAAAGAAATAAAACAAGTCCTGCCTTTCAATATCCCAGTTCCGTGGGCTTTTTGTGGGAAGCACTCTGCACATGATCAGAGATAAACACACTTTTATTCACATCGGGCCTGTTCAGAGAACGTTACAAGCTAAGGCCTCTAACCCTTTTGCAGCAGCAAATGGTTAGCGAGCGTGTTTAAACTGTGGTTATGTAGTCACCATGGTTAGGAATGGTTCACACACGAATGGTTCACACACGACACGCTACGCCATAATGTTTAGCTCAAAATGCTTCACCGCTGTGGCTTGGCGTGTCGTTTGAACATGGTTATTATCTTCGCAACTCCCAAAGAGGAGGAGGCCCTTGCAATTAAAATATAAGGACTTCCCAGGAAATCGTGTAACTGCATTTGCTCAAATGCGACCTTTCTTCCCAGTGGTGACATCGGGGCAGGGAACTTCGGGGCACAGGTCTGGGTGCCATCTCAGCTGAGCGAGCAGGAGGGCCCCCTTAAATGCAACAAGTTTGGCCTACTATTTTTGGAAATAAATGAAGCGATACACATTTAAAGTGGTGAGCGGCGGAGCGGCCCTGTAAAGTCACTCAGTCCAGAAACTCAAAATGCACCACTGAACCTTCCCACGCTGTTGACATAAAGCCGAATCCTCTCAGAGTTCAACAGCCCCTTCCCCTGTCCCCTGTCCCCAATGTTTTCTACTCAGAGGCAAACTGCTGCCAATCGCCCCTGTCCTCTGTCGGAACTTTTCATAAGAAATATAAGGGCAGCTTTGAAGGATTAGGCCAAAGGTCCACCTAGCAGGCAAATCAGAGCATGAAGGTCGACAGATAAAGGAGGCAGGCCGTATATATTGCTAACAAAATTCTTCCGGCACAAAATTCCGTGGGTGAACGTCCACTTCGTCAGATGCAGGCAGCGTTACTGAGAGCTTCAGGTACGTGTTATATATATACAGTACTGCAAATATACGGAGTAAATTTGTTTGTCTTTAAGGCGCCACAATTTGTTGTCTCTGGTGCAATAGATTAACACGGCTACCCGTCCGGAATCTGGATATGCTGACAAACTTTAGATCAGCTTTTCCGAAACTGATGCCCTCTAGACGGGTTTGACACCAACCCATCCCGAGTGCAGGAGTGCATCAGGTTTGGAAAAGGCTGCATTAGATTGCAACCTCCTTGCGACAGGGACCTGTCGCTTTTGTATATATTATTATCCAACACAATCTACGCTAACAGGACCGTGTGAAACAGGAGAGAGCAACTCCGGCCTGTCCGACGTTGCCATACTCCAACCCCCATCAGCCACAACCAATATAGCCGACAGTCAGGCGTGATAGGCGTCGGAGTCCCGCGCCATCTGGCGGGATTGCAAGTTGCCCACCCTTCGGTATAAAATAATCCGAGGGTCGTAGAGGCGTCAGGTGCCTCGGGGGGGGGGGTCATCTCAACCACCCCGATGACGCAGGAATAGCACCCCTCCAGCAGCACCCTTGCCAACCCTGGCTTAAATTCCTCTCCGCCACCGCCCCAGGCGGTCTGCTCAGCTCTCATTATTCTAAGAATAGGCTGCAAGCTGTGACTAAGCCCCGGTCCGTCTTTCCACGTGCCTCACAAAATCCCCAGATTGTAGCCTCTCCGGGGCAGAGGCCTGCCAGCGGCGTTCCCTTTTTCTCTTTCTGTTTCGAGCCGCTGCTGTGCAAAGCACCACGTACACATGGAGATCACGGCGGCTTGCACAGATGTATTAGCACACCAGCGCATCCGAAGCGCACGCCCACCCACAGTGGTGTGGTTCTTAGCATCGCTGTTATTGTCATTATGGTTATTATTAATTTCCCCCTTACCTGGCTCTCTAGCATTAGCATCTCTGCCTCATTGTTCCCAGAGGCTGTTGAAGGAGAAAGGCGAAGAAGGGGGAAAGGCGAGGAGGAATCCACCGCCCCCCCGGTTCCTAGGCGAGGCGTATTTATTGTTTCTGGCCCGGCGGGCTGGGGGTCCCCGGCCGCTTGCCACGCGGTACCCGGCTAGGAAAGGGCTTCCCTTCGCCAGGGAGAGCGCAGAGCTCAGCCTAAGATGCTTCGCCTGCTTAAGGAAGGCGGAGGAAGAGGCGGCGGCAGCAGCAGCAACAGCAGGTCCACGGCAAACCTGCCCCAGCTGGCAATGGCACCCCGGAGCCGCTCATCTTGCCAAGCCCATAATAATCCCGTCTTCCTGACGTTCTCCTCCAGGCAGAACTAGGGCGATTCTCAGCCGGCGCCTCCATGAAACCGACCGAGCCTTTGCCTCTCTGCCAGTGATGCTCCTCCAGAGGATGCGATGGGGGGAGAAAAAAATATCTCTCCCCCCCTCCCCACTGGTCAATTTCTCTTTTTCCCTGGTCGATTTCCTTTTGTTGTCTCCAGGCTCTGTCCTGCTTAGAGAAGCGCTTCCTTTCCTGCTGGTCTTCCTGCCGCCAGGAGATCCGTGGGAAAGCCGAAGGCACAAGGAAGGATCCAACCACCTTGCTCGCTTTTGGGAGTCTCTGAAAGAGAAAGAGAGGAAGGGAGGGAGGGAGGGGGACAATTGCACGTTGAAGGCAGCTTGGAACAATTTGCAAAAGGAGGGAGAGCGCGCGCGTGCAAAGGGGGGGCGGAGGAGGAACTGAAATGACTCAAACAGCCGCCAGCAGGCATTTAAAAGATCGCCTCTTCTTTCTCTCTTTCTGTTTCTTTCTTTCTTCGTTCTCTTTTTTAATCCCCAAGCTAGCGAGCATGACTTAGCCTGGTGGGGTTGCAACCTTGTGTGTTGACAACACATACCACACACACACAGCATCTCAGGCTGAGTGCCTCTGAGCGTGTGCAGAGTGCTTCTCTCCCCTTGAATGACGGAGAAAGCTGCCTTAAAAGGAGTCCCGACTACACAGGATTTGGGGAGCGGCGCTCCAAGATTTTAGGCGGGTGCCTCAGAAGCAATGCTTACATGTTTCTAAGCAGGTGCATGTCTTTCCCCTAAGGCAGCCTTCCTCAACCTGGGGCGCTCCAGATGTGTTGGACTACAGCTCCCAGAATGCCCCAGCCAGCTGGGGCATTCTGGGAGATGCAGTCCAACACATCTGGAGCGCCCCAAGTTGAGGAAGGCTGCCCTAAGGAGAAGCTCTTCTGGGCACATACAGAGTGTCTTTCCCTCCTGAGAGGAAGGGTCAAAGGACAAAGCGCTTCTCTGCGCACACGCAGAGGACACATCCATTCATCCACAGGAGCACAATATCTTTAATGAGCAGAGGGTTAAAATACTTCTGAACATGTGCAGAGCACCCCAAGCCGGGAGGGGGGGATTTGTTTTTAAAGACAAAGCGTAAGGTGCTTGTAAGCATGTACATAACACCTTTTCCCCTAAGGAAATGTTCTTCTGAGCACATATAGAGTGCCTTTGCCTTCTGAGAGAAAGCAGGAAATCTGAACCTGCCAGACACACCTCCAAAGGGAAATCTTCGCTTTCATGCAAAGAAATGTACCCAATAGAAAGTTGGGAAATAAAACTGGACACACATTTCTTTACTTGCCCGTGAGGTGGGGGTCTCCAATATCTCCCTTGGAATCCAAGAGAGTTCAAGTACCAGAGGCAGTAACCCTATGTACACCAGTTGCTGGGGAACATGGGCAGGAGGGTCTGATCCAGCATGGTTTTTCTTATGCTCTTAAATGAGAGGGTTTGGCATTGTGAAGCTCAGACTCCACCTCTGGCCTGGACTTCGTTTTTTGGGCAAGTGACTTTTCTTTTAGTCTCATCAATTTGCCTTCTGGGAAATTAATGTTTCATGACTGGCCACACCCACCATAGCAGCCATTTTGTGAGAGCACCCACCAAACAATTTCAAAATTCCAAATGCATCCACTGGCCTAAAAAGGTTGGGGATCCTTGTGTTGTATGCTCTTTCCCCACTTACGCACGCCTTCATTTCCCCCCTTCCTGTGTTTTGACACCCTGGCAGCCATTTTATTAATGCACAAGCCATTTTGTGAGAGCGCCCACGACACCCTCTCAAAAATTCCAAATGTGCCCATCGACCCAAAAAGATCGGGGGCTCCTGCGATGTAAAAGACTACTGAGACAATAGCCGGAGAAGAGCTGGAGCAGCCTTCCAGTTGTGATGGATTGCAACTCCCAGCGTGCTGGCCAGGTGATGCTGGGGGCTGTAGTCAAACACATCCAGAGCGCCTCAGGTTCGGCAAGGCCAAGGTGAAACGCTGTACGAGTGCTGCTGTTTATGGGATGTTGGTGAGGGAGATGAGTTTTTGGCCTACTGCTTCTAGGCCAGGCTTCCTCAAGCTGGGGCGCTCCAGATGTGTTGGACTGCATCTCCCAGAATGCCCCAGCCAGCTGGCTGGGGCATTCTGGGAGTTGTAGTCCAACACATCTAGAGCACCCCAAGTTGAGGAAGGCTGCTCTAGGCCCAGTTCAGGCCTAGGGGTAAAGCAGGAGGAGCGGATTTTCCTGGCAACGACATGAGCCTCTCCAGAGAGGCCCACCCACACGGGAAGCATTCTCAACTTGAAAGCCTTTGACTCGGTTCCTATACAAAAAAACCACGGTTCCTTTTTCCTAAGGCCCAGCCCAGAGACACGGAAAACGTTTTTGTCGCAAAGAGAGTCCAGAAAGGGTTCCGCCGCACATGCCGGGGCTGAAACGGAGAACCGCTGTGACGTGCGTGCCTTCGGAGGGGGCTCCGTTCCAGCACAGCGGGGCCTTTCCAATTAGCGCGCCTCACCCCCCCCCTGCGCCACGGGAGGGCCGTGACCTAAGCCACGGATGCCTCCTCCACAGCCACGGCTGTTCGAGCCCGAACGTCAGGGCAACGGCGGAGGCCACGGAAGCCAAAGCGGCTGCAAACCTCCTCGCATGATTGGTTTCGCGCCAGCTTTTGGCGGCGAGAAGGGCCCAGCGAGGGTTGCTATGGAAACAGCAAGGCTGCCTGTATGATTTTTAATAAAAGCAGAGCATGTGCGGCTGAAATAGCCGGCGATGAGCGCCGTTCCAGCAGGCGCGGGAGCTGAGTCGGAGGAGACGGCCGCATGCCGGAAAGCCAGTGAGGTGTGCAGTGCAGCCCGCTCACCTCCTCGTCACGTTATCATGGTGGGATGGAGGCAGAGAATGGTCTCTGTTCCCTCCCACTCAACCCAACCGTTCCCATTTCATGCCCCTCTATTTAACTGTTCTCTTAACAATGGGTACCAGTGGTTTACCGCCGGGGACCAGGAAGACTCTGTGCATGCACAGTTTCGCACTGGAAACTCACTTCTATCTTAGCGCCATCTCGGTCACAGGAACAAGATGGCGTTTCCTGCTGCCGCCCACTCACCCTCCATTCAGGCTTTCAAAACGGTCAAGGTTCTTTTTCATGGTTTTTTTAAAAAAATATTATTGTTTGATGATACTTTTTTATATTCTGAGATTTTTATAAACCACATCGGTTGCCAGTGGCTAGAGTGTTGGGCCGCGGCTGGCGAGAGGCAAGTTCCAGTCCCCGCTCAGCCATGAACCTCACTGGCTGGGTTTGGGCCCATTGCTGACTCTCAGCCTGATCTACCTCGCAGGGTCGGGGTGAGGATAAAATGGAGAGGAGGTAGAGGCCCATGTAAGCCATAAGAATAGAATAACATCAAACAGAGAGGGAGAGACTGGCTTTATCTTTCTGCTTTTGTTTTTCATTACAATCTGTTGCTTGTTTGTATGATATATCCCACACCTGTGGCCTTAAAAAGGGTCGTAAGAAATTCGAAATAGAAAAGGGAATTTCAGCAAGTATGCATGCAGAAATTCCCTCTTCATCACAACAACTAAAGCCGCAGGAGCTATACCAGAGAGACCAGATGCAAAAGAGGGCCGGGCTACATTAGAGCAACTTTCAAAACATCTGTTAAAACAACAAAAAGTAAAATTCACTCAACGGCTCAGCGATACTCAACAGTAACCTTAAAAACAGCCGAGAATGTTGCTATGTACTTTCCCGCGCGTGTACGTTCCTGGAGTCCAATCTGGAAGAGATACAAGCGATCGTATCTGCAAAAAATGTTTCCCAGATGGCTCACGCCATCTCCAGGCATTGCCAGACTGCCGCTCCTGGGATCCATTTTACTGCACAGCTACCAATGAGGGAGGAAGCCAAAACGTTTAGCTCAAAATATATTTTTAAAAACACTCTGTTCTTAGCCTTTCTTTTTTATATACTTTATCTTACGACTGACTGCATTCCTAACGGACCCAGATCCTCCGTGTTGCTTGGCTGTTGTGCTGCTTTACCCTCCCCCTCTCAATATATGTATAATGTAAAAAAATAAAAAAGCATTTAATCATGTAACCACCACTACCACTACAGAGTTGCAGTTCAATGCAGCACACAGAAGAAGGATGGAGTGCACACTCGCCTGTGTGGAAACTCTGATCGCCTATGGCGATCAACCTAATGCTGAAGTACCGTAAACTAGTTCTGCCACACAGACAGCTACCGTGTGTGTGTGTGTGTTGAAACGTACATCACAGGTGTGTGCCAGCATCCCTCTGATGCACGCCTTGCAGGATTGGTCCAGGCTGACCCCACTATCAACCTGCAGCCAGCTTTTAGCGCAGAGTTCCAGTCCTCCGGGAGATGGGATGGAAACATAAAGAGAGCGCCTCCGCGTGATTTTCCTCACCGTTTCCTTTCCGGAGTCATGAGCAGACTGTTCCCTTTGTGGTCAAATGCATCAAGCCGTCGATCGATGGAAGCACGGAAAGAGGAAGTTTCTCCCACGCTTCTAAAAGAGGGCAAATCATGGCCTAATAATAAATCTGCTGTTTTGAAGTGGAGGGGGATAAAGGGCTCTCAGGAGGTCGTCGCGTCAGGTATTGGCAAGGCTAGCTGGGGGATTCTGGGAACTGTAGTTCACACATCCTTGGGCAGCAGGATTTGGGGATGCAGTGTTAAATAAATGCCAGAAACTCTTGTTATTCCGCTGCAAACCACTCAAAGATCTACAGATCTACCTTCTGCATATCCCCCAAAGGGAGGATTCCGAGTGTTCCCATAGCCCATGCCCCCCGTGCCCTTCGCCAGCCAGCCCTATACACACAACGCACGCACACACAAAGCCCTGAGACAGTTTTGGGGCCTCGGTTCGCCAAAGTACTCCCAGAGTGGCGTGTTGCACACCTGCAGTTATCCTACCGTCGTAATATAATAAGCACAGTGCGTTTGTTTTGGCACAAGGTTTGTGTAACTAAGATTGGACCGGTGTTACTGGGGCGTAGAAGACATTGTTAGGAGCCGTATGGTGTGTGCCTGGTCACCCAGACAGTGACTGCTGATCACCGGGGCGAGCAACAGCAGCTGAGATTGCAACAAGCCGCACCTCCCTTTCCAGGATAGGGCTGGGCTGAGCCGGTGATCTGCACCTGCGTCCGTACGAAGCCGCCTTCTACTTCGGAGTCAGAACACTGGACCCTCCGACTGGGAATCAGTGGCGCCGCTAGCAGACCGCACGGACAAATTCCCCCACAGCCCAGAGCGGCCCCAAAGAACCACCCAGAGAATGGCAGGTTTACAGAGCAGTGCGTGTACACGGTTACAGACACTATATATATTTATCTGTATCTTATCAACGTTTTATTTATTTATATCCTGCCTTTTTTCCTCCAAGGAACTCAAGGCGGCGTACATAGTCCTCCTCCATTCTATCCTCATAACAACCACCCTGTGAGGTAGGTTGGGCTGAGAGTCACCCAGTGACCTTCCATGGCCGAGTGGGGACTGGAACTCAGATCTCCCGACTCCCAGCCCAACACTCTACCTGCTACTCTAGACAGATATACAGATGTGGAAAACAGAAAGACGAACAAAAGGGTATTTTTTAAAAAAAAATAAATGCTTTGGCTTCTAAAATACCTTTTCTTTAAAAATAATCTGTTGTTAGCCTTTCTGTCTTTCATATCCTGCATCTACAGTGGGCCGAAAACCTTGTTGCTTTGCTGTTGTGCCGCTTTCCACCCGTCTCTCTCCTTTCCTGCAATAAAGTCGAGCGCATTCCCATGCTCTGTTTTTCCTCCCCGTAGGCATGAGGGTCCTTCGATTTAAAGTGAGTTTAACATGCAGAACTGAATATGCTGTTGCTCTCGTTTCCTGCATTGCTGGTCCCTGGTCGACAGCGTTTTGGCCACTGTGTGAACAGAGTGCTGGACTAGACGGACCCTTGGCCTGAGCCAGCAGGGCTGTAGTTATGTCTTACGTTCTTATATATTTCATTCTTTCTCTCTTTTTGATCAGGGTTAGCAAACAGGTGCTTTGGGTGTGGGCTGTTGCAATGTACGAGCTGTTGCAAAGCCCGGAAGGACAACAGTGTGTGCGTGGAGAAAAGAAATGTGTATTTCGCAGCAGAAGTAACACGACTATCTAAAGACCCTGGAATCCACGGGCTGAAATGACCGAGCTGGACCACTGCCCCCCAAGGTCTGAGACAGGGGTCTCTTCTAGGCTTGCTGCCATAGTTTTAACCAGAGATGTCCGCCGTTGCGGCCTTTTGCATGCAAAGCTCCATCGCTGAGCTGTGATCTCTCCGCAATTAATAGTCAGTGATTGTGCAGCAATCAGTCCAGCGCCTTTGTGCTAGGAACATCTGACGCTACTTTATACTGAGTCAGATGCTTGGTTGATCTTGCACAGAACTGTCGGCTCGCGCCTTGCCCAACTTGGTGCCCTGCAGACCCTTTGGACTTCACCTCCCATCATCCCCACCTGGCATCCTGAAGAACCACTGCCAGTTAATAGTCAGTACTGGGCTGACTGGGTATAAAACAAACTCTCTGTCCTCCTACAATTACATCAGAACATTTATCAGCCCGTGAGCCGGATTTCATTTCGGAAAAGCTTTGGGAGCCGCACTCCAGCTGTGGGCAGCACCAAAGGCGCACAAGAGGAAAGTCGCCCGTGCCCTAAAGCATCCTGGGAACTGTAGTTTGGCACTGAGAGTCCTATCACAGACCTACAATGCCCAAGGTTCCCTTGGGAAGAGGGTGTTGGTTGCAAAGTAGTCTAAGCCTGCAAGGCAGATATGCCCACAGACAGAATCTACTTGCATCTGCTTAAACTCGACCAGCTTCTCGGACCGTGGCGTAGAGTTATGTCATGTCACAAAACAAAAGCCAACAAATCCTGCAGCACCTTGTCCACCAGATGGAGCACCGCCACTGCCGGAACGTAGCTGGGAGTTCAAATCACGGTTTTGTTCTCACACGAGGGAGTTTTGCTACTCCGTTTAGAGAGGGCGGGCGCACGCTTAAAGAAATCACCACATGAATCCCAGGGTTTTCGTTGATCGGTCGAGTGAGGAAATATACAGATGGGTGAAAACAAAGCAGGTGTTTTGTTTTTTAATTTCCCCAATTAAGAGCAGATCTCCATGATCACAAGACAACTGCTGAGGCTTCAACCTGCCTCAGCCCTGTAGCTTACTCAGCTTCACGTGACGTCTGAATCTCTGTGTTCCCGAAGACAAGCTTTTTCTTAGAAAATAAAACCTAGCCGTCTCATGCATCCTAAACCCGCCACAGATGTTTCCTCCGCAATCCCGACGACGTCCCTGTAAAGCGGGCACATACCATTGTTTCCATATTGCAGGTGCGGTAATGGTGGCGGTGGCAGTGGCGAGAAAAACCGTCTGTTGGGGTCCGGTGAGATTTGAACCAGGGGCTTTCTGGCTCAGAGCCCTCACTCTTGAACAGCCACGACGCCAACGCATCAGCTCTCAGGAACCCCGTCGGATCAGTGCTAAGGATCTGTTAGATCAATGTTCTTTTCACCCAAGGACAAAATCCAAACAGCCCTTAAGCACGACTCCACCATTCCAGCGACAGAGGGTTCAAAAGCGCTTTATTGATTAGTAATCAAGGCCTGGCCTCTTCAAAGGGAGCAACCAGACCAAAGACATAGGGAATACGGTACAGTATTTGAGCTTGCAAGGGGCAGGGCCCTGTTGCAGCATTAACCAATCAGAACATAACACTGGGGCATAGCTAATTATGCTAAACAATTCTCTCTGTTCTGTAAACAATACCTTTGGCCTGACAGTAAGTTACAGAAAGTTAACTTTGACACAGGAGGACTGGAGCCGGAGCTCTTGTTAATATTAGATAAGACAGATGCAAGGATGCACTCAAGGAGATATTTTCGCATACAGGACATCATGACATTTTGCCTGCAATATGATGGCTACTTTACAGTTTCCCTTTTAAAAATGGAGAGACTTCTCTAACAGATCCGCGGTCCAAGCGCGGAGAATTGGATATCGACGCTTCCTCTCTCCTGCTAGGTATGGATCCAACCTGGGATTACTCCCTGATTTGCCTGTGATTCTTAACTATCGCTGACATCTTGATCAGCCTCACCTCAGGAGGGCTGGTTTTTGAACCGTCCCAGAGGTACTCCGGAGAGAGGACCTTCGAAGGTTTATGGGAAAGGAAGTGCCGATTGAGATGGCTCTCCTCTTGCCAGACCGCCATGATCTCGTTGGCCTTGTCGGCTAGGATGGTCATGTGGCATGCCCAGGTGAACACGTACACTCTCTTGACCAGGCCTCCAAAGGCCCCCCCGGCGTAGTAAAAGTCCCCCTCATCACTAGAGATGTAGGCCGCAGACTCCCTTCTCCTCTCGTACGGGAATTTCGTTCGAGGAGCTTTGTAGTAGCCCGGATGGAGGACCGCCACCATCTCCCCCAGGGTCTCCGGGCCCCACGGGTTGTGAAACAGCAAGTCGACGTCTAAGCAGAAGAGGTAGTCCACTTCTCGGTGGGCCGTCTCCGAGATATGCCTGTTGATGGCCTCCATCCGCCGCATGGAGATCTCTTGCCAGTGGGTGCGTTTTCTCATGAGGACCAGGGAGAGGGTCCGGCCGGGCTGCAGGTGCACCGCGGGGATGGCCTGAGGGTTGTCGGTGAAGATGTAGTAGTTCACACGGTAGCCCGTCATGAAGTAGCGTTCTGCCGATTCCAAGAAATGGCCCGCAAATTGGGTGTACCTGAAGAAACAAAAAATAACAAGGACAGTGTCAGGGGAACGGTCTAAGGGAGGGCTGCAGAGCCTCACCTGAGTTCCTAAGCCGGCCCTTTGGGTTTCTCCAGAAGGCTACACCCTTTCTCTGGCCCCTCCCCTTCCCCTCAACTTCCTGGCTTTGTGCAGGTTCATTTTCCGCAAATGAAAGGTTGTCACACAGAGGAGGGCCAGGATCTCTTCTCGATCATCCCAGAGTGCAGGACACAGAATAGTGGGCTCAAGTGACAGGAAGCCAGATTCTGGCTAGACTTCAGCTTCCTGACTGTTAGAGCAGTACGACAATGGAACCCATGACCTAGGGAGGTGGTGGGCTCTCCCACACTAGGGGCATTCAAGAGGCAGCTGGACAGCCATCTGTCAGGGATGCTTTAAGGTGGATTCCTGCATTGAGCGGGGGGTTGGACTCGATGGCCTTATAGGCCCCTTCCAACTCTACTATTCTAGGATTCTAGGATTCTGTGAGTGAAATGCTTCTCCTGAGCCTTAGTTACTGGCAGTAAGAGCTTGAAGCTAAAACATGCTGGCATTTTGGCCCCACCCCTTTTGCCTTCAGTCACGCCCAGCATTGGAATTTGGTCCCCTGAGAGCTTCTCCGAAACGGGATTCGTCTGGAAAGAGGTTCGACACCCCTGGGTCTAAGATATTTTGCTACCTTGGGCTAAAGACAAGATGGGGCCCTTCCACTCTCGGTTCCACCTACAGGAGTTGGCAGGGAAGGCAGTTGACTCTTGCCTCAATACTGGGGATGGGATAGCGTCCTCCACCCCAGCCTGTCCTCCAACCTCGTGCGCACTGCCTGCTCCAACAGTGAGCAGACTCCCTGTGTAGCGTTTTGAGGGGGCTGCCCGGGGAAGGAGGGTGGAGAAATCCACTTCCGCCAGCACAGTTGATCCAGCGAAAAACTGGATCTAACTCGTTGAATGTTTGTGTTTCCCCCACGCCTGCTCACTTCCCAACGGCGAACACCGTGACTCCAATAGTGAGGTTCAAAGGTTTGTAGACGTTGTCCAAGATTTCAGAGTCGAATGTTCCTTCCCAGACAATGGGGGCTAGCCATGGAGTCACTGTGAGCACATCAGAGCGCCTGGAGAAAGCGGACAAAATAAAGGAAAATAGGAAAAGTGAGAGTGTTGATCTGACTGATGTGGCATCACAACTGTGGTGGACATTTGCACAAGAGCCTTTAATCTATAAAATATAGCCACCTGTGGTATCTTACTCTGCTAAGTAGCTGGAACCACAATGTTATTTTGCCAGAAAAAAGGACAAGGTGTTTCAGTTAGCCAGGTAATCGGAGTATGCTGTTTCTTTCCAAAGGAAACCAATCTTGCAGGTATAAAGGGCTTCATGTCAGGGAGCTTTGTCACTCAGAAGAAATTGACAATGAGATTGTCAACTGTTAACAGCTGATGGTAAGAAAATCGTGGGAATCCTATGCATTTGTGAAGCATTGCCTAGTTCTAGGCTTTAGCAGAAACTGGATTCTGTTTAAAGCTTGGCTTTGCAATCATAAGGACTAGCAACTTAAAGAAGAATAACAAAAAGCAATAGATATCAGGGAGCCTTTCTCAAGCTGGGGCCCTCTGGATATGTTGTCCTGCATGACTCTTAACATTCCCAAGCCATATTCCTTTGTCTCGGTGGTGTCAAACTTCAAATCTGCCCCCCTCCAGGTCTCCCTAGGTGGCGCTGCCCTTTTCCCCAGGCTCCACTCCCTTTCCCAGTACCACTGATAATTTGGTCGTTTTCTAACTTTTGTAAAGTTTCCCCCTCAACATGCTAAAAGGTTGAAATGCCTTTCCTAACACTTTAGTTACTGTCAGAGCAATAAGCTAAAACATATGGGTATTTTGGCAGTTTGGCCGCACCCCTTTCTCCTCTGGCCCCGCCCACCAGTGGAATGCGGCCCCCAAGATGGAGTCCAGCCGTAAAGAGGTTCTGCATCCCCCCCCCCCAATAGCTCCACCAAGTATTTAAAAGGATCCATTCGGGCAAGTGTTTCAAGGCAGCCCCCACGTCTAAGCCCCTTGCAAATCTAGGCCTTCTTCCGCAGGGTACTCACGTCTGTTTCATGGCGTTTGGTTGTGGATAAAATAACCTGGGAAGAATAGGAAATAGTCATGTGATAGAACACGTCAAAAGAACCAGAAAAGGGGGAACGGGGATTCAAAGCCAGGGTTGGGACTTACTGTGGAAATAGCTCAGGTGTTTTTTCCTCTCTGTATTGCAGTTTCATAGCACTATCCAACAAGGGAGAGGAAAAAGGGAAATATTATTTGCAGATGTTGCTGGAAATGTATTATCATCATCATCATCATCATCCCGCCTTTTTCCCAATACTGGGACTCAAGACAGCCATTATTATTATTATTATTATTATACTTATTTATATCTTGCCTTTTCCCCAATACTGGGACTCAAGGTGCCCTTGAGAATATTTATTATTTCAATTTATATCCCACATATATACAAAATACCCTAGGCAGAATACAAAGTTAAAAACAATTTAAATAAGGTAAAAGAATTTTAAAAAGGTAAAACAACAAAACCATACAGCGTAAAAACATCACTGAATGGTCAGCAATAAGATTCTAAAAAGGGGACGGGACGCCCTGCCGTGATAATAGCTTTTCATGCCTGCTTAAAGACATTCAAAGAAGCCAGCAGGTACATTCCAGCCAGAAGGTTGTTCCACAGTTGAGGGGTGGCAAAGGAAAAGGCCCTCCGGCGTGCAGCTGCCCATTTCACATTCAGCAGTTCAAGCAGATGCCCCTCCGAGGAGCGTAAGTGGCAGGCTGGAACATAGGGGAGGAGGCGCTGGCTGAGATACCTTGGATCTAGACCATCTAGGGCTTTAAAGGTAAGAACCAGCACTTCATATTTTGCCCGCATATTTTGCTCCAGCTGAGAGCCCCCTCCCTCCTGCTACCAACTGTCTCTGCAGAGGCCACCAGTGAGGGAGGAAGCAGCAGCCAGGCACCTCTCCACCGTGCCTGGGTCCAGCTCCAGCTGAGAGCCCCCTCCCTCCTGCTGTCAACTGTCTCTGCAGAGGCCACCAGTGAGGGAGGAAGCAGCAGCCAGGCACCTCTCCATCGTGCCTGGGTCCAGCTCCAGCTGAGAGCCCCCTCCCTCCTGCTGTCACCTGTAACTGCTGAACTTTCCAACTAAGGTTGTAGTGCCTGAATTTGCTTTCCTTTTCCCCCTCCTCCTCCTCCCTGCCAATCCCCTTTCCTTTTGTGTCATGTCTTTTAGATCGTAAGCCTGTGGGCAGGGACTGTCAAGAAATACTTTTGTAAGCAGCCATGAGAGCCTTTTTTGGCTGAATGGCGGCATAAAAATCCTTAAATAAATAAATAAAATAAATTAAAAAAGCACTAATGTGCATTAACGCAAGTAGTACAAAATTCTGGTTTAAAAAAAGCGGCTAACACTCCCAGAAAGATATACACGATGGAGTTCAAAAAAAAAATCTGTAGCTGCCTATGCATCACTGATCTCCCTGTCCCCTCCCAAAGGTCACGAAAAATCATGATCACAGTGGGGAACATGGACGTGTGAGCTTTCCGAAATAATGCTTGTGAAACCCTTGAATGTTCAGGAGCTGTGGCAAATAGATGCCAAGTATGAATTAGTATTGCCCTATAGATTTGTCAGGGCCCCAGATAGTTCTAGTCTGATGACGAGTCTAAAAACTCCCCATCAACGGAGAAGCGGAAAAGCAATACTTACAAGACATCCGGGCAGGGGAGATAATATGGAAGGTAGACGGTTGGTCCTTTCCAAATCAAAGCCCTGTGAACAGGAAGAAGCCATTAACGGAGGCAGGAGGCTAGTGAAGGGCTTGAGAGATGGCGTCAGTGGTGCCGTCTCCAGGTTCTGGAGGGCACATGGGAAGACAACCTCAATGGGACCCCTCTGCCTATCAGCTGCTGCTTTCTCTTCATAGGCGTGTGTACAGGGTGTGCCTGGGCACACCCGAAGGTCTCCAGAGCCTCTGAAAAGTGTGTATTTCCCCCCCCCCGCCATGCTAATGGTGGGTGTCATAAGCATTGGGGGGGGGGATATGCAATTTCCGGAGGCTCCAGAAAGCGTGCTTTCCCACCCCGTCCACTGCTCCAACCAGGGCTCCGGGGACACCCTAATGAAATGTGCTGTGCATGCCTACGTTCCTCTTCCTGCTTGCTGGCCAGGCAGCGAAGCAATGAGCAAGCCGGCTTTGGCATCTTCTGCTCTTCCTTCGCACTTCCACTATTGTCTTGGCCAAAGTGAGAGGCAAGGAAACCTGCAAGGTGTCGGAAACTCTGGTCAGTGGCCCCCCTTGCCCTTGGGAAGGGCCCAACTATGCTGACCTTTGACCCTGGCCTTCAGTCAGTATGGGAGTATGAATGTTAACTTTTAAAAGGTCTTATGGGACCATCGCAGGCTTAGACTTCGGTATTGGGAGTGAGGGGAAGACTGTATCCCCCCAATCCTGGGTTAAAATGACAAGGGCCTCAGGCTCGCTGAAGGCAGGGCTGCAGCGGTCCACTTCCACTCCCCACCATAATTTGTGTACTGCGTGTGGGGGCCTTCTGTCATCGCCTCTCTTACTGGTAATAAGAGCTTTAAGCTAAAATAGGCTTTTAGTATTTTTGCCCGGCCCCTTTTGGCTCCACCCACCACTAGAGTTAGGGTGACCATATGAAAAGGAGGACAGGGCTCCTGTATCTTTAACAGTTGTATTGAAAAGGGAATTTCAGCAGGTGTCCTTTGTATATATGGGGAACCTGGTGGAATTTCCTCTTCATCACACCAGTTAAAGCTGCCCTCTTTTAAATCTGGTCACTCTAATATAGCTCCTGCAGCTTTAACTGTTGTGATGAAGAGGGGATTTCACCAGGTTCTCTATATATACAAATGACACCTGCTGAAATTTCCTTTTCTATGCAACTGTTAAAGATACAGGAGCCCTGTCCTCCTTTTCATATGGCCACCCTACTAGAGTGTGGCCCCCAAAAGCTTATCCAAAGTGGAATTTGGCCCTCAGGCTGAAAGAGACTCTCCAGCCCTGCTTTAGAGCAAGGTGGGTCCTCAAGGTCATAATAAGACATGATGAAGAGGATGATGAAGGAAAAGCTGCAGAGAACCAAGTAGGAAGGGGAAGTCTGGGTCCTTACACTCTTGTTCTAGAGGACAGAATGTTCTGGAAGGCTATATGAGTGGGCCTCATCTCAGGATGTCTGAGAAACCCACAATGGACTGAAGTAAATTCAGATTATTTAGGAATCTAATCTGTGGATTGCACAGCAGGCTGGCTTTTTCAGAGTGTTCCACGGATTTACAGACCATTTTTTGTTTTGTTCTTACTTTTTTGAGCGAGGGATTAGTGCTAATTTCGCATTAGCACTAATACGCATTAGCACGTTTGCGCAAGGGCACATCTGTGCTAATGTAAAGCAGCGTGAGTAAAATGGCATTCTGGTAAAAAATAAAATAAAAAAATCAATCCGATTCTGTCAATGACCGGACGACGAAAAAAAGGTGCTTGACAATCCATGAAACACAGATGGAATGTATTTACCAAAATCTGGAGTTCCCTAGACTCATCTACACACTCTAATGTGCACTGTGGTATTCCTCAATTATTCAGGGAAAGAGAGATTCACCAGATAAATACGAAAGAGGCGAGGATGAAGAGTCCGAGAAAGACAGGATTCATCAGTTTCATGTTGCCTGTTCTGGAAGAAAAAAAGATTTTAGCAAGGTATTCCCCCTTCCCCTGCCAAAAAAAAAAGGGGAAATAAAATAAAATAGGGACGTAGATTCACCAGGAATGCTATTCTCTCAGCATTTTAACAGTCTATAAATTTAATTTTAACTTTGCTGTTTTGAATTTGTATTTTAAATTTGTTTCTCTGCACTGCTGCTGATTTTATCCTGGTTGTGCTTTTATGTTCTATTTTATATCCTGTTTGTTTTATACTGAATGGTTTTAATTTTTGTGAACTGCCCAGGGAGCTTCGGTTATTGGGCGGTATAAAAATGCAATAAATAAATAAAATAAAGAGAAACTATGCGTGTTAAATAGGGTCAATTGGACTGAATTGTTTACTGTAGCCCAGTAAACTTTGGGGACATAGTGTCATGGCTAACCCTACTGCCCCTGTTTTGGGAGATGTTTCAGGTAATCAATCAGAATCCGATTCAGAACTAGAAGACGCAGCACCAGACACCAGCCAGCCTGTACCAGTGAAGGAGGAAGTTCTCACGGGCGATTCCACAGCTGGGAGTCAGCCCTCTCCAGAGCTTATCTCCTCAAGGACAAATCCTACACACACAGGGGGAAGTGAGCCTTCTTCCGGAGGTGAGCGTCCCGACAAGCTAGCTGATGCTAGGGTCCGCCGGAAGCTCAAACGCACGAGGCGGAAGGAAGGCATGAGAAAGTCAGTTCGATTACACCAGAACCTGCCTCCACACCAGGCGCTCTGAAGTTATTGGGCATTTGGGAAGTGGCTTCCTATTCTTCTTGAGCGGACAATTGCCTTGCTTAGTTTGCATAGTTTTGCCTGGGGGGACGTTTCCAAGAGGTTAGACTCCCTTCAGGTAGAAGAGACTTGTTGCTTAACAAAAGCTTTGTGGATTACTTAGCAAGCCTCGTCATTTCGGAGTTTTCTGAGAAACACGACACATAAAAACAGGAAAACTTTGGGGACATAGAAACAGGAAAACTTTGGGGACATAGAAACAGGAAAACTTTGGGGGTGTAGAGCCAGATAATTCAGTGTTGGTGATCTGTAGATTTAATAGAGTTAGAGAAATTTAAATGGGGTCAATTGGGCTGTATCCTTGCCCTTTCCTTCAGTCCCCGCAAAGAGGTTCCTTGAGGGAAATGTGCAATCCCCCACTCCCTGCGACTGCTTTTGGTTAAAGTGATATTTATTATGATGACGTGGGGAAAGAGACACACCTATTTATTTATTTATTTATTACATTTTTATACCGCCCAATAGCCAAAGCTCTCTGGGCAGTTCACAAAAATTAAAACCACAATAAACCAACCAACAGCTTAAAAGCACAATTACAAAATACAGTATAAAAAGCACAACCAGGATAAAACCACACAGCAAAATTGATATAAGATTAAAATACAGAGTTAAAACAGTAAGATTTAAATTTAAGTTAAAATTAAGTGTTAAAATACTGAGTGAATAAAAAGGTCTTCAGCTGGCGATGAAAGCAGTACAGTGTAGGCGCCAGGCGGACCTCTCTGGGGAGCTCATTCCACAACCGGGGTGTCACAGCGGAGAAAGCCCTTCTCCTAGTAGCCACCTGCCTCACTTCCTTTGGCAGGGGCTCACGGAGAAGGGCCCCTGTAGATGATCTTAAGGTCCGGGCAGGTACATATGGGAGGAGGCGTTCCTTCAAATAACCTGGCCCCTAACCGTTTAGGGCTTTAAATGTCAATACCAGCACTTTGAATCGGGCCTGGACCTGGACTGGCAGCCAATGAAGCTGGAAAAGGACTGGCGTAATGTGATCTCGCCGGCCAGTCCCTGTTAGTAAACGGGCTGCCCTGTTTTGTACCAGCTGAAGCTTCCGGACCGTTTTCAAAGGCAGCCCCACGTATAACGCATTGCAGTAATCCAAGCGAGAGGTTATCAGAGCATGGATAACTGTAGCTAGGCTATCACTGTCCAGATAAGGGCGCAGTTGGTATATCAGCCTAAGCTGATAAAAGGTGCTCTTTGCCACTGAGTTCACCTGTGCCTCAAGTGACAGTTCTGGATCCAAGAGCACCCCCAAACTACAGACCCAATCCTTTAGGGAGAGTGCAACCCCGTCCAGGACAGGGCAAACATCACCTCGCCAGACAGATGAACCACCCGCTAACAGTACCTCCGTCTTGTCTGGATTGAGTCTGTTTGTTAGCCCTCATCCAGTCCATTACCGTGCCCAGGCACTGGTTCAGAACAGTCACTGCCTCACCTGGGTTTGATGAAAAGGAAAGGTAGAGCTGGGTATCATCCGCATATTGATGACACCTCAGTCCACATCTCCGGATAACCTCCCCCAGCAGCTTCATGTATATGTTAAACAGCATAGGGGATAAAATAGAGCCCTGTGGAACCCCATGGCTTAGGTGCCACGGCACAGAGCAATAATCCCCCAGCAACACCTTCTGGAATCGGCCATCCAAGTAGGAGCGGAACCACTGCAACGCAGTACCTCCCACTCCCAGCTCAGACAACCTATCCAGAAGGATACCATGGTCGATGGTATTGAAGGCCGCTGAGAGGTCCAGGAGAACCAACAGGGTCGCACTCCCCCTGTCTCTCTCCCGGCAGAGGTCATCCCACAGGGCGACCAAGGCAGTTTCCGTTCCAAAACCAGGCCTGAAACCCGATTGAAATGGATCTAGATAATCCGTTTCATTCAAGAGTGCCTGGAGTTGTCCTGCAACCACCCGCTCAAGCACCTTGCCCAGGAAAGGGATATTAGCCACCGGCCTGTAGTTGTTAACGTCCTCCGGGTCCAGATTAGGCTTCTTCAGGAGTGGTCTAATTGCCGCCTCTTTTAAAGAGGCCGGCACCACTCCCTCTCTCAAGGAGGCATTTACAACCTCCTGGACCCAGCCGGCGATCCCCTCCTCACTTGATGTAATGAGCCACGAGGGGCAAGGGTCAAGCACACAGGTGGTCGACCGGACTTGGCCAAGCACCTTGTCCACATCCTCGGGCCTCACTAACTGAAACTCATCCAATAAAACTGAGCCGGACGGCTCTGAACGCCTCTACTAGTGGAGCTGCATTAAGTGTGGTGTCCAATTCATGACGTATCTGAGCGACTTTATCTTCAAAGTGCCGTGCAAACTCGTCACAGCGTGCTACCGAGGGTTCCACCATCTCTCGCCCTGGCCCAGAGTGTAACAGGCCACGAACCACTCGGAAAAGCTCCGCCGGACGACACTGAGAAGACGCAATGCTGGTGGAAAAGAACTGTCTCTTTGCCACCCTCACCGCCACAGAGTAGGCTCGATAGTGAGCTCTAACCCGTGTTCGATCAGACCCAGCACGAGTTTTCCTCCACCTGCGTTCTAGCCGTCTCCCCTCTTGCTTCATTGCCCTCAGCTCAGGTGTATACCAAGGAGCTGACCGGGCTCTGCTCAGAGGGAGAGGACGCTTGGGCGCGATCGTGTCAACCGCCCGAGTCATCTCTGCATTCCACAGAGCGACCTGGGCTTTGACAGGAGCACCGGCCATACCAGCAGGAAAATCCCCCAGAGCCCTCTGGAATCCATCGGAGTCCATTAGCCTCCGGGGGCGGACCATTTTAATAGGCCCCCCACCCTTGCAGAGGGGAAAGGCCGCCGAGAGTCTAAACCTCAGTAGGAAGTGATCCGACCATGACAAGGGGGTAGATGTTAGTTCCCCCACTTCCAGATCACCATCCTCCTGCCCAGTCGAGAAAACCAGATCAAGTGTGTGTCCTTTTACATGCGTTGGGCCAGTAACATGTTGAGACAGCCCCATGGTTGTCATGGCAGCCATGAAGTCCTGAGCCGCTCCGGATACAGCGGCCTCGGCATGGAAGTTGAGATCCCCCAGAACCACCATCCTGGGGGTCCTCAACACCAGGTCCGAGACAACCTCCGTCAGCTCAGGCAGGGAGACTGTGGGGCAGCGGGGTGGACGGTACACCAGCAGAATCCCTAATCTGTCTCAAGTACCCAACACACAGTACAAACACTCCAGACCAGCACTCGACTGAACAGGAAGCCTAGAGAGGGAGATTGTATTCCTATAGACCACGGCAACACCCCCTCCCCGGCCCTCGAGTCTGTGCTGGTGCTGCACCGAGTACCCAGGAGGGCAGAGCTGGGTGAGAGCAACCCCTCCCAGTTCACCCACCCAGGTCTCAGTGATACATACCAGGTCAGCCCCCTCATCCACAATCAGATCATGGATGAGAGAGATTTTGTTTTGGACTGACCTGGCATTCAGCAGCAGCAGCACCAGATCCGAGAGCAAGCTGATAAGGCTGCCAGGAACCATTTTTACCTTCAGCTCTACTCCCTGCTGCAATAGCTCTTCCTAAACCCACCTTTGCTCACTTTGCTTCTCTCTTCCTGGAGTCTTAAAAGTATGATTTAATCATGACCTAAATCTTACCTGCTTTCCAGAAGGTGGCGAACCATAAAGCGACCTTTTCAAAATGGAGCCCAGCCACATGCGCCTGGGTGCCACTGACCTCCTTTTCAGAGGATCCGGATTCCACGGAAGGAAAGTTCCGCCGATCACTCAGGCGCACTTGCTGTGAGACACGCTGTACTCTGGGCTGAGGGTTATGAGGCATAATACGTGTGCTTGACGAGAGATTCCAGGGCAAGAGATGGGAGTGAAACCAGACTCTTGCACAAGGACAGAAATCAGGTTGTGATCTGGCAGGGCTGCCCTTTGTGTGAAAAATTACGAGGAGCCCTGTGATCAGAGATCCAGGAAGGGGTCTGTATCGCGGAGAACATCAGCTGCATTGGTTTTTTTACAGCCTTTGGGCATCCGTTTCCTGGTACAAGCTGAAACTGCATGATCTCCAGTGTTGTTACAGCTTTGGCTGTTGTTCTATGTGATCTGGCCGTTGGCCCAGCTGCAGAAGCCAAGCCAAGCAGCCATTTTGGGTAGAGGCAACGGTGGAACGTTCCGCAATCTGAAAGAGCCGGGATCTCTCAGGGGAGGCTGTGGTGAAACTTTTAGACTGGACGCAGGCAAAGGACTCCTGTTGCGGGGGACTGGGCAACTTGCCAGAGAGGTAAATTCAAGCTTACCTGTCCATAGCCTGGGAGGGCCAGGATCTCTTCTCGGCCATCCCAGTGTTGAGGAAATGAGTAGGGGGGCTGTTTTATCTGTGTCCACTCTGTTTCGACATAAACCCCTTCTATTAGAAATTAAGTCTTCTGTAGCAATTTCATCAAAGCTGTAACTGAAAATATATTGCTCAACCCACAAGAAGTATTGACACATTAGTCACAGTGTGAGCCTCACGGCAAGAACAGGAAGAGTAGTAATCACAAAGGAACAGATGTTCCAAGATTGCAATACCCATCAACTTCTTGTTTTTCCTAGCCTTAGAACTCTGCACATGCATATCAATCCTTGCCTGCCATTGGTTGAAAAGCTTACCTTACCTATTACTGTATTGTGATTGGTGAATTATATGAGGAAGTTCTGTTGTTGCTTCTGAGGATGTTACCCTGTAAGTATGTTAGCTTTGCCTGCAACTAGTGGGCAGTCCTTCAGATCCTCTGAGGGTTGCCACCTTGCAGCGCTGCTCGTAATAAACTTTTTCTACAATGAGAGAAACCGTGTCTTAGAGTTTTTGGCCACCACTCAACGAATCCCAATTAGAGGGAACCTGCCTTTTCAGGGTTCCTCAACACCAGAATGCGGGACACAGAATAATGGGCTCAAGTGACAGGAAGCCCGATTCCGGCTGGACATCAGGAAAAACTCTCTGGCTGCTAGAGCAGTATGACAATGGAACCCATGACCTAGGGAGGTGGTGGGCTCTCCCACACTAGAGGCCTTCAAGAAGCAGCTGGACCACCATCCGTCAGGGATGCTTTAGGGTGGATTCCTGCACTGAGCAGGGGGTTGGACTCGATGGCCTTAGAGGCCCCTTCCAACTCTACTATTCTATGATTTAAACAGTGGCTAGGTGATTTCAACAGCACCTAGTTAGCATAACAAGGTGTCAGCTAGGACTGGTGAAGAGATATCAATTTGGGCATCTATTGCAATCTCTGTTCAGAGGCGTTTACGTGGGGGGTGGGTGAAGAGGGAAGGTTGAATTCAGTACCTGCCAACAGGACAATCTTGTTGCTAAGTCGGGGAACCTCTGACCTTCCCAAAGCTTCGCTGGGTTCTTCCCAGTAGGGCAGAAGGGAAGGAGGAGCGACGGGCAGCCTCCTCTCTTGCAAGGGCTTTCAAGAAAGAAGAGGTGGGCCCACCAAACGGGCCCTGGACAGCAGGCAGAACAAGGCACCAAGGAACGCTTCACTTTGGAGACATCCCTTTGGAGGCTTTTGCAATTCCTTTTTGTTTTAAAACACCCTAAATGATTTAGTGGCATCGGCAAACCTGGTCATCTCCCTGCTCACCCCTAACTCCAGGTCAATTATAAACCAATTTAAAAGCGCTGCTCCCAATACAGAATCTTGGGGGACCCCATTTCTTACATCCCCCCTCCCCCACTGTGACATCTGTCCCACGATTCCTAATTCCTGGTCTTTAACCATCCCCCTTGTCCCACATTTGCCAAGTTTGTTCAGGAGACTTTGGTGACATGGAGCGTCATCAGACGGGGTGGGGGGAATCGCGTTTCTTTACCGTTGCTTCCCCCACCCCGCTTCTGTCCCACGAAACCCTCTTCTTCCTTCACACAGGGGAAGAAAGAGGAAGTAAACAATGACCACCAGGGGCCATGCAGTGGGGCGTTTTTATCGCACTGCTTTTCCTGCACGCAGCCTGAAATGGCGGCACCGAGCGCTTAGGGGCGTCCACCGCCTTTAGGGCTTTTCCCCAAAGGATTGCCCTCAACCTGTCTGCTCTGTGCCTTCTGGTCTGTCTGGTGAACGACATACAATGATGGCAGGCCTCGGCTTTGTGGCCTTCTCCAAGGCAGCCGAGACAGAGCGAGTGTCCGTCCGTGGGAGGGAGCTTCCCCCCACAACTAATACACTTCCTGAAAGGCGCTTTAGTGGCCATACACTCTCGAGTAGGAGTCCTTGACAGAAAGAAGCGAAGATATATAGAAAAAACGCTGCTATAGTTGAGCATTTCACAAAAGTGTTGGGAGTCCTTTCATACGCTGCTGCCACAATGGCGGCCGATGAAGAACTGGGGAGTTTGGGCGGGAACTACGACGCATGCGCAGTAGCGCTGGGGGATGGTTCCCGCCCCAAAACGTTGCTTTTAGCTTTGGAAGTACCGATACGAGCTCTGCGCAGGCACAAAGCCCATATGTGTGATGCATAGAGACCACGAAGAAGAATGAGCGCGTGATAAAACGCTTGCTTGATGATGTTCTTAGTCAAAATATTTCTGGAAGTCCAAGGAAACGATGACTGGATCACCCCTATTTTTTGACACCTCAAAGAACTCTAAAAGGTTAGTGAGACCAGACTTACTTTTGCCGAAGCCATGTCGACTCTTCTTCGGTAAGACAGAAGAAGGGATTCTGGAATTCCCCACTCGGCCGTTCCTTACCGATTAACACAGGGCGTGAAAGAAAACCACAACTTTATTTCTAAATCATATATTAGTTCTTGTCCGGGTGAAAATGTATCCGCTACAAAGGGGCTGAGTTGGGACTGTGTAAACAGAAGGTGGGGGGTGGGTTCATGCATACAGCTGCTTGATAATCTCCACAGACTTCTTCCACCAGTTCGCCCAGTGCTGAGCCTTCATCAGATGGGCAGCACTCTCTGCCTTAATCCTGGTGAACTCTGCCTCGAGGACTTGCTTGAATTTCTGCGCCAACAACACAGCCCCAGGAAACAAAAACAAAAAAAGTACAAAAATCAGGATGCCTGGCTGTCTGCAGAAACAGGGTGGCCAAAGCCGGGTGGACTTCTTAAAATCCGAACCAATGGGTGATTTAAGGGACCCTAATCTCCCTTGGGGACTGATCGAGAGCTCAAATCCAGGGTGTTTTCCCCTGGATTAATGCGGAATGTAAAGGGATGGCTGTCGGGATCAGACCTGTTCTTCCTAGTGTGGGGAAAGGGGTTGCGGAAGGCCAGTCGGACTCAGAATCAGAACCAGGAATTTATTAGCCAGCACAGGATGTGGGGGTTGGGTCTGCCTTTTCCCTTAGAAGTGTGTGTGGGGGGGGGAGCGGCACCAGCTGCAATTCCTCCCATCACAAATGGCCATGAATGGTGGCTGGGAATGATGGGAGTTGCAGTCCAACACATCCAGAGGGCACCAGGTTTGAGAAGGCCAGTCTTGGAAAAAGTCTCATTGGTATGCCACTCTTTAAAAAAAGGCAGGAGCCCTCTCAGGAGTTGGATCCAACAAAACTTCTCCAAAAGATTTATTATGCTTTTCATAGTTTTAATTTTTGTGAACCGGCTATTGGGCGGTATAAAAATGTAATAAATAAATAAATAAATAAATAATAAAAGATCAGGATTAAAAAAGGGGGACTGTATTGCATAGTCATGACTTGAGCGGAGGATGAGCAGGTACAAAGGAGGACAGGGACTCCTGCACCTTTAATAGTTGCTATTCAACAATTAAAGGTGCAAGAGCCCCCTTCCTCTTTTGCGTCAACCAAAGAGAGTGCCAACTACAGCAGAAGTCCTGCATTGAGCAGGGGGTTGGACTCGATGGCCTTTTAGGCCCCTTCCAACTCTACTGTTCTATGATTCTATGACTTAGCTTTGCAATGATGGCCTAATCCACTGTAGTTGCCTGGGAACCGTCATAGGAGAATGTGAGGAAGTGGGAAAGTTGCTCCTCCTCTAGTCTGGCCTTTGATCTTCGAAGAAGAGCCATTGTATAGGGTTCCCCTCTCCCTCTATGCACAGCAGCTTTCCTATAAAGCCCTTTGCTTTTCCTACGAAGTATTTAGCCCCAGCTGCTCCCGTCCCGTCTCTCAGGTCCTACCAGATAAACCTCGTCTCTCTCTTCCACTATGGCCACGTGCCCCAGGGTGGTTTTGGCCGTCGTTACGGAAGCAGTTTCTCGGCAGATAATCTGATTCGGGAGAGCAACCAACGTGGTCCTTTGGAGTCCAGGCCAGGTCCTTCAAAAACACAAGCAACAGAATGTGGGTGGGAGAGAAGAGGCAGCATGAACACTGGGGATAATACAACAACAACAAATAGTTTATTGCAGTCAATAGACCATTTACATACATATTATTACATACAAGCAAACTGAACATACCATTAGCTATTAAAAGGACAGGCGATCATAGAAGAACTAATAGAAATGGCCAAGTTCAAAAACTTGGCCACTTGCTCTGGGATTGATTTGCCTGTACTACAAAGTAAAAGACACGTTAAAAATTCAATTGGGTGACCGGGAAAAGATTGTAAGATAGGGAACAGAAGATCATTTCTAGCCTCTAGATAAAATCTACAAAACAGTAAAACGTGAGATACAGTTTCCACTTCAATATTGTTGCAGGGGCAGCATCTGTTGAGCACTGGAATTTTATTTAAATCTGCCCTCCAGAAGTTTGGAGGGAAGGACATTAAGTCTGGCTAATGAAAATGCTCTCCTGTATTTAGGAATAGTCAACCAGCGCAGGTAAGGCATCCCATCTTTACAAAAAGAGGCTGATAGTCCGAGGGACAGGGGGGAACATGGGCCCCGTGCAGCACTCTGAAGGACTTGCATATCTGCATAATAACTTGCATAATCACACAGACAAGTAGGCCCTGCAACGGAGTGTTCTAGCGGATCCTCCTAGCCAGAATGCTCCTGTTCAGGGTTCCTGATAGCATCCTCCTCCTCTAGGACACTATAAGCTGCAAGCAGGAAGTTCCGCTGCCCTGCCTCAGTTTTCTGTGTCTCTTTTCCAATGGACATCCAACATGCTGTGGCTACTGAGCATGGGATTTTTTCCCTTCCTATCTCAGGGTTATCCCAAACATGGCAATGTCTCACCCGGAGTGGATACGTCACCCCACGGACATCGGAGCCACCAGCTTCCACCGCGCAAACCCCCATCAGAGGGGTGAAGACATCTCACCTGCTGCCCCGCTCTGCCACCAGCTTGCTTTCTTTCGCTTCTAAGGAGAGGCCCGCCTTTTTACGGCGGATCAGAGTGCTGGTCTTCTCTCTGGTGTGCTCAATGGCTAGGACAGGGCAAAGTTCAGACTTAATATTGGGGGCAGCCTCTCAATCGCTCAAGCCGGCTTCACGCAGCCCAGTGAGCAGAGAGCTGCCCGCAGGGGCGAAGGGCTTGCGGCGACTCGCTCGCTGAAAGTCACCCGGACCCGTCTGCTCCGCGAGACCCTTTCTGCAACCTTTTGCTCTCTGCCACGGTGGCCGCAGTCTTCCCCACGTGGTTGCATTCTTGAGCAGTCAGGAAAAAGCGAACTGCCCTTACCCTCCACTTAGAAACTTCTGCTGGAGTAAGCCAACACAATTTATGCGCTCCGGTGTACTTTGTCTCAGTGGACATTTTAGATAATGGCCACTTCGAGTAACGCAAGCGATATCGCCGCCACTCCTGGGAAACACTGTCGCCACACCGGCCGCTCCCGTGACCAACCCGGAGGCAAAGGGGACGTGTGGCAACAACAGCACATGATAGCCCATCGTGGGGAGGAGGAGGGAGCCTGCCAATTCATTCTCCCCCTCCCACAAATAGCTGCGGCGGGTGCCTGGGCTACACCTGCAACTGAACAAGGTGATACAACAGCCTCCATCACTTATATGCGTGATGCACAGAGACCACGAAGAAGAACTTCAGATTTCAGGTGGGAGAGTCTCCCCTGTAGTAACAATTAAATAAATACATCTTTGCAAATACAAAAACAGGACTGTAGGCAAAGGGCCGAGTTACAGCCGGGTCAGGCAGGAAGTAGACATTTTGGACTTCCAACTCCCAGCGTTCCCGGCCACTGGCCGTGCTGGCAAGGGCTTCTGGGAGTCGGAGACCAAACTGCTTAGAGATCTACCTTCTCTGTGTTATTTCCCCACCTCCGGCCTGCGGAGGTATAATCCATATTACCACCTCGATTGGTTGCGCAGCCAGGCCCGGCTTCTGGCAGAAATCCAGGCCAGCGCCTGCACTCTCTGGACTTACTTCCTTGTTGCACGTCATCAACGGTCAGGCAGTCGTCCAGCTCCGTGAGGATCTTCTCAGTGGAGGCGGCCAGGGTGGAGACAAATTTCTGGGTGCACTCAATGACGCAGCTCTGCGGGGAAACAGCCGGAGGTCTGTGCGAGGGCCTTCTCCCGCGCCAAGTGTTTCTCTTGACCTTTAAAGCCCCACACAGCTTGGCGGGTGCCAAGAGAAGCATCCGTGGGCACACTGGCCCCTACGGGCACCACGCTAGAGACCCCGGGGCTAGGGACGCGGGCAGGTGCTCATGGCAATCTTCTCTGGTGACACAACCCAGGCTCCAAACTCTTCTGTCCAGAGAGGAAGCAGGCAGAAGGAATCGCAGACGGAGCAGACCGTCACATTGGGGTGGACTGGCTGATGGAACAGAGGCCAACGCCCGGAAACAGCCCTTCGGTCGACCTGCAGGCTCTTTCAGCGGCCCCTGGTGGGTAGCGCCTGGTAGTAAGAGTGCCCAGGCGCCAGGCGCAGTGAGCAGAGCTCCATCTCTCCCTCCAAACCAACCCCATCGGTGCATTTTGAGGGAGCTCGGGGTGGGGTGGGGGGGAAAGCCGCGAGGCTCGCAAAAGTACCTCCAGCTTCTTGGTGCAGAGAAGGATCCCCTTGGCTTGATCGTTCTGCCTTTCGATCTCCTCTTGGCACAAAGCCTCCAGCTGGGGTAAGTTGTGAGGGTGGCCCAGGCTCGGGCACAGTTTCGCCTTGTTCTTGTCCTTGAATGGAACAGGCGGAAAGGGATCGGTTCGGTTTGCGCTAGACCGGGCCGAGGGGCTTCTTTTGATCCGGGGGTCAAACTGCCTCCCCGGACCGAACCCAGCTGGCCGACAGTGTAAATGGAGACACCACAGCTTTACCGTGACATCATCAGCGCCATCCCCATCCATTTCTTTTTCCTCGCGCGAGGAGGAGGCGGCACAGGGCCGTGCCGCGAGAGGCGTCGTGTCTCTCTCCGCACGGAACGCTTGCGTGAGCAGCTCCTTCCCGCCCTACTTGGGTCTCAATCAGAGTGAAAGCGGGGTGGGAAGGGACTCATCCGTTGCTTGCCGGAGCGGGCTCCTGCAAGTCCAGCCCAACAGTGCAGGAAAGACGTATCGTACGGAAGAGAGGTATGCAAAGAAAGTGGTAGGTTGGTTGATTTGACTCAGCCTCCCTCCTTTGTGAAGCAATCTCAACAAAGGCCAGTTTTCTCATTGAGAGACCTGAGAGATGTCTTCAAGGCCATGAAATGTTGTCCCACAGAGGAGGGCCAGGATCTCTTCTCGATCCTCCCAGAGTGCAGGACACGGAATAACGGGCTCAAGTGACAGGAAGCCAGATTCCGGCTGGACAGCAGGAAAAACTTCCTGACTGTTAGAACAGTACGGCAACGGAACCAGTGACCTAGGGAGGTGGTGGGCTCTCCCACACTAGAGGCAGCTGGACAGCCCTCTGTCATGGATGCTCTAAGGTGGATTCCTGCATTGAGCAGGGGTTGGACACGATGACCTTATGGGCCCCTTCCAACTCTACCATTCTATGGTTCTATGCATTCCTCTGGTTCAATGTTCCAGCCCCCCCCGTCCCCGTCCCCGTCCCCACCCCAAAGGACCCTATCCTACTAGACGGGTTCTTGCTCTTTCCACTCTTCAGTGGCTTGGACGCCCATAGTAAGCCTCGATGGAAAATTTAATGATGAGGTGGGCCTGCCTTGTGTTGCGCTGCGCAAGGCGTTTTCCCAAACTACGGTGGAGCGCACAAGCTGGAGGAAGGCACAGAGCAGAGAGCACGCAAACTCCCGACCTTTGCAACGTCCCATTTCTGCAGCTGGTCTTGTAGATAGTGCCGGATTTGCTCCGTAGAATCCGTGAGAAGCTGCTCGTGATCTTTCAGGTGTTTGCCCATAAGCAGCTGGGGGATGTGTGGGAGCTGCTCCTCAAATTTCTTCAGCTGATCCCGGAACTCTGTTCGGATTTAGGAAGGGAAGGCCGTGTTATTCCACGCAAGGACAGGGTTTCAGTATGCTGAGAACAGCGCTGTTCACACATAGCAGAGGCAAATTGTGGGTTAATTAACTCGCAAGCTGCAGCCTTTTTGAATATTCAACTCCCGATAGGGCTATGTGACGTCCGAATCCAGACCTAACTATTGTAGATTAACTTAGGGTTGTTTAACCCAAGATTAACCTGCAATGTCCGGGTTAGATTAACTTAGGGTTGTTTAACCCAAGATTAACCTGCAATGTCCGGGTTAGATTAATTTAGGGTTGTTTAACCCAAGATTAACCTGCAATGTCCGGGTTAGATTAATTTAGGGTTGTTTAACACAAGATTAACCTGCAATGTCCGGGTTAGATTAATTTAGGGTTGTTTAACACAAGATTAACCTGCAATGTCCGGGTTTGGACGTCATGTAACAGTGGGCCCAATTGGGGACTGAATATTCAAAATGGCTGCAGAATGTGCCCAGCACCTGCCATGGCAAATCTTGGGTTAATTCGCCAACGATTTGCCATTATTACGTGCAAATCGGGTCATCGTCAGCTTTTGTTTTTAAAAAATCCAACAGCAAGTTTCTAGCCCTCATGGTCGTGAAAATAAGTGTGTGTGAAATTCTGGGGGTGCATCAGTGGCAAAGCATTTCTAGTGGTCAAGAGTAATAGCCCAAAATCATTCCTTGCCCATCTCCATGACTAAAAGAAGCACAGCAAATTCTACAGAGTATTCCAAGCTATGCAAACTTACATGTATATTTTTAAACAAGTCACAGAATCCAACTTTTCAGTTGAAGAATGTTGATTTTTAAAAAACAAACAGAACAAGAACAAAATAAAAAACCCGAAGGCCTATTCAGCCCAGAGAGAAGGCATGTGATGCACTGAACATATCAGAGCTACGTGTCTCTTAAGCTGAATGCACAATGCAAGTGACCAGATTGGCTGTTTTCACACATACAAAACCCAGCCTGATCTTGTGGCAGTGAATTCCATGTGTAGTCCTTTGATCTGTTCTGAATTTCTACTATTATGAGAGACGGAGGAAACCGTGACCGAAGGCACAATCGTACACATGTCTACTCAGAAGTAAGTCTCACTGAATGCTCCCGGGTCAGTGGGTAAAGGATTTCAGCCTAGGTTTACCAGAAATGCAGGCAACGTGGTACTCGTCTGTTTGGAGCAGATATTGCTGAAGTTTCTGGCCCATCACGTCAATACACTGGTCGTAGGTTTCTTGCAGGTATTCCGGCCGAGTGATTTGATGCTTATCTTTTCTGTAAAATTCCTTCAGAAGATGGAAGGGTGGAGGGAGGACAAAAAGGCCTGGATGAAAATTCCTGCGCGCTGGGGCCACAGCCACAGAGGAGAAAACGCCGGGAGGCCGTATTCTACTCGACTGCTCAGTAACATGGTCAGAAAAACAGACCCTGGTCTATCTAGACCAGCATTCTTAATCACCTTCCTTCTGACAGCAAATTGCGCACGGTGACCATCTTCGATCCTGACAGTGACCTGGACGCGGAGTCATTCCAGGGCGTTTTGGAGCGAAAATGCACAGCGGTCGTCTCTGAGCTGCCACGTTTTTGTGGAGACAGCTATTTGCCTCTCTCCCCTGCCACAAAGCCCTGGATGATCCAATGTCCAGGCCGTTGCCAGAAAGAAAGATGGCGGCCGCGAGCTGCTCAGCCATGAAGGCGAGCCTTCTCAGGGCTGCTAGGAGCCCTAAGGAAGTCCAGATCCTGGGGAGAGGGGCAGGGGACGGGGCCTGGCCTCGACCCTGGAGCTGGCCCTGGCTTCAACACTTCCTATGCCTGCGTTCTTGTACTTCTGTTGTCGTGCAGCTTGGAAAAGGTTGGCTCAGGAGCCAGCTTTGCAACGAAGCCAGCCTCAATCCGCCCTCTGACAGACCCCAAATCGTTGTCATGCGCGCCTCCGCACTCCCGCCACACACCATGCACTAATGCTAGTGGAAGCACAACACAATGGCGTCAGAACGCAGGGCGTGTTTTGCTACACCTTACGGAGGGAGGACGGGGGGCGAGTCTCCAAACACAAGGGGGATCGGGCCTCAGGACCATGAGCTGAATTTGGCCCTCTGTCCCTAGCCAGCCCCACCCAGTGCCCCTGGCCACACACCCTTTCCCCCAATCCCCAATTGCTTGATTTCCTGGCTTTTGTGACGTTTCCTCCCCTCTTCCCCCATTCTAGAAGGTTGAAATAGCTCTCCTAAGGGCCTCATGACTGACAGTGAGAGCTGTAAGCTACAGTGTGCTGGTATTTTTCCCCGCTCCACCCTTTTTGCCCTGCCCACCACTGGACGGCGGACTTCAAGAGCTTTCCCGAGATGAAATTTGGCTCTCTGGCTGAAAGGGGTCCAACAGCCCAGTCCTAACCGGTAGTTCTGCCCTGAAACTAAAGGCTCTTTTACCTCAGCGATGGCCATCAGAGAATCAAAGTTGTCCCACACGATGCCGAATATAATCCCTTTAAAATGGTCGTTGCTAAACAAAAAAGAACGGGAAAAGGGGGCCCTTAGTAATGAGAGCGTTTAAGGATAACTGCAGTCAATCCTTAATTACTGGTTTAATTTGTTTTTAGTTGTGGATATTTATCGTTTTATATTGTTTGAACGGTTTTTATCTGTACGCCGCCCTGAGATCCTTGTGCTATAGGGTGGGATACAAACGCCTTAATAAATAAATATTCTCCAAGACATTTTTATTCGTGTTCTGAAGGCTGCTTTTGCACACTTTTTGCCTTGCAGTTGTGTTCTTGGGCAAGTCCCTTTTCTTTTAATCTCACCAGCTTGCCTCCTGGGAAAGGAGGGTTTTGTGACCGGCCGTGCCCACGGTGGGGAGCCACTTCACGACGGACAGGTTCCCCTTGCCAGCCATTTTGTGAGAGTGCCCACGACACACACACACACACACACACACTCACCATCCCAAATGCGTCCACCGATCCAAAAAAGCGGGGGATTCCTGTGCTACACGTTGTTCTTTCCCTATTTTAAGCACACATTCATTTCTCTGTTCTTCAATTGTTTCCCTGTGTCTATTTTGGATGGTAAGCTTTTTTTTGGGGGGGAAGGACGTAGCACTTTACAAAGTACAGGTAAGACATGTATGGAGGTGGTGCTATTATCAGCATCAGCATCATCCATAACAACAAATACCCAGACCCCCACCAACATTCCAATGCTGTGCCAACCATACAACCATTTTGGGGGCTGGTTTTCCTGTGATGCCTTTAAAAAAAATAAAAACGGAGCCAGCCTATTGAAGCAGATCATCTGCATACGTTGAGTGTTTGAGAAGAAAACCAGCCCTGAACTAGCTCTAAGGCAGCCTTCCTCAACCTGGGGCGCTCCAGATGTGTTGGACTGCAACTCCCAGAATGCCCCAGCCGCTGGGGCATTCTGGGAGGTGCAGTCCAACACATCTGGAGCGGCCCAGGTTGAGGAAGGCTGCTCTAAGGGCTTCTCCACATATAGGAAAAATCTCACAGCTTTGACTTTCAGAGCCTTTGCGGAGTTAAGGGTTGGCACAACACGCACGCTCCCTCTGCACTCTCTTTTGCTGGTTCCTTCCCATACGCTTCAGTTCTACCGGCAGCAGAGGGCACTGATTTATAGCGCGTTTTCTATTTATTACTGCATTTTCGGGGCTTTATAAAATGGCGGATTCCCGCTTGAAAACGACGGGAGAGGCATCGGAGGGTGACGACGTCATGAAAAGGACCCGCAAATGTCCGTGAGCGGCCGATCACGAGCGTGTAATAAATCGCTCGTGTGGAGAAGTTCTAAATCTGCAAAAATAGCCCTGTGACTTACTCATTTTCTTTCGGCTTGTCCCCAAAGATCAGCAACTTCTTCTCCACCCGCGTCTGCTTGGCATATTTCTGGATCAAGCTGACGCTGCGTGCGAAAGAGGAAAATGGTGCTTTGCTTCTCTGTCTCTCCCAGCGAAGGGTTGTTTTTTTCCAGCCAGATAAACATTGATAATTAAAATAAAGGATTGGCAAGCCACCTTGAGGGACAGAAGGACAGCCCTTGCTGGATCCCACCAAAGGCCCATCTAGGCTATTTGGAAATCAAATTGAATCTGAGGCCTGTTAAGACCCAATTAATTTGAGTAAGTAAAAAGCATTTTCTTGCCCTTTAGAGATGTCCTTTCAAGTGTGGAAATAGAAGAGGAGACGCCTCTGAAACGCAAGAGGAGGGAGGGAGGCAGTTTTCTTCCTCTTACCTTCTTGACACCCGTTTGCTAACGGAACTAGTTCCTTTCACAGGGGAGGGATTGACGTTTGGACTGCCCGGGACGCTATCCGCGTGGACACGCCCACCGGGCGACGTCTGAACTGGATGAGACGCTGTTGAAAACACACAGGAGAAAAGATGGAAAGGAGGTTTCAGTTGTGAGCAGGGGAAGCTCCAGAAGCCGCCGGCACGAAGTGCTCGCTGGGGTCTCTGAAGAAGAGCAAGCCGAGGGCCCGCCTTCCCGACAGCACCGTGGCGCTCAGTTCCCATAGGGCATCTAGAGGCAATGTTGACCGGGCCCCGCTGCTTCCAAGTCAGGGGAATCACTGAGCTGGGCTTGGCCTAGTCCATGCTCCCTCCAAAACCCTGGTGCTTACACTGTTGATTGATATCCCCCACCTAAAAGGAACTGCGCACTCTCCTTTGAGCAGGGGTTTCTAATTGGGCTACATCGGGGTGGAGAATCTTAAGCCCGGGGGCCAAATCTGCCTTCCTGGGCTCCCAATCCGGCCATCCGGGGTTCCCCAGAGGGCCCCACCCCAGTCCCCTGGCCCCCACCCACTTTTGACCAACCACCAATGATTGAAGGGCTTCCTGGCTTTTGCGTTGTTAAACTGTGGTTTAAACTGTGGATGGTTCAAACAAGCCAGGATCGAACTGTGGTTTGTGATCTCAGCTTGTTAACGAATCCCAGTTTAAGCTTCCGGACATTGGACATTTATTTATTTATTTATTTATTTAGAATATTGATATACCGCTCCCCATTGAAAAATTTCGGAGCGGTGTACAAGGTAAAATGAAAATAAAAACAGAATAAAACAGTTAAAACAAAATTATAATGGGGAACTTCCGTTAGTTTAAAAGTGGACGCTTCCAACCTCTTCCTCGCCAGGAAAGGGCAGGAGCAAGCATGCAACGCCAAGGCTCCTTGCAATCGCCCTGAGCTATGGCTTAACTTGATGTGCAAAATGGACCGTAGATGCAGCTGCTTGATGCCAACTAGCTAAACTGAATGGATGCAAAGACTGCCTATGCAAAGGATCTCCTTCCTCACCTCCTCCTTCTCCTCCAACTGACATCAAGCGTCCTCTTTCAATCTGTGCCTCTGTCATTCTTCTGGTGCGCTGAAATCTGAAACCAGTTCAATGAGTATAATTACGGGTCGTGATCCCTGAACCTAGACCCCTGTGCTGTCCCAAGGAAGACCCACTAATACACTCCCAGCCTGAAGACGTGGCCCTCCCGCCTTCCTCAGACTCAGAGTCAAGCCCCCAGGAACATCTCTATCCCCTCCTTCTTGTGGAGGCCAGCAGCACAGAACTGGACAGGGGTCCTTTAAAAAAGCACAACCGGCTCCTCCAAGGCGGTGGGGTCAACTGCAGTACAAGCCATGCCAGGCTACGTAAAATTGCAGATGGCCTCTACTCTCTGCTGAGACAACAACTGGGTTTGTACATCACTCTAAGCACTGTGGATTGGGAGCCATCTTAGTATCAGCATGGCTTACCACGACGTCCAAATCTCATGCAGGCGATTCAGCACAGGTCTCCCCCCACACCCTCCGAACACGCCACCCTGAGCACTGATGGCTTGTAGCAGGCTTGCTGAATATAGCTTGTTGTCAGGGTGGCTGGTCGTGATGTTCAAACCCGGCACCACAGCTTGTTCCAAGCGGATGCAGGGCCACTTGGCAAGAGCAGCAAAAAAGCCCATGCCGCTTTTCGCAATCCTTCCCCTTTCGCTTTCAACCCCACTCACCTGGGAATGCCGCTTCTGGGAGCTTCTCACCTTCCCCTCCATAGATTTGGGACTAGACTTGTACTTCCAGACCACGTTGAACGCTTACCCAGCGAGTTGCTTGATCATGCTGATCGCCACATCGTCAAAGAACGGCTTCCCCATCTTGCATGGATTCATCAGGGGTGTGCACTCCGTGCCCATCACAATAACCTTGCTCTCCAGCAAACTGTCAGACTGCACAGAGGCTGCGAGGGAGCCCTGGACCATGTGAGTGTGGATAGAAGAACTCACAGCTTCCTATGCGGGGGGGGGGGGGGGGGAGACGGAAGAACAGAAGAAGAACGCTGTGGGGCTCAGACCAAAGCGCTCCCATTTCTGAGCGCCTAATGCTTTAATTTGATCTTCTGAATGCATGTTTGAATTCTTTTCAATAAATTACTCCTGGGTTAAGCAACCGCCTCGTTCATTTCCAAAATCCCCTGAGGCCCTTAAAGTGCTTAAGCTCTGGGATGTCCAGTGCTCAATGTTAAAAGATCCTTTCAAGTATCAAGGTTGCACGTCTCAAGGCGTGCGCACAGCCATACGTCTGGACAAAAACAACCCTTGCTAATAGGTAAATCATCATCACAGCAGCAGTGAATTATTTCAAAGTGCTGGTATTAACATTCAAAGCCCTAAACAGTTTGGGGCCAGGTTATTTGAAGGAACGCCTCCTCCCGTATGTACCTGCCCGGACCTTAAGATCATCCACAGGGGCCCTTCTCCGTGAGCCCCTGCCAAAGGAAGTGAGGCAGGTGGCTACGAGGAGGAGGGCCTTCTCGGCTGTGGCACCCCGGCTGTGGAATGAGCTCCCCAGAGAGGCCCGCCTGGCGCCTACACTGTACTCCTTCCATCGCCAGCTGAAGACCTTTTTATTCTCTCAGTATTTTAACACTTAATTTTAACTTAAATTTAAATTTTACTGTTCTAATTCTGTACTTTAATCTTATATCAATTTCTGCTGCGTGGTTTTATCCTGGTTGTGCTTTTTATACTGTATTTTGTATTTGTGTTTTTAGACTATTGGTTGTTTTATTATGGTTTTAATTTTTGTGAACTGCCCAGAGAGCTTCGGCTATTGGGCGGTATAAAAAGGTAATAAATAAATAAATAAATACCAGGCCCACCAGCAGGCAACTGAGATATTTGCTTCGCTTCTTCAATTCTTCCATCACAAACTTGGCGAACTCATAGAGTGCTTCTGGAGTTATGGACTGAGCAAAAAAAGTAAAATTAAAAAATAAAGCACGTACAAGATCAATCTTATAAGCCAGAGCTATTGGATTCATCATCCCGGCCCTTCAGGATTCCCCGGTATTGGAACTTACTTCCTTATCCACGTTGGGATGGGCACAAGCGTCAATACGCCCCATGAGCTTCTTCAAGTGGGAGTTTAATGTCTGGGTTTGCAAATTCGATTTTGCCACCTAGAAAGGAAAAAGGCCCGGCGAGCTGAGCCCCATGGAGAAAGGTTTCTCTGGCTAACGCCGACATGAGTGGCGTGGGGCTTTCGAGGGTGGGAATACAAGCGTAATGTCCCAAATATGCATCTGCCAGTTTGTGTGTGTGTGTGTGTGTGTGTGTGTAGGGGTAATTTGCAGGGGAGAAGCTGCAAGCAGGTAGGAGTCCATCTCCTGTTGTCTGTTTTCCTGCTGCAACTAAACTTCTCTGTGAGCCCAACTGAAGAAAAAAAAACAGTTAAAAAAAGAACAGCCTTGAGCTGAATTCAATTTCAGAGCAGCTCTCCGGAACCACATCCCAATGATAAGTAGGGCTGAAGGCAAAAAGGGGAACAGCCAAAATACAGAAAAGAACATATCGTAACTCAAAGCTCTTGCTACCAATCCTGAAGCCCATAGGAGAGGCGTTGGGGGAGGGGAGGTGCAAAACCAGGAAAACCATCGCCGTCAGTGTTTGGGGGCAAAAGGGGGTGGGATCTAAGAAAAGGGAAAGTGGGGCACATTTGGCCACCCCTGGCCAAGGGGGGGGGGAGCATTTAAAGGCGACGGGTAAGGAAGGATTAAGAATTTCCCCCTGGCAAATCCACCCATGTTAAAGTTCAGAGATAAATGTGTGATTGGAAATCCTGTACTTGCATTGTGACACGTAGTTTTTACTTAGATATAATTTCAGCTTCAACCTGTCTCCTTCCAATGTACCTCTGACTTGATTTTCACTTGCAGGTTTGTCAGAAACCGTTGGATTTTCTCCATGAAAACACGATCCATTGCCAGAAACCGAAACCTGTTTTCAAACTTGTTGATCACCTCTGTGGCCTCAGGGGACAGGAAAAACCACCAGTTACATTTTTGGCTTTTTTTTTAAAAAAAAAAGCAATTCCTCTTGCTGTTCCTAATGCAACTCTTTCTTTCTTTCTTTCCAGAATGGAGCCAAATGTCTGCTTACCTGCTCTAGATAATTGGCCTCCATTTTCTCCATGTCGATCATGATCAAACCTTCCACAAACTCGATGCGGCCGTTCTCCTTGTGCAGGCATTTCGTAAAGACGTCCAGTTCCTCCGGAGAAAAATTACCTCCGTCCGCAAATAAACTGAAAACAAAACAGCAGCAAAAATAATCACCTCCAACTCGGGTTATGGGTGAGATTCATATTTTTGGAAATTGTTACTGAGAAGTAATACCGCTTTACGTTTTAATTTATTTTATTTATTTATTTTATTGCATTTATATACCGCCCCATCGCCGAAGCTCTCTGGGCAGTTTACGAAAGTGAAAAACAGTAAACATTTAAAAACAAATATACAACATTTAAAAACATAAAAAGCATAAAAACATAGTATCCTTATAAAAACAGTTATTCTGGGGTCCGTTAAAAAAAACAACCACAACTCAGCATATGTTATTAAATGTTGTTAAATGCCTGGGAGAAAAGAAAGGTCTTGACCTGGCGCCAAAAAGATAACAATGTTGGTGCCAGGCGAGCCTCATCGGGGAAATCGTTCCAGAATTGGGGGGCCACCACCAAAAAGGCCCTCTCCCTTGTTGCCATCCTCCAAGCTTCCCTCGGAGTAGGCACTCGGAGGAGGACCTTAGATGTTGAGTGCAGCGTATGGGTAGGTTCATGTCGGCAATTATCATCGGGGAAATCGTTCCGTAATTGGGGGGCCACCACTGAAAAGGCCCTCTCCCTTGCTGCCATCCTCTGAGCGTCCCTCGGAGTAGGCACTCGGAGGAGGACCTTAGATGTTGAGCGCAGTGAGCGGGTAGGTTCATGTCGGGAGAGGCGTTCCATCCGGTATTGCGGTCCCGAGCCGTGTAAGGCTTTATAGGTCAAAACCAGCACCTTGAATTGGGTTTGGTAGCTTATAGGCAGCCAATGCAGGCGGGCCAGAATAATAATTTGTTTTAAGAAAAGAAAAAGAAAGTTATCTTTGTAAACCACTCAGAGAGCTTTGGCTATGGGGCGTTATATAAATATAATAATAATAATAACAACAACAACAACAACAACTTGTTGGGGCTGTAAGTGTTCCACAAAGGGAGGGAGGGGGGAAGACCTTCACTCAAACAGGCCAAAGTTCTACTGGTTTGGTTTGCAGACTAGTGCTCCATGTTCTGCCTTTGGGGTCCATTTCTTTTCCCTCTCCCCATTTCAGAAGGGGGCCTCCTCTCATTTTGGTAAGCAAAAGCAGCCATCTTGGGGACCTGATTGGATAGGAGCACTGTTAAGGCCCGTGAATGGATGGGCATCTCTAGCACCAACAACCGCAAGAACAAACCATAGGTTAACTTGGGGCTGTTTAACCCACGAACAACCCAAAGTGCCCGGGATCGGACGTCACAGAAACAATCAACGAATGCCGCATTTGTACATTGTTCCTGGAAGCAGAAGTGATACATGGGGTGAGTGGGTCCCCGCAATCAATTAATTAACCCAGGAATCGCCGCTGTTACATCCGAACAAGGTCCAAGAGTTTGTGTTTGGTAGTAACTTGCAGTTCTTTCATGCACAAAAATATTGCTATCGTTCGATCCAGCCCTTGTGCAACGGGACTTCGCTGTCCTCTATTCCCACCCTGCAGCCTCTCATGTGTCCCAAATCTGTTCTGGTGGGTCCCCCAACCCTCTAGATCAGATTTAGGAGGCATGCAAAGGAGTGCAGGGGGGTGGGGGAATCCGTTTCGCCAGCGGCTCCCTCCTACTGGTGAAAAACACCACAGAGTTCCTCATACCCCCAACTAGCCTTCCCCCCCTCCAATTTTGGCAGCCTAATTTAGAGGAGGGAAGGGGACAGGACGTGTATTTGTTGAAAAACCGAAATGGAATTCAACGGGACTGAAGTACCCCTAATGAAAACAAGAAACATCGACGTGGCGTGAACAGCAAGACGCTGAACGGGTCCGGGCGCACCTGCACGCTCTGAGGAAGTCGGTGTTCGAGTCCCGCAGTTTCCCCAGCGCTTCTTCCAAGTACTGGCGGTAACTCCGCAAGGAAAGCTGCATCACTTCCATGTGGCTGATCAGCTCCAAGTGCAGGTTGTTGCTGAGAGTCACCAATCTGAGGAGGAGGAGGAGGAGGAGGAGCGGGTGAGAGGAAGGATCCCTTGGGAAACGTGTTCACATGACACTTTTGAAATGTTTTTTTACTGGGAGGCTGGTGTGCTGCCAAGCAAAGGGCTGCCCTCCAGCGCCATCTTTATCTGAGTTCGAAATGGTGCTTTGCATTTTGGAACTCAGCCCCCCCGGCCGCCCCCGCCCCCAACCCCGGCCTTACGCTTAGATTTTTAGGCAAACGACTTTTCTTTTTAGTTTCACAAGCTTGCCTTCTGGGAAATGAGGGTTTTGTGACTCGCCAGGCTCCCCAGGGCAACTATTTTAGGAACAGGCTGCCTCGTCCCCCCCCAATGGCAACCATTTTGTGAGAGCGCCCGCCCACAACACTCTCCCAAATTGTGTCAGCGGGTTTTGCTGGCGTTTGTTCTGGTCCTCCCGAAGCTTGCAGAAGGTGGCTTTGCACAAATTACGCAAATAAAGGACGTTAGGAGAATGTCCCTTATTTGCCATGATCTGTTCTGTGAGAGTAGGGCCAGGGGCTGCTGAAGCCATTTCTCAGCTCCTGGCATTCTTTCCCAGCCCCGTCTCTGGGCGTCTGAGATCTTAGCAGGAGTTTCAAGGCTATTTTCTCAGCCGTAAGGGCTAAAACAGCCTTTTCCCAACCCGGTGGCTTCCACATGGGCTGAACGACAACCCCCATAATCTCCTAGCTAGGCTGAGTTTTAAAAAAAATGCTTTTTGTTTAAAACAAAAGCTGAGATTCCCCAGAAGTTGAGTTCTGTGACCAGGGCCATGTTTTCTGCTATCGCTCCTCTCCCAGGGAATTGCAGCGTACACACACACACACACACACACACACACACACACGGACCCTGTTCAAATGACACTCTAAGCCACAGTGGTTAACCATTTTGAGCGAAACATGGGCCTGTTCAGACGACACGCTAAGCCACGGATAGCGAATGGTTAGTGTGCTTAAACAATGCTTATGTAGTCACACGTTACGTTAAGTCATGATTCACACGACACGCTAAGCCATCGTGTTTAGTTCGAAATGCTTCACCACTGTGGCTCTGTGTGTCGTGTGAACCATTCCTAACCAGGGTGGCTGCATAGCCCTGCACACTAACCGTTTGCTGCAGAAGGGTGAGCGGCCCAGCCAGGGCTCAGTGTGCTGTCCGAGCAGCTCGACACACACAGACGACCTCTGTCCGGACGCGGCCAGTGAGAGGCAAAGCTCCCCCGCCCCGTTCCCCGGGGGTCTCAGAGCCACCCTGCTCCCCTGTCCCAAGAAGTTCCCCCGCGGACACAGACTGACTTCTCCGCCCTGCTCTCCGTCAGGAACATGTTCTCCATGTCCTGGATTCGGAGCCGGAAGGTTTGGCTGACGTCGTTCTGGTCGTCACGCAGCTTGAAGAAGGCGGCTCTCTCGGCGTTGAGAGCCTCCACCATGCCGGCGCAGTGGCGCGCCAGGCGCTCGTTGTGCAGCCGCAGTTCCGCTGGGAAGGAGAGGGAGGGGGGAATAGGCAGTCAGATTCCGGCTGGACGTCAGGAAAAACTTCCTGACTGTTAGAGCAGTACGACAATGGAGCCAGTGACCTAGGGAGGTTGTGGGCTCTCCCACACTAGAGGCCTTCAAGAGGCAGCTGGGCAACCCTCTGTCAAGGATGCTTTAGGGTGGATTCCTGCATTGAGCAGGGGGTTGGACTAGATGGCCTTGTGGGTCCCTTCCAACTCTGCTATTCTATGAGTCTATGATTCTATGATTATATGAATGCTCCCGGTTAAAGGCAGTGAGAAGAGAAAGGGAGGCCCCGAGACCTGCGCCCAACCTGGCGCCCTCCCCAAGGTGTTGGATTACAAAACCCATCAGCCCCAAACAGCAGGGCCATTGGTCGTGCTGGGTAGCGACGATGGGCGTTGTCGTCCAACCGCTCTGTAGGGCACAGGGCTGGGGAAGGCTGACACAGAAGACCGTCGGAAGAGCCCTCGCTGGGGTCAGTCTCAGACCGCATCCTCTTCCTAACAAGCAGGCAGACAGGTGCTCTGGGGGCCATCCCCGGCCAGGGGATGAAAAGGCCGGCCTTCCCCTGTTGCTGGTCCCGGGATCTGGTCTCCAGAAATTTGCTGCCTCCAAACGCAGAGGCCCCGTTTAGTGAACAACCGCTAGCCAGCCAAGGCTCCGTGGGAAGGGCCGTGGCTCCGTGGGACAGAGCTGCTGCTGCTTGGCATGCGGAAGGGCCCGGGTTCGATCCCCGGCATCTCCAGGCAGGGCTGGGAAAACTCCTGCCTGAAACCCTGGAGAGCCCGCTGCTGCCAGTCCGTGCCGACAATACTGGGCTAGGGGGACCCGGGGCTGGGTGCAGCTTTCAACGTTCCACTCGTTTTACTGATCTTTAAACGAATAAATAAAGAGCCACCAACGCTCGTGGCTTCCGTCCCTTCTTGCGGCAGTCAGTTTAGTCCCTTAAATTACACGTGGCGTGAAGAATGATCTCCCCCCACCCCCTTTGTTGTTCTGGGGTCAAACGCTGCTGCCAGCTTACTTCACTGACCGACACACGGACACGCGGGCTGAATATTAGGATGGACACAGACAAATAACCGTTCCCTGTCTCTGCTTGGGAACATGGGGGGGGGCTTGGGGGGGTTGTACGGTCTAGCTAAATTTTACCCAGTTGTTAACAAATAGCAACAAGTGGAGGCTGCGACAAAATGTTGCAGCGTGCAGAGCTTCTTCCATTCCTCTGCCCAGTTTTCCTTCCCCCACCCCCCAGTAATTGAGCGTTCTGCGCCCAATGAGCCTGCCCTGCCCTCATTGGGCAGTTCAGGCTCCTCCTTCCTAAATCGCATTATTGAGCTGTGGAATTCACTCTGATGTGATGACAAGCCCACTAGGAGGATCTCAGTTTATCCTTCGCTATCAGCTAAACGAGATCTCCATTTGCAGAGGAAGGAGACCTCTGAATAGGAGTTTCGCGGGGGTGGGTGGGGCAATAACAGGGGAGCGTGGCTGGCTTCCGGCCTTACAGCTGAGCATCCCACAGACAGAACCAGGGCAACGGGACTGTATCCAACCGGGCCATTTCATTCTGGTCTTACTTTTGACATGATGTGCATAATATAATTGTCTGTCTCAGCCTGCTCCACCACCTGGCGATTTGTCATAGAATCGTAGAATAGTAGAGTTTTGGAAGGGGCCTATAAGGCCTAGAAGTCTGACACCACCATATCCACCTTTCCCAGCCTATGTGCCGTTTGTACTTCTGCAACTGTTGGGGTGCCCCGAACCTGCTGACCCCTCCCTCCCGCGTGTGGACGGTGCCGTTTAAGCTGCCCAGGGGCTGATGTGCAGAGGACTGAGACGGCCAATGTGGTGAAAAGGCACCGATACCCATCCTGATGCAGTAGACGGCCTTCTCGATCCGCTCCCGCCTCGGCTCGTGCAGGTGAATGCGCAGCTGCAGCTCCGAGCTGAGCTCCTCCTTCTTGGCGGCCACGACGGCACAGGCGCTGGACTTGTGCTGGGCAAACCACTTCTCCAGGTGCTCAAAGAACTGCAGCCGAATTCTGGGGTTGGAAAAGAGAGGCGTCACTCTGCTCACATGTCAGATTCCTAAGCTGGGCATCTCCCACTTCCTGGGATCACTCTGTTGCCTCCTGGGGATGGGGCACGGACCACAGCGTTGATGTCGGAGGCCTGCTTTGCGGCAGGTCTGCGTTCAAGGGCTGCGGGAAAGAACGACCCGCCCGGACTCAAGAGGAGCTGAGCCTCTCTCTCAGGTCCTCCCCATCAGAACTGCTGAGCAGATGGTTTCTCTCGCTGAGAGAAGCAGGGACTGAAACAAAGAGGCAACGGGCAGCCTCCCTTTGCAGGCGGAGGAATTTGGCTTCATTTCTGCCTGTGGAGGGGCTGAATGATCCAATCAGATGCAGAGACAGGGCACAATTGCTATAACCAAGGCCGGTGTCGAGAGCAGGCATGGTGGGGCGCCTGATGAGGGCCCACGAGCCAGCGGGGGCCCACTGGCAAGAGTCTCCTGGCGTTGCGCCTCCTCTCTACCATGGCAACCAGCCTTATCCACCTGCTGCCTCTTGCTCTGGCCCAGGCAACGGAGGTGGTGAGAAGGAGGAGGAGGAGGAGACGCCGCGGCCTCCTGGCTCTCTGCCTGCCCAGCAAGCCAGCAGGAGCCATGAAAAGAAGTGGGATTTCTTCATACAATCCTGAGTTAGTGGATTTGAAGACCTGCTGAAACATTTCTCCTTAACTTAAGAAATTTTTGTTTTTGCATTTGTAAAACAGAGAAAGAAAGAAAGAGAGAGAGAGAGAGAGAGAGAGAGAGAGAGAGAATGACTTCCTACTCACTCTCTTCTCGCATCCGTAAAGAAATTTTCCGAGAGGTACACCTGCTCCAGGTAGGAAGGCAGGTCGTCGCTTTTCACTTTCCCAGGGTAGTATTTCTCTGACATCTTGACCTTGGACTTCTTTGCATTTTGCTTCAGCCTGTAGATGCTGCCGCTGGACGTGGTGAAGAACTCCACTTCTCTTGGCCCTGAGCATGTGGCAGAGCACTTCGCCTGTAGGCAGGCAAAGAACACGGTGTGACGCTCAACCAGAATGAAAAGATTTGTTTTCAGGAACTATCACTAGACGCCATGGAAGCCTCTGGCTTCGCCATTCGGACAGGGCAAAGAAGAGGCTTTACTTCTCCTCAATTAAGCGTGACAATAACAGTCTTCCTCGACCCAATGCTCTTCTGATAGCTGGCTGGGGCATGCTGGGAATTCAAGTCCAATATATCTGGGGCATGCTGGGAGCTGAAGTCCAACATCTCTGGAGGGCATCAGGTTGAGGAAGGCTGTGATTCATGCCTTCACGATTGGGAGGCCCCGGCGTTACCGAGAAAGGCTGTTTATGGAGTTGGATGAGGAGGACAAAGAGCTTCGCCTAAAGCAGGGGTGGACAGAAGGGAGATCTCCAGATGTTTTGGGTTTCAAATCCCAGCATTCCTGACCAATGGCCAGGGGCGCTGGGAGTTGAAGTCCCAAAGAGCTGGAGATTCATCTTCTGCCCATCCCGAAATTGTAGGACACAGGAACCTAGGAAGCTGCCTTATACTGGGTCAGACCCTGGGTCCACCTAGCCCAGTATTATTGACTCAGTTCAGACAACGCGGTAGTCAACGCAGTGTGAAAACTCCACTCCACAGTTGAGTTTTTAGGGGGCGCTCACCACACAACATGTTCCAACTCCATCATTGTGTGACTGAACTACCGTGGAGTTGAGTAACAGTCAACACGGCTTTTGAGTAACAGTTCCTCTGCCCTCTTTCCTGCCCCGGTCCTCCCCATGGTACCCCATCAGCCACTGCTGCAAAAAACCCAATCCCAGTGGCTCTCCTAGAGTGGCACTCGCTCCTTTCGCCACTCTTGCCAGGGAACTCTATAGCCAGTGGGAAAAGCCAACTCAATGCAGCAGAAAATCCCAGAGCCCACTGCACAACGGTTGTGCAGGAACTCTCCTCAGCACAGCGTGGATATTCAGCGTGGAGTGTTTTCAACAACAAAAAACCTCCACCATTGCATGGAGTTTACCCGCCAGACAACACATTTCTCAACGGTGGTGTAAAAACTCCACCGTGGAGTTCTCAAATCGCCGTTGTCTGAACGGAGCCACTGACTGGCAGCAGCATCTCTCCTGGGTTTCAGGCAGGACTCTTTCCTCGCCCGACCTGAAGACGCTGGAGACTGAGCCTTCTGCATGCCCCCACCCCAGGCCCTCTGCCACACTGAGGTCCAGCCCCTCCGCCTTTAAAGCTGCCAGCCCTGGAAGTGCAGGGCGACATCACCTTCTCTGCTCCCTGCTTTCCTTCAGGGCTACTGCCCAGGCTGGGGTGTGTGTGTGCACGCGACAGCCTCCTACCCTCACCCAGAAAGAAAGGAGAGCTTCTGGTATCGCTTTGCGTGTGTTCATTGGTACTAAAAGGGAGGCGCCTGGCTCACCGACGCTGGTTCTGCGGCATCCTCCGCCTCGTGGATTTCTCCAGCTTCCTGCACAGGAGTGCTCCCTTCCTTGGATTTCTCTACGTCATCACTTTCTAGGACAAAACTTGTCCCATCTCCAGTGATGCCGGTTCCGTCACTTTCTGGAGCAGAGCTCTCGGCTTCTCCCACTTTCTCTGCCTGGTCGGATTCCTTGGCTTCAGGAATTTCATCCTCCTCTTCAACCTTCATCTCCTCCTCCTCCTCCTCCTCCCCCACCTCCTCCTCTTGATCCTCTGCTTCATCTTCATGCTCGGAAGCGCCCTCCCAGTCCTCCTCCGCACCTTCGGCCTCTTGTGCATCCTCGGCTGTTTCTGCGCAAAGTGCATAAAGCAAGAGATTAGGAACGCAGCACCAGCAATGGGGCTCCAGGGAAGAACATTACCCAAGGTGGCAGTCCCCTGCCCCACAAAGCCTACAGTCTAAATTCAACAAGCGGGGAGGGAGAGAGAGAGAGAGAGAGAGAGAGAGAGAGAGAGAGAGCAGATGGGAGTGGAAAGGAAAAGAAAGCAAGTGGGGCCCACCGAGCTGGTGTACCCCTCACACTTTAAATTATTAACAGATTGGCACCTGGGATCACTTCAGACTGAAGCAAGGGCTTCCAGGCGCTGCTGTTTTCATTCCCCATGAATGCCCCAGGGCCACCCGTGGGGCCCAGAGACCTTCTTAGGAAATGAAGGTGGCAGCGGCAGCTGCAGGCTGTTGTTTTCCTCTGCCCAGCCACCAAGAAAAAGAAGGGAAATAGGCTTGTGTTGCTACTGAAAAAGGAGGGTTCCAAGCCGTTGCTTAAAGTGTTGAAGCTCCGACCCCACCTCCGCCTTGTACTAAATCTTCAGGGCACGTGACTTGTCCTCTGGGTGTCACCATTATCAAGGATAAAATGGTGCACATAAGGCAATACACGGAGATACCCTATTTCTTCGATTCTAAGACACACTTTTTCCCCCATATAAACATCTCTAAAAATGGGGTGCGTCTTAGAATCGCGGGTGTGTCTTAGGTTTTTTTTTTTCTGTTGGTGGTACTGAAATTAGTGTGCGTCTTACAATCGATGGCGTCTTACAATCGAAGAAATACGGTAGTCACGGAAGGCATTCCAAGCATAGGGGAGAATGGGTAGAGTCGTCTGCAACAGCGTATCACCTTACCGAAGAGGCAGAATTCTTTAAAATAATAATAATAACAACAACAACAACATAATGGGAAATGAAAATTACCTTCCTCTTCAACCATATCCTCTGCTTTCTTTAATGGACTCTGAACAAAAGTTTTAATGGGTGGAAAAAGAAAAGATGTCAGGTGTTAAGAAGGGGAACAGTTAAGATCAATTAGCTTTTTCTGAATGAATAATAATACTGACTACGTGGCATTTATATAATGTTCTACAGCAGCCTTCCCCAACCTGGGCCGCTCCAGATGTGTTGGACTACAACTCCCAGAATGCCCCAGCCAGCTGGGGCATTCTGGGAGATGCAGTCCAACACATCTGGAGCGCCCCAGGTTGGGGAAGGCTGCTCTAGAGTCTTCAGAGTCCTTCAGATACATTCTCTTGTTCTAATCCTTACAACGACCCTGTAAGGCAGGAGCTAGGGACGGCTCAGCATTGCCCCATGCTGTCAAGAACTGCATGCTGCTGCCCAGTGTGGCGAACCGCTGAACGGCAAGTGGTAGCTTCTCAGCAAAGAACCCTTCCGAGTTTTGCCTCGTGCGAACGGATACATATGGATATTTGCTCTGCTTTTGTTGACGTTTATATATGGTTTTAAGCCATACATTTCATATCCACGCATTGAAACTGATATACTCAAATCTAAGTAGCTACGTTTCCCCCCCCACCTTCTTCTCTTTGGTTTCGTTGAAAGTTTACAATGAAAATGAACGTAAAGATGATTTAAGTGAGTTTAAAATGTGAAATGCTCATGAATATTTCTCTTTTTTAAAATCGGGGTTGGTTTTATTAGACTCTTTTCTGTGTTCTCACATACCAGGAATGAAGAAGCAGTTATAAAGCATGGAATGGCAGAGGCAGGGCAAGGAGAGAAACATCTGTCAGGGGATGCTTTAGGGTGGATTCCTGCACTGAGCAGGGGGTTGGACTAGATGGCCTTAGAGGCCCCTTCCAACTCTACTATTCTATCATTCTATGATTCTACGATCCAAAGGGAGAGGCGGGTAAGAAATAAATGTATTATTATTATCATTATTATTATTATTATTTGTGCTTCACAACTTGAGTTGTACACACGGTACTCTAAAGCCCCCCAAATCTTTTAATTCTGGGTCCTAAAATTACCTAGCTGTGCCACTGGTCCCTCCGGGTTCTGTTGGACTAGAACTCCCATCATCCCTGATCACTGGCCATGCTGATTGGGACTGATGGGAGTTGCCATCCAATACATTTGAAGGGCACCGAGTTGGGGAAGTCCCGCCTTCTGCCTACTCATTTACAAGGGCATCAAATTAATAGATTTGTTTTCTACATACGCCTTTATAGATGTCCTTCACGGAAAAATAGCGGCTGAGGGAGGCACTGTAAGAATTCAGTTCACGCAAAATATGGTCTGGGTAAGCTGTTACTTTGGACAAGAGGTCTTGATGGAAGACGGCATACCTGTTAAAAAACGAAACAAAGCCGCTAACTGAGCTGAAATGAATTCCCCACCGCCCTGCTCCCAAATTCTCTTCTACCAATTTTGACAAATATATTGTCTAGCAGTGCAATATTCAGCACACGCACACTATTCATGCCCAGCATTTGACGTCTGTTCGGACAACGGACTAAGCCATGGTTAGGCTGCTGACGCTTTTGCAGAAAATGGTGAGTGTGTTTAAACCGTGGTTATGTAGCCCCCATGGTGAGGAATGGTTCACATGACACACTAAATCAGTGGTTCCCAAACTTTTTCAGGTAACCGCCCACTTGGTTCCACAAACTCGTGCCAGTGCCCCCTACCCTACACTATAAAAGTCATTATTCAGAATAGCAGTTTTCAACGACCCACTAAGGAAGATAATAACAATAAAATTCAAAACAGTAACAATTAATTGAATATTTATTCAAAATCTGAAGCACCCGCCACAGGCTTGCCGAGGGAGGGAGGGAAAAGAGACCGAACACCTCTATTTTGCAGCCGGCGTGGCGGGGCACACCAAGCAGGGTATGTCTCTTCATTAGCATTTTGGTGCTTTTGAAACATTTCAATTCGCCGTTGAAAGGACTCTTCTTAAACAGTATTAATACATGTGTGGATTCTTCCCCTACATGGCTTGAGACCAAACTACCTTCTCCCATAAATATGTCCTTGGGTTTTAAGACCTTCTGGAGAGGCGCTTCTCGGAAAAGACCACTTCAAGCGCTCCTCTGACGCCCCTTTGCCTCTTAGCGCCCCCCTTTGCAATCCCACCGCCCCCAAGGGGGCGGTACTGCCCACTTTGGGAACCACTGCACTAAATCATGGTTGACACGACACGCTAAGACATAATGGTGAGCTCAAAACGCTTAACCACTGTGGCTGAGTGCGTCGTCTGAACAGGGTCAAAATCAGTCACCTGGCAGGCATGCAAGAGCCAACAGAATTCATCAGTTTCGAAGATACATCAATACACCTTTGACAATATCTGTCACATGGCTTGCAAAAGAACTGAGAAAACTTCACCTGGACTAAATTATTTTAAATCATCAAAATGATGGCAAATTATATCCAAACCTAAATCCCAAAATTTGAAAAGGCACCGAACTTTGAAATGTCGCAGAATTTCCGTGCCGGTTTAAAAGACAAAAAAAAAAAAGCCATCCTGTTGAGGTTGAAGGAACTTTAATCAAGAACAGGGGGCAAGGAACCAGCGGCTGTCTGGATTTGGTTGTACTCCAACTCCCATCAGCCCCGGCCAGCATAGGATTTATTGCTATGCACTTGTGCAGCCCGGCCACGTACCCAGCTCGGATGAAGTCCAAAGCCGCGTAAACCTTCTCCAGCTGGGATTTCAGCTTTTCATCGGTGCTTTGGACCCTCAGTTTGTCAACGGATATATCCAGGTGAACTTCCCTTAACTGTTGCCGTGAGAAAGAAAGGCGTTAGGATGACAAATATCAAAGCTGCTGCGCCGTGTATTAGCTTGCATGGGTAGATCAATCAGGTAGGGTGAAAAGGGCTACGTGCTGGAGCTAGGAGAGGCCGAAGCCAGCCAGAGGTGGGGCCAGAGCCAAATCGTGCCAGGCCCTCTCTTTTGTCTCTCTCTTTCTCTCTCTTCTTCCATCACCACCACGACCACCACCAGCCATGGGCTGCTAGGAGATGGACAAAGGTCTAAACGGAACAAGATTCCTTCAACTGCATCAGCCACAGGGCCTTTGCATTTAAAGTAAAATGTTCAAAGAATAAAAACAAGACGAGAGTTGACTAAAGTTACCCAAACTGCATTCTAAAGATTTACATCAGCACAAACGCCCAGATTAATACACGGTCCTTCTCACATAAAAATAATAGTAATAATAAGTAAACAAACAAGTTTCCAATCAGTCGAAGCAGCAGCCTGTACGGATCGCTTGCGGGGGGCTTTTGAAACCCGCGTGGCGGCTGCCAGCTGCCCACCCCTTTGGGAGAGCGGTTTTCTTTTCTCCGCGACGACGGAAAATAGTGAAACCCCTGCGGAATTGTGCAACACAGGAGAAGCGGTGCAAATGAGCGTGAGTTCACACAGCCCTGCCAACCCCCCTCTCTCCCCACGCCAAGGGGGCCCATGGTGACCCACGCTGTTGCAGTCTGCTTCCTTGCTCCCGCCACCGGCAAGCCAGGCCAGCGCTGACCTTGTTCAGGTGTTCGTGCTTGTTCCGGCAATCGTTCAATTTATTGTGAAGCTCATTCTCCTGGTGAGAGAGGCCCTGCTGGTGAGCGCCCAAGAGGACCAGAGCATCCTGGAAGTACTGGTAGAGGTGCCGGCAGTTGATCTCTGTGTGTTTGGCCAGCTGCTCCAAGTCAGTCTAAAGAAAACGAAGGAAGAAAAGAGCTAGCAATCAGGACGGAAAATTTTAATCGGTGGATCAATCCATCCATTCAGTGGATTGCTCGGTGGTGGTGGTGGGGAGTTTTAAAGCAGCAAGGGCAAATTTTATTCAGTGATACTGCCCAGGGGAAGCTAGCAGTTCAAGGCAGGAACACAAATCAAGGTAGGGAGAAAGTAGGGCCCTGAATAGCTCCGCTGGCCGGAACTCTCTTCTACTAGGACAATAGGAAGTTGTTGTCTCAGCAGCGAGCTAAAGCCAACTGAATCCTTATGTCAGCCAACAAGGCCTGTAGTATGGTCACTCTGCCCCTACCGGATGAGCTGACTGGACTGTTAAAAGGCTCTGTCCTGATTCTGCAGCCTGAGACTTCTGTGAGGCTAGGGAGATGGATGTCCTGCCAGGGACTCATTTTCTAAGCCAGAGAGCGAAGGCAGGGCTGTGTCCTCTGGCCCCGAGGGCCTTGAATAAGGCACTGGCTGACCTATTCCTGAGGAAGTAACCTGTGCTTCATCAGAATCCTCTGCTGCACACTGGAAGACCCAAGGGCTGGAGGGCGGGGGTCATGACAGATAATGTGTGTTAAGGGCATACAATCTTTGTGGCTCTTCTGATATAGGTGGGTTGCTGCAATCCAGATTATCATTACATTTATTTGCACCCCGTCGTGAACCACAAATAGTCAAGCAAGCAAAAGGGTGCTGGATCCAGGATTTGCAGGCATTTGGGGAAAGGCAGCCCCATCTCCCCCGTCCCCCTCCCCACACCCCGCTCCTTAATCTAGAACAACTGGGGCATGCAAACCAAAAATCCTCTCACACATATGTGTTATTATGCGAAGGCACGCTTGATTTTGTCTTTGCTGAATCCGACCTTAATCACCCACACTGGCTCCCTTCAAGGGGCTTCCAATGCACAGAGCAGGAGGCCCACCGCTTGAGTTTTGGCAGATCTCTTTCTGGTCCTGGGATTCTAGGACTGCGCAGCTTAGAGAGTTTGCAGAAAGCAGGTCAAGAGGAGGCCAACAGCAAACTTACATCCATCTTTTCCACCTCATATTCAAACCGACTCTGCAGCTTCCCAACTAACTGGAAGAAATTGGGATTCACAATGTTCTCAGCTTCTTTTTCTGTGCAAATTTTCAGATCCAACAGCTTTTGCTACAGAGGGGAGGAAAGGCAAGGGTAACTGGCATGCACAAATAAGCGACGTGGATTATCTCCATGGAGTAACCATTGTCGTGGGAGTCAGTACTGCTATTCCTTCACGCATCTTCACTGCCTGCCCTGATGGCCCTGGGATGCCAGGGAGACCACCACAGGCTATTTTTTTAACCAACACAGTTCAATTCCAGTTGAACTCAACACCAAACCAATTATCGCCATACATTTGAGAGAAAAAATATCCCTGAAGCTCTGGAAAGTTCTGGTATAAATATAACAAACTGCGTTGTGTGTCTGTGCTGTGTTTGCTTTACTGTGTCCTGGGCCCCTCAGAAGCAATCTTTCCATGCTTTAAAGGCTGTCTACAGAAAGAGGAACCTGAACATGTTCAGATCCTACCGTGGTCTGTCTCATTGCTCTACCAAAGGCATCCACCAGTTTTGAAACCTTAAAGATGGCTTAGTAATTTGTGAGCTGCGTGGTAACAGTGCCACAGGCCACACTGAGGACCTGTGGGGTAGGACGTTTAACACCGGCTTTACATAATGATTACAATACAGACTTGTTAAAAAAAAAGGCAGTCGCCTGGTCACCTATGCCAGTAAGAGTCATGTCCAGGCAACCAGGAACAAAAGTTTGGGACAGGCAGGCATAAACTCTACAGCTGTAGGGGCACGCACCGCAAATGCCTTTTTCCGTGGCTTGCAATAAATCAGATTGTGCCCCTGGAATCCAGAGATAAAAGGGCTCAATTTCAGTTGCATTATGCCCACTTTCTTAAAAATAAAATGGCAAGATCTGGTGCGTGTGTGTGTGTGAATATATACCATCACTGCCCCCCCTCAGGCCTTTATCAGCAGCCCTTGCCACCAGGAAGAGCCAGGCATTGCAAATTGGCATCACCCCTCCAAGGACTAAAAGATGTGGGGCTACCTGGCCCTAGGTCAGCTGGGCGGAAACGAAATTGGACCTCCCAGCCCTCTGGAGGCCTGATGATGCCAGTGGGCATGGACCGCCCCCCCGTGATGTCAGTGGGGCTCCAACTTCGGCTGGAAACCTGGCTTTGCCTCCCTGCACCATCTCCCAGGTCGTAGCACAGGCATAGTACTTCGCGCGCTGCTTGCCCTCCCAATTGGGAATGCCGAGGATATCCCACCTGTTATCAGATTATCGGATGGAGATAACAGCAGGGATCCCTTTCCTCTAGCCCTGAGGGGGGTGGGTCTTTGTTTGAGGCCTTGCAGGCTGGATGGACTGGCATGGTGGGCCACATTGGCCCCAAGGGCTGGAGTTTCCCCACCCATGCCAGGGTACTAATGGTTGCACCCCCTTTGGTCACCAGGGAACTTTCAAAGAGCAGCAGCTGGAAACCTGCGGAAACAGGCCACAGCAGGAAGAACAAAATCAAAACCTAAGGCCTGAAGACTACAATTTTCCATCATGATCCCCACCCCCTCCAAGCCTTTACAAGTCGCCAGTGCCTTTGAAAAAGTATCTTATTTTGTTCGTTAGCGATGCCCGGTTGGCTACGGAGCAATAAACCAAACTGGGACGGTTTATTAAGGATTGATTTTCACTTATTGCCAGCCGCCATGGAGTCCTGCAGCTGGGCCAAAAAGCAAAGTAGACATATTTCCAATAAATGAATAAGTGCTGCTTGACCCACTAACCTTGCACTCCTGTACTTTCGACAAACACTCCTGGCAAACTTTCTCATACTGGATACGAATTCTCATCATGTACTGCACATTGCGGGTATCTTGAGACAAACAAATAAAAGGAAGGCAGATGATCAGGGGTCTGGAAACAAAGCCCTATGAAGAGAGACTGAAAGAACTGGGCATGTTTAGCCTGGAGAAGAGAAGGCTGAGGGGAGACATGAGAGCACTCCTCAAATACTTGAAAGGTTGTCACACAGAGGAGGGCCAGGATCTCTTCTCGATCCTCCCAGAGTGCAGGACACAGAATAACAGGCTCAAGTTAAAGGAAGCCAGATTCCGGCTGGACATCAGGAAAAACTTCCTGACTGTTAGAGCAGTGCGACGGTGGAATCAGTGACCTAGGGAAGTGGTGGGCTCTCCCACACGAGAGGCCTTCAAGAGGCAGCTGGACAACCCTCTGTCAGAGATGCTTTAGGGTGGATTCCTGCATTGAGCAGGGGGTTGGACTCGATGGCCTTGTAGGCCCCTTCCAACTCTGCTATTCCATGATTCTATGAAAAGATCTGAAACGAACCGTTCACAACTTCCTGTAGCCAGGGGGTGAAGGTGTGAAGCTCCTTGAATGCTCCAAAGCACTATGAAAGCACCGAGGAATATCAGTACTTCATGGTCTCATTTTGCCTTGCCTGTTCCTGCTTGCATTTCACCCTCTGCCACCCTCCAGAACCTGCTTCTCTCCTTGCCCCTGCCTCATCTGCCTGGATTGCCTACTGGAATTTCCCCCAGCTTGCCTCTCCAGCCCACTATTTTGTCTCGCCCTGGACCAGGGGTGCCCAACCTTTTCAGATCGGTCGCCCCCTTTGGAATTCGGAGAGCGTGTCGTGAGTGCCGCTCCCACAAAATGGCACAAAACACGTATTTCCCAGAGGGCAAGCAGGTGAGCAAAGTAACCTGCCCAAGAAGGAGATGGCAATTCGTTGGGCCTGTCTCCTGACAAAAGAGGCGGGGCTATCCTGAAGGGGAAAGAATGACGAATGCGCTATTTCAAAAAGGACGGAATATCTCAGGTTTTTCTTAAAGCGAGATCTCCAGAGGAAGGCGTGGGAGGCATCCCGGAGGTTGACGATATTATCCAAAGGACCCTCAAACTTCGGCAAGTGGCCAATCACGAATATGCCATATATCACTGGTGTAGAGACTCTCAGAGCTTTTCTTAATTTTCGTATGTGATGCCCCAGGCCCGTCTGAGCACCTGGATCCCAAAACTGCTACTGCATGGAAAATCAGAGCAAACCCTAAAGCTACATAGGTCAGCCAGCTGCCCCTGTTCTAAATAACAATGACAACAGCTTCGTTCCTTACCTATACATTTATTTAAGTTCATGATGGAGTCATACCATTCGTTTACTTCGGCCTTGGAATGTGTCGGAGGCAACAAATTGCTGAGAAGATAAGGAAGGAAGAGAACCTCCTTAGTATATGAACCTTGACGTTATTTGCTTGGCAGTAATTTGGGGTGATTTCGGGGAGGGAAAGGCCAAAGTGAGCAGGTCTCTTAAGGGCGGGGCTAAATGAAGGTGGGAGAAGAGAACCGAAAGGGAAATGGGGATTGTGGTGTGGGGAATAACGGAGAGAATGAATGGAGGGGCTACAATGTGGGGCTGGGCGTGAGGAAACTGCTAGGATATTAAATCAGAAGACTTTTGAGGGGTTACGACTGGGGAGGCTGAAAAGAAAATGGGGGCTTGGGGGGAGACTAGGACCCCCACCATAATGGAAGGAAGATGGGTAGAAAGATGCTAAGTAAACAAAGTAGGCTTCCTTTCATGTCAGCTTTTCACCTGCACTCAAAGGTGTCCCTGATGGCTAGAGATGCTTGCTGCGACTGGACCGGTTTCCTACCAAGCCTCGAACCTGCCCCCAAACGCCCACGTTCTGACCCCCATCAATATGAGAAGCTGCATCTTATTGCTCTGTCCACATACCCCAGAGTGTACAAAAGCACCGTCCTCTTTTTGGTGAGCGATAACTGGTCTGCCAGCATGTTCTCCAGTTCCGTGTTCACCGCGCTCGGGTTCTGTATCCGTTCACTTTCCATGAACTCTCTGCAGGACGGGAGCAAACGTCAGATTAGGTGTCCTGCGCGGGCTCTCTGGAGATTTTAAAGCCGAGGGCTTTAAATGGAGCCTAGCCGGGGACTCTCTGCACTGCTGTGGCAGCTGGTCAGAGGAGGGAGCAGTTCTCCGTTATGTTGCAGCAGCAGCAGCAGCAGCGTGCCAGATGGGCCAGGAGGTGGCATTGCAGCCACCACCTCCGCAGAGACGCCGGGACGCAAGGGCTCCACTGGGTCTTCTAAAGCTGCGGACTGACCGGCTTGCTCAGTTTGAGAGACAACAGGTATGGCGCTTTGCAAAGGGTGAGAAGGCAGGCCCCTACCTCAAGCGGCTCACCATCTAAACTTTTGCCACAAGAGCAGGGGGTTGTTGGACCTGCTGAATTCCAGGGGCGAAGGGGGTGGAGCCAAAGGGGCGGGGCCAAAATACCAGCACATGGCCGTTTCCATCTCTTACAGCCAGTAATTAAGCCTTCGGGGAGGCCTGCCAACCTTTTAGAACGGGGAAAGGAAAGTCCACAAGAGCTGGGAAAGCACCCAATGAAAGGGGACAGGGGTGAGCCCACCCGGGGAACCCCAGAAAGCGGGATTGGGACTGCATGTGGATTGGATCTGGCCACAGGGCCTGAAGCCCACCGGGATGGGAAATCGAGGCACGGGCACGCATTTATTTCAGTTGCATGGACTTAGGCTCAGTTACAAGCAGTGTTCTGAGTTAAGGAGGCTGTTCCAAGAAAATATGTGGTTTTCCCTTAAGGCTGCTAGGCTACCTAAGCACTTGCCAGCCATCGGACCCAAAGCGTTCGTTCACATGGATTTCTCTCGGGATTCGCCACCTTCTCTTGCCAAATTCCTCACCTGAAATTGGAATTGATATGCTCCTTCTGCACAGCCTTCCAGATCTTTATTTTCGCCTCGAGTTTGCCCCGATGACAGATTTCCCTCTTCAGGTCCGCCTCCATCAGATTAACGAACAACCTGGCTATGGCTCTCCGGTTGGCCAGGAGGGCCTGGTTTATCATCTGGGAGAGGAAGACGCGGACACTACTATAAAGGCAAGCGACAAACAACGCAGATTCCCAGTGCACTGTGGGAAAGGGCACACAGGCTGGCAGACAGGGGGCGGATCAGACCCCAGAGAAAGTGAGGATGTGAGGCAGGTAATTAATCTTCTAATAAAAGCAGTTAGAACTCGTATTTTTATTTATTTATTTATTGCACTTATATACCGCTCCCGTCGCCAGGGCTCTCTGGGTGGTTTACAGAAATTCTAAACACGATGCAATAAATTCTAAACACAATGCAATAAATAAAACTCCTAAATTTCAAAGTTCGGGTGTGCCGTGGTTTGAATAAAGCTTTGAAAACATGAGCTTTCCGCTTCTGCTACACGCTGTGGTCTGGATTAACGCATTGATGGAGCAGTTACTTTACATCCAGAAGGTCCCAAGTTTGATTCCTGGCAACTCCAGCTAATGCTGGAAAAATTCTGGTCTAAGACCCTGAGAGCCGCTGCCAACTAGTGTCGACAATACTGGCTAGATTGTCTGACTCCTTATAAGGCAACCTCCTATGTTCCTATGTTTGAAGGATAGCATTTAGTTAACAAACAAAAATGGTGGGGAGATTTACTCCATGGCTCCAACTCTGTTGCTCCGCAAGTCAATTCAACTATCTGGCATCATGGCTCTGAAAATCTTCATTTGGAGCAAAACCTTCTTTTGTATTCCCTCTCCAAAGCAATTTCCTAGACTCTTTTATCCATCTACACTTGGCCTCTATTAACCACTTGGGGTGATGTTCCCCTTTGGTTCTGAATATCTTGCTGCCTTATTGTTCTTTCTTCACTTTCTTAGCCCATGTTGATTTCTTCAATGTTTACATTGACATGTTATTCTATGTAGTCGTACTCGTAGTCCTGAACCAGAACGCACACCCACGCACCGGTCACCCACGCAATGTCCCCATCTTGCTACTGGAATTGCACTCATTCCCCCACCCACCTGCCCCATCCCTGAACTACACAAAACAGTTTCCTAATGCAAAAACTGATTTTATCTTACTGCATAACGCCAGATGTCAAGAAGAGGGTCCCCCCCTTTTTACCATGGCTTCTTTGTGCATGAATCTGTGGACGTCGGAGGATAAGATATAGGCAATGTCTTCCAAAATCTTGGTGTATTTGGCAAACACGGCTTTGATCTGGAAATCAAGGAAGAGGGAGGGTACGACAGAAACAATCATGGGGGCACCTCTCAGGTGAGATGTAGTAGTACTCAGCAGAGTGCTGGTGGGCCCACCAGGTGTATGTTTGTGCGTGCACCAGCAAGAAGCAATTCTTTTTGACGCTACAGGTTGTAAGGCACCAGGGGTCTTGAACCCAGGATTCTAGCGCAGTTGGGGAGGGGTGCAGCCTGCGCTGCAGGTTGTGGGGGCAACGTGGCCCCTCCCACCCACCAAAGCTGCCCTGCCCCCGATTTCACCCCATCGCTCAGGTAGCACCTTTGACTCACCCGTTCGGTTCGATCCACCTCCGCCTTGCGTAAGGCTTCGTCTAGGTCTCTAATCCACTGCCTCCTTTTTAGGGTCTCTTGGAAGACGAGGTCCCAGATTTCCTCAAAGTGCTGCCGGGAAGAAACAGAACATTCGTTATGGCCCAATTGTGGCGGGTTGCTTCTGCGGTGTTCATCCTACGCTGAGATTTTGCGTATTCGGTGGATGAACCATTTTCATATTGTCTTGTTTTTAGATGATGTTTTGTGGTATTTATTTGTTTATTTATTTATTTATCTTACTGTGCTGATTATGGTTTATATTGCTTTGGGGAGGGGCTTTCTTGTCTTCTTCTTATGTTAATGGTGTTACAGGGGGCCCCTTTAGAACAGCCATGAATACTTCATTGTGAAACCCACCAGTAAGATTCCACTTTGGCTCTAATCACCAGTCCCTGCAGGAAAGCTGCTTCTACGTTCCTGACGTGGTAGAAACCACAACAGGGGTGGGAAACTTTTCAGCCCGAGGCTCAAACTGCAAAATGGGAAAGGCCTCGTGGGGGGGGGGGGGGGGGCTGGCATTCTACCTGGGGGCGGGAACAAATCCAGACTGGGCAGGGCCAAATGTGACGATTACCGTTTTAGTGATTACTAAAACAACCAAACCGTTTGCCAAACTTGACGGAAGAACAAACAACTCTCTGAGCATGTGCAGTGGTGCATTTTAAACGCATTTCAATCATGGCACCACCACGCTGACAGGAATCAAATGGCGTTTGATCCCGCTGCCCCTCTTGATCTGTCATTTCTCTTGGTGGGCATTTAGGCCTCGCTTGGGATGCGGGGCCTGGGATTTCAGCCCCAACGTCGAACCCTAGCAGCCCCACCAGGCTTTTTGAGCGCTCGTGACTAAGGTCACATAGATAGATAGGTAAAGAGAACTGCCAGGCACTGCTCGTGTGAGTGAGATTCGCTGCCTCACGTGTATGGTGTAGGTATCGAGATTGATGTCGCGTTCAGCCGACTGGAAAAGGAACTCAATGGTTTGATCGGATTCAGACAGCTTGGCTAGAAACAACTTCCCGGGATCCAGAAAGCACCGCTCCATTTCCTGAAGCAGAAAAGCAGGTCTGGTAAATGAAATGTATCATGCTTGGATTCCCACATAACCACTTACTCAAAGTGGGGAGGGATGAAATCACCTTCCCGATTTGTGCCAACTCCTGCCTTAGCGTTGTGGCCGTTTCTTCGTAACGGCACTTTTTGCTCTCCGTAATACGGTCAATGATGTTGCTGTTTTTCTTCTCAGGAACTGGAAGGAAGGAAGGAAGGAAGGAAGGTCAGACTGTCTGTGCAGCTGCAGGATTTGCGGTCATGCTGGGATAAAGATAATGAGATACCTAACGAATCCAGTGATGTCTTAGAATTGCATCCTCTCTGGATAAGCGGAATGACTTTTGTTCAAGGTTTTGTACCGCTTACTAGGTGGACACACTCAACTTCAAGGGTGGGGAAACTCTTTCAGTACAAGGGCCAAATTCAATTCTGGAGGAGCTCTCAGGGAACCGTAGGAGAGGCGTTTCAACCTTTTAGAATTTTTTTTTTGTGGGGGGGGATGCACGAAATCCAGGCAGTTGAGGGATCAAGGGGAAGAGGGTGCTGTCATCTGGGAACCTTTGAAGACTGGACTGCATCTCTCCCCTGGGCTTGAGGCTCCACAACCCTGCCTTACCTGCTCAGGTGTTGCTGAAGGAAAAGAGTTTGGCAGCTTTGAAGGTAGCCAGTGAAGATAAAAGAGTGAGCTCTTGCAGTTAGCATGGGGAAGCTGAGGACGGGATGGATCCATAAGTGTTGGGAACACTCTCACAAAATGGCTGTTCTGGGGGTGGGGCTTGCCCCTTCAGAAAATGCCTGCCAGGGTGGGTACGGCCGGTCACAAAACATTCATTTCCCAGAAGACAACTTGGTGAGGCTAAAAGAAAGGTAACTTGGCCCAAGAATTTACGTACAGGGCAGAAGTGGGGTCTGAACTCCTAAACACAAAACCACTCAATTTAACTCAAAGAAAGTTGGCCGTGGAGGGCAGCACTTCGCTCGGTTGCACACGGGCTTCCCACTTTGTTTAGTTTTTAAAAGTGCACTAAAAAACCTTTCAGAAATAAAATAAAAATTAGGAGGGCCAGAGAGCCTGGCAGGGGCAAAGAAAGGTGACTGTGATCACATTGGTGATCATGGGGACCGGGGTTAGAGACCCCAAGCTTAGACAGAAATTCTAGAATTCTCTGGAATTGAGCCTGAAAAACACCCACACAGGTTACAATCCCTCCAAGCACTTTCTTTGGAAACAAAAATTCAGATGTCAATGAGAGTTCTCCATAGCAAATCGCTGGAAGGTTATATCCTCAAATACCCTGCCTATATATATGTTTGTGTGTGTGTGTGTGTGTGTGTGTGTGTGCGCGCACACTTTATAGCCTTTTAACTTAGTTCCAGAACAAGATACGGTAAATACTACATAGGCTAAGAACACAGGCTATAACGCCCAGAATAAAACTGGTAACATTTACTGATGATTTCAGCGAGGCCCCTGACTTCTCGGGCAGCAAGCACACCGTCACTTTCTTGAGCCTTTAGAAAGGCCTGTGTTGCAGCCTCCCTGGAAAAGAAACAGAAGGGGGGGGGAATTAAGGGTCAGCAGACATTTCCCAGTAAGAACATATCAACTGCCGTGCTGGATCAGATCAAGAAATACGCCCACAAAAGTTACTAGCCAGCAAGGACTATTTTCGTGGCCTGCTAAAAAAGCCTGTTGACGGCAGAGCGAAGGAAGCCTCCTCCTCTGCAGGCAATGTGGAAATGTGGTATTCCCCGTAGTAGCCTATGGCTGCGAGAGCTGGACCATAAGGAAAGCTGAGCGAAGGAAGATAGATGCTTTTGAACTGTGGTGTTGGAGGAAAATGCTGAGAGTGCCTTGGACTGCAAGAAGATCAAACCAGTCCATACTCCAGGAAATGAAGCCAGACTGCTCACTTGAGGGAATGGTATTAAAGGCAAAACTGAAGTACTTTGGCCACATAATGAGAAGACAGGATACCCTGGAGAAGAGGCTGACGCTAGGGAAAGTGGAAGGCAAAAGGAAGAGGGGCCGACCAAGGGCAAGATGGAGGGATGATATTCTGGAGGTGACGGACTTGACTTTGGGGGAGTTAGAGGTGGCGACGACCGACAGAACGCTCTGGCGTGGGCTGGTCCATGAAGTCACGAAGAGTCGGAAGCGACTGAACGAATAAACAACAACAAAACAGCCTTTTAACAGGATAGTAATATATATTTTATTTGCCTTCTATCAAATGGAGTGGCAGAGAAGAGATGGAGGAAGGGGTATGGCCATCGGGGGACCCCAAGATGGTCAGGTTTGTCCCCCAGGCTTGAGGATTTCTACTGTTGGTCTAGAGAAACAATGCAAAGTAACATCTTATGTTTGTTACTTACTTGTATTGGACTGGATTTTCAGTGTGGTCATCGTTGGGCATCCCCTCCACCCACATCCGCTGACGCTGCGATAAAAACCCGTTGCCTGTACATGTTTCCTCGTCCCTCACCAACGGGATCCTTCCTGGAATCTGCGGGACTTTATGCTTTGCTATCTTGCTTCTCGCCTCCCCGAGAGTGCGCACGAGGTTTATCTTGAAAGAGCCAAAATAAAGAAGTTAGGAATCTCCTCCATGGAACAAAACTCAAAGAAGAAAGAGGGGGCACTTAAACACGCTAAAAAAAGAGGGGGAAATCCAGCCAACATTAAGCACTTCTGAGTTCCAATTGTTTATCGTTAATAATATTTATTTATTACATTTTTATACTGCCCATCAGCCGAAGCTCTCTGGGCAGTGCAAAAACCATAAAATGTAACAAGTACAAATTTTAAACATTAAAACGTTAAAAAGGCAATATAAAATCAGCTACATTAAAAACCAGGGAAAGCCTGTTTAAAAAAGTATGTCTTCAGGCGGCATTTAAAATATATTATGTTTCTCGCCTCCCGAACTGCACGAGGGAGGGTGGGTGCCACCACTGAGAAGGCCCTGCTGCCGAGGTTCTTCATGGCGTCATTCCGTTCCTCTCAGAATGGCCAGTAGGCCATTCCTCTCTAGAGATCGTAGTTGTCGCCTGGGTGTATTTCTTGATTACAATTAACACATTTTACATAAAGCTCATTAAAAACAGAAACAATTACATTACAACTGGTGCCCTCCAAGATGTGTCGGACTGCAATTCCCAGCATCCCCCAGTTTCTGTACCTCATCGTCAAAGATTTGCCTGTAGACTTTCCCACTGGGAACGACACGGGACACACCCACCAGGGTCATGTTGCAGGGCACTTCTGGATTCTCCACTGGTTTTGGAGGGTAAAACCTATTTGCTAGATTAGCTGAGAAAAGGCAAAGAAAACAAAAAAGTTAGAAATCATGGACTATTTGCATATTTTGGATGAATTCTGTCTCCAACACTCGGCCAAGCATATCTGCAAAGAATTTTCAGAGGAGTTGTCTAAGTATATCACAAAGAGGGGAAACTGGGCTATTCCACCACCCCTACTGCACGGCCCCCCCATAAGGCTGCTCCACGTCCCTCAATTCCTGCAGGCTGCAACGAGGGAGACGAGAAGGAAAGCAGAGCCATTCCCAGTGAAAGACCATTTAGGGTGCAATCCTATGCAGGTTTAGACAGAAAAATGTCCTACAACTTTCAGCCATCCCCCGCAAGCTGACTAAACATGCACTGGACTGCACCTTTAGTAAATTCAAAGGCAAGCCATTTACTTTTAGCAAATTCTTATTTTTCAGGGCCTGAGGAACTCTCTACCACTATAACTCAGAGTTCCACAAGTCGACCCATTTCTGTCATCACCAGTTCTCTTAGTACGCAATCCTATGCATGGCTAGCTGGAGAATGCTGGGAGTTGTAGGGCTTTTTTTCCATTTAAATATGAATAAGAGAGCACCCTTCATTTTTCTTCTTCTCTCCCCATCCCTTTTTCCTCGTGCATCGTTTCTTTTTTAAATTGTAATAATAATAATAATAATATATAATATATTTATTTGTTACCTGCTTCTACCTCAGGATCAACGTGGGATACAACACAGATTGTAAGCCTGCAGGGCAGGGTCTGTCTTGATTTATTACACCTAGAGCCTTTCCGGCCAAGGAGTGGGTTAAAAAAAAAAAATTCAATAATAAATAAATAAATGAGTGCGCATAGGATGATTTCAGCGTTGTTTGTAATGCCGGATCCCTGTTGTCCACCTGTGGAGAACTGTAGGTTAGTTTCAATGCCTGCACAATTTCATATTTGCATTAATTTATGCCAAAGTCACAAGGATAATTTCAATGATTACATTATAACCTAAAATGCTGGCAGTCAATATCTGGCACTATCAGATAGGTGGGATCTCTGATGATAGTTTATACAAAACTATTAAATCTAATGGTCCCCCTTACAATCTATGCAGACTTTGTTAAGAAAGTTGTTTCTGATTTTTTGGGCTGCAGCCGCAAACTTTGCTACCTTAATTGCGATTGCTTTACTGACTGACTCCTTGGTTGAGAAAGGATTGTACCTCAAATATTTTGAATATTTTAAATAATGTGTGTTGCTATATGTGAGCAATTCTGTATTTTGTAATGGTCTTTGTGCTACAAACAAATATTCATTCATATTCATTCATATTCATTCACTAATTTAGGCAAATATCCAGGAGTGGAGTTCTTGCCCCCACCCTACCCAAAAGTGAAGCCTTTTCTTTTTTTTATATTGAGGGAGGAATTGTTGGGAAAGTGCCCAGCTCTGAACCAGAGTTGCTAAGAAGCCAAGAAATTCCTAGATAACCAAAATCAAGTGAATGTTCTCTAAAAGAACAGTGAGTACCTCTTTTAGTCAATGCTTGCCAAAAGAACAAGAGAGACTGTATTTCCATGTACTTTCTTTCCACAGGTAGAAATTTCCTGTTAGATGGTGCCTGCGTATGCGGCCGCCTGAGAAGATAGTGTAGGGTGACCCTATGAAAAGGAGGACAGGGCTCCTGTATCTTTAACAGTTGTATCGAAAAGGGAATTGCAGCAAGTGTCATTTGTATATATGGAGAACCTGGTGAATTTCCCTCTTCATCACAACAGTTAAAGCTGCAGGAGCTTTAACTGTGGTGATGAAGAGGGGATTTCACCAGGTCCCCCATATATACAAATGACCCCTGCTGAAATTCCCTTTTCTATGCAACTGTTAAAGATACAGGAGCCCTGTCCTCCTTTTCATAGGGTCACCCTAGGCATGTCTATAAGAAAACAGTAAAGTGAATACAGAGCAGGGTGACCCTATGAAAAGGAGGACCGGGCGCCTGTATCTTTCACAGTTGCATAGAAAAGGGAATTTCAGCAGGTGTCATTTGTATGCATGCAGCACCTGGAGAATTTCCCTCTTCATCACAACAGTTAAAGCTGCAGGAGCTATTCTAGAGTGACCAGATTTAAAAGCGGGCAGCTTTAACTGTTGTGATGAAGAGGGGATTTCACCAGGTCCCCCATATATACAAACGACCCCTGCTGAAATGCCCTTTTCAATGCAACTGTTAAAGATACAGGAGCCCGGTCCTCCTTTCCACAGGGTCACCCTAAGACAGTGTATAAATACCCAGCTACCACCCTTGCGAGGTAGGCACATGCTTTGCAGCAATTGGCTCCAGTGCTTCTTTATTCTGCGGAATAAACGCGGTTTGACCCATACTTCATCTCCTCTCCTGCTTTTGTGCTGAATTGGACTTGGTACAACAAGGAACTGAGTTATTTTTTGGCAACAGTTTTCCATGCTGGCACAACTTCCTATTTGCAAAAATTAATTCATGCAAATATCCAGGAGTTGCATTCTTGCCCCCACCCTACCCCCCCACACAAAAAAACACCCAAGTCCTGAGGGGGCAATTGGGGAAGGAAGCAATTATTTAGGTCTCCTTGACAGGAAATCTGCAATTTTTAGCCAGATTCCCTCAGTTGCTCTCCCAGCATGCTTAGCGCTGGGGGGGGCGCTTTCCCTCATATTTATAATAGGGTAATGGGAGGTGGGTTTTTTTTTGGGGGGGGGGATATTATTGCAGCATATAATGGAAACTCCTCCTGATCACGTCCCTTGACGCCTCCCGCATCTCCTCAGCGAGCCCTACCTGAGCATCCTTTGGCCAACTTTAAAAGCCGCCTCAAGCCGGCTAGGCCCGGCTCGGCGTTTCTAGGTCTCCATGGTAACCACCGGGGAGGGGGGAAGAGGAGGAGACGGCGGCAGGGTAGGATTTTTTTTTTCTCGCGAGAGCCGGCGGGATTCAACATGGCGTCCCCAGCGGGATACGGTTGCCATGGAGACGCACGACAGGGCCTTCTCTCGGAGTACACTAATCGACACGGATTACTTTGCCAGTCACCTCCCTAGAAAAATAAATAAAAATAAACAGCCTTCTAAAGAGAGTTGGTTGTTGTTGTTGTTGTTGTGTGTGCACCTCCCCCCTATTGCCCGTCGGAAAGGTTAAATAAACGCTGAGCATGTGCAGAGTGCTTTCCTTTCTCACAAGAAGCCTCTGCTTAAGGCAGGGCTAAGGAACAAATTTTGTAGCCGATGCATTTTGGACTACAATCCCCATTATACCCGTCTACTGGCCATGCTAGCTGGGGTTGATGGGAGTCGTAATCCAAAACGTATGGATGGTGGTATCAGTTGCCCACCCTGGCTTTAAAGCAATTGTAATGTAAGATCAATGTCAGAGCTGAACTTGTGCAGGGTGCTTTGTTCTGAAAGCTGTCTTTCCATTTTTAGTTTAAAATTTAGTTTGGAAAATTAGGAAAAACCCAAACCTGCAACATCAAACACATTTTTTTTTCTGGCTTCTTACAGCTTCCTTGGCTGGCAAGGCTAGCCGGCTTAGAAAAATGAGTTTGCAACGAAGTTTTGAAATTCTGGCTGGCTTGTGTTCTTATTTCTACCCACCCCTTTGAATAAAACTTTTCTGAGGGGCAATCCCATGCACGTGTAGGAAGAAAGGACCTGTAGGCCTCCCCCCCTCCGCCCCATCTAAACATGCATCGGGTTGCACCCTGAATTGCTAATTTTCCGAGACGTGCTTGGAGGCAGTGTGCCGCTTTATACCAGTGGCTGAAGAACTTGAACAGAGGCTCTACAGATGTTTTTAGTCTCAGCAGAGATTGAAGCTTTATTTAAAACATTTCCTGGCTGCCTTTCAGGGCACGAGCCCTCGCAAGGCGGCTTATGACAACAAAATACGTAAAAAGAGTTATGCATTTTATAAGGGAAGGGATTCCCTTGTGGGTGCAGAAAACCCCAGGAAATTCTACCACGGCAGCAGATGTGGAACAGGGTGGGGGTGGTCCGGTGTGCCTCCAGAAATGCCGTGGTGGGCTGCACTTTGTGTGTCCGATTTAAAGGATCACAGGATGCCGACGTCTCTTCCCAAGACGTTGAAGAGCTAGGTACCTGTCAATAGTGGGCTAGATGGATCAATTCTCCAATTACAGGATAAAAAAAGGAAAAGGAAAGACTCATGGTGCCGCTTTCCTGCTGGCATTTGATGCTGCCGCGTTGGGAGGAGGAAGGTCTTGAGTTCGGGCACAGCCTCAAAGACTTCAGTGCCGTAGCAGCGTCCTCTCTGGCAGCTGAGGCATACGTGGCTGTGATGGTACACCAAGAAGTGGGTGCATGGCTCAGCTTGGGGATTTCAGAGTACAGGTGTACGCTCCCATGAAGGAATGGAAGACTTTCTCGGAATGGAGATTGGAGGGCCGAACCTCAGGGCCATGGGTCAAATCCCGTTATCCCTGTTCGTTGCAGATTTTCCCTGTTCTGAAAGGGTTGAAATGCCTCTCCTAAGGTTTAGTTACTGCCAGGAAGAGCTGTGAGCTAAAGTCTGCTGGAAGTTTTGGCATTTGGCCTCTGCCCATAGACTGGCACACAGCCCCTGAGAGCTGCACCAAAATGGAATTAAACCCTCAGACTAAAAGAGGTTCAACATCATTGACATAAACACAAACCTCAATAGAAGCCCAGAATGTAAATTGCGTGGAGCGCCACAATTGTTTTGCAATCCCTCACAAAATGATATAATGGCTCCCCCCCCCCCTCATTGGTAGCTAAATGGAACCTCCATGTTCAGAGGTAGGATATCCCAAAATACCAGGTTGTAGAGGCAAACAACAGAATGGTTTCCTTTGGGCCCTGCTTGTGAGATTCCCAGAGGCAACTAGGTCCTGGATTAGATAGACTTTGGTCCAATCGAGCAGCGGCTGGGTTTACACCAGCCAGAGGATGGTTGTGTACGGATTGTCGTTGAACTGTAGCTTGTTGTGTTGTGTGAACCCAGCTGTACTAAGAACCCATGGTTTATTAACCATGAACAACCCATAAAGAGAACCCATGGTTTATTTGTGGTTAACAAATAACAGCTGAATTCGCACAACATGATAATCCATGATTCAACCCGTATTCTCGGTTGTCATGTCCTGTGAACCAAATCATACTCTCTATCACCCATTCAGTACTAGGTTATCTCTTCGTAATTTCCTGCTTTCTTCCATGAATTGCCAGCATTGGTAAGGTACTCAATCCATTCAGTTTCCTTCCTTTTCAAGCTTCTGCGTATAGGATTTGGAAAGAATCTTTCTTAAATAAAAATTAAGAAGTTCAAGGAAAGGGGATCTAAAGACCCCACAAGAGCCAGGTGGATTGATTAAGGGGTGTCTGGCACACCCTGGGTGCACCGCACGTGTTCTGTTATATCAGAGCCAAGGAGATTTAGGTGCAAGAACATAAGAGAGATCGCAGTTCCACAAAACAAGTTTTATGGATCCTACAAAAAGTGGGTTAGTTATGCCCCCACCCCAGTCCAGCTCACTTAAAGCCAGCTTTCTCCAGATCCTCGGGCAGGATGCGTCCCTTCTTGCGGGCCTTGGACTTCTTCTTCTCCACCTTGGCTTGCTTCTTCTTCTGGAGGTTCTTGCGGCGTTTGTCCTGGCGGCGCTGCATTTTCTCCACCACATGCTCCGTCCGCTTCTCCCACTGCTTCTGGCGTTGGGTCTTGCGCTTCTCCTTGCGCTTGAGGGCCGCCTTCAGCCGCTCCTCGTCGTCCCGGATCTTGACGCCTTCCGCTTTGTAGAGGACGTTCGTCCACTTCATCTTGGTCTCCAGTTCCTTGGCTTTCTCCTCATCTTTGTCCTTCAGCTCCTCCAGCTTGTTCTTCCTTGACTCCAGCCTGCTCAGTAGCTGCTTATAATTCTTCCCTGTCAGCGGAGTTAAGTTTCCTTTGATCGTCTTCCTCTTTTCTCTCTTCTTCTCGGCTTTGCTCAGCTTTTCCTCCTCGTGGACTTCGACCTTATTGTAGACAATCTTAGCCTTGGTGTCCTTCTGGTCTTGAGTCTCCGAAACAGCCGCTGCCGAGGTCTCCGCGGCCTCCTTCTTCTCCAGTTTCTCCTTCATCCGCAACTCTTTTCTTCTGCGTTTCTTCCTCTCCCTCTCATACTTCCTCCGCTGCCGCTTCTCCAACACAGCTGGGGACAGGTCTTTGGCGTTTCCCTGTAAGAAACGGCAAGTTGAAGAAAAGGCAGGATCCTTTAAAGGCAAAGTTTAGATCAGGGGAAAAAAGTCTTTCTGCCTAAAGGCTGAATTCCATTTCAGACAAACTCTTGAGGACCACATTTCAGGAGTGGGCAGGGCAGGGCTGAAGGCAAAAAGGGGTTGAGATGTGAAGGCCTGGGAAAAAAGGGGGGCATTTTTTTCCGAAGCCTTTTTTGTTTTTTTCCGAAAAATTGGAAAAAATGAAGAAAAAAATAAGACTATGCAATATTTTGTTTTAGCACGATGAATAAAACGTTTAAGCATCAAAATATTAATAAATCAATATTACGCTCTTCAGCCAAAAATATAAAAAAATTATTCAAAGAAACGTATTTCAGTTTCACAATCCGGCTTTGAATTTTTTTAGTTCAGATCAAGATAGCGGAAGACTTTATGGAATTAACTGGCCCCAGCACACTGAAGACTCAGGACATATTTGCAATGCCCATCTAACAGTTAACCGGATGCCTGTCTTCTCAGAAACAAGGCCCACGGAGTTCAACAGGGCTTGCTCTTAGGTAAACAGCTATAGGATCTCAGCCTAAGGACCCTGCTCTCACGCCGTCCTCCAGACATTGAGAAGTGTTCTTTTAACCAGGGCGTCGACCGTACCTGACCCGAAACTTCTTGGATCTTTTCATGCAGCCTCTGCCGCAAAAGGTTCATTGCCGAAAAATTGCTGGGAGCGCTCTTGCTGCCTGTAAGGAAAAGCGGGGACAGATTATGAAACAAGGACTTGGAAGAGGCAGAGGCTGCTGACGCATTAGCTCACCTCAGCCACTACAACCTTTTCAATCCCAAGGGTGTCTGTCGGGACATTAAATCGTGGCACATACACACGCAAGCACACATCCAAACATACATTCGTTGCACATTTCCACACGCACACTCCCAAGACAGGGCATTCCTAAAAAGAAGAGCCCTGCTGGATCAGCCCACCAACTGTTGACCAGGAACCCACAAGCAGGAGGTGAGTGCAACGGCACCCTCCCACCCATGTTCCCCAGCAACTGGTGTCTATAGGCTTGCTGGCTCTGCTCTGGGAAGCAGCACAAAGCTATCAGGACTAATAACCGCTGATGGCCTTCCTTTGCTACGGCTGGCAAGGGAAACTGTCCCCGTATCTTAAAACTCTTTCGGGAAGATCAGAGAGAAGCAAGGAGTTTCCCTTGCTCACCCTAATGCTGGCAGAGGGAGATCACAGGCTGTTCCTTGCAAATGTTAGAGCTAAAAAGGGGAATTGGGGGGGGGGGGCAAGGCTCCACGGACCACCCTAGAAGGAACCAAAGGCCACGAGCGGTTCAGTGGTTACGCACCCCTGCACTAAAGGACACAGCTCAGCAAAACGCAGCCCTTCGCTTCCAAAATTTCACAGACCATCCACCCAGGTTTTATTCCCAACAGATCAGGCCTGGAAACGGGCATCTGTCTGGTGGCCATTTTGGAAACAGACTCGAGCCATTCCCAGTTCCGACAAGCCATGGAAACAGGCTCACCTGTAACTCTAGTATTCAGCCTTCCGTTCTCTTTCCCCCCAGCGGTATCTGATCCACCAACACTTGATGCAATATCCGGAGCGGGTTTCTTAACGTTTGAGTTTTTGGGCCCGGCTGGTGATGTCTGGCCTCCCACAGGTGCCATCTGCTTGCCAGGAGGGGTCCCCGCCATCTTGCCTTGCTTCTTCAACTTTTTTCGTTGCTTCTTCTTCTTTTTCAGCTGGGGTCCGCCATCTCCCGGGGCAGTTCCTGGGAAAGTTCAAAGGCAGAGAACCACATTTCAAGAAATGGGAGAAGAAAAATAACCCAACCTGGCACACACTTTTGGACAACAAATCCCAACATTGGCAGCTAGCATAGTCAGAAGTGATGGGTATTGTAGTCCAACACAGGAGGATCATAGGGAAAGTGTGTTTAAGTGTTATATATTCTAGAATCAGCTGCTCCCTCTCCATGTTCTCATTTCAAGCAACTCAGGGGGTAGAGGACATATTTTGGTCATCCCATGAAGCTGATGGGTGAGAGATTCAGGACAGATCAAAGGAAGGACTTCTTCACACAGCACATAGTTAAACTATGGAATTCTCTACCACAAGACGTGGCGATAGCCACCAATTTGGACGGCTTGAAAAGGAGGTTGGGCAAATTCCTGGAGAAGGCTATCAAGGGCTCCTACCCCTGATGGCAATATGCTTCCTAAGTCTATATACACCACTTGCTGGGGAACATGGGTGGGAGGGTGCTGTTGCACCATGTCCTGCTTGTGGGTCCCTGGTCGACAGCTGGTTGGCCACTGTGTGAACTGAGATGGACCCTTGGTTGCATCCAACAGGGTTGGAGTTTTCACACTGCGTTGACTAACATGTTGTCTGAACTGAGCCATTGATTGCAATAATAATAATTATTATTATATTTATTTGTATCCTGCCTTTTGCCCAACGCTGGGCCTCAAGGCAGCAATAATCGCGGAGATTTAACCCTGCCACAAAATCCTACAGATCCTATCTAAAGGGGCAAAACCAGGAGTCTCAGGAAGCTTACCGAATTTCCTTTTCCGTGGCTCACGGGCTTCCTGGGTGCAAATTTTCTGAGCCAGCTTCTGTAAGTAGGAATCTTTGTTGACTAAACTGGCCATTTCTGACCAAGGTCCCGTGAAGGTGTAACGTCAAAGAAAGATTTTTTATTATTATTATTTAAAAAAAAACCGCAGAAAGATCTCGCAGAAAAAAAGTCAAAAAAAGACGTCCTCGTTCCGTTCAGGCTTCCGTCGGTTCTTCTACTAGCCAGAAAACTGTGCGAGGGCTCTTCCATGCAAATGACCCAAACGGCCTGACGAAACCTGATGGACAAAACCCACGGAGCTCCATTTATCCACTTTCTATCCCATTCATGGAAATGAAACCTGATTAATGAGAGAGAGAGAGAGAGTCAAAATTATACCGTGAAATGGCAATGGGAAGGCGGCAACGCTGCTGGGTTTCGGTGGGTCATTTTTAAATATATACAAACATCTGAACGGATTTCGAGAGAGAAGAAACCTGTTTGTTGCTGTGGGGCAGAAAATGAAAAACGAGGTTACAGCCCTGCACGCATTCCTACGTTGTGTTTAGACAGGGAAAAGTCCTACAATTCCCAGCTGGAATAGGGCTTTTCTCTGTGCCCTTAGTTGCCCCATTGAACTCAGTGGGACTCCCTTGAGTAGATCTGAGATCCACAAGTTCAATCGCAGCTTTTAAAGCTCAGCTAAAAACTTTTCTTTTTCCTAAAGCTTTTAAAACCTGATGTTGTTTGGACTCTATACTGTTAGTTTTACCCTACCCTGTGCCTGTTTGCATTCTCTTCCCCTCCTTATTGCTTTACTATGATTTTATTAGAATGTAAGCCTATGCGGCAGGGTCTTGCTATTTACTGTTTTACTCTGTACAGCACCATGTACATTGATGGTGTTATATTATAAATAAATAAATAAATAATAATAATAATAATAATAGACACGGATAGGATTTGCACTTTAAAGCCTCACTGAAGTCAACGGGTCTTACTTTTAAGTAAGCACGCTTCGGATGGGCTTCCGAGGCAAAACCGGAGCGGGGACTGTTCACACGAGGTTAAACCGGCGCGACACCGAATCCAGGAGTGGGGGCTGGGCATGGGGCGGCCGGGTGGAGATCCCTCCCTCTTGGGGCTGGGGTAGTGGTGGTTCCCCGTGCCGGGATCGGGGCAAGGAAAACTCACCCGCTACACACCTGTGCCCGGCGCTGCACGCGAGGCGCTTGCAAAGCAACCCACGCGGTTCTCCAGCCTTTTGCTGGGGCAGGCGGACGAGTCGAGCGCCGAGCGCCCCTTTGCAGCCGGCTCGGCGCTCCATTGGTACGCCTTGGGGATGGGTAGTGGGAGGGGGGAGGAAGAGGATTATGGGATGTTGGAGGACTTGGAGGGGGGAGGAGAAATTGCTCCTCCTGCAATGGGATCTCTCTAGCCAAAAGTGCAGAGATCTGTTTTCAAATGGGCAGAGGCATCTAAATATTGTTAATGATCCCATCACCAATACATAATCAATAAACAGCAAACAAATCATCAATACAGAATAAATACATACATGAAAGGGTAAACAAAATAAAGCTCTATTGCAAAATGGATTCAAGGGGCAGGCAGCAAAGACTCTTGAGAACAGCCTTTCTGCAACCTGGTGCCCTCCAGATGTTTTGGACAGTTCTTAACATTGAGTGTCATCCCATGCATGTTTATGGTGCAATCCTACGCAGGTTTAGACAGTAAAAACGTCCCACAATTCCCAGAAAGCCATGCTGGGTTTTTCCCTGTCTAAATCTGTATAGGACTGTGCCCTTGGGGGGTGGGGAGAGCCCTACAACTCCCTGCATTCCCGAGCCAGCATGTGTTAGGTCATACATTAGACTACTGTAACACGGTCTGCCTGGGGCTACCCTTGGAAGCGTCTCCAGAAGCTGCAGTTGGTCTAGAATGCAGCTGCACCTATGGCATCGTGTGGCAAATACCCTGTAACATCTTGTACTGGTTGCGGATTTGTTTTTGGTTTTCTTTAAAGCCCTAAATGGCTTGGGACCAAGGGAACCCAGGGAACGCCTGCTCCCGTACCATCTTGCCCACTCCCTAAGAGCAACAACCGGCAAACGGTGTTTCTCAATCCAATGGTGCCCGCAAAGCTCTTTACTCCCTGTCCCCTTCACACACACACACACACAAATAATTTTAAAAAACGTAGGGCACCAGGGCTCTCCTTCCTGTTCCTGAACCCGCTGCTTGTCAGCGAGCAGAAAGAGAAAGCAAGGCAAACAGGTAGAGGAGCGTGTTCAGAGGAGGGCAACCAGGATGATCAGGGGTCTGGAAACAAAGACCTATGAAGAGAGACTGAAAGAACTGGGACTGTTTAGCCTGGAGAAGAGAAGATTGAGGGGAGACATGAGAGCACTCTTCAAATACTTAAAAGGTTGTCACACAGAGGAGGGCCAGGATCTCTTCTCGATCCTCCCAGAGTGCAGGACACGGAATAACGGGCTCAAGTTAAAGGAAGCCAGATTCCAGCTGGACATCAGGAAAAATTTCCTGACTGTTAGAGCAGTACAACAATGGAACCAGTGACCTAGGGAGGTGGTGGGCTCTCCCACACTCGAGGCCTTCAAGAGGCAGCTGGACAACCACCTGTCAGGGATGCTTTAGGGTGGATTCCTGCATTGAGCAGGGGGTTGGACTCGATGGCCTTATAGGTCCCTTCCAACTCTACTATTCTATGATTCTATAGGAGAAAGACCAAGGCTAGGGGCTAGGAGGAGGGAAAAACAGAGAGGTCAGTAGTGGGGGGGGGGGGGAGATTGAGGCTAGGAATCCGAGGCAATAAGCCTGTGTGCACCAGTTGCTGGGGAGCATGGGTGGGAGGGTGCTGTTGCACCGTGTCCTGCTCTGTTGGTCCCCGGTTGGTGGCTGGTTGGCCAATGTGTGAACAGAGTGCTGGACTAGATGGACCCTTGGTGTGATTCAACAGGGCTCTTCGTATGCTCTTTCCCACCCACCCCTCTTGGCTAGCCAGGCCCCCGCAGCAGCCATTTTGTAACGAGCCACATCTTCCATGGGAGCCATCTTGTGGCAGTGCCCACAGCAGTTTCTCAAATGCCCAAATGAGCCCACTGCTCCAAAATGGCTGCGGGGAGCCCTGCCCTAACTATTGCCATCCTGCAAGACGTACGGTCAGGATCCATTGTGGAAGCAAACCGTCGTTTAAGGGAGGGGAAACCAACGGGTTCATCAGGTTTACTTGTGGGTCAATCGCCCCATGCTTCCAAAGCCATCTCAGGACAGGCTGTGGCAGAGTAAATAAATATAGCTAATCCGAAACGCCAGAGGAGGCAGAGAACTTTTTGGCGTGTTTTTCTCCTCAGCAATTTTTTAATACCCATATTTGCAGGATCAGCAGCCATTTCGTCGTCATTTTCGTCGTCATTTTCGTCATCATTGTCCATGCTTGTGCAGTGGAAATAAACGTCCAAGTTTTCAACACCGAAACCAAAAACGGGCTTTATTCAACCAGCTAGTTACAATTAAGAAAAGAATGTGGTGGGTTTTTTTTTTTAAAAAAAAGACAAAATCAAAACACTGCTTCCAAGAAGAAAACCACAATCACTGTATATACATACACACACATACACACTTTCATGTTAACTGGTCGTACAACACTGACGTTATTATGTGTCTAAGGTTGCCAATAATTCTTTTTTTAACTGCTCCTCTGCTTTGAATAGCAGCCCCACGGAGATGAAGCTGTGAAAGATCCCCTCTCTAATAGCTGTACGTCGGGTTGCTGCGAAAAGCAGAAGACAAAAAGAACCTTGCAACCTGCCTGTATCAGTAGCTTTGCATTGCTTTCAGATGGCCCAATCCTGTTTCAAGTAGTTGCATATCGAGGACCCGTACCCTGAAAGATTTGAGAAATGTGTACCCCACCCAGCTCATCTGCTCATGGGGGGGGGGAACAAGCCGGATGCAAAATATACAACCGAGGCTTAGTTTTTTGGGGGAGAGAATTAAATCTCCCCACTCCACCCCCATCTCATTTAGAAGAAGCGCATGCGGTCCTGATTTGGATCGGGACTACCGGTAGGGAAGAACTTAAAAAACGCACCAGTTTTCTCCCCTAAGTCCCCCACCCCCAAACTGAGGCATAAAAAAAGGGGGGGGGAAACCTCCATTTGAGTCAGTGGAGGCTTTTTCTTCCTTTTTTAAAAAATACCCCTACAAGGAAGGGGGATTTTTTTGGGAGGAAACAGACAGGCAAGATTTAATCCTCCCCTCCTGGTAGACCTGATCTAAATCAGGGCTGTGCATCCTTACACTAGAGTAAACAAAAAACTGACGCCCAGCTACATGCGATGCGATGAGCGTAAGGTGTCGTTTGGTTCTTGGGAGTCTTTCCTCCGAAAAAAGAAGACGTGTGGGCACATGGCGATCTGGGGGGGGGGGGGGGGGCTTTACCATATGTAAGAAATATTTGCAGGATGGGAACTTGAGTATTAGCTTATACAACTGATATGGAGGAAGAACACTGAAATACAAGAATACGGCCAGCATTATGTTGGAGCTACGAAGGGGCTTCGCCCATATATATAAACGCAGAGGACCAAAGGCTATTCCTTAAATCAAGAGTGACTCGTGGACTTAGGGGAGCCAACATTTTTTGTTCTGTTTTACTGCTCCTGTGCCTTTTAAGAGCTGCCTGCCAAGCAAATGGTGCTTCTCCCATGTCAGACCAACAGCTTTGTCTCTTTAACGTCTGCATCTCTGGCCGGCTCTGAAGGGACGGCGGCGCAGGGCCCGGTGGAGGGGGGATTGTGGCAGCCATTCTGTTATTTAAGGAAGAGAGAAGGAAGCAGGGGTTCTTTAAAAACTAAAACCAAAAAAAACCAAAACCCTGCCCCTTCTTTTAACAGGAGCCTGACACAATAGAAATTTCACAGGGGATGGTTTTTCTGGCACAGGACAAAGTGATGGGAAATGCATAATTTCCTTAACTACTACGACCTGGTTTGCCTGGAACGACAACTCAGAGGGTTAAGTATGGGTTGTCACTTAAATCGTGGGTTGTCGTTACATGCGAACCCTGTACTATGGGTTGTTAACCACAAACCATGGCTTGTTTTCCTGGGTTATCTGTGGTTAACAAACCCTAGTTAAACCATAGTGCAGGGTTCTCACATAACGACAACCTGCAATTCAAGGTTGATGTTATGTGCATACCAAGCCTAGGTCAGGATGCAGCGGATCAGGGCCACTCAAAGGAGGAGGTGTCCCCTCCTTCAATCCACTGCAAAGCATCACTTAACAAATCCTGAAGAACTATCAAGGCAGGTAAAAGCAGCCTTCTCCAACTTCATAACCTCTAGGTATGTTGTACCACAACTCCCAGAATCCCTGAGTCAAGCACGGGGGATTCTGGGAATTGTAATCCAACACATCTGAAAGTTATTAATTCTGCAGGTGCCAGAAAATAAAGTCTTTTTTAAAAAAGAAAAAAGAAAGCTCCTAAGGAATCTCCCTCCAAAATTCCTATCCAGAAATTGAAAGGTCACTATAAAATACCAAAAGATCTTTGACGAGCGCTTCCATCCAAAAAAACCGAAGAAGGTATTCCTAAGGGACTCTACATTTAGGCCTCGTGTAAAACAGGCTCAGAAAAGCCCCTGCAACAAGAGCGCCACTGTTCCTACGTAGACGGCGATTTCGCAAATTCTAGCCGAGCGTGCAACGCTATCGTTGGCCATTTTTTAAAATGGCGCCTCAAGCAAAATGGCTCGGTGCCAACGTGGCTGAGGTGTGTTGGCAGGAAAGAGGTTTCAGGAGGATGCAGGCAACTGCCGAACCCTTTGAACGTCAACGCGCTGCCCGGCTGAGGAGAGGTCCCCTCTCAGGCGTGCTCCGTCGGACCCACTCCGTGCCCGTTGATGTGAGGGTGCGACGGCGTGGACCCCTGAGGGGCCGGGAGGTTCTGCTCCATCACGGCGGCTCCCAAGGGCATGGAGAGGCCTTCCGGGGACGGCACGGCGGGTTCTTGCCTCCAGTACGCTTCGCACAGTGGCAGGTCGTTGCCTTCGCACAGACTGGAACTTCCCAGAACAAGACACCCATTTTACGGAGGAAAACGCAGCAAGGAAAGCGAGAGGCAGGAGGGAGAAAAGCAAGACAGAAGCAACAGCGTTAAGAAAACAGAAAAATGTTTCCGGAGGCAGGCAACGACAACTGTCCTCTCTAGAGAAAAGTCAAGAGGTTCTCTCTTCAGAGAAGAAATAAATCCTCCACAGGGCCTAGGAGGTCTATCGTCCAACGATGAACGCTTTTAATGCCGTTTTAATGCCGAATTAAAAGGATTTCTCATGGGGCTTCATTTGGCCCTCGGCTTTCCAGTTGCTAACCTGCAACACTGTCCACACAGACCAGGTGTGGGCAACTTGTGGCCCTCCGGATACTTTGGCCTGCCATTCCCATCCGCTCAAGCCAGCATAAACACAACCAACCCTTTTTTTAAAAAACTGAACAAAGCCAGGCTGTATTGTTTACAACCGTTTCTCTTTCTACCACCCGGGAAACCTGTTCTGAAGCAGACAAGAGGTGCAAAAGGAAGCAGATAAAAGTTTTGGAAGAGTCTGGGAAAGACAGGAGCAAGCATAAGACAGGAAGAGAATAATAATAATAATAGGAGCCACTCCAACAAACTGTAGGTTGCTTAAATAGATCAAGACAAATCAGGCCGGAATTGACACTCAGGGATTTCTTTTTTCCCCTGCGGCTATTTTATTTATAATAAAGCTTCCAGAGATTTTGACGGAAGATAATGTATCGTAAATACATATTATATAGAGATACATAAATGCTTAAAGAGGTTATTTTTTTACGACACACCATAAGACTTTTTTAAAAAAGCAAAAGAAAAATATAAATGCATCTTCTGTCTAAATATGGACACGCACAAAGGGTCACGTCTTTTGGATTCACAGGCTTTCAGATTCCTTTGGTGCGGCTACAAAAAAAGTTGGTCTAAATCTGAAGCCAGAAGGGTGCGTGTGTGAAACCAATCTACGTGGAATATGAGGTTCAGCAGGCACTGCTGGCAAAAGGATCTTAGTAAGGCTTTGTTGTTTTATCCATGCCTGTCTTCCCCAACCTGGTGCCCTCCAGATGTTTCGGACGTCAACTCTCATCTGCCCCAGCCAGCGTGGCCGATGGCCAGAAATGCTGGGAGTTGTCGTCCAAAACATCTGGAGGGCATCAAGTTGGGGAAAGGACATTTACACCATGGCTTCTGTTTCTAGCTGGTCAACAAACCATGGTTTGTTTGCAGGATTGAGTTCGGACACAACGACAAACCGGATTTCAACAAACCACGCTATGGCTTACCATAGCGTGTGAAATCAGGTGTACATTTCCATGATGACGTATTCTATTTACTCAGTATGGTCACCATCCAAATAATCGAACAATTGCAAACGAGGACTGCTAAAACAGGCATTGGGGCCAGGATTTGGGGATGCGGTTTAGGAACTCTGCAAGGAAAATCGCCTTTTTCCCCCCCCAAGGGTCAAAACCGGGCACAGTTGCGGTTACGAGGGGAACCGTCCATAGCTTTATTTGTACCTGGAAGAGTAATATTCTTCTTCCAGCTCGTAGAGGTCAATGGAGATCTCGTCACGCAGCGTGATCAGCTTCTTGTCACACTCCTCCTGCAGACCTCTCAGCTGTTGGTTGCGTTGGTTGATGGCTTCATTGACAGAGGGGAAATCGTTGAGGATCAGGAACTGCTTCAGGTCAGAGACGAGCTTCATGAGGGATTCGCCAGCCCGGACCTAGAAGGGACGTTCACGTCTTTAAACGTGTGGCCCACCGTTATCCTAAAGCCTTCAGGCATGTAACAATAGATACATTTCCCCTTTAAAAACTGTAAGCTCCTTGCAGCAGAGACCTGTACATTTTTGCTCGCATTCATCTGCAGAGCGCCATGTACATTGATGGCACCAAGTGAAAGGGAAGGGCCATAACGTTAAAGCAGTCGTTTTATCAGAACCATGAGGACTAGAATTTTAGTTTGATTTTGAGTGGAACGGCTGTAGGTTAGTACTAGAGCCCTTGCTTTGTAGGCAGAAGGTCCCAGTTCGATCCTTGGCAGCATCTCCAGGGAAGCCTGGGAAAGAATTTTGCTTGAAACCCTGGAGAGCTGCTGCTGCTGCTACCAGTCAGTGCTGACAATACTAGTCTAGATGGACCAAGGGTCTGACTTAGTACAAGGCAGCTTCCAATGTTGCTATACCCACCAGTCTGTTTGTTCACCTTTTCCATCTGAACCAGAGGTTCCCCTAAGTCAGGGAGAGGTAAGCTCTGGCCCCCGGGCCAGCATGTTTCTTTTGCTTCTTATCTCCAAACACTGATCGGAGATAAGAGGATATTTATAATCAATTAAGCTTGAAGTAACCTGCAAAGAACCATGCTGTTACAAAGATTCTGAGCACACTTCTCTAGAATCTTCCTTACTCACGATATTTGCGGCCCTGACGTGCATCTCATAGTTGTCCTGTTCCCCTTGGGTCGCCCGAGACACTTGGGTTTCGTCTTCGATCTACGGATGGAATTAGAAAATGGCATTGAAGGGGCTGCACATCCGTCCAGCGCTGAAGAATAACTCACTCCATTTTTAAGCCAAAATGCAGGTGGCCTTCCGCCCAAGCCAGTAGACCAGGGCAGGGTGTTGAACCCCTTTCAGCTCCAAGGCCAAATTGGACTTCTGAAAAGCACTCGGGGGATGCGGTCTGGGAGTGGGTTAGGCAAAAGGAGCAGAGGCAAAACCACCAGCATAGGTGGCCATGGGAGACGGCTGTAGCCTTCTGGGAAACCCCTGGATTGCGACCCCAGGTTCTACAGTCCTGCAGTTCAACATCGTTCTCTGAATGCACACGACACTGTTCTGCAGAGAAAACTGTCCCCTCGCTCTATCCCCAAGGGGTTATGCCCTTTACTCCCTAATTCTCCAGGCTTTTAAAAAGCCATAGTACAAGGGATTTAGCTTCCCCATCGCCTCTCACAGGCTAGGGAGGCTGCTTTTGCGTTGCCTTGTAGAGCAGGTGGCCTGGCTCACTTCCTGGAGCCGCCTGAATTGTTCAAAGCAAGGAAACGTTTCTGTTCCAGTCACATCTGCAAAAAAAAAGGTGGACTGGGGATTGGGAAAGAAAGCCTGTGAGGCCTTCAGGGCCCTCTTTCCCATGTATTTTGTAAACCGCCCAGAAAGTTTCGTCTGTGGGGCAGTATTGAAATGTAATAAACAACAATAATAATAATATACTCACCTTTGCTGTCTTGATGATTTCCGTGAAGTTATCCATGATGGACTTAATGTCATCTTTCAGCCTCTTGTTGTAAGACTGAAGGAGGGTTTCTTTGCTCTGAGGTAGGACACGTTGCTGCGACATTTTGAGGCGTGGGGAGGAGACGCTTCAACTGTGTGACAAGAAAGAGTACAAAGAGTCACAACTCATGCTGGCTGGGGCTGGCTGGGGAATTGTAGGACTTGCTCCTGTCTAAACATGCACCCTTATTTATTTTTTCCCCTCTTCCCTCTCTGCTGCTCTTTCCTTGCATGCTGTGTCTGTTTAGATTGTAAGCCTCCAGGGCAGGGGCTGTCTTCTTTTACTAACTGCAGGTAAGTCGCTCCAGGATCCCTTTTCGGGGTGCTGGGAACAGGGATTCTAAAATAATACTGTAATTAGTTAATTAATTAGTTAAGTAATTAATGCAGCCCTCCTTCCAGGAGCAAGCATCCCCTGGAAAGAGAAAGGGGAGACTGAAAGAACTGGGCATGTTTAGCCTGGAGAAGAGAAGATGGAGGGGAGACATGATAGCACTCTTCAAATACTTGAAAGGTTGTCACACAGAGGAGGGCCAGGATTTCTTCTCCATCTTCCCAGAGTGCAGGACACAGAATAACGGGCTGAAGTTACAGGAAGCCAGATTCCGGCTGGACATCAGGAAAAACTTCCTGACTGTTAGAGCAGTACGACAATGGAACCAGTGACCTAGGGAGGTGGTGGGCTCTCCCACACTAGAGGCCTTCAAGAGGCAGCTGGACAACCATCTGTCAGGGATGCTTGAAAGTGGATTCCTGCATTGAGCAGGGGGTTGGACTAGATGGCCTTGTAGGCCCCTTCCAACTCTACTATTCTATGATTCCATGATTCAAGCACCTGGATCTCCATGCAAGCAGAGCAGCGTATGCGCGTCGCCTTCTTGCAACGGTTACGCATGTCCCTTTCTTATTGCAACCATCCTTGACTATCAGACCAAGCTCTCTTCCATTGGCTGTGTCCAACCAAGTCGAGCCCCATTCCCGACATTTTAATTGGCTACCTGGGATGCCAATCTATTCCTCCACTCCCGTCCTTCGCAGTAAGGTTGGATGAGCCCACAATGTTCTTAAAGCGGCACAAATACCGAGGCCGCCTTCGCGAAAGGTATAATCAATGAGCGCCGTTGCCCTTTTAAATCTTTCACGGCAATGTAAAAAAAAAAAAAAGCCCCCTCTCCCTCCCCCTCCCCCGCATCGTTTGCAGGTCCGCAACCGCCGCTTCACACGTATTGGCTGCGATTCTCTATGATCGCGGAGCCGCTCTATCGCTTTGCATCTCTATGGTGAAACGTCTTGACTATAGACTCGGCTTCCTGTCTTTCATCTCTATGGTCCGCCCGGTCCACTTCCCGCGGGAATTGCGGCTGCTCTCTCGCGAGATCCGGGAGCTCTTAGATATATTACCCGGCATGCCTCGCTCTCTCTTTTTCTTCCTCACGCCAAGATGGTGAGTTGCGACGGATTTGGCCGGGGGGAGCGGGGGGCTCTCAATCCGGAGCCATCCTCCCTCCTAACGGGGCTTTGCCTAGGCTCCACCGGGTAGCGGAGGCACGGAGCACCCTGGCGAGTAGCGCGCTGTTTGTATCGGGAGGAAGGGGTGATAGGAAACCGGTTTGGGAGTCGCTCCGGTTTAGGCCTCGCTCCGATTTGGGCGCCTTTAGAAAGAGGCGGAACCGAACCGTTTAGGCCCCCGGGGAGGATGCTCTCGCCCCTTCCTCTTGGAAGGCCTGACGTTGGAGGTCTTGTCTGGAAACGCAGTGAAATCTGGAATAAAGCATGCGTTTACACTGCACGCCGAAACCGGTTTCAGACCCGTTCGGTGGCCACGCTTTCCAAGTATGGGCCATGGTATCGGGACCGTGGTTCTGAATGAAGAGAAAAAGCTGGTGGAAGGATTTTCAGTTGCTGCAGGAGGGGAAGCCATGGCGATTCAGCCACTTCGAAAGTCGTGCAAGTTTGCTGTGTAAACGTAACTCCCGGGGACCCAGGAGCGAGGCCTCTGCTTCCCGGGAATGGCTGGAGGAAGAACGGGCAGGCTGGTATTTCTTTAGGGCAAACTTGCCCAGCTTGGTACCCTCCAGATGCTTTGGACTACAAGGGTTCCTGACCTTTGGCCTTGCTGATGGGAGGCTGAAGCCCAAAGTGTCTGGGGGGGGGGGAACCTGGTGGAGGGAGGGAGGGAAGGAGGAAGCCCACTTTAGGGCCTAGGGAGCAAGGAGTCAAGGCGCTGTGCTCGAACACCCGGTTCATTGATTACGCCTCAACAGCATTGCTCTCTTGGTGGTCGCACAGAGTGCAGAGCTGGGTGAGTTATTCACACTTCTGTATAACGAGAGTTCGCTTCAGATGTGGCACATCTTTGGTGTAATGATAATGTAGGGGAAGATCAATATGCCAGGAGGTGACCAAAAAAGGGGGATAAGCAAGCCAGTACAATTAAAAAAATGATGTAATACAACCTGACAAAATACATTGTAGTAATTTGTAGTCCTACATTAGGGTGACCCTATGGAAAGGAGGACAGGGTTCCTGTATCTTTAACATTTGTATTGAAAAGGAAATTTCAGCAGGTGTCATTTGTATATATGGGGAACCTGCTGAAATTCCCTCTTCATCACAACAGGTAAAGCTGCAGGTGCCCTGCCCTCTTTTAAATAGGGTCACTCTAGTATAGCTCCTGCAGCTTTAACTGTTGTGATGAAGAGGGAGTTTCACCAGGTTCTCCATATATTCAAATAACACTTGCTGAAATTCCCTTTTCAATACAACTGTTAAAGATACAGGAGCCCTGTCCTCCTTTCCATAGGGTCACCCTACCTACATATCTTGTGGCTTCATGTAGCTGTTGTGTTGCACTCAAATTCGGAGTGATTGCTGTTTGGTCCTTGGATTTTCAAAGCTTTTGTGTCTCCAGTAACCATTTCCAGAGGACTAGTCTGTGGCACCTTAAAGACTAACAACTTCATTCTGGCAGAAGCTTTTGTGGGCTGTATAGTCCGTGAAAGCTCATGCCAGAATGAATTGGTTAGTCTTTAAACTGCCACAGGGCTGTTTGTGTCCCTAGTGCCGCTAGAGGAAAGTTCTCTGGTGTGCACGTCTTTCTGTGCCCTGTTTAAATTTCAACTCAAAAGCCCTTGAACCACTGAGGAGGCATTCGCACCCACCGTCTCATTCTTCAACTTTACAGCCGAAGGGGAAGAAGGCCAAGGGGAAGAAAGTAGCCCCGGCTCCGGCCGTCGTCAAGAAGCAAGAGGCCAAAAAGGTCGTCAACCCTCTCTTTGAGAAAAGGCCCAAGAACTTTGGCATTGGTGAGTTGAGAAAAGGGTGCTGGGGGAACCATGGGATATATCACATGGCATTCAAGCGTTGAGAAGAAATAGAAGTACAAACTCACGTTTTTAGATGGGCTGCTGGCATCAGTGTGTTTGTTGACAGCTCTCCGGAGATGCTTCTGGCAGGATTAATGCCCAGCTGCTAAAAGAATAACTGTTTAAAAATCCATTTGAAACAGATGATCACCAAAGCAACTTGTTGGTGCAGGGAAGTGGGGATATCTAAGTAGAGTTCTCCACATCAAAAACTCGGCTGGTCTGCAGCTGATGCTTATTTAGTGGCTGGATTTTAGGAATTTTCTATTAGTTAAGTAAGTATTTATCTGTACACTGCCCTGAGATCTTAATGATAAAGGGCGGGATACAAATGTTTTAAATAAAATAAATAGATCTGCTGATAAACAAAGCAGATCAGTTTGAAATAAGCTAATGTGGATGAAGAGAGAGGGCGTTGCTGGAAGGGCTGAGCAAATGATGTAAATGAATATTTGCTATCTGAGTGATGGTGCTGACAAACCTACCCACCAAGATCGCTGATGCTCATGTGCCTTTGCCATAAGAGATAATTGAATGCTATATAATATCTCAAAGACAGAACACGCAGTAGGAAAGTTAAGCCATCGATAAAGGAGGATCTAAAGCGCGGGCGTATATTAACGGGTGATTCTAGAGTCGTGAGGCTGAAGGTGGGCTTTGCAAAGGGAGGAGCTGTTCTTAAGAGTTGTGCCGTGCCTTTCAGGGCAGGATATCCAACCCAAACGGGACTTGACCCGCTTTGTGAAATGGCCCCGTTACATCCGCCTCCAGCGCCAGAGAGCAATCCTCTACAAAAGGCTGAAGGTGCCCCCGGCGGTTAACCAGTTCACACAGGCGTTGGACCGCCAGACAGGTAAATGTTGGCTTCTTGTTTAAGACTAGGTTGCAAGGGAAGGAGGTAGGATGGTATGTCCTGGGCCTCTTGAACAGATCATGGAATCATAGAATAGTAGAGCCAGAAGGGGTTTACAAAGCCATCGAGTTCAACCCCCTGCTCAATGCAGGAATCCACCCTAAAGCATCCCTGACAGATGGCTGTCCAGCTGCCTCTTGAAGGCCTCTAGGGTGGGAGAGCACACAACCTCCATAGGTCACTGGTTCCATTGTACTGCTCTAACTGTCAGGAAGTTTTTCCTGATGTCCAGCCGGAATCTGGCTTCCTGTAACTTGAGCCCGTTATTCCGTGTCGTGCACTCTGGGAGGATGGAGAAGAGATCCTGGCCCTCCTCTGTGTGACAACCTTTTAAGTATTTGAAGAGGACTATCATGTCTCCCCTCAATCTTCTCTTCTCCAGGCTAAACATGCCCAGTTACTTCAGTGATTTTTGGAGCCTGCAAGGAGGCAGGCATAGAGAGATGAAGGCCTAGAGGGAAATGGGGTGGTGGGAGGATAGCAAACTTGAAACCATTTCGCACCTCTACCCCAGAACTCTTTTGTCCTTGGGAAGGCTGTTTTATGTGCTCAGCTTTTATTACTTTTGTAAGTAGTTATTGCAACTTGCTGGCCGTTGGGTTCAGTATTGATAATTGGAGCGGGGAGACAACCTGGAAAGTTGTATTGAGCAAAATGGAGCTGAAAAGATACATGAGTTAAGAGGAAGTCCCTGCTTGCTGAAGCTCTAGTCAGAAAGAACTTTCCTGTCCCGTGTGCAGATGATGCTAGCAAATATTTGCTATCTGAGTTTTCTTGATGACTCCCAACCACCAAGATCGCTGATGCACAAAAACCTCTCCTTTCGGGGGGGTAGCGGGGTTGGTAAAAACAACAACACTGAGAGAGACCTGACTCGGATCACCCTGATTCTGTCTCAACAGCTACTCAGCTTCTGAAGCTGGCCCACAAATACAGGCCTGAGACGAAGCAAGAGAAGAAGCAAAGGCTGCTGGCGCGGGCAGAGCAGAAAGCTGCCGGGAAAGGCGACGTTCCTACCAAGAGGCCTCCTGTGCTGAGAGCAGGTAAACCTTTCTAGCACCTTTACCTGTCTACCCTTGAGCTTGGATGGCTGAAAAAGTTAGCCTTCCCTCGCCTGGACACTTGACTACTGCAATGATGTATGAATTTCTTCACCTGAACTGCAAACTGAAGAGCAAACAAATGAACTTTTTAACCCTGAGCTGTAGCTTGTGGTTCCTCCAGTAGGCCTTGCTGTATTTGAGCGAGAGCTGAGGGCTCCATAGGTGTTGACACCTGTTCTGAAAGTACAAGGGGAGGTGGCTGTACTTTTCTGGCGGTGTATGGATTTTGGCTTGAAAAGTGAACGCTTTCGTAGCGCTTCAGCTTAACCGGTCTGTCCTGCAGGCGTCAACACAGTGACAACCCTGGTGGAGAACAAGAAGGCGCAGTTGGTGGTGATCGCTCACGATGTCGATCCCGTGGAGGTGAGAAAAGTGCCAAGGAATCAGAGCCTGGATCTTAAAACAAAATTCAGTTTTTATGCTGCTGGGGGGTGGGGCGTGTTCTGAGGAGCGATCACTGCATCTTCATACATGCAAACAGGAGAGCTCTCTTGTGTCACACAGGAATGGAGGGGAACCCACTTCTCTCTCTCCCTCCCTCCCTCGTGGATTTGGGCTCCTATTTTGGTGGCAGCAACACTTTAAAACACAGGAGCTTCAGTGAATTTGAGGTGCTGTCTACGCCTGCTGGCCTCTGGCCATCATTGCTGGCCAGGCCCCATTCCTTGCTGATGGAAACCCACAGAATTGAGCTGGGCCAAGCACTGGGCAAGAGCTGGGTCTTGATCAGGGGAGCCAAACTTCAGATCTGGGAGCCAGATGTGCCTGGCCTGAGAGCCATGGATGGCTTAGTTACCTGCCGTCAGAGCTTCACGCTCAAATATCCTGGTGTGCTTGGTATTTCGGCCCCATCCTTTTTGCCTTCAACCCCACCGGTATTTGCTCCTGAGAGCTTGTCTGAAATGGAATGCGGCCCTCGGGCTGAAAGAGGTTTGACACCCCTGCCCTAAATGGAAATGGGGTGAGCTGCCTAGACTTCTTTCTTCCAGTTGTAAATGTTCCTTCTTGCTATAGCTGATTCTTAATACTGCCAAATCAACACAATTGAAAAGTTCAGCAGACTGGAAATTCCAGAGTCGGAGACGCACGTGCTACGTGATTTAAGGCTGAAAGATCTTGGGAGCGGTTAATAATTGGGGGTTTACATTTTGAACATGGGTGGGTCTAGATTAAAGCTCAATCCTATTGCAACTCAGCAAAGTTTGTCCTTCCCCAAACTGGCGCCCTCCAGCTGTGTTGGACTGCAGCCCCCAGAATGGGGGGGTGCTAGGAATTTTACTCCCAACGCATCTAGAAGGGCTGGTATAAACGCTGTTAGTCTCTAAGGTGCCACGGGATTCTTGTTCCCCCCTGTAAATGTTGCCACTCACAAAGCAGGGCTTGGCGTTTGCAGTGATGTCTGAATTTCTTCACCTGAACCTCATTTGTGAAGAGCAAATCCATACAAGCTTTTTAACCCTGAGCAATCGCCAGAGCCCCTGCCTTTCGCCCTGCTCTGTGGCTGCAAAAGTTGCTGCAGCATCCCCAACGTAAGCGTTTCTCCTCCCTTCTCCGTTCCAGCTGGTTGTGTTCTTGCCAGCCTTATGCCGAAAAATGGGCGTCCCCTATTGCATCATCAAAGGCAAGGCCAGGCTGGGTCGCCTTGTCCACCGAAAGACGTGCACCTGCGTTGCCTTCACTCAAGTCAATCCGTAAGTAGCCCGTCGGAGGTTTTTGAATACGGCCGTTCCGCTGAGGAAAAGCTCAAGTGTGGTTCGGGTTGGGAATGCAGATGTCGGCTGAGCAATTGGTTCTCTTGCTAGCTACTGCCGCAAGACTCCAGCTCCGCCCGCCCCGGTCATTGCATACAGAACTTTAAAACTGTCTCAATAGCAGCTCATGGGGCAGGGTGCTATCAGTATGAGAGAAGGTGAGAGAGGACTGAAGGTGGGCTCTCCTCCTGTTAGTGAGATTGGAGTCTGGGGACTGTTCGTTGGATTAGGATTTTAGTTTCAGTTTTTTTCAGCTGCTTTGCTATTCTCTCGTATTTCTCTACCTTTGGTTTTGCAATTTGTTTTGTCGGATAGTTATTGGTGAAGAGGAAAAGGTTGTATACCTCTTTGGATTAATCCATCTGAAATCACTGTATTCTAAAACTGGATTTCATGTCACCATCCTAATACCTCTTGGGGGCCATCAAGTGATGGTTTGACCAGGCCGCTGGGATCTCCAACGTGATGCCCGTGGGTACCAATGTGTGCATGGACCCATATTTTAGTGTCTGCCCCTTTTGATTTTTATTACGATTTTGTAAATGAAACTTTTTTAAACTGGGCGGCTGGCGTACCGCAAGGGCTGCCCTCCAACATTTTATTAGGGTTCAAAAAAGTGGGTTTGTGTTTTGAATCTCAAACTCCCACCTTTGCCTTGTGTATAATATATATTTATATCCTCAACTTGCCTTCTGGGAAATGGGTGTTCCATGGTTCCATTTTGGGGGGCGGGATTGCCTACAACGCTTGAAATTCCAAATGTGCCCAGTGACCCAAAAGTTTGGAGCCCTGGGTGGGTCTCCTTCAGTGAGTGCTCTGTTGCCATAATTCCAAATGTCTTCTGTCCTACGCAGGGAAGACAAAGGAGCCCTGGCTAAGCTGGTGGAGGCTGTCAAGACCAACTACAACGAGAGATACGATGAGGTAAGGTCACGCGTGTAGGATCCGTGGTTGTTCCTACCGATATGTAAACCCTGAAAAGGTTTTTTTCCATGTGCTGACCTGGCCAAAGTCTTGCAGGCTAAAATCCAAAGCCAGAAGAATAGAGGTCCGTGAAATGCCTTTGCTCATTGAAATAGGTTCCAGGCTCACGGAACAATTGCTAGACTGCAATGCTTTGATATTACGCTGGAAATTCGGTCACTGCATACAAGTACTGGGCTGTACGAATGAGCTGGCAGCATTCAGTGTTTTCAGGAAGCCATAACAGCATTGGCACTTTTAAAAAACAGTCATAGTTCGATGTATTGCTGTTGATTTGACTACGTGGCTGTATTTATAATATCCTTCAAGAGTGTCTTGTGCAAATTCACTGTACATTTTGCTTATTAGTGGGTTGAACGTGTGTAAAATGCACCGTGCAGTGATCTTTGCTGTCCCTTTGGTACCGTTTTGGATCACACTTCTCACCCACCCCCATTTTGTGGCTTTGGGAATAATGCAGCAAACCGGAACTGTTTAGTCTCCTACGTGTAATGTTGGGCTGTCCTCTTAAGCCAGCTGGAGTTGATGTTTTGAGCCCTAAATCCGGTGGTAGCTTATACAGTGGCTTGTAAATTGGGTTGCTGAGCCGTCTACAGTAATACCCTGAAAGTCAAATGTATCTTTCTTTTCCTTCCTCAGATCCGTCGTCACTGGGGCGGCAACGTCTTGGGCCCGAAGTCTGTGGCTCGCATTGCTAAGCTGGAGAAAGCAAAGGCCAAAGAACTGGCCACTAAACTTGGATAGATGTATCAGATTTGCCTCCAGTTCTTCTGTACATAAAAAAAATAAAATGCTAAACAAAAACTGAGCTTGGTCTGCTCTAATCATTTTCTAAGGTTTTTTTTCTCTCTCGTTCTCTCTACACTGAACAAAATTGGTTCTGTAAACTGAGCCTTAACTTACTGGCTACTGTTTCCAGGAGAACTTGAGCATCTGCCTTAAAATAATTCCTTCTGTCCAGCGTCCCTGTGTCCTGCACTGCATAGGGGGAATTAGGAACCCTTCTACTCTTCACTTTAAAAAGGAGAGCTGCTAAATGCAGGATCAGTGTAACTAGTTCTTTCAGCTGACCCCCTCTCCCCTTTAAATAGCTTACAACTCTGATTTTCTGTTCAGCGGTAGCATGCTCATAGGTGCTGCTCCTGCCACAGATCAGAAATCTTAAAACGGGGTGGGGAACCGTTTCGGTCTCCGTGACACTCCTGATTTTTATAGATAGAACAAACACTGCTTATTAACCAGAATTCTCAACTCTGATAGATATCTAAACGGGGTTTGGTTTTATGTCCAGTATCAGAAGCAGTGAACCTATGGGGAACATGGGTGGGAGGGTGCTGTTGCACATGGGTTCCTAGTCAACAGCTGGTTGGCCGCTGGACTAGATGGACCTTTGGTCTGATCCACATGGCTGTTACGTTATGAATTGATATACTTGTGAACCGCCCAGAGAGCTTCGGCTATTGGGCGGTATAGAAACGTAATAAATAAATACAGATGATGGTTTAAAGTCAGCAAGCAATTGCTGTGCCTCAAGAGGACACAGCATCAAAGAGACTGATGCAGGTGAGGTGCCCTAAACCATGGGTTGCCCATAAGTGAAGCCCAAACTGGTGTGGGCTCTTCAGGGTAACAAAAAGCATGAGATGGTGCAAAGCTGAGTGCAAGAGTTCTGCTCAGCTGCCTTGATATATTAATGCAGGAGATAGTATAGAAATCTAGCTGAGTTTGCCACTTCTTGCAGGAGGGAATGCAGGTTCAGGGGTTTAAATATTTGAAAAAGGTCTGGCCTATAGAGCTGCTACAGAGAAAATCAAAATACTCATGATTTATTTTCCACCACAAATAGTACATCCAGCATTTCAAGGAACATGATTTCACAGTCTTGGGTCAAAGCTGCTGTGCCCACCCTTCTGCCCCAGGATTTTCACCCATTTTCTTTGATGTGATTATAACATTTAAAGGCTTATTTTTCTCCTCTTAAGGCCTCTGAATGGCCTCCCTTTCAGTTTTCCCTTGATTGGCTTCGTGTGTTTTAACTCCTAACACGCCAGTTACACGCAACTCCCCGAGTATCCACAGATCAGTTGGCTTAACGAGTAGCTGCACCTGGTTTTTAGCAGAACATGGAGACGGGCCTGATCATGTTGCTCAGGTCACTGAAATGCAGCAAGGAGTAGGAAGGCCCGTCAAACTCCCTTGATGAGCCAAGCGTAGCTACTCAAGGTCAAGCTCACGGCATGGATTAGCTGTAAGGCTTAGACGTGTACCTTCTGAATGAACTTCTTAAACCACATGTAGGAGGTGACTGCACACAAACCATACCTGAGAAGAAGGAACAAGCCGTCAGATTTTGGGAGAGACTTGGCAAGTAAACATCAACTGTGTTCTAATAAATCCAGGGCAGATTTTGGCTAAGTGAGAATCTCTTTCAATTCCCACCCCCTTGAAAATAATTCTCAGGCACTCTTGTTAAAGCAAAACAAACCAAGAGCTCAGCACTAGATGGTGAAAACTCAGAAACAAGCAAGTATCGGGTGACTAGATTTGAAATTTTATGCCTTTTGCAGTAGTGATAACCAATCCTTTTCATTCCCTTAACCAAAAACATGCACATGATGTAACTTATTCTGAAGGCTGTCTCAGGCAGAATCGGATCTCATTAACCCAGCTGATGGCAAAAAAAAAAGCATGCAGAAATTTTATCAATTCTAATCTCATATGCTGTTGCATTGCCCTTATGTGGGTAAATGCTATAACCCAAAGCGGTCATCTCATGAAGCTGAATGACGGGAGATTCAGGACAGATAAAAAGGAAGGACTCCACATGGCACAGAACTAAACTATGGAATTTCCTACAACAAATGGTAGTGACGGCCACCAATTTCGATGGCTTGAAAAGGGGTTTATATATGACCTCCAGTATCAGAGGAAGCATGTCTGGGTATGTCAGTTGCAGGGGAACGTGGGCGGGAGGATGCTGTTGCACTCATGCGCTACCTGTGGGTTTCCCCTAGTTGGCCAAGTGGAACCTTGGCCTGATCCAGCATAGCTCTTATGTTCTTAAAGCCACGCACCCCCCCCCAGTCACTTACCATGTAAAGATATATTGCATATGCTCATTGCGTAAGGTCACTCTGGTCTGGCCTCCAATTGGACCCCCGGGAACCGTGCTCTCTGTTGGTACAGGGAGAAGAAGACACAAGAGACTCAGAGCTAAGTGCAAAACAAGACCTTCTGAAAAGGAATGCATTCAATCAATATATTCGGTCAGGACGTCAGCCCAGAATTACTGAGAAGTGTGTCCTATGGATAACAGGCACTGTGATTGAACACGCCACCCGACCACTCCAGCAAGTGAGAGCATCTAAACAGGAATGCCTGAGGGCCAAATTCCATTTCAGGGAAGCTTTCGGGGTGGTGGGGCGCATTCCAGTGGTGGCCAGGGCCAAAACAACCAGAGCTCAAATAGGAGAAGCGCTTCAGCGTTTTGGAATGGGGAAAGAACTGCACAGAAGTAGGAAACATCCACACTGCAGAGTTAGACCCATGCTGGCCGGGACAGGCTGGGAGTAGTAGGACTTTTTTCTGTCTAAAGGAGCGCAGGATTTGCATTCTTCAACTATTGTGCAAGATCTATTGGAAGGGTTGAATAGAAACCATCCTCTCTTGCCAAAATGCCCCTACTTTTCACAAAGCTTTAGTTTCTGCAGCTGTGTCATTTCAGAACACAGTGCCGCTGAGCAAAACGAAGTAAGGTAGCAGCCCTTCCAAGTAAACAGCTCTTCTGGGTCCCTTCATAAGAATCTTCCTGCTAGTGGCATAAAAGTCTCGAACCTAGGAAGGGGAAGTTGTACAAAACCACCAGGAAGCCGGCTCCTTTGGGGACTTACTGAAGTCCGCATCAATAAAAATGGGTTCCGCTCCTGTCACTCTCGCCATGGCGTCCAGGTCCCGGTAATGCCAACGGTTCTTTTCCACGTTGTTCTCCGGTACAAAGGGTTTGCGAGTTTCTGACAGCCTTACCACTCCAGTGAGTTCGATTTCCTCTTGGGTCTAAAGGAAGAGGAAAATAGCCATTTCTGCCTTTTCAAAACACACACACACACAAGTTCCAAAATCTGAGTCCTCAGGGATTCCGGCCCTTGTTAACCCCATTTTACCTGTCCTTTTAACCTGGTCTCAGTTTTCATTTTCCGTCTGGAGACAAACCCTCTGTTGACAAGAACTGTGATCCTGCGGGGTTAGAAAAAGAGAGAGAAGACAAATCCTGTCAGAATGAAAGCAGTGAGAGCCTAAGCAAGTTTACTCAGAAGCAGGCACAACTCAGTCCCAGGTAACTCTGTATACTATTGAGTTATAGGATAGCACTTTATTTTTTTTGCCAGTTGGTGAACTGGCAGTGTTGTGGCAAAAGAGATGAGGAAACAGTCAACGTTGTATTCACTGAATTGGTTCCTGTATTAATCTCTGCTCCACATGGGCTGAGTTCACAGGTTGAGTGTGGATTGTCATTGAACTGTGGGGTGTTGTACTATGTGAACCCAGCTGTGCTAACAAACCATAAACAACCTGCAAAGAGAACCCATGGGTTGTGCACTGTGGGTTGTTTGTGGTGAACAAACCATAGTTTGTTAACGCAGCTGGGTTCACACAACAGCAATCCACGGTTCAAGAGCAACCCACATTCAACACGTACTCTGGCTTGTCATGTTGTGTGGACCAGGTCATAACATACTGTGACATATTAACACTTCTCTCACGCATTGCTTGGCCACAATTTCTCCAAGAAAAAAAAGATGTTTTGCTCTTTCCTGTACTCAAGGTATACCTACCCATGTAGATGACCACTTCACACACCGGTGATATATGCTGAAGTCTTCCCTAACATCACAATCCTTTACATATCTGCCCTAAAGCATGTCCCATAGAGACCAATGGGATTTACACCCAGGTAACTAGGGACAGGATGGCAGCCTAAGCCTTCTAGCTGATGACATACCTACCCAAGGTCTGTGCAGTAAAAGGGCGTGATGACGTTGGCGCCACTCTCTGGACTTGACATCAGCTGGCCGGCATCCCTGGCCTCTTTCTCTGGATCTACCAGTGATCGTGGCAAGATGTACAGCTCCTTGCTGTGGTCGAAATACCCTCGGACCTTGACTGGTCTGTATTCCAACTCCTTGAGCTCCAGGAGGCTGCAGAAGAACAGAAAAACAGCAGGCCTGTAATACAAGGCCAAACTGCAGCCGGGAGTCAGAAGCCCAAGGTTGCTAGGTAACGAAAAGAGCTAACAGATGCTGAAAGACTGAAGCAGCCCTTCCAGATGTGCTGGACTCCAACTCCTAGAAACCCCCAGCCAGCATCAGGTTGTAGAAGGCTGCCACAAAGCTTGAGCCCCAAATGCTCAGTTCTGCAACAAGGCAGCTAAGTTCTGCAAGCAGACCCTGGGAACTGTTCAAAAGCTGTTTTGCTGATCAGGGACATTCGTTCTTGCCACGAATTTATCATCAGTTATTTCTACGGTACCATCAGTGTATTTTACAGTGCAGCGTAGGTCAAAAGAAAAAAGGCAGGCTCCGAGGCCTGAGGAACACACAACCTACATTAGAGGAACGTACAACCTACATTAGAGAGAAGGAAGGGGCAAGAGGGCAAGTGGAGAAGCAGGGTGTCCCTTCTCTTTCATTAGCCTCCCTGTATGCCTTGCTGCAGTCGCCCAACACCCAGAAACAACGTCTCCCGTCGGTTTCTCTCCATGCCAAGAAAAGCTGCAATGGTTTCGTTTCTGCAGCGCACACAGCAGAAGGGCCACTGTTTTGGTTGGCGGTTTTTTTAAGTGACACTTAGGGTCTCAATCCAGCCTTCGCTTCTATCTCTCTGCTCCCCTTGGGAACAAAAAGGGGGAGAACGGGCACCTCTTGCCATTTTCTCCAGAGACAAGACAGCAACCAGTAAGGCAGTAAGTCCTCATTAATTCCTCAAAGGGACGTTCCCCCTTTCCCCTTTTGCCTTCAGCTGCCCACCACTAGAATCCCCTTCCCCCCGGCCGCTTCTTTGAAACTGAATCTGACACCCCTGAGTATAACCTCTACATTTAACTGATTACAAGCCAGTTTTGTGTACTTACTCTGCCGGCAGCGGAATCGGCTCCGTTGCAACCCTTCCTTTCAAGTCAGCGATCAGCTTCAACTTCCATTTCCGCCGCTGAACCTGATACATGTACAAGCACTCTTAGGGGGCCTCACGGAGCAAAGTCAGGCATATCTTTTGCTCAGTGGTAAAGCTTGGAAAAAAAGACATTTCTCCCACAATTGCATCAGATCATCACACTGCTCTAGTACAGAAGTATTTGCACAATGAAAAAAAGCTGTCCTATCTGCTCCTCCAAAAATTAAAATAAACACATGAACATTTGAAAGAAAATACTGAGCCTGTTCAGACGACATGGTAAGCCATGATAGTTAAGCATTTTGAGCTAAACATTATGGCTTAGCGTGCCATGTGAACCATGATTTAGTGTGTCGTCCTAACCATGGCAGCTACATAAACAGTTTAAACACACTCACCAACTATTTACTGCAAAAGAGTCAATGGCCTAACCATGGCTTAGCGTGTTGTCTGAACAGGCCCGCTGCCTTTACTCAAATTCCATATGCATTTCATAACCCCTATTCAAATAAAAGCTACCTCCAAAGAGTACTGGTTGCATCTGCTGCCCTTCATTCAATAAATGTGTTGCTACCTACTTGTTAGAAGCAAAGATGATTAAAATGAAATTATAATATTTTTCTATATAGAAGGGAGATCCTGGACCCAACCCCAAACGTGTCGCTCTCTCATTTTATAGGAATGTAGATTCCCCCCGAATTGGATTCGGCGTGAACAGTGATCCCACGAAGGCGACAGAGATGAGCACTCAAAGTGCTTCGCACCGAGTTTCTCAATCATTCTTGCAACAACCAGGCGATGCAGGTCAGTATCACAATCATCACCATATTAGAGAAGCCGTGGAGATAACAGTGGCTTGCTTCATGCCACACAGCATGGCTGAGGAAAGGCTGGAGCCTCTGCAGCGGATGCTGAGACACACTTGCCCTCAACCAAGAGGTTCCAAAGAGCATGCTCGGTCTCATCGTTCACACTTACCTGCCACGTGCCGAGGCAAAAGGTGGCCACAGGGATAAGGAACAGGCCCCACTTGAGAGTGGCGTCCTCCCCGGATTTGGCAGCAGAGGCTGTGGAAACTCCAGATGTGCAAGGCCTCCAGCGAGTCTCTGAGAGAAACAACGCAAGAAAAAACACGGATACTGTTTGTAGGGAGGATTTGAAAATGTTCTACAATATTTATTTATTTATTTGTTACATTTCTATACCACCCAATAGCCGGAGCAATAGCATGCGACATGTTGTTAGCACTAGCTCACAATGCATTTAAACATTTACCGAAAGTATTTTTATCCTACTGCTTGGTCAAAAAGGCTCTTGGAGACATTCCACATGGATCTACAGCCCCACTGGAGCCCACTCAGAGAAGAGCCTTCAGTGTGGTGGCCCCAGTTCTATGGAACTCCCTGCCTCTGGAGCTCAGGCAGGCACTGTATTGTTTCCAGCATCCCCTGAAAACATCTTTATTCCAGGAAGCCTTCCTTGAAAGACCAGCCATGGTTTTATCAGTACTTTATTTTTAAAAACAAATTTTAATCTGTTTTATTTCTTTTCTCTTTCTCTTTCATTGTTCACCACTCGGGAATCTGTTTAGATGTGGAGTGGTGTATAAATGCTATAAATAAATAAATACATGGGTATAACCAATGAAACAAGACAGACCCTGTCTATGGGTCTAAGCCAACACAAATACAGCCACACACACACAGAGGATGGTGAGGGCAGAGGAGGGTGGAAATAAGTCTTTCAGCAATGGCTGCTGGTAGTGACAGTGCTGAGAAAACTGGAGGCAAATGAGCACATACTGCATTAATGGCCATTTTTGGAGAAAATGGCAAGAGAGATCGGTGCCCATCTTCTCACTTGCTAATCGCAAGGGGAGCAGAGAAATAGAACAGATTTGGTGGGCTAGAATATGTCTGATTCCAGTAGCCCACTGAGTTCAAACCCCCGGGTGCACATCTACTCAAACCGTAATTCCCACCGATTTCAATTGGACTTAAACAGTTTCCTTAAAATCTCTCTTTACCTTTATGTTGCTGTAACAGACCAGAAGGGGCTTTAAAATGGGGGCACCCAAAGAATGTCCTTCTGTAAGCACAGTAAGGCAGCTAAAAGCAAAAGAAAAGGTACGTTTCGTTTTATACGATCATAAGAGTTCAGCATTCAGGAGACTTCAAACAATTTAGTGAAAGTTTTAGGAATTTTTAAAACAATGTTTTAAAAAAACGATTTGAAAACTTTAAAGACAGCATGAGCTGCACAATTAAAAGCAGGAGAAAATCTTAGAGTGTGGAACTAACAGATTTAAAGTGCATGTTTAGACAGAAAATAGTCCTAGTATTTCCCAGTCAGCATGACTAGCTCAGGAATGCTAGGAGTTGCAGAACTTTTTTCTGTCTAAACATTTATTTATTTACGAACTATAAATCTATAGTGCCCAATAGCGAAAGCTTTCTGGGTGGTTGATAACCATTAAAACCATGAAATACAGTCTAAGATACAGTATAAAAGCATCATATGGAATGAAGTCAAAGCCAGAATAAAACCTAACAGCATTGCAGAGATTTATAATACAAACCCATGCATAGGGTCAGGGAAGGAGCCAGCCTAACGTCCCTTGGCGGGAGCCGCCACTAAGAAGGCCCTGGGCCGTGTCTCAACCAACTTAACCCTCCCTTGCAGGTTGGGCTTGCAGAAGAGCACCAGTGTGACCTCTGCCTGCTACTGCTGTATAGGACTGCAGCCTGGAGCATTTTGCATGTTAAAAGGGCTCCACTATAGGCACCAAAGCTGACTTAAAAATAAATAAATATTTATCTAGCCTGACTCTTGTGAATGTAAGGGCGTCCTGGCAGGCAGCAATTAAAGAGAGGCTTCACCTGTGTAGTTGCTGCCTGCCAGGCTGCTGTGAAGGACCCAAAGATAGACAGTGGCAGCCTTTCTATGGGGCTGAGTAGGGAGAGGCTGTTCCCTCCTCCCCATCGCAGGGGCTTTTCTCCAGATTCCTACCTGCCCCTTGGCCCTGAATCCCCGCAGGACGCCCCTCAGCCAGTCATCGCCTAGCAACCGCACCCAGGCGGCCATCTTCCCCCTAGACGACCACTTCCGGGTCACAGCAGTTCTACTTCCGCTCAAATGTTTAAGAGGCGCTTCCGGCCTATAAAGCAAATGGCCGGCCTTTGCGACGTGTCGTCCTTTCCCCTCCCAGCCTCCTCACCTGGCAGATTGCCAAATATGAGGCCGGGGAGACAAAAGCTTTATAAGAGTTATCCTATTCTATGGAACACATCTCTGTAAAAATTGCAACGACGTCACTTCCGTTTGCCTTCCGTCCTATGCGGGACCGGAAGCTGGCCACAGGTTGCTAGGGTGACGCTCTAGCCTCACATCTCCACGGTGTACCCTTGCGCGAGTTGGTTCCTATAGACTTATCAAACATGAAGCAGTGGAGGCTGGTGGCTCTGATGTCAGTGGGGCTATGAATCCGCTCGGGGTTTCAATCAGGACCAGCCAGACAGCTAAAGGAGCTATCCAAGGTGCTGAACCCGTTTTGGGGGTGGGGTTCATCGCCTTGGACAGTTTCTTTAGGGTTCTGACTGAACCCCAGAATGGATTCACAGCCCCACTGACATCAGAGCCACCAGCCTCTACTGCTGGGAAGAGAAATAAGGCTCACCGTAGAGATTGTTATTGCTATTTATTATACATCTCCTCAAGAGCACAACACTCCACGAGTACAATACTTCATAAGGCCAGCTTTCCCCAACTGGGAGCTCTCCAGGGTGCTGGACTACAACTCCCATGATCTCCAGCCAGCCATTCTGGGAGCTGTCGTCTAGCACAGCAGGTGGGTAAAGCTCCAGCTGTTTGGGACTTCAGCGCCCAGAACCCCCCCCCCCAGCATGCCAAAGGTGAGGAATGCTGGGAGTTGAAGTCCAAAACATCTGGAGATTTACTTTCCGTTTATCCCTACGACTCTAACCTTTCATTTTGCTTTTTAAAAAATCCATTTTAAGGTGTTTTATTCTGTTTTTATTTAATTTTATCTTTTATCCGAAATTTTGAATGGGGAGCGGTATATATTATGATTTTATTAGAATGTAAGCCTATGCGGCAGGGTCTTGCTATTTACTGTTTTACTCTGTACAGCGCCATGTACACCGATGGTGCTATATAAATAAATAATAATAAATAATAAATAATAATAAATATTGTATTTATTTATTTATTTATTTATGTATTACATTTCTATGCCGCCCAATAGCCGGAGCTCTCTTGTAAATAAAATAAATAAATAAATAACCCATCTGGAAGGCACCAGGTAGTTTTTTTTTTTTTATCGTGGAGCTGCACAGCAACAACAACCCTGGAGAGGAGGACACAACATTCTCTCACACACACACACACTCTCTAGCCCCGCATATGAAGGCCTTCAAATAGGAACCAGAAGTGAGCGTTGCGTGTGTGTTTAACTTCTACTCTTCCCCCTTATCCTCATGACGTAACCCTGGCCGGACGAGGTTCGATGTGAATGGCTGCTCTCTTTCCTTTCCCCCCACCCTCCAATTCTAGCTCCGCCCCTGGCCACGCCCACTAAGGCCCGGACTTACGCGCGCCGGTGCCATGTGCGAACAGCCGCCGGAAGAAGCGGCCGCTGGTGCGCTGGAGCGCTTTCTGCAGCTGCACCCGAGCTTACGCGTCGTCCCTCCGGGGAAGAAGGTAGGTCTGCCCCCCTGCCCGGGGCGGGGTGCTGCGTCTGGCTGGAAAGGGTTAAACCCGGGGGTATTTGCAGCGTGATCCCGTCCCTGGACATATTTTACTCAGGAGTTAAGCCACACTGGCATTCACTGACCGAGGACGCGAAGAAGAGCCCTGTTGGATCAGAGCCGGGGGTTCATGTAGTCCAGCATTCTGTCCACACAACCCGCTGCCAGTGGGAAGCCCACAAGGGCATGAGTGTAATAGCACCATCACCCCTGTTCCCCAGCCTCTGATAATGGAGGCACATATATGCCATCGGGACCAGTAGCCATCGATTCTGCACTGCACTGGACACTTGGCTCAGCAATACTACAAACGAGAAAGATCTTGGAATTGTTGCAGATCGCAAGCTGAATATGAGCCAACAGTGCAATATGGCTGCAAGAAAGGCAAATGCTATTTGGGGCTGCATTACTAGAAGTATAGCTTCCAAATCACGGGAGGTACTGGTTCCTCTCTATTCGGCCCTGGTTAGGCCTCATCTAGAGTATTGTGTCCAGTTCTGGGCTCCACAATTCAAGAAGGATGCAGACAAGTTGGAGCGGGTTCAGAGGAGGGCAACCAGGATGATCAGGGGTCTGGAAACAAAGCCCTATGAGGAGAGACTGAAAGAACTGGGCATGTTTAGCCTGGAGAAGAGAAGATGGAGGGGAGACATGATAGCACTCTTCAAATACTTAAAAGGTTGTCCCACAGAGGAGGGCCAGGATCTCTTCTCGATCCTCCCAGAGTGCAGGACACGGAATAATGGGCTCAAGTTAAAGGAAGCCAGATTCCAGCTGAACATCAGGAAAAACTTCCTGACTGTTAGAGCAGTGCGACGGTGGAATCAGTTACCTAGGGAGGTTGTGGGCTCTCCCACACTAGAGGCATTCAAGAGGCAGCTGGACAAGCATCTGTTGGGGATGCTTTAGGGTGGATTCCTGCATTGAGCAGGGGGTTGGACTCGATGGCCTTGTAGGCCCTTTCCAACTCTGCTATTCTATGATTCTATGATTCTATGCGTGAAGAAGTCCTTCCTTTGACCTGCCCTGAATCTCCCACCAACGCCAATCAGCTTCATGAGATGACCCCATTGGGTTCTAATCAATGTTCTTGATTCTCCTGGCATTGTTCTTCCAGGTCCGATGCACGTTGACAGGCCATGAGCTGCCGTACCGTTTGCCAGAGCTCCAAGCTTACACCAGCGGCAAGAAGTATTTGAGGCTGAGCAAGATCCCAGAGGTTTTGGACTACAGCGAGTACGAGCCGCACATTGTACCCAGTACCAAAAACCCGTACGTGATCTCTTCTCCTGTCTTGTATTTTAGTGTCAGGCTCAGTCTATGGCTGAGATCAGTGGATCTGAAAATCTCTGGTTTCAATAGAATGCTGAAATTCCTCATTTACCAAAAAGGGGAAAAAACAACAAGCTATGATTCTAGTCCTCACTGTCTCTTATTCCACAAATATGTTGTTTTTATAGACAAGCTGCAAAATTAGATCTTACTGGATTAGAACTGTTAGGCTTTTTGGATATAATACAAACTACTCCATTAGCATTATTCAGTTGTTGATGACTTAGTAATGCTAATGGAATAGCATTACACGGAATAACGAGTTCAAGTTACAGGAAGCCAGATTCCGGCTGGACATCAGGAAAAACTTCCTGACTGTTAGAGCGGTACGACAATGGAACCAGTTACCTAGGGAGGTTGTGGGCTCTCCCACACTAGAGGCATTCAAGAGGCCGCTGGACAACCATTTGTCAGGAATGCTTTAGGGTGGATTCCTGCATTGAGCAGGGGGTTGGACTAGATGGCCTTATAGGCCCCTTCCAACTCTGCTATTCTATGATTCTATGACTGCTGACCTTATGGTTGCGAATAAGGTGATAATCCACTAGAAACGCTGTGTTTGCCAAGCAGAAAATACTTTTTATTGGCAACATGTACGCTTTTTCTCGATTTGTCAGTCAGTTTATCAGGATTTGATTCTTCAGCTGGTAGTCTAGAATAGAACAGAGCCAAACAGTGGCTCAGAGATCAAATCCAGCCCGAGTAATATTTTGTAGGCATGTATTTATTTGTATAAACTTTTCTTGGCCATAATCTTATGCAACGGGCCTTGTCCTGCATCCTCTTCCTCTCTAGCCATCAGCTGTTCTGCAAGCTCACCCTACGGCATATCAACAGGATTCCAGAGCACGTCCTCCGTCACGTCAGAGGCCAGCGCTATCAAAAGGCGTTGAACAGGTGTAAGTCACAATGGTTGTTCCAGGGGTCTGTCTGCATGATCAAGTCAGATTCCGGCTGGACATCAGGAAAAACTTCCTGACTGTTAGAGCAGTACGACAATGGAACCAGTTACCTAGGGAGGTGGTGGGCTCTCCCACGCCGGAGGCCTTCAAGAGGCAGCTGGACAACCATCTGTCGGGTATGCTCTGGGGTGGATTCCTGCATTGAGCAGGGGGTTGGACTCGAGGGCCTTGTAGGCCCCTTCCAACTCTACTATTCTATGATTCTGATTCCAATATCCATGCCGCTCATTTTGCAAAAGGGACTGGGTTAGCAGATTCTTTTTCCTCCCACGATGTAGGCCTGGCCGTCCAAGTCTTATGCTGTGTTCTTAATGCCTTTCACCCCTAGACAAGCACTCTGCTTGGATGGCCAGCCAGTAAATTGCTAGGCTTGGGGGCAATGTTTATTGTTAACCACAAACAACCCACATAGTGAACCCATGATTTGTTGTTTGGTTGTGAACTCTGGGCTGTTTAATCCATGGGTTGCCGTTACATAGGATCCCAGAACCGTGGTTTGTTTTGCAGGGCTACACAGGCAAGAGGGCAAGTTGGGTTAAAAAAACAAACCCAGCCGTTCTATGTATCAGTACTGCAGTGCCTCAAAAGGGATTTGCTATACAGGGAGGGGGGCGATTGAAGAAGCAAGGACTGGGGAAAAAACCCACGGCTTGTTCAGTCTATCTGGGTAGAGCAACAAATTACGTAATGGGTTAAATAAACCATGAATTATATGTGAAACCAGGTCACTGAGTCAGACCTTGGGTCCATCTAGCCCAGTATCGCTGACCAGGGCTGGCAGCGGTGGTTCTACTAGGTTCCAGGCCGGATTCTTTCTTACTCCTATCAGGATTCGAACCCGGGACTCCCTGCATGCAAAGCAGGGGATCTACACTATTGAGCTGTAAAAGTTGGGCAAAGCAGGAACCCATTTAGGGATCAATCGCTGTGTTTCTGACACCAACTGCTTCGACGGATTGGACAATTAGGGTGGGGTTGAGATAGTGGGAAATTCTGACTTCCCCGTATACCTTCCTCTGCCCATCCAAACTGACAGCCGTGTTTCTAAGGATTTCCCCTCTCGATGAGCCTTTTTGCAGAGCTTGGCCTGATGAGTGCATTTCTCTTCACAGATGAAGCCTGTCAGAAAGAGGGTGTGGAGTTTGTCCCAGCTTGTCTCCTCCAGAAGCGGCGGCAGCGGAGACAGCAGCAGCATGACGATATGCCGGGCGGGAGCAGGCAGCCTCAGCGGAAGGGGGGATTTTGGGAGCCTCCACCCAGCGATGAGGAGGGAGAGGAGTCCAACGACAGCATGAGTGACTTGTACCCATGTGAGTAGGCACGGAGTTGCGGGCATTTTTAAGATTCTAAATTAAGGATGCACAGGCATTATTGCAGTGTGGGTATGTAGTAACTTTTTAGCTTGAATGTTTTGTTTACTTGGTTTCTGAGCTGTGAGTGTCTAGTCACAGTTCAGTTATGAGGACTAGAAACTTGCTTTTTAGTTTCTAACAAAAAAAAAATCATAATGGGCCTGGAGTCTGCAATCGTTGCCACACCCCATCCTTGGCTCGGGGCTTGAAGAACTGTGCTTTGCAATAGAGGCAAAGTCTCACGGCAAATTTTAATTTTGCATTTGGGTACTTTGTTGTTTAGCTGAACTCTTCCCAGAAAAAAGTCCGGCGGGCAAGGAAAGCGGCAACGAATTTATGTCGGACAGTGATGAAGAGGTAGCGAAGCCAGCGACGGAGAACGGTGGCTTGAACGGAGAGGGGAGCGAGGCGATGGACGTTGATCCGCAAGTGGGCACTAAGAGAGGAAAGGTGAGGCAGAAGGTCTGAGCTGTTGCTCTGAGATGACACAGTGATTCCCCGAAGGCAATTCAGGAACTTCTAAGGCAGGGATATTGGTGCTCAGGCTTGCAGGTCAACTCCAGCCTTCCTGATGCTTCTTTCCCCAACCACTGAACACTTGCTGGCTTCCCCAACTTTTGCACATTTTCCCCATGATTCTAGAAAGTTGAAATGGGCAAAAGGCAGGATACAAATAAATATAATAATAAATGCTTCTCCTAAGACTTAGTTACTTGCAGTAAGAGCTTTCTCCTAAATATGCTGGTATTTTTATTTTATTTTTTGTGTTTTGCTCCTGCCACTTTATTGCATTGCATTGTATTTGCATTTATTGCATTTATATCCTGCTTTTTTCCTCCAAGGAACCCAAGGCGGCGTACGTAATCCTCCTCTCCATGTTATCCTCACAACAACAACCCTGTGAGGTGGGTTGGGCTGAGAGTCTGTGACTGGCCCAAAGTCACCCAGTGGGTTTCCATGGCCGAGTGGGGACTAGAACCCGGATCTCCTGACTCCCAGTCCAACACCTTAGCCACTACACCACACTGGCTTTAGTAGGGAATAACTCTGCACATGTTCAGAGATACTCAGTTTAGTTCCTTTCTGGTGGGCAAAGCTTTTTAAGCTTAAAAATGAGCTTTTCTTTGGAGTGTGGAATGTTTAAAACTTCCAGACTCTGATCATTTAGAAAACCTCAGTTGATCCTGTTAAGATTATTCACAATTATGAGGTCTAGAAACTTTTAAAAGATTTCTGTGCAAGTTCCCACATATCTCTGCTTATGTGGAATTTCTTTTCCTCTTTCAGAAGCAAGCAGGCTCTCTCAAGAAGAAGTTCAAAAGTTGGAATAGGAAACCCAAAAGCTTCGGGAAACCTGTCAGCGGGAAGTAGACAATTCTCACATGACAAACCCCTGTTGACTGTGCGAGAGGGCTAGAGCACAGGAAGATTGGAGTTTATTTTGATTGCTGCGTTTGCTTTCGGTGAAATCTTCGTTCGCTTTGGAAAACCAGAATAAATGGAGTTGTATTTGATTTATAAAAACCATGACAGCATTGTGAGTTTCTAGCATACCGTTTTTTACTTATTTGCCTGCACATACTTCCCCCTCCCCTCTTTTTTAAAGAGCCACAAACTACTAACAATTCTCCTATCTGGTCACTTAATTTCCCCCATCCTCCCCCAGCCAAGGACCAACTTACAAAATTGAATTTATATAGTCTGCAGAATTCTGTTCTGGATTACTTTGACATTATGCAGTTTATATTACCTCTTGAAGGGAAACTGCCAGAGCATGTTTTGAAAGCGAAACAGTGTTTTAAAAATACATATTTAAATGTGAATTGCTGTGCAGATTTTTTCTTTAAATGTGCAGATTAATGTGAACCTGAGAAAACCTGGAAATAGAATGATTTGCCTCTCCACTGGTTCTATAGATGACTTCTTGGCTTTTTAAGCCAAGCCATGCCAGGACGTCTGAACTGGGATACTATGATGTAAGTGAGCCCAGAGCTGCAGACGGTGGCTTCACGAGCCAGTCTTCTGTAGAGCCAGGTGCATGATGGGAGTGAGCAAGCATTCATCTCCAGCACTAATCAATCTGCTGGATTGGGCATGATGCATTTGAACTGGGCCACCCTGAGTGAAAGATAGCCACGTGGTAAATTTTGAAGTGCAGGTTACCATAGCCACAAACCAAAAGAGTATCCAAAAATGCAGGTAACTGTGTTGACAATGAAACCAAAGAGAAGACTCCCCAATTTCCTTATTTAACTCCCACCAACAGGCAAAACCTTTCCCCCGGTTCACAACTATCTTGTCTTTCATGGGACCCTCGGGACAGGTGAGCAGCGCAAGGGTTCTGCCTTTCAAAATGTTCGAATTGTCTTAAGTGGTACAAGACTGATGAAAATTAATTTACCTGTTTTTATTCTAGATACAAAACCTGGGGAAGTCCAAAATTTGCAAAACATCTTTAAAGGCAGGGGGCGAACGGGTGTCATCTCTGTGGGGCTGGTTAAAGACGTTCACAAAGTATCACTCTTTATAGGCGCTTGAGTTTATCGCACAAAGTAGCTATATGGAGACGTTTCCCCCAACACACATGTATACCCAGCCCTCCATTCTTCACGGGACTCGAAACCGTAGCTTTTCTTGAAAAGGAACACTTAAATTCTCAGGATTCTGCAGAAACTTTTGCTAGTAGACAGGTTTGCTTCTTTTTGGCTCCCAAGAACTCCTGCTTGTTAGCATGTTTTTTAACCATCCTTCACAGTGAGATTATGAACAGCACATTGAAAATAGATACGAGAGAGAGAGAGAGAGAGAGAGAGAGAGAGAGAGAGAGAAATATCTAATACTAGAAGATGGAGTCACCCAATGAAGCATACTAGGAATAGATTTGGGATAGAAAACCTGCATCAGAGGCAGTATTCCTACGTACCCCAGTTCTTGGGGAACATGGGTGGGAGAGTTCCCTTGCATTCATGGCCTCCTTGTAGGCTGCTTGGCCTCTGTGTGAACAGAATGCAGAACTAGAGCCACCACGGAACTTCTTACATTGCCCTCTTGCTGTTGAGACTACAGCTCCCATTATCCCCAAACACTGTGCATGCTGGTTAAGGCTGCTGGGAGTTGTGCACCAAAAGGAAAACTAGAAGGGATCTTTTGATCCAGCCAGACTGTTCTTAATCTGCACAAGACTTATTTAGATTTGCTTTGTACTGCCCCAGAATAACATGGGCACAAGATCTATGCTGTTGTGCTGTGTCTCTCCCAGCGCAAAGAAAATGACTTGGCATGTAGCAGCTACTCTTCTCGCTGCCAGGGAGTCAGCTAGCCCTGGGAGGAGGAGCCGCTGTTCTCAGCACTAGGCAAGCGGCTTTATGCGCTGCTGGGGACTCAACTGGCACCAGGAATAGCGCTGCTCCTTCCCACACAGGAAGGCAAACCGGCTGGGGGCACAGGATGATATGAGAGATTAGCCTCTGTTCCCTAAAACTGTTCTGTATTCTTTACAGAATGCGGGCAGCTATTCCAAAAAAAAACCCACACACCCAGAGTGCAATTTTTCAATCAAGCCACAACTACGATTGTAAAGTAGTAATTGCTTACAGAAGAAAAGCTGAGTTGTCCTGTGTCATCCAAACAGCATATAATCTCTGTCTTCATTCCCTACAAGAACCGAGATACCGGTACAGAAACTCCCCACTAACCTAAACGGATTCAGTTATTTTAGGTATTTTTCTCCTGCCTGTGTGTCAAGGGTTGATCATCTCTGGGTGTTGGGGAGTTTTGGTTTTTTAAGCAGTCTAAAAGCTCCTTCCGATGGTACAGGCTGCACTAAATCTATCACTTGGATTGATGTTCTCAATCTGGGAGGTGACTTTGTTTTAATTGCATCAAGAACGTAAACAAAACCAAAAATAAAGACGGAGTACTGTCACACTGAAAGTATACAACAGGTTATCTGATCACAGTAGTTTAAAGTGTTTTTCTTTTTTAAAAAAAAACTGTCAAGGAAATTAAAGGCGGTGGATGTGGTATCCAGATGGCATTTGGCAAGTCAGCTTCTTTGTTCCAATTTTAGGAAATTACAAAAGACAGAGAGAGGGACAAGGGACTCTAGGCAAATGTTTCTTGATAAAGTATGATCTAGCATCAGATTATCAGTGCGGTCGTGAACTAAAAAACTGAATTCTCAAAAAAAAAAAAGGTGCCTTTAAGAAGGGAATATAGGCACATAATGTAAAATGTTGAGAGTTTATTTTTATTCCCCCACTGAACCCATACTGGGACCCAGACCCCAGACTCCGAGATGATGCTTTTGCGTCTTCCTGCTCTACCATTCCTTTTTCTTCTCGTCCATGGAGACGCCGCCCGGGCCAAGCGCCACCACAAGGAGGAGGCCTCCGATCACGGACATGGTCTGGAAGAAGTCATACTTGAGGAAGTCGTGCATGGGCTTGTAGACCGGGACGGTCCAGAAGGCGTTGAAGTAGATGTTGATGGCGAACAGCCAGACGACCAAGGTCAAGGCGGCCAGTTTGGTCTTGAAGCCGACGGCCACGAGGATGATCAAGGCCGTGCCTACGATGTTCTGGAGGATCTGTGGCGGCGTAGGAGAAAAGACACGGATCCGGATTAGCGGCACGCTGAAATGGAGCAAACCGATGCTTCTCCAGGACAAGGCTCGTACACATTTTAGTTGTATGTTGTCTCCGTGTGCACTATCTGCTGCCTGTTTTTAAATTCTGCATATTGTTTTCTAATCTTTGTAAACCGCCCAGAGAGCTTCCGCTATGGAGCGGTATAGAAATGTAATAAATAATGTGCTGGTCTTGGCACCTCAGTCCTGGCTACCAAGTGTGTCCTTGTGGATAGGCAGTGGTGTAGCAGAGGCAGGGCTCACTGGAAAGAAGCTGCACTGACCCCTTTTTTTATGAACAGGGTCTCTGACATCACCTGACACCCCCTCAGGCTTCCCTGTTCCCTCTGAGCTTAGCTGCAACTCTTGCAGGAGCTAGAAGAGGCAGCGAGAAATGGAAGTTGCCCAACAACAGTTTATTGCTCCCTGTTGTAACGCAACAGTGTTTTGGTCTGGAATGGGCAAATAAGACCCATTCGCTTTACCAAAGACCTACTCCTGGTGGTGATAAAAATGGCTAGAACTGGTTTGTGAATCTGGATGAACACCGCTACTTGCATTTTTGGCCCCTTCTTGGGGGCATGGCTCTGGGGGAGGTCACGATGAGCACCGACAGTTCAAAGTGTATCCACTATTGCACATAGCCATGTGACAGACAAATGGGTGCTAGCAGCCACACAAGAACCACAGCAACTGTCTCTGGAGAGGCCACCAGTGAGGGAGGAAGCAGCAGCCAGGCACCTCTCCATCATGCCTGTGTCCAGCTCCATCTGAGAGCCCCCTCCCTCCTGCTACCAACTGTCTCTGCAGAGGCCACCAGTGAGGGAGGAAGCAGCAGCCAGGCACCTCTCCACCGTGCCTGGATCCAGCTCCATCTGAGAGCCCCCTCCCTCCTGCTACCAATTATCTCTGGAGAGGCCACCAGTGAGGGAGGAAGCAGCAGCCAGGCACCTCTCCATCATGCCTGTGTCCAGCTCCATCTGAGAGCCCCCTCCCTCCTGCTACCAACTGTCTCTGCAGAGGCCACCAGTGAGGGAGGGGGCAGCAGCCAGGCACCTCTCCACCGTGCCTGGGCCCAGCTCCAGCTGAGAGCCCCCTCCCTCCTGCTGTCAACTGTAACTGCTGAACTTTCCAACTAAGATTGTAGTGCCTGAATTTCCTTTCCTTTCCCCCCTCCTCCTCCTCCTCCCTCCCAATCCCCTTTCCTTTTGTGTCATGTCTTTTAGATTGTAAGCCTGTGGGCAGGGACTGTCAAGAAATACTTTTGTAAGCCACCATGAGAGTCTTTTTTTGGCTGAACGGCGGCATAAAAATGCTTAAATAAATAAATAAATAAATAAATAAATAAATCTGTGGAGGAATGAGCAATAGATGCTCACCCAAGGACCACAGGATTCCTCTAAGGCCTTAGCTAGACCTAAGGTTTATCCCGGGGTCATCCCTGTTCATGTAAATGACACACAGGGGATCCCGGGAGCAAGCAGGGACGACCCCGGGATAAACCTTAGGTCTAGCTAAGGCCTAAGTCAAAATGGCTTTTCTCACTCCAGCTAAGATCTCTAGATGGGAGTTGCTAGAAATCAGAGCTGTGATTCTTAGCTGTTATTTAGGGAGGGCTGTACCTCAGTGGTAGAGACCCTGTTTTGCATGCAGAAGATCCCAGGTATAATCCCAGTAGGACTGGAGAATTGCCTGCCTGAAATCTGGAGCGCTGCTGCCCGTCAGTGTCAAGAATAGCGAGTCAGAATGACCCAGGATCTGACTCTTGCTATGTTCCGGCCTCCTCATATAGCAACTCCTTTTCCCCACGGTTAAGATGTTTGATCACAGTTCCTAAAGGCTGAGGTCTTTTAACACTTTGGGTACTTACCGAAAAGAAGCTAACGTCAAAATGCAGCAGCGTCATAAACATGAGGACTAGCAGCACTCGTCCACCCAGCTGCATGTACTGCTTCGGAGAGCTTTCCCGCATGGTGGGCACACCAGCAAACATGCTCTTCCCCTCGGATCGAGACTCAGCCAATAGCAGCAGCAAACCGCCCCCAAGAGCAAGGTTTCTGTAGACAGCAAGATATAGTTAATCCACTAATAAATAAAATAATAATGATAATAATATCCAAAGCGCCCCAAATACCTGTGTCTACAGTGATGAGGTTCAGGGCACAATCCTATACGCGTTTAGACAGAAAAAGGTCGTATAACATCCATTATGCCCTAGCCAGGCACGCAGGCTAGGGAATGCTTTCCTGTCTAAGCATGCATAGGATTTTATTTATTAAAACAAATCAACTTGGAATAAATTTAAAAGGCGATAAAAAGAATCAGACGTACCTCATCAAAAACTTCAGATCCCATAAAATGCTGTACGCAATTGTCTAGAAGGAAAGAACCAAACAGGGTTTGAAACCTGAAGCAGGCACAACCGTCCATTCTACAAGCTGACACACGTTTGCCTTTGATGTGGAGCTCAGAGCAGCCGGGTGCTCCCGAAAAGGACTTGTACCTGACGGCATTGGCTCACAAGCACCCCTTGTGGTCCTTGCTTCTCCCTTTCCTTCCTTCTCGCCCCCATTTAGATCGTAAGCTCATCCGGATCAAGACGTTTATGGTATTCCGTAAACTTTACAGTGTAAAGATTCATGGCGTTATTATCAGGGATGGGCAATGTCAGGCCTGGGAGCCCTCCTATGGTCCCAATTTGACCCTCTGGAGTTCCTCAGAAGGTCACCCCCCACCCACTATGCCCTAACCACCAATTATTCAGTGGTTTCCTGGTTTTTTGCTCCCCTACCCTCCTGTAATGCCTCTCCTAAGGCTGAGCTATTGGCAGTTGAGATTTGCTTGTATTTGGGGCCCTACTCTTTTTGCTTTTGGCCCGGCCCACCACCGGAATGCAACCCTTAAGACCTTATCCATTTTTTTTTATTATTATTACATTTATATCCCACCTCTCTTCCTCCAAGGAACCCAAGGTGGTGTACGTAATCCTCTTCCTCCCCATTTTTATCCTCACAACAACAACCCTGTGAGGTAGCTTGGGCTGAGAGTCTGTGACTGGCCCAAAGTCACCCCGTGGGTTTCCATGGCTGAGTGGGGACTAGAACCCAGATCTCCCAATTTCCAGTCCAACACCTTAGCTCCTGCGTTCAATAAAGAAGATGGGGGCAGCAGCCAGACAAGGGGCATTTGGGGGAGGGGAAGAGAAACAAGGTAGCACCTCTGCTTAAACCTCCCCCTTTTAACCTGTTATAGTTTTTAAAAATTTCTGACATGTTTTTTAATTTTACTGTAGGTTTAATTCTATTTTAACTTTTGTAATTTATTTTTATAGATTTGAATTGTACAGGTTTTAATCTCGTAAACCGCCTTGAGTCCCCGGACTGGAGAAAAGGTGGGATATAAATAAATATAATAAGAATAAGCCTTAAATATCCATTCAATCTGGATCCAGCCCTGAGTAGATGCCTCTGGAAAGTCGACAAGCAGGACTTGAAAGGTCCTCCTGTTGTTTCTCATCCACTGCTATCCAGAGGTAAAGTAATGCCGAACAGGGAGATGAGACGTTATCATCCCCTGTAATAGCAGACTCAATAGAACTGGGAGCCAAAACGGGAACCTTGAGAATCAAGAGGGAGGTACCAGCGTACAATAGCCAGCAAAGAAGTTAAGGAAGAAGATTAAAAATAACGATTTTATAGATTGAATAACCATGTTTAAAAATAATATATACAAAGCATTCTATCACACGTGCAAAAATACAATCCATCCATCAGACAATTCAACAAAGAATGCTCAGTGAAGTTGTTTCCGTTGGCCAGACGCATTTCGACGCAAGGTCTTCCTCAATGGCCTGTGAGCAAAGCTGGTTGGAGCCCAGGGCTGGTTTTGTTGTCGTTATCGGGACTGACTTTACAGATTTCAAATAGTAAAAGAAATAAACGAAATCAAGTATCACTTCCCACTGTGTAGTTCCAATCATTCGCAGGAAGCCCATACAAAGTGGCTCCAACAGCCTTTGCTCAAACTTCCTATCTTTCCTCTCTCATCTCACCCTATTCCCCCGCTCGTGCTCTTCGCTCCTCTGATGCCATGCTTCTCACCTGCCCAAGGGTCTCTACTTCCCTTGCTCGGCTTCGTCCATTTCCTTCCGCTGCCCCTTACGCCTGGAACGCTCTTCCAGAACATTTGAGAACTACAAGATCAATCGCAGCTTTTAAAGCTCAGCTAAAAACTTTTCTTTTTCCTAAAGCTTTTAGAACTTGAATTGTTCTGACTTTTATACTGCTAGTTTTACCCTACCCTGTGCCTGTTTGGTGCATTCTCTTCCCCTCCTTATTGTTTTATTATGATTTTATTAGAATGTAAGCCTATGCGGCAGGGTCTCGCTATTTACTGTTTTACTCTGTACAGCACCATGTACATTGATGGTGCTAAATAAATAAATAAATAATAATAACGGTATTGCCCAGACCTGTAAACTCAGTCCCAATTACAACGACAAAACCAGCCCTGGGCTCCAACCAGCTCAACAGGCCATTGAGGAAGACCTTGTGTCGAAACGCGTCTGGCCAACGGAAACAACTTCCCTGAGCATTCTTTGTTGAATTGTCTGATGGATGGATTGTATGTTTGCACGTGTGACAGAATGCTTTGTATATTTTGTATATATTATTTTTAAACATGGTTATTCAGTCTATAAAATCTTTATTTTTAACCTTCTTCCTTAACTTCTTTGTTGGCTATTGTATTCTGTTAGGTTAAGGGTAACACTTTTTTGTTACAAAGGTACCAGTATACTCCAGTGAACCCCGAGGTGTGCAGAAGTACAAACTATTTTTTAAGCACACGAAGAGGGTTACAGCAAATCCAGCAAAAAGGCTCAATGGGACATGTGGCACTGCACCGTGGAATCTCTACACACCAGATGATTTCTGCATGGCGGGTGGAGTGGGGGGATCTTCCGGATGCAAAATAAGTTTAAAATGCGGCCCCCTCCTCCGTGTGGCATCTATGCCTGCAAAGCACATTAGCAGCAAGGCCACAGGGGCCGAAATGGCAAGTGGTGGTTTTTCAAAGTGTTCTGCAGTTGAGATTTGTGATCCGTTTCTTACCTGCAATGCTATAATTCCAAATAATCCAAAGCAGGCATACTGGACAAAGTTCCTACTCAGCACCAGGATGCAGCCACCTGAAAAAGCCAGGGGAGAGGGGGAGAAAACAGATAACCTGTGATAGGCATGTGTATGTGGTTTCCTGTGATTTCTTCTTTTTACTCATCCCCTTCCTTTTCTCCCTCTACCCCTCTCTCTCTCTGACCTCCTCCATTGCTGGGAGCACATGTGTTTGCTCTCTTGCTCCTGCCAGTGTAAGCAGACTGAACACAAAATGGACTAAACAAACACTACGCTGTACCTGCATTGTAGATGCAAGAATATTTGTGAATAAAATTGTTTCCTTTCCTTCCTTCACTGAAGAAGGGTATGGTCTCCTATTTTTTTTAAATCCTACAATAGCCTGTGTGCATGTGGGACTGGTAAGCGCGCATTATGTTTTGCTTTCTCAGAGGAGGCATCATTATTAAATAATCCCATCAGATCAGACAGAGAGAAAGGGAGACTTGCCATCCTGGGGCTACTTGAATCCAGGTTTCGTAGGCCTAAACCCAAGATTATCTGCCGGGCCAGAGCTTGGAATTTGGGGTTCCATGGCTCAGAACCCAGAGGTCCCTTGTTTTTCTGTTAATCAGTCTAGAGAGTCTCGATGTCCAAACCCCTCGATGTCCAAACCACTTACTTAACTGTCCGAAGAGATTAATGAAAACGAAGATGGACGCCAGGAAGTAGCCACAGTTCCACGTGGTGTCTATGTAGTCCCTTTGCTCACTCCACTGAAACCACATACGGATGCCATCTTCGAGAAACGTGCTGATCAAGCATAGGCGGGCCACGTGGGGGAGATACTGCTTCGTCACTCGCAGGAACTATCAAGGGGGGGAAACGCAGGTGTGAAGAACGGGCAAGAGGCCCCCTGTTTTGCTCGGGGTGGCTTCTCCAAGGAGGTTCCTTACAAGGCAAAGGTACACGACCCAGGGTCCTCCAGATGTTTGGACAGCAAGCCCCGGTGAGAATTCTGGGAGTTGTAGTCCTTGACAGAACAATCCTCCAGGCTTCCTCTCCAGATGTGTTGGACTGTCACTCCCAGAATTCAACCTGTTCTCCTTCGGGAAGAGGAAGGACAGCCTGCCACCCTAATGTTTTTCAATGTTTTATTAAACCTTTTTCTTCTTTTGAAGGAGGCAGGGAGTGAAGGTGTGTGCAGGCGCTGCATTGGGGACCCCTGAACTAAGACTTAGGCGAGGCGCATCACTTTTAGAATGGCAGGGGGGGGTGGGGACTGTATAAAATCTGTGAAACTGCCAAACAAACACCTAGTGGTTACGGGGAAAGAGGCGGGGCCAGGGGGAAAGAGGTGGGGCCAGGGGAAGAGGCGGGGCCTTTTGGAAAACCCAAAAGGGCACCTGGGCTTGAGGTTTCTCAATTTTCCATGGCAGACGCTCAAGGGTTTCTTGCAGGCAAGGTTCAATGTGGAAAGGGATCCTGAAGGCACAAAATTTGAAAATCATTGGATTAAGTAAACCTATAGAGCCTTAAGATAATACCAAACAGCTGAGTGCATGCAAAGATACAATGGGTGATGCCTCTGAGATCAGGCAACTTGAGGTCAAAATGATCTAGCAAGACCGTGATCACAGTGCATAACTGAGAGAGATTGTAAAATTCATGCCTAGACATTTGACTCAACCAAGCTAAAGAACTGCATTGGAATATACAGAAAGTGTGAAATCCGATAGCTAGCTAAGTTCCCATCCATGCATTAGTCTGAGCTAATAACCTAAATTTAAGTATCTGAGCTCTGCAATTTGTTCAGTTCTCCAATTGTAAGTATTCACTTACCCTAAGACAACAAAGACATTTCCTTTTAATCTTATGAAAAATAAACCTCTCTGTTCAGCAACTAACTACCAGCTTTAGAATTTGGAAAGTTCGTGGCCTCCACGCAGATCAATATAGGCATGTGAAAAACACTTTTCTTTTTTCTAAAGCTTTTAAAACTTGATTTTGATCTGACTTTTATACTGTTGGTTTTACTCTACCCTGTGCCTGTTTGGTGCATTCTCTTCCCCTTCTTATTGCTTTATTATGATTTTATTAGAATGTAAGCCTATGCGGCAGGGTTTTGCTATTTCATTGTTTTACTCTGTACAGCACGGTGCTATATAAATAAATAAATAAATAAATAATAATAATAATAATAATAATAATAATAATGTATACAAAAAAACCCAACACTGGCAGCAATGAGCAAAAGTTTGGGTTGTTAATTACATTGTGCTTCTGGCTGGAATTAAAGCATGAAAGTTACCCAATATAAGAGGAGCAGAAATGAAATAAAAAGCATTAGCAACGGAAAGAAATATATCTTGCCAGTTCAGCCTTTCCCAACCTGCTGCTCTTCACGCTGGCTAGAAGTCATAGTCCTACACAACAGGTTGAGGAAAGCTGTCCTAGATAGCGCAAATATTCTATTTATTCTATATTTACCCTGCAAATATGCTATTCAGCTGTAAATTAGCATGCTTTAGTGGTTAGATTAGTAGGTTAGTACGCATTATGTTCAGGAAATACATGACATCCCACTGGGAAACTTGATTTAAAATCAATTATTTTAAGAACCAGCTGATATTTCTGGCAATTTAAATGGCCAATTTAATACCACCTTCATTTCGATCAATACATCTTGCTCTATATACTTCAATTCATCTTGCTGTGGACATCTATCCAGTGGAGGCATGCCAGCCGAGGATTAATGCTCATGGTAAGGAGATTTTAAACACTGCATCACTACACAAAAGAGTTGTTCAGAGGCATTTGACAGCAACCACATTAGCACCATAGCATTTAAGCTGACCCCTACTGTATAGTATCAGATAGTTAGAATCGTAGAATCATAGAATAGTAGAGTTGGAAGGGGCCTACAAGGCCATCGAGTCCAACCCCCTGCTCAAGGCAGGAATCCACCCTGAAGCATCCCTGACAGACGGCTGTCCAGCTGCCTCTTGAATGCCCCTAGTGTGGGAGAGACCACAACCTCCCTAGGTCATTGGTTCCATTGTCGTACTGCTCTAACAGTCAGGAAGTTTTTCCTGATGTCCAGCTGGAACCTGGCTTCCTGTAACTTCAGCCCGTTACTCTGTGTCCTGCACTCTGGGATGATCGAGAAGAGATCCTGGCCCTCCTCTGCATGACAACCTTTGAAGAGTTCTTAATGAAGGTTGGCCTGTGTTCTTCCTAATTCAATTTAGGGCACAATCTTATGTATGTTTAGACAGAAAAAAGTCCTACAACTGCCAGCATTCCCCAGCCTGCCCTGAAGTTGTAGGGCTTTTTTTCTGTCTACACACGCATAGATTTGCACCCTTAATTGTTCTGGCTCCTCCATCCTCCCAAAGAAGCTAAGGCAGTACACTACTGTAAAAGGGCTAAAGTATACTATTTTTTATACCGCCCAACTGACGAAGCTCTCTGGGCGGTTCACTTTAAAAAGCCACTCGCCTCTGGGAAGTGAAGAATCACCTCCAGGCAACCAGGCAGGAAAAGTTTTGTAAACTGGAAGAAAGTTGGTCCCGCCCCACCCACCACTTTCTTTCTTTGTGCTGCTACAAATGACTAACATACGTTTGGAATGCAACTCCGATCAGTCTCAGCCAGCGTAACCAATGGGTATTGTCATCTGAAACATCTGGAGGGCACGAGGCTGGAGAAAGCTGAACTATGCCTACAGGCCTCTTTCAGTTTCTAGAATTCAGACGAGTAAATATACCTTCTTCTGCTAGTTTTCTATCTAGCTACTCAGGGCCATTTTATACAATCTGTAAAAATCAAGTGGTAAAGATCTCTCTGGGCAGAAGCACTTAAGTGTGTGTGTGTGGAAGGGGGGCATAGAAAAACAGAACAAAACATCTCTTTGCACATTGAAAGAAAAAAACCCAAACTCTTCTTCCCAATGCACAAGTTTTCTATGCAAGTACACACAGATACAAGTCCAAGAAAATCTTTACCACTAGATCCTACTGATAGCATAAACTGGCCTTCACAGGAAGCTTACAGATGAAGAGATATTTTCATGCTGTTTTATCAAATATGGTTGCTGGTGAACCAGTCAACAAGGAAAATTTGGACAGAAGCAAACTACACTGTGACTAATGCCAAGCAAGGAACCTTTATCACCACAGTCACCAACTCCTAACTCCCCTAATGCATACAAAGCAGTAATTGATGCAGCCTGCCTGGTTAAAATGTAAGTGCTGAAATCGATCAACACACACACACACACACCACAAAATGTAAAGCAAGCAAGTCAAATCCAGGTGTGCATGCACACACACCAGTTCATGACTCACACACAGAACTGTACTTGGGCATAGAACTAACCGAGGAAATCTAGAATAAGAGAAAAGTGCATAGTTAGTCAAGATGAACAGCCTTGGGCAGAGTTTTGCAATTTTCCTGGGATTGGAATTTTGCAAGAAAATTGTCACAGATGTTTGGCAAGTAATCTCGAACCCTGAACATCTTTGATATCATGTTTAAAACCATAGCAAGGTTCCAGCCCTCATGGATGCAGATATATTTTGCAACAGTGTGGTGGCTAGAGTATTGGACTAGAACTAAGGAGTTCTGGGTTCTAGTCCCCACTCGCCCATGAGGTTCACTGGGTGACTTTGAGCCAGTCACTGACTCTCTGCCTAACTGTCCTCACAGGGTTGTTGTGAGGATAAAATGGAGAGAAGGAGGAAGACCACGTAGGCCAGCTTGGGTTCCTTGCAAGAGGAAAAAAGGTGGGATATAAATGTAATAATAAAATAAACACATGCTGGAATTCATCCTGCTGACATTTCTCAAGTTTAATTTTGATCATTTACATCTAGCTGCCACTGGAGGGGGACAGGACACATTAAGGAAATAAAGGTATTAGACTGGAGAAGGCTGCGTCCTTTCTCCCAAGCCAACTCATTAACACCCGACAACAGAAGACTTAATACGGACAGCTTGGCTGCTAATTAGGTTATAAGAATAGCATGCCAAACCCTGTAGCGGAAAGAGATTTCGGAATAAGGCAGAGACACAACCAGTTTATAGCAGCGGAATTGCCCTGGAAGAACCCGGAGCAGCAGTTCCAAGTGTGAAGCAGGAATGGACCATTGCAAAGCACCTATTGGCTGTTTGCAAAAAAGACAGAGAAACAAACCAAGGGATGGATCCAGATTGATGATGCTGGATTAACTGAGCCATGGGAAGTGGAGTCCCCTTCTCACGGCAGCCGTTCCAGCCCCCTGGAAGTGCTACACTAGATTGGGAAGTGCCCCCCCCCCCCTAATTGCGTGAAGGTCCCTTCCTCTCCGGGAAGGCAGATTCTGGAATCAAGTCATTAAGTCTGTCTTCACCATTACATACATCACTATGCACAAAGATGCACAGACCACACCTCAGTGTGCGAACATTCAAAGCAATGACTGGATTTACCACCACCACCACCACCACTCAAATGTCAAAAGCAGGGGACAATAGTGTCCATGGCTGAAGGAAGTTATTTCTTCCCAGAAGAGTTACTATAGAGGAGGACAGGGGGGGAAATATGGAACGCCCTCCCAAGAGAGGTCTGTCTGGCCGCTTCTTTGCCCACTTTCAAGCATAAGTTGAAAGTTAGGGACTCTCAATGGTATATTTTAATCCTGCTATTCCTGTTAGTCGTTGGTTCTAGGATTCTATTTCAGATTATTTGTTATTGTACCATTTTAACCTCAAACGCCACCTTGGCGTGGACTTATGCCTGGGAAGCTGGAATATAAATTGCAAAATGAATAAAAGTAGTAATTGGAGAGGCTCCAGCCCCCCCCCCCTCCTCACTTTCTTGTTTCAGGGAAGGCAACAGTTTTCAGAAAGAGCAGTTCCACTGCTGAGGCAGAGACGCACTATCTTTCTAGAGCTGTCTATATCTGTTGGCATAGCCCAACTCTTGCTAATCCAGAGAATGAGCAAGGCATGCAGGTTTTAAAATACCCACGCTGTATAAATGATAGCCACAACAGCACTTTTCTGCTGTCTATTCGAGGGGTGCAGAACCAAGGGCTGATGCACCCATTCTGACCCTGCTGGGGGCAAAATCTACAGCTGTCTGGGGTTTCTCAGATGGTCACACCACATAACCCCAAACCACTGATCACTCTGTGTTTTCCCGGGTTTTGTTCCATTTTATGCCCTATTCTAAAAGGCTGGAAAGTCTCTCCTAAGGCTGAGTTACTGGAAGGAAGGCCTTTAAGGGAATTATTATTATTATTATTATTATTATTATTATTATTATTATTAATTTCTTACCCGCCTCTCCATTTTGATCGAGGCGGGGAACAACAGTAAACGGTAAAATACATAAAACTAAATTAAAACATAATATACATTGTTAAAACATCCTAAAATTCCACTGGATAGGCCTGCCAGAAGAGATGGCTTTCTTGAATGCTAGTAGACTGTTAAGTTGATGAGTCTCCTCCGGCAGGCCATTCCACAGTCTGGGAGCAGCAGAAGAGAAGGTCCTCTGGGTAACAGTTGTTAATCTAGTTTTTGCTAGCTGAAGTAGATTTTTCCTAGGGGACCTGAGTGTGCAGGGTAATTTTGGTATTGTTCCCCTGCCCCTTTTCCAAAATGGAATTCAGCCTTTGGGCTGAAAGAGTTTTGACTCTCCAGATCTACAGCTTGACTACTACGTTCTCTTCCCTTCCCTGCCCAAGACAGGTGCGGGTGAGTCTCTTCGGAAATTCTGTAAAGAATGTGCACAAATCTTAACGAAATGAACCACTGTTCTAAACTGGCAAGAGCCACCCCCCCAAATCCATAATTATCTTTGATTATCCCATGTGGGCTTGCATAAGACCAGTAATACAAGGCTAGGCGGAATAAATAATATAAGGCAGGAGTGAACAGATGACTAGGTAATGTCTCCTCTGTTCTAAACACAAGCCTTGCACAAGGGTTGGTCATCCTCATGAACAACTCCCTTAGATATCTCCTTCTGTCATCTCCTATTATAACTCAGCAGGCAAGCAATTTTTGAGAAAAAGCCACTGACTCATTACAGACTTCAACAGTAATTATTACTACCAGGGAAGGATTTCTACACACACACAGACTCAACAAAAAGAGGTAGAGACCTGTTCTATCTAAATCTCACTTAGCGTCCAAGTTCCTTTCTTGTGAAACCAACTGGAAGTCGCACCCAGGGCTTCACTCTCCTGTAATTATCATAACCAGGGTTGTGTGTGTGGTGTAAGGCACAAAATCCAGCGTCCACAGAAACTCAGCTGTCATTTAAAGGAGCACATTTCTAGCCCTTAGGGCTGTGAAAATATACTTCGAAGTGTGTAGGCCATGTCTGCTGAAACCTCAAGATTTCTGCTTTCTCAAACTGAAAAAGATTCCTAGTTCATTGGGGAAATTATTTATTCTTTATTAATGGTTTCAGGGTCCTTTCATATATATAGCAAAACCAGATTAAATCTGTAAATCTACACAGCCTTACGCGGCTCAGGGTTCCCCTGAACCTACCCAAACACTATGATCAACATCTGAGGCTTTCCTCTGAGTGCCATCTCCAAGAGAGGCTCAGAAGGTGACAACAAGAGAGAGGGCCTTTTCAGTGTTGGCCCCTGCAACTGTGGAACGAGCTCCCCACTGAGGCCTGCCTGCTGCCAACACAGTCATCTTTTCAGTGCCAGGTTAAGACTGCACTTTACTCCCAGGCATTTGAGGGCATACGATGGGGCATTTATGTCAGGTCTAGTAATCCATAAGTACCATTCTACTTAGCTTGAGGCGCTTTTTTGCCCGTAACCAAGCCTTAGGAGACGTATTTCAGTACTTTAGAATTGTTAAAAACTGTGCAAAAGCTGGGAAACTACGAGCTTGGCCATCTGGGAATCCCCAGGGGATCGTACTGGGATCCCCGGAGGGCCAAATTTGACTCTGGGTCTGAGATTCTGCTGCACCGCTGATTTATACAGATTCTTGCACAGACACACACCCTGCTGTTATGTACATCTCTGAATTCCCATAAAGTTGTACGGTTCTGCATTGTAGCAGTACAGGTGGCAGTTAGCATGTCTACCAGGGAGAGGTGTGTGGAGAAGAGGAAATTATCTGGAGGAGTTGGCAGAGGAATAAACGCGTCTGCAGAAACCTAACAGACGGTTTGCTGTTAAATAGCAAGATACTCGCAAAACATTCAGAGAGAGTGTGGAGACATAAACTGTTTTTCCAACCATGGCGGATGTCCATCAGTGTTGCAAGAACTCAGGGTTTATATAAACACCAGGGCTAAACTACACATTCCATTTCAACTGTGCAGAATGTGTGACCCCCACACACACTTTTGTTTTTAACTCAATGAGGTGCTTCAAAAGCAGCATTTGAGTGTGGAAAAGCAGCCAGGAGGAAGACTCTTAACCCTTTCTTCAAACTGGAAACACACACCCTCCCGGTGCAAAGTGGCTGTCCTCCAGCACCATGTAGTGGTGAATCCCACTGTGGGGTTTTGAGCATGCGTTCGACGCAAACATGAATTTGAAAAACTGGGGAGCAATTTGGAGTGGGGAGGGGCAGGGGAAATAACAGGCAGGCATTTAGCACACACACCCTCCTTCTGCACTCCTTCCAAAGAGACTGTTTCAAGCTAAAAGTGGGGGCATGGTGCTACAGATACATGCATTTCCATGTGACATGCGGGGCTGCAGGCCACTCACTGGACAGGGAACATACTCTACAGCTGTCCAGTAGCCAAAAGTTCAATGTGACGCAGCAAAACCTCAATACAGTTAATCTAATCTCTTCAAATCAAGGTTATTTAATCAACTAACATTAAATCTAAATTGGAATTTAAGTTTGTGCCAAGGGCTCTTATTATTTAGTCGCTGATGCCTTTTGCACTCCACGGGTTGTATCCAACATCAGTCTCACTAAAGTCCTATTCAGCTCAATGGGTCTACACCAAGTAGAGTATCTCTCATAAATAAAAAAGCTAGACTTAAAAATAAATGAAACCTGGAAATTTGGGAAAGGGACCTGCAGGTGTGGGGGCACCACTGAGAAGGCCCACTCCTCTGTCTTCACCAGCCTAACCATTGCTGGCGGCAGGCAGGTGAGCAGGGCCTCCTCGTATAACCTCAGAATGCAGGCAGGCTGGTATGGGTTATGGCTTTGTGTTGCAGGTAAGAATCCCGCTGACAATAATGTAAATTACATAGCTTGTGCTTGTCTACCCAAAAACATATAGAACACAAGTTACTCCGCCTAGTTCCCATATGGTGGGAGGCACAGATTGACCAAAACCAATGAATAAGCCTCATTAATACTTGGACAGAGCAAGTAATGTGTAGACATACACAGTCTTATTTTCTTCACCTCACCACCAAGAAATCAGAGTTCGTGGGTTAAGAAGACAGACTTACTTAAAATGCAAAATCAATGCAAACAAAAAAATAAGGTTATTTTTAGTGGAAGCCGTTTTGGAAAGAGTAAGAAATATCTTCTCCAGGACAATTTGCCTTTCAGGAGGAGCGTTTAAGTGGTCCCATCACGGAACTAGTGTAAACAGCCTCACAGGGATAAGCAAACAGATACACATACATACATTTAAATTTATTATTTAAGGAGACAGACATAAAATTGGGCAGAAGATGGAGAGGCAGAGCATGAGATTAACGCTCCTGCTTTTAAGGGACCTGCTGCAGAATTACAAAAATGCTTGTATTCATTCAGCTCAAGGCTACTCAAGGGATTTGGTTGTACCATAGGCTACTAAAGGTGAACAGTACTCTATGTATCTGCAATTGTGCAGAATACTTACTGTTATTTATGTAGCATTGTTAGCGTAACGAGCACTTTGCAGAGTAACAGCAAGGGAAAGACTATCTGTGCCTTGGGGATAACAAACAAAAGAAAGAGAGAATCAAGGCCTGGAACAAGGAATAAACGTGGGCAGGGGATGAGGACTGTGGGGTTCAGGGGTTCAGGAAAAGAGGAGAGAGAGGTGACAAAGACGGCATTAGGGGCAGCAAGGAAAATGGGCAGTTATTTAAATTAACACAAGGATGATCAAGTTGGAGAATAAAGCTCATGAGCAGGGATACGTGAAAAAGGCAAATTCCACATCAGGCATAATTTTGAGCTGCAGAACGCTGGGACTTTTTTTCTGTCTAAACATGCATAGGATTGAAGCTTTAGTAAATTCAGAGGCGAACCAGGCAACTCAGCAAGCAACTCAGCCACTGTGCTGCATTCTTTACAGTACAGCCCTAAGCAGGTTTGCTCAGAGGTAAATCCTACTGACTCAGTTGGGCTTACTCTCTCATAAGCATGCTCAGGATCTCTGCCCCTAGAAGAAATACCGCATCATCTCTTAAGCTGTCTGTTGGGACAACGCAGAACTCCAATCAAGCCGCGAGCTCTGGGCCCTTCCACAATCCAGGTTTTAAATACTCCGTCTGCCAAGGCAACCGAGGTCACCATTACCACCGCCGGGTCTCAGATGGCTTTTTACACTGGGGTAAATTAAGGTCACACAGTTAACATATTTTGTTACCAAGGGATATCGTCCCTTTTTCAAACCAAAGGACTGCAAGTTACACACTCAAGATCTTACCCTGGAGTAAAAGAATCACAGGGTCTGTGTCGTTTAGTAAAGAAGTCATATAACACTGGTTCATTCATGATATACAAGATACGTGAAGCTGCTTAAAGTATTGTCTGTTGCAGACATATGGTTTACATCACAGTGCCAGACATGTCTGTTGGTTGGATAAACCTCTACCAGGACAGTTTACACCGGATTATGAGATAATGCCAGATTGTCTTTTTCTTTGTTCAGGGCCTTGGAAACACAGAAGTCTGCACTTCTGCCCTATCTTTGACACACCTAAACCATATTGGAGAGCAAATGGAATCTTTCATCAGCCGGCTGCTACCCTTCCATTTCCCCAATAGTTCTTGTTTAATTTCAACACCATCTGAATATTTTGTTTTTAAAAAGATACCAGACAAATAGCTTGGACCAGCTTTTTTCCCTCTTCCTCAGCTTTTTTTTTAAAAACTTATGCAGGCACAAGAAGGTCTGTGGCAAGAAAAGTGGAGTTTCATTCATTCAGGCAGATGGATGGATAAAGAGGAAAGTTTTTAGCCAGCCTTTTGATCCAGAGGGGGAATATGGAACTTGTACTCTTCTGTCTAATACAGGGGTGGGCAACTTGTGACTCTCCAGATGTTTTGGCCTACAGTACTCATGATCCCTCACTATTGCCTGTGCTGGCTTAGGATGATGGGAGTTGTAGGCCAAAACATCTGGAGGGCCACAAGTTGCCCACCCCAGCTGTTACAGAATAAACAGCTCTTGGATGAAATGGTTTTCTGTTGTCTCTTCAGAGTCTGGAGAGCTATACAGGGGCGTGATTTCCCACTATTCTGATAGAAAAGGCCTTATAACAGTTTGGGGTTCTATATCCTTGAATACTACGCAGCTATAAACACCCAGAGACTAATTATTATCATACAAATACATTCATCGATCTCCCCTCCCCTTTGCTATATCTGATCATCCATTATTTGAGAGGCTAGCAGTCGTATCTCCATCTTACAAAATATGGAAGGAAAGAAGAAAGCAATTTCTCTTATAGATACTTCCACTAAAGGGGAGTAGCTTTATGCCCCACTCCAAAAACCCAAGTTGAAAAAAGCATGAAATAACTCACACGTATCCTTCCTACAGAGAGAATGACTGGAGGGGATGAGGAATACCACAACCCAAATTCAAAGACCCCATAGTTAGAAACCTCACATGAATTTCACATTTGCTCCCCATATACACAGGCTCCCTCTTAAAAAAATGAAACACAACCACACATTTCAACATATAGGGTCTCTAAGGAAACTACTCATCTCCTTCACCATTTTCTGGAAATGCCAAAGCTGGATATTACTGACTGTTAAGACAAGGGGCAGGCGACACAAACCTTTCCTGGGTACATATTAAGAATAACACACACCCAATATCCTTACAATCGCAGCCTCTAAAACCCAGAAGCAGGCGGGTCAATATCAGTGGCGAAATACATCAGAAATCGATCTTCTTTCCCACAATTATCTAGACTTATGGTCTCTTTGACAGGAAAGGTGGAAGACATATCAGCCATTTGCTTATTGATTAGCGTACTAATAGGGCAGGTTTGCTTATGGAAGCTGATCTGAGCGAGCCCAAATCGTTTATAGGTGCAAAAGTTAGGAAAACTGGGGAAAGGAGACCCACACCCCACTGGTCTACCATTCTGTGCGCCATATGTACTGGGAAAGGAGACATCGGAGCCTCATTAGCTGAACACCCTACTTAACCAATCCCCCCAACCCAGAATTTTAGATCAGATCAGATCATGGTGAGCTAGTTGAGCACCATTTTGGGGTGGGGGCGTTGAAAGGCGGGATATAAATTAAATAATTAAAAAAGGGTGGCTCAATGGTGCCGCTCAGTTTTGCAGGGGCGAAGAGGGGCAGGCCACCGATTCTCTTGAGGGTAGATCCTATGAGATCACTATTGTCGGAGGGGGCGGGGTGAGGGGGAGAGAGATGATTATCGATTAGTCTTTTTTCTCCCACCCCACCCCACCCCACCCCACCCTACTCCCTGTTTCTTCCCCGCTGGCAGGCGCAAGAACCCAGGCACCGCCGATATAAGAACGAAAGACACATGGAGGAAGGGATGGAAGCCCACCCACCCACCTACCCAAAAATCTCTGCAATCTGGAGGCCTCCCAGATTTGGTGGACGTGGGGGGGGGGGCGGGAGAGGAACCCACACCCACCTGGTCTGCAAAATCCTCGGCGGTGCCCATCAGGTCGTTCTGCCCCATGGCTGCGAGGCGGTGCAAGGAGGGACGGAGGTGCGGGGGGTGCTCGGCGCCTGGGAAACCCGACTCGCGCGCATACACAAGACGCACACCGCGCGCGCACCGCACAGCCCCGGACCCTCTAGCGCCGGCTGCGCCGATTGCACAGGAAGTGGCGGCGGCGGCGGCTGCCCTCGCCTCGCGACTGCCACGTAGGCCAACTCTTAAAGGAACCGCGCGAGGCTGCGAGCGGAGGGGGCCTGGCCTGGGCAGGCAGGCAGGCCAAGGCAGGCAGGCAGGCCGGCCCTGGGTCACCACCACCACCACCACCATCCCCGCAGCACGGGGAGGCGGAAGAGCCCGTGCACGTGGAAGGACATACGAAGAGCCCCGCTGGATCAGACCAAGCGTCCGTCTAGCCCAGCGCTCTGTTCACACAGTGGCCCACCAGCCTTCGACCAGGACACGCGTGCAAATGCACCCTAAGAACATAAGAGGTCTGCTGGATCAGACCAAGCGTCCATCTAATCCAGCACTCAGTTCACACAGTGGCCCACCAGCCTTCGACCAGGACACGGGTGCAAATGCACCCTAAGAACATAAGAGGTCTGCTGGATCAGACCAAGCGTCCATCTGGCCCACCAGCCTTCGACCAGGACACGGGTGCAAATGCACCCTAAGAGCATAAGAGCCCCGCTGGATCAGACCAAGCGTCCCTCTAATCCAGCACTCAGTTCACACAGTGGCCCACCAGCCTTCGACCAGGACACGGGTGCAAATGCACCCTAAGAACATAACAGATCTGCTGGATCAGACCATGGGTCCATCTAGCCCAGCACTCTGTTCACACAGTGGCCCACCAGCCTTCGACCAGGACACGGGTGCAAATGCACCCTAAGAACATAAGAGGTCTGCTGGATCAGACCAAGCGTCCATCTGGCCCACCAGCCTTCGACCAGGACACGGGTGCAAATGCACCCTAAGAGCATAAGAGCCCCGCTGGATCAGACCAAGCGTCCCTCTAATCCAGCACTCAGTTCACACAGTGGCCCACCAGCCTTCGACCAGGACACACGTGCAAATGCACCCTAAGAACATAACAGATCTGCTGGATCAGACCATGGGTCCATCTAGCCCAGCACTCTGTTCACACAGTGGCCCACCAGCCTTCGACCAGGACACGGGTGCAAATGCACCCTAAGAACATAAGAGGTCTGCTGGATCAGACCAAGCGTCCATCTGGCCCACCAGCCTTCGACCAGGACACGGGTGCAAATGCACCCTAAGAGCATAAGAGCCCCGCTGGATCAGACCAAGCGTCCCTCTAATCCAGCACTCAGTTCACACAGTGGCCCACCAGCCTTCGACCAGGACACACGTGCAAATGCACCCTAAGAACATAAGAGGTCTGCTGGATCAGACCATGGGTCCATCTAGCCCAGCACTCTGTTCACACAGTGGCCCACCAGCCTTCAACCAGGACACGCGTGCAAATGCACCCTAAGAACATAAGAGGTCTGCTGGATCAGACCATGGGTCCATCTAGCCCAGCACTCTGTTCACACAGTGGCCCACCAGCCTTCGACCAGGACACGCGTGCAAATGCACCCTAAGAACATAAGAGGTCTGCTGGATCAGACCAAGCGTCCATCTGGCCCAGCGCTCTGTTCACACAGTGGCCCACCAGCCTTTGACCAGGACACGGGTGCAAATGCACCCTAAGAACATAAGAGCCCCACTGGATCAGACCAAGGGTCCGTCTAGCCCAGCACTCTGTTTACACAGTGGCCAACCAGCCTTCGACCAGGACACGCGTGCAAATGCACCCCAAGAGCATAAAAGCCCCGCTGGATCAGACCACGGGTCCATCTGGCCCAGCGCTCTGTTCACACAGTGGCCCACCAGCCTTCGACCAGGACACGGGTGCAAATGCACCCTAAGAACATAAGAGGTCTGCTGGATCAGACCAAGCGTCCATCTGGCCCAGCGCTCTGTTCACACAGTGGCCCACCAGCCTTCGACCAGGACACGCGTGCAAATGTTTTGCAACGAAGATTGTAGTGCCTGAATTTGCTTTCCTTTCCCCCCCCCTCCTCCTCCTCCCTCCCAATCCCCTTTCCTTTTGTGTCATGTCTTTTAGATTGTAAGCCTGTGGGCAGGGACTGTCAAGAAATACTTTTGTAAGCCGCCATGAGAGCCTTTTTTGGCTGAAGGGCGGCATAAAAATCCTTAAATAAATAAATAAATAAATGCACCCCAAGAGCATAAGAGCCCCACTGGACCCTACCCAGTGCCTGTTTGCATTCTCTTCCCCTCCTTATTGCTTTACTATGATTTTATTAGAATGTAAGCCTATGCGGCAGGGTCTTGCTATCTACTGTTTTACTCTGTACAGCACCATGTACATTGATGGTGCTATATAAATAAATAGTAATAATAACAATAATCTAGCCCAGCGCTCTGTTCATACAGTGGCCCACCAGCCTTCGACCAGGACACGGGTGCAAATGCACCCTAAGAACATAAGAGCCCTGCTGGATCAGACCAAGCGTCCATCTAATCCAGCGCTCTGTTCACACAGTGGCCCACCAGCCTTTGACCAGGACACGGGTACAAGTGCACCCTAAGAACATAAGAGGTCTGCTGGATCAGACCAAGGGTCCGTCTCGCCCAGCGCTCTGTTCACACAGTGGCCCACCAGCCTTCGACCAGGACACGGGTGCAAATGCACCCCAAGAGCATAAGAGGTCTGCTGGATCAGCCCCCGAAAAGAAAGAGGCAGTATCCATTTGCGTAAAGTTTGCAGGTGGTCCCTTATTACACATAGACATAATATTTGGCTACTAGTCCTGATGGCCAAGTGCAACCTCCAATATCAGAGGCAGTAAGCCTATATACACCAGTTGCTGGGGGACATGGGCAGGAGGGTGCTGTTTGCATTCACGTCCTGCTTGTGGGTTCCTGGTTGACAGCTGGTCCGGATCCACCAGTTTGAGGCCAGGAGCAAGCATAAATCAGATTTCTGGTTTGAATCTTGCCTTTGTCGTTGACTTACCTGGTGGCCTCACAGAAATCATTCTCTCTTAGCTTCATTCCCTTCCATCTGCAATATATAAATGCAATAAATAAATAAATAAATAAAGGGTGCAATCTTATGTATGTTTAGATGGAAAAAAGCCCTACAACTTCCAGCATGCCTCCGGATTGCACCCTCGGGGGGTTTAAGATGTTTAGTTCAACTGATTAATTTATTTAGGACAAAATCCTATGCATGTTTAGACAGAAAAAAAAGTCCTACAACTCCCAACATGCCCTAGCTAGTCATGGCCAGAAAGGAAGTTCACTGTTTTTCTCAATTCGTATAAAAACGGTATCCAGAAGTTTCCATTTAAGCATTCTGCACATGCTTAGAGACACTTGGGGCCTTTGCTTTTATGTTTTGTTTTCTAATTAAAGAAACCCGCTCTCTTCAGAAAGGGCCGTTCATGTTCTCTAAGCAATTTATCCTATGATCTCCCTTTTCTTTACGGCATCCTCACTGAAGAGAAAACCCACTTTGTACCTGCTTTTTAAAGGAAACCCTAATGAGCAATAAGGTGATAATAACCCTAATAAAAGATCGGTGTATTAAGTGCATGTGAGAGAGAAAGTGGTAGAGATCTGAGGTTAAAAAACAACAGTGGAGGCTAGTGGCTCTGATTTCAATGGAGCTTTGAATCCTTTATGGGTTTCAGTCAGGACTACCTGTCCAAGGTGCTGGACCCCAGACCCAAAAATGGGTCCAGCACCTTGGAGAGCTCCTTTAGAGTTTATTTATTTATTGCATTTATATACCACCCCATAGCAGAAGCTCTCTGGGCGGTTTACAAAAGTTAAAAACAGTGAACATTAAAAACAAATATACACTTTTAAAAAGAAAGGGTATAAACCTCCAAAAGAATCCTATCAATTTTGGATGACAGGATAAGTTAGAAAGATAAACGGCCCTGGGGTAGGGGAGCACGAAAGGGGAAGTCACATGTTAGATTTTATTCCTTTTCTTTTTATATTATATATTTAAGGGAAGACTAATTATATCTAGCAAATTGTTTAAGATTTACTTTTTTGTTCTTGTCTATTCCTTTCCTTTTTTTTTGTGGTTTGTTTTGTGAAAGTTTGTCTATTTTATTTTATTGTATGTAATTGTCATTAATTAAAAAAAAAACCCACCACAAATATACAAAGTTTTAAAACATAAAAAAATATAAAAACAACAGTATCCTTATAACCAGTTCTGCCTGGTTCTGAATGGATTCACCTAATGGATATTGGGGCCACCAGCTCTCCCCCCCCAAAAAAAAAAACCCCACTGAGGAAGGGGGGATACATTTTGGGATTTGGGTATGGGTGTTTGAGATGTATTGAAGAAAGAGAAATGTCAGGCAAGGGGGAAAGAAAAAGGAGCTGAAGGAGGGGAATTGGACAGTTTATTGGGTTGGGGGAGACATTTTCCTGCCTTTTAGAATTGGCAGTGGGGGGGGGAAGAGTGGGGTGGGGGAGGGGAAAGAGTCGTTGGTGGCTCTTGCCCCTCCCCCACCACAGCTTGGCCATGGAGAAATACGAGGTGGGGGAGGGGCTGAAGAGAGGGGGTGATTTTGGGGGGGGTCGGGGAGATAGCAGTTTGAGGCCCCCTTTTCCTCAGTGGGTGGGGTGGGGTGGCTAGGAATATGGGCAGGGGGTATCCCAGGGACAGGCAGGGTGTTTTGCCTGGGGGGGGGGACATGGCAGGGGGCAACTTATACAGCTTCCATGGTTTGGGGGGCCTTTGTAGTTTTTTATGCTTTTCCCTTTATTTTAGGGTGCAATCCCATGCATTGTTTAGGAAGAACGAAGTCCTACAATTCCCAGCATCCCCTAGTCAACTCCCACCCACCCCTTTTACATTATTAGGCTTTTTCTTTCGATATTTTCTACGTAGTTTCTATATCTAAGGGAAGCTGGTTGTTCATAGGACATCAATTGTGTTAACGTCCTATAACACCAGTGTTTTCCTTTTCTTTTTTTACGTTTCTTTTTAGGTCAATACGCTTTTTGTTTCTATATTTTCTATATATAGGAGTTGTTGGGCTTTGTTCCGCCTAAACATGTATAGGCTTGCACCCCAATTGTGTTTTTTTCTTTTTCTCTTTTTACGTTCCTTTTTTTCCTTGTATGTCATTATGCTTCTTGCTTCTACATTTTAGGGTGCAATCCCATTCATAATAAGACAGAAAAGAAAGGACTACAACTCCCAGCATGCTGGGAACTGTAGGACTTTTTTTCTGCCTAAACATAGAATCATAGAATAGTAGAGTTGGAAGGGGCCTACAAGGCCATCAAGTCCAACCCCCTGCTCAATGCAGGAATCCACCTTCAAGCATCCCTGACAGATGGTTGTCCAGCTGCCTCTTGAAGGCCTCTAGTGTGGGAGAGCCCACCACCTCCCTAGGTCACTGGTTCCATTGTCATACTACTCTAACAGTCAGGAAGTTTTTCCTGATGTCCAGCATGCATAGGATTATGGCCTTAACCTCGTCACCCTAGATGTATGTATTTAGAGTATTTGGGGTATACATATTGACTAACCATATCTCACTGAAACCCTGCTTTTGGGGATGGTTTGCTGCTTCTGTTGAAAGCTGAAGTCATGGTTTTGTATGATGTCTAAATTGAGCCTATATTTTTGACCCATGCTTAAAAACACCCTGGATCCAACCTATTCACTGCATAGCTGCAGCAATGTGAGAACCACCCCTGCATTATCTATTAATTTTTCTGGCAGTTCAGTATAATGCACCTGGATAATTTATAGTACAACTGATCTAAATACCATGGATTGGTGTGTGGGTAGCTTATTATTATTATTATTGCCTTGAGGTGGGAACTTGGACTTGTTAGAAATTGTGCCTCAGGTCTCCCTCGTTGGCTTATATACGTTGACCTCTTATGCAGATACTGAAGCAGCTGCCTTATGGGGCCCTTGGGACGATGCTGGTGGTGGAATCAACGGCAGAGGAAGAAAAGGATGGTGTGAAAAAGAAGTATATTTTGAAAAAGGTGAGAGAAGGGGGAAAGAAAGGAAAAGGTGGTTTCCATGACAACGAGATGCGGCTGGTGCATCCCCTGTGAATTATTTCTGAAAGGCCAACACATTAATCAGGAAATGATTACCTCACATTATAAAAAGGGCAGGATATAAATTATAATTATTATAATACATATTTATATATATGAGCCTCGTGTGGCGCAGAGCGGTAAAGCAGCAGTTTCTGCAGCTGAAACTCTCCCCACGGCCTGAGTTCGATCCCAGCGGAAGCTGGTTTCAGGCAGCCGGCTCGGGTCGACTCAGCCTTCCATCCTCCCGAGGTCGGTAAAATGAATACCCAGTTAGCTGGGGGAAAGGTAATCACGGCCGGGGAAGGCAATGGCAAACCACCCCGCTATAAGGCCTGCCAAGAAAATGTCAGTGAAAGCTGGCGTCCCTCCAAGAGTCAGTAATGACTCAGTGCTTGCACGAGAGGTTCCTTTCCTTTCCTATATATATATACATCATCATAATTCTTAATAATATGCATGGTCACAAACTTATTAGAACATAATAGCAAAGATCTCGCATTTCTTCAGTTGTCCATTTTAATCCTTGGGGATTAGCCAGAGTTTAATATAAGCAAGCATTCAGCAGATTTTCACATTGGGAACCACTTATACATGTGTGTATGATGTTTATTTTTGGCATTTATTTAACAATTTATAACCTGCTTAGTTCTAGATGGTTTACAGGGGCAGAGGGAGAGATCAGTTGATGAAATCCCCCTCCCAAAGTTGTAGCAGTGTTAACATTTTGGGGAGGAGGAATCCAAAAAAAAACCTATGTCCATGGGACGCTCTCCCTTATTGCATAAATAGTAATGGTGAAAAGGGATTTCAGAGTTTTCATCTGAAGTGTCCGGCAGGTCATATAAGTCATTCCAGTTTTATGGACATCTTTTCCTTTTGTTCTTATGTACAGGTGGAATGCATTGATGAAAAACAAGCAAATGACGCTCTCAAAGAGGTAAGCTTCTCTTCTTTATCCTTGTACATCACACGTAAGCTGACGCAGGATCTTCCGTACTTGTGGTGTGAAAGCTCATGTCACAGTACATTTGTTTGTCTTTAGAATGTGTCATTGCAATTGGTTTTGCTGCAACAGACAAAATATCTGGGGCCAAAAATGCCACAATACTAAATAATTAAGCTTTAGGAGAGGTATTTCAATCTTTTAGAATGGGGAAAAACTGGAAGTTGGGGGAAAGACTGTGGGCAGGGACCATCTTGCTTAGCTGATTGTTTGTAACCCGCTCTAGGAAGGTTTGGGTTTTTTTTTTTGGTGAGTTGAATAAAAATATTTTAAATAAATAAAAATACATATGATGGAATTAGGAGACATCTGGCAGTCCCACCTAATTTGAATTGTTATACATCTGTATATGAAACCTTTCCCCTTATTTGTTCTTCTCCCAACAGGCCATGGATCTGCTGGAACTAAAGCATCAAAACATCTGTCCCTACAAAGAAATGTTTATCACTTGGGACAATAGGGTAAGAATGAAATGATATCTATTAAGGCTGCAGTCCTATGCACCTTTACTTGGGATTAAGTTCTATTTCATTCAGTGGGATGACTTTTTTGTGAAGCTTAAGCAACAACTCAAAATTGGTGAGTCCTGGGAGTTGGGGGAAATTGCATATTGGTGTGATCCAGTAGGGTATGTTTGGATGTGGAAAGGCAGCATAAAAATAATTTAAATTCAAAATAATAATAATAATAATAATAATAATAATAATAATAATAATAATAATAATACCCATATCTTTGAAACCCAGGTTCAAATCTCAACACATCCACTGATAGAACTGAAATTTACAGTCAACAGACAGCTACATTTCCTGTTACTTGATTATACCTCTTCAGACTGTGGGTGGGGGAACAAATGCTTGAATTCTGGCCCATATTAAAAACAAAACTCCTTGTACTTACAAAAGTACTACATCAGGGGCAAGAATTTTTCTTCATGGATATACAAAAACGAACTCTGACAGCTGGTTCATGTTATCTAAGTCTCATTGTTTCAACACAATTTTAATTCAGAGATGACTTCATGCCTAATGCATAGGATCAGCGTGTTAGTGACACTTGGAGTGCTTCCACACCGGAGGGGCAGGGTAGCACTGCCAGTCAGAAGATATTGTGCATCAATATCTTCTTTTTTCCTTAATGGATTTTCTTCAGTAAAGAAAAAGGTGAGAAGAAGGGTGGAAAAAACACAGGAAGGCTACAACTGGAAGATGGCAACCTCTGCACCCCCTATAAAATTCAGTGAATGAGGGGGGGGGGGTCTCATCAAAGCCTTGCCTGGAACCACCCTTAGAATTGTCACCATCCCTGGCTACGGTGGGTGGCTTACTCTGACAAACTCTTTTAAAAAAAAAAACTGAGTTCAGTGACAATAGTAATTTCATCTTCATTCTGTTGTAGATTTCATCTGTCTTTCTTTGTCTGGTGATGCAGTATTCAGAACAAGGGAACCTTTCATCTTTCATGAAAGCCAAGAGGCAAAAACATGAGACAATTCCGATCAGGGTAAAAAGAAAGCTTAAATAATAATAATAATAATAATAATAATAATAATAATAATAATAATAATAATAATAATATGATGATGATGAAGATGATGATGATGATATGTATTTGTATATAGTATACATACCCACATACACATAGCCAAGTTAAATAAAATAATATCTATATCAAATTAAACTTGAAAAAAGAGGAAGAGGAAAGAGACAGAAGGGGGAACCAATGGCTTTAAAGCATCTGGAGAATTCTTCAAGAGTTTTGATTTTTTTTTAAGTAGAGGAGCAAAGGTAAGTATCTGAAAGAAGTGAGTTCTACACTGAGTGACGCAACTGTCGGTAAATTCAGGGCTTGAATCACATCCATTATGGTCTGAGAGTGGTACCTAACCCAGTGGGGTATTCACTGCATCCTCAAGTCTCAGAGGGAATAGGGATGCTGAACATCTGCATTTCTGGCTGGCAGGCAGTACGAGGCCTCTGTATTGGCCAGGGCAAATATCAATACTGGCTGTTTGGCTTTCTGTTCCTGCCTGAGCAGCTGGACACAACTTTCTTGTGGCAATTCACTGCAAGAGCCTGGATGGGAGAATTCCCACTTCAGACATGTTTTTTGCCACCGACAACCCCTGCCTAAGCATATCCCACAGCAAAAATCCAGACTGACTTAAGATATGAAGGCAGAATTGCAAAATAGCACAGTAGTGCCTGCATGCAGAATAGTTCCGATGCTGACAGGTGCTGCTATAATGTAAAACAGCCTTCCCCAGCTTGGTGCCCTCCAGATGTTTAAGACTTCAGCTCCCATCAGCCCCAGCCAGAATGGCCAATGGTCAGGAATGCTGGGAGTTGTAGTCCAAAATTATCTGGAGGGCAGAAAGTTTGGGAAGGCTGCTATAGAATCAAGAGTATCATTCCCATTGCTTACCCGTGGTCAAGGGTGAACAGCAGGATGAGAATTTCTGACTTGATAAAGTAGCATACTTTTCATTCCCCTTCTCTCTTTCCATAGGTGATTCAGATATTCTTGGGGCAGATGGTGGATGCTTTGGTTTACATCCATCAACAAAATATTTTTCACAGGTGAGGAAAAATGTGTGTGTGTGTTTTTAAGTACCTATATTCCGCCTTTGTGCCAGTTTCTCCGCAACATCTTTAGTTATTTATGTACAGTAGTTTGTAGCACAAACGTCAATCTCTTTTAAAAGACACCCAGGAAAAGTAAAATTGCTTACATCGCCTGCACAGTTGTAACTCCATTTTAACATGCTAATAAAAATACTCTGATGTGTTTCAGGAACCTCAAACCACCCAACATCCTCTTAGCTGGTGAGGCATCCTTCATGCTTTGTGATTTCAGCTCAGAAACCCTTATGACTGATGAGATGAAATGGAAGATAAGGGTGGAACAAGGTAGCAGAGTGTTGCTCTTTGTAATTTTCAGTAGCCTTACTCTTCAGGAAAACATTTAGCTGTGGATGTTTTGAAAATATAGGCTGAAAACGAGGAACATTACTCAGGATATGTGTCTGTTTTACCTAAATAGCAAGAGAGAGAGAGAGAGAGAGAGAGAGAGAAGGGCCAAGGATGAAGCAAATGCTGGCATCCAGGATATTAAAATGTATCTAGCTTAGCAATTGTTGTTTATTTGAAATGTGTGCGGAATCAGTTTAGAGAGTCTCAGTCTGATAGGCAGAGGCTCACATCAAAGAACATTTCTGCATTCCGAACACGGCGCTATCTGCCAAGTACGAAAGTAATAGTAAATGTTTTCCGCAAGATGGGTTGAAGTATTTGACAAGAATCTTAGATTTGCTGTGTAAACGCTCAGTATGAATCAAAGAACTTCAATCTAGTTGGGAACATTATGGTGTTCGCTTTGAGACATTTTAAGAAGGAACAATCCCACCTCCAATAAAATAAAACCCCTTATCCACTAATGCACAGCTTGTAATACTTCTGAGAGATATTAGAATGCACTGATGCACATAATACTGCAAATCCAACTCAGCTTCGTATATACACACAAAGATATTGGGGGAGGGGAGAAACCATGCAAAAGTTGGGAAACACCACTTGGGGAAAGTGTGGGGCCAGGAGAAAGGAAGAGGGTCAATTTGGAATCCTAAGCAGGGGAAATGTGACTCCGGGGACTGACCTTCAACACCTTCAACACCATTGTCTAATGTTGGACAACACTGCCTATTCCAGTTTAATTCACTTTTCCCATTTGATAAGAGTTGTTGTTCCATGACAGGATATATGCTTTCAGGTCACATATTTGGTAACAAATGACAAATTGCACTTCCGTTTTTTCTTTCCACAGACCCTCACTTTAAATCCTGCATGGCTCCAGAAGCACTCAAGTTTTCCTTTAGTGACAAATCCGACCTCTGGTCCCTTGGTTGTATTCTGCTTGAGATGCTAAGCTGCTCCTCTCCGAAAGTACATTGTTCCTCAGACAACACTGTGGAGACTTTCAAACGTCGTTCTTGTGTGAGATAATTATATATTAAAAAATATAATTCAATACTGCCTGAGGTTGAAACGGGCACTTCATTTGAAATGGTGCTTGCTCAGTGCAGGTGTGGGGAAGGGGAGACAAAGGGGATTTTGATCATCCCAGAGTGCAGGACACGGAATAACAGGCTCAAGTTACAGGAAGCCAGATTCTGGCTGGACATCAGGAAAAACTTCCTGACTGTTAGAGCAGTACGACAACGGAACCAGTGACCTAGGGAGGTGGTGGGCTCTCCCACCCTAGAGGCATTCTAGAGACAGCTGGACAACCATCTGTCAGGGATGCTTTAGGGTGGATTCCTGCACTGAGCAGGGGGTTGGACTCGATGGCCTGAGAGGCCCCTTCCAACTCTACCGTTCTATGATTCTATGATACAAACTTCAGGTACAATCAGCAAGAGGTTATCACTTTTGAGTCCAATTGATTACAGTGGGGAAATTTAAGGATGCGCGTCCTTCTCCCCCAGAAACAAAGTAGACTTAAAAGTGTGTAGCAGCGGTTGGATCATGCCCTTCTGGTTAAACAGACCGAGTGGCTAAGCAACTCTGTGAACTGCAGTTCTGCAGGCATCTAGGAATCTTTTGGAACAGGGGGTGGGCAGCTTGTGGCCCTACAGATAATTTGGCCTACAACTCCCATGATCCCTATGCTGACTAGGACTGATGGGAACTGTAGGCCAAAACATCTGGAGGGCTACAAGTTGCCCATGCCTGGGTATGTCTCTGTACGATGGGGAAGATATGGAAATGTAGGGAAAGATATGAAATTGCAAAATGCTTTGTTCATTTGCAGAACTACTTTTTTCTCTCATTGGAATTGTGTGCTACTTACCTCTGCACCTCTTTAAATATCACTTCTCTGCCGTATGGACTGGTAGGGAGTCTGGGCAGGCTGACTACTGGCCAATGCTCAAGAGGTGAAAAGGAACTACTTGCATAAATGCCCTGTTAGAACTGCCTTGGAACCTCCCAAAGAAATGCTACAGTTCCAAAGGTTCCTCCTAGCAACGCCATAAAAGAAAGGGAGGAGATGAGGCTGTATGGGGCCAAACAGCTTTAAGGGACAAAGGGAGGCAGAAAGCCTGTGGAAGCAGGAAATGCCCCTTTGCTTGCCAGGACCATCAGTGAGCATGACAATGAGAAGCATGATGTACATGCACAAAAATTGACTTAGGGAGTATGTCTCGTACCAACTTCTTAAAGAGGCCTGTCTAATACTCGCTTCTGTTACAGCCGACTCTACTACAATAATTCTGCCAAAAAAGAAAAGGGGAAAAAATGTATACACATCCTGTGTTTCTTGAGTGGTTTTTCTCTTTTTAGGTGAAAGATCCACTTGCATTGTTGCGTAACATCAGGGAGAATTCCAGTTACCTGGAGGATGCCCTGATATCCATGAGGCTGCAGGATACACCTTTGTCTTCTATTTTGCTTATGATGCTAAAGATCGAGCCAACGATGAGGCCTACTGCACGGTGAGTCCTGGATTTGCTTTTTCCTGTTGTTGTTGTTGTTGTTATTTTCCACTTTTAAGGTCATGCTCTTCCAAAACAACAAACATTACAAGACTAGTAAGATGTAAGACTACAATATGTAGGCTATACCAGAGGAAGAAAGTGGATAAAGACAGTTCTTTACTTTGAGAACCATTTTTGCAGAAAGTTTTTAATGGCTCGTTTAAATGATTGAGCAGTGGACAGGAGGGGAAGCCCTTGCTCCACCCCATTAAAAAAATACTTTCAGGTATGACAATCCCCAGTCATTACTTAAACCAGGGGTGGGCAGATCTGACTTTCCTAGTAGATCTCTGCATGATTTGCAGTAGGTCTCTGACTCCCAATTTTTTAATAATAGCAGCAACAAAATCACACACACAGCCTAAATTATGCTACTGAAACGAAGAGAGCTTGGGGTAACCAGGAGTGGATGTCGGTGTGGAAGGATAGTTCTGGCACTCAAAACAAACTACTGGGCTCACTATTGTTTAATTCTAAGTGTACGTCTTTTGCATCAGCCTCTAGTTGGTGGGTCCCAGAGTTCTAGTAAAGAAGCCAAAATAGATCCCATGACACAAGCCTGAAATCTAAGGTTGCAATCCTATACACACTTATCGGTGAATAAGTCCCACTGACCCCAATGGGGAGCATTCGATTGAGCCCAGCAGTCCAAAAATGCTGTAGTAGTAGTAAGCTCTATTACTATAGCAATGTTGGACTGTTGGGCTCTTATTTTAAAACCTTCATTCAAACCAGAGAACTACAAGAGGCTCTGTAGTACGGCAGTTTATCAAATGATGATGTTAAAACAGGAATGCACTGGTTTCAATTTCATAGAATAGTAGAGTTGGAAGGGGTCTATAAGGCCACTGAGTCCAACCCCCTGCTCAATGCAGGAATCCACCCTAAAGCATGCCTGACAGATGGTTGCCCAGCTGCCTCTTGAAGACCTCTAGTGTGGGAGAGCCCACAACCTCCCTAGGTAACTGGTTCCATTGTCGTACTGCTCTAAAAGTCAGGAAGTTTTTCCTGATGTCCAGCCAGAATCTGGCTTCCTGTAACTTGAGCCCATTACTCCGTGTCCTGCACTCTGGGAGGATCGAGAAGAGATCCTGGCCCTCCTCTGTGTGACAACCTTTTAAGTATTTGAAGAGTGCTATCATGCCTCCCCTCAATCTTCTCTTCTCCAGGCTAAACATGCCCAGTTCTTTCAGTCTGTCTTCATAGGGCATCGTTTCCAGACCCCTGATCATCCTGGTTGCCCTCCTCTGAACAGTCTTCTGTGTGTCTGATTCATGTCCTACCTCTATACACATTGTTTATTGAAAAGCTGGATTATGCCCTCAATATCAAAGAGAAATGAATACCCACCTCTCACCTGGGTATCTTGATTTTCTATCTTGCTTTTCAGTCTAAAATCAGGCCTCAAGATATCACCAAAACAGTTATTACCTAAACTAGAGATGGGCAGATCTGAAGGGCTCATGTAAAAAGGCCCTTCTTTCAAGACTGCTACATTCAGAGGCATGTTTGGTGGTGACGTGAGAAAGGGCCTTTTCAGTGGCTGCTCCCAGACTGTGCAACTCCTTTCCAAGGGAGGTTAAGTTAGCTCCTTCTCTGCTCACCTGACATTGGCAAGCAAAGGCCACTTTATTCAAGAAGTCCTGTGGGCTGGGGGTGAGGTGCTGCTTTTATTCTGTAATTGTTATGTTTTTATTGTATTTTAATGTATTATTTTTAAAATCTATTTTAAATTATTTTTATAAGTTGCCTTGGGGAGCTTTTTTGGGCAGAAAGACCAGGTATAAATGAAACAATTAAATGAAGTACATCGGTCCAACTAAATTTGATTCAACTAAACTACCTGGATATTCTCTCTCTCTCTCTCTTGCTATTTTAGGGAGCTGGTTGATAATCCATTTATTAGAGAATGCCTCATTCTGGCTAAGTCTCCTCTAATAAAGCTGAGGAAGAGTTTGCCTCCTGAATTCCTGAATATAATCCTTGCCGGTGAGATCCCGACTGTTCTAGGTAATGCTTTGAAATGCTTCTTTCTTGTGCATTTATGGTGGTGTTTGAAAAACAATAATTCTGACAGTTATGTTTTATATAAGAAGGATTTCACAGGAAGGTGCAGCTGTTTTTATCTTCTGCAGAATTCATGATGTCTTACCAGGGCATAGAGGAAGCGCAAGAAAAGTGCATGGAGCGTCTGATTAGCCTCTTTAAAGAATCAGAAGGTATGCTTTGATTGTGCTGCTATTTTCATTTTACTTGTTTTTCAAAGCTTGATGATTTACACGGTTCTGTGATTATAAAAGAGCATCCATCCAGTTCCTGGCTGAGGGGATGGAGCAAAAGGATCCGGGGAGGAGGGGATGGAGAAAGCACTGTGGCTTGACTCCTACATCCAGGCCACAGTTTCCTGTGCTGTAGAGTTCTAATAGACAGCAGATCCTGTGTAGTCCTCGTACACATGTTGCTTCTGCTTGGACGATACAAAGAGTTTGTCCAGAGCTGAGCTGGATGGGGAGAGGGCTGATGGTAGCGACAAGACTGGGAGACCTCATGCAGCCCTTACCAGTGGGGGTTACTGCATTAACCAACAGTGCTCCAGGGATTGCAAGAGAGCTTTGAGTGAAAGAGTGAACCTCTTTCAGCCCGAGGGCCGGATTCCATTTCGGAGATGGCCTCGGGGGCCGCATTCCAGTGGCGGGTGAGGCTGAAGGCAAAAGGAACGAGGACAAAAAGTATCAAAAACAGAGGCACATTTTCGATTAAAGCTCTTACTGTCAACATTTTAGAGTAGGAAGAAAACCTGCACAAAAGCCAGGAAACCCTCTAGCAATGGGGGTGGGGCCATTTGGGGACCCTTAGAGAGATTGGGACTCTCATGAGGGCCAGTTTTGGGCCCCAGGACTGAGGTTCTGCACCCCTGAGCTACACAGATTCTGCAACTGCATTAATAATAACCACTTTGTGCTGGTCGGCTTGGCCTGCTTCCAATCCCTGGTGGAATGGTTGCCCCCCACCCCAATAAGGGCTGTGGGCTGTCCCCAGTCCAGATCAATGCATCTGAGCTTCCCAACAGCCATGCAAGAGGTGGGGGTTTATTGCTGGGGGTGGGGGAAGCCACAATTTTTTTTATGGAGAACCGTAACAGATCATCTTTAACCAAAAAATAAAATAAAACAGCTACAGTTTCTTCCCCACAGTCAGTGTTGGAAAATTCTTTGGACTTGTGGATCCTGTGATTTACGCAATGAATAATCACATTGATTCTCCTGAAATCCAGTTAGCTGGATGCTCCTTGCTGCTTGAGATCACTGGCAGAGGTAGGGAGATGAGCGACAGATAGGTTCTGTATCATTATCATGGTGATTTTGTACAATCCCTGAAGTACTACACAGCACAGCAGACAAACTGCTTTGCAGTTCTTACCATTTAAAAAAAAAATCACACCAACTATCCGATGTTGACAGGGCCAGCATATTCAGATCTGAAGAAAACCTGATATGGTTCTGAGCAGGAGGTTCCCTAGAACACAGTTCGAAAGCAACTGGTATAGTTCATTCAGGACACAATCCAATGCATGTTTAGACAGAAAAAAATCCTACAACTCCCAGCATTCCCCAGCCAGTCTCAGGCTGAAAAAGGTCAAAAAAAACCCTGAATTACAGTGTCAGATTAGAACTGGGGGGATTTTGGTTCAAATTCCCCACTCCACCATGAAGCTCGCTATGAGATCTTGAGGCATTCATTTTCTCTCTCATCCTAACCTCCCTCACAAGGTAGATGCACCATGTACTGTGCCTTGAGCTCCACACAACAAATGAATAACCTGGGACATTTGGGACAGGTGGAGGAGGGCGGCAGAGGTTCCACATGTCCCTCGGCGTTGTTGGGAGCAGGACACCTCTTGCACATTACACTCCCTTTACACGACAACCTTAAGAATCACTGGGCTGAGAGAAAACCTCCAAGCATAACTGCACAATTTCTATGCAAACGTGATGTATTCTGTTGCTGCAGAAGTTTACGCCTTCCACACACACACACACACACACACTGCATGTCTCGTGAAGCCAGTTTTCACAGAGAATGTTAACGGATTCTTCCTCGTGCTTATCTAGGAAGAGTTTCTCTCGTGATTGGCACACTTGTGATGAGATGGTGAGATTTTGGAACAAGCCCTGGAGGCAGCTCATGGCTCCTGTTTTGTGTTCCGCTTTTGGCAGCAGTGGGACAGAACTTGAACGTGGAAATCCTGGCCTGCGAAAGCTTTTTCAGTTGCCTGACGAGCTCGATGAGGACCCATTTCGACAACGAAGGGCTGCTCCGGATGATTTGCACTTTATTCATGATGATGTCTAGCAACGGTGGGTGCAATTGGCCAGGTGTTGCCGCGGCTCAAAGCAGCGTTGCTTTTGGCACAGTAACTCCACTTTTACACCGATATGTCGAGTCCAGAAAGGAGGTGTTCAGGCTGTTCTAAGTTGACTGGCCATTTATGCATCGCCAAGAAAGAGGACACAAATGTGCATAACATCTGCATATGGAAATGTATGTATCTAGGTGCAAATTTAGAAATAACAGCTGTAATTTAAATAGAAATACAACACATCTCACCATAGTGAAGTGACTTCTGTGCCTGCTCGGTCTGCTGTCCAGGTGCTAAAATGGTTGATGGGAAACTTCAAGGCCCTCGTTGATTCTTGTTTAAGGCCAAGGCCTTCTTATGATTCTTGTTTAAACTGCACATGGACTGGACAGCCCATGAAATAGAAGACACCTTCAAATAGAAGATCGTCCTCTGCCGGGCTTTCCAAAATAGAGGGCTGCCCTCAGTAAGGAAGGACACCTGCCCACCTTAGGATGAACTGGGGCTTAGTCAACAACACCTCCTGAAAAATGCCACGGTGGTTCACCTCCCGCTTGGAAAACTCCTGGGCTTCCAAACCACAACACGGCACTGGATTCTCTGGGTTTTGGGTGGGGATTACAGCAGGTGGCCTGAAGGTTCGACCCAGCCTCCAGGAACTTTCTGTGCAGCCCTTTGCTTGTATCGTAGCTTGCACCGAAGTTACTGTGTTCAAAACATTGTACCCGTTTAAAAATTAGTTGCCGCTGACCAAGTTGTCCTGGATATTTGTAATACAAAAATATAGAAATTGGAAAAGTGGGAAGACTCCATTTAAGCTTGTATAACTTAATTTGCTGATTTTAAATTGGGATTCTTCCCTTTCCTTATGTTTTTACAACACTGTCATTTCTCACTGCCATAAATTGGTTTCCTACAAAGACCAGTGCAATTATCAGTGGTGTGTTACAGTGCAGTAAAAGCCACTGTTCAGAACATTTATTTTCCTTTGCTTACCAGAAGTAGCTGCAGATGCCCTGAGGAAAGCTGGTATCTTCACAGACATCCTGACTATCCTGGGTAATTTTGCTGAAAACAAAGAGATCTGCGTCGCTTGCTGTGGGCTTATTTGGACCCTGGTTGTAAACGGTACGTAAGAGAGTGCAACCCATGTGTTGGCTTCTGTAGTTGGAGAAACATTCGCTAAGGTTGGCCACTTTCCCAGGGTTCTGGCAGAAAATGCTTGTGGCCATCGCTTGCCTGTCACTGAGACCACTGACTGAGAAAAAACTAGAGGAGTGCCAACATGAGTCAGTAAGTGGAATTGATGCAGCAGCCACCTGCATCTGAAACGTTTGGAGAAAACAAAATGAGCAAGGGTGCCTCTGGGGTATATGTGAGTGTGTGTAACCCCCTGCACCCCCTAATTTCAAACTCCACACCATAGGAAAAAGGAAACGGTCTCTGCATACACCCCGAGAAGACTAATTCTTTCGATTCCATGATTCAGGTGGAGGCTGGTGGCTCCAATGTCAGTGGGATGGTGAATCCGCTCCAGATTTCAATCAGAACGCTAAAGGAGCTACTGCATATTCCGTCCCCCCAGCGTCGACAGCGGAATCACCAGTCTCCGCTGCTTCAGACGCTGTTGGAGGGCTGAGCCCCATACATTCAAAACAGACTCCAGTGCTAAGTCTTTGCTAAAACTAAGGAAGTGCTGAAGACCAGAGTTTCTAACAAGTGTCTGTGCGGCAACAGGACATTAGCACTACTTTCTTTGGATCAGGACCAATATATTTCAGAATAGCTGGTCACGCAATTCAGTCACACTATGCTTAAGCTAATAAGTAGGATATTTATATTTTTAAACACCTTTCGGTATGGGGATTTCAACAGGATAATTTATTTTATGCAACTTCTTTTATAGTGGCTTCATTGGCTTCTATTTCAAATTGTTGATTACCTTAAAAACCATAGCCAGCTTAGGGCCAGGATACTAAAACTACCATCTAACCCCACACAAGCCCAGCCTGTACAGGGGTGGCACTCCAGATGTTTTGGCCTACAGCACCCCTCACCATTGCCTATGCTAGGTAGGGCTGAAGGGAGTTTTAGGACTTTTTTACTGACTAAGCCATTGCCCCTTTAAAGACGTTTTTATTTAAATAAGCTTTTAGGATAACTACTGTTTGATTTTATTAAACCTGGCTCCTTTGTTATTTTGTAAAGGTGGAAGAGGTGCTGTGTGCTTGTCATAATATGCTTTCTGCTGCTTCTGTTGATCTTGTAATCTAGGGTGCGCTCTATGTGGCACCCTGGGCTTCAGGGCAGATGTAATAGCTGGCAGTGTGCTCCTTAGTAAACGTCCCATGAGCAATTGGGCAGGAGCAAAATCTAAACTTGTTACTGGAGTATTATGCAGGTTCAACAGAGCCAGATATGGATCAGCGCCATCTTGTAGAGTTTTCGATAGCGTGTGCTTGATGGTTTGTATAGTACGTTCTGCTTGCCCGTTGGACTGGGGGTAAGCTGGGCTCGAATGTGTCAAGGTGATCCCCCACTCAGTTGCAAATTGTCTCATAACTTGGCTTGCAAATGGTATATGATCACAAAACATTTATTTTATAAAATAAACGGGTTAATAAATAAATGGGTTTTTTAATCTGCTGCCCCGTGTCTGTTTATATTTTCTTGTTGTTGTTTTTCTAAATGGTTGCAATAAGTCACATTGGGTGTTTTAAGTTGAAACAGAAAGATAAGGGTATAGATGTTGATACACAAGTAAAAGATTCCCCCCCCCACACACACTAATTTTACTGCTATCCGCTATTGATCGGTTTGATATGTATCCCGTCTTTTGATCGAGAAAATGCCCCTTGAAGGCAGCTCCTTCTGAGAAAGAGCAGGGTATAAAGTAAATCACCACATTTCCTGGCCAATATGAACTCTGTGTTCTTTTGCTGATTTAGTGACTGATGTGGCTGAAAACCCACTGAAATATGCCATCGAACTTGTCTCCATAATCCTCCACATGCACCTCGGGCACGCAGAAGTGGCAGAATCGGCGTGCTGTGCTTTTTGGGCCTTGTCCCTTCATGGTGAGTTTTCAGGGTTAGGGTTTCACCTGTAACGACGGGGAAGAGGGGCGTGACTTTCTTTGCAGCGAAGGTAAGCATGTTGGAAACGTCGTCAAAAAACCCACATTGGCATTTATTTCACTGGGAGTTTGTTTCTTTCCTTTTCAGGCTGCATAGACGAAGCCAATTACGAGCCCTACTCCTTGCTTCTGCTGGAGGCTCTCCGCCATCACCCTGAAAGGCCAGTGCTGGCGAAAAATGCCTGTCTGGCACTGGCAAGCCTCTTAAGGACATCTGGTAATAAATAGTCTGGAAGAGTGGACTGGCAGCACCACTCGGCCGATGATTAGCCCAGCCCTGTGATCTGCCAAGCAAGGGGACAAGGAAAGGGTGGAACAGAGACTGCTGCACCAGTGTAACAACTCAGAATAGTACACCTGCACAATATGAGTCTGTGTGTGAGCCGGATGTAGAAAGAGAAAAAAGCAGCAGCATGGCTAGGTTTATGCTCATGGGAGGGCCAGGGCCATTTCCCCCTTTGCACCAGGGCCAAGTTGCAATCACAGGACATAAATCTGGATCCCAAATGCAAAATGACATGCCATTGCTGTGCCATGCGTGCGTGCGTGCACGCACACACACACACCACCCTGACATGGGTATGAGGCTGCTCTTGACCTCCCCTCCCCGATGCCCTCACATCCACAGAGCACACAGAGGGAAAGGGCCCACACAGGCTGTAAAGCTCACAGGGCCCACACAACTAATGGCAAGCCATCGGACGCAACCAGAGGAACGGGTTGCTAAAGCGGTGCTTATACTGCAAAGCATGGCGTTGTTGTGCCTGTCGCTGGGGCGCTCCAAGCCATGCAGACGTAGTCCCAACTTTCACCCCCAGCACAGATGGACAATTTACAGAGAAAAGGGGGCAGGAGGAAAGCTTTCAATTCATAACCAGTCTCCCTCTTTCCAGAGTTGTGTGGCTTCAGATTCATAATCACAGACGAGAAGGGCAACGGAATAACGCTGCTCAAAGACTGCTACCAGCTCCACCGTGAGGATCCCGAAATAGTGGAAGACATTTGTGTGCTGATCGATGAGATGTTTAAATATGGTGGGTCCTTTCCCCCCCTCTGTATCGTTTGGACCGTTTGTATTTGCTCTGCAAGCGAATAGGAAAATGGGATTCGGGCCTCTGATGTTACCCGTTTGAACAAGTGAAAATGGCTGATTTTCCGCCTCACCAGCAAAACTGATGGGAAGGAGACTTTGCGCCAAACCGTGAGAGATGGAGCATGATAGAAATCTAAAACACTTAAAAGAAGTGATCTTAAACCAAGCACAGAGATATTTTGGTGCTGGTTATATGTCTTACTGTACCAGGGCCTGGAATGGCTTTCAGAATGAGGTGGACATATAATTGAAACATTTTTCAACCGACGGATTTCACTGCAGCTCAATCATAGTAGAAATAAATTAAATTCAACCTATCTTGGTGACTCAGAGGGCACCCTAAGTCCTTCATAACTTTTGGCTTTCAAGCCTGGCTGTAGGTTGGTGCAGCTACCTGACCGCATCAGATATAATCAGCAAGGGGCCGGGGGCACATGGAGACGTTCTTGCTTTTGAAAGTCTCGTCCACTACAGATATGCCATACTCTGAGCTTGAACAGCTTGGGCACTTTATTTAGCAACTAGGCAGGGAACCAACAAGTCCTTGGTTCAAATCGTACCCCAACCATGAAGTGGACGCTCTGTAGCCTTAAGCAAGCCAGTATCGCTAAGCCGCGGCCCCCATTTGCACTATGGGGAAAACAGAACTACCCTATATCTTACCTAAATGTTCTGCTGGCTACTGAAAGGTTCCAGGGCTAAGTCCTGGGGGAGGGAGGGGAGGGAGTGCTGGAATCTCCAGTGTTTCCAATAAGGGTGACTATATGAAATGCCTAGAATGCTCTAAAGCAGCCTTCCCCCAACCAGTGGCCCTCTAGATTTATTGGACCACAACTCCCACCATCCCCAGCTACCACGGCCAACACATCTGGAGGGCTCTGGGCAACACACCACCGATTAGGAGGTGCAAAATTAGGAGGTAGGGAATTAGATCACCACTGCTCACTGCACTTGGCGTTGATGCTTTCCATTACATTGGACCACAGATGAAATAGTGCTGGAGCTGGACTCCCAGAACATTACCGCGCTGCTGACTGAATTGAAGAACAGGTTTACGTCCAGTCTGGTAAGCGAGAACATCAGTGGTCGCGGTGGGCACTTCAACCAGAAGTCCTTTCTTAGCAATGATCACCCAGAAGGCAGGAAACAGTGAATAAAGCCTGACCTGAAACCTATGCGGCAGGGCCTTGCTATTTACTGTTTTACTCTGTACAGCACCATGTACATTGATGGTGCTATATAAATAAATAATAATAATAATAATAATAATAATAATAATAATAATAATAATAATCCCACGCGATTAAAGAACGACAAAACAAAGGGCTGAGAAGATAAACTTGGTTACCTTTTGATTCTCAGCTATTTATAGTCAGAGTCTTGCAGGGCTTCCAAAGCTCTTCAACTGCACGGGTTGGCAGGAAGTAGACTTCCAGATGTTCCCAGTATGGAAGTCAGTGTGGTATAGGACCTGGATTCTAGCCCCCTACTCAGCCATGAAGCTCACTGGGTGACCTTGAGCCAATCACTGACTCTCTGCCTAACCTTCCGCAAAGGGTGGTTGTGAGAATAACATGGAGATTGTGTCCATTGCCTAGGAGGAAAAGGCGGGATATAAATGGAACAGACGAACGAACTCCCAAGCATTCCTGACCATTGGCTGTGCTGGCAGGAGCTTCTGGGAGCTGGAAGTCCAGAAACATTTGGAGATCTGCCTTCTGCCCGCCTCTGCTCTCAAGGGCACATGCTGACGCTCCACCTTACTGTCGTTGCCTCTTCACCTGTGTGCTCAGAGCAGCGACAAGAGAGAGGCGGGGCAGCGTCCTCCATGTGCGTTGTGTTTTCTCTATGGGCGGTTGTGCAAACTGGTCCCAGAGGGAGAGGGCAAACTGAAAGGCAGCAGAGGCTTAGCAAGGAAGAGGGCCCACTGGGGGCATCTGGCCAGAGACCCGGCCCACTCTAATAATTTGGACTAAATGGCCCCTTGGTCTGATCCAGCAGGGCTCTTTTTATGTTCTCTTATCAGGAGTTGAGGGAAGAGGGTTAAGGTGAGGCAGGGTTCTGGAAAGCTTTACGGGGCAGACAACCTGCAGCTCTACAGCCGCACACAGGCCTCAGGCTAACTTCAGAAGCCCTCAGCAAGCCATCAATTCAGTCCTCTGGCAAGCGGCGGCTGTTGCTCCCAACCCAGCAGTCTGCAGAGGAAGGAAAAGAGACTACAGACGCTCAGCCTTACCTGACATTTGTTTACATGTTTCCCCCTAGGAAATAGTCGCCCTTGCAGAGAAGGCACTGTCAAAACTGCAACAACAAAAAAGGTGAACATTTGGAAAATACAAATTTCTTTTATTTAGAAATTCCTGGATCTTATAAGAATATTCTTATATATATATATATATATATATATTATCCTATTTCTGCAGGGTACCTCACTTGAAATAAGGCATAACTTGCTGTAGGAGATTCCTTTTGTCTGCACCCACGCCATCAACTACTACAAAATGAAGAGCCTTTTGAGTTTGCCTTTTGGGGAGTTTTATCAGTATTACTTATTTGTTCAACTTTAGGTTTCTAAAATATTGTCATGCAGTTAATAAATCTGAATCCACGTGCAACTCTACAGTCCTTCAGTTACGCAGCAAATGCCATTTTTTTCAGCTTTTATCTCGGGGCAAAACCATATGACTGAGAAACAGCACTTGAAAAAGCGTTAACTCCCCTGTCTGCATAGCCCAATCCAAATGCCCCCTACTCTCCACACTGTAATGGTGTCTTAACACATTGGGAGACCCATCTCACCCTTCTGGGTAATTCTGGACTCTCAGTAGCTGGGGATGGACAAAACTGTCCAGGTTCATGAATGGACTTGGGACTTTTTCACTCTTCCTCCTCCTGTCTTGCTGTCTTGCTACCTGCTTCTGAAACTCAAATTCTAGAAGTTTGCCATGCGCCATGAAAAAACACACCCACCACATCTAACGCCTCCTTGTGTTTATGGAAGTCATTTACTAGTTCTTTGGATCTAGTCAGAGGAAGCAGCTGGGGAATCGAAGCCAACTGACTACCAGTGACATAAGTTGCATCTATTTTCATTGCTTATTTCCGAACTGTTCCAGCTTAATACATAAACAAGTCTACGTAGATAGCAGAGCACTTTTTAGATTTTTAAACTCAGGCCAGTGCTTCTAGATTGCCTTTTCACTTCTAACCGTCTCACAGTCACCCACGATCCTGATGCCATGATGCTTATTAGCTGCTCACCTTTCAAAACATTCACCCACCGCCAACAGCAGTAATCTTAGCCCTACTAGTCCACATGTTCTGGTATGTATGTATGTGTATGCAGAACCATTAACATTTTGGGTGGCTCAATTTTAGCCTTAGGAGAACAGGAAATCTAATTTCAACAGCCTAAGAATTGGCCTTGTTTATCTCATCAGCTGTTGAACTGTTAATACTATGATTTCTTTCCCCTGAAGTCATGATAATTCGGGAGTAAGGTATATAAACAAACAAAACACTGCCTGCAAGAAGAGGAATTCTGTTTCTGTCCTAACAATTCACATTTGGAGAGAAATCTGGGCTTGATACAAGTGATACAGTATCACTAGTTTGCTCCTCAGGCCTGTACTATCTTTGAACGAGACACCAAAGAAGTCAGCTAGATCAGCAAACTGCATTGCAAGTAAGAAAATTGGGTTCAGTTCTCTTCCAGGCCTAGGCCTCGGGAAACTTTCAGTCACAGGCAAACGAAGGAAGGTTTAGTAATGCCTTCAGATTAATTTCTGTATGGTGACCAACTGAGGGCAAACAGAAGGCCATCGTGACGCTTCAGAGCTTTTTGTCGTCCGTCAGCACTGTGGACAGCACTTCCAGAAGGGTCCAGATTTATTCTTTATTTTCCTTTGGTTTTTCTTTGAGAGACGCTTCCCATTGTTTTTTTACCATCGTGTACAGTCTCATCGCTGCCTGGGCATCCTGGACCTGGGAGAGAATGAAACAAGCCATGAGTGAAACACTAAAAAAGTTGAATCCAAAACCTAAGCAAAGTCAATAGGATATGAACCTAACATTGCCCCATGGTTGAAACACCACAGCAAGGAGTTAAGTTCTTGTTGTTCCATCGTCCCCCTGCGGGCCTCCAAGGAACCCCTGCGTGGCAACCAGAGCTTTATGCAAGAATACATACCGAACTGTGCTCCGAAGTTTGCACCTTCACATTCAGCAGGGCCTCACAGAGCAGTTTCAGGGATGGTCTCCCACTCTATGTAAAACAGAAGTCGTCGTTTGAAGAAGAGAACTGTGCTTTACTTCCTTGCATTGCTATGAAGCTAACAACAACTTCGCCTGCACTATTTATTATTTATTAAAAGCATTTTTACCCTGATCTTCAGCCAAAAAGGCTCCCAAATCAATAATAAAAAAGACCATTCCCGCCCCCACACTTATAATCTAAAACTCTGATGGGTTTGCTTACTGCAACGTGCCCCCGACAGCTTTTCTGAGATAGAATCCAGGTTCAACGCTGCTGCTTAAGAGTCTGTTTCCCTGGAATAGCTAAAAAACCAACAACCCTGACGTCTTACCTTGACCTGCTGTTTGAAAGGCTTGTATCTTTGCGTGTCCCGGATTTTCTTTTTTGGATGGTCAAGGAACAGAATCTGAAAAGTCAAAGGTCACCACTGTAAGAGTTTCTCAGTGTGCTGAAAAGGATGTGATAATTCACTGCCTGATATATCTGAGCTGTATCTGACACTCAGTTGAAACATGAGTAAATCCCCCAAGCAAGGCAGCCAGTTTACTTGACACAATTCAAATTTCAGCCACAGGATGGCAATCACATCCTAATACTGGGATATCCCAAAGTGGGGAAAAACCCAGGAGATCATGAAGGATGGCCTTTCCGGGGCTGAAGTGTACAAAAAGAAACTCAGACTCCAACTTATGGATACTGAAAGACAAGACACATGGTTCCATACCTTTAGGTCATTGTGAACTGCATGCCCAACTAAGGTCTTTCCTCTTAGGATGTTGGCTACCTCCTTCTGGACAACTTTGAAATCCTCCCCTAAACAAACCATAGGGACACAGAGAAATATTCTCAGTAATGTTCCAAGGGGAATCAACAGAAAGACATCACCCAAGGGGTGGATGTATTTATTTGGGGGGGGGGGATTAGGGTAGGGGAAATCAGTGGAACACCTTGACTCACAAAAAAAGGCTACCTAAAAGAGGGGCAGGCAGATTTCATGCCTGATGGATCAACTTTGATTTTTACTAGGACTCCCAAGATCCACTAGGTGCAAAAGACGTAGCACTAAAGAGCGTTGTGCCTCTGAGCATATTCCAAGCCAAGGAATTTGTTTTCAGTACCAGAGCTGAACTGAGCTCCCAATCCTCTTGCCCAAATTCCATTGCTTTCTTCATCCCATATTTTCTTTATTTCAGAATCTAATTTAGGTGGGGCAAGTCATGTTGTTGTTGCCACTGTTAAACAACTGGGACTCAAAAACCCTTGCCAATCTACTCCAGAGTCACCCAGAGAACGAGCCTTAGATTCCGATTAATGTTCTGTCCAGCCCTGACCTAAGAAGAAGCCGCTCACCACTGATCCATATTCATCAGCACCTAGAACAGCAATCCTCAAGAGAAGCCAATGCAGCATCCATTTCTTCAGGAGTATGCATTTGCAATTGCTTTTAGAATCATAGAATAGCAGAGTTGGAAGGGGCCTACAAGGCCATCGAGTACAACCCTCTGCTCAATGCAGGAATCCACCCTAAAGCATCCCTGACAGGTGGTTGTCCAGCTGCCTCTTGAAGGCCTCTAGTGTGGGAGAGCCCACATATCATACAAAATAATTATCCTCAAAGATTTCCTAGGGGGATTGCTGGAAAGGATACATTTTTTCTCTCAAGGACTTCTTGAAATTTGTTGATATTTTATTCATTTATTTTCCCTTTCTAGCCCATCTTTGAATCATGGATGGGCTCCAGTGGGCCTCAAGATGATATGAAAAGAATGCACAAAACAGTTAAAACAAAATTGGTTAAGGCAACCATCAACTAAATAATAAACCAACAACAGCATAACGCCAGGGAAGGCGTGTTATAAACTTCCCTTGTCTAAAACCCAGATCGAGTAAAGGCAGCTTTGTACGGTTTTAACATTCAAACCAAATCAGTACATCTACCTGTCTTTAAGTTTTCAGGCCGAATCCCACTGACGGCTGTCCGATAGTCCGTCACTTGTTCCATGGGCTTGACGTATTTGTCATAAATGCACTTGCCAAATAGGTTCACGATGGACACACGGGCCACAATGCTGTCTTCTCCTGTGGGTCCCACACCCACCATCTCGCAGTCCATAGCCACAGCTTTCGTCAGACTGTCAAAAAGAGGGTCTTGCTATGTTAACTAACATATTAAGAACCGAAGAAGAACTTTGCTGCATCAAACCAAAGGCTTATCTTGCCTGCATTGTTCCCACGGTGGCCAACCAGCTGCAATAAGCCTATATAGGTGCTGCGAAAATGGGCTTGAACGGCCCTTTGTCCACGTCTCAGCTACTGCTAGTGAGACAGGAGTCTGCGTTTTCTCCCAATTCTAAACTGGAAGATTAATATTTTCGACTCAAACACATGTTGCATCTTTCTAAGCAGCTGCAAGTGTTAAATCATTTTGATTGGTACCATCGATCAGCTAAAGCTTTCGTTGAAAATTGGTGGGAGCCAATTAATTTAGTGAGAGCAAAAGATTTTTCATTGACAGGGCTTTGCTGCAAGATTACACTAGTTTATAAATATTTTTCTAGGCTATTTTGGTTCTGGTGTGTTACTGTAACGGGCGTGAAAAAATATTCAAGTGAGCCTTTTTTTTGTAATGATGAGCACGGACACGTTTACCTCCCACATTGTAAGCTCTCTGATAACTTCTTTTAATATCTCCAAAAGCTCCTATATTGAGGTTTTTATTTAAATAGATCCATTAGCTCGTCGTTTTAAAGGGAGGTTAGTGTTCAACTAATAATTCTTAGAATGGTTCACAGCCCTGAATTTAAATACCAGTGCTTACCCTTCGAACGCCTTTTCTTTAACCAACATCTGTTCTGCTAGCTGCTGGGGTCCCTTGTCCGGGATGCCCAGGTTTTTCCGGGCAATGCTTGCAGCTTCTGGCCCCAAGGCCGCTTCAATATCATCTGGATCAACATCATCAAACCAGATGCTAGAAGGCAAAACAAAAGCTAGGTGATCCCAAAACACTAAGCATTAATCAAGTATAAGAGTCAGTGACTTGGTTCACACGTAACAACCCTGAGTATGAGTTGTTATTGAATCATGGGTTGTCATTACATATGAACCCTGCACTAGTTTAACTATTGGCTGTTAACTACAAACAACCCAGAGTTCATAACCCAACAACAAACCATGGGTTCTCTTCTTGTTCATGGTTAACTGCCCATAGTTAAACCGTAGGGCAGGGTTTGCATATAACAACCCATGATTCAACAACAACCCACATTCAACGCATACTCTGGGCTATTGTCACATGTGAACCAGGCCAGTGAAGCACAGGCACATCTGGGTCAGTATAATTGTGATCAGAGATATTTGAAAGATTCTGGGGTGGGAAGAGGAGAGAATCCAAGTTGTCTGGTTCACCGGACACACCAAATCTGAAATACCATTTTAGTGCAGGAGCTTAGGGCAAAAATATTGCACGGTTTACATTAGTGGAGAGATTGAGGCTATTTTTAAAGGGAATGCCCCAAATACTGTACAACTGTGAGTTGTAGGCCAAAACATCTGGAGGGCCACAAGTTGCCCACCCTGTCCTATACAATTGCATTCCTGAACCTGTACATTTGATCTGAAATATATGGACAGCTCTTCTTAAAGATTATTAAGCACAAGACCTGAAAGACTTACTCTGCTGGCTTTGGTTCCACTTGGTCTTCAGTTTTCCTTCTTTTATGTTTAAGGTCCCCTTCTTTCCTCTCAGCGTTGCCCTTCCTTGGTCCTCCCTTGCACTCTTTTTCATCCTCCCGGGCCTGGTGCAAGTTCTTTCCAGGTACAGGTTTTTCAGATTTTGTGACACCTGGATGAACAAGGGCTTCCATCCGAATCTTCTTGGATTTCTCTGCAGGCTTGAAGGTCGGCCTCTTCTCAGTTCCATTGACCCTTGATGTTTGGGGAACAGTTCCCTGCTCTTTGGGTGTGTGTTTTTTCTTGGAATATGTGTCTGGTGCAGTAAGAGTGCAATTCACACTGGCCGCCTTTTGTTTCAGAAGCTTAAAAGAAAAGACCGACAAAAAGTAAATAAAAAATCCACACATTCAGCTTTTAAATTTGGAAGACAGAACTGGAGATGCCAATCAATTCCAGTGCATGGAGCTTCCCATGCAGTCCCCCATAATGCCCGCGCCCCAAAATTGAGTCTTCCAGCCGCTTTCACCAGCACAAAATGCAAGTGCAGGGTTTTAAGCCCTTCTTCTCTCTGTGACCTCTTTGGCAGAAGTTCACTCTTGCACACTTCAGCAACTAAGTCAGCCTGAGCCAAGAATCAGGCAAAATAATTACACAAAGGGCAAATGGGTCATTATAAGGGCCAAAGATGGGGCTGATCTGATCCTCAAGCTGCCCACCAAGATGGCAGCACTGGCAACAGTAGCAATGGAAATTTACGGGAAGGCTTGTGGGAGGAGGGTGTGAGATCTTGTCTCATCATTCTGTAACTCCATTCTCAAATAGAAAATGGCAGAAGCAATTTGTTGCTGACTGGTGGCCTAATACAACTCCCATGATCCCCCAGCATGGCTATGCCGGCTAGAGAAGATGGGATCTGGAGGGCCACAAGTTGCCCACCCCTGCAGTAGCCATAAGCACCTTCAAATACAAGTTTCCCCCAGAAGGAGGAGGAGGAATTCCTGCCCCTGCGTACCTCCTGCAAGGCCTTCCAGTTCGATGAGACTTCCTGGGGAGTTTTTGGAGGCAACACTGCTGCTGCTTTGGAATCCTTTTGTGTTTTCTTCTCCACCTGCTTGGTTTTCTTTTTCCAAAAGAACCTTTTCTTCTTCTCCTTCCGGTGTTGTTTTTTTAGATTCTCTGGTTTAGTTGTGGAGTTGGCCGTTGGAGCTTGTGATTCTTTGGCTTTCGCTTTTGCCATCCTAAGACCACAGTCGTTCAATTTTGGCCACAACCATTTCTGAAACAAAACAAAAATCCCATATAGTGAAAAATCAACCCTTTCATAATTATTCTTTTATTTACTTCAGGAATTAATGTCCCCCTTGTTGTCCAAAAGGCATTCTGCACCTGGTGCCCCCAGTATGTACTGGTATTATAGCCCCCATAATCCCACTGCCTGCTCCCACATCTCTCTCAATGTCTGCAGGGACAGGCTAAGGTTTGTCCCCATACAAAGCAAATGGTACTGCTCTAGGGCCACAAACCTGAAAGCCCTGCCTGTCATTTCCCAATCCAATCTCTTGAAACAGAAGAAAGCTAAGCAGAGCTTCGGGAAGAAATCTCAAATGCCAGGAGAACTTTACAGGGAGATGGAGATTCTTTCCTTGAGTCAAGCCATGGAGAGCTATCTCCGTTACAACCAGCATCCTGAATCAGGCTTTTGCAATTAATGCAGGCGGTAAAACGCAACACAACTATCTCTAGCTCCCTTTGGACCTGCAACCGCTGTATCAAGAAGATATCGCATGGAAATGGCTTTTGCAAACTGGCATCAGTTAGGAATGTCCTAGAAACACGACTCTTGGACTGCCATCCTATAGTCACTTAGCTGAGGGTAAATCCCAGTGAACGAAATACTGACTTCTGAGTAGACATGGAGAGGATTGTGCTGTTAGTACTTTATAGCAGCCTCCCCCAACCTGCTACGATCCAGATGTGTTGGACTACATCTCCTAGCATCCCCCAGCCAGCTGTAATCCAACACATCTGGAGCGCAGCAGGTTGGGGGGAGTCTGTTTTAGAGCAACTATCCACCCCCTTCCCCTGCCATAATATCCAGTTCTTTCCCATTTCAAATCCCCCTGATGATTCTCATAAGAAAAAGAAAAACAGGTCTGGAAGTAATGGTGGGAAAATCTAACAATTCTCCAATGACCTGCGACTACAGGAAGCCTTTGCTACTTTCCTTGCAGCTTTCTCACCTCTCCCTCTTCGGGGTCTGAAGCTCCCGGGGCTTAGCAGAGGGGGAAGAGTTCACACCTTGTTCCTTACCAAAGCAGCTGCAGCAGCAACACGCTTTCTCGCCCTCTGACATGCAGCAGTGTCCAAAACCGGAAGCGCGTCCGTTCCCAGAAAGGCATCGGTGGGAAACACGAGCTTGGTGACTTTAGTTCCTACCAGGGGGTGGAACATAAAGAAAGGAGCACACCCAGAGGGGCCGCATCCGGATTCCTGTGCATGTTTAGACAGGAAAAAAAGCCCTACATTTTTGTTGTAGGACCTTTGGTTCCTCTGCTGCCTGGGGGATGCTGGGAGTTGTAGGAACTTTTCTTCCTCTGCTGGCTGGGGGATGCTGGGAGTTGTAGGACTTCTTTCTGTCTAAACATGCATAGGATTGCACCCTTAAACTGAGCCATGGGTGTGTGTGTGTGACTAAAATAAAAGAACACATTCTAATCCTGTTTTACTCTGTACAGTACTCTTGTTTTACTCTGTACTGTTTTACTCTGTACAGCACCATGTACATTGATGTACAGTACTGTTTTACTCTGTACTGTTTTACTCTGTACAGCACCATGTACATAAACAACAATAATAATAATCCATGCTCCCTTTGTAAGCTTTCCAGAGGCATCGTCCAAGTAGATGCAAAATATTGGGGTAGATGGACTCCCAGTTTAAACCAGCATGGCAACGATCCATGTTTGGGATCATTAGGGAGGGGCTTGAAAATAAACTGCCAATATTGTACCACCTTTCTACAGATCTAGTCTGAAGTGCAGCTGCAGCTGGTCTCAACCCCCAGCCAGCATAGGAAGAAATGGAGATTGTAGAGCTGGAGAAAGTGTAGAAAAGGGCAAGCAAAAGGTTCAAGGGACTGCAGCAACTCTCTCAGGGGAAACATCACGTTCAAAGCTTTTTAGTGATTAAGGGAGAATTGCTTAGCTTAGAAACAGGGTGAGGGAAGCAGAGTTGTACAAAACTATACCTGCTGCAGAGAAAGTGGATAGGGAAATGTTTTTCTTCCTCTCACAGTATTTGAACCAAAGAGGTCATCTCATGAAGCTGATTGACCAGAGCTTCAGGACACAAAGTTGGAGTTTCAGGACAGCAGATTTGATACAAGATGTAGTGATGGCCACTGCTTCGGATGGGTTGAAGAGGGGATTGGAGAAATTCATGGAGGCAGCTACTAGTCAAGATGGTTCATGCTACCTCCAACATTAGAGGCATCATGCATCAGCTCCTGGGGAACATGGGTGGGAGGGTGCTGTTAGTCTTGCTTGTAGGTTTTCTAGAGGCATCTGGTTGGCAACTATAAGAACAGAATACTGGACTAGATGGGCCTCAGTTGGGCTCATTTGTTTATAGCCTTACTTATCCAAATGGCATGAAAGGATTTGCTAAATACTGAATCATCCAGTTCAGGGCTAAAGGGTAATTTACATCTACTTAATTTGGACCATGGTGTATGCAGATTGGGATTTTACTGTGTTTTGGGGTAGTGGGTTCAAGGCTCCCCCTTGAAGGGGAAGCCTTTGCTATCAATGGCTAAACCTGATGGCTATATGCTACCTCCTGTATCAGAGGCAGTAGGCACATGCATACCAGATGCTGTGGAACATGGGTTGGGGAGCTCTCAAGAAGTTTTATAAGGGGGATGCAGAAAGAAAAGGGCCTTTGTTCCGCACCCCCATGACCTTTCACTGGGGGATTATGAGAATTGTAGTCCTATGTGTTCATTGGGAGGGCACCAAGTCGAAAAGCCCTGCCTATGATATAGCACAGCGCTTTCAGTGTGCCTGGGTCCTCACATCAAAAGCTTGGAAAACTTGTCTCATTGCATGAATAAAATGAATCATAAGCTGCTACAGGAAGGAAGGATGAACTCCATCCAGACTTTCCCCAAAGGTGGATAATGTTGGGTTAAGTTTCATCCAAGTGATTCAGGAATTATAGATATGCTATATACATGTTAAGTGAAGTATTGTAATTATCTGGAATGATTGTAATGGGAAACAGAAAAAATATATAATGAAAACGACACATTCGTAATACAACAGTTTTAATTTACTTAAGTCTCACAACTGGTACAGACATGAGGCGATATGCCAAAAGATATCATTGCCTATGTGACTAGTCCACATTATAAAACTGGTTTCTGTTCTTTCCCTTCAGTTACGGAAACAGTGACTATCCGTTTCCCCCCTTGAGGTGATTTTCCTTTTTTCTGTATTCATTCATTCCTCATTTTTTAGTAGTTATAAACAGCTTGCACCTAAAGATTTCCAAGTGATGTATATGCTTGGTTTACTTCCAAAACAATGCAGACAAAAGGTCTCCCTGGATCTGCTGGAAGCATCTTGCAGGAAATCTTTGAATGTTGTTGCATTGAAGCAATTTTGTCTGGCCCAAGCCTGAAAGAAATGATAAATTCACACATAAATGCACTGAACGTTCCCAGTTTGTCAGATTTCAGAAACTCTTCACTCACTGTTAGCCGACCTGCTGAGAATGCCACGGACTGTTTTGGACATCATCCTGTGCACCTTATATTATGTGACACTCGATGTAAGACATTTTTGATACAGGAATTGAGGACGTGGCCCACAAAAGCCCAAGCCAGCCTCTGCCAATTCACTTAACCCTCCTGTGCCTGGCCAACCCTCTGAAAAAGGCAGCATGGGAAGCTACCTTGGTGGCTGCTTGAGGATAGATTCATGTGCTTTGCGGGTCAGAAGCCCTGTTCTTTATGAAGCAAGAAAGTGAAGTGAAGGACCACCCCAGCACAATTTTTTTTAGGAATTTTGGTTGAGTCCAATTATGCTGCTTTGGCAAGCTCCCCATCTACCCAATTAGGTCTCAGCTCCATCTACGGGTGGAGTAAAGAGGGAGAAGCAGGGCTGTCCCAGCAGCCCCACTCAAAAACACTCCCCATGAAGGCTCCTCCTCCCATCACCACCAGCAGCCATTCCAGCAGGCTGGCTATGTAAGAGAGAGGTAAGACTACTACCCTTTTCCTCTTCCCTCCCCATCCTCTTTTCCTTGTGAGTTGTGTCATTTTAGACTGTAACCTGCAGGGCAGGACTACCTTGTGCTACTGATTATGGGTAAGCTGCTCCAGGAGCCTTTTGAGCTAGGTAAAAGGACTTTAAAGGGTGCAGTCCTATGCATGATTAAGACAGAAAAGAAGTCCTGTAAGTCCCAGCTATGCTGGCTGGGGAATGCTGGGAGTTGTAGGACTTTTTCTGTCTTAAATATGCATGATTGAATCCTAAATAAATAGAAAGTAGACACACGCACCTCTTTTCTGAGATGCATCGTGGAAAAGCTTTTCCAGACTCTTGGGGATCCACTGCCCTCGGTTCCTGACTCCTTACCACTTCTTTCCAGGCAGAGTGCCACATGAATCAGAGCTGCTTATCTCGGGAAGACAGCATCTTGCTCCCTGCAGATGGGGAAAAGGCCTGTTAGTAGAGCAAGGCGGGGGGGGGGGGGGGAGAGCAACTTCTCCTTCCAGAGGGCGAGGGGAATAGGCCAGTCAGAAAAAACCTTCTCAACAGCAAAAGTCTGTCGGTAATTCCAGCTTTGTTGAGGTTGTTTCATCACGGTGAGCCTTTGTTACAGCGCCGCTCAATTTCAGAGGCTTGCAGGCTTACCTTTTGGCTAGCTCAACGGCGGTCCCGCCGGTCCCCAACGTGGACGAGGAGGGCAGGTGCCCCCCTCCAGCCCTTCAAGGTCAGGCTCCATCCGGCACACCTGCAACACAAGCCAGGCAGTGAGTGAGGTGAGAAAGGACAGAGACCAGAAGACTGTAAAGCAACTCGCCGGTTGAAGAGGACTCACTGTGTACGTCCCCAACAGGGCATGTGCAAAAGCTGCCCATGGAAAACATGTGAGAAATTCAGGATTTTAGGCTGGAAAGCAAGAGCAATAAAACCCAGAGCACCCCCTTAACTCCCACCTCCATTTTTTTTTGTACGGGCAGACCTCAAGATTACCCCGAGAGTATCTCACTTGCATATCTTGTGTGGCTTTGGCAATACACAATCAAAAGACCAGACACTATAATAACATACACACTGGTGGTAGTATCTAGTGTTAGTCCTACCTAGGGGAGACCCATTCAAATGAATGTGACTAAGGCTAGAATGGGACTAACCTAAGCGCCATTCATTTCAATAGGTCTACTCGAAGTGGGACTAACACAGGATAACGCCCCTGGTGTCTTCCTGTTTTGAGCTCTTCCTGAGAGGAAGAAAACGGAACATGCAGCCGCGGTCAGCCGGAGGGAGGTTCTCGTCAGTTCTCGCATCTGACGGCACTTCCTATCTCAATATCATCATCCCGCGGAATCGAGAACAAGTCTACTCTGTTCCCCCAACCAAAGGTGGACTACAACTCCCATGTTCAAATTCCTTGCCAAATTATTGGTTTAGAGTCCCAGTTATACTGCCTTGAGGCCCAGTATTGGGCAAAAGGCGGGATATAAATAAATATAATAGTAATAATAATAGCCATGCTAGCTGGGGATAATAGAGGTTGTAGTCTTAAACGCTTAGAGGGCCTATTGATCAGAATTAAGATAACCTAGAGCAGCTTTTTCCCCCACCACCTGAAGGAGTGTTGGTCTGTCTACAGGCCCCATCATACTGGGGATGATGGGAGCTGTAGACAACCCAACGTCTCTGGAGACCCCCCCAGATTGAGAAAAACTTGCTTATTAGGTCCCAGGCAATGGCATAGTGGCCGGGGATAATGGGATCTGTAGTCCAAACACTTAGCAGGATGGCCTAGAGCAAACAGGATACATTTCCCCACCGCTCCACGTGGGACCCCGTTTTCTTACCTTAGCACCACAGCTAGCACAGCTACGGACCATTGCAGAAAGAAAGAACGCCTCTAGCGCGTTCCCTTTTATAGACGAGGGACGTACCATGCGGCGGTGGGGACGGGGAGGCGGGAAAGGAAATCATACCGTTGATTGGCTCGGCCATACCATGCGATGGAGGCGAGGGGAGCCGGAAAGGAAAGTGAGTGCTGATTGGCTCGATTGTACCGCGTGACGGTTGAGAGGGGGCGTGAAAGGAAAGTGGCTGCTGATCGTACCACGAGATGGATGGGGGTACGGGAAAGGAAAGTGGATGCTGATTGGTTGCGATGTACCACGTGACGGATTGAAAGAGGGCGGGAAGGAAAAGTGGCTTCTGATTGGTTCGGGTATACCATGGGACGACTCGCCAGAAACAAAGATGGTGGAAGGGGCGCCAGAGCCTGTCGTTGCCCGTAGCTGAGCAACGGCGTTGGCGGTTGTGGGCCTTGTCTGCGGAGGGGCCTGGAGCCGCCATTAGGCCTGAGCAGGACAGGAGAGAAGGCGGAGACTCAGGAGGGGAGAAGCCGCCGCCGCCCCTCGAGGTCTTAATCCTTCCCCGACCGCCTTGCTAGTGGGGCTGGGCAGGACCCCCGGGCAGCGCTGCCCTGAGGGAGCCTTTCCCCGCCGCCTCCCCGCTCTCGGCCTCCCTGGCTGGGCTGCTGCCCTCCCTCCTTCCCTCCCATCTAGCTTGGGCTTCTCCCTCCTCCGATCTCTCGCTCCTTTTCTAGCCTCCGCTCAGGGCAGCTTCCCCCGACCTGGTGCTCTCCATATGGGTTGGGCAGGACTACAAGTCCCAGCATCCACCAGTTGCTGGGGAACATGGGCGGGAGGATGCTGTTGCACCATGTCCTGCTTGTTGGTCCCTGGCCCGTGGCTAGTTGGCCACTATGTGGACAGAGTGCTGGACTACATGGGCCCTTGGTCTGATCCAGCATCAGGGCTCTTCTGATGTGGCTGGGGAGCCTGGGACCTGTAATCCAATACCTGTGGAGGGCACCAGGTGGGATGGAGAAGGTTGGTTTGGGAGGCTTCTCCTTTCCCCTTTTGCTCCTCTGCTGGCTAGACTTCTCTCAGATTCTTCTATTATTGTTATTATTGTTATTTGTACTACTATTGTTCCCATTATTGTTATTTCTATTCTATTATTATTTGTATTCTTATCTGTATCATCATTTCTGCTATTGCTTCTGTTGTTATGATTATTATTTCTATTGCTATTATTTTTACAATTATTGTTATTCCTATTCTGTTATTCTTTCCTGTTGTGACCTGCACTACTGGTATTATTATTGTTTCTGCTATTATTGTTATGATTATATTATTATTTTTACTGTACTGTTATTGTTTCTACTGGTATTATGATTAATCATTCTTTTCTAAACGTGTAGTGACTTTTAACAGAGAACATGCTACACCGTTTTGAAAAGAGACGTTGTCATTTAGTAAATAAGAGAATTGGGACTTCGATTAGGATGAACTGCCCAGAGAGCCTCAGCTGTTGGGCAGTATAAAATGCAATAGGTAAAATAAAATAAATGAATAAATCTGGTGCCCTCCAGATGTTTTGGACTACAGTTCCCAGCATTCCTACCTGTTGGCTATGCTGGCTGGGGCTGATGGGAGTGGAAGTCCAAAACATCTGGAAGGCACCAGGTTTGGGGAAGGCTAGACTAGGGAGACTTGGGTTCCAACTTCTGCTTGACACCATGAAGGTGAATGGCAACCTGACTTGAGTCAGTCATCGATAGTGCAGATAAAAAAGGAAACCCTCAGATAAGATGCTACACTTTTCTTGGAGGAAGGATGGGACATAGTGTGCTGAACATGTTATCTTGTTTTCCAGGTCAGCCTGTTGAAAAATAGAAGATGGATATCCGACCGAACCACACGCTTTACATCAATAACGTGAATGACAAAATTAAAAAGGAAGGTATGAAACTAAATCAAGGCTTTCCTTCTACTTTATTCAAGTGATTTGGGTTGAGAAAAGCAGTTATGTAGAAACATATTTGTTTTAATTCATTGCCTTGTCATGTGCCGTTTCTCTACCTGATTCAGACAAATTTAAAAACATAGGTACACGTCATATAATTCTCCCTTTGCTTCTCTTAACAGAACTGAAAAGGTCTTTATATGCGCTGTTTTCTCAGTTTGGCCATGTAGTGGACATTGTGGCTCTGAAGACAATGAGGATGCGGGGACAGGCCTTCGTTATATTTAAAGAGCTTGGGTCGTCCACCAACGCACTGAGACAGTTACAAGGGTTTCCGTTTTATGGTAAACCGATGGTAAGTCTTGGGTGTTTTTGTAAAACATAATAAAAGCACAGTTACGTACATTGGGATGTTGTATTATTTTTCTTTGCCTAGAAAAAGAGGTAATGGGTTGTATCCAATATTAGTCCTAATTAGAGAAGACCCATTGAAATGAAGGAGGTTTAAGTTAGATTAATGTTTGATACAACCCTCTCTCTATCTTGAGGGTTTTCAATCTACTTGTTTCATTCGTAAACACTATCCTGTATGTAGAAATTCTTTCTTATAATATCACAATATTCTACCTCATCATACCTAATTGAATGCATTTGAATGTTTGATACCAAACGTCAAGAAAAATAATGTCTAAATTAGATTACAGCTGCAAGCATATGCATACTTGCCTGGGAATAATTCCCATTGAATTCACTAGGTCTTGCATTTGAGTAGATCTGTATAGGATTGCACTGTAAGTTTATTGTCTCATTTATCCTATGACTAATTTAATGTAACTGTCCAAGTTTTCTTCCATCTTCTTGAATGAAAATCTTATTTGTACAGTCAGTGAGGTGAATTAGAAATAGCTTGGAACAGCTCATCTGAATACTCAGATTTATTTATGGATGACTTCTAAATACTTTTAGCACATGCTTAAGAACTGAATAAAGTAAAGTTTTGATGCAGCCCAATGCCATCTTCTCATTCCAACAGCGCATTCAATACGCAAAAACAGACTCCGACGTCATTTCGAAAATGCGTGGCACATTTGCCGATAAAGAGAAGAGAAAAGAGAAAAAGAAAACCAAGTCCTTGGAGCAGTCTGCTAATAGTGCAAACAAAAAGCCAAATCAGGCAAGATACATTTATTTTTAAAAAAAGGATAACGGGGTAAAGTCCCTTGTACATGCTAGTGACTTAGTGATTGATGTGCTTCTGTTTTCCACCAGCAACGGGTCCAAAAACTATTAGTAGTTTACATCTTACGAAGAACTCCAAATGATTAAGAAAAAATGGCTGATAACCCTCTTAAAATGTAGTTTTTTGTCTGTGCTCTTGTTTTTTAAAAAATCCGAACCTGTTGCAGTACAATTTCTGGGCTCGGATTATTTATTGCAAATAAATAATCCAAGCCCTTTTTATATTGACAGTGTGGGGCTGGAAACTGTATTTTTAAAATAATAATAACAATCTGGTTTTGTTTCTTTATAGGGAGCAAACCAGTCAGCAAATGCCCAAGCAAACTCATCACAGAACCAGCAGGTACGTTTTCCCATCTCTCAAATGAAGTAATCAGATCTCAGATGCTTTTATTTGGCATCAAGATAAATACATTTCCTTTTGATGCAATATGTCTTCTTCCTATGTAACTAATTTCTGTAAATGCTAAACTAGTAATTGGTCAGTTTTATCGAAGTATTGCTATCCAACTGTCCCTTTTATTTTCAGGTGCAAAACAAACCAGGTGCAAAATGTGCCATAAGATCGTATCATTCTTTCTGTGTCAATATTTATGTTCTGGGGGGTAACGTGAAGATGTCAGCATAACACCAAAGAATATTTACTATCAGGGTTTTGAAAATATAATGCTGAGCTGATAAGCAGCTGTCATAAATGCTCAATCAAATTTGGTTTTGGTACCCTGTGTCACATTGTGTGCTGCTTCTGTTGCTGCAGGTCCCCGATAATCCACCGAACTACATTCTCTTCCTGAACAACTTGCCAGAAGAGACCAACGAAATGATGTTGTCGATGCTGTTTAATCAGTAAGTTCATCTAGAGAGATATAAACCTAGTGTTTTCCCTTCTCCCAGGGCGCTTCACTTGCAGTCCTATGATGTTTACTTGGGAATGCATCTCAGCACTGATGTAAATAATTCCCCAATGCTCGTATCATTTTCTCCATCCTATTATTTTTCTTCTGGATTCTCTCTCCCCCCGCCCCCCATTTCATGCAGGAATTCATGTTTATACCCTGACACAAGATAGCTTCTAGAATTAGCACATGTGCATTTGGGCATTTCCAAATATTTCCCTGTCTTCTTTGGTATGGTTTATTTGGCAAAACCTGCCCAGAGCCTTCAATTTTCACCCTTAACTATGAATTTTAAGAACTTATTCTTCGAGGATAAGAATAGGCCCATAACTTGCAAGTGATAAAGAATTAAGATCTTGTACAAATCTTTTCTCTCTCTCTCTCTCTCTTTCTCAAGATTCCCTGGTTTCAAAGAAGTCCGTTTGGTCCCTGGCAGACACGACATTGCATTTGTGGAATTTGAAAACGAGGGACAGGCAGGAGCAGCTCGGGACGCCCTCCAAGGATTTAAAATTACCCCCTCGCATGCCATGAAAATTACTTACGCCAAGAAATGATGGAAGTAAACTATGGATACTCAAAGGACTTGCTTAGTTTTTTTTTCTTTAATGTGCCCTGAAGGGTTTTTTTTATATAGATTGAGGTGTGATACTTCAGGTTTAAGGAAAACACCTTGTTCAAAATTGCCAGGGGTCATTCAATGGACACCTGTAAGAATTGCAAACGCATTCAAGGAATGCTGTCCGTTTGTGCTGGCTGTTAAATTTTTCTTGATGTTGATCGGTCGGTTTCATTCGCTGTGCCCCTGGGTTCTTCACAGCGAAGTTCTCTTTAAGAAAAGTTGCCTGTTCAGGAATAAAGCTGCATTTATTTCTTAAAAAGTGCCGTCTCATTGCGTCCGAATCATTCGGTTTTGCTAATAGGCTTCCTTGGAAATTGGGTGGGCTTGGAAGGGTTAATCATTTGGAATTCCTGCTTCCCTCAAGAGAAGCGGAACGCACGGTGACTGAGGTGTCCATGTTCTAGGCTCTGTGCTACAACACCGCAGCAGAGGTTGAGTGAGACGTTGTTGATGGTCTTCCTACGGTCCAGCTGTCCCTCACTCGGAGGCTGTACACCCTGCTTTCCGGGAATTGCATCAAGCCAAGGGAGAGACCAACTTGGCCCATTAGCCAAGCAGGGGTAGCTGCAGGGAGTTTGCATCCCCTTCTTGCCAGAAGAAACACTATGCTCCAGCTGCCTTGGAAACGAGGGGAAAACCACAGGGCCCCCTCCATCGGCCAAAGGATTGAGAACCACCGATAATTGATATTCAAGCAGGAGTAGCAAGAGAGCCAGTGTGGTGTAGAGTGTCAGATCCGAGTCCCTACCTGGCCATGAAGCTGACTGGATGGTTTTGGGCCAGTTTCTGACTCTCAGCTTAACCTACCCCACAAGGTTGTTGTGAGCATAAAATGGAGGGGGGGGAGTCAGGGTGTAAATGTAATAATAAAATAAAAAGGAAGATTTATTTGTTTATTTATTACATTTTGTGAACCGCCCAACAGCTGAAGCTCTCTGGGCGGTTCACAAAAAGATCGGTCGGCATTAAAAACCCCAATCTTCCATTTCCCTCTCCTCTCCTCTTCTAATGCGTCTTGCCATTTTTGTGGGTGAGCCTGATAGCAGGGTGGGGGTGGGGGTGTCCCCTCTCTCTTTCTGTGAGCCACTTTGAGTTCTGAACAGTAGGCGAAACATGAAGAAAATGCATTATGGCCTCACAAGCCAGTTTTGCATTGGGTAGGCACGTAAGGGGCATTTATGCCTGCTTTTAAACAGGCCTAGTATTTTATTTAAATTATTTTTAGCTGTTTAAATTCTTTTTATCATTTTGCATATTTAAATTTTTATGCTGTATTTTACCTTGTGAATTGTTGTGAACCGCCCAGAGAGTTGCTTTTGCTGGTATAGAGATGAAATGAATAAAGAAATATTATATTTCTATTCCTCCCTTTTGGGGGCGGGGGGGATTTACAATTTTTAATACTGAAACAAGCCAATGGCACCAAAAAAGAGGACTTCTTCACAGGGCGAACGGTTGAACTGTGGAATTCCCCGCCACAAGACGTGGGGATGGGCGCCAATTCGGACGGCTTTAAAAGGGAGTTGGACAAATTCACGGTGGGTAAGGCTTGGACTACCTACGGGGCTAGAGGTAGCATTTACTTCTTGGTTGCTTTTATATCCTGCCCTTTTCCCTCTTGCAAAAGTGGCTTACATGGTTCTCTTCTCCATTTTATCCTCACAACATCCCTGTGAGGTAGGTCAGGTTGAGAGCCAGTGACTGGCCCAAAGTCACCCACTGAGCTTCATGTCTGAGTTATCACTAGAGCCTGCATCTCCCCAATCCCAGTCCAACACTCTAACCACTACACTGCACTGTCTTCCACACTGGTATGTCTCTATACGCCTCCCTCCTTTCCTTCTTGTTTTCCGGGGCTTTCCCCTTCAAAATCTGTTTCCCATCGTGCTTGTTTGGCTTGTCACAAGTCTCCAAACATTGCATAAGGCCACCCTCCAACCGGCCCCTTGCGTCTGCTTAAACTCGGCGTCCTTCCGGTCTTCGTCCGCTCCATAAATGCAACAGGCCGAAAGAAACCCAAAGTTTTGACTTCGGCCCGCCAAAGGTCGGTTGCAGCTCTTGCAACATGACCATCAATCCTGGGGCGTTGTTTTTTGCGGCGTTCTCCCTAGGAATTTGCTGGCTGTGCAGAACCCGAGCGGTAAGTTTATTCTCTAGCCAACGGGAACCGGAGGGAGGGGGGGAGAGAGTCCGTTTCCTTCAGGGCTAGCAAGCGGACCGGGCTTTGCACGGTTTGGAATAGCCCTGAGTTTTGTACAGCGAAGGCTTCGAGCAAATGTAGGCAGCGGCCGGAATTGGACACATCTTGCTGGCAGCGTCCATGTGAAGCCAGGCCCACAGGTACTCTGAGGCACGGATCCCGCCCTGGTTCAGCCTTATAACTCCTTGAGGAAGGGGTCTGTCCACTCAATTCCCTTATACGGGGCCTGCCCCACTGCAGGGGGAGGGGGACCCCCCCCCAAAAAAACGCCTTTCCCTCAGCCAGGTTTTGAATCTGCGCTGGCTTCAAAGCCTTATGAACTGCAAAAGCCATGCACCTTTTAGGCAAGATTGCGCCTACTGACTAAAGTCGTGACTGCAGGTGTCAACCCCATGGGCACCTTCGAATTAATTAAAATGAATGGATGCATTTTCAAAACCAAATCGCCCAGAGGTGCACACACACGTAGGCACGCCTAGTTTCAAGGGTCTGGGTCTCACGCTCTTGGCCCTATGGTGTAGAAGGACGGACAGGCTGCCTCCTTTTCCATGATAGAAACAAGACAACCTGAGTTGATCCGCAAAGCATCCCGCCTTTTAACTGAGACTCTGAGACAGGTGGAAGACAGCCTGCTTTTCCTCCCTCTTTCATTCGGCCCTCTTCGTTTCCATCTTAACCCCCATTTGAATGTGCTCCGTTCCGTTTTGGGCCTGATAAAACAAAACAGGAAACATTTCCCAACCCTGAACCGCATGGCAACGCAACCGCTGGGATGGGCTAACTGGTGATGGCAAAGGATATCTACAAGACGTTATGGTAGTACCATTTTACCTGTGTGAGCAAAAAGCATAAACAAGAGAAGAAATTTGCAATATCACTGGGTCGTGATGTCCGACAATATGAGAAGCAACCAGGACCAAGGGAAACCAAAAGTCTTTTGACACAGAGCCTTTGCGAGTGGTCTAGTACATTTTAAAATGGTCTAGTTTGTAAAAGGGATATCAGAAAATGAAGAAGCTTGTACATTTTGCAGGCTAGCTTTGGGTCTGCAAGTGAGTGACACAGTTGTCGTACGGAGCGTGTATCTAGTGAACCGCTTCTTCTGTTTCTAATTTAATGCACAAAAAGGGAAGAAATAACCAGGCAGGGCGTACGATTTTGAGGCGGCGTATTGATTTATTTAGAGTATTTTTATCCTGCACCGCAGCCAAAAAGGCTCCCCCTGGTAGAAGTAAAGAGGGGCCCTTTGGTAAAGATTTGTTACAAAGTAGTTTGATTTTTTTCTGTTCTTGATGACGAATTTGCCTAAAGAAAAGCACGTAAAGCATTTCTGAATGTGAAGGGATGTTTTATATACATCTTGAATAAAAGTGCTGGCCGTTACCTTTTTTTAATAAATCGTTCTAGTTCATATGTATTTAGAACTGATTAAAAAAATTCTTAATGAGCAGTTTGAAACGGGGCCTACATTTCCCACCTGGCCTGAGGCCTATTACCAGTTTTGCCCGGCCTGGGGAGTGACTCTAGACTGCAGACATGTGGCGTGGTCGTGTTTATTTATGAAACCAAATAAAAACGTGAGCTTGCAGCGGATTTCCACCCTGGAAACACGGGATGAGTGCAACCCCAAGTCAGAATTGCTGAGAGTTTAGCAGCTAAACTGGTAACTTTTTTCCCCCTTTCATTTTCTCACTTGCAGACCTTTCTGGGTTCTTTGGAAGCACTTGACGTTTTCTCTGATTTTGGTACCGACTCAGCCTTTGAAGGTAACTAGACACAGGTGGCAGATGATGAGGGGTGGAAAGGGGGATAGCAGGGGCAGTCCCTCTTTCTGCCCCTCCTGAGCCCCTCAACCTTTCTCCTCGGTAGCAGAGGCTACCAAGAACGTCCTGGTCTTGCTTCTTCTCCTCACCTTTGCCACCTTGCTTGTTCACCTGCCTTTCGCTCTGTCCCAGGCAGCAGAGGTGAGGAGGCAGATAGGAGACGCCACGGCCTTACCTGCTCCGTGGCCCACAGGTCTTTTCAAACCCTTTTTTAACTCAGGTGAAAGACCCCCTTTCCTAAGCTGTTTTATCCCACATCGGGAACGGTTTAGGCCTCCGCTTGTCCGCTTGAGACCACAGACTCCGGAGCTGCATTTTGTACGGTGTCAAGGGCAGGCATGGGTGTAGGGTGACCCTATGGAAAGGAGGACCGGGCTCCTGTATCTTCAACAGTTGGAGAGAAAAGGGAATTTCGGCAGGTGTCCTTTGTACACCTGCAGCACCGGGTGAAATTCCCTCTTCATCACAACAGCTAAAGCTGCAGGAGCCTTGCCCTCTTTTGTATCGGGTCACTGAGGGCCCACACACCGACATGGGCCCACAGGCAAACCCCTGGGAGTGGTTCTTCCTTTTAGCCATTGCAACCTGCTTTTTCGCCTGCCTCTCGCTCTGGTCCGGGGAGTGAGAAGGAGGAACGGGAGAAGCCACGGCCGACTTGCTCCCTGGTTCTGAAGCAAGCAAGCATGAGGAAGAAGAGAAGCAAGAGCCGCGTTACGTTTTATTTATATGCTTGTGTGACCCAGAACTGTTGCACACCGACCACCCTGGAATCCTTTCAATGAAGGATGGTGAAGGTTAATGTCAGGCCTGTTCAGACAACACGCTAAGCTGTGGTTAAGCCACTAACCCTCTTGCAGAAAACGCTTAGTGAGTGTGTTTAAGCCGTGGTTATGTAGCGTTTCCACGGCATCATGGGCACATGCCTGGTGGGAACATGGAAGAAGGCCTTCTGGGTAGCTGCTCCAAGGCTCTGGAACTTTCCAAGACCAGCTACATGTGGAGGCAGCCAAAAACATTTTTGTTCCTGCAGGCTCTTGCTAATGGGTTGGGTTTTTAATTTGTGGCTTCCCTTTTAATTTTTTTTTAATGGCCTGGTTCAAACAACACGCTAAACCATGCTGCTTAACCACAACACGGTTAATGGAATGCATTAAGATTAATGTATCCCCTTAACCATTTTGTGGTTAAGCAGCATGGTTTAGCGTGTTGTCTGAACCAGGCTGTTGTTTTAATATTAGAGGTGCTTTAATTATATTTTTTAACTTTTGCATATTTCTGTTTATGTGTTTTAATTGTATAAGCTTTGATTTTGTAAAGCTGCCTTGAGTACCAGTATCGAGGGAAAAAGCGGGATACAAATATATTCTTATAATAATAATAACAATAATGGTTTGCAGGACACACTAAGTCATAGTTTATATGACACGCTAAGCCGTAATGTTTAGCTCAGAGGGATTCACCACTGTGGCTTAATGTGTCATCTGGACAGGGACCTATGAATGAAAATGGCCGCATTAACACCAGGCCTTTCTGCCAATTTCCACAGGGGCGGAATTTGAGGTTGCGCTCCTGTCTTGCTCCTGCGAAGAGGGCCCGGGCGGGCCGCCATCTTGCAATGGACAACGGTGTTCCCTCCGAGCCTGGGGGGAACTCTATGCCTTTGAATTCATGAATGACGGAGCGCTCCTTTCTCCCTCTTTCGTGAGCCACCGAAAGTTGGACGCTTCTGCTACTTTGCTCAGGCGTTTCTGGGGCAATTGCTTTGCCGGGGGGAAGGCCCTAAGTCCCCCAGGGGCAGAAGGATGGGTGACGTATTGTGAAGGGCAGCTGGTGAGTGTCGTGCCCTCGAAGCTTCGGGGCAGCTGATGTCCCATGTGGCTGGGTATATGGGTAGGGCCAGCCTGAGGTTTCAGCCAGAACCAGCCAGAACTCACATGGAGCTCTATTTTGGTGCCTATGGCAAAAGACAAAATGGCGCCCCACATTCCATGTACCCAATGGCGCAACTAGGTAATTTTAGACCTGATGGTTTTGTGGGAGCCCCTATGGACCAGGGATGGGCAGAAATTTTATGTTTTGGACTTCAACTAGGGCCATCTTCCATCAACTGCCTTGAGAAAAGATGATGATTTTACAAAATAATATTGATATTGTTTATGACTTTATTATTTTTGTGTTATTCGAAATCCGCCCTGGTAGGATTCGTATCCCGAAATAAAAATGTATAAATAAAATTGATTACAATTCAAATAATGTATGGATTATCTTTCATTTTTTTCCTAGCAAGGGTTTGTCATTGTCCGTGGTGAGAAGGTTCACATTAGGCCTGTGAGAAGCCAACACCCAACCCTGTGGATGGACCCAGGTCTTCCCAGCCCTCATGTCATCTTCAGGACTCAGGAGAGCGCCACGACAATGGCACAGACAGGTAAAAGGTTTTCTTGAACCAAAAAAGGGCTGGTCTTGAATGTAACCTGTGTTCTGTTGAGCCCTTTGGCCTGAGGTTCCTTCAGGATAAAATTAGTTCTGTTCCAGAGCAAGCAGCCTGTGGCTTCTTCTCCTCCTCCTTGTGACCACTGCCATTGTCTAGGCCGAAGTGAGAGGCAGGTGAACAAGCAGGTTGCAGTGGTGAAAAAGGAGGAGCAACCCTAAGGTGCTCTTGTCTGTGGGCCCCTCGGCAAGTGCCCAATCGTGCCGACTAGATCACATTGTCCCTGCTCCAGAAGTGCTCCTATTTATTTTATTTCATTTTATTTATTACATTTTTATACCGCCCAATAGCTGAAGCTCTCTGGGCGGTTCACAGAAATTAAAACCATAATAGAACAACCAATAGTCTAAAAACACAAATACAAAATACAGTATAAAAAGCACAACCAGGATAAAACCACGCAGCAGAAATTGATATAAGATTAAAATACAGAGTTAAAACAGTAAAATTTAAATTTAAGTTAAAATTAAGTGTTAAAATACTGAGTGAATAAAAAGGTCTTCAGCTGGCGACGGAAGGAGTACAGTGTAGGTGCCAGGCGGACCTCTCTGGGGAGCTCATTCCACAACCGGGGTGCCACAGCGGAGAAGGCCCTCCTCCTAGTAGCCACCTGCCTCACTTCCTTTGGCAGGGGCTCACGGAGAAGGACCCCTGTAGATGATCTTAAGGTCCGGGCAGGTACATATGGGAGGAGGCGTGCCTTCAAATAACCTGGCCCCAAGTTTTCCATTCAGCAATGAAGACCAGAAATGGGTTGTGTGCAGAACGCTCCTAAGGTTTCTTTCCATCCCAAACTTCTTGGTGTGCTATTGCAGAGCGAACCTTTCCACCTCGCATTCGCCGAGGGGCTGAAGCGGACGTAAAACACCTGGAGCTCCTAGTCGTGGTGGGCTCAGATGTCTACCGCTTCCACAAGGAAGACACCGAGAGGTACATTCTCACCAACCTGAACATTGTGAGTGCCTTTTTGGCTGGCTATGTTGTGTCTTCCAGTGATCATTTGGAAGCCTATATGCTTGACATGGTGATAAACTAGACATGATAAGATGCTCAACACTCAACAACATTATCCAACCTTTCTTTTAATTTTTTTTAATTGTAACATTTCAACCAAAGGAGGAAAACAAAAAAAGGTAGCTATATAGATTTGAATATAGCAATTTTAAGGCTTCTCTAAACGAGTTATTTATTACAAGCTTATGATTGGCTGTTTATGGCAGTTCCTTAGTACTAAAAGAGTAAAATTTAGCAATTTTTAATTCAAATTTTTTCTTCTCAGTGTGGGCTGGGGTGGAGGTGGAGGTCTGTGGAGTGAAAATTACAGACTTCCCATTCCAGTTCTAAATCTTTACAATCATAGAATCATAGAATAGTATGAATGAATGAACTTTATTGAATAAGTCTTCCGACCATTTCAAAAATCACATCATTAAAAACAGAATAGTATAGTCATAGAATAGTAGAGTTGGAAGGGGCCTACAAGGCCATCAAGTCCAACCCCCTACTCAATGCAGGAATCCACCCTAAAGCATCCCTGACAGATGGTTGTCCAGCTGCCTCTTGAAGGCCTCTAGTGTGGGAGGGCCCACCACCTCCCTAGGTCACTGGTTCCATTGTCGTACTGCTCTAACAGTCAGGAAGTTTTTCCTGACGTCCAGCCGGAATCTGGCTTCCTGTAACTTGAGCCTGTTATTCCGTGTCCTGCACTCTGGGAGGATCGAGAAGAGATCCTGGCCCTCCTCTGTGTGATGTCCTTTCAAGGCCTTTAAGAGTGCTATCATGTCTCCTCTCAATCTTCTCTTCTCCAGGCTAAACATGCCCAGTTCTTTCAGTCTCTCTTCATAGGGCTTTGTTTCCAGACCCCTGATCATCCTGGTTGCCCTCCTCTGAACCTGCTCCAGCTTGTCTGCGTCCTTCTTGAATTGTGGAGCCCAGAACTGGATGCAAGACTCTAGATGAGGCCTAACCAGGGCCGAATAGAGAGGAACCAGTACCTCATGTGATTTGGAAGCCATACTTCTATTAATGCAGCCCAAAATAGCATTTGCCTTTCTTGTAGCCATATCGCACTGTAACAAGATGTTACAGTCACTTGCTCTCTTCACTGACCCTGTTCAGAGGACACGCTAAGCCACGGTGGTGAAACATTTTGAACTAAGCATTATGGCGTAGCGTGTTGTGTGAACCATTCCTAACCATGGTGGCTACATAACTACGGTTTAAACATGCTCAATAACCATTTGCTGCATGAGGGTTAGAGGCCTAACTATGGCTTAGCGTGTTGTCTGAACAGGCCCACTGTAAATCAGCTAAAGTGTTTGTTATTTTAAAGTTCATAATCTTGCCCTAAAATCTGTTTCGGATATTCCCCCCCCCTTCTCTACAGGGAGCAGAGCTTCTTCGAGATGCTTCACTGGGAGCTCAGTTTAGGGTTCACCTGATCAAAATGATTGTCCTTACACAACCTGAGGTAAAAATAAGCAAATAAATTGGGGACTTTCCAGGCCTAGAGCCATGAAGGCCTGGGAAGGAAAAGCCAATAAAAATGGGTGTGTGCATAGAAATATTCTGAGGGAAATCTCACACATTTTTCCTCAGGGTTTTTGGGGAAATTTGGGAGGGCTCATTTCCAGTGGTTGGGTGCTGTTCATTTCTTTTATTGGTGTGTTTTTAATTGTGCTTTAAATTTCTTTGTTTTAATTATTGTTTTAAGAAACTTGCTTTAGTCTTGGTTCTTATTATTCTGTCTTTCTTTCTTTTATTTCATTTTAATACCAGTCAATAACCAAAGCTGAGTGGTTCGCAAAAATTAAAAACCGAAAACACAACATGATAAAACTTAATTATCAAGTTTTATTATATAAAAAAACTAAAACGGGACACCAGTTGAATAAGAGACAATAAAACGCTAAAAAGCATACAACTAGCACAAAAACATTGTAATTATTATCGTCATTGCAATATTTTTGTGCAGTTAATGCTTTTTAGCATTTATTTTTTGGTTTTTATATTTATAAACATAATTGTTAGCCTCTTTAGCACCACTTTTGGATGGAAAAGCAGAATATAACTTTAAAAAGTCTTTATATAAATGAGCATCATTTGTGGGACCTGCTTCCAGCTAAAAGACTTGCTTGGGCTATGACTTCGATTTGGCTTGCCTGAGTCGCTCAGGGTAAAATACAACAAAAATGCTGGGTTCACACAACACACTAACCCGCACTCAGTGGTTGAGTGTGAATTGTTGTCGAACCGTGGGTTGTTTCTCGAACCATGGGTTAGCGTGTTGTCTGAACCCAGGACATTTTCTACAAAGTGGCTTGTTAACCATGCAGTTATCTTTTCAAACAAGCCACCTCAAGAAACATGATTTGTTGTTGGGTTGTTCACGGTTATTTTCAGGACCCATGGTAACAAATTTCTATTATCTTTGGGAGCCATGATAACTCATCTCTAGTGTCTTTGGTTCAACAAACAACTCATGGTTCAATAACAATCCACACTCAACCACTGAGTCTTGGTTAGCGTGTTATGTGGATCCAGCTGCATCCTACTTAGAGTAGACCTATGCTGTACTTATGGTTTTAACTTCTGTGAACCGCCCAGAGAGCTTCAGCTATTGGGCGGTATAGAAATGAAATAAATTCATCCCTGAAGTCCCATTTCATTTCAATGGGTCTACTCTAATTGGGACTTCTGTTGGATTTTACCCTCTGCGTCCACTTTCTCTCCAGGAAGGCATTGCTATCTCCGCCAACATCACTTCCTCGATCATCAGTCTTTGCGAATGGGCCACGAAGGTCAACCCTGAGAACGATTCGGATCCTTACCATGCAGATCTTGTTCTGTATGTGACCAGGTAACGACGCTCCTTCCTGCCTTTTTGAGTCATGTGCAATGGGCAGCGGATGAAAACAGGCCAAAGGGTGGGCCAAGGTTTTCTCCTCCGCCATGTTCCTGTGACCACAAGGTGATTAGCAATAGTGTGGAGGAATGCCCACTGCTGTAGCATTGTCGGGCTCGCTTAAGATAGTCAAGTTCTGATTTCAAAAACTCTGCCTTCTTGGACAGCAAATAGAGCCAGGATGGAACCTGATATGTCGCAGGCAGAGTATGCTAGAACTGAGCATTTGTTTTTCAGACTCCAATGATGGTTACCTGAATTAGATGAATGATTACTGACCAGTAAATTACTGACTTTCATTTGGAATCTTGTTGGTGCCTGGATAGGAGACCACTGGGAGCCAATTAAAAAGTGCCTACAGTACTAATTGGCCAGAGAGGCCCTGGTCATGGTCCCTGGGGTGCAGTGACCTGAGACAGGGCCTTCTCGGTGGTGACACCCCAAATTTGAAATTTCTTCCCCAGCCAAGTATGGTTGGCCCCCACATTGTTGCATTGTAGGTAACAACTGAAACAAATCTGTTCACCCCAGCTTTGGAGTTGTAACTTGGCCGTGGGACTTTACTCTCTTAAGATTGTTTTTAAAGATGGTCATGATGGCTGGGGAAAATGGGAGTTGTAGCCCATCACATCTGGAGGGCACCAGATTGAAGAAGGTTGGCCTAGAAAGTGTTCTCTCTTTCTCTGTTTACTTCAGTGTTCTTCCTCTTTGCCTTGTTCTCTTCAGGTTTGACCTGGAGCTCCCTGATGGGAACAAGCAGGCGCGTGGCATCACCCAGCTGGGCGGGGCCTGTTCCACCTCTTGGAGCTGTGTCATCACGGAGGACACAGGATTTGGCTTGGGAGTCACCATTGCCCATGAGATTGGACACAGGTGAGTGGGCAAGGAAGACAAGAGGCCCAGGAGAAAGTCTCTAGTATGTTCAGGGAGCATGGTAACTCAACTCTAGTAACTTCGGGGGCCATGGTAATTCGTGTTTAGTATCTTGGGAGGCCATGGTAACTCCGTTTTAGTGTCTTTGGGGCCCATGGTAACTCTAGTATTTTCAGGACCCACGGTAACAAATTTCTAGTATCTTTTGGGACCATGGTAACTCTAGTATTTTCAGGACCCACGGTAACAAATTTCTAGTATCTTTGGGGGCTATGGTAAGTCATCTCTAGTATTCCTGGGGGCCATGGTAATTCATCTCTAGTGTCTTCAGTGGTCATGGTAAGCCATTTGTACTATCTTCGGAGGTCATGGTAACTCAACTCTAGTGTTTTCAGGACCCACGGTAACAAATTTCTAGTATCTTTGGGGGCTATGGTAAGTCATCTCTAGTATTCCTGGGGTCCATGGTAATTAATCTCTAGTGTCTTCAGTGGTCATGGTAAGCCATTTGTACTATCTTTGGGGGCCATGGTAACTCAACTCTAGTGTTTTCAGGACCCACGGTGACTAATTTCTAGTATCCTCGGGGGGACATGGTAAGTCATCCCTCCACCCCACCAAGCTAGCTTCGGAGCATGAAGGGGGGCTAGTGATCCCAAAGATCAACTTGACAGAGCGCCCATTTCCATTTTCGTTTCTGTTTTTAATGCAGCTTTGGGATCCAGCATGACGGAGAATGGAACCGATGCTCCGGGAGCGGACATATTATGGGCTCCGAAGGTGGGCAGAACAGTGTGGACCTGACTTGGTCTGTGTGCAGCAGGGAACAACTCTCAGCCTTTGTCAGGTAAAAACACCGAGCTGGTGTTCATTCTGTTTCCCTTTTTTGGGGGGGGGAGGGGAGGTGTTCTATTGGACACATACCTGATGGCGTGGGAGGCAAAGGACAGCCAAGAGAAGCCACAAATAGATACTGCTCAGAGGACTTTGGTACTCATGACACCCCACCCACCCCCATGATGCCGGAGCATTTATTTTATTTTTATTTATGCATCTAAACTCTTTTTGTCCTCATCCTCCTCTGCAAAAAGCCTCCCGGTGTGGCTAACGTACAGTCAGTAAAGCAAGGCCATTCCCTGCCTGCAGGCTTGCAATCGAAAAAGACAACGGTACATGAGGAAATAGGGATACGGAGGGCAAAGGAAAAAAAATGGTTGTTTTTTTGGAATGCTCTTGCTTTCCCTTTCATCACCCTCAGTAGGATGGAGCCCAGGAACGTTTTTGTATAGGTCACATCTTAACCCCTCTGAAGCCATTTTAAATGAATAAAACAGTGGGTTTTTTTGTGCTTCTCTGGACTAACCCGCAAGCTGTGTGTCTCGTGGTTTTTCACCAGTACAGGCCAAGCAAGCTGCACGGATGACCTGCCAGACCTCAAGGGCGGGATCCCAGGAGGGAAGCCAGGCTTGTATTATGGGGCAGACGAGCAGTGCAAAATCGCCTTTGGGGCTGACGCCACAGCCTGCACTTTTGCCGCACACGACATGGTAGGTAGGACGCTTTTCACTGGGTTGATGCAGGCTGTGCCCCCCTGCTCCATTACATCCTCACAACAACCTTGTACGGTAGGCCAGGAGGTTGTAACAGGAACCTGGACGTCTCTCCCTCCTTCTCTCCCTCCCTCTGCCCCTTCTTTCTTCTAATTCCAGGACATGTGCAAAGTTCTCTCTTGCCACACGAATCCAGCCGACCAGTACAGCTGTACCCGGCTCCTTATTCCCCTCTTGGATGGTACCGAATGCGGGATCAACAAGGTAAGAGCGTCTTCTGAGAAAGAGCGGCAGTAGAATGATCCAATGGGACTCCCGGTTGGGAGCGCAAGGCAGGAGGATCAGGTCCCACCTGGGATTCAGCACAGGTGAATCCAGGGAGAGGTTTGGTGGTAGTCAAAGATCTGGTTCGCACATAATGACAGCCCATGGGTGAAATTTTATTTATTTCATTTCATTTCATTTCTATAGTACCTAGTAGCCAAAGCTATATTTCAGTACGGTATGAAATATAAAATATGGAAGCTTAAAACCATAATGTAAAAGTGCAACCTGGAAGAAAGGAGGAGGGTCTTCTCTGCTGTGGCACCCCGGCTGTGGAATGAGCTCCCTAAGAAGGTTCGCTTGGCACCTACATTATATGCTTTTAGACGCCAGGTGAAGACCTTTTTATTCTCCCAACATTTTAACAATCTATAAATTTTAAATAACATGGTTTTAAATTTGTAATTTTGCATTGCTGCTGTTTTTATCTGGTTGAGCTTTTATATTGTATTTTATATTATGGTTTTATACTGTTGTTTTATACTTTGAATGGTTTTAATTTTTGTGAACCACCCAGAGAGCTCCGGCTATTGGGCGGTATAGAAATGTAATAAATAAATAAATAAATAAAACCTAACAGCAATGCAGAGATTTAAACTGCAGATTTAAAACATCAGAGTTAAAAGGTTAGAATGATAAAATGCTAAAAGACCGTGGGGCGGGGGAAGGTCTCCGTCTGGTGTTGAAAAGAGTATAATGTAGGCACCAGGCAAACTGCTCCAGGGAGCTCATTCCACAGCCGGGGTGCCACAGCAGAGAAGGCCCTCCTCCTAGTAGCCACCTGCCTCACTCCCTTTGGCAGGGGCTCACGGAGAAGGACCCCTGAGGCAGTGTGAACAAGAATAACTGGGAAGACAACCCCCAGTGATCTATTTTATCGACCTATTGTTAACGTTTATATCCAGCCTGATTGGCTAAAAAAAGCCGCCTGGGTGGCATACAACCATTCGAAGCGATAAAACCTTAACCCGATTTAAAAAACGAGAGCGTTAAAAACATGAAAGCGACATCCAACGTGGAAAACTACCCTGTTGCAGTGGTGCTCGAAGGGCCGCTGTAGTTCTCTGGAAGACCTGCATCCCGTCGCGATGGTCCACGGTCACTGGTCTAGCTGGACCGCCTTCACCGCCTGCTCCCGGAGCTGCGGAGGGGGAATTGTGGCCAGGCGGCGGCAGTGCAACAACCCCCGGTGAGTAAGGCAGTGATCTCGCCAAGCTGGGATGGGCCCCCCTCCCGCTGCAGTTAGGCTGATGGGTAGTGTCGGCTCTAGGTTTTGGGGGGCTCTTGGGTGAGGCACGCTTAATGGGGCCCCTCCCTCAGTGAGCCTGCCTTCTCACCCCCATTTTCACTGGCTCCTCTTGCCCCTCCTCTCTTCCTCCTCATGAGTCCCACTTGCTTGCTTGGCAGGCAGAGAGCCAGGGAGGCCGTGGCATCTCTTTCTCCTCCTTCTCACCAGGTGGGGAAAGCCTGCACAGAGCGAAGGCACTGTATGAAGGAGCCCTCCTTCACTCGGCACCTTGGCCAGGACAGCTCGGCTTGCCCAATGCCTTGACCCTTGGGGAGGATGCGGGGCGGGAAAGATAACACGGAGAGGAATCCTTGCGGTTACCTCTAGTGATAACTCAATTGGGAGAGTGAGCAAATTGCATGGGAATCCCCGCTGTTATCTCCGATGACTGATTGGAGATAACCGCAAGGCTTGTCCTCTCTGCTGGACTTTAGTGGCGGGGCTTCTGGGAGGTGTCTCGCTTGAGTCCCAGCAGGCCGGATGGGCTTGGTTTGGTGTGCCACATTTGGCCCGAGTTTCTGCATCCCTGATATAAAGCGTGAGCTTCCCTCAACAAGGCTGTTCGGTAGCCATCTGGCCTGGGCTGGCAAGCATCCTGCCTGCACTCAGAAAGAAACCTCATGTCAAGGACTGAAGTCTGATGTGTCCGTTTTTGCATTCCTCCTGCTGCCACACATACAAACAGGGCCGGCCCTACCATGAGATAAAGCGAGGCGTTTGCTTCAGGTGGAAATAGGCGACAGTCAGCTTTTGTACATGGGATGGGAGGGGACGCCATCTTGTTTTTGGCCTTGGGGGGCAACATTCATTGGGCTGGCCCTGCAGACAAAGGTGTCCTCCTCTTCCAGGCCAGCTTTCGGCGGTCGTCAGTGCGAGGGGGAAGAATTGCAAGCGGAGATGTGCAACGTGAAGGTAGGTGGCGCTTTAGAGTTGTACACATTTTGACCTTGCAGAGCAGCATTTTGACCTTTCTGAATGGGAAAAGGTGTGGAGAACTGGTGTGGGGCTTGTCTCTCCTTCCATAGCCCTGCCAGTTGACGCAGCTGGATTTCATGGACGAACAGTGCGCAGTGACGGACACGAAACCGCTTTACCTCCGTCCGGAGACCCCATCCTTTTATAAGTGGATTTCGGCTGCTGGCTATGCGGAAGGTAATCCCCATGAGCATCTAATTCTGTCCCTCAGCCTCCTAATCTCCCCTGACTTCACACTGTATGCACTACAAATCTAGGTACTCGCTAGGGACGTCTGCCAGCTAGTGGCTGAAGATGTTGCTGCAGCCTTCAGCCACATGGACACATTTAAATTAATTAAAATTAATGAATATGTTCTCAAAACAAGGCAACACCATGGTTCACACCGTAGGGGTCCCTTAACGTGCATGCAGAGTTTCGTGTATCTAGATTTCATGGTCTTGGCATCATGGTGCTGATTGGCGGACAGACAGACACACATCCCCTTTTATTATGATAGAGTCCAAATAGAATCAGCAACAAAATGTTGCAGCATGAGGTGCTTCTGTTCAGGCTGTTCCATTCCATTTCCACTCCCACCCAATTTTCTGCCCCCTAACAGTCAGTGTTCATTTTGCCTGTTTTGGGGTGTGTCTCCACCCATCCCCTATAGTTTTTTTTTGCCCCCTACGGTTTTTTTATACTTCTTCAAAGCTTCAGGAATCCCCTGTGCCTGCTGATACCTCCTTGTTGTGTGCAGGGGTGATGCCGTTTTGGTTATGGAAGCAGCGGCCCTCACACTTGAACACCAGAAATAGAGGGAACGAATCATTAAATTCAACATACATTTACAATGTGGTGTAGTGGCTAGAGTGTCAGACTGGGAGTCGGGAGATCCGGGTTCTAGTCCCCACTCAGCCATGGAAACCCACTGGGTGACTTTGGGCCAGTCACAGACTCTCAGCCCAACCTACCTCACAGGGTTGTTGTTGTGAGGATAAAAATGGAGAGGAGGAGGATTATGTACGGCGCCTTGGGTTCCTTGCAGGAAAAAAGGCGGGATATAAATGCAATAATAAATAAATAAATAAATAAACAAACAAACATACAGAGCACTGTAGGAAGAAAAACAGGCCCTGGTCCCAAGGAGCTTAGAAAAATCCTGAAAGTGGACGAGACGACAGAAGGGAAAGAGAAGGGTACCTCTCCATCATATTTTGCTTGTGACCTTCTGGACGTATCCTCCTGGCCTCTTTTGAGACAGATAACTGAACCTGACGGACTTATTTTGATCTGATTTAGCAGGTCATTTTCCAATTTTCCCGTTTTTAATGGTGGGTTCCTTTCCATTGTGGAAACAGGAAGCCCTTCTTTCCATCCTGGCTTCTAAGGGATGGGGAAAAGCGTGTTTCCTGTTTCATCCCAACCTGGGTTCTCCATGGACCTTTCTCCCCTCTTCAGGAGACACCATGTGCAAACACATGTGTAGGGCATCCGGGAAGAATTTCATGGTGAGCCGCGGGGACCGATTCGCAGACGGGACGAGGTGCGAGCAGAACAGCCCTGCGGACCAGGGAGCCCTTGGCGCCTGCGTGATGGGCGGTTGCAGGGTAAGGACGCCAGCCCTGCGGAGACAGCCAGCAAATGCTCTCATTAAAGCAAGACAGTCCCGGGCTACAGGGACATGACACACAAGGAAAAGGGGACAGGGCAGAAAGAGGGGGTGGGGAATGCCGTCATCTCTTAGCAGGGCTGGTTGGAATTGCTCCACTTCCCTTAAAGTACTAAAGCTTTGAGCCAGCCACGAATGGAAGTGTTTCCGTGCAGGTGTTGGGGTCACATTTTGAGCATTTACACCACCACCACCCCGTCAGTATCCCATCGTTGGGCCGATCCCGCCTCCGTCGTTTCCCCAAGAGCCGTTTGTAAACTCATCCGTTCTCCCCCGTTGCCCAGGTATTTGGGTGCGACGGCAGGATGGATTCCGGGAAGAGGATGGATGCGTGCCGAGTGTGCGGCGGGGACAACACGACGTGTTTCAGTGTGAAGGGCTCTTACACCGAAGGGAAAGCCAGAGGTATAGCGCGGTTCCCGCTCGCTCGCTGCCTTTGCCTTCCGGCAGTTATTCCAAAGTACTTTCTCATCCAGTCCTTAACAACATGAGAAGAGTCCTGATGCAGGACCAGACCAAGGGTCCATCTAGAATCCAGCACTCTGTTCACACAGTGACCAGCTGCCCACTGGAAACCCACAAGCAGTTGAAGAGGGGTTAGAAAAATGGTAGTTCTGTGCTTTGCAAGTGCAAAAATACACGTGCCATCTAAAGGCGCCACTCCCGCCCACCCCCAAAAGACCATGAAGTCCAGGGTCTAAAATTACCTGCCTGCACCACTGTCTTTGCAGTAGGAATTTATGTATGTATATATATATATTTATATCTCCACTCTTTTTCTTTTGTCCCCTTCCCCAGAGTATGTTACTTTTCTGCTGCTGTCTCCTCACACCACCACCGTCCATGTGGTTAACCGGAAGCCGCTGTTCACGCACTTGGGTGAGCGCAGCGATGTTTGGGGTGAATGCTGCAATTGGGTTTGCAAAAAAGACCATCATAAGAACATGAGGAGAGCCCTGCTGGATCAGACCAAGGGTCCATCTAGACCAGCATTCACCTACAAGCAGGACATGAATGCAACAGCACCCTCCCACCCACGTTCCCCAGCAACTGCTGCACATGAGCATATGGCCTCTGATACTGGAGGTAGCACATAGCCATCAGGACTAGTAGCCATTGATAGCCGCCTCCTCCAGGAATTTTAAAGCCAAATTCCATAATTTAACTGTGTGCTGTGTGAAGAAGTCCTTCCTTTCATCTGTCTTGAATCTCCCACCCATCAGCTTCATGGGATAATGACCCCGTTGGGTCCTAGTATTATGGGAGAGGGAGAAAATTATCTCCCTCTCTACATTCTCCACACCAGACATGATTTTGTCCACCTCTATCCTGTCTCCGCTCAGCCTCCTTTTTCTCCAAGCAAAACAATCCCAGCTGTTGTAACCGTCCCTCCTAGGCAATATGCTCCAGCCCTTTGATCATTTTCGTTGCCCTTTTCTGCACTGGTGGGGGGTAGGCCTGCGGCAAGTGCCCCACCGTGCCCGCCCTTGACGCCAGCCTTGCTCGGTGAACAGGCTGTGCGACGTAAGCAACAACCGCTAGGCATCCGGGCCTTCCTTGTAGTGGCCCCTTAGAACATTGCAAAGAGCACGTCTAACGTCCTGCTTCAATCGTCTTAACTTGGCAGCTGTGAGAAATTGTGACGTGCTGTGCTTTCCTTCTAGCTGTGAAGGTCCAGGGGCGGTACGTGGTGGCTGGCATGGGCAGTATCTCCTTAAATATCTCCTACCCCTCCGTCGTAGAGGACCGCCGGATCGAATACAAAGTCTTCCTCACCGAGGAGGACCTGCCGAGCTCGGAGGAGATTCGTGTGGATGGACCGGTCGAACAGGACATAGAGATACAGGTAAGTTGGCGGAGTCTGAGGAAGGAATGTGGAGCTGGGCTGCTCAGGTAGCAGAACCGTCCCTGGAAGCATCTGATGAACAGGACTAGAGCATTGTGGGAAACTCCACGGGGAGCATCTCTGTTTTAGAGCTTTATCACACCAGGGTTATACTGTGCAGTCACTGCGAATTGCGTGCAAAGGACTCCGAAGTTTTCCAGTTTATAATCTGCTTTAACTGTGAAGTGCTCCCAGGCATCCTGCTTTAATTCTGCAGTAAAGCCAAAAGACCTGCGCTATTTTGCTACTAGTTTTGGAGCGAATCATTTGTTGTTTTCCGAGCGGCCGCTGGGGGTGCAGGAGCAGGATTTGATATGGTTAAAGAAAAATGAAACAAACGCTTACATCTGCGTAAGTTTTAAAGATAAAGGCATCAAAATTGGCACAGTAGAAGAAATTAAGGAGAGCTTTAAGCATACCAAATTTGAATCGGATTGGGTCATCCGTTGATGTTTTAATGATGTTTTACATTTCCCCCCTTAACCCCATTACCTGGTATGCAAAGGATCTCAGGAGCGCTGCTGCCAGGGGTGTGATTTAGCTAGCAACAATAACAACGACAGCTTTACGCTGTAGGGGATAATTTGAGGGAAACAGGTATGTGGGATGAAGCTATTAAGAACATGCCTTGATTGCATAATACTTGATGACTTGCAGCCCCACGGATGAACCATGATCCTGGTCTGGATGAGGCCACCGTGGGCTTACATTAAGTGCAGTATCCCATGTTAGTCCTACATAGAGTAGACCCGTTGAAATGAATGGGGCCTTAAATTAGAATGGGCCTTAAGTTGTGACTAATTTAAGTCTCCTTCATGTCAATGGGTTTACTCTACATAGGACTAGCATTCGATACTACCCTTAGTGCAAGGGCACGGGAGGCTCATCCAGATGGGGACCACTGCAGGCAGGTTGGGAAGGTTTAAATTTTTCCAGCCCCCAAAAATTCTCTCCCACCGTGGAGGCTATAAAGAGAGAACAATGCCCTTTAACCCCACCCCCACCCCCGTTCCTTTTCTTTCTAGGTCTACAGGAAGTATGGGAAGGCGTACGGAGGTACCACCAGCCCAGACATCGCCTTCACCTATTTCAGACCGAACGAGAAACGGGCCCACGTGTGGGTTCCACAGCTCGGCCCCTGCTCGGTGACCTGCGGGGAAGGTGAAGTGTGTTATTACTCAAGAAGAGTTGTTGTCTTAGCAGCACGCAGAGGCCTTCTGAGGCTGGAGAACGTGATGCAGTGGCCGCTTTGACCACCTCTTCATCTCTTGTTTGCAGGCGCTCTGCAGGTCAGTCATTCCTGCTTTGACCCGTCGAGAGGTGAAATAACAGGTGACTTCCATTGTCTGAAGACCCCAAAGCCCCCTGCTAGGTGGGAGCCTTGTGCTGTGGCCCCCTGCCTGCCTCGGTAAGTAACGGCTCCTTCTGCTAGTCCGCTACACGGTCTCCACGGGACCCACATTCATTAAAACAAACAAGCAATCCTCACTGTGGTTGTGTCTCTCAGAACGCTTGTACTTTCAATGGGAGGCAAATGATGAGGCTTACTAAGTAATCCACAAAGCTTTTATTAAACAACAGACGTCTCTTCAACCTGAATAGAGTCTACCTCTTTGAAACGACCCCCTAGGCAAAACCACGCAAGACAATTCTCTGTTCAAGAAGAATAGGAAGCTACTGCCCGTAACTTTAGAGTGCCTGGTGCGGAGGCTGGTTCTGGTGTAATCGAACTGACTTTCTCACGCCTTCCTTCCGCCCCGTGCGTTTGGGCTTCTGGAGGACCCTAGCATCAGCTAGCTTGTTGGGACGCTCTCCTCCGGAAGAAACCTCACTTCCCACTGAGTGTGTAGGATTTGGCCTTGAGGAGACAAGCTCTGGAGAGGGCTGACTCCCAGCTGGGGAATCGCCCGTACAGGCTGGCTGGTGTCTGGCGCTGCGTCTTTTAGTTCTGAATCTGATTGATTACCTGAAACATCTTCTCCCGAAACAGGGGCAGTAGAGTTAGACATGACAACTGCTAACATGAAAAATGCCAAAGCAGGGTCTCTTCTTCTGATTCAAAAAATAAATAAATCCCTTGGACTTACACCTGCTCCGGGCCCGGCCTCCTCTGCCAGTTATTTACTTGTGTTTGTTATCATATATTTGTTCAGTATCTGAACCATGTGAGCAATTGGTTTTGACCTTGCTGCCCCAATCCAAGAGCCATTTCTTTGGAAAGACGCCCCAAGTTGTGGTCCCTGAGGATTACCCTTGCGGGAGTGCGGCCTTCGATATCAACAAGTTTCCCCATCCCTAGGGTAGACAGTGCTGAAGGTGAACCAGTGCTCTGACGAGGCAGCTCCGTAGAGCCATCAATATCTTGACAATAAATATGAGTTGAGTTGGGAGATGGATGTCGGACGAAGCAATCTCAGGGGAACGGCTCTGTGCGAATCCATGGAGAGCCATGGGCTGCATTAATAGAAGTATAGCTTCCAAATCACGTGAGGTACTGGTTCCTCTCTATTCGGCCCTGGTTAGGCCTCATCTGGAGTATTGCGTCCAGTTCTGGGCTCCACAATTCAAGAAGGACGCAGACAAGCTGGAGCGTGTTCAGAGGAGGGCAACCAGGATGATCAGGGGTCTGGAAACAAAGCCCTATGAAGAGAGACTGAAAGAACTGGGCATGTTTAGCCTGGAGAAGAGAAGATTGAGGGGAGACATGAGAGCACTCTTCAAAGACTTGAAAGGTTGTCACACAGAGGAGGGCCAGGATCTCTTCTCGATCCTCCCAGAGTGCAGTACGCGGAATAATGGGCTGAAGTTACAGGAAGCCAGATTCCGGCTGGACATCAGGACAAACTTATTGACTGTTAGAGCAGTATGACAATGGAATCAGTTACCTAGGGAGGTTGTGGGCTCTCCCACACTAGAGGCCTTCAAGAGGCAGCTGGACAAGCATCTGTCGGGGATGCTTTAGGGTGGATTCCTGCATTGAGCAGAGGGTTGGACTCGATGGCCTTGTAGGCCCCTTCCAACTCTGCTATTCGATGATTCTATGATTCTATGGCTGCCCATCAGCGTGGACAATGCCAGGCTAGATGGACCAGGGTCTGACTCAGGATGAGGCCGCTTCCTATGTCCCTATGACATCCCGAGAATCCAGACGAGAAATCCGGTCGTGATGAAGTCCACTCTGTGATCGCCCCTTTCCATTCCCATCTAGCTGGGTGGAAGCCGAGCCAGGTCGGTGCTCTGCCGTTTGCGGCTTAGGGGTCGCCCCACTGAACTCGTCTTGCGTCCAGGTCCATGATGGGCTGGAAACTACGGTGGAGGAGAGCTTGTGCCCGGCGGGTGAGAGGCCCCCGGCTTTTGTGTCTTGCACGGTGAACATCTGCCCGTTGGGATGGAACACGGTACGTAGTGGTGTATAGGCCCCGGGTCTCCCTGCTGGAGACGCCAGAATCAGTGTATGCCCTGTGTAATGTGTAATTCCGCTCCCCAAATCCTTACCCTGCAGTGAGACATTCTGTTCTTGCTGTCTTCTGAAGCAGGAAGACGTGCCCTACACGAAGCCCTCTGAACCAGTTTGGCCCCATCTGGTTGGAAATTGGTCAGGGTTCGTCTGGAGCCCCCTGGCTGGAGAATGCTCTGTCACCTGTGGACGAGGTGAGGTGCTTTCATCGTCGTTCCTTGTCCATTAATGATGTTTTTGATCAAATATTAAATACTGGTGTTTGTGTATATGATTCGTGTGTTTAGCTGATTTTTTTTTTTAAAATACTCCATTGTTAGCCTTTCTATCTTTCTCGTGTGTGTGTGTGTGAGAGAGAGAGAGAGAGAGACAGACAGACAGACAGACAGACAGACGACACACACACACACACACACACAGTGAGGGAGAGACACAGACAGAAATACACAGTGAGAGAGACAGACAGACAGACAGAGTGTGTGTGTGTGTGTGTGTGAGAGAGAGAGAGACAGACAGAGATACACGTGTGTGTGAGAGAGAGATACCAAGAGACACTCTTTCAAACTACTTCTATACTTCTATGAAATAGGTAAATAACAACATTTATTCCAACCCCCCTTTCTTTCCAGGTTTGATGTTACTGAGTTATGTTTGCCTGGTTTTTGACACCAAAGAAGAAGCGCAGGAGGACCATTGTAACCAGACACTGAAGCCATCGAGCCGGCTGGAAACGTGCAATCCTGGGCCGTGTCCCCCAAGGTAAAACATGTGGAAGGCGCACGGTACAGCTCAAGAATCTTGTCTGGGGAAAGGGAGGCTAAGGGGAGACATGATAGAGGTGTACAAAATGATGCATGGTGTGGAGAATGTGGGTGCGGAGACATTTTCTCTCTCACCATATAGAAACAGGGAGTTGGAAGGGACCACAAGGATCATCAACCCTCTGCAATGTGCAGGAAAACCAGTTAAACCATCCATGGCAGGTGGCTGTCCACTCCGGCCTCTTCTTAAAAACCTCCAGAGGTGGAGAACCCACAACCTCCGTAGGTAGACTGTTCTACTGTTGTACAGATCTTCCCGCCAGGAAGTTTTGCCTTATATGTAATTGGAATCTAGGTAGCTGTAAATTAAACCCATTATTGTGTGTCTTAATTTCTGTGGCAAAAGAAAATAGTCCTTGACCGTCTTCCCTGGGGCACCGGGTATCCCATGGAGGCGAATGGTGGGAGATTCAGGGCAGATAAAAGGAAGTCCTTCGTCACACAGTGAATAGTTAAGCTTTGGAATTCACAACCACAAAATGTAGTGGCGGCCACCAATTTGGATGGCTTTAAAGGAGGATTGGACAAATTCGTGGAGGAGAAAGCTAGCAGTGGCTACTAGCCCGGACGGCTCTATGCCACCTCCAGCATCGGAGGCGGTGTGCCTGTGTACACCAGTTGCTGTGGAACATGGGTGGCAGAGTACTGTTGCACTCATGTCCTCCTTGTGAGTTTTCCATGGGCATCTGGTTGGCCGCTGTGTGAACACAACAATGGACTAGATAGACCTGATCAAGAACAGTGCTTATGTGCTTGAAGGAAATTATAAAAACGACCCGCTTTTAATGTTTTGAACTGGTTTTATGTATTTTATTGTTGTAAGCCGCCTTGTCAGGATTCTGCCCTGAAAAGTGACCAAGAAAAGTTTTAAATAAATAAAAAAAACCTCTGAGTTTACAAGAGGATCCTTGTGTGGTCACCTGGAGATAGTTCCTACTCGCCACAGGCGACCAGGTGAGTGGCTTTTCATAATCATGAGTGGTTAGAGAAAATGGCCATGCCTGATTCTGGTTGTCCTCTGCTTTCCTGCTTTCTCCAGGTGGGAAGTGAAGGAACTTTCCCCATGCCCCGTGACCTGTGGTGGAGGGAAGATACCTCTCTTGATCCGCTGCGTCAGGCAGGATATAAACGCAACCCGGACTCTTCCTCACTCCAAGTGTGGCAGAATTCACAGGCCAGCCAGTAGCAAGGAATGTGCTACTGATCCGTGCCCAGCAAGGTGAATGCTAAGATTTTTGAGGATGGCGTTCACGTAGGTATACCTTTAATGGCTTCTGGCAGGGGTATTGCCCAATGGATTTCCCAAGCAACAATTGGTTCTTCTCTGTTGTAAAGCAAAGTTTTTTCCGGTGGCTTGGTCCTGAATGGGCAATGAAGACCCGTTGGCTTTATAAAACCCATCGAACGGGTTGATTGATCCGATTGATCAACACAGCCGCCTGCATTCGTGGGCCTCTCCTTGGGGGGAAGAAGCGAGCCTGGTGGCTAGCACCTTGGATTGCTCCTTGGAGTTCTGGATGGTTCTGACTGAAATCCAGAATGGATTTTCAGCCCCACCGAAATCGGAGCCACCAGCCTGACCTGCCCCAATGTGGGGAGCTGATTTTCAGGGAAGCCCCCGCCCCCGAGCCGTGTTGGTGGCCTTCACTTATGTCAGGACTAGGCCTCGGCCTTGAAAACAGGCTCTGTGGCCACGGTTTCTTAACCGTGCGGGGACATACAGTTAGGGTGACCCTATGAAAAGGAGGACAGGGCTTCTGTATCTTTAACAGTTGCATAGAAAAGGGAATTTCAGCAGGTGTCGTTTGTATATATGGAGAACCTGGTAGAATTTCCTCTTCATCACAACAGTTAAAGCTATACTGCAGCTATACTGTGACCAGATTTAAAAGAGGGCAGCTTTAACTGGTGTGATGAAGAGGGAATTTCACCAGGTTCTCCATATATACAAATGACACTTGCTGCAATTCCCTTTTCAATACAACTGTTAAAGATACAGGAGCCTGGTCCTCCTTTTCACAGGGTCACCCTAATACAGGAGCAGGGCATGTGTTGCTTTTAACAACTGGCTTCTGTCATCCCCCAAGGTGGTTCTACAAAAACGGCACTTGCAGCTCCAGCTGTGGCGGAGGCGTGATGCGGAAGGTCCTTTACTGTGCGCGGGAGACGGGGGAGAAGGAGGAAGAGGAAGAGATCCTGCCCGGCGCGCACTGTGAGCGTTTGCCTCGCCCCGAAGAACAGGAAGCGTGCAACCTGGAGCCCTGCCCCCCGAGGTCATTGGCTGCTCTCTCGTGAAACCCGTTGGCTTTGGAGCAGGGGTGTTGGTGCTCAGGCCCACGGGGCCACATCTGGCCCTCCTGGTATTCCCCAGAAGGCCACGGCCCTTTCTCCTCACCACCCATTACTTGGTTTTCCGGCTTTCGTACAGGTTTTTCTCCATTCTAACAGGTTGAAAGGCTTCTGCTTGGGTATCTGCTTGAGAGTTCTGACTGAAATGTGGAGCGGATTTGCCGCCCCATTGAATCAGAGCCTCCACTGTCCGTTTAGCTCAGGGTCAGGCCAACTACCGCCCTCCGGATGTTTTGGACTGCAATTCCCATCGTAAGGGGAAGTCCCTTACAGATCCCCATTGTAAGGGGAAAACCTCACACCCTGAGCCCCAGACAGTACGGCCAATGGCCAGGGATTATGGGTTTTTTAGTCCAATACATCTCAGGATTTAGTTTAGATCGAGGCACGGTGAGGAAAAAGCCGTGGGCACGTGTGTGTTTCTTGTCTCTCATGGACCTGTTCTCTCCTCGCCCCATGTCAAGGTGGAAAGTGATGGCGACCGGCCCGTGTTCTTCCTCCTGCGGCCTCGGCATAGCCACGCGGTCAGTCTCCTGCGTACAGCTTTCCGGAGGCCAAGAGGTCGTGCTGGCCCAAAGCAGGTGCCCGGAAGCGGAGAAGCCCCCGTCGAGCGTGCCGTGTGTCATCCGGATGTGCCCCTATGAATGGGGATTCACCCAGTGGACCGAGGTACATTCCTAGGGCTGAAATGGAATTCGGAAACGCTCCGGAAACAGTCCCGCCCATTGGATCTTAAATTCCAACACCGGCCGTCAGCTTTGAACTCTGGGTTCCTTGGGTGACCACCAAGGGGGTTGAAATCCAGCGTTCTGTTCACCCATTGGCCAACCAGCTGCCCACAGGAAGCCCACAAGCAGGACATGCATGCAACAGCACCCTCCCACCCATGTTCCCCAGCAACTGGTGCACACAGGCGTACTGCTTCTGATTCTGGAGGTGTAGCACGGAGCCATCGGGACTAGTAGCCATTGATTGCTTTCTTCTCCAGGACTTTATCCAACCCCCTTTTCAACCTGTTCAAATTGGTGCAGACCATCTTTTGTTTACTTTGCTCAAAAACACCCTGGGTTTGGTTTACTCATTATTATTATTATTATTATTATTATTATTATTATTATTTATATAGCACCATCAATGTGGTTGGATAAAAACGTAAGATTTGTTTCAAATAGTGGGGTGGGGATGTGTGTTCTTGCCGGAAAGCGGTTCTGGCTGTTGTCCTGGGCTCCTCTCTCACATAGAATCATACAATAGTAGAGTTGGAAGGGGACTACAAGGCCATCGAGTCCAACCCCCTACTCAATGCAGGAATCCACCCTAAAGCATCTCTGACAGATGGTTGTCCAGCTGCCTCTTGAAGGCCTCTAGTGTGGGAGAGCCCACAACCTCCCTAGGTCACTGGTTCCATTGTCGTACTGCTCTAACAGTCAGGACGTTTTTCCTGATGTCCAGCCGGAATCTGGCTTCCTGTAACTTGAGCCCATTATTCCGTGTCCTGTCTCTGGGATGATCATAGAATCATAGAATAGTAGAGTTGGAAGGGGCCTATAAGGCCATCGAGTCCAACCCTCCACTCAATGCAGAAATCCACCTTAAAGCATCCCTGACACATGGTTGTCAAGCTGCCTCTTGACTGCCTCTAGTGTGGGAGAGCCCACCACCTCCCTAGGTAACGGGTTCCATTGTCGTACTACTCTAACAGTCGGGAAGTTTTTCCTGATGTCCAGCTGGAATCTGGCTTCCTTTAACTTGAGCCCGTTATTCTGTGTCCTGCACTCTGGGAGGATTGAGAAGAGATCCTGGCCCTCCTCTGTGGGACAACCTTTTAAGTATTTGAAGAGTGCTATCATGTCTCCCCTCTGTCTTCTCTTCTCCAGGCTAAACAGGCCCAGTTCTTTCAGTCTCTCTTCATAGGGCTTTGTTTCCAGACCTCTGATCATCCTGGTTGCCCTCCTCTGAACACGTTCCAGCTTGTCTGAGCCCTTCTTGAATTGTGGCGCTGTTAACAGTCACCGCTATGTTTCCTTCCTCCAGTGTTCTGTGACTTGTGGAACCGGCATCCAGAGACGGCAAGATTTCTGCCTCAACCCCCAAACCGGGGCCCGGGTGAACCCCGTCCTGTGCATGCGCTCTCCGAAGCCCATGATGGTGCGAGCCTGCTCCGTCGCGGCCTGCCCCGGACAGGCTGCAGAAGATGTGATTCTCGGGCCGGATCTCCGGCCTCGGCCTCCAGACCGTCTGACGACTACCGCGGTTACCATGGTTCCTGGAGAGCCGAGATACAGGGCTGTAGATCTTCCACCACTCGGTGGACCATCTCCTTCCGTGACACGCTCTGAGGTCATACCTGGGATGGACGATGCTGAGGAGAATAGTTATGTCGTGATATTTCTTCTTACGGGCTTCTGATTGGATGTTGGCTTTAGTGTTGCACATAAGTTGTTCCGGACACAAGCACTTCTCCCACCTCTTGGGCAGTAAAAAATTAAATACCAGTTTTCTGTCTTTTCATGGCACTTAAAACCAGCTGTCTGGCATGGGTTTTTTTCCCCCCTCTTTTAAATTTTTTCCCTTCCTTTTTTTAATCTATTAACCAGTAGCCTAGACCAAACACGGTGGAGAATATTCAGAGAAAATTCTGCCAAGCAGCTTTTATTTATTTATTTAATTTATTTATTACGTTTTTATACCGCCGAATAGCCGAAGCTCTCTGGGCGGCTCACAAAAATTAAAACCATCATAAAACAAACAGTCTAAAAACACAAATACAAAATACAGTATAAAAAGGACAACCAGAATAAAACCACGCAGCAGAAATTGATATAAGATTAAAATACAGAATTAGAACAGTAAAATTTAAATTTAAGTTAAAGTTAAGTGTTAAAATACTGAGAGAATAAAAAGGTCTTCAGCTGGTGAGGAAGGAAGGTGTACAGTGTAGGCGTCAGGCGAACCTCTCTGGGGAGCTCATTCCACAGCAGGGGTGCCACAGCGGAGAAGGCCCTGCTCCTAGTAGCCACCTGCCTCACTTCCTTTGGCAAGGGCTCACGGAGAATCATAGAATCATAGAATAGCAGAGTTGGAAGGGGCCTACAAGGCCATCGAGTCCAACCCCCTGCTCAATGCAGGAATCCACCCTAAAGCATCCCTGACAGATGGTTGTCCAGCTGCCTCTTGAATGCCTCTAGTGTGGGAGAGCCCACAACCTCCCTAGGTAGCTGATTCCACTGTCGCACTGCTCTAACAGTCAGGAAGTTTTTCCTGATGTCCAGCCGGAATCTGGCTTCCTTTAACTTGAGCCCGTTATTCCGTGTCCTGCACTCTGGGAGAATCGAGAAGAGATCCTGGCCCTCCTCTGTGTGACAACCTTTTAAGTATTTGAAGAGTGCTATCATGTCTCCCCTCAATCTTCTCTTCTCCAGGCTAAACATGCCCAGTTCTTTCAGTCTCTCTTCATAGGGCTTTGTTTCTAGACCTCTGATCATCCTCGTTGCCCTCTTCTGAACACGCTCCAGCTTGTCTGCGTCCTTCTTGAATTGTGGAGCCCAGAACTGGACGCAATACTCTAGATGAGGCCTAACCAGGGCCGAATAGAGAGGAACCAGTACCTCACGTGATTTGGAAGCTATACTTCTATTAATGCAGCCCAAAATAGCATTTGCCTTTCTTGCAGCCATATCGCACTGTTGGCTCATATTCAGCTTGTGATCCCTGTGGACCCCTGTGGATGATCTTAAGGTCCGGGCAGGCACATATGGGAGGAGGCGTTCCTTCAGATAACCTGGCCCCAAGCCGTTTAGGGCTTTAAATGTTAATACCAGCACTTTGAATTGGGCCTGGACCTGGACTGGCAGCCAATGAAGCTGGGAAAGGACTGGCGTAATGTGGTCTCGCTGACCAGTCCTTGTTAGTAAACGGGCTGCCCTGTTTTGTACCAGCTTTTCTTTTTCTAGGGTCGGGAGGGGGTGAGAAAACAGGAAGAGGGCAGAAAAAAACTCTTCCGAGGACGATCGGCTCCAGTTTTAGAGCAGAAGCGTCCCCATGGATTGCTGCTGTGTGTGGGTTGCTCATCCTTACTATCTTTGTGCCCTAACCTCTCCCTTTTCCATACAGGTGTGTGCGGGAGGCTGTTCCTCAATGCCACAGGGACGATCAACATGACCGGTGCGGGAGTCAGGGACTGCACCGCTGCCATTGGACGGCCCTTGGGGGAGGTGATCAGTTTCCAAGTGATGGAGGCCTCTTTGAACTGCAGCACAGGTGAGTGCTTAGCAGGATCTGTGGGGGTTTTTCCCCCCCAAACTCACCAGATGACTTTAAAACAGGTGTGTGTGTGTGTGAATGTCTTTCAACCCAAGGCCAAATCCAGCTACAGGAACCACATTCCAGTGGTGGGCAGGGCGAGAAGTGAAAGGGGCGGGGCTAAACTACCCAAAATACTGGGGAAATGGCAGGGCATAGTAGTTGGGGTGACCCCTATGGAAAGGAGGACCGGGCTCCTGTAGCTTTAACAGTTGCATTGAAAGGGGAATTTCAGTATTGGGCAAAAGGCGGGATATATTTTGTGTGCGTATGTATTTGTATTTGTGTTTTTAGATTGTTGGTTGTTTTTATGCCCTTCGTAGTTTTAATTTTTGTGAACCACCCAGAGAGCTTTGGCTGTTGGGCGGTATAAAAATGTAATAAATATATAAACGAATACAAATAAATATTATTATTATTATTTCAGCAGGTGTCATTTGTAGGCATGCAGCACCTGGTGAAATCCCCTCTTCATCACCACAGTTAAAGCTGCAGGTGCCCTGCCCTCTTTTGTATCTGGCCACTCTAGTATAGCTCCTGCAGCTTTAACTGTTGTGATGAAGTGGGGATTTCGCCAGGTACTGTACGCGTACAAGCGACCCCTGCTGAAATTCCCTGCTCTGTGCAACTGTTAAAGATACAGGAGCCTAGTCCTCCTTTCCATAGGGTCACCCTAGTTGTAGTGCATCACGTCTAGAAGGGAGCCAGTTGGGGAAAACTGGGATAAGTCCAACATGTTCTACCATCACGCTTTCCACCCCCCTCCAGGTGAGATGGTGCTGTTCTCCACCCGGATCATGTGGCGCGTAGGCTGTAAGAAGCTGACCGTCTCAGCCATGCAAACCAGGACCAACACCCTGATGGTGAGACAGCGCCTCCTGCAGCCTGGGAACGGAATAGTCCTTCGGTACAGCAGCAGAACAGCCTCGAGGAAACATCACCAAGGTATGTTGCCGTAAAATGTAAACATCAGAACATCAGAAGAACCCTGAGGCTGATCTGACCAAGGGCCCATCTAGTTCAGCACTCAGTTCTCACAGTGGCCCACCAGCTGTCAGCCAGGGACCAACAAGGCAGGACATGGTGCAACAGCACCCTCCCACCCATGTTCCCCAGCAACTGGTGCACACAGGCTTACTGCCTCGAATACTGGAGATAGCGCACAACCATCTGGGCTAGTAGCCATTGATACCCTTCGCCTCCAGGAAACAAATGCATCAGCAATTTCACGTGGATATTTCAAAGGTGGGTATCCACACGAAATTGTGAGAATAATCCACCCGGATTGAACTAAATTTTTGCTAACATAGGTAGAAAAGGAAGGGCGACAGATCTTGTTTTTACGGTGTTTCGGATCTGTGGCTTTGTTGGGCCAGGGAAAACTCTACAGCGATTCCTTGTCGTCTTCTGTTTACCTTTTCGCCAAGCCAGACTGTGACGTGCAACTGTTCGGTCCTCGCGGAGAGATCGTGAGCCCCGTGCCGTCGGCCATCAGGGGATTGCAGGTGGCTTGCAGGACCTTTATTGACGTGGCTCCACGGCATCGTATTGCCATCCACGCTGTATACGTGGCCCTGAGCGGTGGTCCTGCCAACCAGACACACTCCACTTACATCTCGGTGAGAGCCTTGCAGGGATTTGGGGTGCAAATTTGGGAGGCAGCGTTTAAACCCTTAAGAAATGTCAGCCAGTCCTTATGTTCTTTTGCCTGATGAAAGAAACGCCCAAGAGAGCGAGGCTGAGTTGGACAAAAATCCTGCAGAATTCAACAGAACGTCTTGCGATAAATGCCGCCCAACTGCAGCCTTGCAGGCATATCTGCCTCGCTGTAGCATATTGCTTTTGAATTGTCCCATTTTCCAAAGAGTGCTAAGGTTTGGGGGTGAATGGTAGGAGCATTGAGAATTCTGTTGGTTTGTTTAAAGTATTTTAAACCCAGCCAAAAAGGTTCGCAGAGTGGCTTTTATGCAAGCAGTAAAACAAGGCAGTCAACTACCACCCACGGGCTTTACAATCTAAAAAGACACGACACACAAGGAAAAAAGGATGAGGAGGGTAGAGGAAAACAAAACCTGACTCTTTTATCAGCTCACACAGCTCACACAGAGCTACGATCATTCAGGGTCTCTTGGCAAGAGGGAATGGATGAAGTACCTCTGGTACAGTCACGAGTCGCTAAGAGGCCGTTGGAAACGTTGCTGACGGGGGCAAGAGGTGACCGAACGATTGACTGACGGACCTTCCGTTCTACAGATTCGAGACGTTGACGCCATGAAGACGGCGGTTTTCCGTGGAAACCAGCTGTTCTACTGGGAATCGACTGGGAGCCGGGCCGAAATCGAATTCAGCAAAGACTTTGCCAGCGGTAGTTTCCGAGCGCAATACTGGGTCACGGCGCCCAAATGAACACAACTGCGGTCGCTCTGTTGTTGCTGATGGGGTGACCAGCTGAAAAGAGGACCATATTTCAGCCTTTGTCAACCTGGGGCCCTATCCAAGCCATCTGGAGGGCCCCAGGTTGGCAAAGGCTGCTATGTTTCCTAGGGTTATATAGCCGGGCGGGGGTGGGGGGAATTTGGCGGGGTGCAACTTGTCCCGCAAGGTGGTGAAAAGCAGCATCTCCTGAAATTCCCTCCTTTCAGACTTGAAAGGGGCAGGGGCTCTGCCTGTGACCAGATTTGCTGAGGAGGGGGAGGAAGACTTCCTCTGCTACCGGGTCACAGTTTGACCTCCACCAAGTCACTTAACCCTCTTCAATTGCTTATCCTTTGTAACAGGGAGATTCTTACTTCTTTTGGGTGCTAAAAAGTCGTCACAGAGATCTTGTAGTGAAATGGTTCTAGGGATGCGAACTCAACATATTAGTCTCAAAATAAAAGGCTTTTCACTGTGTATCAACTGACCCCGGGTTGGACAATCTCTGCTCTACCTGTATGGAATTATGGGTGGGCGGGTGCTGTTGCACCATGTCCTGCTTGTACATCCCTGGCCGATGGCTGGTTGGCCACTGTGTGAACAGAGTGCTGGACTAGATGGACCCTTGGTCTGATCCAGCATCAGGGCTCTTTTGATGACCTTACGGAAGCAACAGGTGGAAATGGCAGATTTTGACTAAACGGTAGGAAGCATGTCTGTTATATAAAACAGCAGCAAACTCTTTAGGATTGAACATAATCCCCAAATCCACAGCTGGGCAGTACTAGGGTGACCCTATGGAAAGGAGGACAGGGCTCCTGTATCTTTAACAGTTGTATTGAAAAGGGAATTTCAGCAGGTGTCTTTTGTATGCATGCAGCAGTACCTGGTGAAATCCCCTCTTCATCACAACCGTTAAAGCTGCAGGAGCCCTGCCCTCTTCTCCATAGGGTCACCCTAGAATACCTTTATTATAGGACCAAACAAAATCACGTAAAAATGCACAGCAACAAAGAACAAAAGAGGGGATCCAGCAGCAAACTCTCCAAACTTGGCTGGATGTGGTATCCACAAGGCCTGCCGTCTAAACAGGCCAACGTGCCTGCTTGAATGCATAGCACTGTGCCCCAAGGATACAATCCTGTGCAGAATCCATGTATCAACCCAATTCAAAGCTCACCAAAATGTGCAAGCTTTCGAGATCTCCAGATCTCTTCAGTTTGCTTGATAAAGAGATCTGGAGATGTTGAAAGTTTGCACTTGGTGATCTTTTAAGTTGGCCCAATAAAGATATTGCACTACATGTATTCTACACAGGACTGTACCCTTAGGATGCAATCCTATACATGTTTAGACAGAAAAAGGCCTACAATTCCCACCGAAAAGGACTTGAAAGCTTGTCCATTTTGGGTTGATCTTTTCACTGGGAGTTGTAGGACTTTCCCCCCCAGTCTAAACTGAGATTGCATCCTAAATGCAATTAAAACACACACACACACACACACACACACGTATAATTTTAAATTACATAATATATCATAATTGAAATGTTGTTTTAGATATACGTTGCTGTGTGTTCTCTCTGTTTTTTGGCCTTACATGGATAGTTTTATCCTTTATATAATGCAATTTAATGGTTTTTAAGTTTGTGCGAACGTCCCACAGAGCGTGGCCTATAGGGCGGTATAGAAATATAATAAATGAAATGCAAAAATCAGGCCAGCCCGCAGATCATCCCAAAATGTGCCAAACTTTGGAGATCTCCAAAGACCTTGAAAGCTTTTATAATTTGGGGCGAACTTTCTGCTGGGAGTTTAGGACTTTCCCCCCCATCCTGAACATGCACAGGATTGCATTCTGGATGGGATTAAAACAAAAACGCGCACACACAACCCTAAAGCAATCATAATAAATAAAATAAGCCATGAATTGTGGATTTAGAGCTACGTTGCTGTGCGCCCTCTCTGTTTCATGTCCTTTGCATGAATGGTTTTACACTTTTTATAAAGTTCTTTGCGAACCGTATAGAAATATAAGCAATGCAATGCAACCCACCAGACTAGCTGGCTTGCTGGAATAAAAAAAGGAATAGGGATCTGAGGGTTTTAAAAGTCAAGGTGGGGAGAATCCTCTTTCAATCCCCCCCCTCCTCCTCCTCTTGCAAAGGGAGGGGACCCAGCATGCACCGCGAAGGGGGACGTGGACGGGGAAACAGCTGCTCGGAGGGGGCGGGGCTCTTTCTCTTTCCATTGTGAGCCCGAATTTGGAAGAGGAGGCGCAGGGGGGAGGGGGGGGAGGCAGGGGAGGTGCGTTGAGGACTAGGATCGTGCGCAGTTCTGCGGGCACAGGAAAAAAGAGGCAGAGGGCCCGGGTTCCCCCCCATCTGGTGCTTTAATCTTCAAGGGGGGGGGGGCAGGATGAACCCCCAAGAAGAGCATGCTCAGGGAGATGCAGATGCAGATGCTGCTGCAGCATCCCCATCTTCCACGGATGACGATGGCATGACCTGGTGGTACAAGTGGTTGTGCAGGTTGGCCGGGATCATTGGGGGCATCTGTGAGTATTTTCTCTCCCCCCTCCCACACCTTTCCCCAATAATTCCACCCCCCTGGAATTCTCCCTGGGGCTGGGCTTGCATTGCGTCCCCTGGCCATGTAAAAAAAGGCCAGGTATCTCTTTTGCATCCCTCTTTTAAGAAAGCTGCCAAAGGACTGGTCCTTCCCTTCCAAGGGGGTCCCCTCTTTAAAAGGGCGTCCAGTCCCAAGTCTGGTTTAAAGGTCAAGGAGCGTCCGCCGTTAGCACCTGAACAACAGACTGGCCAGGCGGGCACGCAGCTTACCTGGCGTCTCCTCTTCCCGCTCTGTGGTGCGACGGGGAGGTGTTTCTGTTTAACTCCTAATAATTATTTCAGCCTTTGTGTCTCTTACGTGTCCAGTGCAAATCAACGTCTTCTAGTTTTGGTGATGGGATTCCTCTCTCTTTTTGTGTTGGCGATGTCTAAGTGGCGGGTGTGCAGAAATGGAACCAGAGTGCGACAGCGTGGTTGCCTCTCTTGCACGAGCAAATGCATGGGTTTGCTTATGAATGGTTTTTATTCTTGCCTGTTCTTCCAAGAGCAAGTGGCCCCTCAGAAAAGGGGGGGGGAATCTCCCTTCCAGGCACTGTTCTTGACTAGACATCCCCTCCTCCCAAAAGACAACAACATGGTGCAAGAAGACCAGAAGGGAAGCAAGCATGGGAAATTCAGCCTTTAAGAATCAATCCTGCCCCTAATCTAGTTATCCCTGCCTATTTATCTGCAGAACCCATTCCGTCATGTCGATGTGTGACAAAATGTTTTGGGAAGGGAACATTTTTTTAAAATTGTTTTGCTTAATTCCTCCTATGTCCAATGCTCAAGTGGTGAGTGGCGATCATTTTGTAGCTGAAACGTCACCCTCCATGCACAAGAAGGTGGTGTGAGCAAGCTTGAGGAAGCCGTCCTTGGCAGAAGTGCAAATAATCTTTAAAAAAGAAATCCGAAGCAGGGTTTGGGGTACCCCAAATGAGGACTGGAGAAAACCAGGTGGGTGCAGGGAATGCGATAGAGCAGCTGGAAACCATGAAAAGAAGCCCTCCGCGCTACGAGATTTTGTCGCAGGCTCTAGCTGCCTGGTTTATTGGTTGGTTCTGTGGTCTGTTTGCGTTTGGATCCAGCGTTTGTTTTTGGAAGAGAAGTTAATATTTAAAAGCGTGTTTTGCAAATGCCAACTGAGTCAGGGAGATTGTGCCTGCAGTTTGAATGAACGTCTCCGCTGCCACACCCGGCCCTCAATGCGTGCCCTTCGCTTCCTTGGGGCCCAGACGTAAAGTGATTTCTCACTCCTGTTTCCCAGCAGAGCTGATCCGGTGTTGAGCTTTGATCTGGGAGTTCAAATCCTTCCTCTTACGCCAACTCTTTGGGTAACGCTTCGTCCCGTTTGGTATTCCTTGGCCTCAGCTCCTGGTCTGCAAAGTGGAGAATCGTAGGTCCCGCCTTGCAAGATTGTTGTTGGGGGACCAGTCAGGCTAAACATTGTCAAACCTTTTGCATAGAGTGGCTGAAATTTTTAGCGGGGAGATGCGCTTGTGCATCCAGACAGCGTCGTCTTGCAACCTTCCCGTCTTCCCTCTCCCCATTTCTTTCGTCTTTTTGTCTTTTAGATTGCCTCCGTCTGGGCGTCTCTTCCACAAAACCTCCGCACCTCCGAGTGCTGTGAAAGAGCTAAACGCTTTGCTTTCTAAGGATCCGGAATGTTTTCCAAATCTAACTTCTGGTTGTTTTGTTCTGGTGTGTGTGTGTGTGTTCCCCCCTTTGTGGTGTCATTATTGCGAACTCAGCAGTCAACTCATGAGCAGATCCCCGGAGCCGCCTCGATAATACCGGGATTAAGTTACCTGCTGACGGACGCTAAAGGGAGTGTGTGGCGTATCCGATGCAGGAGTCCTTGTTGCAAGTTTAATGAACTCCTGGATCAAGGGCTCTCACCGGCCCGTCTTAGAGCAAAGTCCTTCGGTGAGCGCCTTCGCCTCCGTTACAAAACCCAGGCGGCTCCGTAAACATGCTTAGGAATTCCCCCTTAGTTGACTTTTACATTTTGATACTCCCCAGTGGCGAAAGGACTCTGTGGGATTTACAAGATAAAGCTTAAAACCATAAAATACAATGGCGTGGAAAAACATAATCCAAAACCGCAGAATAAAACCAAAGGAGTAACCCAAGATAAAAGCCAGCCCCAGTAACAGCGTTCAGTCCAGGGTCTCAAATTTATAGAATCATAGAATAGCAGAGTTGGAAGGGGCCTACAAGGCCATCGAGTCCAACCCCCTGCTCAATGCAGGAATCCACCCTAAAGCATCCCTGACAGATGGTTGTCCAGCTGCCTCTTGAAAGCCTCTAGTGTGGGAGAGCCCACCACCTCCCTAGGTCATTCGTTCCATTCCCGTACTGCTCTAACAGTCAGGAAGTTTTTCCTGATGTCCAGCCGGAATCTGGCTTCCTTTAACTTGAGCCCATTATTCTGTGTCCTGCACTCTGGGAGGATCAAGAAGAGATCCTGGCCCTCCTCTGTGTGACAACCTTTTAAGTATTTGAAGAGTGCTTTCATGTCTCCCCTCAATCTTCTCTTCTCCAGGCTAAACATGCCCAGATCCTTAGCTGCACCACCGCTTGTGAGCCGGATCTGGAAACTTTTTGAATGTGGAGTGCTCACAGCACTGCCGGGGTCCCTTGCACGGTGGCCCTGTACAACTCAGTGGCCCTGTTCAAAAGACACCTTAAACCACGGCTTTAAGCACGGTGGAAAAGGCAAAAAGACTGACTTACCATGGTTAAAACCGTGGTTTAAGGTGTCTCCTGAACGGGGCCAGTGAATCACAGCTTCCCCTCTCTTTTACTTCTCTTCCAGCCTGTGCTTTCTCCGGTCTCTGGATGTGTGTCTCCATCCACCCGCTCAACATTGCCGCCGGCATTTGGATGATGTAAGTAAGATTTGTTGATATCTGTGATTTAAAGCAAGGGTGGGCGACTTTTCTAAGTCCGAGGGCCGGATTTCAATCTGGAAAAGGTCTCGGGGGCCGCATTATTATCTATTTGTATCTTTTTGTATGTTTTTTTAAAAAATCCCATATGCTGCCTTGAGAGGATTTCACCCTTAAAGGCAGCCTAAAAATAATATTAAATGAACAAATGGGGAGAGGGAGAAATTTCTCTTCTTCTCTTGTAATACTTGAACCCGAGGTCATCCCATGACGCTGTTAGGTGGGAGATTCATGACAGATCAAAGGATCTTCACACAGCACATAGTTAAACTGTGGAATTCACTGCCACAAGATGTAGTGATGGCTGCCAATTTGGACGGCTTTAAAGGGGGGTTGGATAAATTCCTGGAGGAGAAATTGGGGAGCATGGGTGGGAGAGTGCTGTTGCACCATGTCCTGCTCGTGGGTCCCTGGTCCACAGCTGGTTGACCACTGTGTGAACAGAGTGCTGGACTAGACGGACCCTTGGTCGGATCGAACATGGCTTCTCTGATGTTCTTAAATAGATTTTGTTTATGTCCTTAACTAGATTTTATTCATTTAACATCCCTCAGTTAATTTAATTTAAATTAATGGTCTTTAATTTAACTGGGAAGGAACCTGATAGGGGAATTGGCTTATAGGTGTGGTTAGTGTCAGGAATTGTAGCTTCTGTTGCCTGAGTTTGTAGCAACAGTAACAGCAAGAAAAACCCTGTTTTGAAAGTAACAGCGATCATAAATCATCCATTTTCTGGTTTTATTTCTTTGGAATACAGTTTTTCACATTTTCAATTACTGTACTTATACCTGTGACCTGTTTGCTTCACGCCGAATGTCGAGTGTCCGTAGCTAAAAAGGGTTTGTTAAATAAAAGTGGTGTCGATTTATGTGAGCAGCGGAAGTGGGTTGGGGTTTTCGCCACATAGTAGAATCACAGAATCATAGAGTTGGAGGGGGCCCATGAGGCCATCAAGTCCAACCCCCTGCTGAATGCAGGAATCCACCTCAAATCATCCCTGACAGAGGGCTGGCCATTTGTGTCAGTGGTGCTGGTTTTCCCTCGTATTGTGATGTGCATTTTTGGTCAATTGCCCTGACTGCTTCAGCTACTGGGCAGTATAGAAAGGAAAATAATTATAATGATAATCCACCACAGATGGGCTGGGTCCTCTCAGGGTTTTTTTTGAGCCAGGTGTCTCTTTTCTGTAGGCTGAACGCCTTCGTCCTCCTTCTATGCGAGGCCCCGTTTTGCTGCCAGTTCATCGAGTTTGCGAACACCGTGTCGGCGAGAGCGGACAAACTCCGTCCGTGGCAGAAAGCAGCCTTCTACTGTGGGTAAGTGCGGCCTCAGAGCAGCGTTTGTGGAAACTCAGGAGCTGGAGGGTGCTGCTGACCTGAGAGGAAAGCCATCTTGCCCGGGGATGGCTTGAGGTTAAAAATAACACAGCCTCAACCAAACTCAGTTGACCCACACTTGTATGATACACATTTAAGAACATATACTAAGTAACACAATTATATATATAGATCAATATATGGTGGTTCTGCGCAGACCTTTGGCCCGATTGAAGTCCACCCGGAGCAGGGCCTTCAGTATGGTGGCCCCCTTTCTATGGGACTCCCTGCCACTGGAGGTCAAGCAGATGCCAACACTGTGCTGTTTCCGGCGCCTCCTGAAAACGTCTTTATTCCAGGAAGCCTTCCTTGACTGACTAACCACGGTTTTATCTGAATTCATTTCTTCCTTTCTTTTTTTAAATTATAATTTTCGACATGGAGTTTTATTCTTTTATCTTACCTTATTTCTTTTACCCACCGCTCCGGAATCTGTTGAAACGTGGAGCGGTATATAAATGCTGTAAATGAATAAATACGACATCAGGTTGTACTTTCTATATCAATATACCAGAGCAGCCACAAACACTTTCACCCGACCCCCCCTCTCCTTTCTACAATGTTGAAATACATCTCCTTTGGCTTTATTACTGGTCGTAGGAGCTGTAAGCTAAACTACGCTGGAATTTTGACCACACCCTTTTCGTTTTTGGCTTTGCCCCTTTGGCTTTCAGCCCCGCCCACCACTGTGCCTTCAGCCCCGCCCACCGCGGCCCCCGAGAACGTCTCTGAAATGGAACCCGGCCCTCGAGGTGAAAGCGGTTCTGCACAGGACGGGTAGAATTCTGGTTTGACCACACAAAGTCTTGTTCAAGTCTATGGCCCGTTTCGCATGTAACGGCAATTCATGGGTTGTTTAACCCATGAATTGGATTGTTTAACCCATGAATTGTCAGGGCTGCACAAGAGCGCGCGCGCTGCCTCTCGTCCCCTCACCCCATTTGCTTTGCATCTGCTTAGGGAAACAACCCAGGAGCGCCCCTTTTCCGGGATACAAAGTTCTGTCTGCTTGTCTGAGGGAGGTACATTTATGGCTCCTCCCTATCTAGGCATTCTGTGATTTCCTGAGGCTGACATCTCTCCCCTGTCTCCTCTCCTTCCCCCAGGATGGCTGTATTCCCAGTTATACTGAGCTTGACTCTGACGACGCTGATTGGCAACGCCATTGCATTTGCAACGGGTGTGCTCTACGGACTTTCGTCACTGGGCAAAAAGTAAGAGAGACCGGTATTTCAGGCCTGGCATGTTTGCCCATGGGTGTGTTTATACTCACAAGTAGAGATGTACAGATTCCGTTAACTCCATTCCTTCTGTATTTTACGGATTGTTGGGTATCTTTCATGCCATCGTGCGTTCATTGAGGGATTGGGATTTTTTTTCCTACCAGCGGATTAGCGCATTTGCATACCTGCGCACGTGTGGGTTACCGCCAATGCGCATGTGTGGATTAGCACTAAAGCGCACATGCGCTAATGCGGATTAGTGCTAATGGGCGTAAATCCTCCTCATATTGAAAAATCGGTCCTCGCGTCCGTGGAATCCGCGTGACTCAGAAAAAGACGGTTCTCTGAGGTCAGATTCATAGAAACTTGAACTCATGTGATACCATTGTGCATTTCCCTACTCACAAGAAGACCCAGTGAGTAATTAAAACTACAATTTGGTGGGTTGCGAGGGACTCTGAATCGGAACGAAGCAGAATATGTGGTGAAGCAGGCTTCCCTTCAGGTGGCTCTCTCCATCCGGAGTGCTGCAGGAGGGCCGTCGTTCAGTGGTAGAGCCCTTGCGTCGCACGTAGAAAGTCAGAGGTTCAATCCCCGGCAGCGTCTCCAGGCAGGGCTGGAAATATTCCTGCCTGAAACCCTGGAAAGCCGTTGCTGCCAGTCAGTGTTGGCAATACTAAGATAAATGGACCAAGGGTCTGACTCAGGGTAAGGCAGCTTCCAGTGTTTCTGTGCCCAAATCAGATTCCGTCGCATGCCCCAGCGGCTGCACGTATCAAAGCTGTCGTTTGCCTTTGTAGGGGAGACGCCATCACTTACGCAAGGATGCAGCAGCTGCAGCGGAAACAAACCGGCGGAGATGGAATGACGGGGACGGTCGAAGCCCAGGCAGTGTGACACACACACACACACCCAGTTACCCCCAGATCGAGGCGACTCGTTTGAGACCAGTCATTTCCCCGTCGGGAAAGCAAAACTTCTCGCAGGCAACCGACGGTAAAAACGGCTCCAAAACTCTTCCAAACTCTCTTCAAACTCCTTCCAAAACCGGTTTCCGAGGTAGGGGCGTGCCGATGGGAAAACACGTCCTCCCCCACCCCCCGTCCCTCTCCCCGGAACGTGTTTTTTTTTTAAAAAAAGAAAAACTAAATTATTTTAACACTGTGAATCTTTAATGCTGCAGTTTTCAGAGGCTGGGTTTGAACCCTGGCTCTGTTCTCAGGTCGGACCAGAACCAAATACAAACATCCCTTTTTTTTCTCGCATCTCTGGGATAAACTCTCAGTCAGCCGTTGATGCAGTTGTTGTGACTCAGCAATAGGGTATTTCCAAAGTCATCAGACGCTGCCTTGGTTTTTATTCTGGCTCCCAGAGCCATTGTGCAAATGCGTGAGCGACCGCTCTGAGTGCTGTGAACTTTCGGCATTTTAGAACTTTGAACCAACTGCGTGCTGATTTTGTGAGATGCCTTTTTCGTAGGGGGAGGGAAAAAACTTGAATTGCCCTGGTTTGTGTGTGTCTGTGTGCTCTACTTTTTCTAGGATTTTTCAGCAACCGCTACTACCACGGAGATGGGGAAAAGAGCTTTTAAGTGCAGGAAAAAGTGAACTTTTTGTAGTGGTCGCCAGAAGAGTGGAACGAGCAAAAAGCCTGCAAAATTGCCATTTTCGCTTTGCACCAAAGTTGGTGCAAGATAATTCTTTTTTTCTTTGCACCCCCCCATGCAAATCCAAACTCATTTCAATCCGTTGTGTCTTTCTCTGACATTCCTGTTCTACACTGAAATAATCCTCATAATATATTTATTTATTTATTATCCGCCTCTCCCTCTGGATCGAGGCAGGGAACAAAATCAAATACAAAAATACATAAAACTGATTAAAAACATATAAAACTAACACGTTATTAAAATAACAGCCAGACATCTTAAAATCCGACTGGGTTAGGCCTGCCGGAAGAGATCAGTCTTTAGAGCTTTTTTAAATTCAGAAAGACTGTTGAGTTGGCGAATCTCCTCCGGCAGGCCATTCGACAGACTGGGAGCGGCAAAAGAGAAGGTCCTCTGGGTAACGGTTGTCAGCCTAGTTTTTGCTGACTGAAATCTTTTCTCCTCCCTTATGGTAAAACCTCTTACACAGATATACCTAGAGCGGCCACCTCCACTTCTCCCCCCAAAAAGAGGGAAAAACAACGCAATTTCCCATGGCCCCTGATGTCTTTATCTTTATATCAGGTTTGGACTGGACAATATTTATTTATTCATTCATTCATTCATAGCATTTTTACCACCCTCTTCGGCTGAAAATAGCTCCCAGCGCAGTCCATTCATTTTGGCAAAGAAGGGCGGCACAAGCGTTCTGCAACTGTTCCTTCTCTGGCCGGCTGATGTCTGGTGGCCAGGTTGGTCTTCCCCTTGCCCTGAAGTTCTTCCTGGGCGTCAGGCGCAAATAGGGGGTGCCTTGAAACAGAGGACTGTCCTCTGACAACCCTTCAAATAGAGGACTGTCTGCTATAATGCCAGAGACATGGTCACTCTAGGTATGATGCTGATTCAGGGCTGGACCAGGGGTCAGCATCGCAGGGTTTTCGCTGTGTCACATTTCTGTCTGTGTAGTCAGCCATTTTCGGCTGCAGGCAATATGTGCCTGTGTGTGCAAGCCAAGCCATGGTGACTTGCAGCTCACCCATGTGGATCGGCTCATCTGGAAAACAACAACAATTTTCACACCCCTATTGTGTGTGAAGACAGATGTAGCAAGAGTGAAGACAGATCTAAGACTGAAGACAGATGGAAAGGTGCAAATTCCAGGGGCGGGGAAGTGTGTGTAAACCAGGCCTGTTCATGAATGATGTGCACATCTACAAACATATGTTTGTTTCGATTGCTGTTTTTTGTTTTGTTTTTAAACACAGCTTGAGCTAAAATCTCCTCCCTCTTACTTGGCAGCAAGCACCACTCAATTTAGCAGAGGTTAGTTTTGAGTAAACATGCCTAGGATCGGGTGCGCAGTTCATTTGTTTTTGAAGAACAGAATGAGCAAATCAACCTCAGAAAGGCCATGGGCACTCCCGTTGCATGTGCAGAGGCTAACAACAGATGTTGCCCCTTCTGACTGCTTTTGGAGGTGGGGGAGAAGGTGTACTACAACACCATGAGCTACGCCTACATCTAAGCAGCCTTGAGCCAATGCCTCTTCCGGCTCAGGCCTCGAAACTGGGCAAGGCTGGTTGCATCACGTCCGCACAGATCTGTGGGGAAAGGCTTGATCGGAAAGAGCTGGTTTTGATTTGATGTGGACTCTCTTGTACAACTGCCTTAGCTGACCCTCTCTTGTGTATGCAGTGAATAAAAAACCTGTTCTACCTCTGGTTATAAGTTTGTGGTTTCCAGTGCTCTCGTCTACACTTGGCGTGTGTGCGTGCGTGCGCATATGTGCAGAAAGAACATGTAACCTTTTGAAGCCAGATTCCAGCTGGACATCAGGAAAAACTTCCTGGCTGTTAGAGCAGTACGACAATGGAATCAGTAACCTAGGGACGTTGTGGGCTCTCCCACCCTAGAGGCCTTCAAGAGGCAGCTGGACAACCATCTGTCAGGGATGCTTTAGGGTGGACTCCTGCATTGAGCAGGGGGGTGGACTCGATGGTCTTATCAGCCCCTTCCAACTCTGCTATTCTATGATTCTATGATACAGTGCTTTACTCTGTTCAAAGTCTTTCATATACATTTTATTAATAATCCATGCAACAACCTTGTAAAGGTAGGTCAGTACTATTGTTTCCATGCTGCAGACCAAAACAGACCCAGAGTAGGCTGCCGGCAAGGGTGAGAATCAAACTGGATGTGATTTGTACTGTGAATTTCTTAGCCTCTTCGTTACCTTTCGGTTTTAAGAAAACGAAGAAATGCAAACGAGCAATCGCACATTAGGCTTCTCCGTTTCCAAAGAGGTGAGGTCTGTTCGCTTGGAGAAGGGTTACCACGCCGGGTCAACCAGCGTTCGCCGCAAAAGGTATTGCGTCTCGTCGTCTGGACAGGAATCCGTTTCGAGAGGTCATTGAGGGCGCTGGAAGGATTCCAGGAAGGATTTCCGACCAGTTCGGAAGTAGGATTCGATCCGCTCCAAAGACCTTCCTTTGGTTTCGGGGATGAGATACGTGAAGATCAAGTTCACGGCGCAGATGACGCTGAAGAAAAAGAAGGGTACCTCTAGGCCGAACTTTACCTGGCCGAATAAAAGAAATTCTCCGTAAGACAAACAGGTCGAAAAGTAGGGGAATGCTGTGAGAAATTAAAATTAATATCACAGGTACTTGTCATAGATTTCCAAGGCATTGAGAAGAGACCAGTGTGAGACCAGCAAACAGCTTTATTTTCAGCAGCGAAACAGCTGGCGTAGCCGTGAGGCAGCACCCCGAAAGGAGAGTAGTGGGCTGTGAGCACAATTACAGCAGACGTTTTATACGGTAAACAACCTTCCAAGTGTCTACATTCCTTAGCAAGAGCAAGTCAGCATCTCTTTGTCTACATCAGCCTTCCTCAACCTGGGGCGCTCCAGATGTGTTGGACTACAACTCCCAGAATGCCCCAGCCGGCTGGGGCATTCTGGGAGATGCAGTCCAACACATCTGGAGCGTCCCAGGTTGAGGAAGGCTGGTCTACATCTTTCTCAACTGTTCCCACGCCCTCATCTCTAACGTAACTGTTACTTCTCCGTGCTTTATTCCCCCCCGCCCCATTACTTAACGATGGGTTTCTGTTTTCTGGCCAAAGCGTAGAGGAGAGGGCTGAAAAGCACAGGGATCAAATCCCTTTCAGCAAAGGTGGCAAATTAAATTTTGGAGATGGTTTGTAATGTTGGGAGGAGCCCATGAAAAACAGAGCGAGGCCCAAACTACCCACGGTACGAGCCCATGTGAGCTTAAAGGTCTTACCAAAAGTCACATACGCTGGCATTTTGGGCCCGCCCCCTTTTGCTTGGCACCGCCCACTCTGGGAACGCGGGCCCCCCGAGAGCCTCTCCGAAATGAAAGAGGTTGAACACCCCTGCCTTAGAAAACTCTAGTTCCTAGGAGGAAGGGGGAGTCCGTTGTAGAAGAGGCCCGCTGAGCCTCGACTTACCTTGACCAACAGAAAGACTTTGGTCACGACGAAGGCAGTCAGCCAGCTGACAAGTACACACAACCCGGACACCACGCCTCGGGCCTTCAGCGGGAGGACTTCGGACATCAGAAGCCAGGTGATGGGACCCCAGCCCATGGCATAACCTTGACAAAGAGAAAGGCAAGAGGAGGATTTGAGCTATGAGCCCATCCTAGAATGTCTTAGGATGGCATGTAAACCGAGGTCACAAGTTCCAATCTTGCCTTGGCTTTATCCCCTAAGAAGGACACATGAGTAGCCCTGCTGAAACAGACCAATCTAGTCCACTCTTCTGTCCACACAGTGGCTAACCAGCTGCCCCAATGGGGGAAGCCCACAAGCACCCTCCCGCCCATGTTCCCCAGCAACTGGTGCACGCAGGCTTACTGCCTCAGATACTGGAGGTAGCATGGAGCCATCAGGGCTAGTAGCCATGGATAGCCTTCTCCTCCTGCAGGAATTTATCCAACCCCCTTTTAAGGCCATCCAAATTGGTGGCCATCACCACCTCTTGTGGGAGTGAATTCCATAATTTAACTATGCACTGTGCAAAGAAGTCCTTCCTTTTATTTGTCCTGGATCTCCCACCATTCAGCTTCATGGGATGACCCCTTTGGGTTCTAGTATTTTGAGAGAGGGAGAAAAATGTCTCCGGTTCCACATTCTCCATACCATGCATAATTTTGTACACCTCTATCATGTCTCCCCTTCCTCGACTTTACCCCCAAACTTAAGAATCCCAGCTCTTGTAACCTTCCCTCGTAGCGGAGATGCTTCAGCCCCTGGACCAATTTAGTTGTCCTTTTCCAACTCTACAATATCTTTTTTTCGTGTTGTGGTGACCAGAACTTTATGGTTTATTTTATTCAGTTAAAATGATTGTCCTTTCAAGACCAAGTCAACCAAGAAAACTTAAGCCGTCGTCACGAAACTTTAGGAGAGGAATTGGAACCTTTTAGAATGGGGAGAAATGGCACAACAGCCAGCAAACGGAACGGTTTGTGGGACGTGTGTGGGCCTTCCACGGAAAGCCACAGGGCTGGATTTGGGCCTGAATCCTGTGACTGTGCACCCCTGTTCTGCATGAACCGATTTCAAAGAAGGAGTCAGAGTCTTCAGGCCTTCATAGACGGTGTGTATATTATTTATTTATTTAGTGTTACATTTATATCCCTCTTTTTCCTCTCTTACAAGGAGTCTAAGGTGGCTCACGTGGTCCTCCTCTTCCTCTCTACTTTTACCCTAACAACAACCCTGTGAGGTAGGTTAAGCTGGGAGTCCATGACCGGCCCAAAACCCCCCAGTGAACTTCATGGCTGAGTGGGGACTAGAACCCTGGTCTCCCGAGTCCCAGTCCAATGCCCTAACCGCTACACCACACTGCCTCTGGGTTACCTACCTGGCTCAGTTACCTACCTATAATGAAAAACATGATGGCGATCAAAGGGATGAAGGTGAGGCCTGTTGTGCCATGTACGGCGAGGGTGGCGTGGCTACTGTTAGCCATTAGCGTTGAGGAGTTGTGGAGATGTAGAGGGACGTAGTGAATGTAGAAACCCAAGGTCAGGTTTGAGGCCAGCATGATGAGTGCTGTGGGCAGCGGGAGAAGAGGGAAAAAAGAAGACACAGTGTGAGGCCCGGGGGTTATGGGTGACCAGGAATTATGCCCTTGGTGTGTTTGTCCCCTTGCCCCAAACCTCTGAATCCCGGCCGACCACTGAGACATCTCTGGGCCCAATTTCCACTTCCTCTGGGTGTAGAACAGCCTTCCTCAACCTGGGGCGCTCCAGATGTGTTGGACTGCATCTCCCAGAATGCCCCAGCCAGCAGCTGGCTGGGGCATTCTGGGAGTTGTAGTCCAACACATCTGGAGCACCCCAGGTTGAGGAAGGCTGGTGTAGAAGAATGTGGGTTCTATGTGAATGAGTGGTGCATGCCGTTGTGGAAATGTGTTCGTTTGAAAGTGGTGTGTGTGTGTTGTTGAATCTATTCCGTCCGTGTTCTGAGATTGCCAGGCGTGTTTCGTTCCATCCCGTTCGCAGCCCGAACGCCAGGGTAAACTGGCATGCATGCAATTCACGGGAATGTTTTGCAAGTTGCGTGGTTTCCAGCAATTTGTATTTTTGTACTACATTTGCGCACGCTTCTAGAAAGTAAAACCAAAAAAGCGGTCTGCAAGTTTGCACAACTCCGAAAAACCTGTTCCGCTGAGGAATCTGTGGGTCGGATTCATAGAAAGCCAAACACCTTTGAATCCATCGCACATGTCAGGTCTCAGGTGTGTGTGCGTGTGTGTGTGCGTGAGCGTGAGGTGCGTGTTTTGGCCCATTTTTGTTCCGGCTCCACCCACTACCAGAGTGCACCCACGGCCAGCCTCGAGGGAAGGTTCCCCATCCCTGATCCAAAGGTTTGTGAACTTGCCTAACGATCTTAATTCGGGAGGTCACATTTCTGTTGCTCTTCTACGTACGCTTTCAGTTGCTTATTGGATTCTTTTAAAGCCAGGCTTTTGTAGCTCAAGACTTTACAAAAGGCGGCCCAACGGCACTTAACGACCACGCACAGAGCAAAAGAATAAGTGGTAAGAAGAGCCCTGCTAGATCTGACCATGAGCCCAGGCTGTTCAACATCCTGCTACCGCAGAGGACTGTGGGAAACTCTGAAGAAGCAGTATCCGCAGATATACTGCCTTGACCCATGGAGGTTCCGTGGCTGAGCCCTGTTCGTCCAGCCCTGGAAATGCACGACGTGGGATCAGATGGCGGATAGGGTGTCTGCACCTGAGACATAGAGAAGAACCTTCCTCCCAGCTTTATCCATCAACAAGGCAGCTACCAGCACCGAGGCTAAGCGGACGACTCCCACGATAACGGCGTCGTACTGCGGCAGCTGAAAAGACCAATGGGTGCATCAGTTAGAATCGGGGTGGTTTATATTCCCACTTCTTATGGCAACATTTTGGGTTTTTTTTTTAGCAGCAGCTGTTTCCTTTGGAAGAAAAGGGTCCTGGAATCACTAGGACGCAGGACATTATTTTTTTCTTAGAGGAGTGAAAGGAGAGCCCTCCACCATTTTCATAGAGGCTCCAAATGATGATTGTGTTTCGTTTGGCCCTCAGAATGCCCTTGAGGGGTGGGGGGGGATGTTCAGTTTATAAGACTAGGCCAGGGCCCCCCCAACTACTTTGGGTCTGTGGGATATATGGATTTTGTTCATGAGACATGACAGCAGTCTTCAAATACTTGAAAGGTTGCCACACAGAGGAGGGCCAGGATCTCTTCTCGATCCTCCCAGAGTGCAGGACACGGAATAACGGACTCAAGTTACAGGAAGCCAGATTCCGGCTGGACAGCAGGAAAAACTTCCTGACTGTTAGAGCAGTACGACGGTGGAACCAGTTACCTAATGAGGTTGTGGTCTCTCCCACACTAGAGGCCTTCAAGAGGCAGCTGGACCACCATCTGTCAGGGATGCTTTCGGGTGGATTCCTGCATTGAGCAGGGGGTTGGACTCGATGGCCTTGTAGGTCCCTTCCAACTCTGCTATTCTATGATTCTGTTTCGCGGATTTCATTTCATTGCCGACGCTGTCTGGGCATTCCACAACAATTCACGAGATAAGCATCCAGCATTAACATTTAAATCTACAAAATGTAAAAAACACAAACCAACCAACCACAATTTAAAACAGCTGGCCTAAATGCCCCCATCCTATGCCATCGAATGCCTGGGAATAGTCACCTTAATATGGCACTGAAAAGATGACAGTGTTGACACCAGGTGGCTTTCAGTGGGGAGATCTTTCCACAATTGCGGGGCCACTCCTGAAAAAGCCCTGCCTCTCCTTGCCACCTTCTGAGCCCCCCTTAGAGGATTATCTGGGTTCTTTCGTTCCGTCGTCTGTCTAGTTCTTCTATGCCTTTTCCTTCCATTTCCCCATCATAAATAAACTTAACACCTATTTCAAGGTTTGTGTGTGCCTCCTTCCAAGTAATTTAGTGGTACTAAATTCAGAGTCTTCTGCTTGGGCGATTGCTACTGTTTAAAGCAGCCTTCCTCAACCTGGGGCGCTCCAGATGTGTTGGACTACAACTCCCAGAATGCCCCAGCCAGCTGGCTGGGGCATTTTGGGAGTTGTAGTCCAACACATCTGGAGCGCCCCAGGTTGAGGAAGGCTGCTTTAAAGTCTCAGGCCAACGACCAGCTTGGTCCCTTCCTTCCTAAGTCCTAAAAGTGTCCTATAAGGTCTGAGATCTCCTGGCTCAGGTACCCAGGTGGAGGAAGGCAGGAAAGGGAATCCAGAGGCAAACAGAGGCCAGGTTTGGGCCGGCCCTAAAGACCATTGAGGGAAAGGACGGCGGGGAGGGGTCAAGGGAACAGCGGAGTGGGTGGGTGGGCCTTGGGGGTCTTACCAAAATGACCGCCGTGCTGTCGAAGATGAGCTGCAGGTAGACAAGGATGGGGGTGACGCCCGACAGCTGCTGCAGGAACCTCATAAACACGGTGATAATGATGGGCTTGAAGATGTAGGGGGTCTTGATTTCAGCCCAAGAAATCGGTTTGTTCTGCAGAAATACGGAGTTTTTAAAAAGTGGTCTGAGTATAGAATCGTAGAATAGTGGTGTTGGAAGGGGCCTCTAAGGGCCATCAAGTCCAACCCCCTGCTCAATGCAGGGATCCAGCCTTCCAATCCTTGCGTCCTCCAGAGGTGTCGGACTACAAGTCCCATTAAACCCAGACAGCCTAGCCAATGGTGAGGGATGGTGGGAGTCCAACACTGTCCAACACTGTCTGGAAGGCCCTCACGCGGCTCACACTTACTCTAGATGTTGGACTCCAACACCCATCAGCCCCACCAGCATTGCCAATAGATGAAAGGCACTATTAATCTTTGAACCTGACAGGAGTTGATGGACCTGTACACCGTGCGCCCCCTGTGGCGACTTTGTCAATGAAGTGTGTGACTAATTCCGCCCACCCGGGACAGAGAATTCGAAATCGCCCTCCTTCTATTTGCAATGCTGGGAGGTGAGTGTCGTTGCTTATGTAGCCAAAACAGCGCAAAAGAGGGAAGATACGGGCCATAAAATTGTGTACGTGAGAATAGAATCGAGTATTTTGTTGCTGTTCACACTCTAAATGCACGTCTCCCTTTGTCTTAATGAGTTTATTTTTACTTCCCTGCTTTATTTTTGCTGCTTTAGGCTCCCCCCACCCCAGTTCACTGCCTCCAAGATCCATTTTTTCGTCCCCCTGGGAATTTCCTCGCGGCCCTTTGCTGTCGCGCACACCTGTTGCCTCACGCTGTCCTTGATCTGTTCGTATTCCCACCAGTAATCCACGTCCTCCCCTCTCAGCCATCGCAGGGCGCTGAGGGCTTCGTCCTCCTTCCCCTTGGAGATCAGGAAACGTGGTGAGTTGGGCATGAAGTATAGCAAGACAATCATGAGCAGGGCTGGCACCTCGCCAGCCACAGCCAGCCAGCGCCAGGGGACAGCGAGGCCTGGGAAAGGAAGAAGACACCGGAAGAGCTAAGAGGGATTGCTCGGCCTCCTGGCTGTGGGGGGCACACCCCACACAGACTCATAGGGTCACCCCCCACAGCCCTATTTGGATTGTCTGTTTTTTAGGACTGGGACACAGAACGTATCTTCAATAGGGGGCCGGAAGGAACACTAAACAACGAAATATTAGATAACATGGAAGAAAATGAAACGTAGATATATTTAGGATTCCAACAGAACACGAAAATCAACCACTCCACAGTAAAAACTCAACTGCGATATAAAATCCGCCTATCGCAAATCCTAAAAATCCAAACGCAAGAAAAACACACGTACCTCATTGACATAGCAATACCGGACGACAAAAATGTTGTAGAAAAGGAAGAGAAGGAGAAGCGAGACGCTGAAGCACCGTGGCAACAGGAAAAGGTCACAATTATTCCGTTAGTCACATCAGTCACCGGCATCACATCAAAAAAACTATACAGAAAACCTTCAGAAACTGGGCCTACCAAAATACATCCCCACCAACACCCAGAAAGCGCTCATACTTAAAACAGGTTCAGCATGCTCAGTAGTCAGGAAATTCCTGAATCAGTAAAAGACAGCATGACTTGGCAAAGCCCATCGGGTCTGTCTAGAAAAAACGCCACGAGCGAGAAAAGAGAGAAGAAGCAGAAGAAAAGGAAGAGGAAGAAGAAGTGGTGCTTTTTAGAGTAAAAAGAGAGAAAGAGGAGGAGAAAAAGACACGAGGTCTGAGCCAAAAAAGAACCCACAATCTAAGTTTGGACAGAAAACGAAAGAGCAATGGAGGAGCAAATATATTAAAAGACAGACATGGGAGCCCCACACGAGCGTGTTGTTTGGATCCCTGAGGAATCCTGCGGGGTGTTTTGAACTACCTGGCAGGTGCCTTAAGGCCCCTGTTTCATTCTCCTCTAACCAGTTCCCTGCTCTTTGGTTTTGCAATCGAAGGCCTGGCCGAAACATGACCAAAACCACTCCGTCTCTTGCTCCTGCCCAGCGTTCGCGTCTCACTGCAGGCATCTGCCAGCACTTGCGTCACCCAGCTACACCTGCTGAATGCCAGCCTGCCATTTGTAGGAATGTTCCCACTGCAACGGAAACACACCCAGTACACCGTGGGAAGGAATAGGGTCAGTTTGAAGTGGTCTGCCACTGGGACCCTGCTTCTTTAACAAGGGTAGAATAGGCAGAAATTCAACAGGTGCAGCTTTTCCTAGCACTATCTTACACTGCTCTCAAAGGCGCTGGGTGACATTCCCTTAAAAGCTGTTCATCCTAGACGAAACTAACATCTAGTTTTAGCCTTAATCATACATTTGGGCACAGATTTCTTGGGTGGGGGGGAATTTGTCGGTGTTTGGGAATAGGTCTTCAGGGGAAGGCCTTCTCTCAGTCCCTCCGCCATCACAGGCGCACTGATGGGTACGTGGGAGAGGGCCTTCTCGGTGGCTGCTCCAGGGCTCTGGAACTCTCTTCCCAGGGAAGCTAGACCATTATTATTATTATTATTTATTTATATAGCACCATCAATGTACATGGTGCTGTACAGAGTAAAATAGTAAATAGCAAGACCCTGCCGCATAGGCTTACATTCTAATAAAATCATAATAAAACAATAAGGAGGGGAAGAGAATGCACCAAGCAGGCACAGGGTAGGGTAAAACTAGCAGTATAAAGTCAGAACAAAATCAAGTTTTAAAAGCTTTAGGAAAAAGAAAAGTTTTTAGCTGAGCTTTAAAAGCTGCGATTGAACTTGTAGTTCGCAAATGTTCTGGAAGAGCGTTCCAGGCGTAAGGGGCAGCGGAAGAAAATGGACGAAGCCGAGCAAGGGAAGGAGAGACCCTTGGGCAGGTGAGAAACATGACATCAGAGGAGCGAAGAGCACGAGCGGGGGAATAGTGTGAGATGAGAGAGGAGCTCCCTCCAGTGCTTTCGGAGGCAGGCAAAACCCTTCTTGTTCCGGCAGGCCTTTGGCGAATAATCCGGACCTCCGTCTATGCCTGGGACTCATAAAATTGTTATGTATTTTAAACGTTTCAATTTTTAAAAATATTGAAACATATTTCATTATATCTTTACTTTTTTTACATGTCTATATGTTTTAACTGTACATGTTTTAATTTTGTAAAGCTGCCTTGAGGCTCAGCATTGGGCGAAAGGCAGGATGATGATGATAATAATTAATAATATTTAATTAGTATCATTAATCTCTTTCATTTGGAGCATGAAGGTGTTGATTTGAGGCACCCTGGATTGCTCTTGGCTGTCTTCTGCCAATGCTGCTAAAAAGCATTCACCCGAAGGGTTTAGATGATCTGATAAGTTGAGAACACGGTTGTGAAATTTCCTGTGTTTCCGCAAACCAAACCCGCAAAACCCCTGCGGTTTGGGGCGCTCCTGGGCTGGTCCTATTTGTCCAACCAGCAGGCGAGGCCTTGACATTGGAAGCGAACATGCACAGGGGCGGCTGTCCCCCGCAAAGGCTGCCTTTGTCCTTTTAGAACCAGCAGTACATCGTTTCTAAGACCTCTACAGCTCAGATGCCTCAATTTGAGATGCTTTGAGAACCAGTCGCACTGTGCCTCCAACTCAAAGAACTGCCGACTCATTTTCCATCTCCCAGGATTCGCATCCGGTACTTGCCTAAAGCGTAGAGGAAAAGGGCGCCCAAGACAGCCATGATCTGAGGGCAGGACCCCAACGTTCCTCGGATGCCGGGGTGACAGATTTCCGAAATGTAGACCTGGGAAAAGCAGAAGGAAAGTAAGTGGTACAAGTCAGGGTTGGAAGAAAAAAAAATACCTGCAAACACGGTCCTCACCAGTACCTGGTACCCAGGCCTGAATAAACCCAAAACCTCTGGTTTCCCAATTCACCTGTTCCTAATGCCTCCAGCGATTTCTTTTAATATGTATTCTATTAATTTTCCAAAGCCAGTCAAATGCATTGAATTTATATCCCGTTATCAATGGAGAGTTGAACATTTAACACCCTCCACCTGAACTTTACAGACAAAAATATAAAAGGAGGTTTTCCTTTGCGGCTTTTCGTAATAACTAAGTGCGTAATCCTACGGATATTTAGACGGGAAAATAGTCCTACATCTCCCAGGTTCGATTCCCGGTTTCTCCAGGCAGAGCAGGGGAAAAACCCGGCCTGAAACCTGGGGGGAGCTGTTGCTGCCAGTCAGTGTTGACAATACCACGCTCTGACTCAGGACAAAGTCAGCTTCCAGTGTTTCTGTCTTGGTGTTTTGACTCTGCAAGGCCTGCCTGTGCTTACGCCCAGGCTCCACTTTCCCCAGATTCATTAAAACCGGTTGTGGGAATAGAAGTCGGCAACTCTTATCACAGACCTGGTTACATAGTGCTGCTCTGGGAGCCAAAGCCCTTTTGGTTTCATAGAATCATAGAATAGTAGAGTTGGAAGGGGCCTATAAGGCCATCAAGTCCAACCCACTGCTCATTGCACCAAATGGATCTCCGTTGACGTGTGCTGTTCCCCCTTGCAGGGTTAGGTTAAAGCAGCCCCCCGCCCAAGCCGGTGCCCTCCAGGCATGGCAGATTACAGATCCCATCATCCCCAGCCATGGGATGGGAGCTGTAGTCCAACCCACCTAGAGTTGGCAGCCAATGATCAATTCTTCCTGCTGGTTTGGGGATCGTTTCGTACGGAAGGGGGAAGATGCCAGTAAAAGTCTTCTTAGGAATGCTGCTTGCTAACCCGCCCTGCAGCTGAGAGATTTGTGCATGCGTGTACGTGTGCCACATGTGCGTGTTTCATTGATCATTCTCTAAGAACCCAAGAGGAGCCCTGCTGGATCAGACCGAGGGTCCATCTAGCCCAGCGCTTTGTTCACACAGTGGCCAAACAGCTGCCCACGGGAAGCCCACAAGGCAGGACATGGGTGCAACAGCACCCTCCCACCCATGTTCCCCAGCAACTGGCATACATACAGCATACTGCCTCTGATACTGGAGGTAACCTATAGCCATCAGGACTAGTAGCCCTTGATAGCCTCCTCCTGGAATTTCTCTAACCCCTTTTAAAGCCATCCAAATTGGTGGCCATCACAACATCTTGTGGAAGCGAATTCCCTGGTTTAACATGTGAAGTAGTCCTTCCTTTTATCTGTCCTAAATCTCCCACCATTCAGCTTCCTGGGAGGACCCCTTTGGCTTCTAGTATTATAAAGGAAGAAAATGTCTTCTCCCTCTCCCCTTTCTGCACACCATGTATAATTTTGCGCATCTCTATCACGTTCCCACTTCCTCGCCTGTTGCCTAAACGAAACACTCCCAGATGTTGTAACCTTTCTACGTAAGGGACTTCCTCTCGACCGTTTTAGTTGGCCTTTTCTGAGCCTTTTTCAACTCGACAGTATCTTTTTCTTCGACGGGGCAGGCTGAACGGTCCGCAATATTTCAAGGGATTTGTCTCAGAGCGGTAGGAGAGCGGCAGTTTTGATCTCCTGCATGGAGATTCTGGGTATCAAACCGGGGGCCTTTGGCATACAAAGCCTGTGCCCGACCACTGTGCTAGAGCCCTTCTTTTTAGGAAACTGCAGCCCGAGTTAATTCGGTGCAGCCCAACAGCCACCTCCCCTGTTTGAAATATTGCTTAATGGAATTATATCAAGTCATCCAGCGAGTAGAAGAGGAAGGAAGCATGTGTCAAGGACAAATATCGCTTTCCCATCTAGGCCTTGCATCCATGCCCACCAAAACAGCACCAAGGACAGCGGTGTAGTGGTCACAGGGTCGCAGTCCCAATGCTTTTTTATTAGCAGGGAAGCCGGCTTCATCAGTCAACTCCCTCTGGATTGAGATGAAACTTGCACCATAGCTGGGAGGAAATAGATTTTCTCAGCAGTGAGATATTCTTCCCCTTGTTGTCATGTAAAGTACTTTGGAGAAGGCGTGGACCTGAACAGGCAGGTAAGATGCGGTCGCTTGACACAAAGTCGTGTTCTTGGTGGAGGTGAAGCCCGCTAGCCTTTGGACAACCTTCTGGAATGGGGAAGTGACGGCACAAAAAAAACACCAAATGGTTGGGGGCGTGGCCAGGGAAAAGGGGCATGGTATGTTGGGGGACCCCAGCAGGCCGGGTAGGGACCCCAGGAGGGCGAGTCCTATGTGTGCTGTTCGGAAACTAACAAAGAATGGCAGCAACCTGGCAAATGTTCATTGTTTTGACCGAACTGCCTTTTCACGCATTAGTTCTTGAATTTCTGCATGCGCGGTTTCTGCAATTGCCCCCAGACGGCGAATGCCAGCAGCAGGCCAGGCCCTATTGCTGGAAAGGTGTACCGGCAATGACCCCTTGCCTACGATGCAACACGGAAGTGGAAAAGGGTGGGAAAAGACGCCGCTCACCAACCAGCTCACTACAGTCCTCTGTGGAAGGCATGGCCGTAGAACCATACTGTTCTGCACACGGAAGCAGGGGCATTGGTAGTGGTGGGTCTACGGGGCCCTGGATTTTTTTCACAGGGCCCTGTGTGTCCATTGGTGCCAATGGCACATTCCCCACTCACCCCAGCTTAATTGTCATAAAGGGACAATTTTCAAAGGGGGAAGATGGGCGGGCTCTCTCCCTTTCCCCAACACTGCAACACATGCACACACTCGGAATCATCCCCTGCACGACAATTAGGTTTGGAGGGGGGAAATTGCATTGGTTTGGGGTGATCTGGGTCAGGGAGCAGATTAATCAAAGCGTTTACTTTATCGGATAGGATCCTGACCGTCTCTGCCTCTTGTGAAATTGACATAAGTCTTTGTCATGTACATTTGCATCTATAAATAACAGCAGATGCAGTTTGGGGGCAGATCGTTGTCCTATGCGCCCGGGCCTAGGAACCGCCCCCCCTGCATTGCCAAGACTGCAGGGTAATCTTGTTTGAAGCTGGAAAAGGGATCACTTGGAAAAGACAGGGATGCAGCTGAATCCCCAGAAACAAAGGAGCGAGGGAAAACCGAAAAGGGCTGTTGCCCGTCCGAATCGGACTTACCGGGATGGAAGCAGATGTCACGCCACCTGCAAACCCTGTGAGGAGTCTCCCCACTTGCAGCATCCAAATCTGCTGGGCGCTGGCCATGAAAAGGTACCCGATGACGGACGGGACGGCGGAGAACATGATGCTCAGCTTCCGGCCCAGGCGGTCGTTGAAGTACATGGTACCCAAGCCGCCCGCAGCGACTCCCAAGGTGAACACGGACTGCAAAACACAGAGATAAACAGAGAGAGGATGTAGGAAAGGGGTGCCGGATCAAAACAGACCTGTCACTGAGGCATAGGTGCACAACCATGAGCCCTTGATTTCAGCGCCTTGAGAAATCTAACTTTATGTTTTAGAAATAAGTTTCTAGTCCTTATGGTTGCCAAGATGGGGTTGAAAATCAGAGCGGTGAAAGCATCCTCTACGGTTTTAGAAAGTGGGTAGTTGTCACTTCAAGGGAATGAGGTGCTCACATAGGAAGGAAGGATTGGAGGAGGAGGAGGAGGAGGAGGAGGAGAAACAGAACACACACGACAAGCAGAGCTCGCCTGCCTTTTAAAAACCAATTAGGGCACAACCCTATGAAGGCTTAAACAGGGAAAAATAAATCCTACAACACCTAGCAATCGCCAGCCAGCATAGTTGGGAGTTGTAGGGCTTTTTTTCTTTCTGAACCTGCATAGAACTGCGCCCTTAATCAGTTATTTTTTTAAAATTACATTGGCATAGGGTTAAAATTACATTGGCATAGAGCTGCAAATTAATTATATTAGCTTAGGGCTGAAAGTGGAGTTTTGCTGGCTGGGGCATGCTGTGAGCTGTCTAAACCTGCATAGAACTGCATCTTTAATCAATTATTTTTAATTACATTTGTATAGGATTGAAACCTCGGTGTTGTTGAAAAGAAGTCCACAAATGCTACTGTCCAAAGCACCTTTAATCCTGTTTTCTGCGTTTGTCCATTAGAGCAGGGGGTGTTAAACGTCAGACTTGTGGGCCAAATTTGACCCTGGGGCTGAAAGCGGTCAAGATCTCTGCATTAGAGGAACGCAGCGGTATTAATAGCATCCCGCAAGAAAGGCAGTTGCATTTATCTCTCTGCTCCACCGGTTAAAAGTGGCATCGCTTGACAATCAGTCGATGATGCTTTAACTGATTAAACCTTGCAGGCCTAATGGGCAGCAACGAACGATACGCCTGGTGATTCTTTGCACGAGTCACTGTTCGTTTGTTGATTTCATTTCACTTTTTACATTCCCATTTATTTTCATTTCATTTCATTTATTAGTTTCTTATACCGCCCAATAGCTGAAGCTCTCTGGTCGGTTTACAGAGATTAGAAACTTTAAAAAGACACTGTAAAAACCCTTTACACACAAGCAATTTTTGTGAACCACTCGGAGAACTTCAGCTATGAGGCGGTATCGGAATATAATATATAATATATAAATGAATGTCACCTGGAAACACACAAAGACACACATCTGTCTGAAACAATTTTAAACGGTCCTATTTTCACATCCTGCCTTTCTGCCCCCAAAATCCACTTAAGGTGATTAACAATGATCAAATACATTGAAACAAAATCTTAATTAAAACACAACAGGAAAGCAAAGAAGTTAAAAACACAATTGAAACACAACTGTAAAAGAAAGGAATGGCAACCAAGTGATTCAAGTCCCTTTCAGCAATGGACCAGATTATATATGCCAAATGTATTTTTGTTATATTTTTTCCTCTTGCAAGGATCCCAAGGTGACTTACATGGCCCTCCTCCTCCATTTTTTCCTTACAACAACTACCCTGTGAGGTAGGTTGGGCTGAGAGACAGTGACTGGCCCAGTGACCTTGGCAGAGTGGGGACTAGAACCCAGATTTCCCGAATCCCAGCCTAACGCTCTAACCACTATGCCACACTGCCTACATCACACTGCCTTTGTCTCTGAGGTCTGACCAATATCCCTCATGAGCTGCTGGTTCCTTTTGGGGTTCACATACTGAGAACGAAAAGGGTGGAGCTAAGATTAAGGTTAGGGGTGGAGTTTGCTGGGATGGGGTGGAGTCTGGTGAAGAAAGGGGTGGAGCTAATTGCACAAATTCCCAAGCAGTAACTAGCCTGTCTGCTCAGCCTTTGATTTTCGTCTTTCCTGTGAAGACCCAGAGAAGGAAGCTAAGATCTTGACTCGTCCAGCCATCAATCCCAGAATGAACCCTGTCACCCCTGGCTGAGCATCCTTGGAATTCTCTGGAGTTCCTTGGAGTTCCATTCCGTGGCTTTGCCGGCCAGCTGTGCTTACCCCAAACCAGGATGCCGTTACTTCCGTTAGTTTCAAGTTGGGGTCCGGCGTTTCTTCCAAAGCCGGGATGACTGGGGAGGTGTAAACTAAAGCGAAACCAAAGCTGAAGTTCCCTAAACCGGCAGCGAAGGTGGCAAGGAAGAGTTTACCATTTTTAAGAGTCCTGAAACAAAGAGAGGAGAGGAAGGGACAATTACAGAAGGAGGCACGTTGTGAAGCTGAGAGAATGTTCTTCATGAAGGAGACCCAGGGCTGAGCAGCACCGATTCCAGCCCTCTTTCCTGCCGGAGTTCAGGGTCTCATCGGAAGAAGAACTCCGCTTTAAGTCAGGGCTATGGACTGCATGTGAACTACTAGAGACAAGGGCACCTCTGGGTATGCGCAGAGTGCCTTTTTCCTCAATTCTGCTGGCGGTCACCGCCCATTTTGGCACTGGGAATCCTCAGTGGTGTGGTGGACTGTTTCAACATCCAAAATTAGCAGGCATCTTCATTGATCCGTAGCAGCAACGCTGTTCTGGAAGCCTTATGTTCTGGAACACTCTTCCAGAACATTTGAGAACTACAAGTTCAATCGCAGCTTTTAAAGCTCAACTAAAAACTTTTCTTTTTCCTAAAGCTTTTAAAACTTGATGTTGCGCGGACTTTATACTGTTAGTTTTACCCTACCCTGTGCCTGCTTACCCTACCCTGTGCCTGTTGGCATTCTCTTCCCTTCCTTATTGTTTTACTATGATTTTATTAGATTGTAAGCCTATGCGGCAGGGCCTTGCTATTTACTGTTTTACTCTGTACAGCACCATGTACATTGATGGTGCTATATAAATAAATAATAATAATAATAATAATTATGACCACCACGAACAGGTCTTTGGAAAGGTAGCAGGCCTTAATGGCCCACTCGAAGCTGAGCCATCCCAGAATGCTCCTCCTACACTGACATTTAACAGGATTTCGCTCTCTCTTCCGGGCAGTTGGGTGTCCCCATCTCCCCCGTCACCCAGGTCGCTTCCCTTCCCTCCCAGCGAGGCTCAACCATGGCCCTTATATTGCTAACCAAAACCAGCAGCAACAATAAGATACTGTCGCAATGAACGTCGTACCTGGCAGAAGGTTCCCTGCCCCACGGCGCTTCCAATGTGAAGTTGTCTCTCCTGCCATTGTTAACAAGGACAGGAGAGAAAAGGAGAAGTGGATAAGGAAGGGAACTCGATCTGCCTTCCCTAGCCTGGTGCCCTCCGAACTGTTTGTACTTCAAGTCCCATCAGCCCCAGCCAGCATGGCCAGCAGTCAGGAACCCTGGGTGTTGTACTTCAAAGCACCTGGAGAGGGCTGCAGGGTGGGGAAAGCTTGGATAAATGAAAGCAAATGAGATTAGACAGAAGTAAGCTTGGATTTAGTTGAGGTTGAGGACTAGAGACTTGAGCCAAAGGTTTTTGGAGTTTGTGGAGGGTTTGAAAGGAAGACAGAGAGGCCGGCAGAGATACAGGCATAAGGGGCAGCCAAGGAGAAGGACGGGCAGCTGGAGAGAGCACGGGATTTTACCTGTAATATTCTTTCTCCGCTTGACGGCCATCCCTGTCCCGCAAGGTTTGATAATTTTCTTCTGGCTCCCCGCTCAGGAGCGGCTCCGTGACGGTGGGATCCAGGGTGGCACAATCGATGGCTTGTTCCCGGAGAGATGGAGAGGCCAGCCGGCCGGCAGCAATACACAGAAGCGGTGCGCCTCGCTCTCCGTCTGCCAGGCAAACGCCGCGTACCCTTTCAGGAAGTACTCTTCTGGGAACTGTCCAGGCTGGGCTTTCCCCAGAGGACTGAGGAGCGAGGAGGCATAACAGAAAGCAAAAGTGGAGAAGGGTGGCAGAGGGCAGAGAGGTGCAATTGTGGAAAAAGCAAAAAATCTCTGTCGCGGCGGTTCGAGAGTCGGAAAAGAGGAAGGCAGGAAGGATGAAGGAACCGGGTGTCGGAGTAAGATAAAACAGGAAGGAGAAGCATTGGGCCACAGATGTGACGATCTCTGAAGCAGATGGTTATGAATTTGTAGGGTTGTCTTGGTCCAACTGATGGGGAGCGACATTCCCACCATGTCTGAACATGAGAAGAGCCCTGCTGGATCAGGCCAAGGGTCCATCTCGTCCAGCATTCTGTTCACCCAGTGGCCGACCACCTCACAGGGAAAACCCATAAGCAGAGCAGAACAGCAACCTCCAGACCCAGCATACTGCCGCTGATGCTGGACGCAGCACCTAGCCATCTGGACTAGTAGCCATGGATAGCTTTCGCCTCCATGAATTTGTCCAACCCCCTTCTTAAAGCCATCCGAATTGGTGGGCATCACCTCATCTTGTGGCAGTGAGTTCCATAGTTTGACTCTGCACTGTGTGAAGAAGCCCTTGATTTGATTGATTTGATTGATTACATTTATTTACCGCCCCATAGCCGAAGCTCTCTGGGCGGTTTACAAAAGTTAAAAACAGTGAACATTAAAAAGTATACAAAATTTCTTTCCTTTCATCTGTCTTGAATCTCCCACCCATCAGCTTCGTGGGACCCGTTGGGTTCAAAGAGTACGGGAGAGGGAGAAAAATGTCTCCCTGTCCACCGTGTCCACCCCAGGCATACTTTTGTACACCTCTGTCATCGTTCCTCTTATAATCATTGACTGATCCATAAGAAGACATCTCCTCTTGTTCCGTGACTGCTAAATCTCCCCCCTCTGCTGATGTTTGGGATCACAACTCCCATCATCCCCCATCATTGGCTATGCTGGCTGCATCGAAATGTGAAGCCTTCATTGACTACCATTGGTGGATGTCAAACCACACCAGCGGACTCTCCCTCTTCTACCGAACTATGAGGGGTGTAGGAGTCCCCGTCCTCTCTTGCATCTGGCCACCCCAGTCAGATTCAGGGTTGCCAGTTTTCTTTTCACCTATTGCTCCTGTGCTCTTAACGGCATCTTGATCTTCAAGCAGCAGTAGCTGCTAATGCTTCGTCCCAGGCTCTGAAAACCTGCCAATGTTTCTGTATTTCTACCTTTTTAGCCCACCGTTTTCTGCCTGCCTGAAAGGAAACTGCTGGTGTTTTTCTCTGACACTTCTCTGGGAAACTTTGGGCTAGAAATGTAAAAAATAAATACAAGCCACCAGCCTATCACAGGATGGGATTAGCGAAGTTTCTCCCCAGAAGCTCTTAAAATTAAATTAAAGTGATGCCTGGTTCATATAGATTCCTTGTTTTCATCCCAAACCAGAATAAGCTGGTTTTAAGACCCAGAGGAGACTGCTTTGGGAAGGAGGAGAATCTTCTGTTGGTTGCACACCTGGGGAGGCATCTACCTGAGTGCAGGTGAGAGACTACAGGGGATGTCACTTGGCAAGTTTGAGAGCAGCTCCAAAAGGAAGTCAACTTTTTGCAAGGGTGTTTTGTAAGGTAGGCAAGGTGGGCTTTTAAACAAAGAGGGTGTTTAAATTCTAGTATACCTGAACTTTTTTCTCCACTGTCTTAAAGTATCTTTCCTTACAGAGGAAACAGACCTGCACACAAGCCCTTTTCTGTTTCTAGTGAATCTGGAAAGCGTGCCTTTGTCTCCACCAAAGTTTAGCTTCGTACGGAGAAGCGTTTAAGGCACAGCAACCTGTTCAGAGCCGGGAAAGTCTGTCTCCATAGATTTAAGCTTTAAGGATTTGAGAAAGCCACGGAAAAGTAAACCTAGAGCCCTTTCTTAGGGCTCTCTGCGTCACTCCCCAAGTGAAGGTTGCCAACTTATGAACAAGTCGCTTATGAACAAGTCGCTGCAGCTATGCCTTCACAGCCATTTTGGTCTGTAGCCATTTGACAAGTGGAAATGCTCAGTCTTGTGCTATGAAATTGCGCTTAAAGGTGTGGCATCTTTTTCCTCACTCCCCCTGCCCTCCCCGGTGAATTTGGCAACCTCACCAGCAGGAAATTTAGGATTCTGGGCATGTTTGCGAAGAAGTAAACAAAACCAGCCTGTTTAGGAGTTCAGCCTCAGGCTCTGGTTTTGGAGCTGGGAAAACTGAGCCGTGATTTTCTCTCGCCCGCCACAAAGCAGAACAAACCAACCCCTGCCCATCTCTCCCTCTACCCCTCATCTGGCTGAGAGCAGCAGAGGGTGGCATCAACGTTGGAGTGCTGAAGAAGTGGCAATAGGTAACTCGAGGAAGTAAGCCAAGCTGCATTTTGCAAGAGAAAGCTCATCTTCCCACGCCCCAAACACACCTTTTAGGGTTAGGGGTAAAAATGCCTTCTCACTTTACACTGATTGGCCAAAATCTCTGTTGAACGTTTCCAAAGGAGAACAGAGCTCCTGTACCTTTAAAACATAGGGAAGGATTGCTGGGAGTTTATAGGACTTTTTTCCTGTCTAAACATGCATAGGATTGGACCCTATATCCTATGCTTGGCTGGAGCATGCTGGGAATTATCGGACTTTTTTTCTGTCTAAATATGCGTAGGATTGCGCCCTTCTGTTCATTCTGTTTGCTCCATCCTAAATATCTTGCCCTTCCTCGAAGGAATATAGGCTTCTCCCTGTCTCCGATTTTACCCTCACAACAACCCTGCGAGGTAGGTGAGACTGAGAAAGAGGGACTGTCCCACGGTCACCCGTAGACGTTTCCTTCGCGGCACGTTTGTAAACTGCCCAGAGAGTTTCGGCTATGGGGCGGTATATAAATATAATTAATTAATTAATTAATTAAATTCGAGAGCAAGAGATGGGATACCAATTTAGGTGTGGATAACTCGTGACATCTTTGTCCCTTTCACACACCCCAAAATGTTACACAATGAAGGGGCAAAGATCCTGTTGAATGGGGTGACCTGTACTACAGTGGCACTTTTTGCAAGTGGAACCCTTCCGTCCGCAGAAGACGGATTCCAGACCCACCCCTCTGTGTTTTTTAAGCTCTTGGACAATCCTAGCCTGTCAGTGTTCATCGGCAAATATTAAAACAAGACACCATTTCGTCTGCAAAGGGATCAATAAAGGCTCAGGGTGCAGCAGATGGTGACCAGGGTAAGGGTGACGACAGGCGAACTAGCATAAGGGGAAAGTCTACAGCAAAGATGTTTCCGCAGAGTTTCCAGTTTATCCAGTTCTTTCTAAAAGTTATTTTCAAGGTAACTTTAGGCCAAGCGATTCTTCGTTCAGGTTTGGTGCGTGCCTGCAGCCGGAAAAGGCGGCGGAGTTCAGCAGGCAGGGTGGACTTTGTTAATCCAGTCAGAGTTTTGAATGCTCCCTTGTGTTAAAAAATAAAATAAAAAATCCCCGCAAGAAGAAAATTAGCACACAAAGGTGCAAGGCTGTAGGCCAGCCCTCTCCCTGCTGTGTGCTAGTTATCTACTTGCAGGAAGATGGGGGAGGGGGAAGGATTCAAAAATAGCATGCCCCTGTGCAGTTTCATGTAACGATACTTGGCATTTTATGGCGCTTTTAAGTGCTTTATGTGCGTTATTCAGTTGTGTTCCTGACAACAACCCTGCAAGGCAAATTTGTATTATTATGGCAGATGCTGGGAATGAGGCAGAGAGAGGGGGTGGCTTGCTGAGAGGCCTCGTAGTACATCTTTCCCAAACTCGGTGCCCTCTCATTGGGTTGGACTACAAGTCTCAGCATCCCCAGCCAGCCGGCTGGGGATGCTGGGACTTGTAGTCCAACCCAATGAGAGGGCACCGAGTTTGGGAAACGCCCCAGAGGATTTTTGGCTGTCCTTGCTGCATGAGGCTAGCGTGGTTACTCCGTTTCGGAATCTGAGCAAGTCACTGGCTCTTCCCCGCCTCCGTTTCTGCTTTAAAGGTGCCAGATGTGAGGGAAGAAGTCCTCGGGGACGGGGCTTTGCGTGGAGTTTCCCTTCCCGAAACAGACCCAGGAAGATGTCCGTCCTTCGAGCTGAAAGTAAGTAACCGTGGCAGGGGTCACCGGCTGATTTGGGTCACCCAGCAGGACGTGCCCTACTCACACGACGCATGAAGAACGTAGGGTCCACCTGCTGCGGTGTGAAGTGGTACGGCCCTGCTACCCTTTCAGGACTCTACCATCTCATTCATGCTTCAGGTCCATCCTGTGTTTTTGAAGCTCCTGCTTTGGATCATAAAGTCGTGGCGTTTCCCCCTCCCCTCCTCTCTATGCTAGAAGACCGAGTTGGGCAAGAACCGTGGACACTCGAGGAGAGTGACGTGGACTGCAGGAACCTTCCAGAATCCTGCTTCTTGTCCCGGAAGCGGGAGGAGGCCGAGGCCGGAGAAAATCCAGCTCCTTCCGCACCCTCGGAATCCCCGGAGCTGCAAGATTCTGACTGCTACCCTTCTCTTTTCCTCGCCGCCTTTCTGACCCTCGTCTTCGTCTTGGTGTCTCTGCTCCTGCTCCATCATGATAACCGCCACTTTCATTTGGATGGATGCCTGGGTTTGAGGACCAACCAGGGTCCTCAAACGGAAAACAACCTCGGAGGCCTCTGCCTCCTCTTCCCAAGCCAGCCAGAAGCAACGTGGCAGACTCTCCGGCGATTTGCGCGTGGCCAGTCCGTACGGTCACACCCTGACGGGTCCGGCATCCTGGTGGCAGTTGGGTTCGGAGAAGCGCGGGGTCCCCTCCTGTGCCTCGTAAAAGCTGCTCTTCTGTTCCTGACCCAGGAACGGGCTCTGAGGGTTCAGTTTCCGGAGCACAGCGGCGCCTGGCATTCTTGGACGAGTCTCTGTGCGGACGGCACCCGTGGTTTCTCCGCTGCTGAGATTTACGTGGGGCGAAACCGGGTCCCGTCCGGCCTGCTGGTATCCTTGCGGAGCGCGGCACTCAGTCTCGCCCTCTTACTGAATGGCACGGAGCGAGCCCGGGAAGAATTCCTCCTCCACCCCTCGACTCCCGTGTTGGTGTCTGACATTTTGAGCGCCATCCGCTTTGCCGAGGGGACACCGGAGGCTTTGATGACTGCTAACAGCAGCGTACCTGTCATCTTGGTAAAGTCTGAGCAGTATTTGGATGGTGGTTTGGCTTGCTAAGGAGCACACAGCCCATGCTTTCCGGAGGGAGGGGCGGAATGCAAGGGTGCACAACCTTTTTGCCCCCGAGAGCCACATGGGGGAGTACTCGGGGGCTGCACTTTGGCACACTTGTACATGTTTTTGTTTCTTTAATTTTCTCTGCTTCCTTAGGTTAGGGAAGGAAAGGGGTCCTCTTGCTAGAACTAGCAAGGAAAACCCTTCCTTATTTCTCATCTCTCTTTATTTTTTATTACATTAAGAACATACCTGCGTCCTTTCGTAACAAGAACTTTCTCAGGAACTATCCAGGCACATGGTAACAAAGATGCATGGTAATATCGAGTGAGGAGTACAGCTTAAAGCAGCCTTCCTCAACCTGGGGCGCTCCAGATGTGTTGGACTGCAACTCCCAGAATGCCCCGGCTGGGGCATTCTGGGAGATGCAGTCCAACACATCTGGAGCGCCCCAGGTTGAGGAAGGCTGGCTTAAGGGGTTTTCTTTTCTTTTTCCCCCCAGTTAGATATATGTGTGGGTGAGTGGGGATCAAAGCCGCTAAAATGTTATGGGAGGAAACCCTGATCCATGCTAGGAGTGGGCAAGCTGTGACCCCATTTTGGCCTACACCTGCCATCAACTGTAGCCAGGAGAGCCAATAGTGAGAGATCATGGGAGTTGAAGGCTAAAACGTCTGCATTCTGAAAGTGAAACTTCCCTGCTTTACGTGCACCAGGTAGGTGTCAGACCAACACCACTGACAGAAGGAAATATAAAGGTGTTGCGGCTACCCATTCTGACTAAATGTTTCCCACTGGTTTATGGCTTCTTTTCACAGTCATCTCAACACAGCTATGCCTGGGAAATTGTGACGGAAAACTTTGTGCTGTAACTTCTCCAGCAACGGGCGGCGTCTAGGGGAGCCTTACCCCTTCCGGGTTTTTGTTGCCTACAACCTCCATCATCCCCAAGCACTGGTTGGAGTTGATGGGGGTTGTAGTCCACCTGGAGGTTGGGGGCGGGCGATCAAGTAGGAATGGAGGGTTCTTCTCATAAGTAACAGGTAGCCCCATTGGGATGTGTGTGTGTCCTGCATGGACGTAAAGGCACGGTGCTCCTGTCCACAGATTATCCTAAAGATCTGAAAAGGGGGAAGGAAGCAGATGTGGAATTAGTAGCCATTGTGTGTGTGTGGCAATAGCAGTTGCAAACAGCCATCGTCTGTGCAATATGGGATATCTGGAAGAATTCCTCAGAGTGCACCAGATCCGGGGCTTGCAGTTGCCTGTGGACGGAATGGCTCTGAAATAAGACCCCAAACTCCATTTCCGGTCTGTGCAAACATGGGCCAGACGGTGGTGCAACCAATCTCAGACCTGCTTCTATTAAAATTGGGGATAAAACATCAACGAATCCACTGGTTGAGGTTGATATGCAATTAATGTGTAGTTTTTCTACATGGGGATGTTCTGTTTGTTTTGGTTGGGCTTGAATGGTTTAAAAATAAACGGATGCGTGCTCTTTAAAATTTGACATCCTTTTATTCCCTCGCCCTCCCCCCCTACTTAATTTACTTTTGGGTTAGGTGACGGCTGGTGTTTTTTCAAAAGGAAAAGGAGGGAAGTGAAAAAGAAACGTCAATATAAGATGTCTCTCTAAAGGCCATTAGATAGAACTTCCATATTCAGAGGTGGTGTACCTCCCAATGTGAGATGGTGGGAATATGTAATGGGGTCGCCAGATGGTTGAATTGTAGAGTTGGATGGGACGCTCAAGGCCATCTAGTCCTACTCTGTTCTCAAAATGCAGCTTCTACAATGCGGCGTTCAGCTACGGAGCAAGCTTTGGCGGAGACATCTCCGTGAAGTTTCTCTCTGGTACCTCATCCCATTGCATTGGATTCCTGCCTTTCGTTTATTACATTTCTCTACCGCCCAGGAGCTGAAGCTCTCTTTACAAAGATTAAAAAAAACACACCCTTTAAAACCACAGTATATGCATAACATAAAAGCTTAGCTATGAACATATAAGCAGAGGTATTCTGGAAACAAGCTTTCGTGGACTTTAGCCCAATTCATCAGATGCAGGGAGGGTACTGGAAGGTTTTAAATGCAGGAAATGACAATTGTATTATTCACAACAGACATCCATCCACCGTGTGCTGTTGCTGATCATAATGCGGCTGCCGCTATCAGTACTTTCTGCTATTAATTTCCTTCTGACCCGTTCGCAATTCTTCCCTCCCTGTCCCCATCACAATGGGTCAGAACCAGTTGGATCCATCCCAGCTGGCTTTTCCACTGGGGGCTGCCTTCCCAGCAAATACGTCTGCAACTGGAGAGATAACGCGTTGTCATAAAATGAGGGCATCAACCGGTCGGTTTTTATTTTAGTTTTTGCATTTACAGTTCCGGCTTTTATCTTCCCACTCGTTGCTTACAAAGGCCGTTTGGAGAATGCCGTCGCGGGCTCTTGGGCATATGGGGTCACAGGAACCGGGAGGAATCCAAGGCACTGCGACGACGTCTAGAGCAAGGTGGATGGAGCCGTGCGCGGATTCATGTTGCCCAGCTTGGCGCTGAGACGTGTTGGACCGCAACTCCCATAAATCTAGATTTCAACGTAGCCTAAAAGCTATTAAATTAAAAACACCATTAAAAACAAAACCACAAAAGTACCAACTAATTAAAAACCTCTTCCGCAACAGACCAGCTGATGTGCTTGAATAAAAACATCTTTGCCTGCCAGCCGATGAACAACACAAAGGCAACCAACCCGAGCAGGGATTTCCAGAGTTTGGGGCTGCCATCAAAAAGGCCCCCTCTTCAGTCCCCACGAAATGTGTCTCTGATGGGAATGAGAGAGAACAAGGCCTCAGCCTCTACAGGGGTCAGCTTTCCTGCCTTGCACCCCCTAAGCAAGCCTGGAAGACGCTGTGCCAACAGCAGTCCCAAAAGCCGGTTCAACTACGGGCATCTGTACATGGAATTAGGGTGATGGTGCTTTGGGATATTGGAAAAATCCGCCCCAAGTTTGGATTCCTTTGAATCCAACCAGCACATTCTGTGCAGTGGACCGGCTTTTTCTGGGTTTTTCTGCAGCAGACCGGTTCTCCACTATTGGGGGATTTCCGCTAATTTGGGGGATTTGCGTAGGGTTAACGCACGTCAGCGCTAATCCGCATTAGCGCAAGTAGGACGAAATGACGGTTGGAAGCCAAAATCCGATTCGTCAATGAGTGGACGACAGAGCAAAGGATGCCCGACGGTGTGTGAAACACAGCTGGAATGGGGTGAAGAGGAAAACTGTGCATCTGGAGCGGTGCTGCCGCCTCCTTGCCCTTTGCCTGAGGCAACCAGATGTCTTGGGGCAGCGCTGGAGGTCAGGCTCAGACGACGGCCTTTCGTCATCTTCCTCACGTCCTGCAGCCTACAATCGTTTTCTCCCTCCTCCTGACGGTAAACAACAGCTGCCTCCCAGCCTCGCGGAGTGGAACAACTGAGTCCTACAAGAGAGGCAAAGTCCCCCAGGAATGGCAGGAGACAGAGAGACAGAACACCCTCGTCTCAGCAGTGCCAGCCAGCCAGGCAAGCGTCTCTCTCTCTCCTCCCTTGTCCACCTTGGGGCCAGCCGAGCCCTGGACTTGGCCATCGTCCTAAGGAGAAAGCTAAGGGGGTGGGGGGCAGATGGAGAAGCAGGCGGCAAGGCGGGTGAATGACCTGTCTGCAGGTGTGCAAAGCTGCCATGCTTCTGTCTGGAACGCAGGTGGGATGAGGCCATGCCACCCAGAGCTCCTGGTTTCATGGTAAGCTGTTGCTATTTTATTATTATTATTATTATTATTATTATTATTATTATTATTATTATTATTATTATTATTATTATTTTGTGGGGGTGGGTGGGTGTGAAAAATGTAGAATAAGAGCGGAAGGATGGAGACAGTTTTAGACAGGTGAAATATGTCGGGGGCCTCTTGGTCTTCAATGGAGAGTTAAGACCCTAACCAAAGTCCTGCCCCTGGAGGAGATGGAAATGGCTCAAACTGGCTTGTTGATCGGGATCAACCCAGCTGACTTTCCTCGGGGACGGTCATGGTGAGGGTCTGCCTGTCGTGTTTCTCAGAAAACTGCTTTCGATGGGAGGCAAATGACGAGGCTTGCGAAGTAATCCACAAAGCTTTTGTTAAGCAACAAACATCTCTTCTACTTGAAGAGAGCCGAACCTCTTGGAAACGTCCCCCTAGGCAAAACTATGCAAACTAAGCCAGACAATTGTCCGCTCAAGAAGAATAGGAAGCCTCTTCCCAAACGCCCGTAACTTCAGAGCGCCTGGTGCGGAGGCAGGTTCTGGTGTAATCGAACTGACTTTCTCACACCTTCCTTCTGCCCCGTGCGTTTGAGCTTCCGGTGGACCCTAGCATCAGCTAGCTTGTCGGGGTGCTCTTCTCCGGAAGAAACCTCACTTCCCACTGAGTGTGTAGGGTTTGGCCTTGAGGAGAGAAGCTCTGGAGAGGGCTGGCTCCCAGCTGGGATATCGCCCGTGAGAGCTTCCTCCCCCACTGGTACGGCCTGGCTGCTGTCTGGCCCCGCATTTTCTAGTTCCAAATCTGATTCTGATTGATTACCTAAAACACCTTCTCCCAAAACAGGGGCAGTAGGGTTAGCCATGACACTGCCCTTCAAAACGGACCGCTACACCACTAGCCACTTTGGCCGGGGCATACTGGGAGTTGCACTCCAAGCCATCCTTGTGCTGACCAGGTGGGGGCAGTCTTCTCTCAAGCGCTGTGAACTATGAGCCTCCGCCTGCTCCTTCGCTCCCCCTAGGTAACGAAGCGGGCTCCGCTGTCCGCCCCGTCCCGCAGCATGGCTGAAAAGCCGGGCCCGGTGTCCGAGTGCCCGGTCTGCTGGAACCCCTTCGACAACACCTTCCGCACCCCCAAGCTTCTCCATTGCCGCCACTCCTTCTGCATCGAATGCCTGGCCCACCTGAGCCTGGTGTCGCCCGCCCAGAACCGGCTGCAGTGCCCGCTTTGCCGCCAGCCCACCGTGCTGCCACCCGAGCAGCCCGTGACCGAGCTGCCCACCGACGCCGCCGTGTTACGGCTGCTGCGCCTGGAACCGAACCACATCGTCCTGGAAGGGCGGCAGCTGTGCCTCAAGGAACAGCGCAAGAGCCGTTACTGCCTGCGCCAGCCACGGATCTACACCCTCGACCTGGGAGCGGAGACCGCATCCAGCATCGGGAGCTACCACGAGCCCGGCCGGCCGGTGGCCACGACCCTCCCGAGACGCAATCTGTGGCGGGAATTCGCCCGCAACCCGCAACTTCGGATTTTCGCCTACTTGACAGCCGTCATCTTGACGGTGACTTTGCTTCTCATCATCTCCATCTTCTGGAGCAGACAGTTCTTTGGGGGGTTGGGGTGAGACGGGTCCGAAGGCTGAAACGTCGGGGGGGTTTAAAACCGGGGCCGTGGATGAGAAAGAAGCTGATTCCCGCTGGATTTCGGGAGGGCAGATGGAATAGTTCCCTAGTTACCTCTTTGGCTAACTTTTGGAGCCAAGAGAGAGGTGTGCAGTTGTGTTGGCATCTTCCATCGTGCCGAAGATCTCGGCCAGGGGTGGCAACAAGTCCTCGTCCGCCGGAGAAGTTCCACCACACTCCGGAAGCTGGAAACCGCCGGGATGGTCCACCAACCTGGTGCCTCCCCGATATGTTGGACTCCAGGTGGAGAAAAAAGAAATCAATGTCCTCTTTCAAAATTGGGTTTTGAACAGGATTTTAAATTGTTTTTTTAAAAAACAAAGAAGCCATCAATAAAATACTAAATGTGTCTCTCATTTCAAAAAAAGGAAAGTGTGTTACGATGAAATCTAGTGGCCAGCATTCTAAGGACTAAAGTTTCACATGTGTGGTATACAGGCATTATTGGTTGTTTTAAAGTGACATTTCCTGGCCCGGGTCATATAGATAGAGCAACTGAGCGTAGAAATAATTCCACCAACTCTTGGTGTTTGACTTGAAGAAAGTACTAGTTTGGTAACGGAAGGTGGATCACTCAGGTGTCCGTTTGCTCATATCGCCATGCAGCTTGGAACTGGAATTTGGGGGCTCTGAGCATGACAGGACCCTGATAATTATTTACACTGTCATCTCTGCAGCAGACGCAAGCTGCGTTTTTAAAAAACCTGCAGGTTAGATGCAAAGATGAATGTATCATTCACAAAACAGTTCCCGGGATGAAGAATTTAGAGAAACCTTATTTATTTATTACGTTTTTATACCGCCCAATAGCCGAAGCTCTCTGGGTGGTTCCCCAACGTGGCCTTCTCCAGGTGTGTTCGGACTACAACTCCCACAATCCTCAGCCAGCATGGCCGCTGGAGTTGTAGTCCCAAGGCATCCAGACGGCACCAGGTTGGAGACGGGTGACTGAGGGCTTCTGAATGTAGAAACCTGCACCGGTATGGATGGAAGGAGGGCGGAACGAGGTACGTTTATAAACCGCGCAGAGAGGAAACCATCTTATCCCATAATATGAGAACTTCTGCCCACCCCACGAGACCGGCAATCAGGAGGAAATAATAATATGGAATCCACGGACACGGACGTAGCCGGGCTTAAAAGGGAACTGAAATGACTCCACAGAGACTTTTGAGGGATTGCCACTGTTTCTCTGGTGGGGAGGTGACTTGATGGGCCCCGGAGTACCACTCGCTCAGGAAGGGCCGTGGGGGGGGGGGATGCTTTTGTGTTCGTGTCCTGATTTGGGGGGAGGGGTGTGTCCCCAGAAGCGTCTGGTTGGGAAACGGGATCCTGGATGACCCGTTTGCTGTGACCCAGCAAGGCTCCTCTTACAACAGGAGGGTCGGGCCCCTTTCAGCCCGAGGGTCCGGTCCCATTTCAGAGAAGCTCCTGGGTGTGTGTGTGTGTCCCCCAACACCTTCCCTCGCTCTTTCTCCCCCTTTCCCAAACCAAGCCACCGCCTTTGTCCCCCTTTCCAGCCCCCAGATGTGCTCTTTCTCTCCCACGGCTTTGTGGGTCCCTGGCCGGCCACTGCGTGAACAGAGCGCTGGACTAGATGGTCCCTCGGCCTGACCCAGCCTCAGGGCTCTTCTCCCGTTCTTTGCCGTGCCGTTCCTCCTCTCTGCCTTGCTTTCTCTTCCTGCCCCCTAAACAGCCAATCGGCCGGCAGATCCAGGAACGGGGGGGGGGGGGGGAGAACTTGGCACCTGAACGCTTTCCAGTTTTTCATTCAAGGCAGGAAGCAGGCCACAACAGCAGGGGGGCAGCCGGAAGCCTGCCCCAGCTCTCTGAGGGCATCGCCCCGTTTCAGCTCTGTGGCCTGAGCCCGGCTGCCCATCTTGCTGCCCGCTTGAAAGCTCGGGAAAGCAAAGCCCGCGCCCCGTGGGCGATACCAGGATCCGGATGACACCGGGACGCCCGGAGAACGTCGCCCACTTTCAAAGGGCTGCGGGAAGACAGTGGCAAGAGGGCGGGCGAGGGGAGCCCGGGGCGGTCGGGCGGTCCCCGTTCCTCTGCCAGCTGCAACAGCAGGGACGACGAGTCGAAAAGGCAAACGACAGAAGGTTTTGCGATTCAAGCAGCAGCGCTGCTTTAATATCAAAACAACAAAAGCGCGAGCGCAGTCTCTGTCCGACGGGGAAAGGGCTCCGGTCCCAGGAACAAGGAGGGCGACCCCAGGGGCGGCCCAGGTAATCTTCGAGAGGGGGCGGGCGATCGATCGATCGAAGTCAGGGGAGCCCAGCCTCTACACGTCAGGAACGGGGTGAGGAGGTGGAGGGCAGCAGGAGCAGGAAAATACAAAAATAGTGTCTTTAGGGCAAGGGTGTGGAGAGAGCGGCAGCTTCAGTCACTGACCCAGAACGGCTCCGCTAGCTCCCAATGAAGCCTGGGCTGGCACGGCTGAGGCCTTCCTTTGCTACAGGAGCTGGGGAGGGGCAATCCGGCGGGGGCAGCCCAGCCTACTCGGCCATCCAAAGCTTGAAGGTCCGGTCGTAAGAGCAGGTGGCGATCAGCTGCCCGTCCAGGGAGATGTCCAAGCCCATGACTTTGCCCTCGTGCCCCGCCAGGGTTTTCAGCGGGGACCAGCCCGGGTGCGTCCAGACCTTGGCCGTGTTGTCGTAGGCGCCGGTGAGCAGGAAGTTGCCGTGATTCGCTGGAGGGGGAGAGAGAACGCTAAGCGGTGGCGGAGGAGCGCTCGGAACACGGAAGAGCAGAAAGAAGGGGAAACGGGGGTCCGCCTGGAGCGGTCTTTCTGAACCTGCTCCCTTCCAGACGTTTGGGTCTACGACCCCCAAATCCTAGCTTGGCTGATGGGAACTGTGGTCCAAAACCTCTGGAGGCCACCAGGTCGGCTACCCGTGCCTCTTTAGGCACGGTCGGCAGCCGCACCACTCCAGCCCCCAAACAGAGGAGGAATAGTTGCTGCTGGAGGGGGTCGCGCTCCTTCTAACCACCTCCACCCAAACAGCTCCCACTGCAAGGCCCAGGCGGCTGCAGGACTTACGTTCAAACTTCACCCCCGTGACCAGGTTCTGATGCGCAGGGATGGTGTAGATGCATCTCCTCTGGCGGAGATCCCAGACCTTGCAGGAGTTGTCGCCGCTGCCGGTGGCGATGTTGTACCTGCGAGGAGAAAGAGGAAGAGAGAATGATGGATTATGTCGGGGGAGGGGCCGTTTGTTGGGGTGGCCGTGGGGCGGGATTACACACTGCACGTGAACGCACGCACGCCCACCCACACACCGGCCCAGGGGTGGTGGCGGCGGCGGCAAACTGGCTCTTACCCGTTGGGGGAAAAATTGATGCCGTAGATCTCCTTGAGGTGCCCCTCCAAAAACATGATGCAGCGCCCCGTGCGCAAGTCCCACACGCGGCCAAAGGCGTCGAGGCCGCTGGAAGAAAGGGGGGAGGAACGTCAAACACACTCGCGCGTGCGCCTCCCGACGCCCCTCCGCTGAAAGAAGCCATCCCGACCTGGGGCCCTCCAACCGGGCTGGGCTGCAAAAAATCCCTATCATTCCCAACCAGCTCAGCCAATGGCAGTGGTGTAGTGGAGGCGGGGCTTGCAGGGAGGCGGGGCCACAACTTATTTTTTTATGAGCAGGGTCTCTGACGTCATCTGCCAGCCCCCTCGGACTTCCCTGTTCCCTCCGAGCTTAGCTGCAAGCCTCGCGGTCGCTGGCTCCAGAACCGAAAACGGAGCCGGGATTTTCCAGAGGCAAAAGAAGGCCAAGGCCTCCTTCTTCTGGACTTTTAGGACCGTTGTCACTGGCCGTGGCCGCGTGGGCCTCACTCGCGAACGCCCTCCGGGAACATACGGCTTGCAGATTTACCCCGTGGCGGAAAGGGAGCCATCGTTGTGGAAGGCGATGTCGTAGACCCCTTTGCTGTGCCCCTCCTGGTGCAGGATCTCCTCCTGGGCCTCCAGGTCCCACAAGCGCCACGAATGGTCATAGCTGCAGGGGTGGGGCGAGGGGAGAAGAGAAAGCAAACACGGAGAGGGGGTTACAAAAGGGTTCAGCAGGGTTCCCCCCCCCGCCGGCATGCAGACGTTAGGAGGGTGCCCGGGCGGTCTGTATCAGGGGTGTTGAATTCCTTTCAGTCTGAGGGCTGCCTTCGATTTCCGAAGAAGCCATCAGGGGGAGCATTCCAGTGGTGGGCAGGGCCCAAAGACAAAAACGTACCAGCCCCTTGCAGCTAAAAGCTCTTACTGCCTTTAACGCAGCCCTTAGGAGAGGGATTTCAACTTTTTCAGAACAGGGCAAAAAAGCCTGGAAAAGATCCAAATGAACCAAGGTGGGGGGAAGAGTGTGGAGCCTCAAGACAGGCCGACATTTGAGACTGCCTGGATTTAATCGAAGCCGGGTTAATGCTCTGCAGGAGGTGACCTTTGCGAACATTTTGATGGGTAGGCACACGGGGCAGGGCTTTTTCAGTGTTGGCCCCGCAGTTGCAGGACTCGCTCGTATCCTGGCGTACGTCGGCCGTCATCTTTGCAATTCTAAAGACGCGTTTGTCCTTAGCGGGTTTCATGGCTCTGATTGATGGGAATTGTTTTAGTGCATGATTTATTTGAATGCTTGCATTTTGGTCTTTTTCGTACTGTTGGGCTTTTATTAGGTATTAAGCTATAGCGGGATTTTAACTGTGCGTTACTGAAGCTTTTATGAATTTTGTGAGCCGCCCTGAGAGGGCCGTTTTGTCCCTGATGTCGCCCTTAAGGAAGGGTAAACAAAGAAAACACACAAAAATATAAACGCCTAAAGGCGCAATCCTATGCGTGTTTAGACAGGATACGGCAGCTTGCCGTGTAAACCCCTTACCAGGTGGTGCCCAGGAACCTGCCGGATGGATGCCACGCCACACGTCCCACTCTCACCGTGTGCCCTTCGATGTCAGCCACCGGCTCGTCACTGAAAGAAATACAAGGATGTCTCATTGGGGATCACAGAGGGCACTTGCTATCCTCAGGAGACCGAAATAACGGGACGGTCACAGCCAGTGATGCAAAGTCTGGTGGGGGAGCAACCTTATGGAATGGCGCAGAGGTCAGCCCGCCATCGGACGATTTTTCTAAGCAGCGTAAGGCGCAATTTTATGTATGGTTAGACAGGAAAGAAAGGAAAAAAATCGCCAGCCTTTTTTCCTGTCTAAACACGCACAGGATTTTGGCCTTACTTGTTTTACTTGATAAAAGTTTATATAGATTTTGCTGCATCGCGAGATTAAAATCTGTCGCCGTTCGTCTTTGCAAAACGGCGTTTGAAGCAAAGGAGGCAGCCTAGAGCTCAGCGGCGGAGGGAGACTGAACCCCAACGCTACAGGCGGAGGGCAAGTCCCAGACCGAAAGCGGGAGAGCTGAAATCAGGACTTGCGGTGGAGAACCGAACACACAGGCTGGGTTAAGATGACTTCACGTCGCTGCAGCTGTCCGTGTCAGACAGAAACAAATCGCTTCTCCCGAAGGCCCAATTAAAACCAGAGGCAGCTCTTTCTCTGTGTTCCCCTGGACGTGCCGCAGACAAACCCGGCTGCCTTTCCCAAGAGTCGTAGCATTTGATCGGTTGGAACGAGCGCAGGCTTTCGTCCCTTTGGTGGCCGCTCGCGCGGGGGGGGGGGGGGCGCTGTGACACCGCAAGGGGAAAGGCACAGCCCAGGAGGAGACAGGCTTAAAATGGGGGTGTTGGTGGGCAAAAGAGGAGAGCTGTAAACACCAGGTCGTGGCGGGATGCAAGAAGTATCCCAAGCAAACAGCCATCGCTAAAGGGTTTCAGAGCGGGCGTCTCCAACGTGGTAGCTGTGGGCCCACAGACACCTCTCCCTGCACCCGCCAGGCTGCCTGCTCACCCAGAGTTTTATTTTATTCCTTAAGAATTTTAAAATTAATAACGTTTCAACTCCTCCAGCGCCGTCTTTATTTCGGTTCGTAAGAGGGGCTGTGCGTTTTGAACGGGCGAGCCCTCCTCCTCTGCGGCAGCCATTTTGTGAGGGTGCCCACAACACACACACACACACACTCCAAAAAAATTCCAAATGTGCTCGCTGGCCTCAAAAAAGAAGCAGCAGTGACACAGAACAGCAGAAGAGCTATTGGATAAAGGGTTATGAAGAAAGAAAGGTTAAGTGTCGTGCACGTCTCTTTAGAGGCCCTGCGCTAGTTCTGCAATGGATCACGCTACTCTGGATTTAATTCAAGAATGTGTCCCCGTATAAATGAGAACGCATTTTCTTTTAGTAGAATCATAGAATAGCAGAGTTGGAAGGGGCCTACAAGGCCATCGAGTCCAACCCCCTGCTCAATGCAGGAATCCACCCTAAAGCATCCCCGACAGATGCTTGTCCAGCTGCCTCTTGAAGGCCTCTAGTGTGGGAGAGCCCACAACCTCCCTAGGTCACTGCTTCCATTGTCGTACTGCTCTAACAGTCAGGAAGTTTTTCCGGATGTCCAGCTGGAATCTGGCTTCCTTTAACTTGAGTCCAGTAATTTGGTTAAGGTATCTTTTCATGGGTGGCTAGGGTCAGCGGTTCTTAAATCCCAAGGTGTATAACCTCTGGGCTGCTTTAATGTGTCCTTCCCTACTGGGAATGTTGTAGTCTACAGGAAATAGCCAATGGGAAGAAGCCCAGGTGCACCTTTCGAGGCTCCAGAGCTTGACTGAACCATCAGCTGCGCACGAGGCCAGGTTCACGTCCTTCTTGTCCTGGGAGAGGGTGGCCTTCGGGTGGAAGACGATGGATCCCACGTTGGTATTGTGTCCTTGGGAAGAGAAGAAAACAGACGGCCGATTCATTCTTAGCTTGTTTTTTCTGTTTTGCGCCTGGCTCTTTCCCCCTATTGCTTCCAACCGATTCCTGATCGGAAACCGCTCCAGATCCCAACGTTGGTTCAAAGCTAGAGCGTTTCTCACAGCTACTTTCATCACCCAAGGCCTCCTCTGCCAGTCCACTTGGTTTATGGTTAGCCATGGAGGAAGGAGGAGTATTTTAACTGATAGAAAGCTCATCTTTTTATCAGCCTGCTAAAAAAGCTGTCTGCAGAAGGAAATCCTTCCTCTCCTGCATGACCAGCATGTAAACAGATATCGGCCACAGAAGAATACAACGTCACTGAATCCCAGGATAGACTCTCCCCACCCCCCCAAAAAAGACCACGCAGCATCTTTTCCATCACCCTTGGAGGAAAGCAAAGAAAAGCAGGCTTCTTTGGGGGAACCGGGCCGGGGGCAGGAGGGGAGAAGATACTGTACCTCTCAAAGTGTGGATGAGACTGCAATCCGGGACAGACCATAGTTTGCAGAGGCCGCTCCTGTGGGCAGAAAAAAAGGTGGTTGTAAGGAAGGAAGGCTGCCTGGCATTTTATTATTTTCTTAGGAATGAGGAATGATTTTCTGGCTTTACAAACAACATTCAAGGCAGTGTAATAATCTGTGGAGTCCTAAAACCACCGTTAAGAAATGCGTTGTCTGAACTGAGCCCTTGAGACAAAATCCGAGTGAAAGGGGCAAAAAGCACGAGCGCGTCACAGCACCCTCTGATTCTAGCTAATAGGTGGGGTTAGTGGGAGCGGGGAGGAGAAGAGAGAGAGAGAAAAATCCTTACCAACAAGCTGTAGCCAGGAGCTTGGAGTTGGGACTGAAGTGGCAGAAGGAGATGGGGCGGTCGTCCCCGATTTGGCTGCAGAAATTATTCAGAGACTGAAAGAAGAAGAAGAAGAACGGTTCCTGCCACCAGAAGAATTCACAGAGCTGACTGAAAGGAGATTGATTCAACACGAACAAGGGAAGGAACAAGGCGGTTCCCAACCTCTGCCCTGAGTGGCTTTAGGAAGTGTGGGAGCATGGGGACTTCCTACACAGAGAGTATTTCACTTGGTCTGCTCTAATGGGGCAGTTGCTTTCCAAGTCAGGGGGAGACGGGACAGGGAAACGGGGCAATTGCACCAGCCCAGCCCACCTCATCCCTCCACGTCCACTTTCCTTGCGTGTTGTGTCTGGAAATGCTTAGCAGCAGTAATGCTGGGAAAAGCGCAGAAAAAGGCAACTAAAATGGTTAAGGGGCTGGAGCATCTCCCCTACAAGGGAAGGTTACAACAGCTGGGATTGTTAATTCCTATGCATGTTTAGCCAGAAAAAAGGCTCTGTAACTCCCAGCATGCTCCACCAGCCATGCTGGCTGGCGGAGCATGCTGGGAGTTGTAGGACATTTTCCTCTGTCCAAACATGCACAGGATTGAGTCCTAAAGAAATAAAACAACATCAAGCGTTTGGCAGAGGTCTTTCCCAACCCTGATTCTGAATATCCTTCAAGCTGGATGTCCTGGGGATTGAACCTGTGTCTTTTTGCATAAAAAGAGTGTGTTCTACCATTGAGCTATGACTCAGAGGGCAGACACACCCGTAAAGGCTCCAGCCTTCCTGCGAGCTGACTGGAAGCTCCAGGTCTCGGGTACCTCTAGATTTGCCATGAAGCGTTCCTGTGCCAGGACCACCAGACCAGTCCGACTTACCCGCAGAGATTTGTGTAGCTCTTGCTTCTGGGACGTCCGCGTGGCCTCGGGAACCTCCTTGAACATCCGAGCTTCATCCAATCGCTTCACTGCCCTGGGGCGGGAAAGAAAACCCAAACGAACAGATCAAGAGCTTCCTCACATTCAAAAAATGCCCTCCCTCCCCACGTACGGGTTTTTATGGTGACAGTTCTCCCAAGGAGTGCGATTTGCCTTTGGGGCAGGGATTTGAAGCCCTGAGTTCCCACGCCCCACCTGTAGGGACCGCAGATGTACAAAGCCTCGTCAAGGTTGGCACCCACCTCTCCTGTCACCCAGCACTTACCGGGGGAGTGAGTAATTGGCGATCCACAGCCTGGCTGTCTTCAAGGTATTCGGCCCTTCGTGGTACCAGGTTTGCTGATACTAAAAGGGAAACAACAGCAAAGATTTAAAGGTTTAAACATGATGCCTTTTAAAATAATAATAACGATGACGATGATGAAATAGGAACCATAATAAACAATTCCCATTTATGGATCACCCCATAGCTGAAGCTTTGTGGTCAACACAGGCAATAAAAACAAACAGGACAAAACCAACGATAAAATCTCTCTCTCTCTCTAAAAGTAGCAATAATAATTTAAAATATTTTTAAAAGAAGAGAAATATTTAAGCACGTCAAACATGGGGAAATACCATTTCAAAAGGCAGCATTTAACAAATGGGTAAAAGTAGAACACGTAGCAGCTAAACATTACTTTACAAGATTTTTTTTTTAAAAAAGGCTAATGTATTTGGCATGTTGGAGGTGAAGCAGAGGACGGTACAAAGAGCTGTGGAGTGCACCCAGTCACTTCACCTGGACACTGGAAATTGGGAGTGACAGTGGTTTCATAACATGCTTACCTCCTCTTTGGATTTCTTGGACTTTTCATCGTCTTTCTTGGTTTTCTTCAAGGCATCCGTGCCCACCACCGAGAGAATATTACGTAGTCTGCCAAGAAATGATGCCAAGGTTAAATGGTCTTTGTTTAAAAGTCAAGCCAACACGCTGGAACGACAACGAGACTGAGTCATATTCTCTCTCTCTCTCTCTCACCTCTCCCTCCTTTCCGCAGGGCCTTCTCCGAAAAGCGTGATGGGCTCCCCGAGGGCTCGCAGGCAGGCCTTGACCTCAGAGTCATCCGTGGAAACGTTGATTTGCCTGGCGCGCTTCCTACGCTCAAACTCCGCCAGTACTTCTGCTTGGCGCTCACTGATATGGTCTTCCAGGTCAAAAACATCACCTGATCACAGAAGAGAGACGGGACGTTACGGACACAGCAACCCAGTCCGGAGCCTGCAATGCCTCTCACCCCTGATATTCATTTATTTACAAAATTTGTACATCTCTCCACATCTGAAACAGATTCTGGAGTGGTCAGCATAAGAAGTAAAATAGTAAAAGATTAAAAATTAAAACACCACTAAAATTATACTTTTATAAAAAACAGAATGCCAATAAAAATGTGGTTGTCAGTTGAGGAAGACTTCCTGGAAAAGAGCTGGTTTTCAGGAGGCGCCGGAAGCAACACAGTATTGGCACCTGCCTGACCTCCGGGGGCAGGGAGTTCCACAGAAAGGGGGCCACCACGCTGAAGGCTCTGCTCCTGGTGGACTCCAATTGGGCCATAGCGTCATGTGGAACTACCAGGAGCGGGCCCTGCAATGATCTCAGTGACTGGGCAGGTTGGTAAGGGAGGTGGCGCTCTCTCAGGTATCCTGGTCCCAAGATTTCAGGGCTTTGTTCACTAGTACAAAAAACGTAAACCTATCCCAGTAGCAAATAGGCAGCCAGAGCAGCAAAGGAGTCGCATGCTGAAAAAGAGCAGCTCCCGACAACAGCTGCGTTCTGCACTAGTTCTAGTTTCCGGAGCAGCCTTAAGGCCAGCCCCACATAAAGTGCATTGCAGTAATCCAGACTTGAGGTTACTGACGCCTGTACCACCATCGCCAAGCTCCAGAAGAGGTTGTAGTTGGCGAACCAGTCGAAGCTGGAAAGAGGCACTCTGAGCCGTCATGGCCACTTAGGCCTCCAGCGACAATGATGGATCTAGGAGTACCCTCAAACTACGGACCTGATCTCTGAGAGGCAGTGCAACCCCATCCAGAACAGGCAGTGAGCCTGTACCACGGTGACCCTCGAAGAACAAGGGGTCGGGTACAGCTTCCTTTGCCCCAAGTGAGCAACCTCGGTCTGATCCAGCATGGCTTTTCTTATGTTTTTAACGATCAGCTGAAGAGCGGCCTATAAGTGTTCTAAACAAGCAAACCTTCAACATCAGACAACCTATTTTTCCCCGACAGCGGAGGCAGCTTGCTCTCCACTGCATCTCCTTAAGCCGTTTGCTGCCAAATCCTTACCTGTAGTGATGTTAATGTTGCCAGCCTCGATAGCCGCTTTGACCGCATCCCTGCCCAACATCCCGGACTCCCCCTTGAGGAGACGCTCCCGCTCCTTCTCCTCCAGGCTTCCGTAGAAAATCGGGCCCTTCTTTGCAGGCGGCCCATCTCCCTCGTCCGAAGCCTTTGCCTTCGCCCCCTGCGAGGAGGAAACGCAGAAGCGGGTTTTGGAGGGCGGCGAACGTGGCTTAATGGAACCTGCCCACAACTCATCTCAGCTGACGTTACAAGAGGACGCACAGCACACAGGAGAAAGGGGAGATTTCCTCTCGCCCATGGCTGTTGCACTAGAGCAGAATGAAAGTCCACCTGGGTATGTCACATTAATTCACCAGGGTTGATTTCCAACGTGGATCGGATTGATTTAGACTTATTTATAAACCGCCCTCCATCCCTGCGGATATCAGGGCTACAGACCCTCTGTGAACTTGACCAAAACAAGTATTCCCCAAAACTAAATTGCCATACAATGCAACACTTGAGAGGCAGACTGATTGGACAAACCCAACTTAAAATCACTAGGAAAACGAAGACGTTGAAAACTAACGCACTGAAAAGACTGCAGTGTGGGCACCAGGTGTACCTCTACTAAGTCGGGGCTCCACGGCAGAGAAGGCGGACTTTCGAGCTGTTCTAGCGGAGCGAGGCGATTAACTCCAATCTTTCTGGCACCCAATTCTATCTAACTCTACTCCCTTCAGTCAACCACCAGGCTTTCTAGCAGGGTCCACAGAGGAGGCGTAAGAGGGGGGTAAGCAGGAGTGGGGGTCAGCAGTGGACTTTCAAAATGGCCCCAGTTCTAGGGTGACCCTATGAAAAGGAGGACCGGGCTCCTGTATCTTTAACAGTTGCATAGAAAAGGGAATTTCAGCAGGTGTCGTTTGTATATTATTATTATTATTATTATTATTTATTTATTTATTTATTTATATAGCACCATCAATGTACATGGTGCTGTACAGAGTAAAACAGTAAATAGCAAGGCCCTGCCGCATAGGCTTATATGGGAAACCTGGTGAAATTCCCTCTTCATCACAGCAGTTAAAGCTGCCCTCTTTTAAATCTGGTCACTCTAGTATAGCTCCTGCAGCTTTAACTGTTGTGATGAAGAGGGAATCTCGCCAGGTGCTGCATGTATACAAATGACACCTGCTGAAATTCCCTTTTCTATGCAACTGTTAAGATACAGGAGCCCTGTCCTCCTTTCCATATGGTCACCCTACCCAGTTCAGACTGGGCATACAGGACATTGGACATACAGGTGCTGCTGGTTAATTTTGGAAACTGGGCTTAGGCTGCGATCTTATGCATGTTTGGACAGAAAAAGGTCCTACAACTCCCAGCATGCCCCAGCCATGGCTGGCTGGGGCATGCTGGGAATTGTAGCACTCTTTCTTTCTTTCTTTCTTTCTTTCCATGCATAGATCCAAGGGAAGGACTAGTAATTCAGAGCTCACAAACGATGGAGGTTCCCGGCATGCCCCAACCAGGCATGAGGCCTTGGGCATGCTGGGAACTGTAGTACCTTTCTTTCTATCTTTCTGAACATGCGCAGGATTGTGCCCTGAATCACAGTTTTATTTTCTCTATGATTGTACTCCGCCTCGAGTGCCATTTTTCTTGGTTAGAAAGGCGGGCTACACAACTCCCATCACGTCCACGCGGGCTGGGGGATGATGGGAGCTGTAGTCCGAGGCGTCCCGAGGGCTCCAGTTGGGGAAAGCTGGTCGAGGTGTTCCCCGTTCGCTCCATATCTAGACCTCGGAGCTGAGCTGGAAACCGAGCAGCCCGGCCTGGCCCGGCCTCACGCCCCCTCCTCCTACCGGACTCACCGCAGGGCCCCGCGACGAAGCCATCGCGCTCCGACGACCCTTTTCCTCCGCAGCCCGGAAAAAAGGCAGCCCCGCAGAGGGCTCCTCACAACCACTTCCGGGGCACCGGGTCCCCGGCGCGGCGCCCCAGCCAATGCAGTGCGAGCCGCTCTAGGAGCTGTGAGACTCTATGGCCACGCGACCTGGGAGCGCTTCCGGGCGGCGGGTGCCGCCGCGGGGCATGCCGGGAGCCGAGTCTCGCCAGAGAAGAAGAGAGGCTGGCGGGGGGGGGGGGCGAGTGCGCATGCGCCGCTAGGGAGCGGGCCCGGCCGGCTGGGAGATGCTGCGGCGGAAGCCGACGCGCCTGGAGCTCAAGCTGGACGATATCGAGGAGTTCGATGGCGCCCGCAAGGAGCTCGAGGTACGGGGCAGGCCAGGGGGCGGCCGGAGGGCGGGCTGGCCGGAGGGCCGCTGAGGTTGCCCTGATTTGCAGGGAGCTTAAAAAAGGGACGCTGCACTCTGCCCATGCTTAGAGGCACTCTGCCCATTGCTGAATGTGGGGAGGGGGGCTGCTGATGCACCCCTTGCCCTGGTTTCCAGGATACTTTTAAAAACAAAACAAAATATGCACTCTGCACCTGCTTAGAGGCATCCTGCCCATGGGTGCATGACATGGGGACAGCCGGCCACTGAGGTGCCTGTTGACCTCCTTTCCAGGATGCCCTTAAAAACAACAACCGCACTCTGCCCATGCTTAGAGGCACTCTGCCCATTGCTGAATGTGGGGAGGGGGGTCGCTGATGCACCCCTTGCCCTGGTTTCCAGGATACTTTTAGAAACAAAACAAAATATGCACTCTGCCCGTGCTTAGAGGCATTCTGGTTCCTGCTATTCACCCAGAGTACAACTGCCACCCCTTCTAGGCACAGTCTTCTGTGCCTTCAACTACTGTGTTTCAGGCGGACATTCAGGAGGTGAAGATTTCCCAATCTCTGCCTCCCTATTCTAGTGGCGACCTGTTGAATGTTCGCCGCTTCCATAGCTGTTCAAGGCTCCAAGTTCGCCTTCCATACTTTAGCGTGGGATGCATTTCTGTGTCCCCTCTGACTCGTGTACAAATAATTATTTTCTATAAGACAGGGAAGTTGGACGTGTTTCAGACTGAATTTCAGGGGAGCTGTCGGGGTGGCGTTCCAGTGGTGGGTGGGGCAAAAAACCACCAACATATTTTAACTTCAAGCTTTTGCAGAGCCGTAAGAAGCAACGCGAAGAGGTGGACGTGGTGGGAGCCGCCGATGGCGAAGGAGCCCTGGGGCTGAACGCCGACCACAAGAGCCGGGAGCAGTTGATCCACGACCGGATCGGCTACAAACCGCAGCCCAAGCCGAACAATCGCTCCTCCCAGTTTGGGAACTTTGAGTTCTAGAGGTGCAGGGTGGGCGGCTGCGGCTTGTGCAGGTCCCTGCAGGAACTTTGGATGAGGCAGGATTTCGTTTGAGATCATGAAACGTCAGTTTGGAATCGGCCGAGACGGTCGTCTCCTCGTGGCACTGAAGGAATTCATCTTTTCGGCAAAACCAGGCCTTGCTCTCCCCACACCCAAAACAAGATAAGCGCTCTGTTCCACTTGGTGACTTCTTGCATCCTCCGTAGCTTCAATAAAATGCATGTGGTTTTTCTAAGAAGTCCACAAGCGGCGTTTCATAAAAGTGAGTGTGCAATTTCCCCTCTGTAGTACAGACAGGCATAGGTGAGTTGGAGCGGACCGTGGCATTGTGATACAGCTCTAATTGCTGTCTTGACTGGGCTTGTAACATTTCTGGTTTGTTCATGTAACAGCACCCTCCCACCCATGTTCCCCAGCAGCTGGTGTATATAGACTTACTGCCTCCATCAGGACTTGTAGCCATTGATGGCTTTCTCCTCCGTGAATTGGTCCTACCTCCTTTTAAAGCCATCCAAACGCTCGCCGTCACTGTGTCTCACGGTAGCGAATCTCACAGTTTACCTATGTGGTAACTTCATATTTAATTTTGTACCCTAACGGACTTGCGTAGTGCAATGCAGCTGTTAAACACTCCACACCACTTCTGTAAGATAGATTCGGCTTTATTAGGTACATACAGGTCGATATTTATACAATACCATGGATTTAATAATATACAGCCAGCGCGGCATTGCACTAGAAAAGGTATTACAGACGGTCCCCAAACATGTTAAAGGCACCATTGTTTCTCGGATGCATCAGGGTACAGAACCATCAACATTATCCTGGGTGGGCTAGAATGAAGTTTGGCTGGCTGTTGATGGGAGAGAGAATACTGTTTTCTTTCCACAATCACACACGAGACAGACATCAAGATGAAGACATTTGTAAAGGGCAGATCCCCCCCCCCCCAACCTCCGTCTGTAATGAACAGTGAAACATGAACCATTAAGGCTGGGGTGATACCGGTACTCTCGCTAGAGTTCTAGTCTTTGTATATGTCTATAAGCGGCCGGTCTTATGCGTGTTTAGACAGAAAAAAGTTCTGGTGGCTGGGGAATGCTTGGAGTTTTAAGACTCCCCCGTCTAAGCATGAACAGGATTGCACCTCAAAGGGATGCTATAGAGAGGCCTTGCAGCTCTAGCGCAATGCAGCCCCCGTTTCAATTAAAAAAATAAAAAAAGATGTATGGAACACCACATCGGTCAAATTTAGCTTGGGTAGCACTCTAACCAGTTTTAATATTTTTTAAAAAAATCCTTGTGGAGAGTACAGTTGGGGGAGACACTCACCTACCACTGCTGTAGTGTCTGAAACTCGCTGGGGCTAAATTTGCTTTACCCCGATTTTGCTCGCGGGTGGTTTAGAATAACCTGACACGTCTCTCCGGAAAAGTTCAGGGGCTTGACTGGCCTGTTGTACCTGCGTTATCCACGTGGGAGCCACGGAAGGCCAGCCCGTTTACAAAGAAAGGTACCGTGACGATCCTCGCTTAGCACGAAAAATACAGCACATGGATTCTATTCTCCCATTACCTCCAAGGAGCAGCGACTATAAAGGTGGCATGTTATATAAGGACAGGCTGGATCCAACAAAACGTAGCAAAGCTATTCAAACAGCTGCAGGAAATGGCCACGAATTCATTCTATTTTCAATCCAACCAAGAACAGACGTTCTCTGGGCAGATTCCCCAAAACGGAATGAACGAAAACTACAGGGTTTGCCCCCAAACCTTTCAAACCCAAATGCAGTTGCTTGCTCATAAAACGGGTTCCCTCTTGAAGAGCCTTTCCACTATCGCAGCTTTCCTCAACCTGGGGCGCTCCAGAGGTGTTGGACTGCATCTCCCAGAATGCCCCAGCCAGCTGGCTGGGGCATTCTGGGAGTTGTAGTCCAACACCTCTGGAGCGCCCCAGGTTGAGGAAGGCTGCACTATTGGTTGCTGCCGCCTGAGGCACGTGAAGCATTTTATTATTATGTACGCTACTCTAAGCGACGTATTTCTATTTTAAATTTCAATAACGTTTATCACATGATTGTGTTCTAGAGCAGGATTGGGCAGGAGGCAGACTGGGCTCTCTGGGTGATTTGTAGTAGATCACCAACGGTCTCCCAATTCCCGGTTGTTTAACAGCAGCGATGTTTAGGTCTAAATTCCACTGCTAGAACCCCTGATATGTAGAAACTTTTGATGCAGAATCCCAACTCGGGTCCCTCTGGTTGTTGTGGACGGACACAGTCTCCCCAAGAGCAGAGGTGGGCAGCACTCCCAATGTTTTGGACTTCCACTCCCAGAGGCCCCTACCAGCCTGGTCAAGTTGCCGGTTCCAGGTTCCGGAGGGCCCTTGGCTGAGACAGGGCTCCCCCTTCCTCGGTGAGTCGACCTTCTCATCGGCATTGTCACCCGCGGCAATTCCGCCTCCTCTTTCCCCATCATTGCTTGCTTGGCAGGCAGAGAGCCAGGGACCAAGCCGCCTGCAGTGTCTCCTGCTGGCCATGAGCTGCTGGCATTAAAACCGGACTCTTTTGTCTCTGGGCCAGAATTAGAGGCAGGTGGACAAGCAGGGTGCAATGGGGAAGAGGAGGAACAACTCTAGGGGGCTCGTGTCAGTGGGCCCCTGGGGCTTGCTCCGGCCCCTGGGGCCTTTTTGCCCTCCTTGCTACGAAACTTGCATGAAAGGAAAACAGACCGCAAATTTGTTTCTGCACGTTCTTTCCTTGCACTTTTGGCCACCAGCCACCACTCCGTACTCAGAAGGGAGGCACGGATTTGCGGTTGATGCTTCCGGTGGACTTAAGGGCTGGGCAGAACGGATTTCACGCCAGTTTATGACACCGTTGTAATAGCTGTGCCATTGTACAGTAGCACCGTAAGGGCGATTTAGCAGCGAGGGGACCGAGCCGGATCTATCGCCCGCAGTATTTTCGGCGGGGGCGAAACAGCGCCGTCTCTTCGCCCTCACACAAGGGGGAACGTCCTAGCTCAGACAGAAGGCCTTTTTAGGGGGGACGGGTCGAGAAATTTCTACAGGATTTCTTGAGTGTACAAAAAGCTTCCACCCTTTTTCCCCCCACTCTCAATTTTTGGGATGGCCCTGTGCGGAGGTGGTCAAGTCACCCCCATTTTCCAGGCAAAATACCACAGGGTGAAACTGCACTAGGCGTTTTCAACCAGGTTATGTTCTAGAACCGCCTTCCCCAACCTGGCTGGGGAATGATGGGAGTTGTAGTCCCAACACATCTGGAGGGCACCAGCATGGGAAAGATTGTCTCAATCACGCAGAGCTGCTACGAGGCTTCGGGGATTGTGTTCGCTTGAGGTTTCTAGTTCAAGGTTTTGTCCCAGGGATCAGTACCTTCTTAAAGAGGGAAATGAATTTTCTTGTGGTGGATGGTCCTTTCAAGGAACCCTGGTCTCCAGCTAGCTTGCTGTTTGAAATTACAAGCTGGGATACGCCTACCAGTAAGGAGAGCGTCATGTACGAACCCCTGCCTATCTTTTGGTGCGGCAGACCGGGCTTCCTCCCTAGCCGTTTCTGTCCACACGGACAGAAGAGTACCCAGAAAAGAAGCAGGCCCTGATGGAAAGGCGAATCGCGGGCGCGGCCTAAGGCTCTTCAACTTGGCCTCATCCGAGGTAGTTCTAGTCTTCGACGTCGAGGGCAGAGTTGTTTCAAGGCTGCCTCTTCCTGCCTGCAAGCTGGAGGCATTTATTGAAAAGATCACTGCTCCTTTAAAAATAGGATGATTTGTATTTTGAGCGTTTCACCATCAAACCAGCCAGTCACAAGGGACGAGAGGAGCGGAGTGCTGTAATTGTAGATGGGCAAATTACAGACGGCCTGTGGATGGAGCCCAGGGGCTACTCTGGAACAGCGGGCGCGATGAGCCGGCCAAACCAAAGACTGCCTGTACTGAAGGCTAGAACTACACTTGGGGGCGGGACGGGGGGAGAAACAGACTCAAGCCTTGAGGGAACAAGGGAGCAGACGGCCTCTCCCTCCCTTCGATGATTGAGCGGAGGCACTTGCATGACAGCAGCTGTAGCGCTGGGCTTATCAGCCACCACTGGCTCAATATGACCACTCCGTAACCGCTCCCGCTAAATCCAACCGCAGGCTGCTGAAAAGTACCCTGAAAAAGGACGCGGAACCGTCGTCTGCGGTCGCCTGCCGGCTGGTTTCCTTCATGGCGCAGTCTAAAACAAAAATAAAAATTAGATCAAACCCACTAATCGTATCTATGATAGAAGCCGATCTTTCTACGTAGGGTGCCAGAGTCGGCTGCCTGCTTTCGTCCCCCACTCCCCAAAAGGCGGTGATGACGTGGGGTGGGAGGGGGGAAGAGGAGTGAGAGGCACAGGTATTGTCCCCAGGAGGTTGCTGAAGAGAGCACCGCACGGATCGTCTTGGCATGCTTCTAAGAAGCCTGGTCCTTTCCGGAGGCCGGTCCGGCGCGCAGCCCCTGCCCGGCGTTAATGGCAATGTTCCGTGATGTCCACCACCACCGCCTTCTTCCAGCTGAAGAGGAAGTAGCCCATCCCCGCCCCGGCGGCCACGGCGATGCAGAGGTAGCCGTTGTAGGTCATGAAGACGAGCATCAGGAAATAGCTGACCACCACTTGGAGGACGTGCAGGGCCGTCTGGAAGAGGTGAGGGAAGCTCAGCATCTGTTGCCTAAAGGGGCCAGGGGAAGGAGGGCGAGAAGGAAAGTGATTGGCACGTAACGCAATAAACGATCTGCGGAAGAATTAACGGGAAAAAGGGGAGGGTGTTAGGGAAGGCACCCCCTTTGTCCTTCTTCCTTCTGCAGAGCATTTAGGGAAGGCAAGATTTGGATTCAGTAAAGAACGATTTTGTTGGTTTTTGTTATTGTTAACAAACCATGACAATACTCAATGGCTTTATTGGCTAGGAAGCTGTCACGGGGGCTTTCGTAGGCTGGGACCTAAGGAACACGGCCCAGTTAGGATGGAGACTGGGGAGCTTGGAGGGAGAGAATATGCCGACGTTTCTCCCACGTTGGGTGCAGAATGGCGCCTGGGCACGTTCCCCACCGCCTTCCCCAAGTCTCCTGGGGACAGCACGGCCGACTCACCCAACCGTCTTGTGCGTCTCCATCAACACGGTGCCGTTGGGTCCCGGGACAGGCATGGAATTGTAGCGGATGCTGACCTGCGATTTCCGGAGGAGGCTCTCGCGGGCGATCTTCAGGCCCTCGTAGAACAGGGCCAGGAAGAAGATGGCGACGAACGCGCCGGCCATTTCTGACGGGAGGGAGGAGAGCGCCTTGGTCTAGCCGACTTGGGATTTTAAATATTTTCACACGGCTTTTCTGTAGCGTGCATCGGGGGGGGGGTTACTCCCAAATAAAGCGTGGATGCCATCAACTCCAACGCATACAAAACAGCACACAACTGTTTTGGAGGAAGGAGGCAGAGATGGCCAGACTTGGACTATCTGGCCCAGGATTGTTGAGGGGTCTCCAGGATTTCAGGCAGGGGTTTCCCCCCCCCTCGTACTGACTGGGCATGCTGGGGATAGGATTTGGGACTTGCTCTACCACTGAGCTACAGCGCCTCCTCATAAATCATGGAATGGTAGAGTTGGAAGAGGCCTAGAAGGCCATCAAGTCCAACCCCCTGCTCAATGCAGGAATCCACCCTAAAGCATCCCTGACAGATGGTTGTCCAGCTGCCTCTTGAAGGCCTCGAGTGTGGGAGAGCCCACCACCTCCCTAGGTCACTGGTTCCATTGTCGCACTGCTCTAACAGTCAGGATGCTTTTCCTGATGTCCGGATGGAATCTGGCTAATTTGAGCCCTGTATTCCGTGTCCTGCTCTCTGGGAGGATCGAGAAGAGATCCTGGCCCTCCTCTCTGGGACAACCTTTCAAGGGTTTGAGATCCTTAATTGGGGGAAGGAGGGGGGAGTTTGTGGTCCGCCAGATGTTTTGGCTTCTCTCTCCCACCAGCCGTAGCCAGCATTGTCAAGGGTGAGGGATCATGGAAGTTCTGGCGGGCTAGAAATTGCCGAAAGGTGCAATCCTATCCATGTTTAGACGGGGAGAAAGGCCTACAACTCCCAGCATGCCCCAGCCAGCTATGCTCAAACAAGCAGACCACTCAAGCGCAGTCGAGCTGACTCACCTCCAGCTGTGTTGATGACGAGCCCAGAGAACAGCAACGGCACATCTTTGTAGCCAAAGTAGAAGGTCATTTGCTGCCCAGAGACAAAAGAGTCCGGTTTTAATGCCAGCAGGCATCGCAGTTTAAACCAAGCTGAGTAGGATGACAGTCCCTCACGCCCTGCAAATTCACTGGCGTGATCCCCTCCCCCTTACCTTCTCCTTCCCTGCCCCTCAGGAAGAACATATGGCAAGGGGAGAGACCAGCCTAACCCCCCATACATCGAACAGCTAAAGGGAGCTTGTTTCACCTTTCCCTGCCAGAAAGAACACCGGTAAGAACTTAGAAGCAAAGAACTGGTGCTTGAGTATGTTTTTTTTCCTCCTCCCTCCCAATCCACTTTCCTTCTGTGTCATGTCTGTTAGGCTATAAGCCTGAGAGCAAGGACCGACTTAACATTAATCTTTGTAAGCCGCTCTGGGTGCCATTTTTGGATGAAGAATGGGGTAAAAATGCTATAACTAAATAAATAAACGTTCTGCAGCTGAAACTCTCCCCACGGCCTGAGTTCGATCCCAGCGGAAGCTGGTTTCAGGCAGCTGGCTCGGGTCGACTCAGCCTTCCATCCTCCCGAGGTCGGTAAAATGAGTATCCAGTTAGCTGGGGGAAAGGTAATCACGGCCGGGGAAGGCAACGGCAAACCACCCCGCTATAAGGCCTGCCAAGAAAACGTCAGCGAAAGCTGGCATCCCTCCAAGAGTCAGTAATGACTCAGTACTTGCACGAGAGGTTCCTTTCCTTTCCTTCCCTTGTTGCACAAGTTGATCTTTGCCCTGCCCTTTCCTTAGGGGTGAAACCAATCTTCGTCTTGATCAAAGTCTGGTAGGGCCAGAAGCGACCCACGGATTGGCCAGAAGCCTCTCCCTGATCCAGAAAGTGTGAATCGCCGGTCCGCTCCGTCCTTCCGACAGCAACCGGAACGGGAGTGAGGAGACTGCCCGCCCCGGGGCGTTCTCAGCTTCTACCCACCATCATCATCATCATCCCTCCGCCATGCATGTGTCCTGCCGTGGTGTGATGGTGCGCGTGAGGATCCGAGGTGGGCATGGCTGAGCCCGTCATGTTGTGGTCCATGTGCGCCATGTGGTGGTCGTGGGACATCTTGGCCCTCGAGGCAGCGGAGAAGGCCGGGGGAACCTGGAAGACACAGACAGCCCAAGTGAGAAGAGAGGCAAGCAGAAAAATATACCCGAAGGGCGGCTGGCCCTGAGACCACACCTACCTGTAGCCTACATTGGGCCTGTTCAGACGACACGCTAAGCCATGGTTAGACCGCTCACCCTTTTGCAGCAAATAGTTAGTGAGCGTGTTTAAACCGTGGCTATGTAGCCACCACGGTTAGGAATAGCTCAAGCAACATGTTAAGCCATGGTTCACACGACATGCTAAGCCATGTTTAGCTGGAAATGCTTAACCACCGTGGCTCAGCGTGTCGTCCGAACAGGATCACTACGGTTCGACTCCCTAAGAATCTAGATTTTAAATGATTTTTAAATTTTTTTAAAAGCAAGTTTCTAAACTGGGGTCCCCAACTTTTTGGCTGGGCACGGTTGGAATTCTGAGGGAGTGTCATGGGTGCAATACGGGTGTTTTCCAATGTTAGAAGTACTTAAGAGTAGACCCATTAAAATGAATAGGTCTGAAGTTGGACTAACAGCGGATACAACCCTGTATTAAGTCTTGAACATCCATAATAAAGATGTGTCTGTCCGTCCGCCATTGCCATATCTCTAGGAATTTGAACCTAGACACCTGAAACTCGGCAGGCACAACAAGGAGACCCTAGGGGCGGGCCCCTCGGTGCTATTTTGTCTTTTTAAAAACACATTATTTTTAATTAAGTTTAATATGTCCAATGTCTCAATTTGGTTTAAGCCCGCAGCAACAACTTCAGCCGCTAGGTGGCAGACTGACCTTATAGCAGGGTGTCGCTTTCCAGTCGAGTGGGGGGGGACATGATTAGGCTGGGGGTCTGTGTTATAAGTCTGCCTCTGCTGTGGGGCAGCCCCTCCTCAAGGGAATGGAGTGGGCAGCCCCTTCTCTTGAGGGGCTACAGGGACACACTATGGCAGAGGCTATGCCTAGGGGTGCCAGTAGACAAGGCTTGGCTCAGACGGACAGCTATATATGTTGCTTTCAGCCTTCGCTGTATCAGTGCATGGGTAATCCCCCTCCGCGATAGCCAGGTCCGTGCGCTAGCGAGCGAATAAAAGTTTGTGAAATGCTGTGTCACCAGCGGAAGCAGGTTAAAAACCAAGAGACGGCTTTTAATCAGATCTCCGCTTGGAAGCTACAGATGTCTCTGTAATTGCTAATAAAGCTTCTGCCGTGGGGCTTAATTGTTCTCAAGCCCCGTCCACCAACTCGGGACTCAACTACCTGGAAGCTTTTTTGTCCCCTAATTGCCCACTGCGCATTTGATCGGGAACAGCGCTCCACAAATGACATTAGCGCCAGCAAAGCGAGAGCAGAAAGGTCTCCGGCTGCCCGGGGCGATCCAGTCCCCCTACCTGGAATGATATGTCCCTCCTCCCACGTCTTTCTAACTGCATTAGGCTGGAGGCGTCAAGTGCACAGAAGGCTGGCCTGTAATCCGTTTAATCCATTTGGAAAGGCAGGAGAGGAATTAAATAATGATCTGGTGGCCTCCGTTGATCAAACAGCCTCCAACATGGGAGAGAGGGAAGAAGCCCCCTCCGAAGTTTGAGACTGAGCTATTCCTCAGAAGACGGAATCGACACGCGTTGACCGGATGGTGGTTCAAGCAGTGCGGGCCGGTGGTAATTGGTAGCCTCTAGCCCCGTGGCTTGCAGCGCTAGGGACCCTGGTATGGCCACGTCCGCTGCATAGCTGGAAACTGAAGCCACCCTGTCCCATGTTACAGCCTCCATGTGATAAAACACTGAAATCTGGTTAAGAGGGCAGAGCTCCTGCAGCTTTAACTGCTGTGATGAAGAGGGGATTTCACCAGGTGCTGCATGCAAAACAATCACACCTGCTAAAATTCCCTTTTCTCTACAACTGTTAAAGATACAGGAGCCTTTTCATATTGACACCCCAGTGTCGGCAACAGGCAGGCCTCTCTGGGGAGGGTTT